>NC_041033.1:19478348-20693731 GCF_900634625.1 Parambassis ranga
ACCAGTCTCTGGCTCTGCAGCAAAAAGCGACTCTAGAGTTAAGGATAAAGTATGAAAAGCTCAGAAAAGAAAATGAAAACCTCAGAAAGGCCGCCGAAGAACCTACCCAGTGTTCTTCCAAGGAGCTGGCCAACGAGGTCTGCACTCTAAGGAGTGACCTACAGAAGGCCAACAAGACAGGAAAAAGACGGTATGATAAACCAAATGGAACCACCAAAGAAAGAATGTGTCGCAGAAACACCAGAACAGATCAAGGCCAAGGTCACACAGTTGGAAGACAGAGAGCAGGAAATCCTCCTTGCTCCAAGATGGAAAAAATTACAGAACCCACCAAAGAAAGAATGTGTTGCAGAGACACCAGAAAACAAATGGGACAGGCTGTTCTGCATACACAACCAGGGCTACCTAGACCAGGACAACCTACACGGCCAGGAATATGCAGACTACCAGAACAGCTGGGACTACTAAAGCAGTGATATTCAGAAGAAATGATAGATTTTTTTGTTACTCGCTTTTAAATCTACAGAGCAAAACTTATCTTTATTTGTACAAAATGAGATGTTAAAATATGTTATGTGTTTGTAAAAAAAAATAAAAAATACAAAAGTGTTATACTTACAGTATAGTGTAATAGATTTTTTTTCTGGAAACACTGTAACAATCATTTGAATTTGTCAGGTTGCATTGTGCTTGTGTAAGGCTTTTAATAGTTGCAGTAATTGTGTCAATGATTATGTTAATGGGAGGTGCTTACAAAAGTGCACAAATAGCTGCAAAGTTATTGTTATTTACGAAGCAATCATCTATAAACTAGACCTTAAACCTAAATATTTTTTTTCTTAAAAGATTTGACTATATTATTTATGTATTATATACTTCCAATATATATTGCCATTTATTAATTGTTTAATATGCTTATTTAAATATACTGAAGCTCTAATACTGAAACTCAAATTCCACACCAAAAGGGGGCGCTTATACGTCAATACACTACGTTTGCGCAGAAGACGAAGAAGAAATCAAACGCACGGAGAAAACGGAGCCTGTGGAGGAACAGAGGGAGGTGGTGACGTCACGGAACGTTTTGAATTTGAACCCTTAGCTAGCGCCACAGCTGCGCGCCAGAGTCTGAGCTCTTGTTTTAATAAGGACTTATAATAAGGACATCCTTGTGCTCTGCTTCCATGTAAGACACCCAGAGACAATTCTGAGGGCCAAAGATGCCCTACTATTAAACTAATTTGAATTCTGTTGAATTAAATGTTGTGTCAATCTATGAAAAGACACCAAAATCATCACCACAACCTTAATCTGTTTTTGCTACCTGTAGGAGCTGACAGCGTCACCTGGCCAAGAGCTCGGATTTTCAAGCTGAAATGATCCAACACCTCGTCAAACTTCGTCCAAGGTGTCACAGCAGCTTCTCAATGACACCGCCAGTCATGTCAAGACACAATGGTTCAGACAACAGTCCTGTCAACTGCAAATACAGGTGAGCACTACTACTACTACTACTACTACTACTACTACTAGTGCAGAGAGGGTTGTGCCTGAGTGAAAACATCCAAGCAGTATGAGCAGAAGTGGAGACAATACACAGGTTCCAGGTTCCAGACATTCTGACTGTTTGACACTGGCTTGTTGAGTGAGGTTTGGAGTGAGTGGCCTATTTTTTAAAAATAATTTTTTTTTGTGGCACTGCTATGTGAGTATGCTGAATGTTTTTATAGCGCCAGCTTGATTTATTCTGTAAAATTAACGTCATCCCGATGTAATTCCATATACATCGCAATGTATTTGTTACGGTAAAATCCTGGCAACCACAGCTGCTGGTAATTTACCGTAAAGCTGAACTTTTAATAAAGTGCCGTAATATAACATACAGGTGTCCTGCTTTATTACTGACATATGTTGCAATTAGGTCTATGGGAGTGTGTATTTTTTTTAAATGTATTTTATTTTTGACTGTTTTCTGATAACATAAGGCACAAAACAAACCACACACAATAGACTCAAACCAGACGTACACCAAAAACACTACAAATACTGCCAGTCCACAGAATATGCATCATCTATAAGTCAGTCTCTCAGATGTTGAAAGTGCCCAGTAGATGTCCGAAACTGTCCATGAGGTAAACACCAAAAGTGGTCAGAGGCATCCAGAGGCACTCAAGGTGTTAATTATATATCCAAAGGGCATAAAAGGGAAACATACAGCCATAAAAAAGGTACAATACAGAATATGCATATATGCCTAACTTGATACAGTATTCTTGTCCCTGTTAATATAATCGATAAAAGGACCCCAAATCTCAAGAAATTTGGCACCTGTGTCAGACAAAATCACCCTTTTTGCTATAACCATACCAAACATAAGAGCTTCTTGCAGTGCTATTGGGAGAGTTATAGAGTAAGTGGTAGTAAGATACCATCTGACTGCAATGGCTTATTATATATATATATAAAAAAAAAAGATGATCCAGGGTCCCTTCACTTGATTTGCACTTGTCACAGGTACTTGAGACAGAGGGGAAGATCTTATTAAGGTTAGTTTTGGAATAAGGTAATGTAATAAAAGCGATGGATTATTATATACTGGATAAGCTGAAGTCTAGCATTGATAGAACATGTTTTAATTCTTTTTAGCCCCATTGCCCACAGCTCTTCTGAAATCTCCTCACCAGCATCCTTGACCCAAGCATCTCTAATGTGAAGGGAAAAAAGTGAAACAAATTGAGAAATTAGGCCTTTGGATATAGGGCTACTAGTTATAAGGCTGTAGAATGTGTGTTGGTTGGGCATCCGGTCAAGGGGCAGAGACTGCCTTACAAAATTTCGAATTTGTAGATAGGGAAAAAAATGCCCAGTGGGAATGAAAACGATTGTTTATATAGAGACCTCTGGAGACAGGCCCCTCCCAGCCCAGTGAGTGAATGAAGAGTCCATCAAGCCTGGTTTGAATGTGGGATTCTGACATATAGGGGCATAAGAGGACAAATCAGAGAGCTTCAAAAAGTCATACTGTAATCTGTTATACATCCTTATTTTTCACAGTAAAATTCTGGCAACCACAGCTGCCGGTATTTTACCATAAAATACACCGATTTCTTTTTTTCATTGCAGTAGAGATGTCAAGAGTTCAGGTTCCACCGGAGTGTAAGCATCCCACCCCACCTCAGTTATAACACATGTAATGTCCTGCAGGTTCTAGGAAGACTTCTGCAGTTATCCCATTAAAGGGTTATCTCTGCTTTTGGCTCTTCCAGGACTTAGTGATTAAGGCAGTCATTGCAGGAGTTTTTCAGGCAGAGCACAGACCTGCAGCTGCTGCACTGTCCTCTCCTCTCCAGGCCTCAGCTTCACCCCCCAGCTCTCTGCAGGAGGAACTGCTGGACGCAGGAGGAATCATGGGCGCACACGGCTCCAACCTGGACGACATTCTGGAGGAAGACATGCATCACTGGTACACTAAATTCATGAAGGAATCTCCATCGGGGCTCATCACGTTGTTTGAGCTGAAGACGATGCTCGAGATGACCGGGATGACGGAGGAGGCCAGCAGCTACGTGGACCAGGTCTTCTTTACGTTTGATATGGATGGGGTAAGAGAGGCATTTCCTCATCTTCTCTTCTTCTTATTCTTCTTCCTTGAGGAGGCTATTGTGCATTCGCCTTTTAAACCAAACAGAACAGATCAATTCTAAGGACACAGCAGAGATTATGGAGGTCTCTGACTGCCTCTTTAAGTAGGATCAAGTGAGGTTAACCTGTGTTTGAGTGCTTATCTCTTTCACAAAGTGCACCCAGTAAATGTCTGCTGTGGCTGCTTTTAATGATAAAATGCTTTAATTGTGAAGTTCTCTGTCTTTTTTTCTTTTTACAGGATGGCTACATAGACTTTGTGGAATATATCGCAGCGATAAGTTTACTGCTAAAAGGAGAAATAAATCAGAAGCTAAAGTGGTACTTCAAGCTCTTTGACCAGGATGGAAATGGAAAAATTGACAAGGATGAGCTGGAGACTATATTCAAGGTACAGTATGTGTCCCAAGAAGAACCTCACACTTCAGTGAATTAAAGATTACTCCCCTCAGTCACTGAAATAGCAAGTGTGTATTTAACTGTTTGTGAACTGGATGTTACACTTAATCCCTCTGCTGTTTACTTAATTGCTGGTCTAAATATAGCCTTCTTATAGCCTACTTCACTAAACAGTCATCAGCCTGATTATATGAGGTTTCCCTACCTGTTTATAGCTGTAACACTTGCCACTTGCCTCTTTACTCTGTTAGTTCCCTTTTTATTCGTCAGGTAATAATCTGTACACTCTTCTCTCAGGCTATTCAAGACATCACCAGAATTTATGACATCCCACCAGAGGAGATTGTGACCCTTATATATGAGAAAATCGACGTCAAAGGAGAAGGTAACAAATAATGTTGGATGAAAAACCCACTGGTGTGAAATAAGAGAGCATCAATAAACATTCAGATAAGTGTGAAATTAATATTTAAACTGTGTGTGTGTTCCTCAGGCGAGCTGACACTAGAGGAGTTCATCAGTGGCGCGAGGGAGCATCCGGACATCATGGACATGCTCACTAAGATGATGGATCTCACCCACGTCCTGGAGATCATCGTCATGGGGCAACGGAAGAGTGAGAATGCTGTGAACTGAGCCAGCCACTCGGCGAGTGTGGCCTGTGTGGAGGTGAGCTGATTAAAGACTGCATGCACTGGACAAAGCGGCAGGTCCCATCTCAGACTGAAGTGAATGAGGACCTCCATGAAGATATGATTAGTCATGCATGTGGCCTGAGGGATTCGACCTCTTCTTCCTCTCCTCTTCCTCTGCTTGTGCTCTCACATTTATGTGTGGCATCGTTAAGGTTTTAACCCCCTTAACAAGAGACGAGTGTGAAGAGAGGCAAAGCTGCTTTCAGGTCTCCGTTATGATTCCTTTATGATGCACTGTAAGGTTAAAAAAACCTGAGCCTTTTCATGCAGACACAAATATATTCATCTAAATTGTCCCGACAATGAATTTTTTTTATCTATAATTCAACATTTCAAATCCACAATTAGACCTGCTGAAGAGCTTCTCACTAAATATTCTAAAAAGCCATCAAGTCGCATGATTATATTTTTTAACAATATTTGTTCTTTGTTCAGTTTCTTTATTGATCTGCATGCAAACTACACCACTGTTTACAGCTGGATAGTAATTCAATACAAATGTAGCAGCTACAGGTAAATCTCTGTGTCACTGTGTACAGGAAGTGTAATGTTTGACAATGTTTTGCTGCAATTAAGGTTGAAATGTTGCCTTAAAAATCAATACAATGCTTGTTTTTTGTTAAAAACTGTTTCATGTTTCAGACTTTTTTTTCATAATATATAATATATATATATAAGATTAAAAAAAGATAGTGGCTGGACATGTAACCATTATGTGACAATGTAGGCCTGAAAGGACTCAAGGTCGCCATCTTGAGGCCATCTTAGAACACTATGGTCAACAGAGACTGCTGCTAAAAATCAACAGTATGTACATGTTTGTAATTGTTGTGTTAAATTTATTTAAATTAATCTCTCACAGTTTAAAACTGATCTTAAACATGAATTGGAGGCCAATGCCTACTTTAACATCCAAACATATTTCATGTCATTGCACAAAACTAGACATTAAAGAGCTGATTATCAGGATTTTTGGACATAAGGTGGTATTTTTCTAATCAGACCGGCATGTGGCTGTGCTTCTGATCAGGCCTTCCAAAGGACAGACTGTCTCGGCAGAGCTTTCAATTTCAAATGTGCAGAAAAATCTGAGCTTATCACAAGTGTGAAAAATCTCTATAATTGCATGCAGTTTTGAGGAGTGGTCCGTCTGGACCCATTTCATTTCCCTCATTTTGAATTAGGACCATCATAAAGAGTGAATATCCAACTTTTCATTTGCAATGTTATGTACAGGCAAACAGCACAAGTCCATGTGATAACCTCCAAATACAAACACAGCGTATTTACTTTGTGTCACTTTAACATTCCTCGGGCCATTTTTATACTTAAAAGAATCAATATCACACCATCCACTTACATTAAGGTCATCCAACATCAGGCTGCCTTGTTAATGATTTGTGGTAAGTTCATTTTCGTGCATGCTGGTCGGACATTACAATCAACTCTGAGAAGCTGTGTGTGGTGAAAATCAAATAAAGATAAGGGTTTGACTCCACATAGCACTCGGTGTTCCTAGATATGTCGGATGATACTGTTGCATAACTGCAATGATCCACCCACCTGGGCTCACTGTATAAATTGCAGCATCTGCTGCCATGCTTTGCGCTGCACACTGCTTCCTACTGTCCACCACCACAGCACAGGAACAGCAGACCACATCCACCTTCAACCATGCAGTCTGCCGAGGCCAAGTTCAACAAAAACAGCCTCCTCTTGGCTCTGAGGCGATACAGCACAGCCGTCTGTGAAATGGAGCAGACCGTCCTCTTACCAAGCCTGCTGCGAGACGTTCCCTCTGATGATCTGTGGGACAGTGAAGCAGCAGAAGACACATGCAGGGACCTGTATGACAACTACTTGATGTTCAAGGCCATAAGATCAAAAGTGGAGAGTGGTCTGATTCCACTGGATGACCACAAAGCCAAGAACAACGGGGCACTCAACAAGAAGCTGGAGCCTCTCCTGGACAAAGATCCAGAAGCCCTGTTCCGCTTCCATCTGAAAGGGCTGTTTACTGTGATGACTGACCTCACCAAGAAGACTCAGAGCGTCACTGAGAAGTACATTGATATCATTGGAGTGTCAAAATAATGGCAAAACATATGTTGTCATCTAACCAAGTGTGCTCTGAGTCACCTGTACATCTTCAAATATCTCACCCGACCACATTTCTATGGAACAACTGTGCATTTCCAAACGTGATGAATAATATCTATTCACATGCAAACTGCAGCAGCTCATACTCATGATGTAACAAAAGATTCTGTGGTGTATCAACAAGCTTACTGGTTTCTGTGATCATTAAAACTTCAGACAAATGAAAATTAAATTTGTTGTATTTTTATTTACATAACTATATTCCATACAATAAATGACCAGTAGATTTCAAGACAGACGGTCTGCAGAGGTGTCCTCCGTCCCTCCCTCACTCTTTCATCACTTAGCGCACCGGATGGAAAGGCTCCACAATCTCTGCAAAGGTCTTTTTATCTGCAGGGATAAAAGATATCATTTGTATATATATATATATATATATACACACGCACACGGGCCACTGTGTTGTGTTGTGAGACTTGTTTAACATCTAAAACCTCAGAAATTACACAACAACGAATGTACATAGGGTCACATACTATACACTGCAGCAATATACTGGCACATGGCACAACAGGACATCACAAGATGCAATGATAGTGTACAGTTCTTTACAAAGAATAAATCAAACAGCACTTTCCCCATCTTTGTTGCTGTATGTTCAGCAAAATCCATCTACCATGTTAAAGGTAGGGTAGGAGATTTTGAAAACTCAGTGAGAGTCAGCCAGATTTCCAAAGTAAACGCAGTAATTGGTTGCTATTGGATTGTAAAGAGAAGTTACACTAATTTAACAAAAAGTGCATCAGAATGAAATCTCCTACCCTACCTTTAATGCTAAAGGTTGCATACATAAACAATCAGTGGTGTTTGATGTCTTTCCAAGGTGCATGCCATCCCACCACTCAAAAACAGATAAGCACACTGCACAAATGTCAAACTTTACTGATAAAAGAACATGACTTACCTTTCGGTGCAAATTCATCTGGATGCAGTCTGATGTACTCATTCATATCACGATCGAGCTTGGCGTAAGTGTAATTTTCATATTTTGTAAGGTGGTAGCCGAGGAACCAGCCGATTGTTGTCAGCAGTACCTGTCGATGGACACCTAAAAAAGCAAATAGGACAAATTATACAACAGTTTCCCTTTTGACAAAATAAGGGATTAAATTTAAGGTTGTTTTGCAAAGTGCATGCATGGAGCACCTGCAATGTAATCAATTTCCCCCTGGGATTAATAAAGTATTTCTGATTCTGATAAATACATTGAAAACGTGTCATAAGACAAAAGTAGAACATTCAAAGTACGTTATCACCTATTTCATACCCGTTTGTAATACAACAAATTATAGCATAATGGCTCTTACAATTATGTGATTCATTTGTAAGAAGAAAAGTAGGTACAGTAACAATTCAGAGATCATAACAACAGTGTCATAACAACTGATGCTCTCTTATTAATAATAATAATAATAATGATAATTATAAAACAAGCTCATGTTTAAATAGATGCACAAATTAGATAAAATACGTTTTTTATACTGTTGCCTCCATTTGAGTGCAAAGCGTAGCTCCGTAAACTAAAAACAGCTAACATGCTAACATGCTAACCTGCTTTAAGAGGCGGCCTGTGGTTCAGGCCATTATGAAGCATAGCAGAGAACCAGCCTACAGCGCCCAGCCAAAACGAATTCCGGTTGACGATTCCGGGAGGAGGGAGAGATTTCCCATCGTCTGGAATGATCCCCATGACGAGAAATGCACCCTTTAAATCTTTATGTATTTTAATGACCTCCCCGCAGCCTGCTTCTCTGCTCTCACCTCCCGTAGGAAGACAAGGGCATGGTGTGCAACCGATTTAACGTCCGGGTTAAAAAAAAAAAACAAAACGAGAATGGCTTTAGTTCCGCCTGATACGTTTCCAAGCAACAAATACGAGACGACAAAAAACTTTGCATTTGGCAACAAAAGCTATTTGTTTTCACGGACATTAAATTGATTTATGTATAAAGGAACACATACACAACACGTTAATTTATACATCAAGCTATAAACCATTGCGTGATCCACCGACAGCTTACTTTGGTGAGTAGCTCTTAGCTAGATTCTAGCTAATAGCATTCTCTCCTCACTATTAAATCCCTCTTCAGTTTTACATTTTGTTCCATGTTGTAGGTGAAAATACTTTATATACTTATAAAATAAATAATATAACAATTAAAAGACAACATGCAAAGTTACTTCCAGTATTTACATTAAGCTAATCAGGCATGCAATGAAATGCAGTGGAATAAAATGTTCTTTTATTATTATTTCTATTTCTCTGATGTACTGGGTTATTTTGCATGTGAACTGATGACATCATTGAGTGCAGTCCTCCTCCTCCTCCATCAGACAGGCTGCTGCTGAGCTGCTGAGGATACACAGCCAGAGGAATTATGCCCTGCCCAGCAGCAGCGGCTTTGCCCATTTGAAGAGGTGACCTATGCATACCAAGTAGTTATAAGTCCGGGGACATCCCGGTGTTTTTGGTAAGTGCAAACTATTTCCTGGCTCGATTCGGAGGATTGACTTTGATTTTTTTTTTTTTTTACCCCCTCCTGCATCTTCAGATAGAGCCAAAATGGCTAGGATCCCACGGTAGCAGCTAGTTGCTACTGTTGCTAGCTGCGCCCTAATGGCTATCAACTCAGATTAAAAAATATGAAACAGTGATCGCAGAAAGTGTAACGATAAATCGGATTAAGTATGAACAGCATGTTTGAATTTAAGTTGGCTTTAAAGTAATGAATTAAATGTTGTGGAAGAAAATGCGACACAGGGATTTTTTTTCATTATATATGTAAACAATTGTCTAATTAATGCCTCCAAATATATGTTTCTGTTCCGTAATTGTTACTCGATGATTCACGGTGTCTTGTAAGCAACAGTTTGTTTGCTTATTACGGTGATGTGTTTAGTTTTCATGCACGTATAGGCCCCATTCACAGCGCTGTTACAGCGGAGCAGACACAACGTTACTGCAACACTAAAATGTCATGTAATCATATATTTCACATGCTGTTTTGGTTTGTGTGCTTATTGATCCGTTAGCTACAGTTTTGCCTTTTATTCTAGCACTGCCTGATCTTCCCGTCATTGCTGCATGAGCCCCTGAAAGTGCAGCCTGGCCCCTTAAAAACTGCAGCCAAGCAACACAGCAGAAACTCACATTATGATGAGGATCTGGTGTAGAAGTGTTTGAGGGTTTAAATGTGTGGTAATTAGAACAAAGTGCATGTTAATACAAATGCATTGCATCATTCATATCTGCAGCAGGGATGGAGTTGGCACCACTAGTCCACATTAATGGCCAGTTCATTAAACTGCACTCTGGATTTTAGTGAAATGTGCAACTAGTGTGTTTATGCAAATGAGCTTAATCTGCACTCTAATTCTGACACTCAATGGCCTCATGGTATAGTGAAGCTTATTTAGGCCAGATGTCAGATGTGATTTTACTCCAGAGGATGCTGCCATGTGTGGGACATCATCTTGATCTTAGCCGGCAATATCAACATGCTCTGGAGCCAAATTTGAGCACTGAAAATACAGACAGATGAACCTGAACAGTGGTTTTGAAGCTCCTTATATCACCATCTTGTCATCCTTTTTTGTGTTTGTATTGATCACCTGTGTATTTTCTTTGTTTGTTCTTCACAGTTTAGTATGAGCATGGAAGATTATGACTACCTGTTCAAAATAGTTCTGATAGGAAATGCTGGAGTTGGGAAGACATGTCTCGTCCGGCGCTTTACTCAGGTTTGTATGTGCCTCATGTGGCTATGCGGTTGTAGAATTACTGATTTTATTATGTTTTAAACGTGTACATTTCTGTTCTGATTCTAGGGCCTTTTCCCACCTGGACAAGGGGCTACTATTGGAGTAGATTTCATGATTAAAACTGTGGAAATCAAAGGGGAGAAGGTCAAGGTACAGCAAGACCTTTATCATTGATATAAAAGCATGTCCTTGTCTCTTTTGAGCAGTTACTCATCTCATACATTGTCTTTTCCAGCTGCAGATTTGGGACACAGCTGGACAGGAGAGATTTCGCTCCATTACTCAGAGTTATTACCGTAGTGCCAACGCCCTCATTCTTACGTATGACATTACCTGCGAGGACTCCTTCAGGTGCCTTCCGGAATGGCTGAGGGAGATTGAGCAGTATGCTAACAACCAAGTGGTGACTATATTAGTCGGTAAGACGGCGTTAGCTGATCTAACTTTCTGTTATTTTCTTACAAAATCTTAAGAAGCATTTTCCTGGTGTATGAAGCTCACACACAGCCTTTGCTTCCAGATCCATCCCACACACACACGAACACACACACCTACCTCATCTTTCCATCTGTGCCATCACACACCCCCACTACTGTTCAGTCAGACTCAAGAAAGATATGTCATAATGCAAGAAGCCAGGCTCCTGTTTGTTGTGTCCCCTAAGAGATGGATGTTTTATGTATGTTTTGTAGGTAATAAAATAGATTTGGCGGAGAAGAGAGAGGTTCTCAGGCAGAGGGCTGAAGACTTCGCCGACGCTCAGAGCATGCTGTACCTGGAGACGTCAGCTAAAGAGTCCGACAATGTTGAGAAACTTTTCCTCGACCTGGCCTGCGAACTTATTCGAGAGGCCAAGCAGAACAAGTTGGATAACAATGACACTGCCCCAATGCCTGGTGAGGGTAAAACCATCAGTTACTTAAGCTGCTGCAGCCTCAATTAGAGAGAGCTCAGCCAACCTGGCCATGCTAACTCAGTAGCCATTGACTGTAGAGGGTAGATGGCTGAGCCCCAATGCCTCCGTCCCACTAAGATGGCATACAGCCACTTCTTAGTCTGGTCATTTCTAGTCCCATGCCTTTTTAACCCTGTACAAAGGGGAGTTAGTCAACTTTAGTTTGGCCTTCTGGGAATGAGCATTTTTAGATGCTACCAATATGATGAACATTATCCTCAGTGCAACAGGATGTAAAATGTTGGCCTGATGTACCCAGGAAGTCTTGAGTAGGGCTCCATTTTATCTTCATCCAGGTGAAATGGAAGGATTTTCCTGTTTGGTTTTTAGAATCCATTTTCAATATTCACCAGCAGTATTATGTGAGTGGAAAGCTCTGCCAGGTATTTTGTTGAAAAAAAGAACTTTCATGTCATTGGTTAACGGTAACAGGTTTACATAAAGTACATTTTTAAGATTTGATCAAAATGCAAAAAAAAAAAAGCTTTGCAAATGAACCCTACGAACCAGTTGCACAATCATTTATTTTCCACTACAATTTCTTCTGCTCTGAGAATTATATACGAAGTTATTAATTCACTTTTGTAATTTCATTTCCAAGGTATTGTTTGCACCTGTCATTACATACTGTGAAATATTTGTTCCCGATAGATTTTTTTTCTTGCTGCTAAAATGTGTTTTTATGTCAGATAACATAAACTGAAGACACGTATAAACGCTACAGTATTCTGTGACGCCATTATTATTATTATTTTAGTATACTTAAAGTGATTGTGATTAGTCAGTTGATTTAGCAGTTGGAAAGACCGCCATCAGCAGAAATTATAAGCAGTTTAATCAAGTGAGATTGTTTTTGACTGCCACCTCTCTCTCTTCTTTTGTTACCCATAGACAAAAAATTTTGCCTTTGTTGTTGCTGCCTAGCCATGAAATTGTGCGAAGGGGTATGTTTATGTAGTTCTGTATGACTTGTCGTATTTCATATGCTTTTATTGTGAAATTTCTTCGATTGTTCAGCATGTTTAGCCATAATTTGTAGTGTCTAACTTTCATATGTATTTGCCATAACTTGTAATGTACTGTATTGCACAATGCCGTATACTGCACACTTATTTTTATTGTAACATTTTGTCTTTTTTTTGTTTTGTTTTGTTGTACAGACTTAGTACTGTAGTACATTTTAGCACTTTGCTTTTATAATTTTGTATTTTCAGTAATCCCTTTGTAATACTGGCGAGCAGTTTGTTTTGCCTTTTAGATTTTAACAGTTAATCATGGCTAATCCCTAGCATCTTCCTGTCAACACACAACGTGAGAAATACAAAGGAAACACTGTTGGGATGTTGTGCTTCTTTTCCTTTATGTGTACAAAATAATCCCTACGATACTCTGTATAACATTAAACAATTACACTAAAATACAGCGTTTGTCGTCATGTGACAGCAGCCTTTTTTTTAGAATCTTTGACCGGAAGTTCTTTTTTTATTATTATTATTAGAACTTGAACAGCCTTTATAGCTTTTAAATTATGAGATATTTCTATAGTTTTGATGTACTGTTTGGCCTCATTCCTAAATGCAACAAAAAAAATGTTTTTGATTTGTGACCGGAAGTCCATCATCTGATAACTTGCAAAACAAAAATCACGTGACAGGTGACGCAGCGAGCTAGCTAGCTAGCTAGCTTACCTAGCAAAACAAAAAACCGGTGTGGATTTTTTTTTTAACTCTGATACTTTTTCCGTACGAGGGTGAACCCACTTTCGAAGTGTGTTTGTTAACGTTTTTTCTCTTCATGGTTACTCGCATGTAAAATTAATTTAATTTATATTATTTTATAGGAGTGTATATATACCTGCCTTCGCTAGTAGTCAAACGTCTACTGTTTGAAGGTATTTCCTGGTGCAGTGTTAGATTCCGCATTAAGTGTTTGGCTTGTGTTAGCACTAGTAGCACTGATGTGGGACTATGATCGGTGTGGGACAGACAGACTGCTCTGACTAGAAGTTTTGCAGCAGCGTGCTTCCAGAAAACTCAGACTCCCATCAGCCATTGCGAGCTATCTACAGTAGTGGGCTGCATTCATCCAGGGCTGCTAGCAGACTACTGTTAAATTTAATGTGTTAAAATGTTGTGGAGACTTTGAACCCGATGCTTCCTGCGCAGCAGCGGACTCACTCAGCTCTGATGCTAAATTTAGCTCACCCACACTGTCTGGAAACACCTCTCTTGATTTGCTGACACAGGAGAGTCTCACTTCCTTTCTTTGACGGGACAAGTCTCCTCTCCCCAGAGCAAACTCAGCCAGGCAGATAGGCAGACAGATCATCGTTAATCATATGCTGCAGTGTCAGTGTGGTGTGAGCTGACAGGAGCAGCGATGATAGCCGGAGACAGGACCCCGGTGTCGGACAGAGCTGCAGCTACCTGCATCCTAGCGTTGTGTTTTGTTTGTTTACACGTGACCGCACTCAAGTCACAACTTTTCACCAGACAGGCTGAGTTGACTTACAGCGCCGAGCCCCCCATCAGCTACAAGACGCTCTACTTTGACCAGAAGGTGAGTTTAAAAGTATTTTTTCTCCTCTGTGTGTCACAATAATAATCATATTTGACATGATTTCTTCCTCTTTTGCTCCTTTCTCTTTCACTTCTCCTTTAAATGGTTGACTTGCTCCTACTGTAGCCTGAATTTACAAGTGTAGAAAAAGTACTATTTACAAAATTCCTAAGGCTTTGAGCTTATATCAGTGTTTTCTAAAAATATAACCCTGATAGTAGCCTACCACAGATGTAGTCTGTCGTCTTTAAAATGAACTTGTACTTTTACAAGTATTATTAAGCTCACTGAGGTGATGACCCAGTGATAAAGCAGACCTGACTGTAGTCAGCTGCCGAGCTTTACTGCTCTGGCAGTGATACTCAAACTGTAATGGAGGCTCTGCTCCAATGTGTCAAAGGTTGGGGGTTTGTTACTTGTTCATGACAGTGTGTCGCCACAACACAACTCCCAGCATGAATAAAGAGGACACGGAGATGGATTCTCAGGCTCTTTACTTATGTAGATGGAGGGAGTGGAGTACAGAACAAACAAACAAAAGTTTATCTTAAACATCTTCCCTGAAGTAATATTAATCATAACTACAGTCAAACAGCCACCAGGCTCTGTATATTCAAAATAAGTAATTCCCCTTTTGACATTTATAAAAAAACATATCAAGACAAAGTTTTTACTGGAAATGTATAATACAACCTCACATGCACCATAGCATACAGCACATACAGCGGAGCAGTCTTTCTTATCACTAAATTATCCACCCATCCTCTAATATTTATCACTATATAATCAACATGAATCAACAATGTATCATAAACGGCATCACTGGCTTTGCTGATTAACTGAACTATCACATCAAGAGATTATAAGAGCACAGAGGACGAAGAGGAACAATGTAACTGAGGCGTCTGTCTCATTGAGTAACAACACAAACACTGCCGCTTAGTCCTGGGTCAGAAATGCTCTCTGCTGAGAAACCTCCACCTCCGCTCGGCCTCCGCCTCTGTCGCGGGCAGGTTGCTGCTCATTAAGCCACGGTGATGCACAGTCTGTGCATCGAGTGCGATGCTGCTCGTAGAAAATGTGAGTAAAAGTATTCAACTCATCAAAAAGAGGAAGTGAAGTAGGGGAAATAATAATACTCTAATAGAGTACAGATCCAGCTTTTTAATACTAAGTGCAGTAGTGAAGTAGTCCTTCCTTAATTTACACCTCTACAGATGATCTCTGACTTTGATTATTCATTTTTTTTAATATATACCGTCCACAATAAATAATTGGATCACTTGCTCTTTCTAAAAATTCCCAGTGCACTTAATTCTATGGAGCTTCATGTGTTGTGTGCGCTCAGACAATAGGTGTTTCCATCTGACTTCCTGTAGTGAAGGGAAAAACCATCACAATTGACTGTGTTCCTGCCAGCAGATCTGGAGCTACCCTTCCTGGCTTCATGCCTAAAGAGGTCTCAAGGGCCCAGTGAATGTGAAACACTTTACCTCGGGGGGGGAGGTTGAAGAGCTTCTCTCTCAGCCTGTACATTTTCTATTTCTTGTTACTTCATGGTGACTCAGATTGCATGATGAGGGTATATGCAGCGGTACATCATCAGGTGTTGTGATGGATGATGAGCTTTTCTCAGACAGTCACACAATGGTGCGTCTCACTCTAATGCTCCTACACAGAGGAGTGCTGAGAAAGGCAACAGTGTGCTTTTATGGTGTTGGTCATGAATTCCTTCACAGTCTTTAAAGTGTTAACTTAATATTGAGACCTATAAGCAGACTAAACACTAAACTAAGGACATTTCATCAATATGTTTGTTTTATTGATATATTTTACACTTATTCTATCTTATTTTCGAAGGTTTAAATAATGCGTTTGTTCCCTTTTTTCCCTTTTGTGCTCAGGTTCCTTTAAATCAAATTAATAGAGTAAGAATAATAAGATAAACAAGTATCTTTTCATTTATAATTTCAGGATGATTTGAACATTATTTAGAATCAATCACAATTAAAATAATTTTAAAGACAGTTTTCCAGTGTGGTGCTACCTTCCCTTGCTGCTCAGACTGAAAGTGAATTGTAATAAAAAAATTGATGCGAATCACCAGCTGAATAATCAAGAAAATAATCTGCAGACATACTGTGAAGTGTGTGTGTGTGTGTGCACTAAAATGTGTTTGGATTCGGGGACAATGCTCCACACCTGGTCCAACCCACGGCATCCTGTCTAATCAGCCAAGCTGACAAGAAGATAAAAACCCATTTCCTCCCCACTGACGCCCACAGTCTCATCCAATCAACAAGAAATTGTTTGCTTCTTCTCGACAAGTACAACAAATAAAACACTTTTTCAGTACCAGTAGCAAGTCCGCTGTTACCACAAAAGAACCATCAATCATGCCGTTCTTTTTTCACCACTTTGTTACACAAACTGCTGTGAAGAGAGCACCACCAAGTCATCAGGAAATCCTCTTGGCTGCGTTTTGCCAGCAGACAATGAATGGAAGTGTCTTGCAGCATCCTTCAGATGAACTGCTGTAGTTTACTGGAGCATTGTGCTCTGCTTGTTTCCCCTCGTGTCTGTTTGCTGGACTCAGCTTTATGTGTTGTGTGATACCTAAAATCAGAGCCGGCTCTCGGCATAGGCGACCCGCTGAAGGGGGCGCTGCTGCAGGTAGAGAGTCCACAGCAACCGGCGGGATAGATTTTTGCCTTGAGCGGGAGCGGGTGGGTGGTCATGGAGAAAATTACAGTGTCCCGTGATTAACCGTGAGTCAGAGCAGCGAGCAGGGCATGGCGTATCTAATAACTCAGGCCTTTTGTTGAACTGATAATAAATTGATTTGTTGGCGAGTAACGAGTAACATATTGAATATTTTCCTGTAAGTTATTCAAAACAATAACCTATACACCTTTTAGCCCGGTGATTAACAAACAGCACAGCAAGCACTACAGTAACTTACAGGGAGAGGAAAAAACAAATAAACAAACAGGGGGCATGCCATATTCTCGCCTAGAGCACCACAGTGGTTTGAGCCAGCTCTGCTTAAAATGCCACCCTGGTAGATGAGCTGCAGTGAAATTTAAAGGAGGCCAAAGTGTTGAAGTGCTGCCTGCTGTCACCACATGGTGGCACTACTAATCAGGGTGTGGATATGTTATGAAACCAGACTCACAGGTTTTGTGATGTGCATACTGAGTGGGTGGAAGTGATACAGTACTCACTGGGGGTTCTTTTGCCAAAGCACTTTTATTTTTGGCATTAAGATGGTGGATTTATTTTTGTGTTGTTTTGTTTAACACAAGTTTAAATCTCAAAATCAGACATCTCAATTTATAAGGACACTAATCCCATGCAATTCATACGACTTTTTCAAACGAGTAACTTAAACTCTAACATTACACTTCAGATGAGAAGTACCACTGAAACCTTCTTTGCTGCCAAACTGCTGAACTGTTCCTTTAAACTGTGTCACTCCTAAAAGCACCGCCAAGTGTGAAGGAGTTGAGTGCTGAATGAACACATTGAGGCCCCCAGAATGTTTTTGCTGTCACTGGCTCATAAAATTACTGCCTCCTTTGTGCCCAGCGAGGACGGGAAGAGAGCGAGGACGGGAGGGGAGACAAGACAAAACAAAAAAAAACTAAACAGAAACATTTTGTATGTTAAGTGTCGGGGCTGTTTTTAAGGGTTGGACGACTGAGTAGCCTCCTGGGGTCGTCTTCTCTGTGAAGCTGTTGGTTTCTTTCCTTCCTTTTTGTCTAATAAAGAACACAGGAAATATGCCTGAAAGGGGAAGATACCCCAGAATCCCTGAGGTTTTATGAAAGGACATTTCTGTGCTCGTCTAAAGTGGAACTAATGCAGCATCCCTTAAAATGGCTTCAACATTTTTTAATACAAATTGGGGCTAATTACTCACAAATTCAACCTCAGGGATTTCATAACATTAGAGTTGGCACGGAGCCTCTTGTCCAGTTACCCTGAACAGTTTCTTTGGTATTTATTTTAACATGTGTATCAACAAGTGACCAAACTTTTTTTTTTTTTTTTACAGATTGATCATTTTGGCTTCCTAGAAGATGGCACCTTCAAACAGAGATACCTTGTGGCTGACAAACACTGGAAGAAGCCTGGAGGACCCATTTTATTCTACACAGGAAATGAAGGCGACATCACCTGGTTCTGCAACAACACTGTAAAGTATCAGCTGTTACCTTGTGTGTATGTGTGTATGTACACTGCAAGTAATCCTCAGACCTGCTCGACATGCGTTATTGTTTTGTCTGCAGGGATTCATGTGGGAGAATGCGGAGGAGTTGGGCGCCATGCTGGTTTTTGCAGAACATCGTTACTATGGAGAGTCCCTGCCATTTGGACAGGACTCTTACAGTGTAAGTGAAGAGTCACACACACACACACACACACACTGAAGTCTACGTGAATTAAATATGAATCTGATCACATGTTTGTCATTTGCTTGCAGGACAGCAGACATCTGAACTACTTGACCACTGAGCAGGCGCTGGCAGATTTTGCAGTTCTGATCCAGAACCTCAAGAGCACTTTACCTGGAGCTCAGCAGAGCCCTGTCATAGCCCTCGGAGGTTCTTATGGAGGGATGCTTGCTGCCTGGTTCAGGATGAAATACCCACATATAGTTGTTGGGTAAGATATTAAGTGACTTCTGAATTGACCTTTGTGCTCTAAGCTCCATTTAACCTGCTCACAGAACCCCTTCAGACAGTACTCAGAATAAGAGATGTGCAGTTTGAGAGTGCAATAAATGGAAACGCTTCTTCTTCTTCTTGCCTTTCAGAGCGCTGGCATCCTCCGCACCAATATGGCAGTTCCCTGGTATGGTGCCATGTGAAGACTTCAACAAAATAGTAACACAAGACTTTGCCAAAAGTGGCTATAACTGTGATACGAACATCAGAAAGTCCTGGAAGGCTATTAATAATGTATCTGCCTCTGGTAAGTCATGCTCTTTTATTACTGTTGGAAATGTGTTCTCGGCTCCGTCGGCCTGTTTCTTATATTACACTACATTGAACATGTTTCATCTTTGGGATTTTAAGATTTTTGTAAAGCCTGAAACCAGACAGCTGGTATTAAAACATGTAGTGCTGTCGGGGTGTAAAGTCTAGAGCCTCTACACTGAGGACTCCGAGGTACCTTCTCCATGATCATAAACCTTAACTGTAGGATGAAGCTTTATTGAATCGAGTAAGAACTTTTTATTAGTATCAAATCTTTAGAAGTGTAGCTGGGCTGTTTAAGTTGATTCATGTCATTTTATCTGCTCTCTGCTCGAGTTATCTTTTAATGATGTTTTCATTGAACTCATTTCAGCAGTTTATTGTTTATATATCTCACCAAGTCAGAGAAAACCTTCCCTCAGATGAGTAATTATTAGCTTCTTTTGTCAACAGTCAAATTCACATGATGCTTTACGAGTTCCTGTTGACTGGTTAATTTAAAAAATTGACGCTGGTTCTCCTCTGCTGCTCATTAGTGTGATATAATCCTTGTTATTTTTCACTGTCTTTTAACAAAATTTAATACAGTTGTTTTCATGTCTACCAAGAAAGGTAAAGTTTGGAGAAAACACTATGAAAGCAGGTCTTTGTTATTCAATCACAGCGACCCAGAAACAGCAGATAGATGGGTGAAGGTGCTACAGTTTGTGAACGTCCGCTGTTTCAGAAACATCTGTGGACCGAAGGAGAAGAAAAATGATACGATAAAGACGAGAGATGATAGATTAACATTAAAGTCCAGTCCTAGCTTTAAATTTAAAGGGATCCTGTCACTTCACACCTCATAACAGGATACTGAAATCACCTATGGATGTCAAATAAGATCAAATATGATATAATTAGCATTTAGCAGCTGTTAAGCTGTTAACGCCTATGGCAGGTGTAGTCACTTGATTTGAATGCAATAGATGTGCAGTGGTGTTTATGTTTTCTGTTCTCTTTTGCCCAGAATCTGGTCTTCAGTGGCTGTCGGAAGAATTCAGTCTGTGTACGCCTCTTAAAAACAAGAATGATGCCATCAGCCTGAAAAACTGGCTTGAAGAGACCTGGGTGAATCTGGCCATGGTGGACTACCCATACGAGGCTAATTTCCTCGAGCCTCTTCCTCGCTGGCCGATCCAGGTATGAACTGCTACAAAATAAATTCTGCATTTTGCATCATTGCAACTTGGTAAAGCGTCTAATTTGGCCTGACAGCGCGTCCTTAATTGAAATGAATGTGCGATTCAGCCGGTTGTGCTACAAGTGTTTGTTGTGGTTCTTCCAAGCTTTTGTTTACAACAGCTGTCGGCTAACTTCATTAATATTCATAAGGATCGGGTTTCTTTCTCATTTGAAGTATTCTTTAGATGAGCAGCTACAAGTAAACCACCGTCCTTTTCTCCTGTCGTCCTTTCATTTGCACACTCCATCAGATCTCTGAGGTGTTCCTGTTCGGACGCTCAGACGGAGGACGCTTGCCCAGTGCGGCTCACGGGCCCATTGAACAAAAGTTCACCACTCCACCCTGAATAACACTGTAACAATTGCTTAACTCAACACTTCACAGTAAATCATTAATGCAAAAAAACATGTTTAAGCATTACAAAATGCTCCTTGTTTTTCTGGGACAGTACAGTGACTGTTCTCAGGAGCCTGATTGACTCAAGTGCAGTGTATTCCACCAGTCACCTTGGCACATCACGTGCATAAACCGAGCTCCGCTATTGACCCTCCCTCAACTCTGTTTGGTGCTTCTGCGTCCCTCATAGTGTGTCAGGCAGGAATCTCACACTTCCATTGTGATACATTTCTCATTATGTATCTCTAATCCATTCAATAGATCCAGGAAGGTTTAGGTGAAATAAACACTAAATGGTCATTTTGAGTTTTTTGGCTCCTTGCCTTTAATGTATGCGACCCCTATGGGTGGTTTAAGCGGTTTAGGCAGTGGGTGCAAAGAGGAGCTTTTTTAATGACAAAGCTAATGTGATTATCTGAGTGAGTGTGAGAACGGGGTATTGAGGGCTTAGAGGAGGGAAATCTGTTGGCAGAGATGAATGTATAAGCCTAATCCTATCTGAAAAGTAAGGAGAAGATGCTTTGGAGCTATTGCAGTGTTGTTTTTTTTTCCACAGTATAAATCTTTGGTTGGACATGTCTGTGGCCCTCCTCATCCATCGACCACCAACTCCTCCCCAGCCCGCAGACAAAAGCCTTAGTAACAGACTCCGCACTAGTGCAGCTCCCCTCCAACCTCCAAACAAGAAAGCCCAGTTTTCACTGCCTCACAAAGAGTGCAGAACAACAGCGGCGGCCAACTCCGCCGCTGCAACCATAACAACACTCAGTGACATCAAACAAGAGCTGAAGCACAAATATTTATCATTCACGCTATTAATTCTGAGAAATCAGCCATGGCCAAATAAAACGACAGTAATGAGAATAAAAACCTTTAGATTTTATATCATTGGCGTGAAGTAGATGGATGTTTTTTCCTCTTTAGTGCCAAGAATAGAGCAATAAATTCAGCTTCATTCCAGGGAATTTCACATGCAAATCAGGCGCCACCACTTTTTATGTGGAAACTACTTTAAGGGCGCCCAGGAAAGCAATCTTTAGTCTTGTAAACAACTTGGATGCAAGAGATTTTTCATCTTAAAAATGCATCAGACCTACACCTTAATCAAACGTCTCTTTATTTTGTTGTGTTTTTTTAGGTGGTGTGCAAGCATCTCAGCTTTGATTCGTCTGTGTCTGACTACCAGCTGCTGCACGGCATCTCCCAAGCAGCGAAGGTCTACTACAACTACACCGGAAGCTCCTCCTGTCTCAACACATCTCGGACGGCGACCAGCAGCCTCGGTGCACTCGGCTGGACGTACCAGGTGCAAAACACGACGCCAGGCTCAGCGTTGTCATGCTGAATAAATCAGTGCGCAGTGGTGTCAGTGGGCAGCTTTCCCTGTCAGAATGAATATGTGTTCAATCCCTCATCCCCAGGCCTGCACCGAGATGGTGATGCCCATGTGTACAGATGGCGTGCAGGACATGTTTGAACCCGAGGAGTGGAACTTCCAGGCCTTCTCTGATGAGTGTCACGCATGGTTTGGTGTCAGGCCACGCGCCGACTGGGCAGGGACAGTCTTTGGCGGAAAGGAGATCGCCTCGCACAGCAACATCATCTTCAGGTAAATATCGCATGGCAGGCGGTTAGTCATGTGTGAGTGTTTAATTTGGGGAGTAAAAGGAGGATTTTAGCAGATTTCGCCTGGCTTTTATTGCTGCAGAATTAGGACTGCATGCAGGGTTAACCACAGGAGGTAGACAGAAGTACAAAATTACTCTGTAGCTCAATAACAAACACTGGCAATCAGCAATTTGCTGCACTTTGAAAACCTAAATCACAAACATCCCTGCTTTACTCTCTGCGGTGGCGTCTATGGAAATAAGCTGTAATTGCAGCAGTGCTTTTGAATATTTCCAGAGATCCAAACAGGGTCCCCTATGTGACTCCTTAACATGTACGGCTCATGTGTTTTGTGCATCTTCAAATTTCACATCATTTCATTTGTGCGGGCATAGGCTGCCCCTGGACTTACACCGACTGCGTAACAACTGCGTCACGTTTCCGTCTTTAGCCCAACGTCAGTTCCCACCAGACGCATTTCTGAAGTGTGTGTATTGCTGGTGTTTTATATCATCGCATGAAGAACAAATGCAGAGTCAATCCACTACTCCACCAGCCACCACTGCGAGCCTGACCACACTGAGCTGCATTTTATCAGCACAAAACTGAGAAATATCTCCATGGAAACAAAGATTCAGCAGCCTGTAAGCTCCCGCCGTATTATTATTGTGTGCGAGTGTTGCTCGCACACCGCGTCTCCTCCCCCACTTGTCCACCAGCATCAGACAATGCCAAGAACTGGAAGCCTCATCACTGCAGCAAGCCAAGATCATATAGTTTATATCCAGCACATCCATCATGCAGGTTAGTTGTTGGACCATTTCATCAGTGGCATTACACAAGGGTGTGGTGTGTGGCTCGCATACTATTATTGGCAGATCTCCTTAGTTTAAAACTTTAGTGCTCTTAACTTTAAACCTTAGAAATTAAGTTTTCCACTTTACATAAATAAATAATTTATTCACTCTCATCTCTTTTAAAGTCGTCAAAGCCATGTTTTCATATTTTTTTTTTCACGGCCATGACATCGACAGTCGAGATTAGGTGCGTCTGATTCTCTCTCCTGTTGTTTTTCAGTAACGGAGGACTCGACCCGTGGGCGGCTGGTGGAGTGACTTACAACATAACAGATTCTCTGGTTTCCATTATGATCCCTGATGGAGCGCATCACTTGGACCTGCGCTACAGCAATGACCTTGATCCTCCATCAGTGCGCGCCGCCCGGCTGTTAGAGGTGAAGTATTTTAAGGACTGGATCAAGCAGGCTGGAAAGAAACCTCCTGCACTCCAAAAAAATGTGGCCTAAAGACGACAATATCTAGGATGAAGTTTTAACCTGTGAGGACACGGTGCTTCTCTGACTTCCCGCCAAAGTTTTACGCCCCATTTTCAATCAGTTTGTGTTCATATTGTGTTCCCACGTCACTTTTTCTAACGCTTTTAGACACACTCCATTTATTTATGCCAAAGAAAGGAGCTGTGTGATTATCTGGGAAACATCAGATCTGTTTGTCATGTAAACACAAAGCTGTACACTAAATACATGTTTGTGTATTCATCTGATCATCATCAAAAAACCCGTTTTGTTTTCTTTCATGTAGTCTGACAAACACGCACTATGTCCTGTTTCCTTCTCCTCACACGTTGCAATCAATGACGCTTTCAAAAGCTTTCAGCTCTTTGATGCCATTCCTGTCATTTTGCTTCATTATAATAAAAATTGCCCCCCTGTCTTTTATTTTTTTGTGCTTTTTAAAACACACAAAATCTCAGGAGAATTTTTTTTGGCACCAAATATGAAAAATGCATTCAAACTAATTGCCTCTTCTTCTTTTTTTTTGTATTCATGTCCTGCTCTGCGTTGCTTTGTGTGCCATCATCCGTCTTAACAGCGAAACCTGATTAAAAAGCTACAGATTTATTGTCACACAGTCCTCATTATTGTCTTCTGATCATACACAAAGCAGACTCTTTGTCATGTTTTAGCAGTCCTTCGTCTTCCATTCCTTGCTTCTCCGAGAACAATTGCACATGCTTGAGATTTAATAAACCCTCAATCGGAGGAGGCCAATAAAGTGAGTGGTGGGAGGTTATTGCAGCTGTGCCTGCTGACCTCACCCCTGCAGACCAACCTGTGGGATTCCCCTTGGCACGCATTAATTCACTGGCTGCCATTAAAGCTCCAAATTGTGGCACAGATGCAGCCTATAGACTCTGGTTTGTTCCCCCCTGCAAGTAATATTATTAATACAACTCCTGCAGAGCCAAAGAGGTCGAGGAGGGTTGATGGGAGGTTAAGAGTGGACGCAGGGACCAAGAAGCCTTTTGTAGTTCACTCAGAAGTAATTGTTTTTTTCAAAATGTCAAGATAGAAGACTTAAATCTCATGGAAATCTTGATACTAAAACAGCGGCTGCTAATGAAAACACATCCTCTGAGCTCTTTTGGTGGCTTCTTTTATTCTTCCGCAGTCCCCTGACATGACATGACCTTGTGAAGCAGATGGGAAACATGTCTTACACTGGTATGTGGGTTGATTTTCGACCGGGAGTCACAATGCCTGGCTCTTCAACATTTTGTCACAGGCTTGACTGCATTTCAGACACCTCAGTGGAAAGAAACACAGCTAAACATGGGGGAGGACGAGGGAAGGGAGGGTGGGGGGGGGGTTCCTCCGCCGCTAAATGCCCTCCTTAAAAGTTTTCTCAGGACTTTGAGAGGTCATTAATTTCGCCTGCCTTTTCTACGTCTCTGACACCAGGCCATCAATCAGAGGTGTTATTAGTATTCGCTCAACCCCAAACTCTGAGTGCGTCCCTGCTTCAGACGGGGACCACACAGTAGTAGGAAGAGATTAAGCCTGTGCGTGTCACATCACGTTGTACCGAGCAACCCCGCTCCTCCTTTTAGGGTTGGGTGCTGCTGAATAAGTGAATTCTGAAGGACAGATAGTGTGGTGGTAATGTTTAACCAGACGCTCGACAACAGTGCAACAGATCTGATTTTCCTCAGTTAAAACCTCCTCACATTTAAAAAACAATATATAAATGTATATGTATAATGTGTATATATATATATATTTGAGGCAGTCTGCTGCAGCCTTTCCCCTCTCTCCCTCTCAGCCTTTATGCAACAATAGAAACTTGTTTCCGGGATCTGTGCGTCAGGCTCTGTGATGTGAATGACCCACCAGCACAAAAGCCAAGACCCCCTGACTAGAAAAAAAGAGGGACATGGCTGCCATGACTGTGATGATGTCACTTTGCCAAAATTGTGCTGCTAGCACAGAGAGGGGAGGCAAAATCACTTTGGGCAGGCGTTTAAAGCTCAGGACTGAGATCATGCGCCTTTTTCCCCCCATTAAGTGAAGAAAAGTTTTAAAACAATTTCAGAAAACATTTCTGAAATGTTATTTTAAGTTTTTCTTTACCTCTTTTCTTGGATTTTGTTTTTTTTTTTTTGGTCACAGGTTGTGTTGGGTCACAGATAATTAGTGCTATCATTTCACTTTCCCCCTTTTCTCCATAGGAATTAACATAAGAAAGGACTTTTTCATCTCTCTAACCCCTAAACAAGTCACTGATTCACCTCAGTCCAAGAGAAAGGGACGTGTAGCATCTCTTAAAAGGAGAAAAATGTTTAAATGTGACGGAGCGCTCTCTCTGGTAAAATAAAGGCCAACGGTCTGATCGCTCAAAATTCTCTCGAAATTCCACTTAAATCCAGATAAGTGCTGGCAACACAACATTCTGGCTCTGGGACACATCCTCCATTGTATTCACTGCTGGCCAAGAAACTTCCTGTAAATGCGTTATTGTTTACAGCTGAAGTTTCATACCCAGGATTTCTTAAGGTCAACATTTCTTCTGGCACACTGAGCCTGAACTGCACTTTATTCCCCTTTAATTTAACAGCTCCGGCAGCTTTTCTAGTTAAATCGACTGTTCATTATTGAGACCCATTTTACGAAGGGGCTGTGAGGTGCAATTTAATGAATCTCTGGCACAAAGCTCCCTTTCAGTGCCGCGCGAAGAATAGAGGCTATTTAGACCCTGTAGGGCTTTATGTCAAAGGCAGCCCATAATAGTTGTCAGGCCAGGGCAGAAATTCCCACTGGCCTGGGAATGCACTAGAAATCAACTTTTGCCATGAGCAGATTAAGACACAAGCGAGCAGTTGGGGAAGATTCTCCCAAATAGTGGCATCTGTTTGGGCACAAAGATTTTCCCACAGAAAAGAAGCCTCTCTGGCTACTGTAGAGGCGCAATGTGATAGCCGGGTTTGTTTCAGCGCCTGAAGGAGCAGTAATTAGATTACTTGTATGTTTTATTAGTATTCCAGGCAGGAAATGATGATCTTATAGTGGTTAAACATATTTTTAAAAGCAAATAAGAATAGTGGTGGTGATTTTTTTGGAGGATTTTCCCTGTTTTTGTCACTCGTTTGTATTTGTTTTAATAGTGAGACTTTTTGTGGCTGGTAAAAACCCTTAAATATACTCTCCAGCAGGCTTTTCTTCTCACTGTTACAGTAATATCCTCCAGTTTCATGAAAGCCTTTTTTTTGGTTCACAGCACACACAAACAGTTAAACCAGAGGGGGAGCGCTCTGACAGAGGTTATTGTCTTCAGCTCAGCAGGGAATTTCAGACAAATCCCTCTTACATGCAGGTGGTCGGGCACAAGCAAAGAGTTAAGTCCTGCGCTCCCTTTGCCCCTCCTGTTTGATGTTCTGACATCATTAGTCCTGCCCCCTGAAAGATCTCCTCGCTTCTCCTCAGAGCCCCTCACTTCTACTCTGGAATGTTTACAGCAACTTGATGAGCAGCATCAGCACCGAGTGTGTGTTAAGAGGGAACGAGACATGCTCTGAAGAAAAAACTTTTGCTTCAGGGAACACAGTGGATGCCACAGGTGTAGCCGCTGGGCCTTAGCAGAGTGATGGCTGTTCAGGCTGCAATCATGAACCCTCAGTTCATGAATTTCTGCTTCCCTGGTTCTGTCATGGAGTACGATGTGGAGAAGAGTCTGGACGGGAGTCTCCTGGGGGAGGCAGAAAATGACGAGGACTACAAAGAGACCACTAGGGACCTGTTGAGCTTCATAGACTCGGCCTCCAGCAATATTAAGCTGGCTCTGGACAAGCCGGTGAAATCCAAAAGAAAAGTCAACCACCGGAAGTATCTGCAGAAGCAGATCAAAAGGTGCACAGGCATTATTACGCCAGGAAACGTAGCAGAAACGCCAGGAAAAAGACAGGGTTCCCCCCTGACTCAGCCGAGCCCTCTGCAGAGCAAAACTCTGCCTAAGCGCGACGGGGTGCAGGCCAGCTTACAGAGCAAGAGCCTGGCAGCTCTCTTCAGCCCTGTGAAGGATATAAGAGGTGAAAAGGCCAAGAAGCCGCCCCTGAGGCATCGCAACCTGCCTCCTTCCTTCTTTACTGAGCCTGCAAACTGCTCCAAAGTCAGCTCCACGTCGGGGATGACGCTGAAGGACCTGGAACGAGGCAACCCTGAGGCTGCAGAGTTCTTTGAGCTCTTGGGACCCGATTACAGCAACATGGTCAGCGACCAGGACCTTTATCAGAGCATGCCTCTACGGGGGCAGCCGGAGCTGGGAGGCCCCGATCCTGCTTCTTACGATGCTCACCATTTAGTGGGTGGCCTCCTGTACTCCGAGCCCTGGACTAGCTGCTCTGGGCCCTCTAAGAAAGCAGGAGAGAGCCTGCGTTCAGGCCCAGCTCAGCCTCCAGTCTACTGTCAGTCTGAGGCTGCTTCAGGGCCCATAGAGGACAACGCACTGTGCACTTTGGCCTTCCCGAGCTTCTTCACAGACTGCTCCATACCTCAGGTCACTTATGATTTAAGTGGTGGCTATAATAGAGCTAATTATTCATCTCTATGAGAAACATATAGACATATGTGTTGTTAGTTTAATATTAGCCTGATATTACTGTGTCGTATTTCATCCCTATTCTACAAAATGTCGAATAGAATGTCATGCAGCTTTTCCCTCCTTCTGATTTTGGGTAAATCTTTTTAATCTTTCACATTTTACGAAAACAAAACACACATCCCGGAAGCCTGGAGTTGCTGGTTTGGTCGACTAAACATCAGTTTATGCTAGAAGCTGATTTAACAGAACAAATGAGGCACTTTTTCCCCCCCACTCCTGTGCAGCAACATAAAAGTGAAAACTAATTCTGCTGAAACAATAATGAGAATGCCATGTTTACTTTACAGAATTTTTATAGCTCTGAATTTATTTTCAGCTGGCAGATTGAGCCTTTAATGTATCTAGCTTAATGTGAGAAGTCAAAATAAAGCTGGTCTTTATTACTTTGTCTGTTTTTGTGTTCATTGTGGAAGGAGAAGTGAAAATCTGTCTGGTAGCATTACCAGATTTGGATAAGCAGAAAGAAAAACAATGTGTGCTGCAGGTTCATTTTGCATTCCTTCAGGGACATACAGGCTGTAAACACCTCACACCTACACAAACACCTCAGCATTTTCTAGATGAAAAGTTCATGTAAATGTTAATCCTGTTAAACCATCATTATCCTTAATTAACTTTACAAACAAACATTGCCGTTTCTCCCACTGAACAAAGATGGAGGGAGTATCGGATAAATTCAGTGGCTAAATTTGGTAATTGTGCTGGTCTTTACTTATTTTTTGAGGATTTAATTTTTAAATGTTCTCGCAGGAGATCTCTGTGGAGATTTGAACTGCGAGTCATGATTACCTCCCTCTGCTGGCAGGTGAGGATTCATTCATTTACTTCCTAACATGGAGTCAAATATCATCAGAGTGCAAGAATTCATGCTTAAATATCATTCAGGTGTTGGCATGGTGAGTTTAAAGAGAGTTTTATATGATTGATTGATTGGTTTCAGCATCATTTTTGTGAAGGTTTGATGCTTTTTACATATTTTATAGACGCTACAGGTCTTTTCCTGTCATGTTTTGTCAATGTTACCAAAAGAGGACGTTTCCTTGAACACACACATCTGTGTCATCAACTTTATGAAACAGTGAGCCATGTAGTGCTTTGATACATATTTTTGGGACCATAGTGCAGACTTACAGCAGCGGTGTGGAACCTTTGTTAGTGTTTGTCCTCCCTGTCAGTCTCTGTTATACCTAATCCTTGTTCTGAGTGCAGAGATTCTCTCGTTTTATGTGTGTGCCTCCCCACTTCAGATGTTCCAGGGTGGGAACATCCCCACTGACAGCAGATTTAAAATGCTGCAAAGAGATCCATGTGGAGCTGTTAGGATTAATTAGCTTTATGGGTGTTTGAATGTAATAGATGTTCATTTTTTTTGGAAAAAGTTCTGTGCTGTGTCTCATTTAATATACACGTAGCCATCCAATAAATTTTATATAGCTCCAATAACAATTAAAATCTCAAGGCAGTTTATAGTCTGAGTCTGAAACCTGCAGAGCATTAAAGCGAAAAACAGCTCCCTCTTTAAAAAGAAGAAACTGTGTCAGGCTTATGTGAGGGCGGCTACTTTGTCTGGAAAAGAGATGCAGACTCAGAGGCATGCACACATGTTCATAAACATCATGATGCATGCAAGGCTGAGGCAGGCGTTTATATTATAGTAGTATATATAGTAGAGAGTGAGATGGTTGGTGGGGTCAGCATGTGCAGATCAACATGCAGCTCAACAGCCAGGGATCCCTCAGGGAGAGAGGACAGAGAGTCTGAGCTGACACAAACCTAATGGCATGCTGTAGTGGCTTATAAATATAGAAGGAGGAGGAGAGCAGAGGAGAGGAGAGGAGAGGAGAGGAGAGGAGAGGAGAGGAGAGGAGAGGAGAGGAGAGGAGAGGAGAGGAGAGGAGAGGAGAGGAGAGGAGAGGAGAGGAGGTCCCTCAGTGGCCTGTATGCCAAAACCTTAAAGGGTCAACGGAGCCAGCACTGCTTAGAAGCTTGTAAACGGTTTTACTTCACTGGACTGAACGTAATTTTTTCTCCTTTTATGTTTTTTGCTGAACAAAACATCAAATGAGAACCATAAATATGTCGAATCTCCAAGCGTGCAGTTCATCCACAAATACACTAGATGGCAGTAGTGACCTGCTGAAGACACGTCATCCACCACTCCCATGCAGACAGAAATGATGTATGACATGCTGTATGTAATTGCAGCCGTGTGTGATAAGAACTGAGTGGGTCTTCAGATGTCTTTACATAAAACCAATCTGTCCTGAATTTAGTAAGTTGGAGGGGAATGAGTGATGATTTTTAATCTCTGCTTTCACCATCATTTGAGATGCTGCAAGCATAAAATATGATGGTGAACATATTCATTGTAATACATGCTGCACTTTGAAGCTAATGCTGTCTGCTAGGCTTTTGTTTTACCTGCTGCCTGTTGGTGTTATTTGCAAATTGGTCATCACCGGTTCATATCACATGCAGGGCAAAACAATATCTGGCAGCACAGCAATCTGCACACAGACACACACACAGAGACGGTGTATGGATTTTCTGTCCCTGAGTCGACACCAGCTGACACATTCAGATTAGGGCCACAGTGATGGAGCCACAACTGTATCCTGCTTTGATTTATGGCACACTGGAGATGCAATGTTTGTGAAAGTGATTAACAAGATCTGTGTCACTGCTGCAGACCTGAATACCAAGAGCCAGATATCCAGGTAAACTGGATCATATACAGCAGAATGTGTCCAATAAACATGTACTACAAGCAGATAATGTGAGGAGATGGACACAGCTGCAGGAAGGTTTCAGCCGGTCCTGAGCTTCCACTCTCGCCTCCTCGCTGACCTTTCACAGCTCTTCCACATGTCTTGTTAACACCATCAGGGTGGAAGCAGGATCATATTCACAGACAGCGCTCCGTGACATGCAACTCTTTCTCCTAACTTAACTGCACGACAAAATTTTTGCACACCATTAATGCTTTATCTTTAAATAGTTAGAACAGGTTCTTATTTGGATTAATAAATTGCTCACAGGATCTGTTGATGCACTATGTTACACTAATCTTTGAAGACATTTAAGATTAAGATTAAGATTTACTTTGTTAATCCCCGTGGGGAAATTAGGTCATTTCAATAAACAGTCATTACAAGTAGTCAGGAGTCAAAAACATCTTCAGCTGTGTGTACATGCAAAGAAATCAGTCAAATGGCAACCCCCAAGGTCTGAGACATGAAGCTAATGCTAAGTGTAAAAAACTGCAGTTCCCCTCATGTCCTGTAGGGGATGACTAAAGAGCAGCACATACTAAAAAAATGGCAAATTTGGTCGATAATACACCTGCCAGAGAGCGCACAAGGTTACGTTTATGCAAACAGAACATTAGGATACGTTTCCCAAAATAGCACTGCATAGCATTAATGGAACACATATTCCATTATGGCATATTCCATTGGTTAATCCGAATACAGGCAAAGAGGTGGAGCACAGGGTGTCAGTGGGCAGCTGACTGTCTCTCAAAATGCCCATTGATATAACATAATTAAAATTAGTGAGTTACATAAACAATCAGTTATCATAAACAAGAACAAAAGACCAAAACCAGGCTGTAAACATGTTTATTTTTACTGTAGTAGTATATTGTAACATCGAGGTCTGTGGGGATTGACTCATTTTTTGGAGGCAGCCCCCAGAGGTCGTGAGGGGAAGTGCAGTTTTTGACATTTTTAAACTGGCGATGACCCATTAGTACAAAAAGGAATAGACCATAACAGCCATATATATAATCATACCATCTGAGCATGAATGGGAATAATTGGTGTAGAAAGGGCTTAGCAGGTTCCACAAGAGGGTTCCTTTGACCTCAGAAACAGTCAGGACATGGCACATGCTTACATTTACTTGTTACAGTCAGAGTCCTAGACTTTAAAATAGTAGCCTGTACTAGTGTTGTCACCATGGACTTGTGTTTGTTTGCAATTTCCAACTACCTGCAGCAGAACCTGTTATAACCCAGACCCAACCCCAGCTTTGTCTTTCTATTGTCAGCCCACGCAGCCGTTTGATGTATTTTTTTTTTGTCCAAAGATTTTCTTCACAAAAAATATTTTGTCAGCTCCAAACTGAACTTTAAATTCAATGATGCTATTTCATCACAAAGCCTGTCGTGGGATGCTTCACCACCTTTCAAGGGCATCTTGCTGCAAGTTCTTTAAGAACTCTACACAAGGTCAGATTCACAGAACACTCTACGTTCTGCAGTTAGATTACAGGGACCTGCACTGAACAAAAGGCAGTTTATCAATAAACATTAATTTCTTTTTGTCTTCTCTAAACACACAGTATTGCTCTCAGCACGGTATATTCCGTTTCCATATGCATTTCATGTCTCACTGCCTTCCATTTAAGTCTGCATTCATTTTCAGCAGTGATGATGCACTCACTGTTTTCCTCCTCGGGGTGTTGTGGGTACACTTGCTTACATCTGTGTGTTTTTTGTCACTGTGATAACAATTGCAAGCTGTGCAGCTGACAAAAGTCTTACAGAGATTAAAGACAGTGCTGCCTGAACATTTTTTTTTGACAGACACGATTCGCTCTCTGGCAAATCGCATTAATAAATATCAACCTTAAAGCCAAACAGATGACAGATGCCACAATTAAAAGAGCACTGCCTTTCACCTCCTGCATGGTTCAATGGACAAACTTTGGTTGTTTAAAGGCCAAAAAATCCTGATGCGGATGCAGAAACATGAGCTTTAATGAAGGCAACGCATTAATTGAGTTGTAAAGTTGTTTGTGAAAAGGCGAGCTCTCAGGGAAATGAAACTAAAAGAAGAAAAATACAGTTTTTTTACCTGTTGAGTCTCCTTCGCTTTGGAAAACTCATCCATCCATCTATCTCAGTCATGCTTGGTGGAGCTAAGTATCTGAGGCATGTTTTAGCCAAGCAATTTCCTCCAGTTCTTCTCCTCATAGTTGGTCATGCTCCGTCAGATTCACAGCTAGAGAGATTCTGTGCCCCCCTGACAACAGCTAAACAGAAGGTTTAATACACTGAATATCTGTTATCCCTGAAATGTTCCGGGGTCTCGTCTATCTCTGAATTATTCAAGACACTTTTGGCAGATCTCTGTTCTCTGTAAACCTGCACAGAGGTGATGCTTCCTGCTTATTGAGGTCCACCTGGTCCTTTCAGTTTTTGCCATTTGCTGCAGAATTTGGTCACTAAAGCGTGAAACAGCAGGAGAAAGTCAGAAAGAGGCTGATTACTTTAGACACAGTGCTAATTTTACAGTTGCTAATCACACTTATTAGAGTTAATTAACAACCATAAGTAGGTGTGTGTGTCTGTGTGTGGAGGGTTTTGTGGTGGTGGTATTGGGGGGGGGGGGGACTGACTGAAATAAAAATGAAAATGTGTCAAATTCATCAATTATGAGGAGGCGTTGCTACACATACTGTATGTTTATGAAGACTGGGTGTCTAAATGTGCATTTGTGGCCTATGACATCTATTTTTCAACATAGTCCCCTCCTACAGTTGCACACTTAGTCATCAGATCCCTTCTTGAACCTTCAGAATGTGGTCCACAGCAGCAGCAGTGAGGTCATCATCGCTGTCACAATGGTGACTGCCGAGCTCCTTCTTCATGTTGTGCAAGTGGCAGCTTGTTATCACTAGAAGAACATAATATGAGGTGGATATTTCCTCTCCTTTGCCACCACAGCTCCGCTGCCTGCCTGTGTGCAGTGTGTGTTGTTGGAAGTGGGGCTTGTTGCCATGGTAGCTGAAGATGGTGTCAGTAGAAGGGAATGGTTTTTCTTCTGAAATGTATTTAATCTAATGATTGAATATATTTGAATCCCAATCCTGACTAACCTTAACCAGTAATTTTTACCAAATGCTTGTTTCACAAACAGAACAAGAGGCACTTCAAATCCATCTGTCACAAACCCCAGACTCCTGGGTGAAGGTCTGCTGCAGGGTTAGTGCCACCACCAAAACCTTGTATCCCCCTTACATGGGCTTTTGCAGCTATAACCCATAATAGTACGTTCTGACGTAAACATGTCATTTCTGGGGGATGCAATCATTGACCGAATGTGTTTGTTTGTGAGTAATAAGTGTTGGAATAAGGGTGTTTGCCTCTGTGGACTTTGAATTGTCAGTTATTTTTTCCTGTCTCCTGTTTCAGACCTCAGTCCTGTAGACCTTTGTAATAAGCCACATCTGTGATGCAGACCTCTTCTAGTGGATCCTAGACTCTCAGAGGTTCTTCTGTTCTTTCATCTCACCATTGGAAGTAGTGGACCGAGGTCTAATCTGTGCTTCTAAACTGCTTTGAAACACAGGAAAACCAAACAACAGAGATATTCCTGGTGTTAGATTGTCTCTGGACAACTTGTTGAGCTGAATCTGCTTCTTATAAGAGCACACAGGAGCTGACACCTTGGTCATGTGGAGTTTGTTTTGGGTAACAGCGTGCACATTCACATTCAATGGTTTCCTGTTTTCTGCTGTGCTTTACACAGACCTTTACCCACTTCTTCAGCACGCTATGAGAAGGAATGACTAGTGTTGCCATCATGTCCTCCTGGACCTCCGTGCATGATAAGACCTCAGATTGGCTTTCTGTAGAATCACTCAGAGCATTTAATGAGAGTTGTGCTGCCTTTGTCCAGTGAGGCACATGCTCCCTCTGTGCATTCCCTTCCCAAACTTTCTTAATTTCCTGTCGTTGGATATTACATAAAGCTGAGATGGCAGAAGAGAAGCTGTGGTGCTCTTCCTGCAGCACCTAAGGGAACATCATGATTAGTCTCTTCCAGATCCTCTAAACGAATGTAGACAGCATTTGCATATTCCTGTAAACCTCTCTGATTATCTTACAGAGTCTGATGGTTGCTGTTAAAAGCGACGGTAATTGAAGTCAGTTGCTCAGAATTAGCAGGACAGCAGGAATTTGGTGAACAATTAGTTATATCTCTTTTATTAGAGCTGTCCAAAGTAACTAGGTGCTGTGTGAGCTCCCAGATAAAACACATCATGACTGCTGATTTATTTACTCTGTTTGTTTTGTTTCTCTGCTGCTCTGGGTGGAACAGTGGTTGGTGTTAACTGCATGAAAATGAGTTTGGGTGGCAGCTGATCTTCAAATCAGCTTTCCAGCTACAGCTACTGTAAACCGGAGCTGTCCAATAAAAGGACAAAACAATGCAATCATGGCTCTTAGCTGACAAATAAACAAATTCAAAGTAGGCCTTTCAAATTAAATCACTTCTTGATGACCTTGTTGTTCATCTTTTATGCTTCTGAGCAATGAAAGCATCACTCATTATAATTGGCAGTGGCAAAATGAACAAAATTAGCAACAAGACTCAGCAGCAAGCTGCCACTTACCCCGCAGCCATGTTCAGTTTATAGTCCATTTGTGCTTGTGTCCAATACCTCAGAGCAAAAAACGACATGTTTCATTTCCATTATTATCACTTACTGGCTTCCGGTTGTAGCGGCAAACTCAAGAAACACAACAGTTGCATAACAGCTCTAGCTGAGAGCTAGATATGTATAGCCTGTCTGCAGAAGGTTTAATGTCTGTCATGGCACCAGTGATGATAACAGTTTGCTTTTTTACCTGTTTATCTCTGTGCAAAGTGGGAACATGAATAAAATTCTCACCTCAAAATAGATGTTACTTTAGGTGAAAATGATCAAAACTGGCTGCCAACGAGACCCACAGAGCTAAGAAGAAAAAAAAAATCCTCCCTGGTTACTGTCAGGTGCAAATGCTCAGAGATGTTAGGATGGAGGTGTCTCAAAGCGAGGGCAGGACGGGGGATCTAAAGATATAAATGATGTGCCCATCATCTGAAGGAGAGGAAGTTGTATGTGCGTCCCTCGAGAAGCATAATAATCTTTAAAAGCAGAGACAATCCCATTACCTGTCACAGATTTCTTCCCTCATAATTGCCCGAGCCGCCCCCTGTGGGAGTGACAGGTGGGGTGAAGGACGCCAGACTCTCTGATATCCGGCTATCTTCAGGAAAAAAGTCTAGGGGACGTCTATTTCAGTCTCGTCACTCCCACAGCATCATTTGGCCTTTTCTTTAAAACCCAGAAACAGGAATCTGGTGTAAAGTAGCACAGCAGTGACATCACGGCTTCATGCTAAACACCAGCAAACACAGTAATACGTCCAGCCAGTGGTGGGCAGAGGCACTGTTTACTCGTCTGTCCTCTCCTCTCTCCTCCCTGCCCCGCGGGGTTGTTGCTTTATGCAGTGCAGAGTCGACAAATGAAGTGAAGATAACCTCACCATACACAGCTATTAGTGGTAAAACTAATGAAAAACTAAGAACCGAATCCCAAAGGCTCTGAACATCAGACCAGAACTGTGCATTTTAAGAGCACCTGACCTGAATGCAACAACAGCTGAGAGGGAAACGCACGAACAGCAGTGGGAGAGAAACAGGAAAAGACAAGTAGGAGAGGTGGGCATCTGCTCGAGATGAGTGACTCAGCCCACCTCTTCTGCCTTTCATTGATTTTTGGTTGGTTGTTCTTGTTTTCCTTTAAGGGCCCGTGAAAGGTCACAGGGGCCAGTTCTGGCCTGCAGGCTCTAACTTTGCCCAGGTCGACTTTAGATAAACCTTTCCTGGACCATTTACAGTCCTGTTTGTACATTTGTGTGCTATTTGAACATGGAGGCAGGTGTCAAGTGCAGTTTAAGATAAAATAAAGATTAAAAAAAAGATAAGATAATCCCTTATTAATCCCACAGTTGGGGAAATTGTTGGTGTTGCAGCAGCAGGAAGTGATTAAAAATAGAAGCACAAAACATACTCAGTCAAAAATATTAAAATAAACCGTGGAAACTGAACTATTTAACACTGGAATTGCACAAGAAGTAGATGAAGATTCTCAGTCATCCAGGTCATCATATGTAGAGAAGATTGAAGCAAGGCGTCTGGACTTGTAGAGTTTTCTAGAAGACGTTTCGCTGCTCATCCAAGCAGCTTCATCAGTTCTAACTGTTTGGTGGGGAAACATGGTTTATATGTAGTTACAGACCTCAGTGGGTGGGTCTGGGTCAAACTTAAAAAACAATAGCACTAAATGTTTCCATAATTACCTGTGATGATCTGGCTGACTGGGACAGGTGTGTCTAACGACTATGAAACTGCCGGAGGGGGACTGGTTGACAGCCCTTTGTTCTTGCTGTGAGTATGTGCAAACTTCCTGGGAATGGATGGAATCACTGCATTGTATGTGGTAGAAAGATGATGTCTGAGGCCAACAGACACAGTCCAGACGCCTTGCTTCAATCTTCTCTATGCACAAGAAGTAGTACAGTTAGTATAGTTTAAGCCACATATTTATGAAAATATATGCACTATGTCCATAAATAAAAACCTGGTCATTTGCAGTGTGAATGCTACGTCCATAAATCCCCTATTTGTAGCTTTCAGGCTGTAAAAATTTAATTAAAGGGTTATATCTCATATCAGGTTAAAGTGTTAAAGCAGCAAACAGCTACAGTGGATGATATGGATGCAGGGATGCAGTGGTGGTCATTGGTGCCTAAGGCTCGGTGAGGTCCAATCCCACAGAGGCAAGGTAGAAATGGTGTCAGAACACACAGTGCACCGTACTTTACTGAGAGTCCGTGCTCACACCTGTTCACTGATGCATGAGTCAAGTCTCCACACTCTTATAAAATAATGTCAGAGCCTCTTCTTCACTAGGTGTGCCACATCCAGACAATTTAAAAGTCAAATTGTAAATAACAAGTCAGCTTTAAGCAACACTGTGCCTGTTTGTTTTGTATGTGTCATTTGAAGGAACGTGTCTTCCATACATTTACTCAATCACCCTTTCCATGCCGCTGTGCCCCTTAATGTCCTTGTTCGTTTTTGTGATATGCAAATATATGCAGATAAAGGGTCCATTAGCATCTTTATCCCATGAGATGTGTCTGCATGTACTGATTGTATTTCTGGAGCCAAAAAATTCATATAGACAAGCCAAGTGTTTTCTTTTTTTTTTCTCTTCTCGTCTGGTAAATTGTTCCATTAGCCTTCCTCCGAAAAATAATTCTAGGCTTTCCAAATACCAGCCTACTCTCCAGCGATATCAATAATTATTACTAGTTTCCGACAACACAATTACATGTTGGAAAGACGTGCTTCGTAAGTGCTCGGTGCTGTAGAATGAAGTCCGCAAGAGAGTGTGTGTGTGTGTGTAACTTTGTTTATTTATTTCGGTTTCCAGCAGTCATTTAAAATCTCTGGCGTCTCCACTAAAGTTTGCAAACTCTGTCACAGGAGCTGGCTTACATCTTCAAAGCAGATGTGTGTAAAAGGTGAAATCCTCTCGAGCAGCTGCGTTCAGCGCTGGTTCATTGACCATACAAAGACAAATGACTAACAGCTGCTTTACACGCTGCAGTCACATTCTCAGAAGGTGAATTTCCTTCTTTAACTGTATTCGCCCTTTGTGTTGTAGTGTAATTATTCACTCACTTATAACACACAGACTTATTATAGAGCTTTGAAACTGATTTGTCTCACTCTAATTTATCTACATTCCTTCATTGTCTGACTGCTGATATATAAACAAAGATCAGTTCATTCCATCAGCCTCCATTGCACTGGGACCAGAGAGCTCCCAGTTTTATATCTCCCTCTGATCACCATCCCTTTGCACGTTGCTGCTAATAAACTGTAAACACCACGTCAACGCCCTGCCTGCTCCACCCAGTCTCACATTAAACTTTGCAATAGCTTCACTGGTCTCTTCACTGGTTCTTGCTGCGCCTGAGACGCTTCTGTTAAAACCGGATATATATGCTGTATAATATATATATATATAATATATATATATATATATAATAAAATATATATACCATTGTAAAACATTTTTAATATGCATTTTAAAATAATCTTACCCAACTGCCTCACCCCCAGTTTTAATGCCTAACCCAGTGTCAAATACAACTAGAAATGGAACATATCCATGAGTGAACCCCCACTATCCCTACATCCTTACCCCTTTGATCAAATTAGTGAAGGGGCAATACAATGATATTTTCTGTTAACGTAAATGTAACATAATATTGTTTTTTTTTGGTCTTATTCTGTTACCATAAACATAACCATGTGTCATATCTGGTGGATATTATGGACAAAATGTGGGTTTTTTTGTTTTATTTTGTTTTGTGTGTGTGTGCGAGGACGTTGTTTTTTAACCTAAAATTAGAGCACACATACTGTCTTTGTTTATTAAAGTAGCTGGCAGGTGATTGGATGAATGATCTGTCAGTCATCGTGTGCTAACGTTCACCAATGCAATCATCAAATTGCCAAAGAGAAAAAAGCCACACAGGGTCATTGAAAGCGAGCATGCATGTAACAATTTTCCCATCTTTGTAAGAAAATGTGTGCTTTTTAAGTTCTCCTCATATTCTGTCATCACACCTCAAACACACTTGTAATTTAAAAAGATCTTATCTCCACCATGATGTGCAAATGTTTTCTGTTCTGTGCAGCTTTCACATATTGCTCTCTACAGCCTACTGTGTTCTCTGTGTGTTGTACTATGAGGCGTCAGGTAGGAAATAGATCATCACACAAATAAGTCAAAAACTGTAATAATATAAAACAGTCAGAACTGTATCTAACACAGCAGCTGTAACACTGTTACAGTGGAAATAAAACCTGTGTATCCTCACAGTAATCCCATCGCTGTTATGATATTAACACATTTTTACAAAACTCTGCATGATGGGTGCAGTCATACATATTAATGCACAGCTTTACAGCAAACACCTCATAAATGCCCGAGCACAGAGTTCAAGGTGTGATGACTGTGGAAAAATTGGCAATGAAAAGAAAGAATAGGCCCTTTATTTAGATGCGCGGCAACAAATCTATTGACTCGTCAATAAACCTTCACCCCGAAGCCGTGAATCTGTCAAACGCTTAATCAAATCAAATCTAAAATCAATCGAGTCTGATCCTCAACATGAGGGCTCATTAATGTGTTTCTATTGACACAGACATCTGCATACAAAGCACTCGGGGTCCACGCCTGCAGCTTTTAGATGAAACATTTTTATAAAAAGCAATATTATAAAGATTCTTCTGTCCTTTTGCAGAAGTGGAGATGATCCTTCCTCGTTATATATGCTCTTTTAGTTTCATGTGCAACAATAGCTCTGATTCTTTCAATCAGGACAAATGCCATTAGTATGAGTGTAGTCCTCTGTGACCTTTTCAGATTGCGTTATGATAGTGAACACAGTGACAAGGTCAGTGAGCGTCCTCTTTGTGTAGAAGAGGAGGAGGAGGAGGAGGAGGAGGAGGCATGTGAGCGCTTCTAATTTAGATATTATAGCAACAAGCACTGAGGAAGAAGCTGTAGTAAACAAAGAGCATCACGCAGCACACACAGGAGTCTTTGTTATTCCTGACCTAACATGTACCAATTAAAGATGCACACACATAAATCATAAATGTCAAAGCTGATTTCTATGAAGAGGTTTTTGTTTTATCTCTTGACAAACATCCTCATGGACTCAACCAACAACTTGTCAAAATGAGAATATTCAGGACTCCATCAAAGCTCCGACACTAAACTCCACGCTTCCTTCTGCCGACAGCACGAGCACAGAACTAGCTGAGCCACCGTAGCCACTTAAGGTAACGCTGAACTCAAAACAACCCCGGCTTTGACCTTGTTAATTCATTTCTCTGGGAGGTATTGATCGTACAGCGGTGGCTGAACAGACTGCTGCTGTGTGTTTGGGTAAATATGATACAAATACGGAGAGAAGAGCCTCGGGCTATGAAATAAATTTAAATTTGTTTGTCTGGCAGTGATAGAGAGAGACAAACTGCTCGTATTGTATGACACACAGAAGTAACTGAAGGCTGTGTGATGATGATGATGATGATGATGTTGATGCATATGTAATAATATATAAAATATACATGCATATTTACTGATTACAATTGAGTGGTGCAGGATAATCACCTGCCAAGTGACAAAACGATAATCCTTATTGACTCATTCAGGAGTGATTACCACAGTTCATGTATTTATGAAGTGTTCAGTGATAAATTAATTCATTAGTGAGAATAAAATTAAAGTCTTGCTTACACAGGTGTGATGTCACTGGAAGACATATAGCCTATTATGCCAAATCAGCTTTGTCACATAAATATTCTGAGTGAGTCTAGACCATATAGACAAATGGACGATGCCCATAAGTATGGCCAAAATATCTCACTTACACAGGTACTGCCCTGTTGGAACAGGGTGCTACCGTAGAACGAGAGTCCATCCAAACACTTCCATGATGAGCCAGTGTCTGTGGCTGCTCCACTGGCTGCTGATCGTGATGTTACTTCCTCCTTTTTTTTTTAGCCAAAAATGACCCATTAAATATGAATGTATTAAAAAATAGCATTTACTAGCTTACATGCCATAAACAGGCAGTGTTTATGACCTATATTGCAGGCAGCCACCAGGGGGCAGTTAAGACATTTTGGACCAAGTTGTTGAGCTGTCATGTTGCCCATCTCTGTTTGCAGTCAATGGTATAGATCAAAAAACTCTTCTCATTCCTTATCTTCATCTATGAAAATGTGTGTCAGAGAAAAGCCCCCTCAGTTCTGCAGCCTCTTGTGATGTCATAAGGGGGATCAGATCCTTTCCTCGATCTATGGTTCAATCTAGATTGCAAATGGAAGCTGATGCAGGGATTTATGTATTCATATAGGGGCTCTGCTGCTGGTCCTTGTATGCGCTATGATAAATCAACATGGTTGATTCCATAAAGTGTCTTGACATGGCTTAACACCACAAGTATTTATAGAGAGGTAGAGAGGTGTGCGTTTTTAGTAACATTGCATCAAAAATGAAGCAACAATATCACCACCAATATTCCACCATCTGCAGCAGGACACCATCTGTTACAGCCGTGGATGACCTCAGTAGTGCGGCTCATTCATTTAACACCTGCACTGTGACAATTTATATCACTGTTCCCTAGGTGTGCATGTAAAACTTACTTAAGAAGAGCAGTCCCACCTCACACCTACAGCCAATTCCAAAGTGCGACATTTATTCAGAAGTGAATTGCTAAGTATCTGACATACATGGGGAAAAAAAAAAAAAAGAATTAACGGCACCGCATCCTGTCAGACAAGGTCAAAAGTAACAGCAACATATTTTACTTTAAACACCTGCGTCCATGCTGCAGCATGCTTTGTGTTGTAATTCCAGCAGGGTGGAGATAAAATGCCTTTACTTTGGTGAAATGTCAACTTCATAAAGCGAATATTTTCATAACGATAACAGCGTATGGAATCCTTTCATTGTGACTTGTCTTGTGTGTGTGTTTTTTTCTCTCACTTTGTTTGTGTTATCATGACATTTAATGGAGCAATCAAAGTACAAGCAGTGATAACAAAGCAGCACTTGAGGCCTTTTTTTTTTTTGCAAGCCACACAATGCTTGCTTACCGTTTAATTTTATAATTAACATACATGAATCTTAAGCTCATCTTAATTGAATTACGTTGGTTTTAATTAAGGGCTATTTTAAAACTGTAATGGGACACGCCGCTATCACTCTGTGTCTGATAAATGCAGGGGGCAGGGCAGGCGAACACACCTCTCCTTGAATGAAAGAGGCTGCGAGTTAATTATGTCTGCAGAATAGTGCACAGGCAAGGCACAGTGTTCCTGCAACGTATATATATATATATATATACATCAGTGCGGATGATGCTTCACAAACCAATAAGCATTTCTTTGCCCTCTCTCTCGACGCTCCATCTACTTTGATTGATAGAAATTACACAGTTGTAGCTGAGCGAAGAATTCCACTGCATATTCCTAGAAAAGCTAATAACAGGAACAGAAAGGTGCTTTTGTCACACAGATCTAAATCAAAGTAACAGACCATTAAGGCTCCTGTGCTCCGGAAGGTGAGGGCAGCACCAGAGGTGAATACCTTTACTTCAAATAGTTCTCCAAATACATGTGACATTACGTCTTAATGAGCCACACGTCTGTGAATGTAATCTCAGTGATAACCGTGCTGTGCAGGACCATATTCACTGTAATGCTTCGGCACAGAGTCTGTGCAGGAGGAGGAGGAAGAGCATGCAGTGTAATATCATCTCAATGTCATCGAGGAGATTATTGTGAAATAGCTTTGGAGTTACTGATGAAAGTGAACTAATAATAGCGTGAACAGATAATGCTTCATCAAGTCAGGGGATGAGACGGAATGATCAAGGGAGCGAGTTTTAAATTTGAGGAAGAGGAGGGGGGGGGGGTAAAATCAGATGCTACATTACATCATTAGAGATAATCAGTGTGTGGAGGGTTGGTTTGTGATTGGAGTTTATTATTTTTAGTGTACCCGCTTTTCCTGAACATGCCTTATTGAAGTCAACAGGTAATTCACACAGTTCCGGCAGATCTTGAGTGAACTTGTTATATTCAATCAAAGGTGTTTGCACTGGCAGAAACTGCATATATATGGTCAGTGTTGGGAAGAATACTTTTAAAAAGTGTTCAGTTACAGAATACAGATTACATGCCTTAAAACGTAATTTGTAATGTATTTCGTTACATTACTCAATCTGAGTAACATATTCTGAATACTTGGATTACTCACACATTGAATTGCAGTTTAAGTGATAGAGTGCAACAATCAGCCCCTGCTTACTACAGAGGATGCTATAAAACATTCAATAAAACATGTGCAGATTGTTCCAGCTGACTGCATTCAGTGTTATTAGTTATTCTAGAGAAACAGAAGGTAATGATGTCAGAATAATATATTTTTTAAACAACGTAACCCAAAGTCATTTTACACAAAAAAATCCTAAAGACTCATTTTACCACGTATAAAACTACCTGACTGCAAGAGACATGTTCCTACTGAAATGTTAATCAGCCTCTGTTTTGGACGGAGTTAGCTAGCAGCTAACAGCTAACTAGTTCACTTATTCAAGTGACGCTAACTGTGTACCGACATCATGACCGAGGAGCATTAAGCACGCAGTGCTTCATCCTCATCCTCAGACTCTGACCTCCATCAGTCCGGCTGCTCTGTCCTCTCTGTCGCCCACAGCTGCAGCTTTGCTCAAAGATGTTGTACTGACGGTAAGAGCTCTCACTCCAATGACTATTCACCGCCATACACACGTATATGACCACACAGTGAGACAAGGAGAGTCAGACATCTGCCGTAAACAAGATCTTTGTTGTAAGAAGACAACGATTTTTTTACCTGACTTGTTTTATCCAGCACAGTGAAAAAAAACATGTGAAAGTACCGTCGTGTAATCCACTGATTTCAACGATGTAACTGTATTCTGATCTCTTAAGTCTGTAACTGTAACGGAATACAGTTCCTATTTTTTTGTATTCTAATTACGTAACGTTGGTACAAAGTAATCCGTTACTCCCCAACACTGAATATGGTGTAGTGTGCCAGCCAGTGGGTGAGTGCAATGTCCATTCTGATCTGCTAGTGCTAGTGTAGTTTCTCGTCATGTCACATATACACGTTTGTTATGCTGTGAATATGCAGCAGAATGCTTCCTTTCCTTGTTCCAAAACATTTTGCTGAAAACCTGTTGAAGCACAAAGGTTAGACAAGAGCAGGGCCTGATGTTAGCGCTCAGATTTTAGCAAACACTCTTTTGTTATCATTGTCAAACTCCAACCTTCACACTACACACTGTTTTCAGCACATCCAGAAGGAAGTGTGAAGGTCAGCCCTGTATCACCTAACAGCAGCACGTTGTGTGCAGTTTAATGTGCGTGTTGTTGTCGGTGTTGTTATTTCACACCGTGTAGTGTTGATGAGCTGATGTTGATCAGCTTTAACAGCTAACATGTCAATAGAAGCTGTAAAATGACACAGGAAATGTTCCCACAGTGATGATGTGCTTTATTTGGAGTTAGGAGGAGTCTTGGTGATGGTTGTTGCCATGGTTACGGACTGACACCGACACTGATGACATCAGATACGTACAGTACCGTATATGTTTTTTAAAAGTTTGAGATGTCTTTTATTTAAACTTATTTTATCGCAACACTAAATACAATCTAATTTAGTCCTAAAGGCTGTTGAATGGCCGGTGAGTATCGCACTGTGAGCAGAAGCTGTTATACTGCCTTCAACAGCTGGAGGGGATGCAGCACAGTGGGAGCACGCCGTGGATTCACATTTGTGGATAATGAAGCAGATGTGATTCTAAGGCTCCCCGAAAGAAAAACTTAATTGAAAACACAAGACCCAAAAGAGCTTAAAGAACAATGATTAAGGATACTAGGAAGGATGCTAGATTATACTCTCAGATTTTTACTCTGACTTTTATGGCCACACATCAATGATGTTTTCTATATATTTTCCACCGTTTTTAGCTAGCTAGGTTCAGGTCTGGACATGGTCCGCCATCTTGTTTTTCCACATCACGTGCAATACTTATGATTTGTTTAAAAAAGTATGTACTGTAACCATAGACCATGTTGGTGGCCTCTGAATTCTTATTAACTCCTGGTTAATCCAAATACAGACAAGGTCTGTTTTTGTACCAGCCTGTAAATATGTCTATTTCTGCTGTAAAGTTGAACATGGAAGTAAATAGGCTTGTTTTGGAGCCAGCCCCCAAAAGGTGGTGGAAGGAACTGCAGTTTTTGACACCTTCATATGGGCTGAATAGCCTTTAAACTGGATACGTTCAGACCTATCACACACGCCTGTCCACGCTTAATCCGGCTTAATCCGGCTTGTTTGTTGTCCTCCAAACCGCTACGTGGCGCCTCGTAATATACAGAGTCTGTTCAGGCCGCGCTAGGACCACATGTGCGCATGCGTCGTGCATTTTTTTTTTTGTCCCATGTCGCTCATTTTTTCTTGTTTTTATGTTGCTAGCCGGATTTGCTAGATCCACCTATATCCACCTATAATCTGGAAATATCCAGATTCACGTTGTTTAGACTCAGAAAAAAAACTATCCAGATATATCTTGATACGGCCTGAATCCCGCTCTAGCCGGATTAATTTCCCCAGTGTGAACGGGCCCTAAGTTGATGATGTCATATCCTATTATATCATTATAGCCTCATGTCATACAACCGTCTACAACCTGAGCAGCTGTGTGTGGACTTTTGTGCGTTCTTTGACTACATAATCAGCCCTAAAACTCCTAATTAGTTTGTTTTATTATAATCCCACACAATCATGTTTTGGGTGTTTCAATTAGATAAACTACAGAGAGCAGCCTGCTGCGATTTAACATTTTTTTATTGTGGAAACTAAAGTTTGTTCTTTTTTTTCTAAGAAATCATCTGCTTCTACTTTTATGACGTTCCAAGAATACTTGGCTGAAGAACACAGCAGTCCTAACAGTGTTTGCTCAGTCTGGATGAGAGAGTGTGAATGTGTGTGTCCATCTGTCATAACCTGTCCATTGTAGTTCTTTTGTTTATTGATTTTGTCCATAAATCTCTTCAGTTTCACGTTCTGTCTCTTTCCCCCCTCCGCTGATCGAACTGATGTCCTTTCTGACCTCTGCCCGCCTGCTCGTTTCAGGTCCTGCAGGCAGCCGGCACTCTGTTTGTTTGGTTTGTAGCATAATGATTTCAGATGTGTACAACACTGGAAAGTGACGCCAGTGTTTCATGCTGTGTTTTACATTGAAGCGGTCTTTTAACCCATACTGTGCCATGGATGTATATGTCCACCATGTCGGCTATAGTTCAGGCTTCATTTCCTTAAATCCGTGGTGACATAATTAAATCTGTTTGTTTACCAATATCAATGGGTGGCTGCTGTTACTCACCCTCCACTTGCTGTAGTAAACACACACATGCTGTGTGTCTGGGCAGGCTTATGTAACTCAATTACAGCCATGCTCTTAGATCCTGCGCTCTAACTAAATGATTCACTCACATGTTGTCGTGATACTCCCTAAACAATGTGATGTGTCTAATTACAACTCCATTATCTGAATTATCAGTGTAGAAAATGTGACAATCTCACGTTGCTTTAAACCCACCCCTCTCGGCCCGCTTGGCATTTCTGTCACGATCACGGCGTTGTAATTAAAGGGGCTTTGTCTGCCCATGGATCATTGCTTTTAGCTGATTAAGGAATGATAGGAAAGACTATATAAATCAAAGACAACCAACCCAACTAATTAGCTGTCCTAACCATTACATCCACTAACAACCGCTGGGGGTGCAGGCTTCCCTTACATAATCAACTTCATTATTAGATTGTTTCACCTTGTAATGGATCACACCTGATAGCAAGCCTGCTTAGCATGTAGAGGCAGAATAGGTGTGTTGTGTCATGTGTCGTCAGGTGCAGGCAGCCTGTCAGCGCTGCCGATGGGCAAAACAAATGTTTTCTCTTTTTTATGTCCCCCCTCCCCCCCAAGGGCAAACAGGGTGGCGGGTCATTTCAATTACTGAAACACTTTGGCTTGACTCTAATTTGTCTTTAAATCAATTAATAAATCTTGACAGCAGCATTACATCAAGGTGCGAACTGAAAGTATGAAGGACATGCTTAATGATTTAATTACAGAATTACACAATGACATTATGTGAATACAAAACATCTCCAGCATGTGAGTGACAATCAGGACACAAAGCCTCAGTGACAATCCTCCAAGCGCAAAAAAAATTAAAAATAAAACTGTGACCATTGTCTGTGCTGAGCAAAGATTGTGTCCTCAAACGCCTCACCTTTAGAGTGGGGCTATTACATTTCTCTTGATATTGGCCCGATGCTAATCAGTGTGGATTGTATTTTATGCCTGGAGGCAGGAAAATGTGCTGATGAGAGCTCCACAATAAATGAACCTTATCACCTAATGGCATCTCTGCCCACCTTGTGACTTACAGAAAAAAACCCCTGCTAAATGTCACAGGCAGGCCGAGTGCACATGTGAGATAATTAGAGAGGAACGAATGATCCACAGATCCATTGGTAAGTTACAATTATTGCTGATAGCAAACTCTGAGGTCTCTTGGATACGCTAGAGATTTCAAATACCATCCTCCATTTTTACACACGGGAAATATTTCTGTCACAGCTGAAATGTAATGATTGGAGAAATAAGACTGACCTTAATAGACCTCAAGAGGGAAAACTTCAAAAAACGACTACTTATATAGAACTTTAAACGCCACACTTTCTACACATAGGCGCCATTGAGCAGTAATGGAGTATACAAAACACAAATAGCTGCGTGTCAGTTCACTCACAGGCTGCATTTGAAGGCTGATTTCAGCCCGACAAGGCTGTGTCCCATTTCCAAGTCTCTTTGTAACAGGTACACTCTTTTTACTTGATAGTGAAAGATGGAATGGATGGATCAACCATTCCTAAGATTTCCTGAGAAGCAGCTACCAACAGCTGTCAATGTTGCTGTAGGCGACAGGAGCAGCACAACCTTACACAGGCCAGGCCTGTCTCGTTTAATCCTGACAGAGTTTAATCTGACCTGCGACACTCTAGTAAAACTGCTACCTTAGCTGAGGTAATAGCTGCCAGCTTGTTGTTATTGTCATCAGATCTTACTAACAAACAAACCAGTATGAAGAGTAAAGAGCATCTCATTCACAACTTGCATTGCGTGTGATATTTTCCTCCCTCCTGTGGTCATACTGTGTCTGTCTGTAGTGCATGTCAGCTGTGGGCCAGGCTTGTCACAATGATGGCCAAAAATAGAGGCCAAACCTTTCCCTTATATAAAAACGATTAAAGCTGTGAACGCATCTGTGTTAATCCAAAATGTCTAAACCTAACCACAAAGGTGACCTTCTTAAGAAACATGCTCCATGTGAGTGGATACAAATTATAGATAGATACAGTACAGAGTTGTTCCCAGGATTCACGTCACTCAACGTAACAGACATTTGTTCACACTCTAGGTACCATAGCACAGATGACTATCTCCTGGATAGCCATTACAAAAACGCTCTACACCACCTCCAACCTCCATCACTTTTTTTCTGCTAGGAAACACAACACAATCTGTCCAACTAGAATACAACCCTCTTAAATTTAAAACAACATACATATTGATCACTGGATCAATTTGCTCACAGAACACACTAGAAAAAAAAACATTGGGACCCATTCATACACTACTCAACATGAACCAAACTCCTGATGCAACACACAGCTTCAACAGTAATTTACAAAAACCTAAACTGTCCTGTTATTTAATGTATCACATCCCATGTTCAATAAATATATAAATAAAAATCAAAGAAAGAAGCAATCACCCAGCCTCCTGGCTGAAAGTCTGGGGCCTCTTGTGGACTTTTGGCACCAGTACGAAACAAAATGAGTCATTTATATTTGAGGATGTGTTTGTACACCAACCTAAATGTCTGTGAGCTTTTAAACAGTTTACTGTAAGAGAGATACCTTCCCTGCTCGGTGCAGCATTGAAGATTTATTGTTATTCATACCTCTTTTGCCCTTTTCAGGCTGCGGAAAAACAAAACAGAGAAGGTAAATAACCGACTTTTCTGTTGCCATTTTTATTTTAACAGGATCATTCCAAGGCAAGAAAAACGTTATACAGAACTGCCAATTCATATAATAGTTTTATTTTCACCTTATATTTCCTGGTTTAACTTGATGCTGTGAAAAATAACATTTAATGAAAGACTTTTTCCAGACAAAACATCTCCATCAGAGTCGTCTGTGGAGAAAAAATATTGAAAAGTTTCCCTCTCAGCTGGCTCGCAGAAGTGAAGCCTCAGCCACTCTTACTCCGATATAATTGGTCTATGCCAGAACTTCAATCATAGATTACGAAGGCGATAAGTGGATAATTATCAGTACACTCTAAAGAGGTTAAAATAGTAATTTTCCACTAATTAACCCTGTAGGGTGAACACAAATCTTGACATGGATAATATAAAAACAAAGTAATTTTTGGCTCAGTTATAAACTCCATATTTTCTTCCTGATATTAAGATTATCATTCAGCTTAACACACCAGTGTGTGTGTGTGTGTGTGTTTGTGTGTGTGTTCAGGATGGAAATGCTCTGTAGAGCCAGACTAAGTAGACAATCAGTCATTCTGAGTAACGGCAGAGGTGAAATGTAAGTAAACTCTGTGAATGTGCACAGCCGCACAAGTGCCAGATGCTGGCAGCCGGTGCCAACATGACATGTGAGTGACTCATTATATCAGAGGAGAGGAATACGCTTGGCCTTTCTCTGATGACTCCGTCGCTCATTTAAACCATAAGACTCTTTTCCATCAGGGAATCCAGCCAGTTGGGAAGGTTCCCGACTCATTATTGGCATTCGGGGGGGAGGGAAAGAAAAAAAAAGATTTTTGTAAAAATAGCAATGAGAATGGCACCATAGGGAGGCAGCCATGGTATTAGAGGAAGGAAAACTGTTTCCTGTAAGCAGCAGATTATGAAAACATTAAGCAACAATTACCGTAATGAGAGTTATTGAAGCGGTAAGGTAGCAGACAAGCTGTGTGCATCTGGTTGCCGCATCTGGCTGTAGTGGCAGAGCATCCGAAGGGGCAGGCGGCAAAGCATTCATTTGTTATAGCCGCTCCTTCCCTGTGGATGGAGAAATGGCATGTCAGTAATTGTCACGTACTGAAAATGATCTCACAGGCCGCACGTTGATGCATGCACACTGCTGCAGATACTAAAAGCGCTGTCAGACATTTTGAAGATGTCATTTAGGATAAATTGAGGGAATGGCATTCACTGGGCAATCTGTGTCCCTCCCTCTGTGTTAAGAAATGAGCACAAGAACTGCATCATTTGGAGCTACAAATTTTGGATTTGTTTATGTCAACAAAAAGCAGCCAGAGAGAGAGAGAGAGAGAGAGAGCAGCCAAACTTCCCTCTGCACCAAAGCAAATGTTATTGTTTAAATAGACGTTAATGTTTGCTGCAGTGAAGCCATTATGATTGGGATTATGTTATCTAACGCACAGCAAAGTGGATTTTGTGCAGCTTATGCTTAATACCATGACCCTTCATTTGATAAACTGGTTTATCAAGGCTATTATTATTAGCATTTCAGTGTCTCCCATACATTCAGCCATAGAAGCAGAGAATGCTGCTTTCATCTTTTCAATGGTAAACTGTGCTTTATGATTAGCTCCAGTGCATGTGGATCTGCATCTGCAAAAAAAATCTAAAATAAAACATTAAAGAAATGACGAATTTACTTAATTAACATCAAGCAATGTCAATAGACATTGTGACAAATATGTTTTTGCATATTTTTAACTAACCCTCCCTCTCCTCTCTCTCTCATTCAAACTGAATTTCTGTTGCCAGGATGTGAGTTAAAGATGGAAATGTGTTGATAATTCTCTGATATCAGGCAAGATTTTTTTCTCTCCCTCAGGACGCTGCATTTCCATCTGTTGACATCATCTGTCTCTCTCTTTTTTAATGGTCCTCACCAGATTTTAGTCAGAAATGTCCTTCACTGATGATTGCAACACGTTGTAGATCAACCATGTCACCAGCAAAACCCTTTCACAGATCCCTGTTCTAATGCAAAAAAGAATATTATGGTGCATGTGTTGATCAAGACTAAACCGACATTTTGTGTGTTTTATTTTGTGTTTCACTCGATTCCTCTCCCTGCTTTGTCACTGGCAATTTAGTATACAACACTGAATCCTGCCCTCGCTGCACCCCACAGCCCATTTAATCAGGGAGTGGGATTAAGGCTGAGCAGCCCAGCCTCAGACAAGATGTACAGTAACACGACTCTCTGCTAGGTGCTCAAGATGGATGGGCCGGGCTACAGTCTGGATGGAACGCCTCCATTGGGCCGTTTGGCCTGGTGGAGCCCATCAATCAGGGCGGCACCAGAGGTCTAGGCTGAGGCTGTGTAATGATGCGAACAGCATGTGGCCGAGCCATCCCTGGCTGCTCAGGTGTAAGGGTCTGCCCTGTCCAGCGGTCCTCTCAGCTCCTTCACCGCTATCATCCATCAAACACCGACCATGTTCACAGAATGCAACAGATTTCAGTTTGATAAGATAACTTTGCTTCAAGACTTGATGTAAATGATGTGATGGTATTTTCTGGGCTGGTTGTGTTCAATTATAATAATTCACACATATTTTATAGGTTTTTTTAAGGTTATATGGAGGTGCTGTCACAAGGGAACATTAACTTCAACCCATCAGATCAACTAATCACAGAGGAAACACAACAAGACACATAGGATTCCTGACGTTCCCCCCGGGGATCAATACTGTATCTATCTGTCTATCTTAATGCAGGTTGCATGTTAGTGCCATCTCTTTACAGGTACTATCAACTGTAAGCAAACAAGTGTTGACAATTGAACAGCACACCCACAGCTGCACTTACAGGACACTGGGCCACCTGTAGTTAAGCTACACAAGCACAGATTTTGAATGCTGGCACAATAGCTCAAGAGTGGCTATATGCAGAACATCATTATCTTAAAATGACATATAGGCCATCTGCATATCAGATGGAGGTATACTGTGTCCCCAGAGAGTGTATCAACATGATGTCAATATGTTTGGAGTGTGGAGGTGTTAATTGTCAGACACTAGCTGCTGCTGTCTGTAAGCATAATGAAAGTTACCATATGCTGTTCTTTGCAGTTAGATGGAAAATGCATGTGAATATACCGATACTTGCAATAGGATGAACAATATTACTATATTAGATATTGGAAATACTTCTCACTCCTTATAAAAAAAACAACTGAATTAAGCCTCCTAAGATCTAAAAAGGCCGCTACCCTCCCGAAAAGCCCATTCTGCTCTCATTGGTCAGCTCCAATGACCTGTGCTGCACTGTCATCCTAACTCTAACACATTGCTGGCAAAATAGAGATGCAGCGGTAAGGTGAGACATAAAAACATTAGTATATGGCTCTGAGTGCAGGATGAGTCATCAACATTTACCTAAAAAGTACATTTTTATGTCATTTTTTGTAGCTCTTGATGTACTGTATAGTGGCGGACATAAAAACAAGCATTTAATGGGGACATAAAGCTGCGTAGACCTGGGCTAGACAACAGTTAGCCCCTGTTTTGGATAAATGATTTGTGTCTGCATGATTTTCGCCTGCACTGTGTTTTGACTTCAAAGAAAAAGCAACAGTACAGAAGTGAAGACTAGACAGTTATACAGGAAGTTGCCATTAGCCATTTTTTTATGTGGCCCATACTTAAGGCAGCGTATATATATATATGCTTCGGTCTTTCTATAATGTTCATTAAAGGACATATTTTACTGCACATTATGTGCTTCATACCCCTCACACAAACATATTATCCTCCTGGATGAAGGTGGCCTTATGAGTCCCATAAAACAAGCCTCATGAATATGAGTGTAAAAGCTGCTGCTCAGTCTGGACTCAGTGTGAATGGAAGGTCATTTGGTAGAAAGCATGCGCTGCAAAAATGTATGCTTATAAAAATGTCTTTGGTAGAGTTTCCAAGCTGCTGCCTAATGGCCTCCTTTCCCCCCACCGACTGGAAGCAGGCCTGGGTTTCAGTATGTTATGGAACTGAATTAAAACAGACCCATTCTGTGGTCAAGGATTTGTTTTGTGCTGTCACATTTTACTCCCAGTGACCCTGAAATTCCATCATAAGCGCTATATCGCAATTACTATTTTTTTGGTTTCAGTGCACATGTAGGGTCGGTGGAGTAAATGAGCATCGACAAGAGCCGTATGAATCCTGCTCTTGTCTCCGGCTTGTCGTTATTTAACTGCGTGCAGGACCTTTTTTGTATTTGCATTGGCGTGAATGTGATAATGAAGGATGTTGAATCAACTAAGCATTTTCCATTTTTCTTATGTAATCAATGATGAGTGATTTTTTTTTTTTTAAAGGCAGTGCGTATGAATGTCTGATAATTGCTTTTTGTTCTTCACTGATGATTACTATGGTTATGGAGGCATAGCAATTTCTGATTAAAACCTCAAATTGGATTTCAAATCTGGGATTTGAGGTGTGAGGAGGGGCGTCACACAATGCATTATATGGATTTTAAATTCTCTTCTTTCTCCTAAATTTCAGTAAATCATTAAGAAGTGTGCGCTCAAAGGGTTTATTAATTTGATATTGATTGTTTCATTTACATGAAGAGGGATTTCACACTTTTTTTCAAATTGAATGCATAATATCCCCACAAATCCTCATAAAGCCTATAAACCCCAGAGAAGGAATATTTCCTGATGTAGTTGCAGAACCTCAGCACTTATTTTTTTTTTTTTTTTTCCATGTCACATCTTGTTAATCTCATCCATATTTGGGCATCTAATCAAGGGGACCTTTCTGTGCGAACTTCATAATTAAAAAATGTATTATTATTCTGACTTTAATTACACAACTATGTAACTTTGTTTTAATTAAAAAAATACCCTTTCCCAGTGGGAGCGTAGTTTGACTGGCTTAAAAAAGCTACGTCTTCCCCCGCATAAGCGTGATTATCATAAAGTTCACCCAAAGAACTCTGCGACCTTGAAAATAAGTGAACGACAACGATGGTCAAGCACCTATCACAGCATGCAAATTGCTGGATTGTATGCTTCGTTACTGCTTCACATTTCCTATACTGTGTCCACAGCTCGTGGCCACACTGAGGGTTAATGGCAGGCTTTTATAAAAAAAAGGTGGTGATGGTGAACGTCCTTTTTTTTTTTTGGAAAGAGACGGGCAACGTCCAGGGATTATTAAGACGTGTTGCCAAGACATAATGGGGTTCCAGCACATTACATACGCCTCTCTGTGTCATTGGGTTTTGTCAGGCATAAAAACAGTCATTTTACTAATGTGAACAAACCATTCTTCATTGCCATGGTAATGGCTGGGAAAGTGAGTGCAGTCCAGTCAAGTCATCAGTGTCATGGATGACCAGTCTCATTTGCTATAACACCATAGATGGCACTGTTGCACTGCTGACAGGCAGACTGACAGCCTGTTGATGTGCCAGTCAAAGAGCTCAGGCTGCCGTGTCACTCCACATCTGTGCATTCGCCGAAAAAAGCTGAACAACCCATGCTGAAAAGCTGAAAAGTAGAACTTCCTGCTCATTTTTCTCATCACTTTGTTTCCATGTGTGCAAAATCAGATCCATGTAAAGCTGTTGCTATAGTGAGGATGTAATTATAAGGCACACGTTTGCTAATTTGGAAAAAAAAAAGTTAATTTCCTGTGAAGCTTTGGGTGCCTCTGTGTGAATTACACACAGAAGTATGAGGTGTCGTTCACATTGACAAGCCTATTTTCTGCTCTGTCATTTCACCTGTGCACATTAAAATATATGTATGCCTTTATCATTGTAGGCAGCATGCGCTGTCAGAGAGACTGAGAACTGCTGCAATTACCTTGTTTTGAAAAGAAATCAAGACATAATGAAAAACATTTATTTCAGTTTTTTTTTAGTCTAGGAAAAAAAACAGATATGAAGTTAGTAAGATCCAGAATAAATTAGGACAGTAATTTACTTCATATAAAAGAAGCATAAGTTTATAATAACAGATTTTATAAAATGGGTTTGAGCCTTCATGGGTTGTGTCCCTCAGTGGAGATGAAAATTAGAGCTGGATTTCTAAAGAATTTAAGGCACTGCAGCGGGCTATTTATTGAGGCAAACAGCCTGCACATGGCAGCCCACACAGGCCTTCACTAGAGCTGTGTTGCCTGTCTGGTGGCTCTCCAATTTAACAAAGTGATGTTTTAATGAGCCTGGATCCAAGGGACACCAGGCTCGGGGACATTTAAGGTCCCTGCTGAAATAGGGGGGAAAAATGGAGAACACCTGGTACTGAATAAATGCATGGCATAACAGCATTGTATAGCCTTCTGACAGAGAGCGTCGACTTGTTATCCTTGTCTGTTTGCTGCTGTTAAATCACATACATTGAACTGTATGATTGTAACAGTGGACTTTTTTGTTTAGATGCACAGTAGTTGATGTAACGACACTCTGAATTATGCAATGAAAACATCAAGCCACCATCCCCGGCAGTCTGGGTGATAAGGATTACCTCTTCGCTGCAGTCATAACAAGCATATCAAGCAGGAGACTTGGCTCCAGTGCTTTGACTCCTTTTAGAGGATCTCTTCACTCTGATGTGCATGATCACACAAGTGTGATGTGTTCAGAGATCAAGGATGCTCATACCCATACACTGTGAGACTGGCCTCATTAGGGCCTGAAAGTTCTAGTTTTTTAGACTTTATCCATGCCACAAAGGGTCCATGAATCATTCTCTGAATCACGTTTGCTGGGGCAAAACTCCACATACATCAGAGGAAGGATGTTCTTTGCTGTTAATCAGATACAGACCCACGGTACTGTTACACAGATCACGACACTGACAGTCAGGAGGAGACAAATCTTTTAACCTCAAGTGTTAATTTTCATAGCTTTTGGTTTCCTGATCACATATTATTGACTGACAATAGATTATCAATAAAAATGGAACATATGTGTAATTAAATTAATCTGTAGTATTCCATTGAAAATGGTATAAAGTGCATTTTAAAGGGGGTGGGTTAAATATACAACTGTGGCTGTTTGTTGTGCCTTTTGAAGAGCCTTTAAGCAACAATCTAAGAGAAGGAAAACAACAAATGACAAAGCTAACAAGCCCTCTATATATTTGTCATTAATGTAAGGATGAATCATACAGACAGGGCTGCCCAATTTGGTGCTTGCAGGCAAACGCTCCCTTTGTTTTGCTCCCCCTAGGCAGAATATATCATATCTTATTTTGAAAGAAAATTATTTTTCAAGAAATCCCTAAGTGCTATCATGTACACATACATGGCAAATAAATTCAATTCTTAAAAACAAATCTGAAAAGTTAATATTTACAGGAAAATGCAGCCACTTCAGCTGCAGTGTCTCCTATGTATTGTCACTAGGAAACAAAACATCACTTGTTATTTTTATGTATTTATTTTTGGCTCTGCTTTGGTAATCTGTGATGCACATTTCAACTGTGCAATTATGCAAAGTTGTGGCTGTGTGTATTTATAAGAGCCTGTTAAGCAACAAGAAAACCTGAAAAACTCTTGCTTTTTGTTTGTTTTTGTTTTTTACATGTCAAAGCAAGTTTTCTCTATGTATTACATTACTGCAAATAAGATTTTTCCTACAATTATGCTTATTGAACAGCATACACTGCAGCCAGAGCCACATGTAATTTAAAAGTTTATATCTTAGTAATAAAATTTAATTATTACTGACTAGTATAAGCAGACTAAATTTCATTAATGATAAACTTTATAGAGAGATCAAGCAAATCGCTTCCGGGTTTGTTTAGATTTGTTGACACAGATGCATTATGGGAAACGGATACAGATAAATGTGCAAATTATCCTAACTGTATTGTATTGTCACATTTTTAGATGCGCCCTCCTTGAAGACTGTGTTAAGTCTTGTTTGTGTGTGTTGGTAAAATAACTTCCGTTTTTTTTATTTTTTTTAAAGATCGTTGCGTGATTGTTGTGGAGTACCCACACACAACGGCTAGCTGCTAGCTTAACAGAAGTTTCACGGTAAGTTTGGTTTGTTTTCTTCTTTATTAACACTTTTTTGTCGCGTAGCAAAGACAACGTTAGCTAACAGCTTGTTGGTCTTTTGTGATGCTTTACGTCATGTTTCAGACACCTACACCTGTCGGAAATCCCAGCAGAGAATGAGGCCTTTTTGTAAACAGCATCTTCTCCTTGGTGAGTGTCTGGCTTTCCAATCCTATTATTCTCGTTCTTGTCCCTCAAACATCATCACAACGCTGTGAATATTCTACGCCTTGTCTCTCGTTAAATTATTTGGTGTCTCTGTGGGATCTAATTGACATATTTGAAATGCAGTGTCAGTTTCAGAATAGATTGTGCTCAGCTGTGCGCTTTTTTTTTGCCTTTTATCACGCTGGAGTCTGTTCACAACTGTCAATCTCCTTAACCCAAATAATTGACTTTCATTTTAAAGCAAACTAAACAATATTCCAGGTAGATATGATCCAGAAATTAATTTGAAAGGAATCTTGTGATATGACAAGTTTGGGGAGCTTGTAACAAAAAGAAGGTTGCACTGAAACAAAATGATGAAAATGAGAAATTCAGGTTGCCAAAATATTTATAATATTTGCCTTGTTTAAAGTCTGTGTGTGCTGCCGGTTCACATTGTTATTGTTCGTATACCATGAATGATAACAGTGCAAGATTACAGCCTGGGGGTCAGAAGTATCTGTGAGCTAATGTCACTTTTATCCATGCATGCTTTTGAAAACTAGCTTTTTCTAAGTGTCTGGACCACAGAAAGCAATTTTTCATTTTTTTGATTGGTTAATATGGCTTTAGGGCTGAAGATATGGTGTCATCTGATGGATGAGGATGTCTTTGAGAATGAAATACTCATGTATGTGTGGACAACTCTTTAACTTCCTACTTACCTTTAGACCTATGACTCAGTCCATTTTATACAGTTTGGCACTGTGACGCCACACAGCTGCTTCCCAATGAAATCGTTATCAGCAACATTCTCACTCTCAGTATTGCCCGAGCCTCTAGTTTACTACGATGTCGTGGTATTTTGACATGCCACTGCATCAGTATCGACTCAAAATAATAGAAGATTCAGGCAGTTACACTGGTCTCCGCTGACTGCTTAAGGGAAATTGATTTCCCTCTGCTACAGAACTCAGGCATTGTCAGAGTGAATATGGAAACGAGACAGTGTTGCTACGTTCAAACAGATTTCCATCTGGGCTTTTATTTATGTGGGTGTGATACAATGGCTGTACAGAGGAATGCCGTTGGCTCTTTCATAATCCAGTTGTGTCCGGAGGCATTTTGGTCTGTGCAGCCTGTAGATAACCCCCCTTGGAAATTAACTGAGAGGTTTCTGATTCATTTGCATTTGTGCATTTATCTGTGGATGGCAGGCTGGACATTTTATGATTTTATTTTATTTTTTTTTTTAGCAATGCAAGCCACAAAAGGAACAAACAAACCACAGATGTTGATCATTGTCAAATTAACAAAGGCTGTCATGGTCCGGCATGTTCAACAAGCAATTATTTATTCATTCTCCAAAAAAATCCTGACAATGACACAAGTTTGAGTGGCTGATGAAATGGAAACATCTTGACTTCCTGTCTGCTGCTTGGAATCAAGATGCACTGGAAAGAACCTACCTGTTACATTAGTGTCAGCAATGGATTACACAGCTCTATAAGATGTCAGCGGTCATTTCAGTACACAGCAGAAATAACCAATTGTATTCTTTCCCTTTTCATTAATTTGGAGAGATTTCAAATGTCTGCCTCTACATTGGGAACAGAAGTTAATCAAATATAGTGGGATTAAGCATATCAATCATGTGGACTCCTCGAGGGTCCGTGTTGACTGCCAGAGCACATGTCATCATTCATTTTCAGCCAATTCACTTGATGAATAAACAGCCTGGCTGAGTGTTTGGCACCCATTTTAAATTTACATAAATCTAATTTCAGGTGAAATATTCAAAGCTCACCTTTAGCCCACGACAGCCTTCAGTCCTTATGTTGTGACTGAAACAAGCATCCTCATTGAGCGTTTTAGCAAAAGGGGACTAAGTGGCATTGGCTTGGCTTTGTTTAATTACTCACACATATTTACAGTGTAAAGTTAATTGCCTATCAGCAAGGCATGTTAAAACCTATAACCAAATGATCTGAGACATTTTTTGTATGAGCTGACTTGTAGTGATTAATATCATATCCTTAGACAAGTGCTAATTTACCTGTCATTTCTGAGATTGTTGTCATTGTTGATGTTTGACAAATGGCCAAAAACATTTATTTTTAATAATAAGGAAAGAGTGAAATGTTTGTGGTCGTATTAATCTTGTTTAATTTGGTTTGAAACATGGCTGGAGTTTGGCAACTTGTTATAAGGATCTATTTGTGTCTGTTGTGGATTTATCCTAGGAGATTATGGGCCATGTATTTACTCCTCTCTTAGTTTGCTTCTAGGCTTTCTTTGATATTTTTAATGTATTTTTAATGTTGTATTTTATTGGATTTAAAAAAAAAAACAAAAAAAAAACAGAGTGGCTACGGGACATGCATGACAGCAATAAAGGAAACAAGCAGCCGGTGGCATGTATGCATATTACATAGCAAGACATTTTACAGAACTCACAGTGCTGGTATCATTGCACAGCCCAGGAAGCAGCAAGCAGTGAAAAACCCTGGAGAGAGCATTAGAAATTTTACAGGGCCCCTGGAAGACCACCAGCTGGCTGAGCAGTGCTTCATACTATCGCTTGAAACAAAATATTGCTTGCTTGCTCATCTTCTTGCTAATTAAGAACTATATATGATGCAATTTTACAGTGAGATTAGTATGTTTTTTCCTGGTGCTTTATGGTTGACTTTATGAAATTCCTACCAACCGTTGCTTGGAAGATGCGGCTCAGATGACAGTTGCAGAACTGCTGCCTGCACTCCAGAAAATGGCTCAGAATTGGCATGTACACTCTGGTGTCAATAGCCCCTTTTACACATAGATTGCACCATAAAACCACAATGAAGAGCTCTTCTGTGTGCTGCTTTCTTCGTATACTCTTTCATACAGAATAGTAGCTCATGTTACTGCCAAATGGAGCTGAAATATGTTGATCAGTGCAACATACTTTGATCCAGAAAAGAATTGTTCCCTTCCCCACTGAAGACAAGCAAAACAGGATAGAGATCCCTTTACCTTACACAAACCAGCACTGGTTTTGTTAAATTATAGGTTAAGTGTGTGGGCTTTAGGGGATCTGTTAGCAAAAATTAAATATTGTAGCCCGAAACCTCTTAATGTGTCCTCAGTCTGCAACCTCACCACTATATGTCACTTCCCCTTTAAGAGAAGAACATGCACAATCATAGAAAGCAGTGGAGAGAGCTGCACCTGATATGGAATGGGTGCTAAAGTGTGTTCTGTTTGCCAAAATGAAACCACTCATGAAAGCAAGCGCAGGGCTGACTTTGGTACTGGAAATGACACCCACTGTATTTTGATTGTATCTCTGTGTGTAGTATGGACACCAGCTGCTTCAAATATATAGCGCAAAGTACGGGTGGGTGGGTACAGGTGGGGGCAAAGCCATAGATCTGTGCTCCAGATTGAGGCAGTGAAGGGAAGTCTACATAGAAGACTGCATTCAGAAAGAGCTTCTTTTATATTCATCCACTTGTAATGAATATGAAAAGACAGCAAGCTTAGCAGTTTGATTTAATAGTTGTACATGATGATTCTAGCTATTGTTGCAACAGCTCCTTATTAGCACCTATTGCTGCCTCACTTCTCTGCAACATACAGCAGAGTACATGCAGAGACTTTTTAATGAGTTAGCTGTCAGATGATCAAAACCCGTGCCACCATGCAGGCAATTGCACGTCTCCGAGATAACAGCATCTATGTTGGAATCTTTCCTCTTGTCTGTGAAACTGTTGGGCTGTTATTAATTTTGACTTTGCTTACATCAGTACATATTTACAAGTTATGATAACAATCAAGTCATGGAGCTCCAAGATGTGACAAAATGACTTCCTGGGATGACTGATGCAGTAATCATAGGGTGTCTTCACCCTTAATCAACACAATGAGATGTGTTTTGTGATGGGGTTTGCATCGTGTAGAATATTGTATGTCTTCAATTTGTGCATTACCAGCACTACAGGTTTGCATTCATCTTAGATTGCTTATATTACATGGATGATTGACCATAACAGATCCTCTAGCTTTTACATTATTTTCCTATGAGATGAAGCTGACATTTTGTCACGCTGTCCAATAAGCTCTTCCTGAAGTCTTTAGATTCAACATTACGTTACTGCTCCTGATAAATGAAGTGTCCTCAATCTCAAAGTCACCTTGCCGCTCCAATGTGGTCAGTTTTGCAGATTACATGCAGGCCTGCACGCGTTCATATTGGCAGGCTTTATTTTTAGTGCGTGTTTGGAGGTACTGCGTGGCTGTAAGGCACAAGACTGGTTGCGGACTTGACTGAGACTCAAATTGTCATTTTGAAACTGACAAGGTGCTGATTTGCCTGCCTGGCACTGAGCGATTGGACATCACTGTTGACAAATGGGCAGTGGAACAAAACTGGCAGGATGCAAGGGAAGACAAAATGCCTTCAGCCAGAGTTTTTTCTCCTATCTGTTATCACAGCTGGACAACAGCTAGTTAAAATTCCTGAGTTTACTGATAGTATAATCATTTTGCCGCCAACTGTTTCTGTGTCAACCACACTTCTGGCAAATATTTATCTACTGTACCATTATTGGATTTTCCGTCTATGCTCATTGTCAGTTATTTGCTGGATATGTGGAGAAAATGTGGACCATGGGGATTCAGCTGTTTCTTCCATTCTAAAGATAACAGACCTTTACATAGTTTCTAATTATAAATGACTTATTAGTAGCATGCTACCTTTGGCATGTGTTGCATATCATCTATCAACGATGACCTCACCGTGTGAAATGACACACTCAACAATATACAAAGTATTGGTGCATGACTTGGCTTGGTGCAGATGCACTGTTAAGTGATACTAGCTTGTTTATTTAGGTCTGTTCACACCAGCAAAAAGTGAGCAGCATTTGCTTGAAACAACAGGCAGGTATTTACATATTTGGTACCCCCATATTCCCCCCAACAAAATTCATTTGGTCTTCACCTTTTAAACTATAAGAGTATTCCTTCGATCAGACCAGTGTTTTGTGTTTTTACCTTTACATGTTTCGACTGCTTCCTGCAGCCTTCTTCAGAAGTCATGTGATGTTACTGGTGACGTGTCTGCCAGCTGATTTTCTGCAGGTTGTGGCGCCATTCTCCCACTACTCCAGGTAGTAGGGGAACAGCGCCACCTGTAGTCCGGCTTCTTCAGCACTGTGTCCCAGGTGTGGGAGCTGCATTAAAATCAGATATATCAGCAGGACTTTACACAAACATTAAAGTGTAAATAGTGTCTTTGATTAGTAAAATCCCCTTTTATATACATAATTTCTGCTGTCTTGGTAAGGAAATTATCTACTGAAATGCTAACTCCTATTTCCTAGGTTGCTGCTTTTTGCAGATGATTGTGTTTATCTGATTGGCTACATTTATTTTGTGATGGACAGTAACTGAGATGAGGCTCTTCCAATCACCTGCCATCGTAAAAGCACAGGTACTCCAAACTTTTCCATGGATGACCTGGATGGTTATGTGTAACAAACAAGCGTGATGTTATCACTTAGTACTTTACTGACTGAAAAATAAAATGTAAGTGATGTCACAGGTCATAAGTCACTTAAGTAAAACACATCCATGGTTCCATACTACTATAAGTCCCAGCCTCATGGGTGTGTATAAAGCTATGTTATAGCCTCATCCACCAAAACTTCTGCAGAGTTTTGTCAGCATTTATAGCCCTGTGTATTACCCCCACAGCTGATTGTTTTCTAATAATCCATCAAAAACCAGACCATATTGTGTGGTAGTTCATTTTTTTAGGTCGGTTACGATCAATCTATTGTGGCATTCATGTGTAGGGATGTATTGGTTTGAAAACTTTCAGCATAGTGTATGATGGAAGATGGAAAAAACGACTATGCTCACTTTAGAGAGTATATTTTACATCAAAAAAGGAAGCCTGGCATTGATCAGCAAAAGGCCAAATGCACTGGGGATTCACTATTTTTGTTATAAATATAGTCGTGTTACATAAAACAGGTGTAGAGATGTTCAGACTCTGGGAGCTGGAAGACAGGATACAGTAGGATTGGCAGTAGCTACTGCTGTGTGTGTGTGTGTGTGTGTGTAGAATAGGCCTGAGTGGGTCAGTGGATGTCAACAAAAGACAGCGGTTGTAAGTGGGATTAGAGAGGGAGGGATGAGATGCAGATTGCTGTCATTTCTGCAGCATTTCTCCAAAGCAATTTGTAGATTGCAGTGCATTGAGGCTGTTTGTTGTATTCTAGCTGTGTTTGTACTGCGCTGTGTAACTGGTATGTTGTAATACCAAACAACAGAAAGACCAATTAACAGAAAATCCACTGTAGACTTCATTGTTTGGTTCATATGCTCTCTAAAACTGAATTGTTTTTTGTTGCATATTCAGAGTAACTAGTTAGATTTCCTTAATTTTCCTTTAATTCCTTAAAGACTAATTAATTGTGTTTATGTGTTGGTAGTGTGGGGACAAGCCTTTTCCACAACTGATTGAGACTGCTAGGTCTAACTTTAATCTTCTTCATTTAACGTTAACTAAAGTCAATTGAAGTTCACTCTAAACTGACACCATGTTAAAGAATGTTGGTGTAGCTGTATTTGTTGGTATTGTTGTCTGATATGTGCCAAAATGAAAACTATTTTATTAGAATTTAATGCTAAAAAGTAACTCTTGTGTGGGTGTAAACGTGTACAGTGTGTCAGGTCTACTGTTTGCAATATCATGTAGCTGAGCAGATATTTCAGTGGTTGCTAAGTACCTTGCTGAGAAGTTAATAAATACTGTCACCATCTTTCCCTCACTCAATAACACTCTGACAACCATCCTGTCATTGATGGTTATTGCATTGACAACACAATCTAACATGAGGACTGAAAAAGTCATCATGTTAGATTGTGTTATCAGATTGTCTAATTGGCTTTTGTTGACTAGTTTACAATATGTAACCTTCTCCGAGGGTGGACTGGTAGCTTTTTACGCATTGCTTTGTCAGAACTGTGGTTTCCATCATATCAGCCTGTTGGTTCTGATGCATTATTCAGCTCCTGCATTGGGAGTTGGAATAAGAGTGGAACACACATTCACATTCATTTGGCAAAGGTCTGATCGGATCTGGAATTTTCAAAACAAATTCTACAGACAGGACGTGATTCTGTAGCCCTCTCTGGATGTATTTCTGAGTGGTAATGCATTCTCACTGCCTGCCTGAGCAATCCACTGAAAACTGAAAAGAAAAAACATATGTTAGATTTTAGCTGCCTCTGAGTCAAAACCAATCCAAGCTGTTGCTGCAGATAAGACTGCACTTGTAATTGAATTAAAAGTGAGACTGCAGCTTGAACATTAGTATAAATGCAGAATGACATTTCCCCTGCGCACTATATTGATTTGCTGATTAATCCTTAAAATAATTTCTCAAGTAATGGTTTTCAATGCTATTATGTAGATAATTCATAGTGAACATAATAACTAATTTTGAATCCTTTTTTTATTCTTAGTATCGGTGAATAGCAGTTTAAATCAACTTTTGAATTAAAATCAACAGATGATTAGCAGCTGGACACCCTGCTTTAAATCTGAGGACATTAGGCGCTCCTGACCCACAGCAGCTCACCTTAATCTTGTGAGCATGTGGTGGCATAACAGCTCACACCTCCCATTAGGTGAGAGGTGAGGAACCAATTACCTGGAGATATGTCTAGGGGCCAAAAATATCATTGTCAGCTTGTCACAGTGTGAGAAATGAGGTGGAAAAAGGAGAACAGTGACAAATCGCACGGCAACATGACAGATTGTGTTATCTTGTGCTTCCTCCACAGATCTGATGAGATCGACAGTCAGACCCATAAGCTTAGTACAGTATATAGACCTTGATGCCGCAGCATCACTTAATGCCTGTGTGAAAACATGTCTGTCAGTGGATATATGTTACTCACCATTAAGGACAGTCACTCACTGGAAAAATAAGTCTCACTTAGCAATGAAACAGCCTCTTGTGCCAGAGAACCACAGCATAGTGGGTGAGTGCTCGAGAGCACATTATCAACATTACTCACAACACTACTATCTTTAATCCACAATGATGTGTTTCTTGGCTACTTGGGGATGGTGCTGACAAACATTGAAATATGTTGTTGCTGATGTATTTTCATTAGTGTTGTCAAAGTAATGCACTAACCTTTACAGTTTATAATATTTATGCAGCTGTATTTAATTTAATTAGCTGATATATGATGTATGCATGTCACATGCTTCAAACTGTCACCAGACAGGTCTGACAAGTCCAAACACAACAGAATAATACAAGCAGCTTATAGCGAGTGTAGAAGATGAAGTTGCAGCTCCCTGTGCTCTCCGCCTCGAATCTGTTCTTTAGAAGAACCATAATCTAATCAAATCATATAACGACAAAGGCTGCAGAGGATGAGCATGCTTGAGTTAGCAAAGGATGCCATACTTTAATCTGACATTGTTTGCATGTGAACAGTGTTTAAAACAATGATAATGCACCTTCTGAGTTTTACTGGCTTTGAAATACTCTTTTTAAGATGACAGTCCGTTTTAATGGCCTTGAATTGTGCAATTAATAACAAACATAACGTGGATACAGCTTTTACAGATACCTCTGTCAGGTTGAATCAAATTGTGGTGGCTACTCTCAAGTTTCACAGTTTTAAGTTGACGTTTAAACAGGAAGGAAATTCATGGCAGAAGAGACTGAGATACCAATTTCACTGCTGACAGTAGCTTTAACAGCCGATAATGCAATACAGACACAAGACGTGATAGAGTTTGAGTAAGGGATATGACTCTTACTTTTTCTACAGTGGAAAAATTTGATCTCTTGCTCTCATATCACTGTCGCTGTCGCTTACACTATCATTCTCCCACCTACACATAACACCCACAGCTGAAAGCTAGGAACTCACAGGTCTGGGAATGTACAAAATCACTAACTAAAGCTCATAAGACAGACTGAAGGAAAGTGCACATACCAAGAGGAAAAACTGGGAACTGCAAAAGTTGATCAAAATCCACTGAACATCACAGAATGATGATGATGTACTTGTGCAAGAGTAAACACTGCATTGTTGCAAGAGAAAAAACAGGTCAGCCACACATCATCTGTTTGATAAATCAGTTGCCATGAAGTCTATTCATCCAGTGTCCTGCTGAATCTGACTTATATCCAATGACTTTTTTGATCTATTTAACAAAATAGATTTGATTAGTGGAGGCATGGCTATTGAAACTACAAAACCAATTCCAGTAAAAGGGTTATATGTTACATAAGTTAAACATCTCTGTGGTCGATGCTGAAAATGTCCAGCCGCCTTTCATTATTACTGCCAGTATACATTTAAAATGGGCACTGCAGTAAGGGGTAGAAGATGACCACACAGCTGCGTAACTGTGCACAATCAGAGTGAGTAGCGACAATTTGCTCAGGTAACTATTTCATTTTCACACGACATAAACTGATAGCAACAGCTGAGACTGACAGCGGGATTTATATCCTGACACTGATACTGTATATACATCACTCAGTATCAGCTTTCCTTAAAATTGAGCAGACAGATATGTGTCTGCAGCTGTGGAAAAAACCCACAAGAGCTGTACTTGTATTCTTGTAGAGAGGATAGTTCACATCTCTAAGTCTCATGGGCTCAGGCCAAAACATCCCATAGGGACAATGAGATATAGACATAGTGCCATTTGTCATGACCAGTCAGTCAGTAATAGACCTCTCCATTGTCTGATTAATGATTTCATTCTAATGATGAGTTTCATGTAATGTACACGTATTGTTGCGGAATGAACTTTGGTCTTTGCTTTTTTCTTTTGAAGTCGATGTCAAAAAAAAAAAACAATGGCCTAAGCTGCAGAGAAAATGGGAAGAAGCAACATGGTTTATGAGAAATATTAGGTTAATATTCTAAAATAATTGCTCTCACTACCATTTGACGTCGTTAGATAAGGATTATAAACTGTTTTCCCCTCAGCATTTATAGAAGGGTACCACAATTAATTTCACAGTATAACAGTTTAAGGGCAAGACTGCACATCTGGATATATATTACTTGTGTCTCTTGATTGCCTCCTGCATGCAGCGTATTCAATTGTATTAGTTTTTTTTTAACTGACTGATCAGTGAAAAATTATTTATTATTCCTTAAATTTTTAATCTGTTTTTTTTTTCTGTTTGCTTTCATCAAGAACACACGAAAAAAAAATTCTCATGATGATCAATATTAACCACAGAGATGGAAAAACGGCACATTCAAGTAGTCATCTGCATGTACTGGATTAAGTAGTATCTCCTGCTTTCAAAACAGGTTTTTCTTGTACAGGGAAGAGCACTTCTCTCTGCTGGCTGTATTAAACCAAGGAGGCTTCTGGAGGTTCTGCAAAAATAATGAGTGCTTTGAGGCAGACATATTTCATCATGAACAAGGAGACATATAGATGTTAGGGAAGCTGTCTTTCTATCAGTCAGGTCAGTGTGCTGTTACAGCCCATTTTAAGTTTTAGCCAACTGTCTTATGGGGTTTTGTCTGGCAGTGCTGACGTGGTCTTTGTTCTGTGGACTGTTTCAAAAAGAGTAGGGGGTAGAGTATTGCACCTCCCTGAGAGGTGAGCCTTTTAACCTCAGCACAATAAAGTGAGGCATCACAATTCAAAGGGTAGCTCCACACTCTGTACACAGTAATTTGTTCAGTCATGCGTCACTGTCACTCACATTCTCTATGCCATCACATTTCTGTCGTGTCGTAAATACTTCAATCACAGCATGTCTCCCCCCTGAGGAATAGCACTTTCTTGAACCAAAATGGAGGCCAGAGCAGTTTCACATTCCAGCCAACAGCTCATCCATCATATTGAGCAATAATGGCACCTTCTGTGTCCTTATTAAGAACACTTTTCATGAGATACAGATGACTTGACTTTGTGAACAACAGTATATCGAGTGTTGGCGCAACATAACATGTTCCAGAATTTATTGGCAGTGTTTTTTTAGTGGAGCTTTTGCTGACATCTTATTTATTATTAATTCAGGGATCTGATCAGAAATTTGGGGTCAAAATTCTAAATGATTGGCTTGTTGGTTTGTGTTGGAATGATGCAACACTGAACCTAACAATGTTACATATCCTTCGTCTGTGCATATAAGCGGTTGCATACGAGTTAAATGCAATTAAATATAACTAAGGCCCTTGGTCCTATAGTCCAGTTTTATTATAAACTGTTCTGCTTGGCAGCATCAATACATTATCATTTGGCTCTTTTGTCAGAGCAGCACGCTACAGATGAATGCCACTAAAAGGTCACATTCTCTGAGAAAGTATAGTCAAAATACACGTTTAAAGGACAAATGGAGTTATTTGCATTGCCTCACTTTGTGCATCAGGGGAAGAGTTTCTTCAGCCCTAAGTCACCAGAGCAGTGGCTTTTTATCCATTCAGCACAATCAGGTGCCGGCCTCTTAATTTACAACGGAAAACAAAGGTGGTGCTCCCACTTCATCCCTCAGTGCGGGAAATATAAAACTGAATTGATGTCTTTGGAGGACAGCAGAAGAGACTATATACAATGAGTTCTGTGCCAGAAGAAGAAGAATAGAAGTATTTGTCTCTCAGTCACAGCACACATTTTTTTTTCAGGCTATGCTTCGGTGGGCTAACCTCCAAACAAAAAGGGAGGGTGATAAATGAACATGTGACTCACCGGGGTCGTAGATCCTTCATTAGATCACGGCATGAGATATGTCTGGCCACACTAATGCTAGAAATGATTTCACCCATGGGTGTGAACTGGCTTACATTATGCTAAATAGTTAAACCAGTCATTACACCACAGGTATGGTCATGCCATTGATATGAAGCAGTTAGAATGCAGCCATATAAACTTAATTTACCTGCCGAACTTGGAGAAGATTAGAGAAAAACTACTGTAGCTTGTAATAAGTGGAAGAGGTTCTTTGACTAAATGAGGATTTGTTCTGACTTGATGCATTTATGCCTCACAGGTTCTGTTTTTTTTTAGTTGTTCTTAGCCATCATATCCATTAAGTGTTTCATTTGGATGAGCGGTCAGATTAAAGGGTACAGGTCACCTTGAATAACAGTAAATTGACATTAAGTAAATGGTTTTTCACCTCCGAGGCCATTTCAGTAAGATTTTTCCTATAGAAAGGGCCTTTTATACCCACCTCTAAACTCCTGTTTTCTCAGGTTATTGATCGAGAGCATGGCGTTTGATGTATTTTGTGTACAAGCTAATGCTGATAAGCTTACCATCACATTACTATCTCCTAAACTGCAGATTAAAATAAGTGCTTTGTTGTGTTTATCACACTAACATGCGATTGTTTCCACAACTACAAACCTGATAATTAATCCACATAAATAATAGAGGCTATCCCCAGGCCAATAATACATTACCTTCATCACACTGATAATAATGCATAGTCACAACTTCAGGGTCCATTTTCCCTCCCCCACAGCAGTTAAGTCACTTTTCATTTTCCTCTGGGATTAAGTGGTTGGCAGCTTTATTTACATTAAATATTCCGGACCGCTGCACCACAGCCTCAACACGCGTTTTCTCCCTTTACGTGCTTTTGGTCTTTACTGGGTAAACAAAAAAGACTTTGACTTCCCATGTGGCCTTTCTGAGTAGATGAAAAATATGAAGTTAATTAAAATGAGTAATCAGTGGTTTCTGTTTGGAAAATGACTTATTGTTTGCTTGTTTACACGCTCCAGGGAGTGCTTTCTACAAAAGGAGAGAGTTCTTTATCTAGAAAGAAATCAAAGCTAAAATACTGTATAAGCAGAAAACACTTTGTATATCCTGATTTGTTTTTTAAATCAGTATTGAATTGAAGTAGTGCCAGAATATAGTCTGCCGTGGGCTGGAACAAAATGTTTACCTTTCATCTGATATGCCATGGTGTTTCTTTAAATTATTACTGACATGTATTCTTCCATGTTAAAGACCAACCATTAAATGTCCAATATGCAGTCGGCAAACTCCTACGTGTGGCACACACAATTTGGACACCAGATGATCTAAGTTGTAGTTTTTTGGACCAAATTTGATGATAGAGGTTCCCTGTGATCTGTTAATATCCTTTTTGACTGATAGCTTGCGCAGCAGACAGCAGCTTAGTAAGGCAAAGCCTCTTATTTTCTTGTGAATTGCTTGCTCCAGAATTGATAACCTGCATTAAAATTCATTAGATTGCTAACAACGTGAACATTAGCATAAATTAGTTGTTCTCTTTTCATGTGTGTTTGACCAGCAGAGAGTGTTGGAATGCAAAACGTTGCTGAAAACCATTTTAGGATGCACTGTACTGAAGTCTGACTGTTCTTTAGGGTTGAACAGCTGTGGGGAAGCACCATAATATGCAAGGCATATTTCAGAGATGCAAAAAAAAGAATGGTGCCTGTGTACATTTCTGTACATGTGTGGGTTGGTGGTGACCTGTCACACTGTATTTGAAGATAACAAATTATTTTCCACTGTCTGCTGCAAACTAGCTAACTGTTTTGTTTGTCAGACAATACAGCAGCCAAGCAGTTCAAAGAAACTGCAAGAGGAAAAAAAAATGTCTTCATTTTAGTGACTCAACCTTAAAGTAAAGGTTTTTTCCCACCTCTATACATTGTATGTGTGGGTTTGGTGTTGATAGACACATTTAAATGAAGGCGCACCACAGAGTTTGAGTTTAACCTTTTTAAAAATCTGAAAGAACCTAAATTAGAGTAATAATTGTTTCACCAGCATTATATAAACATCATGTCTGCCTCTGTGCCTTTCTGTTTATCAATAACCCAGTAAATACTTGTCTTTTCATTCTCATCCCATAGTACACTTGACATCAGCAGGCATGTTTGAAATATTCAATTGATGCTGTACACTGTGTATGTTTTGTTGTTAGAAGAAAAGAATACATTTTATCTGGGCACCGTGGCCCTTGACACAGCTCTTTAAGATTTCAAACCTGATTCCGCTGTTAAGGTTGCTGTGACCTTTGTTTATCTACGATCTGGTTCAGTCTCTTAGACTGATGCTCTTATTAATCTTTTGCTGATAATAAGGTAGGATATTAATCCTCTAACAGTAATGCATCTCCTCAGTTGTTCTACTTAATGGCCTGATTTGGATTTAAAAGCTGTAATAGTAAAGCTGTAGTAATTAAATAATATAAATTATTCTGATTTATCATTATAAACAAAAATGAAATTACTCGTTGTAATCTCCATTATTAGCCATTTTGTATCCCATGAAATTTGTTCTTATTAAAATATATATATATATATATATATACATAAATGCTTTTATGGAGTGGCCAAATGCTGATATCAGTTATTCCTGATATCAAGGAATGTACCAGTTGATATGTTGATGAAGATTCTCAGTCATCCAGGTCATCATACGTACCAGTTGATAGTTCATGTTTGAGTTTGTGGACAATCATTTCTTCTCTTAAGTGATTGTTCATCCCAGTCTCATCACCCATTGCCGTCCAGTCTCTGGCTGAGGATGTCAAGAGAGTACATGAAAACAAAGTGATTACATAACAAGACCACTACGTCACATTACACTGTTGCTGAGCAGACTGGCCTTCGGTGGGGTGGTACGACTTCTCTGCACAACTTCTCTGAGTCAAATGGGGTTACACAGGCCTTTTCTATTGTCCTTGAAGACAGGTGCTTATTGAAACACACACACAGTGGAAAAATACAAAGCAAAATGGTGAGCGAAATAATTTTACCATCACATTTGCATATGAATAGATAACAGTGGGCAAAAACAGGAAATTTGAAAAAACAGTTGAGGGATTTGATGACTAGCAATAATGAAAGCCTAAAACCCTTGGAAGGTATCGCAGATAAAGACGATTTGGACAGTCAAGGTAGTTCTAATGCTCATTTGGTGTAGGACTCAGTATGCAATATTGGTAATCTATTTTATTTTAATAATACAATTGATGTAATGACCTGAACTCTCAAACTAATCTTGAATCGAATACCTTAATTGTTTTGTGGAAAAAGATGATCTTGACCCAGATCTTGGACGAGCCAGGGCAGGAGAGTAAGGACAATCATCCAGTCAGCAGCTGGCAGTAGTCTGCAGCTGTCAGCAGACGTCACTTGCAATAGAATTCCAAGAGCATAAATTATGATATTTAAAAGAAGAACATGAAGTTCAGTTGAAAATCCATAAAGCCAAGTTGTCTGTGAGAGCGAGAGAGAGCGACATGATCAGCAGCAGCAGTCTTTTGTACCAAGCTTCTGCCTTTTTGAAACAGAAATCTCGGTTACCAATCCAGCAATAATATAAAATAAAATAAACCATTTCTGTCATTGGCTTCCTCTGCCACAGGGGCATGTGGGTCACTGACATCTTCAGTATCCAGGGCTGTGCGACCATTCTGTTTAAAATAATAATGAATCACTTTGTCTGTTCATACCCACTGTTATCAAGGATTCCACTGTGCTGTCCTGCTTGACAAAGGGATGTTCTGGAAAATCATGGAATTATGGGTCAAACCTTTCCAATGTGTAACAATGTTGGAAAAAATGCATACGCACTTCTTTGCTCCTTTGTTTAATCACATCTATTACATATATTAATTAAAAAAATATTCAGTGTAGTCAATTTTCCCAATTTTCCTGCCCTATTATATGAAATAACCTGCAGCTTAAAGATAACCTTAAACGACACTGGCGTTATTATGCATTCTGAGCTTGTTTACTTCAAGTGCATCAAATGATTGACACGGTTTAATCCGTGCATGCTTAACCATCTCAAACACGCCCACTTCTGTTGGCAGCAGCTTCCAAAGGAAAGCTCTCACACAAGATTTGAAAATGCGAATTTAATAAAAAAAAAAATTAGCTTTGGACATCATCATTTCTGTGGACAATGAGCATAAACATCATGATGCTTCTGTGCCTTTCTGTTTATAAATCAGTTCCCACAGAGTTAACCCAGTAAATACCAAATTTGATTATGTTATCAACAAAGCCGTGCTTTCGTTCTTCCCCTTATAGTACATATGGGCCACTACCAGGCAGTGTTTGTCATTACTTTTGTTAATGGCGCTGCAGCACTAATTGACACAAGTAGTACTGCGACTGTTCACGTCGGGTGGTGCTGTTAACATTGTTTGAGTAGAGTGAAGGACACACACAATCTGTGATTAGGTTTCATTATTCTAAAAGCTGAACTAGCTTACTGAAGCACTCAGTCATTTTTTTTTATTTCTAGCAGCTCTGTTATGTTGCATTTGGTTCATTCTTATTCATGAAAGAATATTTATTTGCATTTATTATTTAGGTAATATTAATTAGACTGCAAAAGGTTTTCAGTCTTCATTACAATAATGGCACGATATTCATTTTACAGACAGTGATTATTTACCTATATACATACATGTTTTAAAGGCAGACAAGAAAAAGGAAATCAATGCACTTTATGGTATTTCATATACACATCCGTCACAGATTGACGAATAACACAACATGGCACACAGCTAGGTTTGATCACCCTATTTGTAAGTTACAGTATTCTTGAGCTCTCTTAGCAAAACAAAACAGGAACAAAAGAGCAATAAAATATAACAGGAATTAAAGCTGCAAGCAGCGATGACGGGCCCTCGCAGCCATTGCGGTCCGCGGGACCAGCAGCCACCACCTCCCCTATCGGCCCACGACCTCTCTCCCAGCTGTACCGGCACGAGCTGTGTTCTGCAGGGCATTTCCTGTGCATTGGCGAAGGGTCAAAAACGCAGCAGAAGTGGTGCTGCGTTTTTGATTACTTTTGGTCCGTGCGAGGGCGAGTGCACCAATTTTCAGCCGTATCAAGCAATTCCCCTAGGAGGAGTTCGCAAAACTGCGGGGTGTGCAAAGTGGAACAAGGCGTGTTTTTTTAAAAATGGCGGACTTCCTGTACATCGTGGAATTTTCGTCCAAGAGGCTTTTTTTCTCGTCACATGTCGATACATCTGTGTACCAAGTCTGAAGTCTGTAGCACTTGCGGTGAATATTTTCACACGTTAGGGGGCGCTGCAGAGCCATGCAGCCACGCCCGCCAACGGCGACAGTGTCAAGTCGCGATTTTCGTCGGGGGACAATTTTGTGCCAAATTTGGTGAGTTTTTGAGCACGTTCAGGGGGTCAAAATCGCGATACCGGTGCCGGAACCAGAGTCAAGTATAATAATAAACGCTTGCATTTCAATAGGGCTCTTGCACCATTCGGTGCTCGGGCCCTAAATATGTTATTTTTTAATTAATTATACTGTAGCCACTTGTCCTCTGAGCTTTTTCATTTGCTACCATAAGCACAGTATGAAATGTAAATTCACTGCAGCACATCTTGAGGTCATTTGTACATCTTCTTATGTAAAGTCAAAGTATTTACTGAAGTACAGAATCACTAACCACATTCCCTCCCTGCTGGAAATGCAATATGTAACAGTTGTCATTTCCAATTACTCAGACTGAGTAGGTGGCAGGTGATTGACCCTGTAAACATATTTTGTGCCTGAAGATGTGTGAAACCAGCCAAAAACAATGATAATGGACAGCCTGTAGTTGGTCTGTCTCTGTCTCCAATCCTCCTGCTGCATCGTAATGATATGTGCATGATTGCTGTTCTCACCTGATCCTACAAGACTGAGAGAGATTTTTCTTTTTGTTAACGCTTCACATCTTACATGCACCGAGTCTTTCTGTTAACCCACAGTAGTCTGCGCTCAAAGTGTAATAATATTAAGTGTGAAAATGTTTGCGCAAGCAGACCTGATAAACATATGGGAGGGATGAATCATGGTACCAAAAACAGTGTCGTTGGCAGTGATAAACAGAGTATGTCTGTTCTGGCAGTAAATTTGTGGAGTCACTAGGTTTGGTTTGTGCTTTTAGAAATGAGAGAATTTAGCGTGCTTTCATAATTTTGTCGCCTGCAGAGAGTATTACTGGAGTCCTAACTCCAATTAATGGTGTCCTAATTACATCTTTGGCTATTACAGTACAAAAGCAAATATGCTACATGTTCAAACGGGGTTTTTATCTATAAAGGAGAAGTGCAAAGGTCTGAGGTGCCATTCACTGAATGACTTTGTTGCATGTCAAAGCGTATATATGTTTCTCATATTTAGCACAGTGTTTACAGTGCAGAGGACTACTTTACTGGAGGCTAATTATGTTCTCTGCTTTCTCCTCTTATATTCTTTGACAGGTTTGTCCAGACACATACAGTCCTCTGTGTACATGATGGTACGTACTGTACATGTCAGGCAGACAATGTGGGGGTGGCATTGAACTCTATTTAGAGTTCTTTTTTTCCTACTATATTCACAGAAAAACACATTTTTCACTTAAAAATGCTATGGCAAATGCATTTGTGGGTAGTGCTCTCTCATCTCTCATTTGGTGCATCACATAATGTGAAACAATTATTTCATCCCCCCCCCGTGCTCACCCGAGAGCTGCCCTCTTCCTCCTCCTCCTCCTCCTCATAGATAATTTATTTATGCTAGTTTTTTGGCATCAACTAAGAAGAGGTGTGTACGTGTGCAAAGTAAATGAGTGCATTTTCAGATACTATTGGCTTTCACACTGTGAAGTTTGTAGAAGGCTATCAGGGAACTTGGTGCTGTAATTGATTTGGATCAGTTACGGCTGACTCCTGGTTGTCATCAAGAAGAAAAGATCAATATTCTCACTGATGCCAGAGGAGGTCAAAAGTATTTAGCATGTAAACTGCCCTGCAGATGTGCGCTGTGGTCATGTAAATGTTAGCTATACGCTTGTCAAGCCAGCACATGACAAGCTACATGTTTAACATTATTCAGCGATACAGCGAATGTAGCCTTTAAAGAAATAGTATCCGTCCTTATTTGTTTAAGAAGCTAACACATTAAGGAAATAATATGGAAAAAAGCTTTTTGGCCTCTCTGGTGGTATAAATGGATAATTTGTTTCAGTTTTACTTGTTAAGTCACACATTCATCTCCAGAAAGAGTCCTGAGATTTGTAATTGCAAATAAACAGTGATTACAGTGACAGTGTAAGAGGTCACAAATCTCCAAAAAGCGCTTTAGCTAAAGCAACGAGTAGAAAATTAGCTGTTTTCAGAATAACACCTTGAAAGCTATCGCCTTAGTGCAAATCAAAACATTAAAATTCATCCATTATAGGCCATGCAGAATAGCCTGCAAGTGTGCTCAAAACAGCCCTGGATGGAGGATGTTGTAATGGATCACTCTACTACTGTATAGGCCACTATTTTTAAAGGAATCAAAGAACAACTGTGCCAATTAATAGTCATCTCCAGCAGAGATCAGTAACAGACATTAGGAAAAATAGCAGAGATGGGTTGAAATGGTTCTGCTGTACTGGCCCGGTCCTCAGCTGTAGGTTTATGTGTTTTTTTGCTATTCTGCCCATGTCTGCTGTGTGTGGTCAGATGCTGAAGTTTGAATGGAACTAAGGACACTTGGGGTAACATCATTGTGCTGAGCTAAGGTTGCAGAAATTAGGTAACATACTCCTCACACTGTACGTTTTGCATGAGTTAAATGGCAAATTCAATTAGAGGTCCATCAGTGGCATTTATTTGTTTGCAGACCAGTGCATGAACTTAATGTGCAAATCTTTCATTTGGCTTGGCTGCAAGATGAGTTGACCTATAATTGCTGGGTAATTAACATCATGGAAGCCCTGGTAGCAAATTAGAATTTACCACAAAGTGACCTTTGCTGAAAATGCTATACCTCACTGAACACTCTTATTTGCCCTGCTATATCACATGATTAAAAAAAACCTAGACGGTCATTTCAGTTATTGTTTGGGAAATGACAGAAGTGGTTTTATAACTCCTTGAAATTTAGAGAAAAACTAAAACCAAATAATCTCACATTAGTGGTTGGAGAATGCAGCAAAGTGAAAGTAGTTGCACAAAACAAAACAGAAATAACAAGGCTGTCACATCACTCACACTGCCTCTGTAGGATGTATCACAATTTATCTGCAAGTCGTTGTCAAGGATACAAGCACCAACAGAATTATTATTTACCCAATATTCACAAAGGTGAATTCATCCCATGCTAATAAGGGAACCATATTTTATAAATTAACCTTGTTACAATCAAATATCATATTTGTTTGCAAGCCAACTGGAATAATCAATTCCTTTGACTTGCTTTTGATTTTAATGTCCATAAAATGTTACATGTTGACCGTATAACATCACATAAACTAGTGTTATTTTTTTGTTGAAAGATAGTGTTTTGCTGTTGAGGAAGAGGTCTTTGGCTGCAACAGAAAGATTTCCCTAAGCTGTCAGTAGAAACTAAAAACAGAGCTAAAATAAGATGAATACAGAAGCCTACTTAATTTTTCAGACATGAAAAGAAATTTCTCTTTTAATGTTGCTGCTTGATGTGTGAATAGCAGGCTAGTTCTACCTTTGACCAGAAAAGTGTGTCACACTTACTGTGCAGCGAACGTCTGCACAGTAAATCACACTGTAAATTTCTGACAGCAAAAGCACTGCACTGCCTGTACTCTAATTAGTGTATGCATAGATGTAACATGTTTCCTTAATACTGATATGAAGGTGACAAAGTGCACACACAGGTGCAAGAAGAGATTAGTTGCAATTGTAAGTTTTGCAAAAAACTGTGTAGCAGTTAAAAGCTTTTAACCAGGCTCCATGTGTCGCAGGAGGTATTTAGCGGAGAGTATACATGTACCAAAAAAAAGAACTGATATATGCTGAAAATGTGCTGTAATGTACATCAGGGCTGTTTTTGTTAAAGTCAAATTTTTATATTTTATTTTGAAATATGTGACATTTTTAGGAGCCAGTTAAATCAAATAAAGTTGCGGGTGCTGAGCAGTGGAACATAATTAGTTTATTACCTCTCATTTAAAGGGCACCAACAGCAGAGTACATTTCAGTTGGAGTTCCAGGTCACATTTTTATTGAGAGGTTAATTAGGTTCATAATGCAACTTTTCAGCAGTAGTAAAACTAACCTGTCTGAGCAGCTCGCCTCACTTCAGGTATCTGCATCCTTCAAAGGATGTTGAGTTATTAAATGAACCAGTCTGGCCTAACTATGATTTCCCTTTTGCAGCTCATCACACTGCGCCACCCCTATCACCTTGAAATCAGCAGTTAGGGTTGATTCTTACATTTAAAATTTTATTAAGTGTATATATTCTCATTGGATCATCACAAGTATTGTCATCCATTCCCTGCTAGAAGAGTAGAATTGTGTCCATCGGAGGAAGCGTTCAAAACGTTTTTAAGGCCATGCCCAAAAACTGTGACACAAAGGCAGAGGCTTTAAAATAAGATACATGTGCAGTAGCAGCAACAAAAACACAGTTTCCTCAGCTGGGTTTGGAGTATCTTTTGTTTGATTTTGTTGTCTTCGGTGCACCTGCTGGCTTAGCCGAGCAGCACGTGCACAACATGTTCTATATTGTGTCAGGTTGTGATTCAGAATGGTGATGTTGACGGCACAAACAATACAATTGCATGTAGGTCATATTCCTCTGATTTGATTCAGACATATGCAAACATACATTTCAGTGGATTTTTGCACTAATTAAAGAGCACCAGTGCTCTTCATATGAGGGTAATAAAGTTACTGTTTATCTGCAGCAGATATGCTGGTTTCATAGTCAGCTCCAGAATGTGTACAGCTGGCACTAAAAGACTAAAATCTGCTCTAATTAAAAGTAATCAGCTTTGGCTGACTGGTAAATGGACTATTCACCAAACTGTAGGGCTGGACACTTGCTACATGATGGGTCTGTCTATTTGGCTTAGATTTCAGGATTGGCACAATGGCAGGTCATTATGGAGCCTCATTGCGCCCCCAACAAGAGGGTTGTTGCACCTCTGTTTAACAGCAGTCCTGAGCATCCACCTGACATTGTTTGGAACATCATGATTGTTATTTTCACACTCTAAACACTGACAAAGTTCTAAACATTTAAAAAAAAAACCAAAGCTTTTTGACTTTTATGTGAATCCAGAATGGTTTAGGAGTCAGCATTGTGTGTGTGGTCCTCCGACAAAATGCTGCTGCTATTTCAGTTTCCACTTTAGTTTTAATGATCCTCTTGGGTTCTTCAGTTTATTGAGTCCAATCCCCTTTTACAATGAATTGATACATTAAAGCCAAAACAACAATTAACACTGTTAGTGTTGTTTAATCCAAAGCAAATCCTGCTGTTATGTTTTTATATGTTTTCTAATCTCCAAAATTATTGGAAGAACAAAAACGATGCACTTTTTTTTAGCATTATAACAAAGTGCCATATGTGAGGTCTGTTACTGTTCACATTGTCTGCAACCCTGCAAGACTTCGGTCCTCCCACGCAGCGCCACTTCCCAGCCTGTTACACTATGTCCATCCTCTATCATGCTTTTCATGTATTTCATGTGTCACTTTCTGTTTAGTATGACATAAAGACCTGCAGCGGGCGTGAATCCCCACGGGGTTCGACGCATGTTTCACAGGGTTGGGCGGGATTGACGTTGCCTGGGGCAACAGAATATTCTTATGTATTCTTATGTCTTATAACTCTAATAGCATAACTTTCAGAAATCTATGAATTCTAATAACTTGGGCCTTTTGTTCAACCGGTAATAAACTGAAAAAGTTAATAAATGATCTCATCTTTTGATCGTGGTTAAAAATTCAACTGAATATCCAACAATCACACATTGACCTATGTGTTGAGCGTGTGCCATTCCAAGCTGATATGTGATATGTGGGAAACCCCCATCATTTTGCAGGAAACATTTCAGCTCTGCACCAGGTCGTCTTCAGGCTTCATGTTAAAATGTATATTTCTTGGGACCCAACAGGACCCAACAGAACTCCGGGGGCAGTCGAGTTGGAATAGAGTTCAATGTCGGGTCGGGTGCGATCAGAGAGCCTTTGGGAGTGGGATTGAAAACTCATTTCTGTGTAGGGATAACCACCGTATAATGTTGATTCCATCAACACCCGGCCTTTAACCAGTTAATAGCTGGCCAGCAGTGGCATTTACCTCAGTTACGCCTGGACATAGAGATGTCATCTGACAAAATGCAATCGTACATCTTCACCATGAAACTGCACATAGTGGCACAATTTTATGAGACCCCTCTTCTACTTTACCAAATCAAGAGATGCACAATATGAATGCAACATGAAGGGTGTTCATTATGTTAGATCACAAGTTAATATTTCAACTCATAAAATAGTTCTTTATCGGAAAATGAGATTATTATTGCTTGAGTTTCATACTGGATGTTTTCTTGTGTGGATTCAGCAAAGTTGTTTTTTTGTTAAATGTTAAAGTCTCTGACATTATGATAGTTGGAGTTATTACCCTGCCAAAATCGGAGGACATCAGAATCTTATTGTTGTGTTTGGCAGCTCATGAATAAATATTCGTTCAATTTAAAAGTTCAGTGATTTATTTATTTTTATTTTTTTTCAGGGATTTTGGAATATGTAATTAGTCTAGCTGTTTGCAGAGACTCATAAGTACAAAAATCAAAAGATTATTGTAACTGTTAGTTTTGGCAACTTTGGATTGTGTTTTATGGGTCTTGCAAGATCTTATGAAAAGGCTTATAGGCAGGACAGTATCTACCAAAAGTTTTATAATGGATCAAACCATGGGTATCTACAGTATAAGGCCTGTAACATCAAAATCACAGAGGGAAGGTGCACAAATCTCTAAAATTGTTGGAGTGAGATGAAGGTCTCCAAAAGTGAACAAACAAAAGTTTGATGCAGAGAGCACATAATTAGGAAAACAACTCACAAATAAGCATATCTATGGAAATTATTAGTGACTGCTGTGTGTGTGTGTGTGTGTGTGTGTGTGTATATAAACTATAGCTAGCCACAGTGAACCTCAGCTACAGATCAAATGTATTCACTCTTTTCATCTGGATTTGTGTTGGATATCAAAAGACACCAAAAACTCTGCTGTGACATTTGATCCTACACATGAATTTATAGGCTGTGATCACACACACACACACACTGGAAGAGTTTTTCTAACCTGTGAGCCTCTGAAATGAGATATTTTGCCTGTGGCAGAATTCAGTTCCTGTAACTTAAACCAAGCATGATGGATTTGTCTGCAGCCCTTACTGTAATTTGCTCAGCCGACTGTAAACATTTCTAGAATCGAGAAACATCTTTTCTGTAATTCCCAGGAAACGACTATGTATTTTATTAACAAGACAGTTTAACTGGATTCGGTGTAATTCAATTTTTAATGTATGCTCAAACACAGACAATTAATGACACAGCTTTAGGATAAAGCGTTAAAAATATTTTCTTGTATGAACTCAACAGTCCTACATGTAAAATATTATATTAATGCAACAAACAGAAACAGATATGTCCACGGTTAGGTTAACCTCAGTCTATAGTGGAATAATATACTACACATGGTTTTCTGCTGTGGTCATGGAAGTAATTACATGGGTAATCATCACTCACAGACAGGCCATAGGCAGAGACAGGAAAACAATTCCTCTGGTTTTATGTTACACACTGCCCGGTAAAACCCTCTGGTAGGTCATAAGAATGAACTACTAATAGCTGCATACACGGTTGCATAGTAATTCATCTTGAAGTGATTTGAGATTTAAAAGAAATATGAGAATCTATGAATAAACATTTCAAGATGGTCTTATTGGCTGGGAGTAGCTTTTATTGATTAACATTTCCAAACAATATTCCCCTCTTAGAATATCAGCAACGAGGCTATTATAATCTTTGTAATGACTCAGACTCACTTACTGTTTTTCATGTAAAGCTATAAAAAGTACTCAGTTGTTGACATTCTCTGCAGCATTAAGCACTGAGGTCATGCTCACAGATCCACATTACTTTGGTGACACATCTCCTCTCTGAGGCGTATGTTGATGACATCTACTGCAGAGCCGTTGCTTCAAAGAGCTTTGTGTTATCAAGGGTAAACACTGCGTTTTCTGTTCCAACAGTTCATGAGCTTAACTGTAAACAAATTGCTCAGGGAAAAGTGCGGATGTATGTATGTAGTTCTGCATAAAGCTGTTGTGTTGTATACATCTAACGGAGAATTACAAGCTAAGATGGAATATTTATTGACCCATCTGTGAATCCAATAGTCATCGAGGTGTAGACGAAGTGCAGAGATATTATTTTGTATCTGTAGTCCCTGTCTGACGGTGCGCAAACACCACAAGTGCTGCAAAATGAAATATCTTGCTAGCAAAGACCGACTGGGGTTCTATCCTCATTCCGGACAAAAAGAACCACTTTATAATCAGATTAGATTCTTCGGCTTCAGAAGACATCTTGAGTTTCGTTTTTATTTATCAATCATGCATGAGGTCACAGAGATAAGACCAAGGTCAGCAAGGATCCTTGGCAGAGGAACTCCCATTAATACTACTCCACTGATCTGTCTTTCATGCCTGCATCAGCTGTGCACTATTTCACTGCAAACTGTCAACAGATAACCATGCCATTAAATTACATTCATTACAGACGCTCTGCAGATGTTGAGTGAAATCTAGTTCTGGATCAGATTTAACTGCTGAATAAATGGATACATAAAATAAATAGTTATACCACTAGTATTTGGTAGTTTGACAACATTTAGTGAATCATTCCTAATCATTCCATTACATCCTCAGAACCTTAAGATGATTCCATCAAACCAAGACAAAAATATACAGATAACAGATAATAATGGACGGCCACCAAAACTTTATAATCCCACAGCATATCTCATCATCATCATGATCTTGTAATCCTGTGTAACATTAGAGCATTGCTGGGTTGTGACCTGATTTGTGAGGATTTAATTCAGGTGATTTGTTATTTAGGTTTCTTTTCATGTTCTCATTTGGATCAAATCTGGAAAGGAATGATGATATATTTATTTTGAAATTAACCAAAAAAAAAGAGGATAAGATTTAACTGTGAGCAGGTTTTAATATTTCCAATAGTGCAGACCATTGTCCTTGTATATTTTTTTTATATGAGAGTTTGTCATGGTAGCATTTGTCTTCCATGGAGGTAATGTTAACAGAGCAAACATAACAACAGCTCATTGGCAGAATGGGGGGACAGTTGGCCTGGCTCACATCCTGACACTGTCCATGTGACAGCCAGCCAGCCTGTCCAAATAGACAGTAACACATGCATACATTTAAAATATGCAGTTACTTGCAGATTAATGCCGTGACAGTGGCAGCAAAAATTCCAAATGTAATAGGAACTCTTTTGACTTTCATAGTGAATTTAGCCTGAGCACAATGCACTGAGATCACCTGCCTGTGGCCTTGAAATGTGCCACATGCACGGACGCTAAATAACTCTGACTAGTCATGCAAAACAAGATGTGCTGAAGGCAACACAGTCTGAATTAAGAAGTAGGACAGCCTTGACTATACTGCAGTTGACCATATATGGCATTAATGTGATTGATTTGTTTATCTTACGTTGTAGACTTGTGTAGTCGCTTAGTTTTAGCGCAATCACCAGAAAATATTTGATTAATCTCAACACGAAACACTAAAATAATCCTGCAGAAAATGCTTGTTTGCACTGATGCCTACAGGTGCAGCTGTTTTAAACTTCCCCATTGTACAGAAATCAGGTTCTGCCAAGATCTGTCTGTTGTCTGTAATATTGAGTATTTTTCTCTGCCCTTTGAGCCTTACACAATGACATAAAGCTCTATCAGAGTAGAATAACTTCGAAGAGGTAAGGGGCATCAATTGTCACCAAGGCCAGTCTCTACTTTTACTGAGGCAATTTCACCACCCACCTGAAAATCCCATTTGTGTTTTTCCTGAAAGCTGGATGGTTTTACCCACCATCTGTTTCCATGCGTCAACACTGTCGATACCTCTCTACAGTCCGTCTCCTCATAGTTCTCTTTTCTTCGTTCTCTCTCCCACCTCCTTTTACCTCTTGTATTTGTGTTCTGTGTGCCACAGATGTGTCTGCACTGAACGACTGCTGGTGCCAAAGGCAGCAGATGCCAAACGGCAATCTCTACAACACAGAGAGGATGTAAAGTGGAAGTTTTGTACTTCCTGAAACAGCCTATCCCCATAGACCACTGTGTTAATGTCAAACTTTAGAGCAGAGATTAACATATTTGCTGCCAGGGTTAAAAGGTCTTGGTCCCAGTAAGCATGATGGTCTGCCTAGATATGGTCTAACACAAAAGGATAATGCATTATGTTTAATATTAAGGGTATAAAATGGCACATACTTCTCTTCATATCTTAAAATGTGTACAACTCTTTGATGTGGTCAAAAAGCTGCGTTTGACCAAATGATCCTAATTCAGCATTCAGTTGCAGCTTTTCATGGATGTCCCTTTTTGCTCCTGGACCTTCAACATGCTGTAATAATAGAAATCTTTAAATAGGGGCAAACAATAGATCATCAAGACAATGGGTGAAAAATCCATTTTCTGTCTCTTAATTACATTTTGGCTCACCTCTCATATATTTATTTCCTCTCTTTGCTCTGCGCATGTGTGTTTGGTCAGTTTAATAACCAAGGCCTCTTAGTGACCCACATGAAGCACTGATTATACTTGCAGCAATCTATTTTACATGAACAATAATTAAAAACTGGTGCTATGGCGGTTTTTCAAGTTTAATTTGCCTTTTAACTCTCTGAAGAGTTCTGTAATGCACTTACCAAAAAGAGCACTTAGTTCCACGATATCCATCGACGAGTGCATTCTTTAGTATTTTGTCATCTGGTCTGATCAGAGGAGAGTTAAAAGGGTTTGCAGCACTTGCTATGAACATCTTGATGAAAATGAACTCGATGGGCGAGTAATTTTCTGTATCAAGGGACCCAGTGACAGTTTTCCATTCAGCTTCCCTCTGGTCCATCAGTCTGCTTTACATGTCCATTTTCCAGCTGGCTAATGCAGTCTTTCAATTTGTGGATGCAAAAAATAGACTGCTGACAACTGATCATATTTAGAGCCTGCTGTATTTAAAGGGATATAACAGCAGGATGTTACACCAGTATGAAATTAGGTTATTAGGCCAAATGCAAACACCACGGTTTATTGGTACCCTCGGTGTCTTATAGGCTAATTTGAGATGCTGCTATGTGTAATGCTTACATGCTTCTAGCGTCATGCTGCTCTCACTGACCGACCATCCCGGTGTCCCTGCCAGAAGAACAATAGAGATCAAGTTTTAGGGTAAATGGAATGGCCAACGCAGCTGTGTGAATAACTGCATAAAATCGTCTACATTTGGATGGGACTCAGCACCTTGGTAGCCCAACCTGATCTCATCCTATAATGTGATGAGGTCATGTAATTTTGAATTGTTTTATGCCCATTGACACAACCTTTGTGCATTTGCATTTGTGAATGCATGGAGCTTGTTTTAGGGGCATGAAGCCCTTCACTAAAATGAAACAACCATGCAAAACTGGGACTCCTGGGTGAAGGTCTTGAGGTTGTGAGCCATGCTTCACCACCTCACTTTATACTGTGGCAGGGAAAAATGTGTGATTCTTTGATATGAGCACAGGGGGGGAAGTTGATGGAATAATTCATGTCAATGTGCACAAAAAAATGAGTTACATTACATGATTATTTTATGTAATGAAATGAGGCTGTGTTGGGTGGACAACAGATGTCCAGTCTGTATATATGTATATGTATATATATCTATATATATATTGTTTTAAACTTTTCTTAGTCTTAATGACGAACAGAGCTTGAGATGTGATGGCAGCCAATACCTCAACAAAAAGCAGAACACCGCCACCCACAAAAACGTCAAGTTCAGAAACAAAAGACAAGATGTGCAGGGACAATTTATTACCAAACATGTTGCCAAACCAAGAACGCACATTTTATGATTCAACTGTCTAGGATATGTTTTTTTCCCACCAAATAAATCATGCCTCTAATATAGCATGATTTAAGGAGCTAATACAGAACACAGACTTCTCTGATATTTTCCCAATGGTCTGAGATTATTTGTGTTCCACAGAGGTAGCTTTAAACCATCTTAAATCAGAACATGTATTATTCCAGCTGTTGGGGAAATGGCAGGTTGGGACGCTCGTCTCTGCTGAAATGTTTTCTCAGCTGCTCTCTCTGCATTACACACGTCTCCCCAGGCAGAGGACAAGAAGCAGGACCTACCCCCCTCTGTCAGGAGGAGCCCCTGGCTTCCACCCGCGGGAACTGCTTTGACTCAGGCGGCTTATTAAGCTGCTTTAAAGGATGCTGTATTTTCTGTCTGAGGCTAAAATAGTTCTGCACTCTCCATGTGAGTTTTGTAACCTCACGACTGACACAATTTGTCGGGCAGAGTCACCCTCCTCTGGAGAGTTTGACCTTAACACACCATTTAGCCCCTTCTTCTATATTTGGAAGAAAATCTGTTTGATTTTTCTTTTGGCAAAGAGGCCCTGTAACTTCTCCAGTGAATTGGCTGCTCATGTTTTGGACAGAGTTAGTTTTACACTGGCTGGGGCTCATATTCTTGAAAGTACCTAATACTTTATAACAGAATCAATGCAGAAAAACAAGTCACACCCATGACCTGTTAAAATGCCCAACTTTTAAAGCAAAAATGACAGCCTGGTACAAAGCTCTCTGTAGCCAGTTATCCTGTTTATAGTTATATGTAATGCATCAATTTATGTTAAGGCTTCAGAAATATCATCACTAATGTTTCATGCATCTTTACATATTGTCACTGCTGCATCATAACTGCATGTTTTGGATAGCTCTCTATCTCCATGCAGAAAATATGTAAATATTTGCAAACAAATATAATCTGCTAATCGCTTCATGTTAGCTTAAAGATATTAAAATCATAGCAATACCCTGTTATTAGAGGAAGCACCTAGTGATAGAATTACACCTATATTGGCTGTCCAATGGAAGAGGCATTTTGCATCGCTGTTAAAGGGAACATCATCCAAGCCTGGTAATGCTCTGCTTTTATATAGCATCTTGAGTTTTGCAGTCATTCAGTGGTGGTCACAATTCACTTATCAGCCTTTAATAATGGGCACAAGCTCTTATCATATGATGACTATTTTACCAGTGTAAATGGTTACAGCCTGAACACATTTTGAAAGTAATATGAGCAGCTCGTTTTATGAGAAAGTAATTTACACCTCCCAGAAATACAATACATGAGCCTTTTTTTCCTCCAAATTATACCTTAATGTTTTCATCAATATCGCACAGCATTTTTATGTTTGCAGAAAAAGGCCTGAAAACATTGTCCTGGAGACCAATGAATGCTCCTGACAAAAGGACACCTTGGGATGGGTGTAATCAGTCCAGTGAAGGAGGATGGATCCTGTTTGTGAGGCGGTGACATGACCATCCAAAACCTTGTAGGCTGTTGTCAGAGGAGAATGATCATAGTGGTGCTTAACCAAGGTCACAGTGATGGAAGGTGATGATGCTATAGGCTCAACTGTAAACATGCTGCACACTTCACCCAGTTTACATCTTATAGTAGTAAGTCAGTGGTGATGTCAGTAGTTTTGTTTTTACATAGATGCTTCAAAACTTTTATCTGATTGTATTTATTTTAAGCTTTACAACCACCTGCATCTGTTAGGAACATCTATACTGAGATAAACCTAAAAAGCATGATCAACAAGCTTAAAAAATCCTGAATTTCTCTGTTGAGGTGACAGCCAAGAGATAAAATTCCTCACCTGATAAGGCCAATGTGCAATTATTGTGTCAAAGGCAAACTGATAGGTCTTCGGATTCCACCCTTATTTTTCTGTGGTAGTACTAATTTAGACTAAATTTCTCTTCCTGACATATTTCTGCACATATTTCTGAAATTATGTATGTGCAAATCAAAGAGAGATCAAAGATGTCAGGGGAAACGCTTTGTTTAACTGTACAATAAACTGTACAATTTGTCTTTAAAAGTATATAAAAGAGTGTGTGCACTGTAGAGTATAATAAAAACAATGTAATCTAATCCTCAAACAGAGTTTGCAGAGTTATACTGAACATTCAGGCATCTGTGGCTGTCTTGAGGAACTGGGCAGTATAAACAGGGCTTTTATCTACCTGTGTGGTTCCATGAATGAACACAATAACCTGAACCTTAAGCACACCTGATATGTACTGTATGCACACACACTGCACATCTCCTTTTGGATTCACAACGCTCGTTTGACAGGGAAACAGGGAGGAAGTCGATGACTCTCTGTCCTCAATCTTTGACACTTTAATGAGGTGTTAGAGGAGAGACAGGAGAAGTACAGCGGCCATGCCAAGCTTTGAAATTAGCTGCTATTAAATAATGGAGCATGTCTCTCTGCTACATATACATACAATCGCATGTTCTTGTAAACCTGATGGTTAACATTTATGTCCCAATGGCTGCTTGTCGCTTGAAATTATACACTCACTTTAACAAGTCTCTTTGCTGAGACTTGCACCACAGCTCTTCTTCTCACTCACACAGACTTTTATAACAACCTGCTCAATGGAGGCAGCCTCATCGGAAACTGTAAGATCGATTCAGACATCATTGTTATAAATATGGTACGAACACTATAGTAGAAATGTCAGTGAATATATGGTAAGCTGCACTAGCATCCAGCTGTCATTACAAGAAACTCGCAGAGGTCAAACATATTTCATTTGTTTATTATAAGTGCAGAGAAGGATGTAATTTCAGCATAATTCAGATTGCATCCTAACCTTATAATCCAAGTTTATTATAATAGCGGTCACAGAACCCTACACTCGAGATGTGTTTTTCTGGTAGAACTAAAATTGTTTTGGTCTTATTATAGAAGCCTGATGCACTAAAGATAGTGTTCATTATGTTATAATTCAGCCTTTTTATTTTGTATTTACTTCCGACTGCAAACATGAAGTCCCCGTGGCTTTAAAGCAGCCTTTTGGAGATCTCGCTGGGAAAATTAATCTTTCTTAAAGTCATTTCTGTGTAAGGAGGAGGGCAATTTATTCTGCATAGTGTTGGAGCAATTGGGTGAATATGGTTTGGCCCTGAATTTTTGGCCCAGTTATTATTTACTCTTTAAAAAGGCATTTTATTTTACTCTGTTATTTTAGGTTAGCTGCTTTATTCCTTCTGATTAGTGTGCTTAAAATGTTGTTCCCTTTTCTTTATTTGGCTTTGAGGACAATAACATGGTAATTAAAGCTATCAGAATTATTGATGGTGGTAAAGAGGGTAGCAGCAGTAGTGATAGTATGAGGTTTTTTTTATGGTGGGGTTGTTGTTTTTTATAATCTATTCTTCAGATTGCTCAATGTTTTCCAGTGTCATACACTACTTACTTTAGATTACATGACACTATTATTGCATGAAACACTGAATAATCATGGTATTTACGCAACAGTGCTAACGCAGACTAAAACCAGCAGTCGCTCTCTGACAGTGAGGTTTTGTCTCAGAAAAATGGATGAGGAGTCCATTTGTCCTTTTGTTTTCCACAGTATTAACCAGTAAACAAGGACCATGTGAATTCACACCTTCTTCTTTCTTTAGTGAAATGGTTGACTTACTAGGTAGCAGTCAGTGTATCAAAGTGAACCTTTTATGCATTATATTATTTTTAATTTTACCAAATTTAACTTAAGACTGATGTTGAATATGAAATATTGAAACATGTTCCAACAAATTGAGCTTTGCTGTGATCATTTTCTGTAGGACCATCATCAGCCATTAGCTATAATGTTATTACTGTAGTCATTTAAAAGTAAGAACATTGTAATTTCTCTCAGACACTAAATGAATGACCGATTCCTTACGTGGCATTTTCCAAAATTCTTCTTTGTCAGGTATCGTAAACTGGTGTGCTATACAGCAGAACACTGAACTACCTCAGCCACTTTTAGGAGTCTGTATACAATGGCCCTGCAGTGACGACTCCTGCTGTGATTGATCAGATGTGTGCTTCCATTGCCGGAGCAGCCTCTGTAACAAGGTGGTGTGCACTGTGTGTCATGTAAGCTCCCAGTCATTATCTCCCAGCCAGTGCCGAGCACCTCGCTGTAACCCAAGTGGCTCTTTTGACCTCAGGCACACAGCTTGCAAGTGCCCAGTTCCCACTTCGAAATTAGTCACTCCCTGACAGGTGGGGATGGATGCCTGTGATCCTGGCCAGATTCATACACTTTTCACCCCCATCTATCATCACCCACGGCTGCTTTTGTCTCAAGCTCCCTCCTGCTCCATTTTTATTTCTGTTTCAGGCTGTTTTCTCTCTGGACGCCATTTGATCACCACTGATTTTGGCACAAGGTAATGAACATATGAAGGCTCATCCACTGATGAGGTCCATCTTATTATTTTCTTATCTATCCTTATCTATTCTGTATAATTACCTTTGTCTAACTCTAACCACACATACCTAAGACTTGCATGTGACTAATGTATCTAACTTTATAGCTATAAATAAAAAATAGCTGTATTTTTTGAGCCCAATACTGTGTGGGAGACAGATTGTCAAAATCTCAGAACTGCCACAGCATACAAGCCAAGTATGTTCTCAATTCACTTGTATGATGCAGACAGTCTGTTTTGCTTTGTGGTCATCACTGTAAGCACACTTAGGGGAGCGTGTGTGTGTGTGTGTGGGTGCCCTTGTGTGCATACAACTAAGTGGGTGTAAAATGAATCAAAAGCAATCTGAGTAATCAGTCCTTTCTGCCTTTATTAACCTTTTAAGTACACGCGGCCCGAGGACGGGACGGTTCATGTTTTCACTGCAATATCTCCGTCTGGGCGCAGCCATTTTGTGCTCTTTGTTGACAACCTACACCTCGTTGGAAAGCCACTTCCCTACTCTATTGATTGACAGCTCGTTTGACCATACAAAAGGATCGAGGGCCTGTCCCTAGCCAAAAGAATCCAATGAGCGACTATATCGAGCGAAGCACCTCCCCCCACTCTTACGCGTGTATTTTCAGCCCATTATATTTGACGCTGAATCTGATGCAATGGACGTATAGCCAATAAGATTTCCGTCACGGGGATGTCCCACATGAAGGGGTTGTGGAAGGAGGGTGGGCTACAGGCCTAAGCGTAAACATGAACAATGGATGCCGGCTGTCCATGCGTAAATGCGTAATAGTGAGAGTGAGCGTATATCTCCATTCCAGTGGTATTTCCAGTGACCAGAGAGATGGCGAAACGCATGGAAAAGAAGAATTACACTGTTGAAGAAGTTATTGAAGAGTGTACGAGACGGGAAAGCGACTTTTCTGACGAGGATGTGTCGGATGCGCAAAGTTATGTGTCGTCTGTTGACTCGGTGGAGGAGGACATGTTCATTGAAGGAGAAGATATTGTCCATGACAAGTAAGTGTAACTTTTATACATGTTGCAGTTTTATAAATAGAATGTAGACGTTTCAAAGAATTAGTGAATACAGTGTTGTGTCCTTTGTTTTGTTTACCTGTGTGGGGGAGGTGTGCGCTTTTACTATTCCTCCAAAAGTAGTTGTGGAGGACTGATTTGTGAGGTGAACAATGAATACAGCTACAGTTGTTCTGTGAATGAATATCTGATATATACATACAACCATACATACATCTATAGTTATTTTGTTTTATATATATTTTGTGCATTTTTAGGCAAACACTGTGTTCTATTTCATTTACCTGTGTGGGTCCTTTGTTCTGTTTACCTGTGTGGGGGAGGTGTGTGCTTTTACTATTCCTCCAAAAGTAGTTGTGGAGGACTGATTTGTGAGGTGAACAATGAATACAGCTACAGTTGTTCTGTGAATGAATATCTGATATATACATACAACCATACATACATCTATAGTTATTTTGTTTTATATATATTTTGTGCATTTTTAGGCAAACACTGTGTTCTATTTCATTTACCTGTGTGGGTCCTTTGTTCTGTTTACCTGTGTGGGGGAGGTGTGTGCTTTTACTATTCCTCCAAAAGTAGTTGTGGAGGACTGATTTGTGAGGTGAACAATGAATACAGCTACAGTTGTTCTGTGAATGAATATCTGATATATACATACAACCATACATACATCTATAGTTATTTTGTTTTATATATATTTTTTGCATTTTAGGCAAACACTGTTCTATTTTGTTTACCTGTGTGGTGTGCACTTTTACTATTGATTTGTGAGGTGAACAATGAATGCAGATACAGTTGTTCTGTGAATGAAAACCTTATTTTTTGCATTTTAGGCAAACTGATTCAGATACAGAGTGGGAGCCAAGCACCAGAGCCAGAGCAGCCTCCTACTCCCAGTGTACAACATCACAAGCCAGTCTACATCTCTGGTGACAGTAAGACACCCATCAAGCTTTCTAGCTGTGCTTTGTAGCAGCCCGTGACTGTAACAGTGGCATACTGAGAACAACATGTGGCTGTGAAACCTGTGGAATTGTAAACATGTAAACAGTTTGCTGTAAGTAGTTTGGGTATTTGTTTAGATAAAGGTGTTGTTTTTGACCATATCTCTTGTTCTGAGTCTTTTCTTGTGATGCACAATTTCAGTTTCAGTAGAATAATGAGCATTCAATGTGTTTTTGCTTCACTAACATTATTTCAATCATACTAATAGTGAATCTGAATATGGAATGAGGTTCCTCTAAGTGGCACCTTTCATTAGAGCTCTCATTGATGTCTGTATGTTGAAGCATTCCAGAGTTATGCACTTTGGTGCCAAAGTGTCCATTTGGAGACTCCAAATGGCACTTTTTGGAGAGCGCCTGGGAATACCTACAGAAAAACCTGTCCCAAATGGTCATTTCTTGTCCAATTACTATCTACTTTTAACTGGGAATAGGTAAGACTTCAGCCTGTGTCACTATATTGTCATCTAATCAACATCACCATGCTCCAGTTGTCAAGCAGCCTTTTTTTACAAAAAAAATTTAGGCGAGCTACAAAATCTTTTTATTTCTCTGTGTTTAGACTTCTCTCACTGTTAACCATTTGCAATTGCAGTAAATCACACAGCTAAAATAAAAATTTCAGAGTGTTACCTTCACAATGAGACCAAGCTTTTGCACATACTCCTAAGGGGTCACAAACAGCTTGTAGTTTAATTTGGGTATGCCTTTGACAGGCGTTTCATCAACTATTGAGGGTGGTGTTAAAGGGTTAATGAGCTGTGTTTTTAAGTAGCAGAGATGGATCTGTCATTTTTTTGGCTCAGCACTCTGCAGTGTTCAGGGTGCATTTTCTCTCCCACCTATGGCAATATTGCTCTTTTGAGAATCACTGTGTGTGGGAGGTTTGCAGAGAATTGAGTGTTTCACACCCTCCAAAAGGAGTTTTTTCCTCTTAACATATTTGTAATCAAGCTGTGTCGAGTAATAATAGGAAAATAACTAAGGTGCACAAGCAGTCTCTGTAATGTCAACATGTTTACATTTGAGCCACAAGAGACTCTACTGTGTGAAATCTGCCAAACGTGTGTACTTACGTCATGTTCTTATGTTTTCCATATTAAAGTGATATTTTATCCTTACATCTAACATTAACTCCTAGTTGACTGAGGTCGTACATGGAGGATTGATACGTTTTACAGCCTAAGGCAGAATAAAATGAGGTATCAGGCTCCTGCTACATGCATGAGCAACTCAGCTCTTAGCTAAGAGCTGAAAGCTTGAAGTTAATAACCTTTGTTGCATTTCTATCCCAAGTAATTGAAAATTGCAGGCCAGCAATCTAAAAATCCTTGTTCATATACATGCAGTTATCCACAGTAAACTCCAAATGACCAAGGTGTCAGTTTAGAGGGTCCTGAAACTCCTTGGGTTTGATGAGAAATGGATGCAGCACATGTCAAAGGGTAGTCTACATAGTTTTGAGGTGGATCCTAGGAGTCAAGTCTAGTGATGGTGGCTGCCATTCAGCAATGAATTCACCTGATATCTCACTTGACACCTTCACGCAACTGCCTCTCAAGACAAGTAAGGAGGTCAGGTCACCATTTTTACAGTCACACTACTGCTGTGGACCCCTTTTGGAGGTCTATGAGGTTCTAGATTTCCCAAATGAAATCTTTCTACATCAGGCAGTAGACTGATCAGTCGCCCATGTTGACATATTTCTCCTCTACACATCCATGTGGATCAGTATGGTATGAACAGTCTACAAGAGGCTTTCTCGCTCAATCTGTACAAACTATCATGTTGATCTTGTGAGATGACTCATGTGCTGGCTTGTGCACATTCACTGGACAACTGTTCAGCTTGTGAGTGTTCATTCTCAGAGGAGAGATTTTGGGTATCACTTTAAGGCATAGTTACACATACAGCATGTCTGAGGCAGATAGCTTATGCATTGGAATATGACTGCACAAGCTCAGCTCAAAATCACATGCTAATGAACTGTGGCACCATTAAATCCAACAGATTGCTTCTTCTTTTACCAAAAGGCAAATGAGGAAAAGAAAGCAATTTTGTTTAAGCTCAAGGAGAAATTACTCAAAAATATTACTTCAGAGCACAAAAGAACCCAATAGAGCTGCCAGGTTTTTAATCACCTGGTCTAGTTAGGCAGAGTGAAAACAGAGTGAAGGAACTCTTTGACTTATGAAAAAAGCTACAGATTCAAGATCTTCCTCTCCCCTCTGTCCTTTTGGTGCTAAGTTCCCTGTATCTTCGACCAATATTAACTTGATCAAAAGACAGTGGCTGGCCTCAGAGCAAACTAATATGCTCATTAGCATTTACGAGGGTGCCTGGGAGCAGTTCATGTGCATTAATGAATTAAAGAACTGAGCCAAACAATCGTACCCAGCTAGCTTTGGAATGCGCAGCCAGCCACACGCGGGGCTCCCTAATGACCCGAGGATCTGAACTTGGGCAGAATTCAATAGGCCGTTGTAAAATGGCTTTGTTCAACAGCTCTGTACTGTTATCATGTATAGCTTACGGTGCTTTTGTAAATCCTGTGAATAATGTTTAACTGCCCCCAAGTTGGATTTTATTTTTTTAAATGCAAACAAATGAAAATAGAACAGCCTCCCCTAACTACATGTTGTTCCACTTGCAATGCTAGAAAACACTGAAAGAAAAAGGGGGGGAAAAACAATTTTCCTTGCATATTTAGATATGTTCCCCCAGGGATATGTTTAATTTCCATGGATGAATTGCCCCTCACATTTTCACTTCCTAAAACTGACTCACTGAAGCAAATGAGTTTTCACTCTTTTTCTTGGGGACAAGAGGTCATTTCATTACATTTTCTATCAGCACCATGGATATACTGCGCCTTATATTCTGCAGCCAAGATTATTTGAATTGATTGACCACTGACATTTTGCAGTTGTTCTCTGTGATGCAAATTTTAACTGCAGGAGTTGGCAAAGGGCATTATTTTCAAAGTATTCACACCTGCCTCCTCCAATCGGGGTGTCGACTCGCTACAGGGCCACAGCTTGCCACATGACCATTTCAAAGATGACATTTTATCAAGACCATCTTCAATTGTAAGTATGGGTGAGTGCAGACAGCGTTCAGGTCAATTGTCCCCTGTGTCCATATAGGCTGCAGGGTGTTTGCACTGCCATACAAATTGCAAGCTCTCCTTACTTCTCTCTCTGTAACTTCCTGTATCTCCCCATCTCTCTCTCTCTCTCTCTGTTGACAGCTCCCTCAGGCATGCACATGCTCAGACACACACACAAATGTATACAAAGACCAAAACTCAAAACCTTTCTAACTGAAAAACGAAACAAAGTGATATTCTTTGCGGTTAAAAAAAATTAACTGTCTGTGCTACACAGGTAGTCTGTCTGAAATTAGAGCTCTTGCAATACTAAAAGTATTCCTAATGAATGTTTGTGTCTATGTGAAGTGGTGATAAAACTTGATATACGCATGAAAATGAAGTCAAACAATATGTACCATTTATGTGCATGCTTGCAGCATCTGATTGCATACTAAAAAACCCTGAGGGCCTTATTACTCAGTAGCTACACCTAAGTGCAAAGAAGCATGCAACATAATTTGGCGCATACACGGCCCTAAATTAGATGACTTCCTTCCTTTTCTTTTTGAAACCAGTGATGTTTCAACCAACAAGTTGCATTTGAACAGTCTAATGGAAAGGGTAGAGTGTGAACCAAATGATGGATTTTTGGTTCTGCCAGGCTGACCTTTGGCTGAGGTTATCAAGTATTTGCAAAAGGCGCTGTTGGTCCAAATTGAAATGAGAGAGCAGAATGAAGCTTCCCCAAGCATCATGACCTTTGCTAGCCACTCCATCAGCTGCTCGTCACCTTAAACTCATTTATCAGGCATGGCGCTCCCTGAGAAAACTCACAGGTGCTGCCCCAGATGGGGTCACATGACATGTCGGGTCATCTCACACAATCTTGGCTAGAGGCAATAAGCAGGTGGGCGGAAACACAGCCTTCAGTGGTCAATACTGAATAGAATAGAGCTCCGGCAGCAGGGCTAATTTGGTATATAAGTGATTTTCTGTTGTTTTACGAAGGGAAATTGTTTCTGACAGTGTCTGGTAGAGACAGAGGCGGAGATCCATTTGCTGGCATAATCTTCCACAATCTTCCATGCATAATTAAAGATAAAACTAGCATTTGTGGGGGTTGTTGCTGTCAAAGACATAGTATTAAATAGTAATTCAATGTGTGATTGATATACAATGAAAACATATCCTATTTTACTGGTTTGCTTGTAAACACAGATATTCTACATCATTCAAGTTCATTCAAACCTCTGAACAATGCCTTAAGCATGCCCCTCATTTTGAACCGAGACATCAATTAAATTCTTAGAATTCTTACATCATCTACCAATGTCAGTCTCTTTATTAAACCCAATAATGAGCCACAAAGTGCACAGCGCTCCTTAATGGGTATTTTGGCTGATATTTCCATCAGGAATGACAATTAGCAGTGACCTGTCACAATTTGAAAGGAGTATGATCTGAGAGAGAGACTGTGCACTGAGAGTGATGTTCAAAGCTGTTTACATTTGCTGGTGCTGGTACTCTTAGGTCCATCTTGGTGATACTGTTTTTACACCATCAAGTATAGCCAAGGAAAACCACTGTCAAACAGTAGGAGATACTTTTCTGAAGGGCAGCAAAGGGTTTCATAGCTGGCTAAAAAAAGTCCAATTACTAATTGCTAATAGGAAAAACTGCAAGCCCTCTCAACCTTTTTATCATTGTGCCTATTGTTCCTACTGTGATATAGATATTGATATTAAAATTTGAGCTGGTATTGGTCTAAATTATGCTGTAAGGGAGTTTATTAAAGTATAGCAAGAGCAGTATGATTCTCGGATTGTTAGATACTTTACCACTCTGATTTACAAACTCTGATAACATATAAAACATGTACTTCATGTCTTCACACAATGCAAAATCAGTACTCATCTTAACAAACTGCTTCATTATTATAAAAAAAAAGCAAGTTTTTGTGGTTCAATTACAATCTGCCATAAGGAATTGGACATTGAGTATAAGTGTTTTTTCGTCAAATGTGACAAAACTGGCAGGATTTTTAAATAAACTTTTATCACAAATTAATTATATATAAATAATTCAGTAAATTGTAATATGGTGGCTAGTCGTACAGATAATACAAAGTCCTCTATGTGACAAAATCCGAACCAAAAACAAGATCATTTGTGTAAAATCAACATCTAAATATTGAGTTGTATACCAGACATGTAAAAACCTCCTGCTTGCCCGCGTGTATCGTTATGTCCGCTGTGTTTTTTTCTACACACCGTTCCTTTTGTTTTGAATTGAAAACACATCTGTTCTTACAATGCACACTGTGTCTATTGTCTGAGGCATCATAACCCATATGTTAGGTTGTGACTCAAATCAACCCCTGTAAAAGTAATGATGGGCTGTTCGTGACACGCATGAAGACTCTGTTTCACACCACTCTCATTTACAAGCCAGCAGCTTAGCTTCCTCCTATGCCAGTCAAAACTGAGCTTTTTTTTTTTGTGAGGGACGGAGCAGCGGATGAGGTCAGGCCCCTGGCGCTGCTCGCTGGCAGATAATAGCTGATGGGTTTGAGTGGTCTTCAGAGTGGGATCCACGCAAAATATCCTGATTACATTCATATTCAGGCCATACACGGTGAATGGATCAAGGGCTGTTTCTCTGCATCTGAAAGAGGCAGCACTCTCCCTGGTGATTTCAATTATCTTGATCAATTGCAGATGACTCAACATGGCTCTAGTTTTCAATTGGAGGAAATTGGAAGATGAGAAAAGATTGTTATTGCACTGTTTACACTTTATGATGATGCATGTGCTTGTGTGTAATATATTGCAAAGTAAGCCCGCTTCATAATTCATCATCTTTGTAGCATCCAACATATTTGCATGCATCAGTGCATAAGCTGCTGTACCTTTCAAATAGAGGGTGTCTCTGGTGACATGCTACACCTATTTTCTGCTTAGGGCCACATATTAATAATTGTCAGTCGAGGTGAGCTGGCTTAGGCAATGACTTAATGCACTGCTGAATTGGTAAATTGACCCTAGACCCTGACACCACACTTCAGCTCTTATTAAGACAACACGGTCAGGGCATCGAGCTGAGACTTGATTTTGACAGACATGCCGTCGTTATCGCCGTTGGTCACCTCTAATCATGTGCTTCTGCAGACTGAGCAGTGGCTCGGGACAGAAATTCAAGGTCAGGACTGTTTTCTTTTCCAAATGAGTACGGCACGTGTTACACACAATGACACAAAGTGCAGTATACTGCAGCTTTATAAAGTCAATAAAAGCTTTAATAAAGTGCTTCAATCAAATTAATCCACTGGTTGACACTTCAAGGTGCTTAGGTTGTGTTACGCCCCACATAATTGCATGACACAGCTGAGAGCTTCCCACTGCTAAAAAATAATACGTTACAGCTGCGTATTCTTCATTTGCCGATTCCTTATTTAGCAGTGTTGCTTCTAATTACAGGGCTTCTTCATGTTAAGCTTGACATGGATACCCTGCAGGTAAACCAAAGTGACAGCTGTCTTCATGTAATCAGCCATTTTTAATAGACACAAAGAACCACTCTGTAAGATGCTCTCGAGATAATCAACAATGGACAGGGTTCGATGGAGCTGTAGCCCAAAAATGCAAAAATTACAATATCTTTCTGTAGTTGTTAGGCAACCATGCAGCATCACACACACAAGAATAAGCAGAGACAGATCCATCCCAAATGAGCAGACCAATCAGCCTCCACTAGCAGAATACTGTTGTTTTATAAGACAAGCCACCTAACTCAGAGTTCTGATATGTAAGAGTACCCAGAAGCAAGTGTAAATAATTACTTTAGCTCTTTAGCTCCATCCTCTGCACCGTTGATGTGCACATTGGTATTCACTGGAAGTGGACGAGCTCTTGTGGTGGAGTGTGCCTGTGGAGCTAAGGTGGGCAGGCAGCTGCATAAGTAGGTAGGTTGTGGTGGTGAGATGGGACTCATGTCATTCAAAGTGCTCAAATCTTTAATCAGGCATAACTTTTAGGTCTTAATCTCATTTAAACATGCAAGTAATGTTACATCTGAGCCCTGTTCAGTTATCAGGCTGTAAATTTGTTTATGCTGTAAATTTGTGCATTTTAACTAGGGATGTCCCGATCCGATCACGTGATCGGAAATCGGACCCGATTACGTGATTTCAGACTCGATCGGAATCGGACATTACCTCCTGTTCAGGACTCGGATATATATTTATCAGGGCTGTCAAAGTTAATGCCTTCTATGCAGGGTGGCTCTGTGTCTTGTAGTGTAGGGGTATGACAGCTGCTTTGGCGCAAGAGGTCCTGGGTTCGAGACTTCGATGCGTGTGTGAAATCTCCCAGTGTGGCGGTAGTCCTGATCGGGACATCCCTAATTTTAACATGGAGGTCTGTCATAGCAAAGTTGCATTTGTTATCAGCCTCATGTGGTCACTTTAGGAACTGCGGTTGTGTTTTACTAATCCCAGGCAATTGTCCTCTGATCATATTTTGACTGACCGCAAGTTCTGTTGTAAAAGAACTAATAAAAAAAAGAATACTGACTGCACATTACGATTCAACGCCTAGTGCATGAAGGACACAGCTAAGGCACATGAAAATGCTCTTGATTGTTTGAGCTTCAAAAAGGCAAAGTTGATAATTGGGTTTGTGCTAGGCCATTTGTCTTCAATCAAAAACCTGTCAAACGTTTCCTGAGGGGTTAGAGTACATGATCCAACACCGGTAACCACACGAATCAAGACTATTGTCATGTAAATTCATGGCCAGCTTGTGATTTTTATTTTTTTTTCTTCTCTTCTCACTTTTTAAAATTCCTATTTTTTCCCTCCTCACCTCCATGACCATTACTGACACCAGTCCTTCTGAGGAAAGAATAGTCTGATTAAAAATGATTGCCTGCTTGTCCCTGTTGCCATGTCCCCAAGACTTTCTCACAACCATTTCAAATTATTGGCATTCACTGCAGTGATCTTCTCATCTGCATGGTGGCAGCCCTACTGCCAGCACAAGGACAAGAAATTGGACCTCAGTAGGGAGCTAAATGTGCCTTCAATCTCAACAATCCTTTTAATCTTTCATCAATCATGTGCAAGCAGCTCGGAGCCCTGATCCTATTACAGTTTGAGGGAAATGGCTTCGAACTGACAAGCATGAGAACTGCAGTGAAAGTTTGCCACGCGAGAAAGTTGTGATGGAAGCTGGGCTTGGCTCGGTAATTTGACGAGAGAAAATCCTCAAACTGGTTTGCTAGAATTGAAAGCAAACAAACTGGAAGTGGTAATTCAGTCGCTGTCAACACAAGGGTTTTGAGAGAACATCAAAAAGTGGAGAAGGTTAAAAAAAATTGTTTTCTTCAGCAGTACGGGACGAGGCAATCACAAGGCAGTACGGCGCCGAATGAAATGCAAACCCTGGATTTACAAAGTCTGTGTGCCAAGTTGCTCTTAAGTGGCCAAATAAGGGATAAAGCTAAAGAATAATGGGTGGCTCATTATGGCTGAAAGTTTCTCTGATAGTAATTTACCAAACATTTTGGGTCCAAATGTGCTCCCAAATCAAGACCAATGAGCTGGAAAGGTGATTTAGAATAAATAAGGAGGTTCTTATTACAGATATAGCGTTGCTGCAGTGCAGTGAGCACATCACACACTTGTTGCCTCAGGTTTTTATTGTAATTGGGATAATGGTGGCTCTTAGAAATCTACTTTTGGGTTTGATATTGAACTAATAAATAACAGAAATCCAAACATAGCAGCGGTAATATAAGTGTCTGCAGCAATTCACCAGTATAATTTTTCACGGTTCTTGATCGCCACAGGCAGCACTGTTCGGATCTCTGGGGACTGATGGAGAGGTGGTTCGGAAATGAGACGACACATATTTACCGTATAAGTTTCATCACAAGTTTCATCACAACTAGCGAGTTCTGAATCATTCAATAGTCAAGTGAATTAAATACCGGAAATATTTTCCACACACCTGTTGGCCAAATGGCAAATTCACTTTAATTGCTAGTGCGTCCTGGTGTGCAACGCTCAGCTGGCAGCCTCCCTGTTAGCCGCTTAACTTCTAGCTCTGACTTTAGTCCCCAGGCCATGCCATGATCGCTCACAGCACAGGAGCCCATGCTTCTGTTCATTAGACGCAGGACAAAGATAAAAATGTTAAAGTTAAAACTAGTCCTCAAGAGGGGGAGAAAGTTATCAGTTCAGAAGTTGGCCCGCTGCATCCTTTTCCAACATCAAACATTTTGAACTGTCACCTTCACACTAATGATGTCACACTGCCGCTTTCTTTCTGAAGGATTTTACATGTTTGATGCTGATGAACTCAATCACAAAGAGACTATGGATTGTATTCATCCACCAAGCATCAAGTCCTGTCACTGCTATCCTCCCACAAAGAGCCAACGCTTTTGAAAGTTAAGCTTGTGTATACATTAAGCATACAGGTGGCTCCATGTGGTGAATTCTGTTGAGTCTGAATTGCTGAGACAGATGGCCGGATCATGGATGTTCATTTAGGTTTTGGTGATGTCTGTAAGCTGCTTCACTTGGAACTAAAATGCTGAAGAGCTGCTGTTTCAGTACATTTGTTATTTTTTCCTGATTTTTTTCTTTATACTGATCCTGATGAGAATATATTTTGATTCTAAAAAATCTATTCAAAATAGTTGTTTTCTTAAACATGTTCAGTTGAGGCAGATGAGATTTCATCCATGTTTTGGAATGAGAAATGCCCTCAGACTGTACAGTGTGTCTGTGTTTAATTATTTCCTTCGTTCATTAGAAAGAAATAGTAAAGTAAAGGGAAAAAAGATGGGGAGTGGCAGTACAGCATTGCCAAGCATTCCCTAATTAGGAGTTTTATGGGGCATATAATTTCAGTCACAGCACTGAGCCTTGATTCAAAAGCTAACATATTTTTTTTTTTACAAGAACACAGTGCTGCACTGAAGTCTCACAAGTTTCTATTGTAGAAGATGAATCAGCAGTGCTGAATACACAACTTTAAATTAAGTCATTGATCTGATATTTTAGAATATAGGCCAAGACAGACAAAAGACAGACTTTCAATATATTCTGTCATCTTCCATATGTACAGCATGTGCTAATTATAACTGTGATTATGAGAGCAGGAAACCGTCACATGACTGTCACTTCTCTGAGCAGGTACTGTTCTGCTCTATCTGGAGTTTTGACATGTTGATGTGTAGCACCACTGTTTTCACAGTGGACTACTTTCAGAATCAGAATCAGAATTACTTTATTTATCCCCCAGGGGAAATTCTTTTTTGGTACAAATAGAAGTCAAAGATAAATTGAAATATGAAATAGAAATATATAATAAATATCTAAATACCTATATAGCATTTAAATCCCTGAGTTGTATCTAAAGAACATATTTGCTACTGTATAAAAACCTTGACATAGTAAAAAGCATGACATGAATGTCCCAGTATGAATGTACAGTGTCTGAGTGACTGTTACAGTTCAGAGTTCAGTAGTTTGATTGAGACAGGCAGGAATGACTTCCTGTGTCTCTCAGTGGTGCATCATGGGAGTCGGACTCTGTTGCTGAACGAGCTCCTGTAGCTGGTCAGTACAGTGTGGAGCGGGTGAGAGGGACAGTCCAGTATGGTCTTTATTTTGGGCAACATCCTCCTCTGACACACCTCTGACAGAGAGTCCAGGTTCTCGCCCATGACATGGCCGGCCTTCCTGATGGTTCTGTTGAGTCTGTTTATGTCCCTCACCCTCAGACTGCTGCCCCAGCAAACAACAGCATACATGATGGCACTGGCCACCACAGACTCATAGAACATCCTCATGTTTCATGTTCCAATTGCATATTTCAATCAGTTATAATCAAGTGTATGTTTCTATGATTGGTTTTATGGAATATTTTACCCGTTCTTTTAGGTGTTTTTCTTTGCTGTAGCTCAATTCCGTTAAAAATATCATCTGTGTTGTACCGTTTTTTTTTTTTTTGGCCACTTAGGGGCAGTGGGAACAAACACTGAAGACTTCAATGACATGCCATTTTGTCATGGTAAACAGTGGTTATCCACACATTCAGCAGTTACGGAGCAACACTATCATTTATTTGAAGTCATGCCATTCGCTTGGTGTTGGTCTCCACCAGCTCAGGTGGGAATGAACTTCCTTGTAGAATAAATGTCTTTCTGCTAATGCTGAATCTTTGCTGTGAGAGCATTAGAGAAGAGAGGTGTTGATCAAGCTGTGGTACATAATTTAAGTCGGATGCTGGGCTGAACATAGCACCATTTGTATATCATGGAGGTCAGATTATAGACTTTAGCTTTAATGTGTGTGTTTTGGTGTATGACAAACGCTACGCTATTGATTCTGTTTGATGGTTGAGTGAAGAATTACCACCGTGAACCATCAATTTATTTTTCACACATGGGGTGGCATGGAAAATGGTGCATAACCATGGAATCACAGCCCACCACCTGCAAACATGAGCCTGAATGCAGCTTCTCAAACTCAAAACCAGCCCCTCTCCTCTCTGTTGCCTGGGTCAACGGCAAATCTCACATTCCCACAATGACACGACGCACAATACCCAGCCAGTCCTCAGTTTTACATTTGAAAGCATATTTAACTTTTCACTCATCCATTCACAGCCCGTGAGCAGTAAGACTCTGAGCCTGGCCGAGATTAGCTTTTGGCAGACAATGCAGTGAATTAAAGGCCACACATGGCCCCTCTCTTGTTCTCTGGGTGACCAAACACACTTCCAAGGCCAGGAACTCTTGACCAGTCTTTTTAACCCAGAAGGAGAAACTAGGAATTGGAGATAAGTATATGGCAGTGGATTTAGGATCAGAACCTGGCCAGACAAAAGTCTTGTCAGATGGAACAAGACAGATGGTCTCCTTGTTAACCTACCAAACTCAGTGTCAGTGTCTGCATAGGTTGAGAAAAGACACATATTGACTTGCTACATTTCAGCCTGTAAATTAGGATTGTACCTTGTTAGCATCTGAATGTTTAGACCTTCGGACATGCTAAGACCTTCAACGGATTGAACTCAAAACAGAAATAAATATTTATCAAGAAATCAACAGCTCAGTGTACATACAGCTAATCTTCAATTATTGATCATGACAAGCAAGGATATGAGCGGCCTGATTACTTAATAAAAAAAAGTATTAGAAAACGGTGTTGGAGATACCCGAGTAAGATTCTGTAACAAACTAAATATATGTTAATGCAGTTCAAATATAAGTAAGCGGTAATCCAAATATAGTTATATTCGTAAAACCAATTAATTGATTTTTAGTATGACTTCTTCCACTCAGAATTTTAAAAATAACAATTTTAACACTTGTTGGAACTGCTGGCATAGCTTGTTACTTAAGTGTTTGCACAGCTTGTTAAGCAGGTTCAGCTAATAAACAAACTGGAGACCAGAAAATTTGCAACTTGTCGATGTCAAAGTCATTTTTGGTCATTTATCTCCTTCTAAGAACACCAACCTAAAGGTGTGGAAACTTTAAAACATCAGTTTGAGAACTTTCAGTTTGCTTGCTAGCTTCCTGTTCAGCACTGCTGATTCAAAGTCTCAGAAAACAGAGTTAAACTTTCCTTTCTTACCTTATTATTAACTTATTCTTACCCTTTGTTTTGAGAGGAGAGGTTCCATGACAGCAAAGAGAAACCTACATGTTCAATGGAAACACATTCATTCACAGTATTACCGGGGATAATAAATAAGACAATATTTAATTATCTAAAGAAGTATAAGAAAGTATTTGTCATGTATTCTGTCATGTGTGACCTGAAAACATCAAAGTAAACAGGCCATTATGTCTGTTGATACTTATATATCAAGAGAGAATACAGAGTTCTAATTATAATTGATTATTAGTTGAGATTTATTAATACATAAATACATTTTAATACATGTTATTATATCTATGTTTTTTCTGTCTCTGGGCTTATATGAGGGATTTGAGGTTAATAACTGGTGGACACTGTATTTCCCTATAGGAGTCTTACTATTACATCCATTTTTAATGAGGAGAAACGAGCAGGAAAAAGAGGCAGAAGCTCGGGCGCATATTGGAAGAAGAGCCGCTGCCTTTACCGAAGGGGGCGACCACGCACAGTCTCACTCATCCTTGCTCCAAACTCGTAATTGTAAATCGTGAGGGACCACGCAGCTTCGCTGTTCCCCCAGCACATCGGCTGGCGTGTCACCTTATCTTTCCACTCCTCTGTGTGCGGGGGACTATTGCGCTTATTCCTCACGGAGGATTTTTCCACGGGCGTCCACATTAGGTTGTGTGTGAACGTTAACGTGCATCTTGGACGGCTGCCTTTTTCATCCATGTGTGCCTGTGTGAGCGCACTGTAAGCAGCAGCAGCAGCAGCAGCAGCAGGAGGTGGAGGATTTCTTTCCGCCGTTCCGTGTCGAGCACAGTGGAAATACACTCGCCTGCTCTGGCTACTATCACAACGAACGGGAGGAAAGAAGAAGACGAAGCAGGCGCATAAGGGCTTTTTTTTAAAAAAGGGGGGCAGCCCGCACTGAAACTGGTGAATTGTCCACGGGACAGGCCTGCTAACACTGGATGTGTCTCCAGAATGGTAAGGTTCATTTTAGTGACATTTTGCAGCACAGAAGCATCATGCAGTAGTGGAGCACACACACACGGGGAACTAACGCAGGGAGCTGCGGTCAGTGTGTGTGTGTGTGTGTGTGTGTGTGTGTGTGTGTGTGTGTGTGTTTTTAAACATATCGTTCATGCTGGATGTTTTTATTAACTGTCCATTTGCCTGCGCGTTGTTTCCTCACACGGAGATGAGCGGTGCTCCGTGAGCGCTGCGGAGCAGACGGTATATCTGTACCTGCTCCTGGTATTTTAGCAGCCTGCTGGGGGTGCAGACCGCCTTAACATCGCACTCTTGAGCAAATGATGGTTAGTAAGAGATTTACAAAAAAAAAAAAAGTCCACAGTTGCCTTTTCCTGGCAGCCTCGGGTAGAGGAATGGCTGCAGCGTGTCCTAAATGATGAGATAGGTGCGTAAAAATGGATCAAGGAGCCGGTTTCCAGAATTAAAACCCCCTGATGTGTGACTGGAAGACTAACCTGGTGTTGCTGTGTGACTGTAAGCTGCGACATTATATTTCACTACTATATGAGGCTCGTATTTAAAGCATAGATACAGAGAATATGGATGAGAAACGGTTGGGATTTGGACTTCAGCTCCATCCCTTAATACCACCACCTCTCCCTTTTTTTAAAAAAAATACAGGTGGGTCTATATTCAACTTTGTAGTAGCCTTCACATCATATCGTGTGGTGGCAGTACCAGCCCAGTCGGCTGCTTTTTAAATGGAGCAAGGCCTAGGGAAAACTGCATAGCTAATAGTTTTGCTGCAGTATAATCATAGTAATAAATAAAAAGAAATGCAGTTTTTTTTTCCACCGCAACTAGATTCTTATTAAATTATGGTTTCATGTTAAATTTGCCATAAGTCAATTCATCATATACAACATCTGAAACAAATGAAAAGAAAACTCAAATATTTGAGGCTGTAAGAGTGAAAGTGAGTGAGGTGGAGGACCCCTGGGACTCATTGTTGGGGCCCTGCTCACTGCATACACTCGGACTGGGCTGGTTGTGGGACTGACACACACACACACACACACACACACACACACACACCCACCCTCTGCATTATAGTAGATCGTAGCCTCGTGTGACTACAAATTAATATGGATTATAGGTGGATAGGCATTTCGAATTTTCAAAAAAGTCCGTATTACGACTTGACATTGTCATAAAGTGATAAATGTATGATTGATTATAAATATGTGTGTGTATTAGTAGTCAGTTTCCCCAGGATACACCAAAAACATCCAGATCGTTAAGGAGCTGCTCTGTGCGCATTGGGGTGTAGTGAGGTGGGGGCGGTGGGGATTTCACATAACAAAACTCACAAGTGCTACCATTGGATGTAACGGGATGCGTGACCCCAGATATTAGAGGTTAAATCCAGGGGAATCCAGGGGCCCTTGCTTCTCCACGGCAAGTGTTTGGTGGAAGCTTCAAATGAGAAGTCTGAAGTTGTAAGGTCCCGTCGAGGTTAACCTTTGTAGAACAAGGCTGCATTCTCCCGGTTGTCTTTGTCGTGCTGATGAGCTCTGAGAAGCCGCCTCAGCACTAGTTCTCTGCATGATAAGAGGCGAAGCAGTCCTCCCTTTGTGGTCACAAATGAAAAATCTGTTGCATGTCTTTTTGCCTCAGCTGTTCATTGTGAAGCAAAACGTGCACGCTATTCTCTGAAGGACAGGCTGCCGAGAGAAAGATGACACGTAAGCTGCCGTTGGACCTTGTTATATTCCATAAACGATTGTTGTGTTTGAACTAATGTTGGCAGAGCACAGGGGCCGGCGGATGACAGAGAGGAAACAATGAAATGCCTTTGTCCCTCCGGAGTTATCCACTGGGATATTGTGTATTTCAAGTAATAATTGTTGTGAGAACTGTACGGTCATCAAGGGAGGAGGCTATGGCTGTGTGTGAGTGAGAAGGATTCTGAGTACATGCTTCATGGTCACTGGGAAGAAATTATGTCAAACCTGCATTTATGTGAGAGGAAACTACAACATGTAATATTTACGGAACATTTCATCAGTGTTCCTGCTAACTGATATAATCAGGGACACATTGTATCACAGATTTTTGAACTTTACAGTGCATCAAAAGGAGACGTGAGTCTTGTAGCCTGGAGCATTATCATAAGTTCAAGCTGCAGTCATGTTGTGATTTATCACTGTAGAACTAATACATTTATGTCACAATTACACCACTTTATCGGACATGAAAGGTGTCCACTGTCTGTCTCTGTCTCACTCACACACACAGACACACAACTCAACCACCTCATTTTTTCCCCAATGTTGACAGTACAGCTCCAGACTTTGTGAGGACACTGCAGAAATCAAAAACATGTGCTGTTACCGAGTGTTGCATGGCTGCTTTTTTCTCTGTAGGCAGTCACAGACCTGGGCTTAAAATTAGAAGTCACAAGAGGGCTTCTTCATTTTTTTTGAGGCAGTGTGTGTGTGTGCCTGCCTGTGTCTGTATGAGTGGCTTTATGAGTTTGTTGTGAGATGAGAAATCAGAAAAAATGTGATGTGACAAGCAACTTAAAAGCTAGAGACTTTTTAAATAACTTAAGAGCGGTGCAGAGCAGTCCCCAGTTGATTTCACCTTGGTGTTGTTACTCTCCAAAATGAACATAACTGAAGAACTTAACTTTGCTCTCTGAACACTGCAGCACTGAGTAAACAAATAGAAATTCTCACATGATTTGCCATTTTACACTTAATAGTTTTTCCTTTTTATATACTAAGCAAACAAACATGCGACCTCACATCTGGCCTCACTGTAAAACACCTTAAAAAGTGGAACGTTACACCTGTTTGGTGCTCGGAAAGTCAGAACCACTCAAGATATTTGAGGAGTGTGATTGAGGTTGAAATTATGGAGTCCTTGAGCACCCCCACCCCCCCACCCCACATAGACACAGGATAGCGTTTCTCTTCCTGGGCACACTGCAACAGACCCACCTTTGTGTCCCACATTTCTATGTACGCATGTAGCAATTTTTAAGATGACTCTCATTCCTGCTACAAGCTAATGACAACCTGCAGATGTGGCACTCATTATCCTCACACACACTCCACTTTGATATGTGCTCAGGGTTACGACATGATGTTAAAGGTGTTTTATCGTGCTATACATAACAAGGCAGAAACAGTTTTTCACACATTACATGCTAGACAATAGTCTATACTTCTTTGAAGCAGTATTTCTTTACTACCTGCTTGTTTGACTGAAGGATATAAAGAGGCTACAAACACTTGACCTCCTTTGCAAAGACTGAAGAAAAAGCTTGTTGAGTTAACATCACATGTATTTCCACCTTGTTGCTTTATTGTCTGTTTCTATAGATGTTAAGATTCCTACATTTAAGTATGGATTTGGGGTAAGGTAACAGGAGGAAGAGCTATCTCAGTGGGGTCATTAGATCTGTTGGTTGCCCTGCATGGTTGTTAACAGCCAAATAATATGCAGCCATCGTAGAGGATACTCTCTTGGCTTGTCCCGGTATTCTCAGACAATAATGCCCCTTAGTGCATTCAGAAGTGTTTCCTCAACACTGGAAGGATTGTTTCCATACTGTAGGTCCTCGTTGTCGCATTTAAGAATATCAAACTTGACAGTGAAAGAATGGGATGGAGTGATTTCAGCGTTTTTATTTTTTGTTTTGTTTTAGCTTGCCAATATTTCTCAGTCATTAGAGCCTGGATCTAGCATTATATTACGGGGTAATTGGCATTATATTTTCCCCATATGCGTTTATTGTTGTTTTAATTTTACTGTAGACGGTTCTAAGTTGTGGCTGTGGTGGCGTTTATCACATTATATGAGCCTACTTGGTCTGTTGGCTTGCACAGTGTTGTCACAGACTAGCCAGATCATAATTACACTATTGTCAGATGTTTGTCATGGTTGGCAAATGCACTATAATAAAATAAATAAAAGTGTTGTTGCTGCAATTTAAAGTGAAGTGAGGCCAAAATCAAAAAAGTGCCTTGAAAAAAAAAACAAAAAAAAACTAAAATGTCAAAGTAACCATCATCAAACTGTTTGCTTTAATAGAGCAGATTTGGCATTGCTGGCCTTACAAACCTTTATGTTTGATTGCCCATCATGTACTAAAAAACTCCACACTGATGGAGAGAAATTGAGGCTGACCATTTCAAACTGCTCCCAACTACTGCTCACAGACCGACTCTGCCTAACTGTCGGGTCAATGTTTTTTACACCACTTGAGTTAAATGCGCTGCAGCAAATCGCCCCACTCACATGGTCGTGTGTTCATACTGTGGCCTACTGCAGCTATGTAGCAAAGATCAGAAAAAAGGAACAAAAAACAAGTAATTTGATGGCAGAACTTCAGCTCGTGTTGAAGTTAAAAAAGTGACAGCAATAATAAGATGTCCTTACTGTGTTTGAAAGTCACATTATAAGGATGATTTAGCTGACACGCATCACATTCCTCACAGCTATCACACTAACAAAGTGGCAACTTATATTTTCTGCATCTTGGAATCCTCCCATCAGAACAGACTCCCCAGTGGCATTTCATCATGACCAGGCTAATCTTATGCAAGACGGTGAAACAGCAGTTAATTTGCAGGTAATTAGGCCCTAGTGGTTTACAGTTGAAAACGGAACATATACAGTAGGCAGTCAACATCGCTGTGCAATATTTCACATGTTAGTATGACGTGAAGAACTTGTCTTTAAAACATAGGGATTCATAGTGGACGTTTGAATGTTGCATCATCACAGCAGTGAGTGGTGGGTTTAATAAACTCCCATAATGCTTTGCCTTTGTTTTCAGCTGCTCTGTTTATGCTTGTTCACCACATGATATTTGAGAAACAAATGGTTAAGTGTGGTGGGTTGAACTGATAAAGTAATAACATGGACAATGAGGTGTTTTAAATGCAGTAAATACCTGAAGACCCTTAAACAAGGCGGATATGTGGTCAACGACTCAGAGCTGTACTGACTTTAAAAACATATCTAGTAAAATGTTGGCTAATTCTTCCTTTGAGTGAGATTTTTTTTTAAAGCAACCTGATTGGACAATTTTTAAAATGATTCTGAAGTGTGTGGATGTTCGATTTAGCCAGTATTTGTCACATTCATTGTGATCTGGAGATGAAACTTTTGCTTTGATGATGGTTTCAGCTTGGTTTATCAGTGTTGTTTAAGAACGGTACGACTAGGCATGCCCTGCTAAAATCTTTATTCCTATGTGTTACACACAATTCATAAGATTTAACTTCACAGTTGACTTGACTTCTTCTCCCATCTCATGCTGATTTGAGTTTAAGCTGTGATTGCTGTGACAGACACATTGAATCAGGACTGAAGGTGCAGGACATTTAGGAACTTATACTTCTCACTGATTAGACCTCCTTTTTAAGAGTTTTCATAAGGTTGGCACCAGCTCCCTGTCATCATGTTAGTACTTTGTCTTCTGAATTACATGCCCATACTTGTATATGCTTTTAAAACTTTTGATAAGTTTATAAGGAACATATCCTCTTAAATTGTTATACTCTGTTTTTTTTTTCTTTCTCCAAGGATCACCATATATTCCTTTTTTGGTGTCATCTGAATGTGAACATGAAAGTGTATTAATTCAGCTCAAGGATGAGATCAACACCTGTGGTTTACTGCCAGCTGCTACCTCTCTCACACATTTTAGGAATTGGCATCAAAGGGCATCTTCTATTCAAAGAAACAAGCCAAACCAAACATAAGGACAAAAACTAATCTTGTTTTCCCCTGTGTGCCAATGTGAACATGTTACAGTATCCACAGTATCACAGGGCAGTGTATAGTCCGCCTGTAGCCACCAGGATGGCTCTGGAAATGTTTAGCAGAAAAATGATGAGATTATCTTCCAGTCTGCATTTTGTGCCTCACTAATCCAACCCAATCAGATCTAGTCTCAGGAAGGATCCTCTTTTTTTATATCCATATGTGTGTCACTTTACAACCACTGAAATTTACAAGAGATGAGAAAACAAGGTTATTTCTGTACTGTAAAATTCAAACTTTGGACTGGTTCAGACTGGATGGCTGAAGCTTTCTGTGAGTCAGAGCTGTCAGTTATCAGCCCATCCATGTTAGGAAAACAACAATACCGACTGAATGTTTTAGGCTCTTAGTGTCCTGTGTGGCCTCCTTCATCTTTTGTTATTATGCCAGCCAGTAAAATAGAGGAGATGCTTGTTACGGGTGGGAGACGTTTCACCTTGTAAAATGTAATGTTTTAACACAAACCAAAATCTTTTCTAACCTGATGTGGCAGATGGTTTGTCACAGAGGACCATCTGGGAAGTTGTCCTTGGAAACAGTTTGGAAAGAGTAGGCACTTTCAAGAAATACTTTCAATGAACCATCTGTGCCTGGAGCCAACCTAAACCAATTGTGTGATTGACCATGAGCTGCCGTTGCACCTCAAGCTGCTCCTTACAGGATGCTATTGTTCAGATGTATGTGTAGTTTGAATCGACTCATTCTGTCATTTGAATGTGAGGATTTGTTTTTTCCCCCTCCAACTACAGACAAGTTTGACATCCGTCACATAACATCATGAATGTGCCTCTTTTTGAGAATTCAGTAACAAGAATTTCGAGTCCCAGCTCTTTTTAAATTTCCCTTTCAAGTATCGTAAAACCTGACTTCTGCTTCCTCAGTTGTGCATGTTATTAAGTCGAATAGGGACCAGACGTCTTTTCTCTGTTTCATCAGTAAAGTGGCATATTTTGAAACCTGCTGCACACCTGCACAGGGGAGGGTTTCAGGGGGCAGGGGAGTGCTGAAAAGGAGTTGTCAATATATTTTGCAAGTGTTAGGCAGCAAAGTGGAGTTATAGCTCTCAAGGGGGATGGCCTTAAGCTGTTATTCTATAAATATTAATAAAGCCCACTAGCCTGCCTGGAAGGAAGCTAACAGTTTGCTCATGTCACAGACAGGGCTTCAGTGTGACAAGTTTTGAAAAGAGTGATGAGATGACAAAGAGGTGGTAAGATGACATTTAGTGACAGGCCTCATTTTTCAAATATGAAATGTCATCACAGAAAACGGAAACTGCCGAGTCGGCTGACCTCCCTTACAATACCATGACACCGCAAACAATACCTGTGGTGAAGTTTATGTTTTATTTATTTTGTTGGTCGCCAGCATAACAAAATAAATTTACATGAATTATTTGAAGAAGCTACAACAAATACATATTTTAATGAACAGTACTTGTGTTGTTGTCATGGCAGTCATATGACAAACATTACATCATTCTTTCAGATTAGTTTGTCCCTGGAGTCCACAGGGCATAGCCTCTCTGTGTAAACGAATATAACTGACATAATTTTACCCACAATTCATTTCAAACACACGTTGGCAGTAATCTGACATTCAACCTTGTTGTCTGACCCGTTTCCACAAAAGTGCCCACAGTTTGGCTTTTGTGGTCTATACCATCCTCACTATCAGCACACTTGAATCTCACAGCGGCCTGTTTATCCACATGGCTGCTAATGCAACCAACAATGCAGACTAGAATAGAAGGTTTTGGCTGATGCTGACATTGCTCTGCCAAGATGCACTTGTTGTCTGCGACTAACGACTAAGCAGCAACACGGTGCTTTGGCATGTTCGTAGCTGCCGAGCTTTTGCTTCGTTTGCGCTTCTTTCATGACCACCGGTACGTGCAGATAGTGTTTCTTTGAGAGCTGAGAACAACACATTTGAAGCCTCCGTGGAAGCTGTGTTGATGATCACAGAAATACGATTCACATATTGTAGAATGTGTTTGTTAGGTTTGGGTTAAATCCTCATGGAGATGACTTCAGAGGCGCTATTATATATCCAAAAAAGTTAGACTGCTCTGCACCGTAGAGTTTGAGGTCAACGTTCTATTAGTAGTTCCATTTTTCTCAGCTTCATTTGATCATGTTGTATGTCACTTTTGTTGCATACTTTGTCCCAGGGGAAGATGTATGAAGGAAAAGCAAGGCTACTGTTATCTGCTTCAGAAATTGTTGATTTTTTTTTAATATCATTGAAAATGTATAGTTTATCAATGAAGGCAATACAGGGTGCCGACCAACAGCTTGTGGATCAATGCAAAAGGTGTCAGAATTTGTTACAGCTGTCCTCTAATCCTCCCACAGAAAGAAGTGCGATAGCTAGTGACATAAGAATTGCTTCTATTTTAAGTGTCCTTTACTTCAGTCTCTTAAAACCCAACACTGAATCTACAAAGGTTGCCCTTATGTAGAGTTGCAAGTAGACTCACTATATTATGGAGATAGTCACACCAGGAAAGGCACAAAAATGAGCGTGTCCACCCAGATATCATGTCTACATGCCTGCTGAACTGAAGCTCCTAAACACCCATGACCACTGCAAAGTCAACTGACCCTTAGGTGAATGTGTTTCCCAAGACCAGATGTTAGTGGGTGAAAATACATATGTGAAGAGTAGAACTGATATTATATTTGTCCTCTAACTTACTGCATGATGTGCCGCATGGTTAGGTCAGTTTGTGCCCCCCTTGAAGAACTCTGTTTCATCCCTAATGCCCTCTTAAAACCAAATAAAAATGATAACAACATACAAAACCGCAAGAGTACTCTAATAGTATTTCTCTCTACAATCCTGTTTCCTCAGTGCTTTCCACATTCTTATGTTACATTAATATTACAGAATCAAATGAAATTGTGCTTAATGGTCTGTAACGGCCTGCTTAGTTATTCCCTCACCATTAATGCTGTGAATTGCACTGAGACATGATTTTAGTCGCCCTTATCCAAAGATTAAATAGTTGCATGACTTCAGTATGACAGCCATTATGCAGAAGCTCTGTTCTCTCTGCTTATGGTATCTAATGCATTTGTATTAATGGCATTTCACACCAGTGAGGAGATCATTCCTGTGTGGTTAGGTGTAAAATTGAACAGCTTTGATGTTAAGCAGTTTATTTAAGATTCAAGATGAGGTTGTTAATTAGTTGACAAAAACCTTTTTTGGTTCTAGGAAGGTTTTTTTTTTCTCACTTAATCCCTTTGGCCTGAGATGAGGTTGTTTCATTTTTCAGTTCAAAGAAAATAGATAAGAGCGATAACATGTAACACATGTAAGACAGTATACCTGTGTTGGGATTTATGAATTCTTAAAGCAGAAGCATTAGGCTTTTACTCAGCTTATGCTCAGAAATATAGTCGTTAACGTGGCTTGGATGTCTGTGGGAAATTGGTTGCTGATTGTGAGCCCTATTCTGTGACAAGGAGTCATCTATATGAACCAGTAAATGGTAAAATGCAATAGACCAGCTCTTTGTACTCCTGTGGTGGACAGTAATCTGTGACAGCTAAATACACAGCAGGTTGAGCTGTTATATTCAAGAGCTCAGGGAAAATTTTCCATGACATGTTGTCTAGGCCAGCAGATCCAAATACAGGAGAACGTACAGTGCAGTGCACATCTCCTAATGCTCCATTTAGTCCACTGGCACTGACATTTAACATGAAAAGAAGAGCTTATGTCAATTATAGAGACATGTTGCACTGCATTCTTGATATATCCTTGTTATCTGTCACTCCAGTCTTGTGAAATATATGTACAGTGTACAGATGGAACATATGGAAAATATATGGTCACAATATGAGGCTAATGCACCTTCTCTGCCCCCATGAGAATTCTTGTGGATCCTCTAATGACAGATATTTATCAAACAGTGCTCTTGTATCAGGCATGAAGACACTTGACACACAATTCCTTCTGCGAAAACATTGCATTATAACACACACTTTACACTTGCGTATGAATGCTTGGTCAGGTACCCTTCTCCTTATGGGTGCAATTTTAGGATCAGTTTTCAGTTTTCTTCTTGGTTGGAAGTGAAAGAAGCGTTTGACGCCCCCTTAATGGCTAGAACAAGTGTTACAACTATTGACGTCATGGTGGGCCTGCATCCTTTTTTTGATTGGGTGTAAAAATGTATTTATTTATCTAGTTTAACCATACTGTAATATTTTTCTGCAAAAAACATCACAACAGAAGTCTCAGTGTTTCTCCAGATGTGGGCTTTTATGTTGAAGTCCTAACACTTACTGTAAGACTTCATGACAGCTCAAATGGCAGAGTGAAGTGTGGTGAAACAGAAAACTGTGTTGCTATCATCCAGCGAACTGGAAATGCAGGAATAAAAACAAATCCCACAAAAAAATCAGCGACTCCCACATCCCTCTGAATAAGAAAAAAAAAATCTAAATATACAAAGCCAGTTGACCACACATGTAGCCGCCAAACATGTTGTGCCAATCCATTCCCCATGACGTCCACATAACCCATCACGGCTTGGCCCTTATCCCAAGGCAGCACCATTATGTGGCACATCAGAGCGGTCACCCCCTGCTGCGAGAGTACGAGTTACTGCGGCACTGAAGCATGCAATGTTGTGCCAATGTAAAAACAACATTACAGTTGCATATCATGAGCCACTTTCCAAACTTCAGCTGCCAAGATTTGATGTGGTTGTTCATGTATGCAGAGTGATCACTAGTGGGAAGCAACAACAGGAAGGAACAGGCAGTCAAATGTCAGCACCGCGTCGTACTCGGAATGTACTGGGCTTATGTTGCAGCTTTGCATTCTGCTCTGTTAAAAACCCAAGATTAACTAACCTAGAGTGTTTGCTGTCCAGTATAACAGTGGCAATTAGTTGCATATTTTGAAATCCAACCAGCTGTTTACAGTGACACTCTTAGTGCAGTGCTTCTGTGTGTTTGTCTCTGCAGCTGTTTAAGAATAAGGTGTGCAGCTGAGGGAAATGGAGAAAGTGCAGCTTACAGTATAAACTGATTGTGACTAATTTGTTACTCAGCATCTTGACTAAGACATGACAGAGGTGGAGCAGGGGGCCAACAGGCCTACGGGTTATAAGCAGCGTTTTTGTGCATGTATTAAATTGAATAAAAAAACATAGTAGCTGGCAATCAGTGTGTTTTCCTTCTTTGAATGTGTCTAAATGGTAGAAATTGGTGACATGTGTCAGCCCTATTTATTTTAATTTAAGCTCTTTTATGGAGGATGAGCTATTCTTTTGATTTTGTAACACCAGCACGGTGAAATACACAGCGGGGCAGAATGTGGTAACAACCTATCCACACAGTTTCACTCCGGAGGCAGGGGTTCATGTCAGACCATGAGATTGGGAACTGCAGGTATTGACGCTTCCTTTTTGGCTCAATTTTTTTGGCACCTGTGGCGTATAAAGACATTTCTATCAACATCAGTGTGCTGTAAAATGCTCAGAACGATACTGATGATTCCTTCAATGTTTCATTATAAATACAGTATGTGTTCTGTTCTCCATGTTACGTCTAATGTAGCACCGTTTTTTTGATAAGTGATGTTCAGATTGGCTAAAACAGAATTTTGAATGCCTTGATTGTGGCCTTTGGGCTGATAAATAGTAATAAGTTGCTGCTGAAGAAAGTTACTGAGCATAGAAACTGTTAGATGGTCCTGTGCATAGGCATGTGACCTTTTACACAATATAATGCAATGTATTCTTGGATCAGAGAACATATTCTTAATTTCACAGCCAGCTTGCATTTTCAGATATCCTACTTGCAGGCTTTGGTATTTTGCTGTCGTTTTGATATGTAGTACATGTGCACTGTTGAATAAGTAATGGGGTTGCCACAGCATGCATGCATTAACAGTGTAGAGTTGCTCGATGCACTTGAAACCCACTGACTCTCCCAAGTGCCCTTACAGCCTTTTCCAGTTCGAAGCATCTGCTTTAACGCCGCAGAAAGTATTTTTATGTAAAAATACGAGCAGCTCTATCAGCCTAAATCATAAAGTGGCACTGTAAAGTAGAAGAACCCCCAACCCCACACTTACTCTGGGAAAGAGAGATGGCAGGAAATTAGTGTTGAGTTTACTTTTTATGAATGTTTATGCAGCAATTTTTCAGAGACATTTTTTTGCCTTTTATACGTACAAAACCACTTAGTGCTGCCAGTGTTGGTCATCTTCCTGTGATGCAGTTTTTGTGATGTCATCTGTGCATATACGCTCTCTTGTAACACGGTGGATACTGTGTGGTGAAGCCTCTTGATCTCAGCTGGCTCCCAGGTTGCATCATTTTTAAGTCACTCCATATTCAGTTACTATACTGGTTGCAGGTGTTTTTTTTCCCCTCAGCAGAACGACATGCTTTTGAAGCTCTCTGCTCCCAGAAGAAGCAGATTTGAGCCTGTTGTTGTCAAAAATGTCACAAGGATAAACATAAACCTGCAGTGCCTGTGAGTTGTGTTGCTGTGCTTGTATACGACCATCTCAAGCTTAGGAAAGTAAATGAACTGTTTTGTCCTTCAATTTTTCAGCATCTGATAAAATCAACTGTTTTAATTTGGAGTTACAGATCTCTGGCAATCTCAGTCTCCTTGCCCACTGTGCCACCCACACACCTTCTTGTGTCTCTATTGCTCGGTTCGTCTTTGTTCAAGACGCTGTTGTGTGAAATGACAACTTGTAACTGCTTTCTTGTTTCTTGAGCTCAGTTTAAAGTGGCAGGGTTTGCTTTGCTACAGTTCTTCCTTTCTTACTTTGGCTCAGTTTTGATTTTAGAGTAATAATAGTCTATAGTTATTCTGCATGGAACAGCCATTATTGAAGTAAACGTCTTGCATCACAATGTGTAACATCTACAGTGGTACACAGCAGAAAACGTGATATGCTAGTTTATAATATATAGCCTTCATAGACAGGTCTGTTTGATAGTTTAGGGAAAATCATTATCTGTAAACAGATCAATGGCTACCCAAATGCTACCCTACTGTCTCTCAAAGTCATCCAGCCCTTACAATGCATAACTGCAAGTTGTCATGAACAGGGAAATTATCTTTAAAGACCTATACCTATACCTTGGAGCCAGCCTCTGGTGGTCACTTGAAGAACTGCACTCTTTTTGGCATTAATTTTTCCACCCACCTTTTTAATAAAAGTTTTGATATAATGCCCAAACACTTATATACAGTGGATTTATATTCATATTTAACAATGTTCTGATTCTGGCACCTATGAGACTTTCAGTTCAGTGCACACATACATTGCCATGTTGCTGTCAGTGTCTTATTTGCTCCTGTTAATTGATAGTTTGCATTTCTTTACTGGAGTAATCCAAGGTTAATATATACATATACAAATCTAAAAAAGTGGCACACTCCCAGAAACAATAAAGAGCAGATGGTGTTAAAGCATGCAAATTCTCATAAATATATATATAGATGCTATTCTACATGTTGTGCTGCAGAGAGCTGTGCTACTAAAAAGAGCAAAGTGAAAATGTGTGAAATAGGAGAAGGTATGAAAAGCCTCAGCTCACACTAGAAGCGAAAGTTTCTTTGTGGACTGTAAGAGTGCTGCTATGACTCAAAGCCATTAGTTACCTTCTTTCTAAGCTTTCAGTATTCCGGGCCAGCACCTCTGCAACTGTATGTGGAGCTCTGCATGTGCGGGGATGTTTATTGTATGTGCCTGAACATGAGCAGAAGCATTCAAGGAGCTTATGTGATTTAGCTCATGACTGAAAAGGCTGCCGATGTGCTGAGTTAGAAGAAAATCCCAGAAAAGGCAACTGCTGCTGCTGCTGCACACAGCTTGACCCTTAGCAGGAATTATTTATTGTTGCCAGCTGACACGCTCATAACTCCTGTTTTAGTGATTTATTTTTATTTGTCAACATCAGTTCAAGGACATTGTGTCGCTCTGTGCGAACTGACAACATTCTATGAAAGTATTTTATTTACTTTCAATATTAAATAACTTGACAGTAATGAAGTTATTCTGAAAATGTTTTTTAATCAACACACAGTGGCCTACAGCTCTGTTATAACTTAACTAGAGGTGAAGACAAAACACACATGAATAAAATATGAAAGGGGATAAAAAGAGAGCAAAAAAAGTTAAGTTTAGTGACCTGGCCTGTTTCTGCCAGCACCGCCTGAGCTGCTCCTCACAGGAGCTCCTGCTTATAAAAGAAGCAGCTTTAATAAGCAGAAACCTAAAGTCTCCTCCTGCTTGTAACATCAGAGAAATCTCATCACACTCGAGAGTGAAATATTAACCATTATAAATCTTTACATCATGTTTAAATGATACTCATTTTATTACTTACAGTAAAAGTGATCTGGATCACCTGCGTCTTGTTCTCAAGTTCAAGGATGACATCTGTCTAAATATTAGACACCCGAGGAAAATTTGTTTTTTTTTATACTAGTTTTATTTAGAGGACTTATTTTACGTTATGAGCCACCTGATGCTAATAGGCAGTTGTGCATCCTTGGTGCTTGGTGTGGTTTTCCATCTCCAGAGGATTATAACTTTCACGTTGCTCTCCTGGAGGTAGTTCTCCACCAGAAGAGACGTATAGAGAAAACGACGACCAAGACCCAGTTTTACTGCCGACTGCTTGAGGTTTTCTTTCAAGATATTCAGATTCAGTCTTCTTTTTTTCATGAGTCCGTCTACTTTGACAAGCCTCCCAGTTCTATACACGCTATAGCATCCCCACAAAGTTATACTGTACTACACTGGGTAAAATGAGAGGGGTATATTTCCAAATGGTCCAAACCTTTGTCACCAAAGAGCTCTAGTTTAGTTTGATTTGACCAAATGACATGCTTCCAGTCATCTTTCTCCAGGTGGAATTAGTCTTGGTCTACATCCTGGCAGTCCATCCCTGAGCAGGAAAACTAATGACTGTTTTCGTCAGACACTTCAGATTCCAGACCTGTTCTAGGGTCTTAAGACCCTACTTCTACCTTTGATAACACCTCTTGTGCCAGTTCTTCAAACATAGAAGTGCTTTGATAAAATCCTGTTCTACAGGAATTAACAATCCTTTTGTCTCCAGCCTAAACTCGTTTCTATTACTTTTGCCATGATGCCTTTACAAGTGTTCAGGCAAATAATGACTTGTTATACTGTGTGTAGAGCCAGAAAGCAGTTCTTATGTTTAAGTAAAAATCAAACGCAGTTAAAGAATATTACATAACAGTGAGTTGTACTATGGCTAAACAAAGGGGGCTAATAAGATTGACCCTTGTAGTTTTTGCTGTGTGAAAAAAAAAAAATCTGTTACTCGGTGCAAATTAAAGTAATTAAGGCTTTCTCAGGAGAACTGCCATGGTGAAGATGTTGTGTTAAAGTCTGTGCTCTATTAAACAGCACTTGGGAAAAAAGAATGTTAATTTCATAAGGGCTAATAAGTTTGTCTTCAGTTGCAGCTCTCACAGCTTTCATTCAGTGTAGAGTCACTAGTCTGCATGCTGTTTGTCTTTCAGCCTCAGTTATGTATTGTAACTAGGTTCTATCTTTAGGAAACTGCATTAACAAAAGTACAACAAGACTCTTTGATTTGCTTAATACATTTTAACTATACACAAGCTTAAGGAAAGGATTTTGTCATCGTTTACATACACAGTTCTGATCGCTGTTTTCTGTTTTCCAGCTGTAATTGTGTTTTTTTAATGAAAGTAATAATTGCTTTGTTACATTTCTACAAAGTGATTCCACATGTGGCTGCGGTGTGTCTGCATGTTTTCACATCAAGGAAAAGGAAAAGGTTTACATTCTAAATGTAAATGAGCATTTAATTCAATTGGTTGGCTAATTGTTAAAGAAAACAACAGAGGTGGGAGAAAAACAAGTCTTTACTTGGACGAGACCCAGAGCTAATGTTACTGATATTCTCAGCCGTGGCCCCGGCCCCTCAGATGTTCTTTTATTTTAACACAACACAGAAACACACACGGCATGAATGGAGCAGCCTTTAAAGACACTTTCAAAGATGCATCATTGATCTCTGTGTTTCTTCATAATTTTTCTGAGGAATTGCCAATGAGAGGTATCGACGTGCAGCGTATCTTAGACATTTACCAAAGGACAGGATGAACACGTCTCAGTCAGTTTACTGTGAGGCAGCACAGGCATAAACTGTGGGAATTTCTCCTGCTGTCAAGGAGTGGTGAAACACCAGCCAATGAGGATTTGAAGGGAAACCCCTGCTTGTTTCCAGACTTGTTAAACACAGGGACGGTGTTAACATGCTTTGTTCCGGCACTGCTGCCACAACCCCCACCTCAGCACATACACAACACACCCCTCCTCCACTACTATCTAAACGCACCCCCTTTCTAAGTTGAGTAAACCTGCAGAGAGGCAGCGGAGGGAGCTTGGCCCTGATTTCAGTGCAGTGGAGGAGCCAGGGGGCCCAGGGGACACTCAGGTTACCAGCATTGAATCCTGCAGTATTAGCAGGGCACGGTGAAATAACAGCCTGCCATCTGGAACCTATGCTAAAGCCATCCTAGCCTCGCAGCGCTCAATCACACTGACCTCAATTAAGTGTTATTTGTTCAGTATTTTTATTCACGTCTTCCTTTGCCTCCAGATCTTTGTGTCCCTTGTTGTAATGAATGCCTCAATGCACAGAACCAGGGTGATAGTTGGGAGTTTAGGTCCTCTACTCCATATGAGCTTTCCCATTAAACTTTAAGCAAGTCCACCTCATAAGAGGTTTCAGGAGAGAGCACCGTAAGTGCAGGGGGGATAAAGCCTGTCTTTGTGCTGGAGAGATGCTGCATGGCATGCCCGGTTAGAGTGGCTGTTTTTTTTCGTCAAGGCCTCATGCTCATGACTCAACGTGGTCTTTCTTGACCCCACTTAAACAGCAGACAATGAATGCACTTGAGCAGGTCTTCCCCCTTTTTGAACCTTGATGCTCCACACTTTCAGTTGTGAGGAAAAGGTTTACTACAATTTCCATCATCAATGTGCAGTGAGAAAGTTTTTTGAGAATAGATAAGTAGATGTCCTCTAAACCTGTAGACTTATTGGATGTACTTTTAGATTTTTAGATGTGTTTTTACCTGATATTTTTTACCCTTTTACTTTATTGACACTTTGTAAAGGGCATGTGTCCCACTCACTCCCAGATTCTACTACTTTTAAGCAATTTCCCCCTGGGATTAATAAAGTATTTCTGATTCTGATTTGCTTCACAAAAACTAAAAAATGCTTCACCCTCAGTTTAACTTAATTCACAAATGAGACGTCTGACTGGCAGCAGTGGTTGGATTCCCTTCAGGCTAGGCTGAGCCTGGCAATATTGTAAAGACATGCCCACAGGAATGTTTCCATCCAGCAAGTTCGTCTAATAATGAAGCGATTAAGAGCATTAGCTTTTTAATTTGGCTTTATTATTGTACAGATTTATTACTGAAAATGATTTTTGTGTATCTCAACTGTCAGAAAATCATCAAATTCCAACATTTTCAGAGATGACGCTGTGGTGAAAATTCAACATGGCGTGTATTTTTATTTTATTTAATTAAGACTCCTTAAGAGCAAATCACTCGGCCCACATTCTGAGGTGGTTTCTACCAAACATAACATAACACATTCTTTTGCCAGTCTGTATAAAAATGTGTCCCAAGCCACATTAAAGGACCAGCTACTGGTGCAGAGTGTCCTAATCTGTACGCCAATGGAATAATATTATTAAAGTATGGTAATGGTGGTTAAATAGCAAAAGCTTCGTCCATGACAACCACTGACTCTTTTCCTTGGTTATAATTTACTTGGATTATGTGAGAATAAAGAAGAGATGTGTTGGGAGTACACATCAGCCTTGGCTGGTGTCTGATCTCTGCCACATTGTGTATGAAACAATGACATAAATTATATTTTTTCAGCTGCAACATCTAACAACATTTTAGTGTTTTTATCATTCAAATTTCATAGTTTCATGCTTCTCCGGTTCATGCTTTTCTGCTTATAAAAGTTTCATTTTGGTCTTTTTTTCTGGATGCAGGCATAATATGCAAAACGTAGGATAACAGAAAAGATGAAGCTCAGGAGGAAGAAATATTATATTATTATTGGAAGTGTAGTTCAAAGTCATATAGTCCATGAGACAATATTCATTTTTAAACTGATATTTCACACATGACAGGTTTTAGTTTTTATTCCTTTCTAAATGTTGAGTTTTCATTTAAACAGTGTCTATCACCTGTGCCACAGTCAGGCATGTCAGCTAAGTCCAAAAAAAATGAGAGACTGTGAAAGTCTATCTTTTATCTGTATTTACCTTTTGTGATGAGTGAGCACTGGTCAAAAATTGCCTGGCGCTGCGTGGCACGCTGTCAGCATGTCACAGCGCAGGTTGGGTGCCGGAGATGGCGAATAGATATAGAGGCAGTGCAACTGGCATTTTGAATCCTTTACTAAATATCCCCCTGCTATCAGTGACAGACATCAACAGGAGAGTTAGTTTCTAATGGCCGCTGAAGCACGTCTCAGAGGACTTCCCACACGGGTGACACTGAGAGCACTGCGGGAGGCTTCTGAGCAAACTGTCATGTAGTGTTTTCTGTTTACGTTGATTTTCTGTCTGAAGTTCAAGCTAACTCCAACAAAGTGTTTTGACATAAAACCTCCAATAATCTAATGTTCTTGTAGTAAATAAACTCTGGTTTGTCACTAGGAGCGCTGCAAGAACACATACCTACCTATATTTTCCCACCTTTACTCTAACTTCCTATCACAGCCTGGTGTTCGCCTGTATCAGATGAAATTTTTTTTTAGGTCTGAGAGCAGAGTAGCCCTGTATCCATTTGGTTAATAGATCCATTAAGCAGCATGGTGTGAGTGGAGTGCGGCTGCTGTGTGAAGCACAGGATGACGTGTTAATTCTGGGTAATTTATTACCCTGGGTGTCGGTGGCAAGGCGCTTCTAACAGATTCTGTCTCTCTGGGATCACCTCAGCCAGGCTTCCATGGGCATTGCCTGCTTAGCAGTGACTCTAGCATGTGGTGCCCACATCCGCTGATGCAAGTATGATGTAAAACGCTTAGTGCAGGAAAACAACAGCGAGGATGCACATAGTGTGGCATTATATCAGCACCGGCAGCCTTTGAAGGCGCAGAGCTAAAAGCACACCTGTAGAGAAGGAGAGGGTAAATCAAATTTAGCCCTGGTGTTATAGGCACTCGCTCGCTCTCATATGGTTTTTATTTATGGAAGTATCCTTTTCTGTCTAGGGCCGAACTCTGATTAGATCACGGATGCTGATTGTGGCCTGGAGCTGTGGTGATCAATCCTAATTTACTTGAAGAATTGCATTTATATATAGTAGGATGCTGTGCCCTACCCTGGTAGATAGGAAGGGCATTTCCCTTTTATGCATAAGCAATCCAAATGACATGGAACAAAGACAACACATATCTGTTCGTGTTTTAATAACATGCAACATGAGGCTTTCACCGGCGAATAAAAGCTGCACCAAGGACTGATGGTAGATAAACCAAAAAAAAATGAAGCAGAGTGCACAGGCGTTTGTACATAAGGGGTTTTGCAAGCCTCAGCACTGTCTAATGTTCAGCCACTGGGATCAGGGAGTGCAGACCTCTGGTGCCTTAGAGGCAGAGGAAGGGGATTGTGCAGGTCAACACAGCACTGCCAAGTTACCCGTCAGCCATTTCATGTCATAATCAGTTAAGGGCAAATCAGCATACACCAACTCTCAGTGCCCCAGGAAAATCCTCTTAGGATTTTTGTCTCTCGCTGTAAGGATGGCAAATGGATGTCTTTACTTCACACTCTGTAAAAAATGTGGTGTAGTGATGGTCTGTCTTTATCTCTACAACACAAGCACTTTGTGTTTACAGTGGGCCACTGCAGCAACCACGCCCTCTGAAACATTGCATCTTTATAGCCGGAGCTGTCATCCGGTCGATGATGAAAGTACAGAGTGATTAGCCCCACCCACAGGCTGCTGAGATGGGGAGATGTAGGAGGTGTGTGGTTGTCAAAACAGGGCTAGCGGAGATGACTCAGTTAAGCACGTAAGATCATTACCATGCTGGAAACCTTCGTCTAGCTTTGCTTTGTGTGCTGAATTTTTTTTTTTTTTTTTTACTGTGGATGTTGAACAGCTGCTGGTTGTTTTGTCTCAACTCACTCATGTTAGCTGCTTGTTGTGCATCAGGTTAGCACACGGCTTTCATGCTGAATGTTTGCAGCTTCATTTTGCAAACTACAGCTAAGATCCATGTTATTGCTGTTGTGAGGAAACCTAATTACTACAGTTTATGTGATTGATTGATGCGTTTGGCTGTATACAGCGCTTCCCACTGTGCAGCAGTCTACTTTGATAAAATTGGGGGGGAGGGGGGTTGAATTCATGTTTTTGTGTAAGTTCTGTATGTAAATCACTCTCCTGTCCTGTATTTCTTCCATATTAAACCCCTTTAAGACCGTTTTTCAGTGGTTGGTTGTATTTGTTAGGGGGACGTTTTTTAGTAGCATTAGCAACACAAAATGATGTTGTTGTGATGACAATAAAGTACAGAAAATTGCATTTTTGCCTGGTGGTATTGAATAGCAGACCTGACACTTGGACCAGTATTGGTTTTACTGTGATAATGATGTCTGCCATAATAGACATGTACAATTTTACTCCTTTTCCACACTTCCACTGATTAAATTCAGCCTCTACTTGCCTTCTCGGATGCTCTCATTCATTCAGTGACATCCACTGAAGTAAAGCCCAATCACTGCCTCAGAATGCCACTGATCAATCTGCCTTGTGCTGTTCACTAGATGCCATTTAATGTGTAAAACCAACTAAAAGAATTTCTTAAGAGTCAGCTGACTTTACATGCGCTTAATTATGTGTTAAAAGTGCATGACCAGTGCTATCTAGTGTCATTTCTAACACTATAATATAATTTAGCTGCAGATGTCTTATACTACAGGTTTAATGGAGATGTCTGGTTGTATCCTGAGGTAGTAAATCAGATCTTACTCAGGCTGATCTTTGCTCTTCACCTTCTTTACTCTGGGCCTACATGAGCTTTCCTTTGGAAATTCACATTTTGAGAGGATTGTAATTGGTATCCAGCCGTACAAGAGCACTATCTCACAGTCGGAGCTCATCCACTCCACGTTGCTCCTTGAGAGCAACGCGGTGGCCATTTATTAGCCATGTCTTCATAACCTGTCACAGCAGAGCAGGGGATTTTCCACTGGGCAGCTTGATGGTGGGATCACACTCTGAGGAAAAGCATGGATTAGATGAACTGATTACAAGAGGATGGCCATAATTACTACATTCATGGCCAGTAGGCTGGAGCTGCTTTTTTTTTTTTTTTTTTGCAGTTGCTTGTGACAACATGCTGTATGTGGTGAATACAGACATCAGCTGTAGTCAGTTCTTTCTGGCATGCAGGAGTGGATGTGATTAACATGGTTATTTGCATGTTGGACAGGGATGTGAAATCCAAACAAAAGTGGCCACTTGAGACGGGTTCTGATGCCACGAGAATCTGGCTTGACACAATCTGGATTTACTGCATATTTGGTGAAGCAGTTTAGTTTCTTCACTCCACTTCTTTGCTCTACATTGTTTGTGTTGACACCTCAAATTTCTTTCTTTCTGTCTTTGAACAGAAATGCTATTATTTCACAGCACACTGCAATAGGGGTGTAAGAAAAAATCGATTCTGTGATATATCGCGATTTTTTTATTTAGATACTGGTATCGTTTTAAGTTGTGGCCAAATCGATTTTTTTATTAATTATTATCATATATATAACATTAATTTCAACATCTTACTTTTGTGGTGCACGCTGTCTCTTTCAGCATAAAAACAACTTGAATGTGAGATACAGTTGCATTGTGCATTTAAAATAATTATAATTAAACATTTTGTTCTTGTGAAAGTTGTATTACTAGTATTCAGATGAGGCTTTCCAAACAAGTTTCCATTCTCTTAAAAAAAAAATATATATATATATATATATATAAAATCGCAATATATAACGTCTTTGTTACAGTATCGGGTTATATCGTGTATCGTATTGTATCATGATATGTATCGTGATATGTATCGTATCGCTAGATTCGATACACAGCCCTACACTGCAGTAAAATGCAGAGCGCCATGGGTTAATCCAGTAAAAGCAGGATCATTACTGACATTAAGGTGTGATAACATCCATGACTCATTTTGTAAACATTGAATTTCTGGGAAGACATTTAATTTTGCTTTTTAAATATAATGTCAGTAACGTGGATGTCACCTTCTTTAATTTCTGTGCCTTTAGTGTTCTTCTGAGTCTTTTTAAATTACCTTGGCGGCGTACTCTCAGGGTTGAATGGAAAACTAATAAAGTGCTGGAGAAAACAATAAACACTGGCTTTCATCTCATTTTGCATCCCCTGTAAAGTGGCAACATCAATTGCGTGATTACTCGCAAGGCCGGTAGAAAAACAGGTGTGTACAGTGTGGAGTCGGTTATTTTTAACAAGACCAAGGCAGGTTACATCTGATAAGGCTGTGTTAGAGAGGCAGAGAGTTCTTTTAAGATGCTAGAGAAACATTCTGACCTGCGGAGATGGAGCAGAAAGCGGCCTCACTGGTTTTAGATTACCAACCTGCCATCAGGTCGTTTTAGCAAAAAGAGCAGAATAACATTAGAGCCAAATGATCGGCTCTCTCAGCGAAGGCAGGCTAAAAAAAATAAATACTGACTGTTAGCTAAAAATCTGTCCAGATCATACATTCAGACATTTAATCAGCTGTTTCCAGCCGCTGTTTACAAATAGCAGGAGACCTCTAATAAGCTGCCAGGAAGCTTGTAATGACACCTGAAAAGATGTCTGTTGAATGTGCTGCTAGAGGATTTTAGAGGCCTCGCAGAGAATGCTGAGAAAGCTGTGTCTCCATTCAGGGGGCTGCATCTCTGGATGGCTGCTTTTAAAAGGCAATTGTATTACAGCTGTGTGACAGGGCTGATCCATTTGAAGGAGCTCCTTTAAATGTGGTCAAGAAATGCATCCTTTTCTCCCTGATAGGGAAGGAAGTGGGTGAATCCTTCATGTTCCTCCAGCATTTACTCTGCACATGTGTTTGATTTGATCTTTTTTTTTTTTTTTAATTTGCTCTGTTTATTTTATTAAAGATACAATAGACTCCACAAGCTGAACGGTAATGGCACAAGAGAACTGCTGTCAACTGCAGGTTGCTAGGTGATGGCAGCAGTGTGTGATGAATTGTAAATCCCTCTACAGACCAGGCCGGCTCACTTAACAACACTTGGTGTTAATTCTACAATCTATGAAGGCCTGTTGTCCATAAAGGACACACCTGCATAGACGATGCAGTCCCAGCATTGAACAATGCTCGGACAATACTCCCAACAATCCTGAAGTGGAGACTTTTGGAAGTGTTGCTAAGTGTTTTCATTTTGTGTCGGAATCTGGATGGATGCAAATGAAATCGTCTCTGCCAATGGATCATTCTGATGTTTTCTGCAGACGTGGCTGCCTTTAACTCATGTGTTGCTCTACTATTCCTCTATAATATTTACTAAAACCTCTGGCTCTGACAGATACTGTGAACAGAAATTTTCATTTTTGAATATTTTGGTGCAGAACTTGCAGAAGTCACTTTCCTTTAGATGAAACTATCACTGTGGTAATATTTTTATCTGTTAATACTCAGTGTTCTCTATGACTGTCTGCCTCTACCTCAATACAATAGAGACAATAGAGGTAAGTGGATTTTAAGTCGAACAGAGTTCCAGGAAATATCTTTATAACAGTTTGATTATTACAATATTGAGGATTTAAAGGATGTTGCCGTTTTTGGTGTGTGTAATATTTCAACGCTGCAAGCACCAAATCCATTCTCCTGTATTGTGTTAGGGGAAGTGACTGAACCTCTGAACCTGCCATATGAAACTCACACAGCCACCATGCAGGTGTTTTTGTCATTTTCAGCCAACAAATCCTGAAGGCAAGAAACCACCACTTAAAATATTTTTTTTTTGTTCAGCGTGTCATTTATTTGCAGCATTTCTGTCCATCCTCGGGTTACAGCTGCATGCCTGAAAATATTTGTAAGAGTGAGTGTGACAGTAGCAAGTTTACAGTAAGTTGATTATTCCTTAGCTAGTATTAGGTTTGGTTTCACTGCGGGCCAAACTGTAAATCAAATTCAGGTCAGGCCTTTGCAGGATAATGAGCATTAGTCTCAGACTAATGAGAGACAGGTCACCAGCAGAGTACTTGGAGGGGAGTTTCTCTTTTAAACCTGAGTGAACCTCACGTTTATTTGTTGTCTCACTTCTTCTTCTTCAGGACTGTAGTGCACCTTATGAGTCCATATTACTTATTTCCATTAATTCAGGACATATAACTCTGGATCAATGCTGTATTTTGCCAAGGTCAGCGGTGTACATCAATGCAGAAAGTGAATAAATAGACTGCTTCTCCCTGTTATTTACTGGGCTGGTTTAAAAGCATTACTCCATGGTCTGCTCCTTTCTGTCAGGACTAAACCTTGAGTTGCTTGGAGTGATTAGTGGCAGGCAGCGTGCTGCTGCAGTAGTCCCAGGCTACTTTTGTTTATGTTAAGGCTTTTACGCATTCTGTTTTATGTGCTAGCGGGGCTCGCTTTTGATCCCGGAAGGAGGTGGCAGCTGAGATACCCCCTCTCCTCCAATGCAGCATGCATTAGCACTACCAAATTCAGATCTGTTTGGCAAGCCATTCAGCCCCTCTACCTACCCCCCCCCCTCCAAGTCTTTTTTAGCTCTATTGAAAACACACCTTTCTGTTGACTGAGGAGGGTTTTCTATAGAGCCTCGGCATGTGAAACTTCTCCAGAAAAGAAGTAAGTGGTGTCTGTATGGAGCGTTCCTTGCTCTCAATGGACTCTGTAGACAATGTTCTTGATATCTGCCCAAATTTCCTCTTGGCTGCACCACAGGCTGCACTGTTGTGAGTGTACTGTTGCTAGTCCTTTGACTGTGGATCAAAGTTAGATCATTAAAATAGGCAAAAGAAAATTTGTTTCATTTCTAATATTTATATTTATAATAAACGGCACAGACACACTTGATCTACAGTTTTCAACAGTAGGCTTTCATTTGGTAAATCAGTAGTTTACATTAATAGGATAAAAAAAATTAGTCTTGTTGAATTATTAGCATCTTTATCTAAAAATAACTCAATAAGACATATAGTCTCAATTTTTGTTAATAAAGTTATGTCACTGACAAGTAATCTGTAATCATCCTGGATAATACTCCCAGCGAATTGGCAAACATGTTCATATGAGTTTCTTTGTCTGTTTTGTGTGTTGACACAGACTGTTAGTTAACATTTCAGTCCCGTAGTCTGCATGGAAAACTATGACATGTAAAGAGCAGCCAGCAGTTAATTATAATGGAAAACAGGGCTGTGCAGGCTAGATTTATATGCAGCTGCACTGAATAGCAATTCTCAGCACACTGCTAATTGTTTGATGGATAGTACAGAGCCATTTGCATTTATATTGTACCCCCAAATGCCTCCCACCTCTTTAGATCCCGTATTTAACTCTTGACACTGGAGCAATGGTTGCATTAAAAAAACTCAACAAGTGTTTTAACAGGAGCTTCTGTTGCCCACTGTTTGCTTGTTTGGCTTGTTTGATGGGTTGGTTTGACAGGTTTTGTGTGGTGTAAGAGACTCGCCGTTGTATCAACAAACTTCTCCGAAGCTGCAAAAGTTTGCAAAAGCCATTTTTAATAGTAGCAGGTTTTTAAGAGAGTTACAATAATGGGTGAATGGGTGTTTCTGTTTCCACTTAATGTTCATGAAAATAAAAACTTAGTAAAAACAATCACCAGAATCCTATAACAGATGGAAATACAATAGCTGGCTAGGCAGTGTGTTAAAATCTGCAGGTTTTCTCTGAATGGTACTTCAGGGCGCCTCTACTGTAGCTGGCAGAGTGTTTTTTTCATTGCTGCTTTAAAAGAGCTGCCTTCTGTCTGGTATATTAAACTGGTTTTAATCTTTCATCAGAGGCAGTGAAATCTTAACCACTGCATGAAAAAGGAGCTGTCTATACCAGGCGGACGAGCAACTTCTGATTCGCTGTCTGTAACAATTTGAGAATTTTTCTGTGCTCTCCTGTATATTCCCTCTGCAGCTTAGGCCTGTTTTTGATTTTTAGATTTTTCTTATCTGTGATGACTTATTCAGTTCTTTTAGTTTCCCAGATACACCTCTGAAGTGCAGATGATCCCTGTGAAGCATGTGCATGTTTCAGTATGGATCTTAAATTCATTCTTCAGCACTCTCTGCAACATTTTCACTGCAGAACCATTATTTTGCCCTGCATACATCGGCTTTGCACCCACTGATGAACCTGACTGGGTACCCTGGACAACTGTAGACAATGTAATTGAAAAATGTAGAGTCTGCAACTGCCTTAACGAGGAAAACAGACCATCCATCATTCTTTTGTCTATGCAGTGAGTCCTCAATTGATTTCGGATCATTGCAGAGATATGCTGTTAGCATCTTTTTGGCACTGCTTAGGCTTTGCAGCTCAGAACTTTGTCTTTGAAATAAAAGCACGATTCTTATCTTTGCGCTCAGAGATTTTCAATCCATGGCAGTTATTTTTCACTGGTCGTTGTAAATAACTTCTCTAAGGAAGTCTTTTTAAACGCACCCTCATTAACCTTCTCCTTCATTATTGTACGGTACTCATGTCAGTCCTTTGTGTCTTACCATGAGATGATAATAACACTTTAAAAATAGTCCCTGTTTCTTAGTGAGTGAGTCAAGTTAAATAAAACCTTTTTTTTATTGCTGTTGTCTTCGCCTTCTAAAATACTACAGCACCGGTATTTCTGTGGTTTTGGCACCTTCTCCCAAGATGTAGACTTGGGACAGATCAACAACAGCTACGCTGTGTGATGTCGAAGCACAAAGATAATGTCTGATGTTGCTAAACGCCGTTTTAGATTAACAGTATGGTTTTCAGTGAAAATTCTGACAGCAGCACAGGATAGGAAAAATGTTTTCATCCTGGATCATCTGTCACACTGTGCAAGGACTGTTGCTTCTTTCAAAAACCCCACTGGGGTTCCCATGGTCTCAGAAGTACATCTCATTGCATACTCGCTGATTAATAATGAGGAGGACAGGCTGTGCAAAGAGGAGAGATGCCCAAAGAAGCACTGAGCCCTGCCTCTTTGGAAACAAAAACAATACACTTTACAGAACATTCTTGAAACTTTAGAAAGCTGCTTGTTGTCGGCGCTCTCACATTTGCATAGCTTCTCGAGTAAAAGGTAAAAAATTAGCAGTTCATACAAGCTGCATTTAAAATCTTGGGAGCCGCTGAAGTGCTCTTGTGGCTGCAGAGTGGGAGCACCCCCCCCCTCCTCCCTCCTCCCCCCCTAACCACCAGCACCACCAGCACCCCCTTCCCCACCCCTCCCCATGTGGCGGAGGTCCTGGTATTGAGGCCTCAAGTCATTAATCACCGGGATCTTTTCAGCTGTCAATACATACAAAAAGAAACCCCCAAAACCCAACAATGGCGTCTTAAATGAAACGCTTTTTTTTTTTTTTTTTTCCGAGCTGGGGCAAATATAGTTCACTAAGGATTATTGTTTACTGTTCTGTCCAGCACAAATCTCATACAGTATTCATAAAGAGCTTATCTGGTGGAAAAATCCTTGTCAGAACAACACAGGCATATTGTCAGTAAAAACTCCCAGATTTGCCTGGAGTACTTTTTATCTCTGCATCCTTTTATCCAGCGAGTTTTCTCTCATGGTAAAATTCATTTTCAAGTGTGTGTGTCTGAATCCTGCAGTATGAATAGTTTTCTTCTTATGATATAAAACTGGGGATATTTTATCATGACACTGCACTTGTAAAGAAACAGGAAAATCTAATTTCCCATGACGAGGGCTTAAGCCTCAGAGTAAACAGTGACGAAGCCTCTGACATTTGTAAATCCAGGTCAATATCTTTAAACCACATGGTCATTTCAAATGAGCCGTTTACCACTGCAATATTACCCTTTGATTTTAGGCATGTATCACTGAAACACAACATCGTTTTGATCTTTTTTTTTAACTTTATTTATTTCTGTATTTTTGTCTGTTTTCAATTTAGTGCGTTTCAAAACATTCAATGCAGCACGTAGCTGAATGCTAAAAGTCCCTGTCTCTATTGATCCTACTCGCTGTGCTGTTTGGCACTACTGGTTTTATGTTGCAGATTTTAATCATCTCTGCTGGTTGAGAGTAGTCCCAGATTTTTTTGTTTGGCTCTGCCGTTTTCAACTGGTGATGATTTGTAACTTACAAACAACACAATTCATGGAAGGACACCTGCCACTTTTACAGATGCCCGAGAGCCGGCTTTTCTATACTGCACATAAAATAGAATATTTGTGGGAGACTTGCACCGTAAAGTTTATAGGCACAAGATTTGTTGTGCCATATTTTATTAAATCTAATCCCGGCGGTTCTTCGTGCTCCTCGCTGTGGGTGCTGAGGCATGCATGCGCTTGGCTGGGATCCTGCATTTGCATTTTATGTGTTTCTACATGCGGCCTGGTCAACTGAGTGTGTGTGGGTTGGTGAAGAGACACACCACTAGAATCCAACAATCATTATCAATTAATCTGTATATTTCTGATGCTGCTGCTCTGTCAAGTCCTGCACCTCATGGCACCAGCATAATCATGGGTAGAAGAGAGAATTTTTTTTTTTTTTAAATGAAAGTGCCCACTATAGATCTTTACATGCTATAGATATCTACATTACATTTTTACAAGCCTATACACACTCTCTATGACATTGTAAAAAAATCTACAGATCAGCTAAGTACTTTCTATTAACTCTTGGTTTTGTCTTTGCTTTTCTTTCCACAGAGTCACTCACATTAAACCGGTGTTGTAACCCACATTTGATTGTGAACACAGCGTGGAGGCAGCCATGGAAGTAAAGGAACGTAGACCCTACCGCTCACTCACTGCCCGGCAGGACACAGAGCGCCGTTACACCAGCTCCTCTGCAGACAGCGAGGATGGCAAACCCAATCCCAAATCCTACAGCTCCAGTGAAACACTCAAGGCCTTTGACCACGACTCAAGGATGGCTTACGGGAGCCGTGTCAAGGAAATGGTTCATCACGAAGTGGATGAGTTCGGCCGACAAGGTCAGACCAATCATAATAATAATAATAATAATAATAATATAAAAACTATGCTACTGTGTCAAAACCTGAAAATGTCATTGGTTCATCTATACCTCCATTAGCAGTAGCTGCTTGTTACTTAAGGGACACACTCCTGCCTGGTCTTTGTACATGCATCATTGTTTTTTAATGAGGAGTCTCTTGGTGATTCACACATAGTCACAGCAGAGGTCACTCAGCATATAACTACTACCTGAGGTGGCCGGGGATTTGACAGTGTTAAAAACTGCATGGAGGACATGCTCACTTTCACCTCCTCCTTTATATATATTATTGATCAGCAAAGTTCAAACCGGATGAGGACTGAGTCGACTCCAACTGAAGTGCAGTCTCTCCTCTTAAGATATTATAGCAACACAGCCATGCCCTTTAGATAAGGCGCTGAAGGAATGAAGTAAGTCGGACTTATGGTACTGCGTCAAATTCAACCTATAATGACACAGCAAACACAAGTAGCTTACATTTTAGTTTTTCTTTTTTTTTTGCAAATCTGTGACACTGCCCCCTTGTGGCTATAAATGGATGCTCTCATTCACAAAGCTCTCCATAACATGGTACCATGCAATATTTTTTGTCTGCAGTTTATGATACCATATCATAATCTAGTATCACTTTAAGAATAACATTTAACATGAATTTAGGGAATTTAGTGAATTTAGGGTTTTAAAATTGGTGTCAGTTGGCCAAGTGTCCTTGCTCTGCTCCCCTTCCATGGAAGGTGAAGAAGACTTGGGTTATGCCACCAATGGGTTTTTATTATGCCCGAGTTCATACTCAAAGCCCCTAAAAACAAACTGATGTGAAAGTACCTTAGCAAACACACAGCATGTGCACAGACTGAGGTGCATGTATCTAGAAAGGTAAAGGACACACACACACACACTCCTTTGGTGATCACAGTTCACTATGCTTTGTGATGTAGGTTGGTGGCAGTTTTTATTTACCACAGTTTTGTGTCCGGGCTGTAGGGGCAGAGTTTTCCCTTCGGGACCTCGGCTTTGGAGAAGCCCTCCCGTCGCACGTAGCCACATACAGGTCTGACATGGGGCTGCCGCACCGCGACTACTCCGTCAGCGTGGGCTCAGACGCAGACACGGAGACGGACGGCATCATGTCACCGGAGCACGCAGTCAGACTATGGGGCCGCAGCAACACCAAGTCAGGCCGCAGCTCGTGCCTCTCCAGCAGAGCCAACTCCAATCTAACTCTCACCGACACCGAGCATGAGAACACAGAGAACGGTAGGACACGCATCTCTTTTACAGTCGTCTGCCAGCAGATTTTAAACTGTTTGTTTTTCATGTGTATTTGATTTTTAGTCATAAAAAGATGTGCCTGTCATACATGATGAAAATGACTTGCTGTGTCTTTGAGGCAACAACAAACACAACCACAAAGTGAGCTGCCTCTTTTCTTTCTGAGGGTGTCTAAGTCACTTTCTGGAACTATTTTACTTTGTCTAAATTGTGAAATCATACAAAAAAATGCACTTATAATTCTGGATCATTTTATTCTTGCTGTCGTTTTTGTGAGGCTGTGCACGAATGTCTTTGGCAGCTTCCTTTGGTGATATCAGTGCCAGGGAGTGGAAAGCTACGTGCATGTTTCTGTGGCTTGGTGTTTTTGATCTGTCCCCGAGAGCATTAAAGAAAGATACTTTTCACATTGCAGATTAGTGTGCTTTAAACGAAAGCTTACAAAATTGCAAAATTCAGTTGGAAGAAGGAACTTGGATGCTCCCTCCCCCCCTGTGCTTACTTGTCTGTAAACTCCCATCTTGCCATTTCTTGGCCACTCTGAAAGGGGGGAAAAAAGCTTTTGGAGTCAGCTCAGTGTGGAGGCTGTACCTGGCAGGTTCTCTCACACATTAAACTCTTGTTTGTGTCCATAATGTCTGCTCCTCTCTCTCTCTCTCTGCGTTTGTCAAAACACTCAGGTTTTGCCAAAACAGATTATTTCAATTTTCTTTGATGGAGTGGTAAAAGTGGTAAAAATGTAGGCTCTGTTTTGCATGAAACAAAGTTAAACACAAACCTAGATTATGCATATTAACTGGCAGATTTATGATAGTGTTTCCCAGGATGCTTTACAGATAGAGGAACTCATCAAGGGCCTGGCTTCAAAATTCTAATTGCCCCTGCACAGCCTTGTAGAGAACCTTGTGAATAGTTTTGCATTCCAGAGTGTGTCACATTATGTATTAGCTTCTTATTATAACTGACAGAAATGACTCTTGGAAGTGGAATCCATTTGCCCGAATGACTCGGGGAGAGAACGTGGCAGCCCCTCTGCCTGATCATCTGAGATGCCAAGGGACTTGAATTCGTCTGTATTGTACATAATTAAAGAGAATCTCCTCGGATGGCTGTTCAGGGGTTGGTGCGCTGGAATGTATTCAGAGCACCCGTAGCTGCTGCTGCTGCTGCAGCATCATGCATCTGTGAGACCCAATCGAGATTCTAAGTAGCTTTTTATTCCACTCACCCAAGCAGAAAGAGTACTTGTATTCAGCATTTAATTCAGTAATGCCTTATAACATACAATTTATATATGGCAAGTTAATTAAAATCCATCGAGCAGGCCTGCTTGTGTGTGCTTTAATCTCTTTAAATCAACAAACCGTTTACTCTGCTGTAATGTATTCAAGCCGCTGGGCAGTTCCCCGACTCCTCACATGTGACTTACTTGACCCGGGTTTTTAATTCATGCAAATAAGCGATGGCAATTTTGGAACAATTTTCTCTGCACCATGATTCTAAGTCATCAGTGTCCTTACCACAGTTTGTTATGCGTTAATAAAGAGTTTGAATATTTCACATTATTACACATACATAATGATTGAACGCAGCTATATAAATCCATGCTGTACAGGTATGTGTTTACACCCATGCTGCTTCTGCTCCCCGGGGAGCCCCTAGAGAATACTTCCAACAGCCTGCGCCTGCCAAATCATAGCACATCCTACAGAGCCCAAAAGAGCAAGGTGGCTGGCCAGACTGCTGGGTTTGGGAGAGGGCTGCTGGTTCTTGGTTTTTACCCAATAACAGCTTATCCAGATGTGTGCTTTAATCCCAACTTTTCCCTACTGTCATGGCGAGGCTTTTACATTTCTGTAACCATGAGAACCGGCAGCGGAGATAGCCACAACAGCCTGTTGAGGGATTGTTATTCATGTGTTCTGTAACCTGTGGAGAAAAATAATGCGGCTAAGGCCTACACACTTCTTGTTGATAGAAAGCGCTTGTGTGACTGACGCTGGTGTTTTTTCTAAGGACACAGTGTAATTAGTTCCAGTGGGTGGCTAGTTGTGTACTGATTTCGCTTCAACTCATTCCTTCCTCCTGGGAGATGTGCTCTGTATTGATTGAACAGATATATACAGTGTGTATGTGTGTGTATATATATCTTTATATACACACACACAGACTATGTGTATAGAGATATATAGCTGCAACATGCATCATAGCAGAACTATTTTATTTAAACAATATATTGTTCTATGGATATGGATATTTTATGCAATTGAAATTTCATCTTTGTTAAATTTAGCTTTGAGGTTGTTTTTTTATTTTAGTTTTTTGTTTTAAATATTGCTCATTACTCAAATGCTGGTAGCTGTAGGCCTTGCTTCAGGGCAAAGCTTCTAGGAGCTCCATAGAAAGTCTTTCGGTGGAAGTCCATCCACAGGCCTTTAGCTGTGTTTGAGATCTCTCCACACATATACAGTCTTTAAATCATCCCAGATCGTTTTTATACTTCATTTATTTTTGTGTTTTAGTGAGGTCAGAGTGCTTCTCTGGTGGGATAAGGACGATAAGAAGTATATAAACAAAACCTTTGTTGTTTTAACTTATCTTTCAAACTTATAACATCATTGCACTTTTCAAACATGCCTTGCCATAGACTGTCAGTCATATTTTTCCTGAAATGCAGTCCTATGGTGATCACTAGATAGGGCGGGACTTCATTTGTATATTTACTCTTTAATCACATCTTTTTGACCTAAGCTTTCCAAATTATTTTAAAACAGGACGTGCTACCAAAGACAGTTCACAGTTATCAGCCCTGGTGCAAGATGATTCCTTTGCCGCCACAACAGATTGTTTAATCCAAGAAGGTTGGCAGGTGTTGAGTGATGGATCCATTGAAAAGTACTCAATAAAATGTTGGAGTGCCTTGGCTTGATTCAGTGAGTTTCACAGCTATTCAAAAGAATGATGCAAAGACTGGTCTGGCACATTCTTGTTTCAGTGCCAGTTGAATGTCAGGCGGCTTCACTCTGAGCTGAAGAGAAGGTTTCAGATGATAAAGGGACTTTCATTAAAGCAGACATTATAAGAATATACATAAATGTGCTGCTTCTTAAAAGAGCAGATTAATCACATGTTGGAACTTCTTTAGCTTAATGGGAGGTGTTTGATGACATGATCATTATCAGTGTCAGAAATCATCTTTATCCACATTTTTTTCTCACACTTTTGAAGCAACTTTATGCTTATTTTTACAATCAAAGCACATAGTGGCTAATGTGCAGATGTTATCATGTGTTGATCTGGGGTAAGAGTGATACTTATTGATGTTGAGTTGGCTGCAGCCAGTCTGTTCATGTGGATTTATTGCATCTGCACTCTTCTGTATCATTTTTCTTTTTACACGTATCCTAAAATAACTCTGAATAACTTTGTGTTAGTATTTCTTCTGTTTAAGGTCAACTGCTGCAAAAAAACATTGTAAAAATGTAACATTACATTCATATATAATGTTTTTTTTTTTAAATTTGTTGTATTATGTAACTACATAACAGAATCTCCCCCTGGTTTTTGTGAACTCCACAGTGAAATGACTCTCACTCCCTTGCCACTTGTATCAGATGTATCTTTGGGGTGGGGGGGCTTTGAACTATTGAAAGATTGAGGTTAAGAGCTCCAGGGCGGTGCTCAGTTTCTGAATCTTTCAACATTGCGTGACTGTCTATGAAGGACAGGTGTTCCTCGTAGAAACATTTCACAGTCCCCCAAAGACTGCAAGAAGCTTTGAAAAGCAAATCTCTTACATGAGTCGGGGGGCACTGCAACCTGTCCCTAGAACCTTTGTTCAGCTCTTATTATCTGGCCCAGGCCACAGTTCAGTTCCATAGAGAAGAGCTTAAGAGTGATTGTTCGGTGTTTTTACTATTCAGCCGAAAGTAAGTCTGCTAGAAGTCACAGTGTGGAATCTACATAAACATAACTGCTGGTCATTATTGACTGGACTGCCGACGTTATAAGAAAGTGCACCCTCTGCATAATGACACTTCTCTAAAAATAACCCCAGAACAAGCAGCAGTGTTTTTTTTACACTTTGATACAAAACCCGCGCAGCTTAATCTTCTGCCTTGCAGACGGCGAAACACAGCTGCCGACGGCCACGCCCTGCTGAGGTGCACGAGCCCATGTCTTTGATGCACACTCCACACTCACGCTGTGTGGTAACTTTGAACTGATTCTCTGGAGCTTTGCCACTATATTGGGAGCCTGTGGCGTGAAGTGACATCAGACTTCCAATTAGACAAGATCGTTGTGTATTACAGTGAGTGTTAAAGATTCATTAGGGCCTGTTTTAGAGCATTACAGCAGTGTGAGGTAGGACCACAGAGACCGGTTTTTACTGTGACCTTCAGAGTAGATGATCTATTTTTGGCCTGTTGTGTTGACATGTTTTTTAATGCAATTTATTCAAAGATTTTTGATGTGAGATCAAGCGGATTCATTATTTTTTTGTGCGGCTTTTTGCCTTTAGTTCTGTGATTTATGTTTGTTACAGTGCTTGGTCTGTAAATTGTTGTTCAGTGAGGCATTTGATGACATTGGCCAAACAAGACCGACAGATCTGTCTGGGACACAAGCTTCTTTTCTTGGAAAATATTCAAGAAATACTGAAAATAGACAATTATTACATGAATATTTTGAAGCTGCCCTGATATATGTGAGGAATATTATGACTTCTGCCAAACAACAAGCATATGATTGCTCGCCAGGAAAAGCCTTATAATCTTTCTTGCTTTAACACATTGTGTTAACATAAAACTCTTATATATCACGGTCCAGTTTTATAAACTGAAATGTAATTCAGTTCAGTGTGTGCACAATGGCTTTGAATAATTCTAAAATAAAATGACATTCAGAGTGAGGTAGCTTACCTTGAATTTTAACAGGCTTTAAGTTTAAGTGATTCTTTTTACCTTCCCCGCAGTGTTTTGCTATTAATCAAAACCGTTATATGCTTCAGAATATGCTCTCGCATATTTAAGTGCTTAATGTCAGAACATATTCAAATTTAGAATTAATATAAAATGTGCATGAAGCTAAAATATTAAAAGAATAATTAGAATGTTTAAAAGTTGTTCTGCCTTTTTTTTTACTATTTTATTTTGATATATACAGCAGAACTTTCACTGGGTTGAGTGCGGGTTAACACAGACTGTAACTCCATCTCTGCATCAAACGTCCTTGTACTTGACAATCACACCATGTACACACAGTCACAGTATATTAATTATATCAGTTTTCCTGCAGATACAAACATAATCACTTTTGTCAAACAGTGGTATTCTGATGCATCATTGCCTCCTGGCTCCTGCGATAGGGACTGTGACCAGTTGCTGTAGGGGACACTGTTTTCTGTAATATTACTATCTGTATCTTCTCCACACTGAGCACAACATGGAGGCTCGTCTGAAATGGTCACAGGCTGCAGAATATCAGGCGAAATGATGCTTCAAAGAAATCACTAGTGGCTTCCCAGCTCACAGCCATGTTTTTTTTTTTTTTTCTCCCACCCCCAGTATTTCTTGTGAAGTTATTTATTTGTTTACTTTTTTGGCAGTCTCCGCTCAGATCATGGATTAGTAGAGATATTCTCTGGCTCATTTGCAGGCTAATTTGCTGGGTTTTAGAGGCCCTTGTGGACAGTTTTGGGCTGTTATCTGCCGAGTTGCATACCCATTCCCCGCCAGTGCCTCAGACCGTCTAAACCAACAGCACATCAGGCGCTCATCTTACCGCTGAGGCCTCACTACAGCTCAAAGCACGACATGGAGCGGGATGAGCCGTCCTCTGTGGAGGATCATCAGTCTTAGAAATTCTGCCCCTCTCTTAGCATTATTCATTCAACACTCAATTATCTATGCTCATGTTATATTTATATTCGTTTCAGGGGATGTTCTCCCATGTTTGACCAACCCACATTAAGTACAGCTGCTTAGGCGTTGTTGTTGTTGTAAAATTCAAATACAAACATCTCCCAACTCTATCTTATCCCGTGTTTTGGCTAGTAACTTTGTATACCGGTTTCGCAAATAAAACAGCAGATATCCGCGAACGGCCGGTTATCTTTAGCGGAAGCAATTAGTGTTTGCTATTGAGGCGGAGGAAGCGGAGATCATAACATGCTGTTGCCCTAGTATGAGATAAAAAATAATTAAACTTCCATGCTGCGATTTTTCTCATTAGCAGTCACCTCTGATATGTAAAAGTCTATGATACAAATCCAGGTGCAGAACTTTAAGACTTGGCTGATCTTCAAAAAACGTTAGCAGTAACCAGCAGATATGGAAATTATTTATTTAATATTTAATATGTCACCACACAGAGTTCTGGAGGTCTAAAACATACATAAATGCACATAAGGTAAATACACACACTTACATCTTTTTTTTTATTATGCCTCATGGTCCTCTGTCTAACACAAAAGCACCCTTGAGTATTGTTTTCGGGGTTTGTCAATACAGTATAAATTAGGATTCGATTAGCATGAGCATTTTCACACAGATCTTGTTGTGCTGGGCAGCTCAGGTTCCTCCTGGATTATTTCTCTTTTTCCCAGAGAAAGTAGCTCTGCACAGTGGAATTTCACAGCCTGTGAATTTTGTAGAAAATAGCTCAGGATATAAGCTTTTTACATTTTTTTCAGCCTTCAGAGGTTGTCCTTAAAGTACTGCTGTCACACTGGAAACGCCAGTCTTATCGCAGCTCTGTGGATTTCTAGCTTCTGCAGCAGGTCACAACAGAGCTGCATTGTATCTGTCCTCAAACCTCAGTGCCTGCCAGTCCGGTGAATTACCAAACTGTGGCATAGATGCACTTTTAGACCATATAAGTCGGCTTATTACTAGCTGAGTGCTAACAGCTGTTAGTAGGTTAGCTGTGTAACAGTTCCATTATTGCTGTTATTGCCAAAGGGAGGCGCAGTCCAAAACAAGACAGAAACATTCCCCCAGTGAGCTTGGGCATGGATGGTTCCTAGAGACATTACAAACCATACTTTGGTTGCATGACCCTACAGAATGCAGCTGGTGTCTTGAATGAAGCCATCAGTCCACCCCGAAGTCTGTTTGACTATGTTGTGTGATGTGCTTAGCTCTTATTGGATCCATTGGATCAGATTTTAATTGCTGTGGTCCCTAATTATATTCAGTTGCCACACAGATTGCTTTGTCTTTTTTAATGCCATAATTGCTGAAACGACAGTAAAGATGCAGTGTTGGAGTAAGCAAAAGGAGGAACAGGCCTCCTAACCTACATGCAGCTCTGACTTTTTAGTTTAAACTTTTAAAATCCCAGCTGCACCACTATAAAAAAAATAATGTGATAAAGGGTCAGAAGTTTGTTTTCATGACATGAAATGTCACTCTGATGAGGAACTGCAGCCACTCTCATTGATCTACTTGGTAACATGGTTTGTCCACTGAACTACATTTCAGCTGCTGTGGATCATGTTGTATTCGGAGCTAATAGCAACAAACAAATCAACACATACCTGCCAACATCTACACATGTACTTCTCTTTCTGTGTCGATCAGAGGCAAGCACATAAAAGTCTCTTCCTGCCTTGGTTAGTTCAGTGGTTGTACTCAGCATCTCTCTAATCTGTGCTGACATAAGTTCAGAAAAAACACTTCAACATCGCCCCCTCAGTTTCGGTCACTACTGTATGAAGTACACACAGGATTAAAAACCGACTAGCATTTTGTGTTCACACAAGAGTGGAGGCTGGTTGTGTAGATGCTGTAATGAAGCATAAATCAAGCTTAAGCAGTAATAATGCAACCTATAGCCTGAGTGCAATAAACAGGATTGAAATTAGAGCAGGTTTTATATGGCTAATATTGATCCATTAACAATTGACTGGCCCCACTCTTCATCCTGCAGTTCAGCTCAGGACATCCACACTGTAACATTTACATGCACAAAGAAGCCAAATATTACAATGTGACAAATGAAAGTGACTGAAGTACGCAGCCACATGTTCTTCCACGTAGATGTAATGCTGTTTAATGTTTATTGGTTTCTTGTAAACACAAAACAGCTTGTTGCAGTTACCAGTGTTGAAATTTGCATGTGAAACAAATTGGAAGTTCTCGGCCTGATTTACGACCACTTTCATAGAGTATTAAAGGATAATCACGGCGCTCATGTCATTGCCCTTCTGCTGTTGCTAGCACTGCATCTACCCCAGGCAACTTAATTTCTTTTCATCGCCTCAGTAGAAATTTGGAATAGAAATTGGCTTTCCTCGTTCTGACCAGAGTCTCAACAATTACGCTCAAGAAAAGGTGGTTTTCTGCCTTCATGCATCATCTTTTCTTGCTGCGTTCTTTCTTGCTGCTACCATGAGCGGGATTCATTTCAGAAAACGGAGAAAAAATGCTCACACGAGATCAGGATTAGCTGTTTATGTTCAAGCGATTCAGTCAACACAGCCATCATTTCTTGTTACATTATAAAGAAACCTTATTGGCTTATTGTTGTTGACTCGTTGTGTCTTATATGGCATGCGTTATATAAGCACTTGGAAACACAAGCCTCCTGACAGCATGTATTTTAGATAGCCTTTTGAACTGTCATGCACTCAGTGGGAGCTGGAGGCACACACAAATCAATTCTTCAACACTGACAAAGTGTCTGAAGTGAAAAACAGTGGGCTTTTATAGAAGCTATCAGGAGAGCATGATGAGAGGAGCGACTCACGTTTTTGACAGAGGTGTGCTCTTTAAGCGTGAACGCATATACTACATGCATTACTGCAGTGGTTATATGCAACATCTGCACAAGTCAGGTGTCCCTCTCAGAATCCCTTACGGCCTCATAAAATTTTAATTCCACAAGTAACTTCGGAGGATGTGACGGTTTTGAGGCTGTGCTTAAGCTCTTTACTGTCTTTTATTGGTAATGTAGCTTTTTCTTAAGGGTATGCTTTAGAATTTTATTAGGCCAGGCCTAGAATGCGCTGAGGAATGACAGGATGGGGATGGTGCCATCTTTGTTCAGCAAGGCCCCAGGCAAGCCACATGTAGCCCTAATGAGTCGCTTACAATTTCAGGCTCCGCTTGCTCTCAAACACCAAAAGTAAACTTTTGTCTTTTTTTTTTCCCCCCTCACTATTCGGGGACCTTAAGAGGATTGTGGGGTCATTATTTATTCATGCCATTGTGTTTATTCACCAGCTTCTGTGTGTGATGGGAGAGGGAATGGAGCAGCCAGTGCAGACGGAGTAAAAGCTGATAATTATCCACTATTAGCATTGTTTCTTCTGCTATGGTTTAAGTCGGCTCAGTTGATGATCAAGCTATGATAGAGGCCCAGAAACATCCATTTAAAGCAGATTACCATGTGCACATCTTTGAAGTCTGGAATCCTCTGCAGAGGACTCTCTGCCGAATGGGTGTGGATGAATTCATAAGCCTATTTTTACGCCACTTTTTCTCAGCAGTTAGAGAAGATATTCTGTCACCATTTCAGCTATGACTTCTGGTGTAAACCTGGAGATTCTTTAAAAAAAAAAAAAAAAACAGCCCTCGCATGCCTGCAGGATGTTGTTAACGGTGAGAGGTGAGGAGATTGGAACCTTTACTTTTCATCCCAGAACAAAGAAAACCCCAGGGATGCTTTAATGGGGCTGTATGGAGGGATTTAGCAGTGTCAGACTGCCTCTGAACTAACATTGATTCAAGAATCTAGTGAAGTAAAAAATTTGGGCTTGGGTCTTGCAGGCTGAAGAGTCTAGGAAATATATCAATTAGTAATTTTATTTTTGTAAAAGAAACCCTAAACTTTTCTCTAGAGCATCAGCAACTGACACATGGTCAGGGTCTCAACGGTAGCAAGTTATCATCCATTTTGACATCATTAATTGTTTGTGCCTAAACCCAACCAGACTGACTGAATGCAATCTGAAACAGTCAGACAAAGCAAATGTAAACAGTGAGTGGAAATTAAACTGAACCTCAGTCTCCTGGATGAAAGTCCTCCCTCCGGCTTTGTTGAGAACTGGTGCATAAATGGGCACCTGTGGCGTTATAATATCAAGTGAAATATAGCTTTTTGTGTGAAAATACCTTTTTAAAAAATGCTGCCGCTCCTGGATTTGAAGCTTTCTGTGTCACTGTAGTAATGTGTCTCCAAAAAAAAAAAAGAAAAGGAAGAAATTTCTATTCAGTTCCCCTAGGATTTCTTCTGTTTGTGACAGAGAAGTTGAAACAGATGCCGTCTTTCAGCTGGATTGCAGGGTCACAGCATCTCACAGCACAAAGAAATGGAGTGAACTGGGTGGATGAGAGTGGCAGAAGCCAGGGAGGGATGTGGGCAGACCACGACTGGGAAAAAGAGTCTATGCTTATAATCACCCAGAGAAGAAATGCCATCTCAAGTCTTAGCTACTCTGGCCTTCTTTTCATCTTCCTAGGTGATACTTTGGAATGCCACTGGCTGTATCTACTCTGCTGCTGCTGCTGCTAATGCCTCTGTGCTACTGCCTTCTTTTTTTAATCTCAGCTGGATATTTCCCTCCTCCTCCTCCTCCTCCTCCATGCAGATGAATAGATTAGCAGTGAGTGAGTGCATCCTTATGATGGTGTCATTTAAAGAGGAGTGAAGGTTAGGATGTTTGATCTGTCGGGGGCCTATGGCCCTGTGAACATTATGGAAATTCTGACTCTATCTAAATCACCAATTTCTGCTTCCTTTCTGCAAGCACAACAATATATGTAATAATAGTAGCCAGCACATTCTTTTTTTTGGGCCTGTTTTCTGAGTTTATTATAGCCATTCATTTATTATTTGGCATTCAGCATTCACTCCTTAAGAGCCCACAGTCATTGTAAGTAATGGATGCTAGGTTTAAAGTGCTTATAGAAATGTGTGGGTCAGCCTTAAATGGAGTTGTGCCTTCTGTGGTAATACTTTTTTATTACACACAAATATAATTTCCATTTTCTCAGTAATGGACAGGCCCCACTATAAAAAAGAAGCATTTATGTGTATTTACAATTAGTTTTCAATCATACGTTATGTTCACTCTCCGTTATTATGATATTGATTTCTAGCAGGTAAATGGCATCATCAGAGAAATATTTATCAGTTTTCCAATATTGGTCCATAACGGCTTATTTCCCACTTCCGTAACTGTGTGTGTGTGTGTGTTTTTGCATTGTGCAGTTTTGTTCACCATCGTCAGCAGAGAAGAGTCCATCCTGCAGCAGGAATGTGTTTGTTCATTCACACTGCTGTAGGTGTTGTTAAACTGAAGTTTAAATTTTAAAATATATATCAAAAGAGGTGACATCTGTCTGACTTGGGTCTTAACATCTGTAAATGTCAGACGTTAGAGAGTTTTTTTCTCACATGAGATCACCTGTCAGCTAATAATTCCATAGAAAGGCTAGTTATTGCTCGCAGCTGTGCAATAAAATGCAATTATGTCAATTTATCATACCTAATAATAAGAATTGAGCCGCCCCATTGTTTACGATGCCTGAAGGACTCTGATGGCTTTAATTATTACCTGAGCACATATCCGAAAATTAGTTCAATGTGTTCCCAAAACATGGAGGTAAAGAGCAGCTTGAATTCATTTTGCAGATATTATGAACCAAACCTTTATACTACAAGTTCTTCTGTTTACGTCAACAGATTATTGTCTGTTTTACACTCTGTGAATTAACTTGCATGCAGGAAATATTATTGTAATCGTTTTTCAAGTTCAGAGGTTACATTTTAAATCATTTGAATATGAAGCAGCCTCCAGCAGTTTATACAGAGATAACTGACAGAATATGTTGACCTTTTGAGCCCAAAGTGTTTTGGGCACCTCACGCGTTTTCAGTAACTGTAGGCCCATTTTTCAAGACCTGCACCTCTATGTACACAGCACAATCATGGATCATGGCTAGTGCATTATAACACAAATATGAAGCCATAAATTATATGAGTAAAAGAAAAAAAATGTTATTGATTTGCAGGAACGGATGAATTGTAATAATCTGTAATGAGTTTGTTCCATATATTTCACTTCGCTGACAGATGTTACCAATCATGGGGGTAACTGTGGTTACTAGTAGATTACTAATAGATTAATAGACCTACATGCATTAATCCATGTAGGTCTGGTTTCAGACATGTTTAAAAAGGGCTATCGGGATTCAGCCAGTAGGCACAAACTATAAAAAAAACTCTGTGTGTGACACATTTTTCATTTCGCAGTATATTGTATATAATCATGTCACTAATTCCTAACCTGTCTGTTGGTGTGTCAGCTAATATTCAGCCCACCAACACAGGACTGCAGCGTTTTATTTCACTCAGCTGCAAAGATGCTGAATGTCCATGTCTGTCTGTGACACAATGCTGGGATTATCAGCACTCTGAGTGATACAGTTCACAGGAGGGCACATTTAATGAGTCAGAACTCCTTTACAGCCAGTCACTTAGGGGGAAAAAAAATCTTAAGAGGGTGTCTGGACCTCCTTGTTCTTCTTTTGCATGAGTCTTTGTGTCGCATAGCATTTCAAATACGACTTGATCCTGACAGGTGAGCACTGTAAATATGGTCACTGTAGAGCTAAGCAACAAGGCGGTATTAAGGAATGCTGAAAGGGGAATTGATGATGCCCAGGCAATTTAAAAGCTATTAAATATCCAATTAAGGCACCCTGTTGGCCAAAGTACCTTGTAGGCAAATAAAACTCAATTAATAGACCATCATTTGTATTTAGTTTGGTATAATAGGCTTATTTATAAAACCAACTCTTTTACTTTGAACAGTTTGAATGCTTTTTAGTAATACTACTACAGTATGACCTATGTAAATCTCATATTTTTCTCTATTTGCATACACAGTGTCCCTCCTTTGGACATTTCCGGACCAGACATGTTTGGACCACACAAATGCATCCCTTTTTTGTGTAACCCCTCACATCCAAGTGTTGTTTTTTGTGTTCTGAGAGATGTAACAACAGTTTTCACCAAATGATGCTGCTAGCTAGCTCGCTAACAAGGATTGATGTGGCTTTTTCTTTGTTGGAAGGCACTGGAAGAAGAGAAGTGACCGAGAGCAGGCCTGCGTGTCTCTTTACTGCTCTCGGACAGGTTGGTATATGTAAAATATTTAGGTAGTAGGTGATGTAGTAGCTATTGCATTTATTCTGCCTAAATAATGAATCCTTTTCTAGGAACTGTGGAAAATCCTCTGCATTTTTGTAACTATTTCTGAACACGAGCCTGCGGGACCTTCCATAACATGTGGTGTTATGTAGCGTTTGTCCTCGCTGTCGATCACTTTTTCTCTCGCTTTTATTTTTTTTATCTGGAAGTGTTAGAAAAAGGAGCCTCCTAGGTTTTAGTACTCTCCTCCAGAGGGCTTTGCCACACTCATACATCTTGTAGCTTACTCCTTTTCCATCGCTCTTCAGCTCTGGCAAATCAGGTGCACCGGCACTGCAGTGTCAAGAGATGTACCAGGAACTGAATGGTTTAATCAGCACATGAAAGCAACAGATATTCTTTTATATGTAAAAGTCCCGCACTACAGTATAGCTTTAATGTACACTAGAAAGCAGAAAGTTTGACTCTGCAATAGTTCCGTACTTAATCAAGGCTACCGGTGGATCAGGTGTGCGTAATTGCACTTTCACAATGTGTGCCACTCAAATTAGTCACACAGAGGGAACCAATACCTGCCACCTTCAGATGGCTCCAAAGAGAGTTATTCAACTGAAAGGGAAGGCCGTCATACACAAAAAGGGAAAAGAACCAGGGTAATCTGTGGAACCCCTGAAATACTCATTTCAAAAAAGAAGCCTTATAATTAGATGCCTGATGTTTGAAAGAATGTTACAATGACGCTGACGCAGAAGAGGAGAAATATAATTTATAAAAAAAAAAAGGGAAGAGACATCTAAGGATCCAACAATCAAGCATGCAAAAAAAAAATCTGCTGAATCTCAGCACTATAAAAGCAGCGCAGGGCTGATTTACAGGCGCAGGCAGCGAACAAAACCCACCGCGTGGCAGAATATACCACTGTGCCCGCAGGAAAATCGAGCTGTCCATTTCACTTTTAACCTCTGCTTTCACACACAGTAAGGACACTTACAGGAACAAGGAAGATCAGAATAATCACCCATTGTCCGGCCCTTTTACTGTCGCTGTGGCAGCGAGCATTGAATTTATCAACAGCTGAAAAATATGACAAAAGCCTTATTCATGCCATCACATGTTGGAGTGAATCCCACTCCACCTACACTGGATGACAAAATTGATGCCAGTAGCAAATTGTGCAACATTTTACTGATCTGCCAACGACAGACTGCCAACCTTTCACACACCCCTGTTCAAATGTTACCGTGCAGCTGTCCAAGTCAATTTGTTAACAGTATTCTGTGTTTTGTAAATTCTTGTATGAACATTAATCCCACATGCAGACTGACGCTCTCAGTGGTGGTGATTCAACACAATCTGCATTTACAATACGACTAGGAGTGTGATGATGACGCTCAGTCCCCACTGAGACTCTCTGAGTCATCCCTCTGTGTCCTCACTGCTTTGTAAGCCTCATAGCGTCAGTAGATGGTTCAGGGCAGGCGCCAAGATGTTTGTTTTTTTTCCCCTTCCTTCCCCGTTCAACTGCAAGCGCACCACATTTTGTATAGACGGCGCCTGCAGCTGTAGTCCTTGAGTAAACATAATTCTTGTCATTGTGGAGTCACGCGTCTGCTTCACCTTTCTCGCTGCTGTTCGTGTGCAGTACATTTAACTAAGGCAGTCATAGATCTTATTTACCCTGTTGTGTGTTTTGAAGACTTTTATCTCCTTGGAAATGTCTCCTTGCCTCTTGTGTACAGCTTCGGAATTTATATCAGCTGTTGGCAGAATCGGAAAGATTAGATAGGTTTAGAGAGAAACAAAAAAGAGAGAGAGAAGAAAGGGAGAATTAAAAATCAGCGCTCTGCGGATGAAAGATGTTTACGTTTCTTCTTCATTTTTTTCCCCCCCTCTTCCTCTAAATTGTGTTCTCTGTTTGCCTGATTTAATGCTCACTCTACTACCCAAAGAAGCCTCCTGAAATAAAGGCATTTTTAGATGCTGATGTTTTTATCAATTCATCTTGTCCCACCTTCACAAACTTGTGCTTAATCTGTGTGTGTTTACATCTCATACATCATTTCCTCCTGTCTCTGCTCCTCATATACCAGGTTGAAGCGCAAATTAGTGTCCACATATCTTATTCAGGGTTGTAATTAGTTATTGGTTTTAGTGCCGAAGCAATTAGCTGATTGATTGATGAATTGATTCATTGTTTTTGTCATTAGGGAACCCAGCTGCAAACTTTTTAAATGTGACTTTCTCTGCTTTTCTATAATTGTAAATTGATTAGTTTTCATACAAAAAAAAGCCGTATACACTTACCACCCGACTGTGGGATGTGTTAGACAAAACGAATATGTTAATTGAATATTAATTGCTGTCATAAAAACTTTTATACAATTATATTAATGATTTTTGATGTTTCTGATGTTGTGTGGTTTTGTGGCTTCAAGCAGTTGTGTAGAGAAATACAGTAGAGACAAAAGGAAAAAGGAAAACATGCTCGGATTATAATTGTGGGGAAAAAAAAGATTTATATTCATGATTTTTTTTTTTTTTGCTGATAGATTGCCAAGATTCTGTGTGTGACCTTTTGACTAATTTAGCCCATCTTCCAAAAAACACTGGCTATTGGAGGTTCTTTGAGAAATGTGTGTCTCAAAGAATTAGAAATAGAAATAGATTCTCTATATTCTCTTTTGCCTCCACTTTGTTCTGTTTGCTATCAGCAAGAAATTGAATTGAAAAAATATGTTTTACTCGCTTTTATAAGACGGAAAGAAAAGATGAAAATTATAGTGTAAAAATGTAAACCTATGTTAACGTACTCATCATTTAGTACTAATTATACACACTTTACAAACTGCTCAGCATGGCCCAAGTGTAAACTCTTGTTGATATTTGATCAAAAAAATTCTTTAACCACTTAATACAACCTCTGCTGCTATGTTAACTCTTCCTTTAAAGTGTGTAGCTCTCTGACAGTGGGAGGGAAGGCTGCAAATCAATGAACAGGATGGCTTCATGCTGACATTGTGATATTGGATTTGCAGGGGTTTGCATAAACATCACCTACATCACAACATATTCCTGTGTGAAATAGAATTCCATAATATATAGCATATATTTTACATATTGCTCACTATTTTGGGGGCAAATGACGGGGGAAGAGAGCAGGGAGCATTTGATTATTTATCTATAGCATGCACTGTACAACCAGAAGATCACACACCGCCTCATGCCCCGCTCCGTTCTTGTGTCCTCCTCAAAGTTTTTCAGTGCAACATACTTGCTTATTTATTGTAAGCTTCGGGGTTGTAAAAAATGCATGCACAGACACAGAGCTGTCCACCCACATTTGCATGTTTCTGCTTCTGTCTGTCACACAAGCACCTCATACTGTTATTGTTCCTCCCCATGAAAATACATGTCATTCTTTGAACTCAGCCTTTGAAGTTAAGTGTACATGTTTTTGGAGTTGTGTTGTCACAGCCACATTTGTTTTGTTGTATGACTTACATCCTCTAATTGTTGTACTTTTCTGAAATGAATGCTATCAAAATATATCTAATTTAATTATGTGCACACAGTCAATAATAAATTTGTTGATTTTTGTAGTAACTCGAGAACTCCAGAGCATTTCTCTTGGCAGAGGCGGCTAAATGCTGAAATATGATTACCTACAGATCACAAGCATCATTTTATTCGTCTATTCCTTTAATTGGGTTGCTAATGAGTTGTTGAAGACCCTAAATGCAGTGGGTGGTGATCTGCGTTTGCACACAGGCCGTAGAGAGCAGGTACTTAACTGGCACTTCCTGAAGCTGTCAGAAGCTGAAGCAGTAAAGCAGGGTCCAAGTGCTCCTGAGTAAAGGTCCCCCTTCGCTGCTGTAATGCAGTAAGGCAATCAGCTCTGGCAGCTGGAGAAACTTTTTTGCGGTTGTCTCAAGCTGCGGCTTCTGGCCTGCAGAGGCCATGTCCCTGGCTTTAGGTTAATGCAGCTTAGACACGAACTGCGCAGAGCAGCATTAATTAAACACAGTGAAACAGTAAAACCTTTGTGTGCTGGACTAATGGCTGCGGCACTTGACTATCTTGACCTCATTTAGGTGATGACTTTGACTGTTTTTGAAGGATTTTCTTGAATCACTTGAATCTCTTGGAGGAAAAAAATGCTATAATATTGAGTCTGAGCACCTTTTGTGCAGCTCATCTTTGTCTTTTATGTTAAGAAAATCATTCCTGCCTCTGGACTTACAGGCAGAGAGATCTGTCCTCAGCAGTAGAGTGTTGTTTTGAAACACATTAAATGTAGTATCTGAGGGACTTGGGGGAATAGCTGTAATGATGCACTTTTCAGCGGCCCTTGCTCTCCTGCTTATACATTCCTGTACATTCAAGCACAGCAGTGTCATGGTCATTAACCCACAGCAGGACCACTGCGCCTCTGTGCCCATTACAGCAACAGCATAGAGAGCTGAGAAAGAAATGAAGGGTGGTGTGAAGTGTATAGAAAGCACAAACTGTGACTCGATGGGGCAGTGGGCATTTAACTGCTTGTGTAGGGCTGTGGCTGATATGTTAATATCGCTAATTGTTTCCTAATTAGATGCGAGTCACTGAATCGTGTTTTAATACTCTTCGGGGATCATTACAGAGCTAGAGGAAATTCATCTCGCTTGATGAATGACAGTCAGGTCAGCAGGATTTTCAGCATCAGGACTGAAGGCATGATGGGAAGACAGGAAGAACACCAAACTGATGGCTTTGTGCGCAGTAGTGGTGTTACTTAAGCACTCCGTTTTCTGTGTGGTGCATAGCTGCGGCACAAGTTAATCACACATTAATCGGAGCTTTATGTGGAGATTTAATATTCAGTGACAGCATGGGACTGGAACTAGTAAGCCTTGAAATATGAAATTGTACCATATGTAAGAATGTGGCTTGAATAAAGGAGCTATAAATAATCACAACTGTGAGTTGTCCCTTATATAAAATCAGAGAGCCACACTATAATCCTGCACCCTGACACTCATGGTTAATAGAGACAGACAAACCTTGTGTGGGTGATGGAAGGTTTCCAGTTTTGAAGGTCACTGTGGGGGGGGGGGGATCCAGCTGCTGCCATCTGGGAAGCACCAGAGCACCTAGCTCCAAGTTACTGTTGACATCATGAATCATCTTAGCTGGCCAAGCTAAGCCAGCTCACTGTAACATGGCTACACTGCATGGATCTGGTGTTAGTTACTCTGCAATGCTAACAAGCTATCCAAGCGTCTATCCAGGTAAAGCTGAGCGAACCTCTCCTTAAAGATTTTGCCTCATTACGGTCTCTGGATAACTAATGTCAGTGTAGCACTCTGAAGTGTAAACATGAAAGAAAATCCTCAAATACTTATGGAAGCATAAAGTTGAATAACCCTTCTGTTCGCTGTGGTATCTAATACAGGAAACCAGAAATAGACACAGTACACAAAGAAGGATTGGTTCAGGTTGGATTCATTTCTTGACTGGCAGGGGTTATATATATTTCCACAGGTGGGGGGTAAGACTCTATCTGGTAACATATCCTCCATGCTGCATAGCTTATTTACATTCACTGGTGTAGTGTGAGTCGTGTGTGTGTGTGTATTTTTAGTATGTGTATGTACAGAATAAATACTTGATGTTTTATGTTGGTTTTCACGATTGTAACCTGGAATTGTTCCCTTTTCTTTGTTTTGCGTTTTAACATCCCAAAAATGGTGTTTTGTTGTTTTTATTTCCCTAAACCAGTGCCAGGCGTTTGCCTTTTCTATTCTACCTCAAAGTCATTTCAGTTGTTTGTATTGTTCTTCCCAGCTGGGGTGAGGTGGTGGAGACAAAGGCAGATGTGTCCCTGTTTGTTTTTAAAGTGTCAGAGTTAAGTCTTGCATGTGTGTGTGCATCTGTGTGTGTGTGTTTAGCTTCTGTGTGATGTTGCCTGTGTTTGGGTGTGTTTCATTCCCCCCCCATGTGTTGTCTCTGTTTGTGGTCCACAGGTCCTCCGCTGCATTGTTCATCCGCCTCCTCCTCCTCCTCCCCCGTTGAGCTGCTCCCATACCCTCCCCCTTCCATTGCAGCCAATGAGAGCCAGGGAGGGTTGCTAGGTAACTGTGTGGCTCAGCCAGTCCAGGACTCTGACTCTGAGGATGAGTTTGGCCCCAATTCATTCTTAGTTAAAACTGGCTCAGGGAACCTGTATGCTCGTGCCACTGCAGCTGCTGATGGTGAGTTGGTTTTCAAACTACTGTTGCTTTCTGGAGGTTAGCCTTCCCCCTGCTCCTGAGTATGTTGTGTTATAGGTCATGCAGATGGCTATGGGCAAGAATATGTCCCATTTTTTTTATTTTTTATTTTTTTTTTTCATTTTTCTGAGCACCATGAGAGATTACAGAAACTTTGAGTCGATATGTAGCCTCAGGAAATGCACAGAACTCTCTGAAGCAAGGTCTGCAAAGTTCAGAGCCTCACTCAAAGAGATGGACGATTTTGGTTTAGCAGATAGAGATATTTGTCACAGATATTTCTCCTCATTTTCAGTGTGTGTGTGTGTGATGGTGGTGGGGGAGTATCCCTCTGCATTTCCTGTATAGAAATTTCACACCCTGCATGGAAGCTCCACACCTTGGATAGGAAATAAAGGTAGTTATTTCACCAGGTTCCTGCTCACACTATGAGAACACATTCATTAAAAACTGTGGATATCCGTTCTATATTCTCATATTAAGTTAAACTGTTAACTGATTCTTGAGTTAGATTAGTTTTGAAGATTCCCTCTGTGCCTCCTCATTAATAAATGCCAACTATTTATTCCTCATGAAAGGCAGCTTCTCCCGCTGTTGACTTTACACTCATTCAGGCTGACAGAGTGACATTTGTGCTCAAACTGCTAACATGCTGTTGACAGTTGACAACGGTTCTGTGACTGTAAAACACGTACAGCATTAAGTAGCAATTATTTAATTAATAAGGAGCTTTTATTTTGCATTAGTGCTGTGTAATAGTTTGGCTGGTGTATGGGGTGAAATTGGATATTTGTTTGTTGTAGTTTCATAGACTTGTGTGTTTGTTACTGGCACTGAAGGCCTTATTGCTCTCTAATTCAATGTGCTCAGCTTATAACACCACAAACAGTCAATGTATGGCATACAATATGAAAAATGCATTGACATGAGATTATTTCCTCAAGGTAACTCCTGGAAAGAATTTGTTATTATAGTCATTAAATATCACATTTGATTCATCTACATACAAGTGTAAGAACTTGTCACTCAAACTCAGTGATTCGTGACGCATATGTTTTATGCTGAATGATGTATACGAATGCCTTAAAACTACTGCAGCTATTTGAAACTGCAGCAAACCCAAAAACAAGATAAAAATGATCTAAATAATTGATCAAGCATACAAGTTAACTACCCAAAGGGATGAATTACATCAAACTCCAAAGTGCTTCAGCACGCCTGCTCAGAAAGCCCAGAGAATGAGTTATTAATCCTGCTGCAAATCCCCCCCACACCACTTCATCCACAGCAGCAACATGCTGGTCACCCCAGCTGTGACAGGACTGTGCTTAAGGGGACGCGGTTGTGGGGGGGAATGGCCTTTACCGCGGCAGATTGGTCTCATAACAATGACACTGATTTGCATAGGTACATCGTTTAGGTCGGCCTCGGGCCGACAGTGAGGGGAAAGGAGAGGGTTGAGAGGGGAATTTTCCCAGCTCTAGTTGCTAGCTCAGTCGTCCTCGGGCTTTGTGAGACTCATTGTAACACGCAAAGTACAGCAGGTTTCTGTGTGGCTCTTGCTAATGGGTGTAAGACCTTGTCCCTGCTTCATATCTACTAGTACATGCTTGTCCATTCTGAGGATCTTTAACCTTGCTGCTGTTAGCAAAATGAGCCAAACGGCGTGACTTTTGAGATCGTTCACATATTTTTTAACTAAATAATTGTATCCTTTAAGCCAATTATAGAAAGTCTTTTCTCTCAACTTAAAAACATGTGTGTATGCACCTTTTAAGGTGTATAACCCCCTTAAAAAAGGTTAATTGATTCATTTGTCATTATCAAGTTTGTGCAGCATGAGCATGAAATTGTTGGAAAATGTATCTGTGACAAAAGAGCTGTAGGGACATAGGACTTTCCACCAGGATGCAGTGTTTGCATCCCTGCCAATGAGAGCAACCGTGACTATACTGGAGTCATTTGACCTGGGATTCGAAGCCAGTTTTAACCTTTCCCACTGCAGACAAACACCAGAAACAGGCCCTGGTGAGTTAAGGGCTCTGTGTCTTTGCATTTTCTGTATCATACCTAAAATTAATGCACATGCTGAATTAGCTTACTGATATGTGGATGACATTAGTTTAAAATGTTTACTCCCTTTCCAGTGACAAATAGTAAATGTTTCTAAATATCTCGACCCAGACTGGTTTTCACCTGAATAAAATGACTTCATTAAAACTTGTGACAGTGTTACCTTCAGCTACATAAATCTAATCCTTACAAGGTGACGAAGCTAGAACGGGCCAAACATAGTGTCGGGTAGATTTGGCATGCAGTGCAGAAGTGTTGTGCAAAAAAAACAAACTTAAAGCCAACATAAATAAAACCAAAGCTCACCAGTTTCTAACCATGCAAACATGCAGAGAAGAAGAAAATAAATGAGCAGGTTTTCTGTTTAAAGCAGAGGTTTGAATTCTGGATGAAACAAGGCTTTGTGTTGCCAGATGTAAATGGGAATTAGGTATGCATCTCAGGTATTGAGCGGGAATTACATGAGCAAAAAGGTAATTTAAAAGCCACCGTGGCAAAAATGACTGGAATATCTAATCAGATCTTTTTGACATGCAGGTCAGTTAGTGAAGAAATATTTAAAAACCCGAGTTGACACGGTGAAGGGAAAATTTACCTTTTTTATTGTCAGTAAACAACCAAACAAAATATGTATGCCTAAAATAATTGGCTCACAGTGCATCTGTTCTAAAGGAAAACAGGTGTTTTTATCGCTTCAAATTACATTTGCTCAAGGTCATCTTTGAGCCCACGAGCAGGGCTTCAAATGTTCCGCTGGATTTTAAAACAAGTAAACGCCCTCAGCAACATATTCACATTAGTAACCTCCCAGGCTGCAGTGTGTATGTGTGGAGCAGGGGTTCCTGTTTTCATTCGGGAGGAACACTGAGCTATGGTTTCTCTGAGGCTGATGAGGCTGTTCACTGAAGCCTACAGTCCCCTTTGTGAGGCATGTGTTTCACTGTGGCCCTGGGCTTTCTCCGAGGGGCTTCTTCCTGGGGAGACTGCCAGTGAGAGCCCCGCTGCCACGCTGAGCCACGAGATCTGAGACACCACGACCTCCCAGTATTAGCATCTCTTAATGCAAAACAGCATGGGGTCGGCCGGTGTTGGCTTTCAGTGCGGCCGGGCTCCCCTGGTGAAAGGGCCAGCGCTCCGGCCACCTCACAGCTGACCAAGCAGGAATGCTGAGCCAGGCAGAAATCTTGGGAACGCAGGGTGTGTGTGTGAATTCAAATAAGTCTTCATTTGAACTGCTTAATCATCCCCCCCAGTGTCTGCAAGGACGGGGAAATGTGGCTAAAAGAGGTCACACCAGAAAGTAATTTAGCCCTGGACACCATGAGGAATGGAACTATCTGAGGCTAAATAATAATTTAATGAGCAGCACATGGCACTGTGGCATGGTCTGCCCCTGTTTCTCCGAGTATACAAAATCCTAGTTTTGGTCTTAATATATCTTGATGTTGGAGTTATCAATGAACAGACAATTTGTCCACTTCCATTCAGCTGGCACTTCATCTCTGCACAGAGACCATGGATAATGCATTTTGCATACCTACATATCTTCTTTTCAGTGACAGAAATTGAGATGCATCACTTTCATTGCATGATAATTGCAGACCATCTGTGCCCTCTAACAAAATCTTCAACCCTCTTGATGGATATGCGGCAAAGTGACATACAGAACAGAGCATACATAACCACTTGTCTTGTTCTTGCTAAGGCAGCTCAGAGAATGACAGAAAATCCATTAGATCTCAGAAAGAGAGAGAGAGAGAGAGAAACACAGGCCAGGGCAGGTCCTAATAGATGAGGTTGCAAATGGTGGTAAACCTTATCAACTGATGGTGTGTAGTTTACTTTTGATTGGTCTTGTACTACATTTTTTTACTATATGCATATATGACACTAGCTCTTCTCCTCTTCCATACCTCATTTGCTGTTCTCAGTGGAAGCTAGTGACAGGGATGTTATTTTCTTTTCCTCCAGTCATAATGAAGGTGAAGCTACGTTCCTCCTTTTCCCCACAGAGAGAAGCAGTAGAGAGCTGTGTGTTATACCCACTATTTGTTGTTTGTGGTACCTGTTACCTCTCAATGGGTCCGAGCAAAGACAGCTTTAATTCCTACATGCCTCCTTCCCCCCTCTCTTCCCCCCTTTTCTAATGGTGGAAGAAACAGCAGGGCCAGTTGGGAGAACAAGCTACAGAGAGCCCGGAGAGAGCCAGTGCAGCTTCACTGCCTTCATGACAAATTCTATTTGTATTTTTATAGACAAATGGTACTCAGCTGGAAATTTTGCTTCTGTGATTAGCCATAGGGGATGTAGCAGTAAGCAAGATTTAATGATTTATCTAGGCGCTGGACAGCTTTTGATTAATTCTGTATCGAATGGCTCACACCTCACTGCGTTGATCGGGTGTTTGGGGCATGTCATATCACTTTATTTCATCAGGTGTGACCATCAGTGCTGTGGGTTTTATCCACTGTCCTTGTTCAGAAATAGAACCTCTCCCTGGACTCTGCAAAGGGTGGCAAATTAAGTGGAGAGCTCAGAGTGCACACGCAGCCAAACGTGACAACAGCTATGTCACTGTGGTTTTTTTTCTAATGTATTTAAAGGCTTTATAATAGACTACATTTAAGTTAAGGTTTTTTTTTTAGTTATAGTGTAGGGACTGGTGGAGGACCCTTTCTGGGGTTTGCAGTTCCTGAGGTTTAGAGGAAGTATTGTAACATTGGAGCAGCACACAGCTTTCTGTGGTCTGTTTGACATTAACATATATTGACTGCTGCTATTGAACACATCAACATCCATGCAATAGCTGCCCAAAATACAATGTGCATCCAGGACATGTAAAGGCTGTTCAACTGCTACATTGCAGTTTATTTAACTGTTTCTATGACTGCTTGCGTTGCCAAGAATGAATTCACTGACACAAGAAAGGTCGTTTGTTCCAGTTGAAATAGTTTAGTTTGCTTCTAAAACAACAGTACAGAGACAAATACCTAGCTGAGTATGGCTCATATTTACCAGTAAGGGAAGGATGTAGTTCCCAAAGGTAATAGAATTTAATGTCATAATTTCCTGATGTTTTGAATTATTTATTCTATGTGATTTGTTAATTTGTATCAGCTGCAGTTTCTCCAACAGTCCAGACTGCAGTCTGCGTAGTATAATAAATATTTTAGACATGTAAAGCACTGACTGAGTACATATTTTACATTTACCAACACCAAGCAATCCCCTAAATTAGTTCTTTTAATAATAGAAGACAACATTTGTTTTTCGTAGTAATTCACCATCACATGACTCTGAAAATAAACATGCTCAGAAATATGTTAACTCTTCAAATTCCTGGGTTCTTAACCAAAAATTGTAATCTTCTTGAAAACACTTTATATTAACTTAAATTTCCGTTTCTCACATATTGAACAGTTGTCTTCCTGCAATCATAGCATGTTACCATCAGACAGAAACCCCTGCTATTTCTCAGGGTGGGGGATGAGGTCCTAGCTAATGAAGTGCATTTGCCTTAATTACTTGTCTAGGAAAGCATCAGGAGGCCTAAGCCAGTGCATACATCTGTTAGGAAGAAAAATGAAATCCCCACATTCCCAGACTGAATGGATATCTTTAGGCTTCTCTTTTGAATGTCACGTGAAAGTTTGGCCTTTGTAGCACAGTCCCAGCGTCTCTGTCTCTCTGATAACAAATGAATCTCCTTTTCTTGCCAATTTTGTTGTGCAAAGCAGGTCAGTAGAAAACCATTTATTTTATTTTTTCCTTTCTTTGGATAGTAGTGAATAATTGTTGCTGAATCACCACATCTGTCGGGGGTCGTGTTGCCCGCTGCTTTGTCTCATGTGTTCTTTCTTGTGTTTATCTCCACAAAAATAACAGCGACTACTTACCTGGCTGTCGAAGGGTTATTGGGCAGACAAGGGCGTGCTGCATACATACTGTTGGGTGGTGAATTTAAATCACGATAAAATGCTTATCTTGGTCTTTGTATGTAGAACATGTTCTACTGTGTGTTGCACTGGTAATGGTTTTTATGCAAATAAGTCAGCAAGTGAAATCGGAAGGTTAGCGACACTTCAGCACAGACAATTAAGCAGCAGAGGGTTTTATTACATGTAGGAACTTATTTTATTTACTTTAGTGTAGGCTGCTCTATGATTACCACTTATAAAGCCACTATATTTGATTTCCTGAAATGTAATTTTCAGTAAAAGTTAATAAGATTATATAAGTAATAATTTCTCATAAAGGTTTTCCATATAAGTACTCCTCCTTAAATTGATGGAAAGGGTCAAATATTTCAAAAGTTTAGCTTTTAATCATTTTTTTTCACTGTGCTATTCCTATTGTTTTATTATTGCTTTGATTTCTACATATAAAACTATAAATTAGCAGCACAAAATTTGGCCGTTTATTCTAAAATATTTGGTATTTTTTTGTTAATGTAAATTAATTAAAATAATAAAATAAATAAAATAATAAAATTGTAATAAGATAAGAGATAATAGAACATATTGAGTAAAAGCTCACTATGTTTGACCAAAATTAAAAATATAAATTAAAATCAGGGGGAAATAACTAATACAGCAGCAGACTATTATAAAAAAAGTATTTTGATTCCATTGTTTGTACTTGTGTGTTGCTGTGGTGCTTTTTTGTAGCCAGAGAGTTTATCATTGTGTAGATATGCAGTAATTTATTCTGTTTTATTGAAGCGAGTTGATTAATTGTTTTGGTATTTTTAGTATGACTCTTAAAACATATTGCATAAGTATGATACCCCCCAAAAAGTTCCACATTTGTTTCATGACCACACCGCACTGAGTAAAGCATTTGTTTACTGAGCAGGTCATTTATTATGGAGCTGTGATGCATTTGTCCTTGTGATATATTTCTCAGTGTATCTGTGCTGTCCCCGTATCAAATTAGCATAACCTTATTAATGGCTTTAGGGATCAGGTACATTACTGAGCAGGAGGGAGGTCATCAACAACTGTGTGCTTTTACCTCACACCAGTCTGCTGTAGTTCGGGCCTGTGGTGCCTCTCTCTCTCTCTCTCTCTCACGGCGTCTCTGCTAATTACGAGGGCAGCATTCTGCAGGAAGTGTGGAACTTTGTGGGGAACCATCTGTCATTGCAACAAATGCATGACAAAGCTCTCCTATGTGAAACATGTGGATTACGTGGCAGCGTGCCAGGTTCAAAATTAAGTGTGAAGTTGAAAATGACTGCTCTTACATTTTTTCTTAATGGCTAATGGTTTGTATATAAAAGGAAACACACGTTTGAAACACATGTAAAATGTTCCTGGTGAGCACATGCTTGTTGAAAGGCTTACAGAGGGAGACATGCTGCATTTTCTTTTTCCCCCTTGCCGAGTCTTTTCATTACATTTAAACACAAATGGCTCTTCCACTTTCTAGAGTAGCCCTAAGCTCTGAAGCTTAATTTGTTCTCGGTACAGCCAGTGTTGCACCTCAGAAGTTTGTCAGTCTGCTTTGATTGGCACATGTTGTGTGAGCTTCATGTTTCTGACCCCTAAAAAATGAGATGTGACTCTAAGCTGTGTGACTGGCATGAGTAGGTATGGCTTTAATGAAGGAGCTGATTATACAAAATAAGCTCTGTCTGTGTGTGTGTGTGTGTGTATTCTGTGCTCTCTGCTGTAAATTGGCAATTTAGTGTTGTGGATATCTGTGAAATAAAGGAGGCTTTCTGCTATAAAGAGAAGCCAAACTGTGTAAAGCCCGGAGTTCATTGATTGATGAATGGCTTAGCAGATGTGGGAATAAATGGATGGAAAGTGCAACGACATTGGCCCTCTTTCTTGTGAAGTGCACAGAGTATCGGATAGTGAGTAAAGGACCACAGGGTGCAATCTCCTCTGGGCTTCATATGTAATGGGTCAAAACCTTTGATAGAAAGTGACAACTGTCAGGAAGGCGGGACAAGAAAGAAGAAAGAAACAGAGAGCATGTTTTCACTGTTGAATGACCACTGGAATCACTTCTAATCAGTTTGACTGCTGCAAATCTGGTTTGTGATTCTGCTTCAAATCTTAAAGAGACAGTGCAGAATGTTTTCATACAAATGACGACACGTGCATTTAAGCCATTGAATTTTCCAGGCACAATGATGTAACACACCAGGAGAAATGTGCAGACCTGAGTGGTTGATCATGTGTATTTGGCCATACCTTAGCCTTTGGCCACTTAGGCCCCGTTCACACTGGAGAAAGTTAATCCAGCTAGAGTAGGATCAGGGCTCTAGACTAACTTTTTGCACTGGTTGCACTGGTGCGCCTAACTTTTTTCTTAGGTCCACCAGCACAAAAATTAGGTGCACTGCATCACACTTAATCTGTATATTTTTGTATGCATCAGTACATTTTGTACATATGAATAGGCTTAATAATCACATATCATCTTAAAATGAATTTGGACCTTGTATAATGAACACAGTTAAATAAAAAGTATTTTAAGTACTGATAAAGTACTGATAGTACTCCTTCAAATTATGGACAAACTAGCCAACAAGTCTGCATGTCAGAAATCCATGATGAAGATTCAAAGTTCATACAGCACTCTTCAGTTCCCTGTTTGCTTTCTCTCTGTATTTTCTGGCTGTCACTCCTCACTTATCTATCTGCCAATGTGAATTAAAAATGATTAAAATTACATACACCATTATTTATTTAATAGTTGTGATTGAGATATATATTTTGTTTTCTTCAACACGTTTCTAATGCAGCTACAGTATCTCTTCTCTCATCTTCCTCACCTCTTCCTCTCTGCCTCTGTCTCCTCTCTTTCTAAAGCTGAGCTCCAGCCGACAGACCTTTCATTCTGTCTGTTACAGTTTTAGCTGTATGCAGATATCATACTGGCAGACAATGGTCCACTATAGCAGGATAATAACAATACTTTTTAAATGGGCGTTCGTCATGTAACCATGTTCTATAACTCCTTAAAACCAGCTGACTGCTGTCAGTCAGTGACTCAGCCTTCATGGATGAACCTCACAGGTCAGATAACACTGTCCGTCAGACCTGTTGTTCAGTCTGTTATGATGCTACGAGCACATCACGCCCCCTCCCTGAACATTACCGTTATCGTCAGTCATTCAGGTCAACAGCAAATTAGCAAAACCTGCATAGTAGCAACAAATCCTGCTCCTCCGCTGCATGTTCACCTGAACTGCGGTTTCTGCAGCGAAACGTCTTTAATACCTGTCTGTCTGTGTGCGCGCTGCGCGCTGCAGTGAGAGGGCCGTACGAGTTTTGCACACACTTTTCAAAAAGTTCGTTTCAGCCCGGAAACAAGGGGGAACAGATCTCTCTGTTCTCGTGGACTGGAGTATGGAACAAGCTTTAGCGCACATCATCAGCTCTGTGCAGCATATGTCCGTGTTCTTCTTCTGGATTTCCTGCGGTCTCTGCTGACCGCAGCAGACACGTTTTAAAAGATACACACACACGCAGGGTCCCGCCCTTCACGGTCTCTGATTGGTTTAGACCACGATATGAGCCTAATGTGTGTCTGTTGTTGGACCACGGGGAATGTATCTCCCTCTAACAGCTGGTCGTACCGGTGCGACCTCTGATATTTTTTGGTTGCACCTTTGAGAAATTAGGTCGCATTTACGACCAAAATGGTCGCACTCTAGAGCCCTGAGGATTGTATCTGGATAGTCTTTAAGCTGGATACGTTCAGACCTATTTTCAAATCTGGCTATCACACACGCATGTCCGCACTCAATCCGGCTTAATCCGGCTTGTTTGCTGTCCTCCAAACCGCTAGGTGGCGCCTCGTAATATACAGTCTGTTCAGGCCGTGGTAGGACCGCGTGTGTGCATGCGTCGTGCGTTTTTTTGTCCCGTTTTGCTTGTTCCTTCGTTTTTTTTCCAGTTTAAAAAGCAGTTTATTTCTTTGTAGCCCTGTGGAAAATACACCGTCATAGTTCAACGGTTGTTTACATACGGCTTTTGTACACGACCCGGACACTGTCCCCTTGAACCGGAAGTATTTTGTCGCTAGCCGGATTCTAGCCGGATTCGCTAGCTGCATTTGCGTTCAGACCTGAGCCACATTTGAGCCAATCCGACTAGATCCACCTCCAAGAGGTGGATTGAAATCAAGCTGGTTCTCCTTGTGCACAATGGCCATCTTTAGTCTCTGGGCTGATTGGCATGCACTCGTGGTGTTTAAACAGATGCCAAAACTGTTTCCAGTCCATGGTTTCAGAGAACAAATCTTGGCTGTATTGCATCAAATATTTGATTTGACTGTTGATCACATGGTTCTTATGCTGCCTCCTCCTGTTTCTGTACTTCTGTTCTCTCCTCACACATGTGATATATTGACCTCTGACCCCTTTGAAAAGGACCGAACAGTGAGTGCCTAGAGGTGACAAACTATTAGCAACTCTTTAACAACAGAAACCTGGTGAGTTTGTGTATTTAATTTTGGTGCCAGACAAAAGTTCTGCACTGTAGCTCTTAAGTTTGCTTCTATTCCAAGTGAAACGATCTTTAAATGTCAAGAAAAGTGTAAAGAATTGGTCAGTTTCAGGAGGAGGGCAGCTCATCTGTTTACACAGGAGCTAGTGTCTGGTCTGAGTAAACTGACACAGGTCTCTGTGGGAGGCAGCGAGCACGCTCTAGTAGAGATCAGCTGGAAGAAATAATGAGCAGAGAGGGCCTTTTAAAGTTCATGTTGTGCTTTGTCAGTAAAAAAAAGAGTTGTTAGTTTAGGTGTGGAAAAAAAATCATTCATCAGTCAGAATGTTGATGCTTACTGAATAAAGTAACACCATAAGGCACTAAAGTAAGCAGTAGATTTTTTTTCACACAGCTTGCACACACACACATTTTGGAATGTGCGTCCTGCAGTACTTAAGCTATGCTGGCTAACAAACTGTGAATCTTTTTGTTTTTGATGCTGCCTTCAAAGGTGACCACAATTCAACAGTGCCTGAAAACAAACAGCAAATGAGTAGAACTGGTTTCCTTGTTAAAAGATCTGGAAACAGTTTCATGTCTTTCCTCTTTTTCCTTTTTCAGACGGACTTTTTCAGAACCACTCCCGGCTGCAGACGCCCCCTCTCCCACTTTCCCACTCTCACTCGCCCAATCATCAGCACCATGCAGCCTCCATTAACTCCTTGAACAGGGGCAACTACACACCGCGGACAAACCCGAGTCCTGCCCCCACTGACAGCTCTGTTCCTCCTGAGGGTCCTGCTAGTGGTCAAGACTCTGGCAGCGCACAGGACAACTGGCTGCTCAACAGTAACATCCCCCTGGAAACAAGGTACTGTCTGACCTGTCTCCCTGAATATATATATATATATTGACATGTTGGCATCTGTGAGGAGCAGCTTGAGCCGGTGCCATTGAACTCCGCTTTTTTCATGCTGTCTGCATCATATTGAATTACCACAGTGCTAACAAGGAGCAAAGCAATAAAATGGGAAATATCCTGCTAGGGGCAAAGGCCTACATTTGAGATGAACATGATTCTGTGGTAAACAAGAGAAAAGTGCTGCTTTTGGGCGTCTAATATTAGCAGTCCTGACAGTGGAAGCTATCGAGTTTAAACAGCAGAGTAATTATAATCACGTTGGATAATTCAAAATTACATTCAGGCTCCCGTGAGCAGGCTTCATAGCGCCTCCACTTCAGCCCCGAGTTTTATTTATTTCATATTAATCAGCATTCAATTCCCCAGCTCATTTCTCAATAGGAGGCCCTTGTGTGAAGTAGATCTGTCAAGTGTTATTGTAACAAAGGGAATATCTGTTGGTATTTCTTTGGCTGGTCTCATTGTGAGGCAGCATCAAATCATGATCTCAACCTTCTAAATGATCACATTACTCTGCTAACTTCTCACCATCATTAGGTTGCCTGCAGAGAAAATGTGTCAATTACCTAAGTAAAGTAGACCACTTGCATTCACACGGATGTGCAGTGATGCATCTTTTGTTACTTTACTTTGTGGTTGTCGTCTGCCTTTGTGTGTCGTCATTATCACAGAGATTCCTCAAAACTAAAATATCTTGTTTATGTATTACATTGTTAAAAAATATATTTTTACATAACACCCACTAAGAGAATTGGGTTGTCTCCAGCCCCTATTTCAATGCTTCACATTTATGTAATTCTCTGTATGGCTGCTGCTGGTTAGTGTTAGCCGTGGTTTCTCTGGTAGCTTTCAAGCTATCATTGCAGCTTTACTACCTGACAGAGTTATATTTGCTATAATCACGGGATATCTCCCCATTATCCCATCTATCACACATCTGTTGACTAAAGAAATCAATAATTTTATACAACTGTTAATTTGTAATGACATTTACAGACATAATCCTGCCCATTGATCAGTTCTGCAAAGCATTTCTTCAGGAATAATTTTATTATAGGCTACTTTTTTCATCTTCACTATAAATATAGAACAAGTACAGAGTGTTCAATTTATCCTATGTACACCTGGTGCTGTTAACACATTGTAGGGACAGAGAGTGAGAGACAGCTCTGACCTCTGACAGGTGGCGTCTTGTCGTATGTGATGTAGGAAACGCACACTAAGGCAGACAATCATCAATAACCATCTTGTTAAGCTGTTAGCCGAGCACTGATCAGGCTGTTTTTCACTGTGCAGTCACCCCAGACTGTGATAAGGGCTGTGAAATGCACATATATATACTCTGTTTACCATTTTAGACCCCCAATCACTTACAGTTCTATCACAGCAACTTGCCATGTAATTATCTGTGGTGAAGCTGCTTATTAACATTGTTAAAAAAAACAGACATATTTTTACTAAAAATATTATTGCACAAAAATGAAGAATAATAAAATAAATCTTGCATTCAGTTTAAATGAAACTGGCTTTGACAGGAATGTGGCTAACAGCTAATTTTTGCATGGCTAAACAACCGGCTATATGAACAGACTTATTGTCTCTTCTTTCAGTTTTTGTGAGACGGTTCAGTCAACAGGAAAATGAGAATCAATTTCAGCGGGTGGAAGGACAGTTAGTTGTATAATGAATGATTACACATCATCCAGCTCCAGTTAATCCTGCACAGGTACTCCCTGTGGAGCTGAACAGATGGCGAGGAGAGGTAGGAGCGCTACCGAAACCACACATTTAGTCTTTGTAACCTATTGTCTCGGAAATCTGAACATCAAAGTTTTAATAATAAAACTGAAACCATTAGTAGTATCCACATGGACCCTGCAATATTAAAAGACACTTTTGCTAAGTTAATAGCATTAATATGGCCCTCTCTCGTCACTTCTGTAAAATTTAACGTGCTCTGATAAATCCTCTGCTGGTAGACCTTATCCCGCTCTGCCACTGGAGAGCTGCCAGCAGTTGGTTGGCCCCGTCCAACTTCACCATTTTTCTTTAGAGCTTCTGCCAAGCATCACACTCTTCATTAAAAAGTTGCATTCTTCTCCAGAACACACGCCTGTGAGACTATGAACAGACTTCACTGCTGGCCTCAAAAGGGCAAGGATCAAAAACAGGGCTTTTCTCTCGCCTTACAGAACGTGTTCAGCCTGCCCATTGCATGTGGACAGTTCATTTCTCCATTGCATTGCTTCAGTGTTTCCTTATGGAACAGAGCTCATCATCGGGGGCGGGGTTGGTTTCCTATAGAAAAACTTTAGAAGTAACTGAACATGTGTTTGTAAATCTTTTACAGGTTCATTTGTGCTTAGACATTAAGTTAAGGTTTTGTTATTTGTAAATGATGCATTGTTTTCTTCCAACCACAACCTTTAAAGGAGCCAGAATACTCTAATGTTTATCAGAGAAGAGCAGGACGCTTGCAGAGAAGGGCAGGGCTCATACAAAACAAGGTATGGCAGTGTCCAAACAAGGGGATCGAGAGAGCTAGATGTTATTTGTCTTACACCTTCGTAGAAGTAGTTCCATAAGGGCCTTGGTTTGTTTGTCCCATGCTGTCCATCTCGATCTCCATTCATCACTTGTTGTTGATGTTGCTTGGTGATCACATACTGTAATTGGCCTTTTTTGTGGTTGTTTCTTGCACGCACATCTCACACTAGCTTCATTATCCATCTTTCCACTTGTGTGTAGAAACATAGCAAAGCAGACATTCCTAGAGACTTTACAGGACAACCTCATTGAGATGGACATTCTGGCATCAGCACGCCACGATGCCGCGTTCAACGACGGGTATGTTGCATGTTTGCTATCTGTCACAATCTGCTTTGCCATGAGCACAATTGACGCCTGTGTTGTTTTTCCATCAAACATCCTCTGTTTTGAAACGCTGTCAATCATCAGTGTATGTCTCCTGCAGTGCTTGAGTCCTTGCTGTGCTTGTCCTTTCCTGTTTAATACAACTAACAGTTTTGCATTGCGTCACATGGTCGGCTCGTATTGTATTTTTTGATTAATGTGAAAAATGACCGCTTTGTCATATCTTCTATTGCTAGAAGAGGACATGTCAGAGATTTGTTCTGATATTTATAAATAAAATATGGTCTCCGTGACTTTCCACATCATACATTGTAATGTGACATTCAATCACGCCCGTGTCACTGTCGCTCTGGAGCTTCTTGTAAACTTGTCAGTAAAATGGCCTTGACAACAGCGACTCTCTGATGGGCTGATCATACGGCGCTTGGACATCTACTATAGCTCTACACATGTTTTTCTTAGATAGCCAGCCATGTTCTTCAAGGACGAATACATTTGCTCAAGTCTGCGCTGCTACCTTATATACTGCATCTCTCCTGTGGACAGCCTTGACACATGGTTACAGGGAATTACTTTTCCCACACTGGCATGAATTCGTAAACAAGAGCCAGCTGTTGTCACTAGTCCCGTAAATTACATTTAATATCGAGTCACAGTTTTACCTCAGTATGCCTTTAGTAATCTAACAGAAGCATGACAGTGCTGACTGTGCTCGGAATTAGTGGAAGGGACTGCACTTACTGTACTATAACAGACATCCGTGCTCCTGTTCAGACTAACAAGACAACGTGTTTTTCTCAGGCACTTCCTGTTCAAACCAGGTGGAACATCACCAATGTATTGCACAACTTCACCAGGATACCCTTTGACCTCCAGCACGGTGTACTCGCCTCCTCCTCGCCCATTGCCTCGGAACACCTTCTCTCGACCTGCCTTCAGCCTGAAGAAACCCTACAAGCACTGCAACTGGAAATGTGCTGCTCTCAGTGCGATCCTCATCTCAGTAACTCTGCTGCTCTTATTAGCCTACTTCATTGGTGAGTCACCTCTGACACTCCTCTACACTGCTTCTACCAATTCACCCCTTTTCTCAGCCCCACCCACTCATTTAAATGCAGACACAGGATGAGTCTGTGCTGTATTGTGTTCCTTCTATCCTATCCTCTGTGCCTTATATGACCACAGTTATATAGGGACTCTCGGATTGACACCTCGGCCACACGACTCATCCAAAGAAACATTATCATTCATAGATTGGGTTGGCTGAAGCTGCAGATGGGCAATCCTGTGTCTTGCTCTCATGAATAGGGTAGAAATAAATTAAAAAGACATCAGCCATCACACGAGAGAGGACTGGACTGCAAATTTAGAAATATTCATCCTATTTGATTTGAGATTCCCTGACCAGCATTCCCAGGTCCCATCTGGCTAAGAACTATCAGCTACGTTATGCTATTAAATCAGTTCTGCTCATTTTGACTGCTGTCACATCCTGAAGGATTGATATTCATATCTGATCATTCTGTCTCCTACTTATCTGCCTGATCTTTATGCAAAAGTGTTTACACAGCATTCCATGCAAGGAAACACATTTGATGAAGCAAGGGAAAGTTGGAAGTAGGGCTATATTAATATCTTTTTTTCATATTACAGAAGATTTATTGATTTTAATCTTTGTTTATCCTGTGCTCGTGAACAGAGTGCTGTCCTAGGCTTAACTAAAGTGTTTGCCCATGGCCTCTGGTGGAGAAAGTGTTGTTGCTGGAGCCTCATTAATATTTGTGTGGTACAGCCTGTTTCCAAAACACTGGAGGTGGCTTCTCCACTGATTCACTTTCATTGTCAGTCATCATGCTGGTCAGGAGATCTGTTGCTGCTGCTGCTGCTGTTATTGTTGTTGAGCAAAAGCATCTTCTTCAGCTGCATCACAATCTTGTCTTGTGTTTTGCTGCTCAGACTCAGAACCACTCCCTCTTCAGAATATATACACTTTCCAGGATCATATAGAGATTGATTGTATTCACCATATTTACTGACAACCATGTAGACTGCTAGCACAACAATCCTGCATTTGAAATGCCAGTGCTTCTGTAGTTTACCTCCTCCTGCGCCGTGTCTTGTCATACAGAGGGAGGAGGAGGATAGGAACCAGAAAATGAGGTTGCTTAAGTTTGTTGCTTTCTAGCTGGGGTATAGGAGCAAGTCAGTCTGCTACTTTTAGGTTTTAGGAGACATTTTTATAAACCTTTAGCAGCATGCTGGTCATTTCCAAATCACTGAGGTAACATGAGCTTACCTCTCTTTGGTGCTATGTTGTTGTTTTCAGGGCTGGTGCCGGCCATGTTGTTCCTGGCAAAGCTCAGCCATGTAACAGTGACAGATAGAGCACTGCAGCTGCTGGGATTTGAAAAGAAATTCAAGATCTCACCCAGCACTCTTGTAGCATGTAGGTGGATTTCACAAGGAGCTGCTGTGATTGTGTTTCGCCATATGCCTCTGCTCAGCTGTTTGTTACAAATGTGTTTGTTTTCTTGTGTGGTCTCACAATGCATGTCTGCATTATTCCTCATTCTAAATAAGTAGCTGCTCTGCCAACAATGAAAACATTCTTCATTAGAATTCCACCTAAAACAAGTGTTCCAAACAGGTTAGCTCCCAATAGGGTTCCAGCGCTACTGCCAGTGACAGTAAAATACACATCAACAACAATGTAATCAGGTAGAGTTAGTCAGGTAGGTCAAGCACATTTAAAATCAGCTTTCACAAGTTTGTGGTTCTGCTGATTCACACACACACTTCTCTTTAATACACTGTTCCCATTTACTAAACACATCAGATTGACTGTGAATACCTGTTTAACATGTACATGTTCAGACTGTTGAAAACAGCCTCACAGTAAAAAACCAGAGACCATGTAGGTAGGAAATAAAAGAGAGATAAAATCATTTTTAATTCTTCCTACACTGAAGGCAAAACCAACTAAAATCTGATTATTCTTTTTGTCATCAGTGCCAGCTTCAGTCTGAATTAAACAGAAGAATCAACTGGTTGCTGCTTGTGATGATTTTCTACTCTGATCTCAGTTTGACGGTGGCTGTGATGAAAGTCTGGTTCGGCTTGTTTTAGCATCAGCAGTGTGGTTTGGCTGCAGAGGTAGAGATACATTAGGCTATGTGTCTTCTGTTTGGGACCTGGCATACCGCCAAACAGCCCCATCAGCCTGATGGTGCATAATCAAACTATGTAATTATCCCCTGCAAAACTCCGACCATCTCCCGATGCACCACAAGTAAACATGTTGGAGACCAAACCTCACCCTACGATCGGAATTTCCAATCAAGAACGAGAGCCGTATTTAATTAAAGGCTGATGAGAAAATACATTTAATTTCAAGTGCAATTAATTATTGAGGCCTGTAATTGGGAACTCTGGGTGAGAGATCTAATGAACCCAATTATGCCTCGTGACAGATGTTTTGACTTTTAGCACGGTTTTTCCACAGCTGTGTAAATTGCCACATTTTGAAGTGCAAAAAGGTCGGGAGTTTAAGATGGCACTGTTTTCTCTGTGGTCGCTCACTCATTAGCACATTTGTTATATGCACCTCATTTTAAGGTCATCAGTATCCTCCTGTGCTCACTTCCATTCACCCTGGGTATGCAGCCAAGGACAAAGAGGATGGGCACACAGCAAAATTTTCACTCTGTGATCGTCCAACCCAGAAAAAGTGTCAGTGCAGCTCAGACGTTATGAGTTATTGATATTGCTTTAAATTTAAGAAATTGCTATAGATCAGAATCTTTCAAGAACAAAAACTTTTCTTTCAATAATCTACTTTTAATGCCAAATGGCCTTTTGTCTGCTCTCAGTGAAACTCCCACTCCAGCACTGGACTGATAATATATTGCTTGTACTGTAGAATAACGTGATTTTGATTAAATGTTACAGTTTTTAGCATAGATTTGATTTTCTGACTGTGATGAACAGGTGAATTTTGGCTAAAAAAAAAACAACAGCATGTGTTTCAAACCCACCAACAGGTTTTGGGGCTCACAGGATCAAAATGGAGATCAGAGAATATGAGTGTGATGTTTCCATTTTCCCCCCCAGCACGGATGTTGCAAAAATTAATTTACACCAGACGCCTAATGGTCTGATTCTGACTGATGTAAATACATTAGCTCGGCTATGATCTTGGAGAGAAGAGTGTACTGCTAATTTTATACGTCTGAAACTTGGCATTTGGTGTGCCAGTCTGTTGGCGGGGTGTTACTTTTTTAGCAGTGCTTTGTTCTGAAAAGCAGCATGATATAGTGATTGAATATTTGGTGCTAAAATAGAAGTGTGACTGTAATTTTCTCCAACATTATACCTGAAAATTGGAGGTGGATGCTTCATTTACATGCAGAGCCTTAAAATAAAGAAGTACGTGCATTTCATAAGGATTCTAAAGAGAGATTTAGAGACTTGTCTCCTTTGATATGTCACAAAATAAGCTTTTTTTGACCAGTCAGATAAGAATAGATGTTCTTCTCGTTGTAGCTTCCCCTTGAACCGCACACTGGTTGGAAAATGCTGCGATCAGAGGACAGCGGTGCTGTGGCAGATGACCCACAGCAATAAGCTCTGACTTCCTCAGATTGGCTGAGAAGTGCTCTTCTGCAGCACCTCTGTTCCCTAATTGGCACATGGCGCGACCCAACTTCCTGCCAAGAGATAAGTGAAAGGAGGGCACAACATGTGCTCAGGACAAAATGGGCAGTGCTATAAAGTGCAGTACTCTTGACAGGTTCAGTGGCATCACTGGAACACAGACACAGCTTGTCACTGCCAGTGGCCGTCTTATTAGAAGCACCTTGTTATTCCTGCAACCTGTCTTCATTCTGCAGCCACTTGCAGCAGCAGCCGTTTGAGCGTCATTGCACAGTGTTTGCAAAGTCTGAAGAACAAGCAAGACAAAATTAGCAGGCTCTTCTCTGGCTCTGGTCCAATGCCCTGCATATTGTAGATACCACAAAGGCGCTGAAGTAAATCTTTAAGGATGGGGCGGGAGGGGTGGCTCTTCAACCATTTTCCATTAGAGGCCTCAGGGACGGATGGGATGAAGAACTGGGCTCACAAAGACGTGATTACTGGGACACTTGGAACAACACCGTGCCTAGTGACTTTGCCGTCGTTCAGCTACATACACACAGACTCCTTTTTCCACTTTGCCAGTCAATGTACTGCTACAAATCAAAAGGAATGCCTTTCTGTTGCTTACAAAATGACAAACAAAGCCATCTGTCTCTCCTCTGGTCTCCTTACACTGACACAGCCACTTCCAAACGCAGTGGACAGGCACAGAACAGATGCTGGTATTGCAGCTGAACTTTCATCACGTCGGGGAGTGTTTGTGTTTGTTTCTCCTGAGTTAGTCCCGAGTTAATAGCTGAGCCTGGACACAAGAAGCTGCGGCTTTATAGTTGAGAGATTTAATACAATATCCACTGCTTAATGAAGCAAAACAGGTTGTTCAGTTCTTATTTGCCTGTTAATAAAGCAGTCTTTGGTTTTACATTGATAAAGTCAAAAGATTGATCTGTCAGTGTATTAAAGGCTGCAAATCCAGCAGTGCTTTCTTTTGTCCTCTGGAGTTTAACGTCCTTGGTCTAAGACGCTGCTGCCTGGGCTGCACGGGTCCTGATGAAGAATAGAAAAACTCTTTTCACTTACAGAAGATGCTTGAATGGTGATTGGATGAAGCATCGTACAAGAGGAAATGCAAGAAAGTTAGCAATTTTTGCTATAATTAAGAGGAAAATAGCCACATAAATTACACTTTAACTATTTAAAATAAAAAGCTGTTAGCAAACAAGAGGGGGACTAGCTCTGTTTGGAGCACTCAGCTGTGGTTATTATGTTTTTACTTCCTTCCAAGTCATCTCAGTCCAGATAAGTGCGATACTAGGAACGAGCTTCTAAAAGAAGGGGCCGTCTGCGCAGGGTGTGATGGGAAATATTCATATTTTCTTATAAGTAGTCGCAGATTGGCATTATCTCTTCTGTCTGGTCTTTGAATTGCCTGTTGTGACATGACTGTGCTTTATATAAGAGGGAAAAAAATAACAGAATCGAAGAAAACAGCCTTGTACTGGAGAGGTCGTGCTTGCTGCTCTGGTCAGATTATTTCACTCTTTATAATTGAATTGTGTGGTTATTTGCTTGAGGAGCTTAAAAGAAACAACAAAACAATAAAATGGCTACTATATTGAGTTCCTCTGCCTTTTCTGCTGACTGGTGACTTCCAAGTTGCCTTTTGCCTCGCTAAGCTCGTCTTGTCCATTCTCTTATTGGTGATCTGTCATGGTCAAGCCCCTCCTCCTCCTCTGTCCTGTGCTTTGCTGCCATTGTTCCAAAGGACATTTCTTTTGTCGACCTTGTAAAATATCTGCGTGCTTCATCCACCGTGTTCACATTGAAACACCACTGGCATGTCCCTGCTGATGTTTTTTTTTCCCCCTCCTTTGTCCCCAAGTTTGTGCAGGGGAATTCTAAAGGTGGGGTTGACAAGGCAGTGAGGATGTGGATGGTGGTGTGAGACAGATGTTGTCCCGTGGGGTCAGGATAGCATTCATCTTGTGACTGACTGCTCAGCACTTTTCAGAAAATGCCATTAACCATTAAACCGTGTATTGTTCCTTATTTCGTTTACTTCCTGTTTCTTTCATTTCACAGCTGCCACCTTTGGATAATTACACAGGAAAAACAATCTCATAGTTCCTTTAGAGTATTGGGGGTGGATTTCTTCGGTAGATAAAATGCATTTAAAGTATTTTTTTTTAACATAAATCAATCCTGAGGTTTTCTTCTGTTTAATATTTCAGCCATGCACCTTTTTGGATTAAACTGGCACCTGCAGCCCATGCAGAGACAGATGTACCAGCTTTCAGAGGACAATACAAGTGGCCTACCTTTTCCCACAGACCTGAGCTTGCCACCTCTTGGCAACACGGGCTTGGAGATACCAGGGAAAGGAAAAGATGACAGTAAGTGCAATGTGTTTTTATTAAATATGCGAAATATATTTTCTTCATTTGTGTTGTACTATATCAGTGAACGCTGGGCAAAGAGGGAAAAAAGTTTCTCAAATCTTAAAGTTTACAGATGACATTTCAGAGCTCATGCAAGTTATTATTGTGTCATCCAGTTTCACATTGTGTTCGCTGGTCTCCACGGTATGCAAAGAGATCTGCATTGTAATCCTGCAAAAGTTGTTGTAAGTGGGAAAGTGTTATTTGTTCCTGGAGGGAGAAAATGGGACAGCTTAAGGGACTGAGTATCCAGGGGCTGGAGGAGGATTAGCCACTCTGTCCCCTTCAGAACGGATGTGATCCTTTCATCTCCTAGCCTGGGCTGCCTTTCCTGGCAGCCAAAGAAAGCATGTGCTCACCCAACGGTACCAAGTGCTCAACTCAAGGAAAGTTTGCTCTGCTCCATTCTCAAAGCAGACGGGCCCAGATTTAACCATGTGATTTGCCCCTGGTGGACTACAATGGGTAGAAGATGGGGTTATTACCATATAGATGAATCCAGGAGTTGTCTTTTTTCATTTACCAGACAGCAGAGAGTGTGTTTAGCTAACAACAAGCATGAGCTTAGGCCCCTTCACGGCAGACGTTCCTGATAGGAAATCAATAGCCATAGTTTTCTAAATAAGTTTCATTTTGCAGTGCTGTGACTAGAAACAGTGCTGAGCTATCTGATGTTTTATCAAGGTGATGCTAATGCGTACAGTGTTAAAATTCAGCGTCGGTTCTGAGGGTTTCCATCTCAGTGTTCTGCCGAAGTTTAGCTTGCAGAAGAAAAATCATTTATTTAACCATGAGGCCTATTATCACTGGTCTCAGCTTATGATTTATTTAAACAGCCTGATGAGTACGCCATTAATGTGCTGCATAAATACACACCCACCCCAACATGTGGAAAATGTGTTGTAGCATTATGTAAAGCCCAGATCTGGAGAGTGTGTCCTGTCTTCTCTGATATAACCCACTGCCACTGATGGACTTTTGAGAAGACTTCCATCTGGTGCGCCATGTGTAACCTAAAACCATGTCTGCTACCAAGTCCTAGGGGTAGTTTGTATAGATGCCTGCTTTAGCAGACACTGCTGCTAAAATGAGCTCATCTACACGGGCAAACAGATGTTGCCAGTTCCACGGAGTCCAATATAAACTGTATTATAGAGCATATGGACAATCTTTGGCAGTAGATTTGCTAATACCTGTGCGGGTAGTAGCTTTAGACATCCCTATCTACTATAATTGCAATTTTTATTTCATTACTTCTCAGCACAGTTTTGTACTTTATGACATGTCCACACCTTCTGATCAGTCTTCATATTTTATACACATTCAGCAGTGTTTCAGTGGTTTGTATCATAATTTCCTTTTAAATAATAAAAGTAAGCACTATTTCTGTGCCATGCACACATTTTTTCAATTTTAGAATCATAGGGTAATTTAATCAGTGCAGGAGGATCATAGAGAAAAACTATGTATACAATAAGAAATGTGATATTGTAAGTTGAAACAAAACTTGTTGATTCACTATTCCACCGGCGATACACTAGGATAGACTTGATGTAAACTCAGAGCTGCAGTTTTGCCAGCATTAAACTAAGTGAGTCAGGCAGTGTCCAGAACTTTGTTTAGCTCAGCACAAAGCACTCGGCTTCTTGCTGTGCCCCTTCTTCCATGCACAACACTTCATGGCCACAGGCATCAGCCATAACTCTGATGCCTCTCCTTCCTCTCTCTCTGGTTGGAGCAGTCTAGCCCCAGCATTGGCTCATTAGGTCATCTTAGGGGTTCAGAGTGGTGTTATGTGAGGTCACAGGCCATGGCTTTTCTGGTTAACATGCTAAACCTCAATAGATAACTCTCAAATATAATCCACAGATGTCTGTCAGATTTATTCTTCCCTCTCTGTAGATAACTTTTTGTCTTCTGCTCCTTTTCCTATTTTCTATTTGCCATTTCAAAACAAAGCTAGATTTTTGTTTGAGGAACAGACAGGCGTCCAATCAGATGCTTCTCACTTCTGTCCTGTCTCCTCCAGTGGAATTGCTGGCAGTGGTCAGAGAGGGATCATTCATTATATTTTTTCCCCTCTGGCTGTCAGCATTGTGATTGAATATCTGTGATATGGTCAGACTATCATGCTTCAGCAGACTGACTCCCTCTGCCCTCCACACACTGGATTAATGGTGTGATCTCTTTGACCGATTTACTTTGTGTGCAATGCAGGCAAATTGGACAGCTTGTTCCCGGATGACAGCTATATAGATATGGGAGAGATTGACGTGGGGCGCAAGGTCGCACAGCAGATTCCCCCTGGTATCTTCTGGAGATCCCAGGTCTTCATTGATCATCCCATGTACCTGAAGTTTAATGTGTCCCTCAGCAAAGATGCCTTAGTGGGGATTTATGGAAGGAGAGGCCTTCCTCCATCACACACACAGGTGGGAAACAGTTTTTAATAGCATTTTGTTGTGTTTAGTTGAAAGAATAGTTTCTAATGTAAATGTTCTCCTTTGAGTGTGTTTAATAACAAAAATATGACACAGAATGTTTTATTTCTTTAGACAGTGGTGTGACACATTTTGTAATCATGCCTGTATTGTATAAGGACTTTTCCATTCTTCTTCTGCCACAGAATATAAATTGGGATATTGTTTAAAAAATATCTGTCTAACCATGTAGGAGCATGTGGTGAATACAAAACAATTCATACATTTCTCTTTTGTATTATGAATCACTTTCTTTGTTGCAGAAGGGATTTATGGCGAATTTCTTTCAGGTTCAATACCATCGATGAATCACACAAAAATGCGGGGCGCACAGGCCAAGAAAGAGAGTTTTTTTTTTCTTTATGCTAATTTCCCATCTATGTGTAGCACGGAGTGAGATGCGCAGAGTGAGATCATGTTATTAATCATATCTGACTGCCTGCTTCGCAGACTTCAGACGTCTGCTGTAAATGCAACTGCAAATTGTTCATAGCAGTATTTTTGTTTGCACCAACGTCCAGCGCAATTTAGCTTTCAGTCAAAAGATCAGAGTTGCCTCTTTCCTCTATTTTTACTTCAAAGAAAATAATCTAGACTGCAGTATGCAAGCTGCATGTGATTACACTTGGAGTGGCAGATGAGTCAAGATTCCCTTCCATGTGTAGATGAAAATGAAATGTCGTCTCATTGGTATTCATTGACTCAGCACTGATATGAAGCAAATCGTTGCAGATGTTATGTGGTAAACACTAACTTTACGTTTATTCCTCCAGCTTTTTTTTGCCGTTTTTCACACTAATAGTTTTAAACAAGACTTTAATATAAGAAATGCGGCCTATGAAATTATCCCAACCCATCCTGCCAAGATGTGCCAAGACTTAACTCAAGCTCCTCTAGAATGATGAGTTATTCATGCAGACCAAATGATGCTCTGCTCTAAAGAGGGCTGAAAGCACTCAAGTCTCATGTGTCACTCTAATGGCGTGTCTGCGGTCCATCCATCAGTCTTTCTCACTTTCTGTGTGTGTGTCTGCAGTTTGACTTTGTGGAGCTTTTGGATGGGCGGCGGCTCCTGGCCCAAGACATCCACGGTCTGGAAGGGCCTGTGGCTATGCAGCGGAGCCTCGTGCCCATCACCACACACGACACGGGCTTTATCCAATATATGGACTCAGGCATCTGGCACTTGGCCATCTACAACGATGGAAAAGAAACTGAGACTGTCTCCTTCCTCACCACCGCCATAGGTGAGTGCCCTGGGCATGACCCGCTGCTCAAACCTGTAATAGCAATCCATAATCCCTATAATGCCAACCAGCAGCGCTCCATAGCAAACAGCTCAAACTTGGGGCATGAGTCAGAGACACTGGTAGACTTCAATAGCCAAAGAAAGTGCAGGTTAATCAAGGTGAAGCTGAATATTACAAAAATCAGGACATCAGTGCTATCCTGCCATGCCCCTGAGTAGGGCATTGAGAGATCATAATATCCTCATTAGCCTGAGTGTCTTCCAAGCGAATCAGGGGTCCAGCTTCTGGGATCCATTTGCATACAATTCAAAGTATGATTGTACCCTCCTGCTAGTGCCATTTTTGATCACGATTTGCTCCCATTTCCATCTACTCTCCAAGTGGCAAAGATAATTCTCTGCTCTGACTCTAACTCTGCACGGCACGCGCCTGTGTTTCCAACATACGTCCTTCTTTGTGGAGGTGACTTCGTTTTGTACGCGCCTCTTTGTTCTCCCTAAAGCACCTTTGATTAGCACTGCTGTATCAAGCAAGGTGTGAGAGGGCCTGAGGTGTCGACTTTCACAGGGATGGCAGCTGGGAGCTGTTCTCACTTGCTCTTTAATTAAAAGCTCCTGGGCCAGAGTCCATCTGTGACAAGGGCTGTGCCAGGCAGCAGATCGATGAGATGCTGTCCTCAACACCAAGTGGAGACAGGCAAGACATGCACTATGCCCCCCCTGCTGTGCCAACAACAGCTGTAATTCAATACTTAATATATGATATGACACAAGAAAGGGGGAGTCAGGGCAGCGTGTTTACTTTTGGTTATTTCTTCTTGACTGAGTGTGCATGAAGCCCTCCTGTGGTTTGCATCAGAGAAAACACATCTAGATAAGGTATTCTGTGCAGCGGATGGGGTGGGGCAGAGTTAGTCATAGCAAGAAGTCTGCCTCTGTGCATTTGTATTGGAGCTGATCTGCTCAGAGGGAGGCAGGGGGGCCCTTTCTAAAATGGGTCACCGGTTAAGTGCCCTTCAGCAGAAATTGAATCTCACCAACTGCCTGAATTGTATTGAGCCGTGGAGGGATGGAGTTGACCTTCAAATAGAGTGGCCTAGGTATAGAAATATATGTGAACAATATCCAGAACAGGCACGCTGAGAAACACAAGCAGTCTTGTTTAAAAGATACTAACAGAGACATTATTTTAGTCTTTCTGACAGGGGTTGCAGGAAAAAAATGTCTTACTTCTCCGTCACGAAGGTGCCTCATGCTCTTTACATGTATTAAATGAAAGGTTTTCTTGGTGCACACAGGCGTGCCATAATATATCTGCAGGGATGGAGCGTCCCTGTCTTTAATCTGGGTTGCTCCTCATTACTTGGCTGTGGCTCCATGGCAATGTGAAATGTGTCCTAGTGAATGTTTTGTATCACAACCCTCTGGAGCATGAAGACATTTGTCCCTGCTGCCTGGTGCCAGACATGCTTCAGCCTTCAGACTTCCTATGCAGGAAGGTAAAGCAAAGAGCCAGCGGGCACCAATGTCTTACTCCAGGAGTTTTACTCCATATCCTGTCCCAGTCTATAGTAGAGATTCTTTCTGTACACAACCACCCATCATTCAGAGGTGTTGTGCATCCTCTGAGAGCATGGCAAGTCGCTGATTAAACCTGCCTACTGCATGCTACTCTGTCCTCCACGACTGGAGAGACTCACACAATAGTTAGCTCCCCTGATATGAAGGGTAATGAATTTCAATGAAGCTCTGCTTGAATCTGTGATTTATGCGTTGGCCTATGTCGAGTGTGTGGCTAAGAGATATTCATGGCCTCCCTTCCCTGCTCTCGGTGGAATCGCAGGCAGTAGACGTGGGCAGTGTGTAGTCTACAAAACTGCGTCAGCGTCAGTCCATGATTGCTCAATTAAACATGTTAGATTGACAGACTATTGTTCACCACAGAAATGTCCATGATGGATAAAGATAGCCTTCATTAGAGACACATTAGTGTGCACAACCTGCAGTGGATTAGTTTCAGAATCTTTCGTGGTGAATAATAAATGACAACCTTACTTTGCAATATTTGTGTCCCTGCAATATTTACACTACAGTGTCTGAATATTTGTAACACTTGGTAGGCATTTCTAATCCCTATGCACACACTCCTATCTAATTTCCCTAACCATCACGCCCCTCACACACACAAACGACTTGTCTCTTTATAGCTTTGAGCTAAGCAGCCCTGACCTTCTTCTACAGCCATCGAAACCCCACCAAAGTCCTGATTGCCTCCACCACACCAGAGGACAGTCTCCCCTGCAAGCCTCTATAGCACAGAAAACACCAGCAGCCTTTCTCTGCTTTCTGCCCACCGTTCTCTGTCTTCACTGTATCTCTGGTCTGCCTGTATGTCCCTCTCCCTCCCTCTCTGTCTCTCTCTCTCTCTCTCTCTCCTTCTCTCTCTTTGTCTTTGTCTTTTCTCTCTCTCTGTCTTGCATTGCATCCTCAGTGATGATTGACTCTCCAGAGTAAAGGGAAGCTGAATCCATGGCTCACATTTCTAGCCCCTTTGTGGAGCACAAGAGATGCTTTGTTCACTAAGTTTTGCCTCAGAGTTTCTGCTGCCTGAAGGCAACGGACAAGATTGAATATTTTTCAGCACCATTTCAGACTTAATTCAGTGAGCATCACATTTCACAGTTGTGCTGCTGTACTTGAGAGATCAGCAGTCGGTCTTTTTTTTTAATAAAAACAAGTGTCAGAACATGGCGTTTTAGCAGAAATAATTATTTTGCAAATGAATTTGATTTAGTTAGAGGGATCAATAGAGGAAAATATGGCTCTGTATGTCCTGCTGATTGTCTGGAACACATAAAAATACACTGTGTGCTGGGAGAGCAATACAATGAATTGTCATAATCACAGTTAAAAACGAATGCGATGCAGACAGCCTGTAAACGGCATAAATACTAACACGAAACATATATTAAAATCGTACAAATCTATCTTAGTGTTGTCCTCCTGGTGTCCCAGGCTAAGAAAAGCTTATTAGTACATGATGTTCTTGTCACCTGAAAATTAAAAAGGGGTGCTGAAGGCAATTAAAAAGCGTTACAACAACATTTACAGGTCCACAAATCTGTGGGAAAAAACCAGCAAAAATATATTAGGATTATGATGTGGTAAAAATGAAATATCAGAGGTTTGATGCAAGGGCTGCAAGAAACGTAGTGTTGAATAACACAACACAGCATTGTGTTTTTATGATTATTTATATTGCACGCTTTGTGTACTCGGAGAGGCATTTATAAACACCAGTGACTCCGAAGAAAAAAAACATGTCTGGATCAGCATGAATTATTGTGGGTCTGCGGTAAGTCACACACTATTTGATTTGTACACACTTAGACAAGGTGTTGTGGTGCTGTTTGTGTGTCCCACTGCAATTTTTTTATTCCTGATTCAGTTTATTGTCTTGTATTCAGGACTTTATAGGTTGTTTTCAAAGACCCACTTGATAAGAACTAGTAGGTTTCAGGTAACTTAGCTTATAGCATTGTGATAAATAGACAACGAAGGAACACAATGTAGTCAGCCTGGTCTACTCATTGTTTCAGCGGTCTGAAATCAGACCATAGATGGTTACATTACAATGGAGGATGTAGTGTTGCTGACTCTTTGCCTGTTTGCAATAAAAGCATCCAATTAGGTTCAGCAAATGACACATGCGAGCCACTTATAACATCCACTGTATATTAAATCCTACACAATCAGAACTTGTTTACTCTTTGAAAATGCTCCTGCTGGTGTGAAACATTAGTAACACTCAGAGCCGTGAAGTAGAAATGTTGACAGGCCTGAAGCCTCTGTTTATCACTGTCATTAGCAAAGGGATAATAATCAACCATAAAGAAAATGAGTGGGAGGAAAAATTGTTTTTCAGAGCACATTACTGAGAAAATCTCCTGACTGCTCTCTTTACAGATTCTATTGACGACTGTCCCAGTAACTGCTTTGGGAACGGTGACTGTGTCGCTGGAACATGCCACTGCTTTTTAGGATTCAAAGGACCTGACTGTGGGCGAGGTGAGTCACTGCCTCACTCAAAATGCCGCTAATAATCTTCATCATTCAGACACATCTCATTTCAGGAGGCTGACCAAATTATATTCACTGCATGGCTGCGGCGAAGGAATTTTAATCTTACAATTGCTTTTAATTGTACTTGAGATCTTTTTTTTTTTCATTAAATGAAGCAGTGCTACTCCACCCCCGTCACCAAGTGCTTTCTCAAGATGGGATTGTTGAGTTTCCCTCTTAGCCTTGAACTTTAACAACCTGAAGTGTCCTGCCGTGACTTAAAGGATACACAGCCATGGAGTTTTTCTATTTATTGCAATAGAAAATGACAAAAAGTGTGTTTTGCAGCACCTGTTTCTAACCGTTACACCTTTATTGCATGTCTCTGATCGGTGTAAAGGGTGCAGCAGTGGCGGTTTATTTTGCCGTGCCTGTGAGCCTGCAGTGGCACATTCTCACAACGTGTGAAAGTGCGAGATAGCATAGATGGAACAAGTCACATCAGACACTTGACTCGAGCCACACCTTTGATTATAACTAAATGAAAAGGTCTTCATGGCATTACAGCACACCTTCTGTGTGAGATTTAACTCTCACATCGACTCTGTTGTCCTTCTGCGACACCTCAGAGCAAAACTTCTACTTGAATGTAATGTGAAAATAACAAGATTAGTCACAAAAATATGCTCTTGAAGAGGATTGTTAACAAAGTACCTTTGTGTCTTCTTGCAGTTTATTATGTTCATTTGGATTCAAGAATGTGTTATGTAAATAAAATACAACTGGTAATTTTTTACCCCCTCACAGTGGTGCATAGAGAAAAAAAAAATTTGAATTTTAAGGCAAGCGTTGACTCACTCTGTCAATTATTAAAACCAAGGCTGTATTAATTTTTAACCTCATTAAAATCACATAAAATACAAGTTTAGGCAGCGTGTTGTTTGCTTTGGTTGTCTTTAAACACACTGTGCATGTGTCGGTTATACATGCTGTAATACATTTTTTAACAGCCACGTGTACTGTATATAAATATATCTGTTGATGTATGTTGTCAGGTGTTGTCATCTGCTCTGGATGCACCAAGTAATTGGTGCTAGGAGGACAGGAAACCTTTTAACATTTCAGTCATATTGAGCACACCATTCTTTGAAGCTGTGGTTAGAGGGCTCCATTCAAACAGATGCATGCTGTCTGCTCTTTTCAAAGCCGCCTGTCCAGTGCTATGCAGTGGGAATGGTCAATACCTTAAAGGTCGCTGCATGTGTCACAGCGGCTGGAAAGGTTCAGAGTGTGACGTTCCCACCAACCAGTGCATCGACATCTCATGCAGCAGCCACGGGACCTGCATCGTGGGAACCTGCATCTGCAACCCCGGCTACAAGGGGGAGAACTGTGAAGAAGGTAATTGTTTTATAAACTCTTGGTAATGTATCCTAAATGAATAAATCCCGCTGTAACCACTAGCTTAGCTTGTTAGTGCTTGACATTTTCCTCATAATGGTGGTGCCTATTAAGTCAGTATGGCTTACAGTCATTGTAGTTGTAAAGAGAGGACATCCTCTATGAAGCGTTATAGCCATAACACTTCATAATATGCATCCGAGGTGAATTTTCCTTGTATAAATCATGGATATAAGACATTACGCTAATAGAAACAGTCCATTTATTGTCTGAATTTTTAGACGCACATCCTGATGTTAATCTATTAGGAACTCTACATTCATTCGCTGGATAAGGCTTGACCAGATAAGACTGAAGGAGCCATTGTGTTTGTCAGCTCTCATTTCAAGATGAAAAATGGACCGTGGGAGTTTGATAAATGGGGGTTTGTGACATCCATAGGCCCCCATTCTATTTTAGGTATAGTGTTAGCCATAAGGAGTGGATGGGAATGTGGACGAGGGCCCTTTAACATTTTTACCTTTCTTCCATGTGACCTTCAGCCACAATGATTAATTGCCAGGAGAGAGTTTCTTGTCAGTTAGCCTCTGATCTTTGTGCCTTGTGCCCAAACCATCTGCTAAGAGGCAAGGGATCCTGTTTGTCTCGCTATAACAGCCTTTATACCCATTTATGTCATGGTAAAGGGGAGCTGCCATGGCGTGGCCTGCTGCTCTCAGTAGCTAGACACTGCTCCTTCTTGGAGCCCATTTGCCATCTGTGTGTACCTCGCAGATATTGTCTAGGCAAAAAAAAAACAAATGTTGTGACTGTGTGCTCCCACAGTGCTTGTTCCCTACAAAGGGAACTCTCATTGAACATCGTGTCGGGGAAAGACATGGTATAGAAACAAGAATCAGTTTGATATTTGCATACTAATTGAAGCGATACAGTGTGCACTGATACAATGTACAGAAAAGATGTAGCAGAGGGAAGACAGTCAACGGCTTCTTTCGTCAAACTAATCTTTACGACAGAGCTGAGGATGCTCCCTCGCACAGGAAGTCAAGCTGTTGCCTCAGGCCTTTCCTTACTGCTCCTTATGTTCTATAGGATTTCTAGCTTTGCGTCACTCTGGCTTTTTGTTTTAGAAGAAACATGCTCCTATTAAGGGAGCTTCCCTCTTTGCGATGGATTTTCACTGTGCAGTGATGAGTGCCAGCCGAAGCGTGGGCTGTACCTGCAGGTTTGTGCCATAAGACCCAGTGTGAAAACAGCCATTTAATTTGCTTCTTTGAAAATCTTGGCTCTGTTTTAAGAAAAAGTAGGCCTCCTTGCATCATTACGTGTGTGTTTCCTCTCTGTACCCTTTTTTTTTTTTTTATATGTGCTAAGCTGAGCGGTAGCCCGCTGCATTTTGCCATTCCACTCAGGATCAAATAGAGATGCCAGGTTGCCTCTGAAAAAAGACAAACAGCAGGTGACTGGTGTGTCTAACACTCCCTCTTTGGAACTCTTTTTAGTCGACTGCCTGGATCCAACATGCTCAGGCCGAGGGGTGTGTGTCCAGGGAGAGTGCCACTGCTTTGTAGGGTGGGGCGGGCCAGGATGTGAGAGCCCCAGGGCCTCCTGCATGGACCAGTGCTCTGGACACGGAGCTTTCCTGGCAGACACCGGAACCTGCAGCTGTGATCCCAACTGGACGGGCCTCGACTGCGCTACAGGTGAGTACTTCCCTCAGATGAGAGTAAATATTGGCAGCAGTCCTCCCTTTTCACTGGCCAGTACCACTTAAGCTCTGCTTACCAAGAAGAAGAAAAAAATCACAGAAAATGTTGCAGAGGTTAAGTTAAATTAGCCAAGAAATTACTTAGGGTATAAACATGATTTTAGCCATCTGCTTATGCACTTAATGTTGCTTAAATATGAAGAAGCAACAGTTTGTACAAATCTTAAAATATCAATTAAATTGCAACACGATACTGTAGTTGAATGTTTCATAGAATCAATAAATATCTTACAGCAATGACTACAAATGCTTGTCCACCAATACTTAGAACTGTAACTGTTGACAATAAAAATAAAACAAACAGCAACCTTGACATCCCCCATCAGTTCATCTCTGATAATCTCCTCGCCTTTGTGTCTAAATATATTGTATCGTTTGGTTCTGTATAACTTTGATAAATGGCCGGCTCCCTGCACAAGTAAACATTTTTGATTTCCATAAAAGAAATTGGCATAAAAGAAAATGGCTCACATAAAAGCCTCAATTATTCTCATCAATGATCAGTTGGAGGTCCGTGGCTGGCAATCAAAGATTTTGCTTTTTCCTTTTTACGATTGGCTTCACTCAACTTTCCACATGGTTACAGCTGGAAGCCACACAAGGGAGGGGAAGCATGCATAGCAGGGATATTGTCAGAGGCAAGATCTAATGCAAGTTAATGCTCTTTGTTGAGTTCTGGTTTTCTTCACATTGGTGCACAGGTTCACAGCTGAAGATTTTTGAATTTTTTTTTTTTTTACCCCCTACCCCCAGAGGATTGTCCTCATTGTGTTCATTTTGTCTATGGGGAATGTTCTCTCTTAGGTATGCAGGAGAATAAGATACAGTTTTAGAGCCAGAATATACCTTCTTGGGGCTCTAAGGATGAAATGAGTACAATATAGGTTTGGCTCTGACAGCAGTGTGCCTGCTCACATTTACTAAAGAAGTATTTTACTGGAAAAACCTCACTGAACTCAGAGGTGGATTGTTAAAGAGCTGTCAAATGCAGGCATCACTGACTTGCAGTGTTGGCGGATGCAAAGGAAAAAGGTGTCTCTTTTTTGTATTTTTCATTATACCGCATGCCAGCTGAGGAATTTTTACAATTCTCCACACATGAGACATGTGATTTGTGTTTATGGGGATTCTCCTGCAGACTGATGCTGCATTTGAGCAGCTCTCTGATGTGTTGATAATCTCTACATCAGCTCTGTTTTCATACAGACTGATACAATTGCTTCAGCTGCTTTCATTCAGACAACATAATTTGTATTCTCGCAAAATATTTTTTCCGAAATCAAAGCTTTTGCACAGCAGTCACGAATCCCTTTTACATTCCACGCAGACACAGTGACCTATTAGGTAATCCCAAGGATTTTCAGGGAAATGGGCAGTTAGTCTGAGTTTGCCTCGCAGAGAAAAAGCTCTGTAAATGATGACGAGTTGGCTCTTTATCCACCTTTATCCTGTTCATTGTCGAGCTTTCTGTGGACTAATACAACACTAAGCTCAGTGGTGTGGTAGTACAGCCGGCAGCCCGTAACCTTGCTGACTTGGGGAAAGAAAAAAAAAAGGATGGAAAGCTTTCAATATATCTTTCAAAGATTCTTTAATCCCATCCTCCTCCCAAATACTTTTAAGTCACAAACTCATTTTCTTGTGCGGCTTTGGAACAGTCCAACCTAGGTGTGCACAGTTGGTTGTAATGCTGTTACTCGCAATAAAACAATGCCTGAGGTTTTATGCCCTTTAATATGTGTGTTTTCATGCCATTTTTGCCATTCTCCCACCCAGAGGAAAGTTTGTTTACATGGTCCTTTTGCACAAATGGTAGCAGCCATCATGGGAATGGGGGTATTTCTCACTGTGGACTCCTCTGGCCACGGATAATGAGGGTTTGCCTGCAGGCTGTAATTGCATCTTTATCACGTTAAAGGTTTCTCCTTTGTTCCAGCTGAACAGTTGTCTCACAGTCGGTTTGTTTTCTCCGACCACTATGCATTCTAATAACTCTGAAGAACGAACTGGGAGTCAGCTTCTTTTTTTTTTTTCCTCCAAAATACGTGCTAATGATCGCTGTTCATTATGGTCATTAGCACCTCCTGTTTAATATCATCTTTAGTGGATGAAGCACTGGTTCAGATGCATAAGCAGAGCTCTGTGGCCAAATTTGTATTTTTTTTTATTTGCTTAAGCACTCGCAGGAAAACTAATTCAAATTCTACTAGCATGCTATACCTAGAAATCAAAAGTCAGGCATATTATTAGCACTTGTCGCAGAGCTGTAATTAGCAGAGAGTGATTTTTATTTATTTATTTAAGCTTTTTAAGCTAGCAGTGGCACGTTATGGTTTCTGGCTGAAAACAGCACTCGGATTGAATTTGTAACAATGACAAAATAGGCACTGTAAAGGCAGTAATTGACTTATTAAAAGATTTTACCTTCAGTTTGGTCCCCTGTGGTCATATTTGAATTGGCTTGGCTAATAAGCCAGGAATACATGGCCTATTGTTCATCGTTGCCCTATACTGCTAAGCCCCTTTTAATACAGAATAGTTAATAAAGAGGTTAACGTTTCAATGAGATTCATAAGTAATCTGTCAGTGTTTAATTTCTTTGAGCTTTCGGCATGTCATGCTCTCCCTCGAGTTCATGAGATGAGGGTAATGTCCCAGGCTCTATCACACCCAGTCAGGGAGGTCTTTCAGCCGCCACACAATAGCGTCAGCCGAGCTTTACCACGGCTCTGTCTCTCGGTCGCCTCCGTTCCATGAATGAATGTACTTCTTCCTCTTGTACACAGTACTTAGAATAAAAATAGCAGTATTGACATTTTGTGGTTTGAATCGCTGCGTGTGGAGCCTTGCCTCATGCCTGTAGCCCTTAGCAGACCATGTGGCCAAGCTTTGAAAACAGCGTGAAAAATAAAAGAGATAAGACTTACAGTTTAATCAAAATGGTAGGGCTGATGTTGTTGCCGTTTCTAGAAGTTCCAGCTGTGTATTTTTTCCCCACCTTCATAGCACAAAGAGATGAATTTACAAAACAGAGAAGAGGCAAGGGGAAGAATAAGTCTGCTAAGGCCACAGCAATCCTTGTCTTTTCTTGGTAATGGACTTATTAGATTTGTATTGTCAAAAAGGATTGCCCCTCATGAGGTGCAGGAATTTCTTTTCAGCTGCCATCAGACAAGGTAGTGGAGCGTGGCCGCCTTTCCTTGACAATAACTTCTGGATTTGTCTTTTTTTCCACCCCTGTTGCCTTGTCCCATCACCACCACCACCACCACCCCCTCTTCCTCTCTGTCTGTCTTCCCCCACTCCCTTTTTTTTGTCTTTCTTCTATGTCCCTGTCTCCCACAGAGATTTGTGCAGCGGACTGTGGTGGCCATGGCATTTGTGTTTCGGGCACCTGCCGCTGCGACGAAGGCTGGATGGGCACTGGGTGTGACCAGAGGGCGTGTCACCCACGCTGCAACGAACATGGCACTTGCAAGGACGGCAAGTGTGAATGCAGTCCCGGGTGGAACGGAGAACACTGCACTATTGGTAGGATGGGAAGAGGTTTTGGGTTGGGTGGAATGGGGGGGGGGGGGGGTTCTGTCTGTCTGTGTGTTTTGGAATCCAACAAAAGCGAAGGCTGACATTCTGCCTGCCTGTGTATGAGGAACTGGGTGTGAGGGGATGGGGTCCAGTCGGAAAAGAGAGGGAAAAGCATGCTTAATTGAATTTGTGCAACTCGGTAAAGCATGAACAGGTTTACTCAAGGATCTGAGGCTTGCCTTCATGCATTTTAATGTGGGAATGTGCTAAGGTGTCCTTTCATTTTACTCATCCCTTTCCCCATCTCTTTCTTTGCTCCTTATTCCATTTACTATGAATTTCAAGTGCTGACATGTGAGTCATTGTGAAGCAGGTCAACCACCGCTTTTAGCTCTTTGTGTTTTTTGACGTTCTTCTTCTGTAAACACTCGCACAAGTTAAGTTTTCGAGACCTTCACCAGATGTCAAAAGCTTTCTTAAAAACCTTGACTCATGTAAACCTAAAAAAAAAAGTTTCAGTTTGTATTTACTTGCCAGAGACTGAAATGATTAAGTGCTGTGTGGTTTGTGGTGGTTTCATCATCTCTTCTCAGTGTGCCAGCTGTGGTTCAGTGGTTGATAATGTTGCCCTTTTTTATTTTTGTTTAAACAGAGAATAGTTAAGCGGTAGAACTCTTGTTAAGTGTACACAACACTTTAGATTGAAAATGTACTTTTTGCTATTGTTTGCTTTCCAGGCGAGGTGACTGCAGTAATATGTTAATTTCCCACTGCAGCCAGGCTTTTATCACAAGTAGCTCAACAGTAACAAGCAGTAGTTGACCTCCGTTTGTAACCCGTCTTTTCTGTTTCTGAAATGTCAACTGCTTCAAAGGTGGAGAATGCAGATATTTTTAGTTACGGTGATGGATGTTCCTGAGGTTTTGACAGTTTACGTGCAACCTGAGCTCATTAAGACAAGTGTTATAATGCAGTTATCTTCTCAATGTTTGATGTCAGCACTGTCAAACCTCTCCTAAACATCAGAGGCGATGCCAAGGACATGCTATGTGATGCCTGCTTTTGCAAGACTGCAACTTTAGCATTCTGTGGTTGTGTGTGTGTGTGCATCAGTTCCTCATTTTTTTCCTCTTCTGTTTGTTTTCTTCTTCTCTTTTATTTCTTTGATTTATTGGAGGAAAGTAACTGAATGCATCCAGTAAAAGAAAAAAAAAGTGTACTTGCGCTGTGGAATACAATGGCCCTCTTGGTTTAGTGAACAACAATTTGACTCAGAAATAAGGTGGGACAAAAATTTGAGAATGCTCATAAGTACGTTTGTAGTCAAATAGATAATGGTTTTTCACAGTACTCTTTTGCATATCTTGATGCAGAGCTGCCTGAGTACAGCGCCTCGACTCAGTTTGTGAATGTTTTATATGCTGACCTTACATTATTGATGAGACTTTTATAAGTGCCATATTGAGATCCCCCCCCCGCTTGACAAGAATATTCCTCAGTGTCATCCATTAAGATGCCAAAGATCTCAATTTAAATCAATTTTCATTATTGGGAGTTCTGTGTTGTCCCAGAGCCCCCCGTGCAGCGGAGCCCAAGAGGTCCTGCCATTGACAAAACCTCTGGTGACCTCATCGTCCGTACAGGCGTTTCAAGATTAAAAGCACTTTTTGTTGAACATTCCGACCTCCTGTACTGGTTAAGACATTTATGGGCGGTAATATGTGCATCAATCATGTTGCTTTTGAAACACTCCCCTGAGACACTCTGCCGATCGTAGCAGTTAATAAACAGGGACAGATTGAACCATATTTTTTTTTTATCCTCTCTCTGGTTCTTCTGTTTATCTTTCCTCTCTTATTCTCTTTCTCCGTGTTCACGACCTCCCCGTCTTTTTTTCCATCTCCATTCCTCTCCTGTGTGTTGGATCGTACGTGTCGTGTTGCTTGTAATGCATGCTTGTAATGCTTCATGACTGCATTGTTATTTTTTTTTCCTTTTTGTAATTGTAAACTAACACATTGCCTTGCTGTCCTGTCATGGAAGTGGCACTGTTCAAACCTCCCTTATATGTCCTGTCTTTTATCTCCCAAGCTCACTATCTGGATAAGGTAGTGAAAGGTATGGCATTCCTCCTTCCTTCTATTTTGCCCTCCTCCCATTGTAACTCCAGCCAGCATTAACAAATCATGCACACGCTCCATGCTCTTCTCTTACATTGACATTTGCACACACTATGCACTTCTTGTTGCTCCAAACAACTCATTCTAATTACCCCCCCCCCCCCCCCCCCCCATCAACTTTTTTGCCATATTGTCACACAGTAATCTCCTCTTAGCACTTTCGCACCGTGTGATAAAGTTGCGCTGCTTTCCTTACGTGTTGGATGTTTGGTTTGTGTGCATCCTGCTTTCTCAATAGGGGGTGTTGGGGAAAAGGGGGCTTCATAACCTGTGCCATGCATTATGGATGAGTGTGCAGCTATGCGAGCGGCCTGATAGGTGCTGAGGCCGCATCCTCTCTAATTAAAAGAGTTCATGGTCTGGTTGGTGCAGGGCGAGCAGGGGGTGGAGGCTCTGCTGCAACCTGGCCTCTCTGCCTCCAGCACCCTCTCTCTCTCTCTCTCTCTCGCTCTGACTGTGTCCTTGGTAATGGACCACCTGGCACGAGTGCGGCTGCCAGAGGAGTTGTGCGAACACTTGCAGCCTCACGTTTGCATTTTCAGGCAGGCTTGGGCAGGGCTCAGCAGGGGCTTCTCTCTGAAAGGGCTGCCAATTAAGTTGTACCAGTGCCAACAGAGAGTGGATCTTTATTTGTCCTTGTAATAAACATTCTGAGCTTACTAATCATCTGTCTCCACTGGTCTAACCAGAGCTATTTCGTCCATTTGCTCAAATTAAAGGACAGCTAATTCCTGAAAGTGTCTAGGAGGCAAGGCATTGAATCATTATATCAGCCTTCAGTAGTGAATCTCAAACAGAACATTCAGATGGGAATTTGTTGTTTTCCTTTATTTACATAGATCTACACTATTTTACAAAACCCAAGGAATAGTACAAGAGTACAAATGAATGGCTGCGACTGAGACACAAAAAATACTCATACTCATATTTTGTATATAAATATATTCCCACTTTTTAAACCCTCTGAATCCCGAGCAGTTTGTGGGTGTTTTTTCCACACCTGTCATACTTTTAGTCAGTATGGCTCATTTTTTTTCTACAATATAAAGTCTTGTGCTTCTGTGGAAACAGCATAATCACGGCTATAAGAGAATGCCAACATGACATTTGTACAGTATAATACATACATAAAGACGTAAACCCTTACAAATATGAAAGAAATAATACAAATGCTTACTTTTTACAGCTACTTATTTACTAGTTTTCACACTACTCTGCACATAATCTGTAAAAAGCCTCCGAATCAGCCAAATATTTGCTGAATTTTTGCCGCATGACAGCTGGTGGCAAGTGAATCAATCATGGCTTCCTAGTTCCACTGAGAAAATCTCGTCAGTGCAAATTGTTTTGGCGTTTATCAATCTAGACAAGTCGAATCAAAGAAAAATACTCGACTAGTTTTTTTTTTTTTTTTTTAAACAATACAGCTCCTACAGTACATGAGGCGGTTCATTGAACAGACGGCTCATGCTATAATACCTTCCTTACTTAGTGCTGAAGTAAACAAAATGTAACTAAAGCATCACTCAACCAGCCGCGTCCAACTTTACCCATCTACTGCTGGTGCTGCTTCTAACTCTTCTCATGCTAAAGATGGTCTCTGTGTCCTTCTCATCACTGTTTCTTCCATCAGCTGATTGTTCTCTTTTATACAGCTCCCATTCAGCACACCTGCCTCTCTCGCTTGCCCACACCTATTCTCTGTCTGCCTCTCTCTCTCTCTTTCTTTCTTTCTTTCTCTGTCTGTGATATAAGAGCGCACAGTCGAGACAGCTGCCCCCATCTCTTAAGTTGATAAAAAAAAAAATGGGTCAGCTTGGCATTCTCTCTATCAAGGCAGCTTACTAACAACACAAACTGTGACAGTGTTGGCGTGTTTGATATCTTCAGATTTTTTAACCCTCTTCTTCAGTGAGAGGATATGAATCATAAAGAACCAGATAAATGTCAAACAGCCGGAGAAAATGGGTGAGATAATCCTCTGATCTGTAGGCCCTTGTGACGACACATCCAAAGAGAAACAGAGGAACGTTTCACCTGTCGCTCTGCCTCAGCCTGCATTTACAGTAGCTCCCTTGGGGTCACATGTCCACAGTTAGTGTAAGCACAGCCCATCCCTGCAGAATGACACTGCCTTATATACTACTATACTGTTTTGTTTTCTGAGCATGCACTCCTCCATTAAAGGATAGTCTTATTGATTGCTAAGATGAGCCTGGATCAATTATCAAGTAATAATATAGACCTTCTTTTTTTACAGAAGACAGTATCAGTAATATTAGTGACAAAATTATGCTTAAAATCCACAAAAATATAAAAGTAGATCCAATTATGTGCAGGAATACCAGCATATACACCATTGCACTCATTAGCCAGCCATAGCAGCACAGCTAAAGGAGGCCAATCTACTGTAGTAATGAGTGAATATTGATTTAGAAGATCCCTCTTATCTGATTGTACTACAAAGGGATATTAGAAGCTTCACAAAAGGTGTATCAAATTAATCAACTTCAGCTGAGGGTCATTATAGCCTCACTCATTTAAAATCCTAACATGACTTCAGTCTTTAGCTACTAGAGAAACGTTAGCAACCAGCCTCTGTCATCTACAAGCCCACACTCTGTCTGTTTCTGCACAGACGATGCCCAGTGTTGATCTGTTACCCATTAAAACTGCATTATTGTGTACTCTGCAACAACCTTTGTGTTTGTCCCCTTTTTGTTACACAGAGGGCTGTCCTGGTTTGTGCAATGGAAATGGTAGGTGCACTCTGGGTAACAATGGCTGGTACTGTGTGTGCCAGCTGGGCTGGAGGGGCACTGGCTGTGACACCTCAATGGAAACTGCCTGCAGTGATGTCAAGGACAACGATGGAGGTAAAATCACAAACAACACACAGCAGTGACTTCTGACACTGGCCAGACGTCAACAGAGACTCTTACCCAGACATGATTTGACTATAAAATGAACCACCTTTGTGCTTTAGAATATACTGTACCGGCTTTATGCTTTTGCAGCCTCACTTCTTACACAGGTGTGGATGAGGAATGGCTCACAGCCAGTCACCTGGACAACAGGTTTTTTATTAAAAAGCAGAGTCGCTGGCCCGAGGCCTTGAACATTCACTGGCCCCAGGAGGAAGTCTATGCTCTGCCCTCTAACTAGCCCAGAGCAGAGCCAGGCACACACACAGAGCCAGCCCAGGGGGCTGCGCCGCTCTTGAGGCCAACAGAGAGACGTGACTTCCTTTCTTCCAGACCTCTTTCTTGGCCTGAGCTTCGCGCTAGTATTCCTTATTTATGCAGGGCCAGTTTGTCTCCCCATCACTGTACAGAGACCACACAGCTCTCGATGGCAAAAGCAAGGTGCTGCTGGGGATTTGACTGACTCCTGACAGCAGAGTTTATTTTTACCACCCATCTGGCCAGATAGGCCCTGAAAGTAAAGGGTAGGGAGTCCAATGACCCACTTCGGCAAAGTAAAGTGCATTGCAAACAGCTCCTTCTGTTTAGTGTTATTTTATTTAAATTACTAATAACCAAGAGCAATGCTTAAGATATTTATAATACTATATAACCACAATCAAAATGATTAATCCCCACCTGTCTCTTCTTTTCTTTCATGTTTTTCTCTAGTACTCCCTTCAAATGCCCCAAATAAGCGACACATAATACTCTCTCTCTGCTTTTCTTTGATTATAGCTAAGTTGTATCCTCTGCTTATTTTATATCTTGAAGTATTGTGCATATATTAACATGAGACGAAATATAGCAGCAGGAAATTTGGGCAGTAAAGATATGGAGAGTGTGTGCAGACAGCAGCAGTAGTGGAGGATTTATGCTGAGACCTCCTTGCAGATTTAGAGCTGCGTTTCTGTAAATGGAGTTGGGAATTTGATGAGAATAAATGATCTCCATCTGATTGGTTCCCAATTCAATCTGCTGCATGACAACGATCCCAAAACATTCAGCCAGACTCATAAAGAATGAGATGAGAACAAAAACCCCCGCAGTGGATGGTGTGGCCTCTGCACGTCCTTAGTCTCAGAATCATGGAATAAGAAGCAACCTGCCACACGTAATATACTGGATAAGCTCATCACTTGTACCCAAAACTTTTCCACACTGCTGTATATTGCTTGATTGCTTTTGCCAGGTGTGTGTCCATGCTGTTGTTTAACGTGCTTTTGTGTGTGTGTGTGTGTGTGTGACTTGTCTGACCTTGTCAGATGGCCTGGTGGACTGCATGGATCCAGACTGCTGTCTGCAGGCAACCTGTCACACCACCTCTCTGTGTGTGGGCTCCCCGGATCCCCTGGACATCATCCAGGAGACACAGATGTCCTCTGCACAGAGCAACCTGCAGACTTTCTATGAGCGTGTGCGCTTCCTGGTGGGCAGGGACAGCACACACATCATCCCCGGAGCCAACCCCTTCGATGGCATGTGAGTGACTTGTGCATTACTCCCACCAGACAGCACCCAGTGCACCCATGTCTAACTAGAGAGGGGAGCTGCTGTTCTCCTGGGAAAAGATTTCTAGCATCAATATTTGATTGAATTCTTTCTTTTTTTTTTAATTCAGAGTTTTTTGAGATTGTGCTCTTTCAGTGGAGGTAGTCAAGTTGGTAATTGATGCTCTGTTGAACTCAACAGTGGTCCAGACTGAATTTGAATTAGCTAACATCACTTTTTAAGTAATGTCATTTCAGGAGCAAGCATAAATCAGTCAATGGGTTTTATTTTTTAATGTAGGACAGTTCAAATTGCTGTAGCCTGTTATAGCTATTGCACTTTTTAGTAAATGTAAAAAAAAAAAATTGAATCCAGAAAAAAAATGTCTGTGCAGCGGAGTGGAGTGGAGGCAGCTGTAGGGAAATGTAGGTCGAGACGGGCAGAGACATGTGACATGCTCGGCTGAAAGGTTGATGGACAAATGATGATGGACAAACACAGAATGTGGCGAAAAGCAAGGAGCATTCCCCACCAAGAGAGGCATCTCATATTCATGTATTGTGATTACTTTTACTGTAATCCATCTGAGGCCCACTCCCAGAGGCAAAGCTCATGACACCCCAGCCATGGAATCTGAGATTCTTTCATATCACACAGGATAGCAGTCAACTGTCCCAAAAGATTCCCCCTGCCTCTGTTTTCCTTTGTCTCCTTCTCTTTTCATCTTTAATCGCTTGTGAGGCTGTGTCACCTATTTGCATTTCACTTGCTTATGTATTTCTCTCATTTTGGCTTATTATATTTGTGTGACAGCAACAGACAAACAGCCGCAGCAACATAAAGATCAGATTGAGAATATTTGAATTTTTATTTGTAGAATGTCAATTTGGATTTTCATGGTTTGTGGTTGTGGTTTCAGACAGTTATGTTTTAGTGTGGCATTTGAAGGTTAAGTCAAAGGTGTCCCTGCTCAGGCAAGATCATTTCCTTTTTGTGGACAACACATAATTACACTATTTTATCTTTATCTTAAAAATATATAAATCACATTATTTTTCTTTTCGTGGCTGATACTGTGACATTTTACCCTCATTGACATTTTTCTAGCTTTCAAGAACCACTCAACATTTTGCAGTTCCTCACTGGACAGAGGACGAGGCGTAGAGGGTTGAGTAATCCTCTTGTCTCTCTCTCACAAGATGCAGCCATAAATAAGTAAAATGAAGAATCCAGAGATAAGCTGCAAGATTGGAGGCCTGGGCTCACCTAAAAATATCAGTGATAATCTATTATTCATGCTTGGTATTCTTTCCCCACCCACTGACAGATATGAGCATTTATGACGGGGGGGGCTCTGGGCTTTAAGATGAGCCTTACAGGCACAGTCTCGGCATCTTCCTTCCTGATCCGCCTTGCCCTGGTCACCCGATCATCTCTCTATTGATCCACTAACCACTTCCTGATGCTAGTAGACATGTTGGACCGCTATTTCTGATGTTTTCCACCACAAATGGCTGCAAAGGTGCCACCGAATAAAGCATCTGCCACTGCATAAAACGTCTTGATTCTCCACCATGACACACAATACAAGAGACTGCCTCTAGACCCAGCAGTGCGTGCTGACCAGAATAGTAAACAGGGACTTTGTCCGTGGAACAATTTGGGCCAAGATTGATAGCTGGCTTATAATAGCAAGGCAGAAGCCATTCGCTTCATTTACAGGCTTGTGCTTTTATTATTTTATTTAGGACTCTTTTATCAGCGTTAGGCCATTAATGTCAGAAAAGCTCCTGTTTGTTTTTTTTTTATCTGTGCTCTAGCCTTTTTAGCGGTGTTATATATTTGCAGAGCTAAAGTTTTACACTGCTCAGCAGGCTGTGTAACATACAGACAGGGAAAAAAGGGCCGCAGTGACATGCTTACATTTGCAGCAGAGTTTACCCTGTAATCAAGTCATTTGCGTGGGTAATGATGTTTTTGTTGCTTCCGTGGTAATGGTACTATTTATTAGCCTTGCCCATTGGCATGCATTTGTTACTGTGTCTGAAATAACACTGTAAGAAAACAGTGTAGGGTACTGCTCTGTTTATATGTGACATTTATTTCACCGGAGGTTGTTCACTTTCATTAAAAGTCCCTTCAGCTGACATGCTTAATTATTACACCCATATAGTATTTTGTCTAACAGCAGACTTGATTCATATCCTCAGAGTGAGTTCAAGGCTTGTTCAACTTCATCATGTCAAAGACGCAAGTGAGGGGTGAAGCTGACATCTGTGGAAAAAATCCAGCCTAACAACACTCGACCTGACGTAGCCTTGTTATCCATAATACAGCAACAATCTAAACCAGGGATGATTTCATGCTGAGTTCAGGGGCTTCACCTGTTTATTTTTCTCAACATGTCCTCCCTCTGCCCTCTGCGGATGATGCATGATAAGGCGGAGGTTGGAGTTGCGGTTGTGAAGTCCCTTTGCACTTTATCAGTCCCCTTGGACGAGCGAAACCTCACACGGAGGCAAAGTTTCTGCAGCAAATTCTTCACGCTTCCTCCGCTGCTCTTTTCTCTCTGCTGTATTTGATGTCAATATTTAAATCATTTGTCTTGACAGCGAGGAATCATCTTCCCATGTGGCTCACAGAGGCAGGAAGGAGATAGTTCCAATTTCACAGCTCTGTCTGAAGAAAATGTGGATGATTGCCTCCTCAAACAAGACTCTAAAATAAACTAATGCAGCCAATGAGTAATCACAGACAGATAGGCCAGAGCTTGGTTAACTTTAGTAGTAAGTCTTTGTAAATGCGTCCTCTTCGATCTTTGGGTGTGAGTCCAAAGATTCAGAGCAGTATCTCCTTGCTTGTTTACAGCACAGTCGTGGACAGCCAAGGTCTTCTGAAGGGGACCTGGCCTAATTAACATAAAACTGGGTTCCTGGGGACTTAGGATAGTGTGGGGTGAATGATCTTGCCTGTGGTAAGGACATGTTGAGGGCAGCTACTAACACGCTAGTGTTAATTGTTTCCAGTCTGTGGCAGTGTTTAAGACCCAAATGTATTAAAAATAGCCATGGTCTAATGAAGAAGTGGCAGCAAGGCATTTGTTAGGGGACCAATTTTTTTTTTTTTTTGCAAACGACTACAAAAAAAAAGATGGCCGGCCATGAGCTTGGGCCTTGATAATGACGAGGACAGGAGTCGACAAGGGAGACGTGATACAGCAAGGTCTCAACTCATCAGTTCAGTGAGATTAGGAGGTGAATTTGGATGACTTCCCACTATTGATTGGTGGGGACTGATAATCAGATCTAATTTATGCAGCTCCTGGAGACCTGATGTCAGTCTGGAAATCTGTTGAGGTCTTGATAATCAGCCAAGCAAGTCATGCAATCTGCACTCCTATTATTTCCCTCTCTTGCATTCTGTAATGGAAAAGATAAATCCTCTTTTTTTTAATTAGAGCAAAAGCAAAGTAAAGCTTCCTTATCTCATTATCCTTCCATTCTGGATAGAAAAACCCTTAGAGACATCCTGGGAGGTGTTAGCTTTCTCTGTTTTATTTTTACAGTAGCCCATCTTGACAAAGTGTATTTTTTCTTTACTGATCTGTTTTTAGAAGTAACAATCATACACCTTTCATTTATGTTATCATAGCTAAACCTGCAGTATTCCTTTCCTCTCAGGTGTTTTTTGGAGGTATATCTGCCAACACCTAAAATAACATTTTAGCTCGTGCTCCTTTGTGCTGGTTCATCATTGCTGGTCCTTCCCTCTCCTGTGCAGGCATGCTTGTGTCATTCGTGGACAAGTTGTGACCTCGGATGGCACACCACTGGTTGGAGTCAACATCAGTTTCATCAACAGCCCATCTTATGGCTACACAATCACCAGGCAGGATGGAAGGTAAGAAAAAAACAAGGCATGGATAATACAATACAGAAGTATGCTGTATAGAGATGTAACAATATTTATATTTGAATTAATATACACTGTGGGTTTTTCTGAGTTCTAATGATAAAGGGAAAAAAAATACACAGTTGCCACAGCAAACTGTGCCGCCATTGATCTGCTTTGTGCTTTCATTTGGTCCAATTTTGGAGTTCTCGGCTCAATTCCCAGAGAAATCAAACAAAGCCCTTCTGGTACACTCATAAGTTATGCTTCAGTAGCAGCAGGGAGGGGAAAGAACAAAATATGCCAATTCAAAGCATCTCAGTGGAGCTAGAAAACACAGTGCAGATGGACGTTATTTGTCTGACAATGGAAGATTTAGACAATTAAGAGGCACATTTAAGTTTAGGTCACGGACCAGCGATTAATTTGCTTTGCATCGATATCCACTCCTAATATACTCTGAGGCTTAGCAATGCATGGGTAGAAAAATGACCTAAATTAATTATGTGTTGTTTTTTTTTTTTTTGTACTTCTCTGTCCGTGAAATAATTCTTACTAAAACATCGTCAGCAGAAACGTACGATGCATTCATTGTCCTGCTTATTGTGGTATCATTTCAGCGCCACCAGAACTCCTTCACAGAAATTGTTGTGTTCTGCATATGCATGTTTCGTTTATGCGATCTGTTCAAACTGCCTCGGAGAAATTTCTGAGAGATATCCAGACCAAAAAAAAAAGCTGGTTTTAATTTTTTTCTAGGAGCGAAAGACCTGCAAGCAATCTTCCCTTTGTTCTTTTCCAAGCATGGTTTTGGATATGATTGTGCAAGCGTACAGTACACACTCACAGCACTCCAATCCCCTGGTCTCCCCTCTCATAGCAGTCGTAAGGCCTTGTGGCAAACCAAGCCTTTCTATCACAGCACAGCATGAATTGGTTGTTTGCTCTCCAAGCTCCACTCCTTCCTGTCACTTTTATCAGCCACCGAGACTCTAAAGGCCCACATCTCTGCCACTGGTTTGATCTTGATCATTCTTGCTTCCCCTCATTCCTTCCTCCCATCTTCTTCTTGTTCTCCACTTCTTCCTACCCTTACAAAAAAATCTCTCATCTCCACCTCATCATCTTCACCTGCTTCACTTTTTCATCTGCTCTCCATCCTTTCACGCCTTTCCTTCTCTAATCTCCCACTGCCCTTAAGCCTTTCCTTTCTGGGCACTCCTCTTTCACTTACATCCTGTGCTTTCCTTGAGCCCAGGTCTCATGCTCTTTCCACTGCACTGACTTCCCTCATCTTTATCCTTTCCCCATTTACGCATGCCCTATTTTTTCTTATGCATCACTTTTTTTTTTTTTTTTTTTTTTGCAAAGCTCTATACTCTTTTCTACCTTCCAGCATATGTGTAAACACTACTCCATCTCCCAGGTTCCCCTGTAAACATGCCCAGTCTCCTGCAACTCCCCTGCAATCACTGTAAACAGGCTCAGTGCAGCGTGAAATCAGAAATGCACCTGTTCAGCCACTTAGAAATGGGAAAGCTGTCTCAACTCATTTTTATGATGTGTTCTTTATTGTCCGAGGGTTTCGTTTTTCAAATTACCTTTTGGAAAAGTTTTCTGGCCTAAACAAAGAAGGTTAGTTTAGTTTCGTTACAGCTGTGTAGCCATTTTCTGATTGGCTGGGCATTGAGACCCATTCCCTTTTTTAAGCTTTTCTGTCCTAATGACTAAAATGCTGACATGGATTTGAGCTCATTACATCAGCAGATGTGACTACACGAGCCATGATATAGATGGGAACATGTGTAAGAGTCATTATTTGGTTTGTTAAACCCCTTAACCCCCAAAATCTGCTGCTGTGTTTTTAATGCATTGACTGACTTTTAGCTAATTCTTGTCTGTGTACAGTTCCATCAGAAAATGTAACAATCTAAGCTTATAATGGCCTCAAATGATGCTTACTTAATTATACATTAGCTGAACTGAACCATTCCTACTAACAAAAGCCTTATAATAATATTATTTACTTTTCTGATGACCAGAAAGTCTTCCGGTCCAGGAGGGCTTCGGAGGGTTAAAGCATCCATTCTTAGTTTTCTTCACTCTCCTCATTCATTCTTGCTCAGTTTGTTTTGCCCTTGACTCATTTTAACCTGAGCTGAAAATCATCCGGTTCATTATAAATATACATTGGCTGGCAAATGATTGTGTATAATTTGTATGAGGCATGCCAAATTCATTGGCAAGGTTAACTCTCCGAGCTTGATGCATTTCCTGAGGGCACAAGCAGGCAAGGCTGTTGCAGGTAACTTAATAAGTTTTGTCACATGGTTTAAGGCTGTTGTCATGATTGATAACAGCCAGTGAATTCCTTCATCGATTGGCTACACTACCCATCTGCCCACAAGTGTCTGCCAGATATCATGCAAACTGACCAGACTGTACAGCTATATGGTAACTGTCAGATCTCGGCTGCATGTGTGTATTCTAACAGCCCTTTACTGCGGCCAATAGACGGCTGGAGGATCTCACTCTGCTCACACCCAGCCAAGGGCACAATACCAAGGGCAGGACAAGCCATTGTTTATCACCACAGCAATCAGATGTTTACCCTCAAGGGAAGTTAGACCAAGCAGATTCTTTATATAGATGCTTAACCCAAGAGGGAGGTTGCCTTGTTTAGAGGCCACTATTAGAACCTGCTTTTTTAACCTGTAATTTGAAAAAGGTGCTTCCTGTGCTAGGATGCAGGTTTTGTCCCTGGGGCCTGCAGGTGACCAGGTGCTAATTGGCTCTTAGAGAGAAGTGACAAGAGCTGCAGAAGTCCAGTGCAGGTGCAGGCATGCTATTGTCACCACGCAGCAGTTAGAGATGATGACATCACAGAGACACACACAGATGGGTCTGACCAGAGGCAGAAGGCCTTTAATGCAGCAGTAGATGGGATTGCATTGCAGGGCTTTTAGACTGATGTTAGAGTGGACAGCCTTCGTCTAAGGGATCAATAAAGAAGTGGTGGCTGCCTCCATCCTGCAGCACAAATCTCTCTCTTGCTCCCATATAAATGTGAGCGCAGGAGCAATGCATTACACGCTCCTAGGGTAAAAGGATCCTATTGCATTTGTATGCCTGAAAGATGCTAAGCAGCAAAAGCATTCTTTAACAATCTGCATTTATTAACACATTAATGTATTAGTGTTTGATTTGTTAAAACAGCACTCAAATAGAGAATACAAAATATTTATTATATTCACAATACTTATTGAATTGAAGCACTGCTAATGGGAATTTCCAAAGTATTAATTTGAAAAATATGTAATTCATCCTCAGAGCGTGTGAATCAATTCATCCTCTCTGACATTGTGCATGTCTGTGTTCCAGTTTTGACTTGGTGACCAATGGGGGCATTGCCATAGCCTTGCACTTTGAGCGTGCACCATTCATCACCCAGGAGCACACTCTCTGGTTGCCATGGGGACGCTTCTTTGTCATGGATACCATCGTCATGCGGCATGAGGAGAATGACATCCCTAGCTGTGACCTCAGCAGCTTTACCAGGCCCGCTCCTGTGGTGTCCCCAGCTCCACTCACTGCCTTCGCCGGCTCCTGCGCTGAACGGGGGACCGTCGTACCTGAAATCCAGGTGCTACTCTTAACCCCCCCACCATCCACCCACCCACACCAACACACACACAAACACACACACACTGTCTACACTGCCCTGCAGGTTGTAATCTGCGTGGGTCTCTCATGCATATGATTCATGGCAAACAGCTGGTAGAGATTCAGGAGACTATTCATCAAGCACAAGTGTTACAGTAACTCTGGCTCATGGCAATGCTGTGATTTTAGCTCTCTTGTGTAATTGGTCTGAAGAATTTCGATAATTTGAAACATGCATTGTATTGCCTTATTGAGTTTTTATTATTGCCTCACACACAGAAGACATCTCACAGTGTAGCCTGCCAGGTTAAGTGCCTCTGGAAAGACTATTTTTACATTTTAAGATTACACATTTTTGTTCTCTGTGTTCCTGTGTCTGCTGCAAGTACACACTTCGTCTATGTGTGGCTGGTTGTGTGAGTACTGTATGTCTAGCAGGCATCTCTGTGCCCTTCTCTCATTACCTCCCAGTTCACTTCATAAGATTGATGGCATATCAGTGAATTTAGTGTGCAGTTCAGTCTATTTATAGTTCCCTTGTCTTTGCCATTCCTTGTGCTCCAAGAGCAGTGTACAGGGAGGACAGCAGTTACACATTTAAAAGCAATTCTAGTCTGTTAACTATGAATAGCTGTGAATGTTTAAAAATAAATACAATGTAAGCAACATGTCCTCTGATCAGTGTCGCTTTGACCCGCAGTGTTAATACTTACTCTACATCATGTTTTGCGCTGTGGAGACAGGCGACAGGAGGATGTAATTATGTCAGAGAGACGTTGGTCAACCCTTGATCCTAATTGTGAACACTGTCCAATCTCAGTGCTCACCTGCCGTTGTTTCATCAAAGGGGTCCAGGTCTGACCTCTGTGGAAAATTCCTCTCACAATAACATTGTCTACCACTAAACTAACTTTTATTACTCCATATATTATTGGGCTGTGCAGGCTCTAAGCCCAAGGGCACCCTTGTGATTCCATTGTCATGTGGATTGCAGGGAAGACTATTGTCCTAATGAAGGGCTTGCTATTATTAAATCAATTATGAAAAATACTCTTTTGGAGTACATAATGATCATCTGATCCTCTGTAACACATGAACAGAATTGTCCTCCGATTACTGTTTAAAATCTCCACCTGTCTGTGTGTTTGGTTGGAGGCACAGATATGAAAAATAATGTTTAATAATGCTTAAATGAATACATTTCTAACCTGTCCGCTGCTTGCAGGATGCATGTGTTGCTTTCATTAATAAGCTTTGTCTTTTCTGTGCATGTAGTCTCTGCAGGAGGATGTACCCATACCAGGATCAGAAATGAAACTCAGTTATTTGAGCAGCAGAACCGCAGGTTACAAGTCCATACTGAGGGTGGTCCTCACCCACTCCACAATTCCTTTCAACTTGATGAAGGTTCACCTGATGGTGGCGGTGGAAGGCAGGCTGTTCAGGAAATGGTTTCCTGCAGCCCCCAACCTCTCCTATGACTTTGTGTGGGACAAAACAGATGTCTACAGCCAGAAGGTCTACGGCTTGTCTGAGGCTTTTGGTAAGCGCAGATATATATACACTGTATTATTTACTGTATATGTGGCGTATATATCATGTAATTCACTAACTTTATATTTTTATATTTTCTTTCTCCCTCTTCAGTTTCAGTGGGTTTTGAGTATGAATCATGTCCAGATCTTATACTATGGGAGAAGAGGACTGCTGTTCTACAGGGATACGAAACCACTGCCTCCAAACTGGGAGGATGGACTATAGACAAGCACCATGCTTTAAATATCCAGAGTGGTGAGTCAGCTTGAATTCATACTGTTCATACTGTTGTGTTATCCTGTTATTGTTTGGTTTGCCCATCATGTATGTTGCATTGTTAGAAAAAAATCAATTATGTTTTTACCTGAGTATTAGAAACTGAATAGAAACAGAATTGAATGAAACTTTGTTGCTAAGTTACACCAGATAGATCGATAGTATTTTGCTGGTGATCACATTAGCAAGCATGTCTTGTTTAAAGCAGTTTTCCCATATCAGAAATAAAAAAGCATTTAATACACTAAAGTAACCTGTATAAACTGGAAGTAGTCATCTCATTTAACAAGGCAGCTTTGTGCCAGGAAGTGCCACATGTCCACCCTGTGCCTCACAGTACAATGCTTTCAGAGTACCGCTGAACTGTCCTTCCTACCTGCCTGTAGCATCTTTGTGTCTTTTTTTCCATGTAGCCTTAGATAGATCTGTCTTTTTTATTACCGCCGTCCATTTTTAGGTGAGGGGGAACAATTTTCTTATTTCCAGCAAATTACTCCTGAAAGGTGGCAGCACGAATAACTTTGGGCAGCACTTGTCACTAGCTGGCTCCGCCGTCTGTTTGTATCTGGAAGGGCTCATCAGAGGAGATGAGGCATAGTTGAAAAGTGTGCAGGAAAGTGGCACTTTGATCTGTCACACTAAACCTGCTGAGTCTGAATGTAGCGTCCAGGCAAGGGAGAGAGCTGCCACTTGCCCCCTCACCACCGGCACTGCCAGTTCTTCCACCCCGCCCTCCCCCCACCTTTGGCACCTCCACGTCTTCCTCATGCCCAGCATTTTTAGAATCATCCCTAATTTAATTGCTGTCAGACTGCTTCTCCCAGCAGCAGCAGTCCCTTAGATTAAATCACGTCCCAGGAAAGGGGATGCTTGGCTGATCGTTTCTGATAGACCAAATGTTGTGCTGCTCAAAGAACTCAGGTCACCAAGCAGCTTCAGAAGCAGAAAAACTACCACAGACATGCAGATGCTGAATTTCAAATATGATTACATTGATCGGGCAGCAGGAGCATCTTCACATTTACATATCTGAACATTTTCCAAGAGCAGATTTGCAACACTAGTGTTAAAAAAAAAACAGAATGTTCATGCTTTTGTGTGTATCTGGATGCCTGCACGTGAACTATACGTGTGCTTTTCGTGGTAATTTTCTTGCTCCAAGAGATTTTTCTAGTGCCAAAGGGGTTCCCGGTCCCCATTTTGCCGTGAAATTGTCCCTGTGTTTTCATCCACTAAGATGACTTCTCATTGCAAACACAGGCACACAGAGCAATTTCCATGGCTTCAGTTAATGGAGGTACACACACACAAGACTATTTAGACTCACATCAGATTGAATATGCATGTTTGCTCACAGCGTAGTTTATTTTAAATCTCATTTAACATACCTTTTAAATTGTATTATGCCATTTGGAACAAGTAGAAAACAGCAGCCTGTACACAGTCTTATATAAAGCATTTTAATCATCTGCTCCAACACTTGTTAACTGCACAACACATCATTACATACATACACATCCAGCTGCACTGGTGTCTTGATTAGTTCTATCAATCTTATGGTATGAATTTTTCTAAATTATACACCACATTGGAAATCTATGCTTCAAGTTTATTTACTGGAAGTCTGGACTGCAGCATCAGGACGTGTCCTGACTTTAAAGTCCAAACTGCATTTAATTATGTGTAATCAAAGTGTTTGTTGTGTAAACAGGGCATTTAAGAAGCCGCTACCTAATAATGTAATTATCATAGTGTTGGAATTAATATTTGCATATAAATATATTTAAGTATGACTAGCTGGTTTCAGTCATCATTAGTACCCTAGTTACAATAACCAGTTGTTATTTGAAATAAAATATTTTCTGCCTCTGCCAACATATTTTAAGTCCAATATAATTATGCCTAAAATTTATGCTTTTCCAGTGAATAAGTCCAGCAACAGCCCTAATCGTCAACATGCTTGTTTATTTGCTCCACATTCAGTTGCAGGTTATACTTGTGTCTTTCCTGTGCCTTCATCAGGTATTCTTCACATGGGCAACGGAGAGAACGTCTTCATCTCTCAGCAGCCTCCTGTAATCGGCAGCGTGATGGGGAACGGGCGCAGGCGCAGCATTTCCTGCCCCAGCTGTAATGGCCTCGCTGACGGAAACAAGCTGCTGGCCCCCGTGGCTCTGGCTTGCGGCTCAGATGGAAGTCTGTACGTGGGCGACTTCAACTATGTGAGGAGGATTTTCACCACAGGGAATGTCACCAGCGTCCTGGAGCTCAGGTAACGGCTAGGAGTAGCCTACTAACATCCCGCTCTGGAGCATAAGCTTGGATGGGCTTGTGCACAGGTCATAAAGCACTGAGGTCGATTGAGATAGACAGGAATGCCCGGAAGGCAAAGGATTGATGGTCTCGCCTCTCTCATCCACCTGTATCAGCTGGAGTTTGGTACTCAGAAGGGGCTGAAAAGGATGTAATGGGGTCTTAAGAGAAGCCTTCCCAGAAAAGATGAATCTCTTTGTTGATGACTGTTAGGAGAGGTTTGAGTAAATATAAAAGAAAAACCGTCTTGTCATGATTAATTTTGTCCCTTTCTTTTTTAATTCTATCTACTAACAACTAACCTTTTCCTCTCCTCTTTCTTCCTCTCTCATTTTTTGCTGCTTCTGGCAAACTTTGACAGAAATAAAGACTTCAGGCATAGGTAAGCTATACGGTATTTGCTTCAAATAATAAAGAAAAGGGTACCTTCCAAACACTGGCTATCAGTGACCTTTTGAAAGCGTTCCAGACATGCACTTGTGAGCATCTTGTAAGACAGTGTGCAGTATTTGTCTTTACAGAGGAGGAGATGCATTAGGTTTATTAACGGTGTCTCCTGTGCTTTCTTGTGCATTGTTGTGTATAGTGTGTTTGCATCTGCATGTGTGAATGACAAGTTAAAACACAGCAAATTGTTGGTTCAGTAAAGGCTTCGCTTTTCCTCAGGGTTGTCAAATTGAATTGTCCGGTGTACTAAAATGTATACTATTGCACCAGCGTCTATTGTATATGAGGGGATTGCATTTGGTAAGGACATCTCACCACTCACTTTTGTGTGTGCCAGGTTTTGTTAACAGTATCAAAGGATTTGCAGAAGTGGATTATCTGTCAGAATTAAGTCATATTAAAACCTTTAAAAATGACATATTTATTCATAATATACATATACTAGTGGCTAAACCATTAAACTTAGCAGATGAGGATTTATAGCCTCTTATTCAGTTTCACACAGCTTGTTGTCTTTATGACACAGGTGTGAGAATGCTAAACCTAGACCATTCTTTCCGTAACACTACTTTGACAACCAAATTTAACTCATTTTGCAGCAGTAGCCTAAAGAGTTAAGTGAGATAGCACTGCCAACATGACATCATCATCAAACATTGATTGTCTAAGGAGGAAGAGGTTTCAGGCTAAACAGTTAGCATCATAGAAACAACTAATGACTGAATGATTTCATACTGGGCTCACTTCCTTAATCTCCCAGCAGTGCACCAAGCAGGTGTGAAGCAGAGCAGACTAGCCATTGTTGAAAAGTACTCAGAAAGTTTCCTTAATTGGTTTACTTATTTATACTTTACCATAATATACAGATTAACCACACCCCCTGTTACAGGTTCAGAGATGAGTGCAGGGTGGACTAGGTAGATTCTATCGGTAAAGCTTAAGATACTGAGACCTTTTTTGCCATGGCAGCAGGTGGTGAGGGAAATCTCCACAGGCTGTCTTTTCATACTGTGTCTCAAGCAAAGAGCTATTGATTGACTTTCTATCACAGGGTCATGACTGTGGAACACGTAGTCAAACTGTGGATGAAAAGCTTTATAATGCTGGTGACCTCTGTTTTCAAGAGTGACTATTTTAACAAAACACCCAAAAGCTCTGTTTTTTTTTTCTATCTCTGCAGTTATATTTATTTGGGAAAAGTGTTGCATATGAGAGAGGAGCTGTCCGTACACTGACTTGCCCATACATACTGTGCTTGCTAAGGCAAGACCCCAGAAACGCCACAGCCCCGTCCTTTTGGTCTCAGCACTCCAAACACATTTGCATATTAAAAAGGAGATTATTTTTTTTTATCCAGGAAAACACAGTGTGTGTCTGTATAAAATGGGTGGCTGCCTCCTGTTCATGTGTGAGCTAGCGATAGGAGTGGGAGGTGGGTGATCTCACCGCAATGTTCATTGACCCCCTACTAAGGATGTCCCCGTCCGCTCCGACTATTTCCACGACAGCATGCAGCAAAATCCAATTATCTCCTACAAACTAGATGTTGTCAGTGAATATAGATGGAGTAAATGTCCGTAGCTCAAGGTCAGCAAATAACACCTCATAGTTTCAAACACTATGGGGGTCCAACACTGTTCAACATGCAACTATGGGAGCTGATAAGGTATCAGCTGATTGCACATGGCAGATAGAATGCAAAGTAGGATCCAGTTATAGAGAACTGCCACTGACCTACTCTGCAGCAGTCGTTTTATTTTGTTGTTTTTTTTCTGTACCTGGAATGTACTGTAGACCAGCATATCAGTCAGCTTTGTCAGGGGACTGACTGTGACATGTGTGCCTGAGGTTTGCTGCATTGCCCTGTCACTACTGATTCATTGAAGGTCAATTGTCATTTAAAATCATGTACTGGAGATGACAATCCCACAGACCCACTTGTCTTTCTTCCCATTGTATTTAAAAAAAAAAAATTAAAAATGTCAGCTTTGGCACTGTCGCGCTGACCGGTAGCCCTAAAGGAGCCCTGAAGGTTATGGTTGAAATACTGTCTTAATCCACTTTGAAAGACGCCCTGCTGTCAGGCTTTTTCCATCATGCTTATCAGGCCTCGGCAGAACTGTGCCGTATCCTGCCCTGTTAACTTTCTGGTCATCTTAAAAGTGGCGATGATATTTCTCCTGCTTTTTGTTTGTTTGTTTGTTTTTGCATCGCATTAATGAAATTTCAGTGTCAAAAGGGATCAGACGCCCAATGAGGAAAAAACCTTTAATCCAAGTGTCTCATGTGCCTTGTGTGCTGTATTCATGGCAGCTTTGTAAAGTCACTTTCAAAAGATCAAAACAGATGAGTCCTGCCTGGAGTCTCTAGCATCCAGTAGCGTGTAGCAGAGTGTCATTGAACTTATTTGTCTGCAGCTATCTTTGTTGTCTGTATTTTCTGACACCTATCCTGGAGTGGAGTGCACCAACAGATTGCATACATCCTGCCACAGCAGGATTGGTTATATTTGGTTCTATTGTCTGTCTGTCAGGTTGGGCAACCTCCTGTGGATATGAAGGATTACTTTGTTGACTTGGCTGGGAATTTAATAGGATATTTTTTTCTGTGCAGGAGTATCTGCCTGATGGATGCATAATGTGTTTGGATTGTAGGCTCAGCTATGTATTTGTGAGAAAGTCTCAAGAGAAATGGAGAATAAACTTCTTTGAACTTGTAGCAATAACCAGGCTGCTGCTATCGTACGGACGTTCATACTGTGGTGGGAGAGAAAGGATTTCTGTCATTGTACCCCCAGTACTGACACCCACTAGACCCTCACTTCTCTTTGTTTTCCTAATTCAGCATCACAGCCCTTCATTTGAAACAAACAGAGATCCATTATGTACTGTATATCTGTCGACATATATTTAGATGAGTGTCATTTCCAGTCTCTTCTGACAACAGGGATTTCTAACTAAGCTGACTGTATTGTAGATGACTTCTAAGCTCCGCCATTATGTCATATTTAATCTCATTTTATTTTGCCATGTTTAATCTCATTCTATTTTTCTTTTTCCATGTCCTGGGTTTAAACTGTAATTGTGCCCAATTGACTCTCTAAATGGCTTTTGAATCCATTTTAATTGTATTACACAATGTTTCTTATTGAAAGCACTGTAGCCCTTCCAGCTTTATTGACTCGAGCTTCTTCCCTCTCTCCCTTTTTTTTTTTCTCCTCTCCACACAGCAACAGCCCCGCTCACAAGTACTACCTGGCCACCAGTCCAGTGAACGGCGCAGTGTACCTTTCAGACACCAGCAGCAGAAAGGTGTTCAAGGTGAAATCCCTAAATGTTGTGAAAGATGTGGCTAAGAACCTGGAGCTGGTGGCCGGCACAGGTGACCAGTGTCTCCCGTACGATGACGCCCGCTGCGGGGACGGAGGAAAGGCTGTGGAGGCCACTCTTACTAACCCCAGAGGTAATGCATGAACGTTACTATAATGAATAGTGTGTCATGTTTCAGCATCACTAGATTTCTGAAGAAAGGAGTCCCAGAGGCAAGATCAATACATTCATAAATTCACAAGTAGCATACCAGCTCGTTATTTTTAAACTGAATTAATTCCATTGCTACATGCCTTTCTGCAAGTTTCCTGGGGTCTTCTTTCTTTTTTACTGTGGCTTCCGTATTGGGCTGATGCATTAGTCATTAGGTCACATGCTTACTTTTTGTAGTCTACAGGGATAACATCATGAGTCATATGCACTGAAATAACACTGTCCCTCTGAAATGTGCACATGTGAAGTCCAGGGTTTGGACAGGAAACAGAAAAACTGTATGTAGACTGAAGAAAAATACAGAGCTGAGAATGTGAATCATATTCTCAGCGTCATCATTGTTTAAGACAGTGAGAGCAAGATAATGCACTGATGAAATTTTAATTGAATTGAATCAATGCTTACTCAATACAGTAGTCTTCATTTGTTTTGATGTTTCCATTGTTCTCCTCTATTGATTAAAGAATCAATGCTAGAATGAGTTTTGATTGTTGTGATAAGCCTTTAATTTTATTGCAGTGAATAGGCCTTAATTGTAATTTAGTGGTGCTCTGTTCTCACATTCAGTCGCAGATAAACAGAGTAACTGCTGGATATTTTCCTCATCTGCTCATTGGGTGACTTTTTATCTGCAGGCATTACGGTGGATAAGTACGGCATAATCTTCTTTGTGGACGGGACCATGATTCGCAGGATTGATCAGAATGGTATCATCTCTACTCTTCTGGGCTTCAATGACCTGACCTCCGCCCGACCTCTCAGCTGTGATGCTGTGATGGACATCTCTCAGGTATGTGACTTTTTCCGACCTGTGCAGCCAGCATGTGCTTTCCTGTCTCCCAACCAGCAGTGGTCTCCTTGAATGACCCTGATCTGCAGGATGCTTACATTAACCCAACCCCATGTGGGCTTTTGTTTTTATTGCAGGATGCAGTTAGTGTGGGTCTCTTATAAGCTTCACAAAGGACAATACAGTTAGTACTTACAGGCATACATTCAGCTAAATACTGTATTTCTCATCTTTAATGACTGAAATAGTTAATGTCAGTTCAGATTTTTGTACCCTATAGGGGTAGGATGAAAAGCTTTATATACTGTCAAAGACAGTATATGAAGATAGACCCTCTGTGACGTTACCCATATGTTACCTGACACTGGTGTCATCTTGGCAGTGCAGAACTCTCAGCTGATCCAAAAATGGGCAAAGAGGTAGACCGCACAAAGCGCTGAGGCAGCCAGCATGTGACCTGTGATGGCACCCACCTGTCACTCAAAGCGCTCATGCCTTTAATTATGCATAAGATCAAAATAATTTAAGTGGATGAGATTATTAAAGACTGCAGTTCTCATGAAAGGAACATTTTTTTTTCTTCCAGCCTGTAAACATGTTTATTTTTTGCTGTAAAGATGAATATTTTAACACGAGGATCTATGGGGAGTGACTCGCGTTTGGAGGCAGTCACAGGTGGACGTGTCAGGGACTGCACTTTCTGGCACTGGCTTTATGTTTTATGGAGGTTGCTGCTAGGGGCAATTTTGCGGCAAGTTGGCAAAAAACAAATGAATACAATGTGACAGTATTGTGCATTAAAAATGGACAGCCTTTAAGAATATGGATGATATAAGAGTAAAGAGGATAAAAGCATAGGCTGCAAGTCTAACAAAGAGATTTAGGAAATGTATTACATATAGCATATGGTGCTTCTATTTTTTACAAAACCTGCATTTCTGACTAGAGAGGAGGATATCAGACCCATTAACTAAAAGATGGTCTGAAATCCACTGAGATCATATTCGACAGTCCAAAGGATTATGGATTCAGAAAAAGCAGCAACAAACACAGCTGTGGCAGGCAGTTGAAATGCAAATTTTAAATCATCTTATGGTTAATGAGCAAATACAAATAAAAAATGTAAATGAGCAGTTAATTGGTTTCAGTCCAGACCGGCCAGGCTCATAGCAGCTGAAACAAATATAAGCACCATGGAGCCAAAGTCAGAGTCCTGCACTGTAGTCCTGCGAGCTTCCATGTGTATGTCAAGTGGTCACACATCCCCAATAGCAGAGGGCCGTTGACCTATAGCTGTAGGCGGATGACACGAATGACCTATAACCTTCATGCACACATGTTCACTGATGTACGCGCACACACTCATATGTACCAGACAGAACACATCCCCCAGGCAAGGACACTGCACTGAGGTCACATCGCTCTCTGGCATGGTGACTTCCCTTTAGAGGTGACAAGATAGACTTTTTGCATACCATAGCATCCTTGCTAAGTAGTTTTTCTATCTTTGCCATGTGCACATATATGTTTTGTGTGTAGTTTTAGTTAAGCATTGACTGATATCTATGCTAGTTCTGTGTGCATACACTACTTTAGTTTCCTGTCCCATCATGAATGCTGTCGAATACAGCTGGCAAACAGGTCCTGAAGGGACCGCGGATGCTGGTGGAGAGAAGATTTGTGTGTGTGTTTGAAATGATGTATTCAGTAGAGGAAGCAAAGCCTCCAGCTGCCCATTTCCATCCCCGCGGGTACTGCAGCCCCCCTTGTGACCTCTGCTTGCTGTTCCCTTACCTCCTTACACATACACACACAAGTGCCTATAGATGCTCACCATCCCTGTTCCACTGCCAGGAGGATGCAGGCAGGCAGACTGCAGCTCCACAATGATGACAAATCACACAAGCATTGCCAGAGACACTCAGACAGTAAAAAGCATCCATTAAAAATTCATCCAGAGCACATAGCTTCCTACTTCAAACACTCCCCAACCCCTCACTTAGAGCTAGAGCTTCTCTGGAGAAGGCTCATCACAGGAGTCATTACTTTTGCTGTACCACACCTGTTTTAAGCAAGACAAAATGTCAGATTTCTCTCCATCCTCTGATGAGGTCATTGTTATCTTGCTATGCCATCTGTGCAGTAAGTGTACTGCAGCAAATGTTTCTCTTAATATAACGTACATCTGTGTGACCTTTCTTTCTTTCAACTTTTCACTATCACACAAAAGGACAAGAGTTTGACCTCACTGACGAATCTTTTAATTTGTTTATACCCAAGGCTTAGGGGGTTCTTGCTGTTTTCAGAAATCTGTTCCATTTTCTGTTTCAAGTCTCCACGTTCCCTGCTGAGTTCAGACTTAAATAGAGGGAAAATATGTCTTAAAACAAGATCTCTTGAACATATTTCAAGGGTGTTAGCAGCTTCAGAAAGCTTTATCAAGACTCTGACTGTGACATTCAATCCAAAATCTGAGAGGAACTTCAAATAATGACATATTACTCTTCAGTCAGGCATCATGCTGGTACGAGCAAAGAGTGAGGAGATTGCTAATGGAAAATGTCATTACAGTTTTAAAAGAAGTTCTGATATATTTAAAAATAGTTTTGTGTTGTGTTCCATGGCTTGCTTGCCTCGGCTGATGTGCATATTTTGGGTTTTTTTTTTTTTTTGTTTTTTTTTTTTTAGCCAGTGGCCGATGTGTCGTGCAGCCACGACTGACAGCTGCCCCACTGTACAACGGGGAGGGTATGATCGTGTTACAGCATATGGGACAGCAGCTCGGGAAATATCCCCTCATCAGTCAGAGTGGCGTGAAAACCTCCTTACAGGCAGCTCCCCCGAGCCACTCCACACTCTGGCTCATGAAATATTTAACCAGCAGTGTTGACAAGAAATAGGTTTTAAGAAATTGAAAGTCTCCCCTTCATTACCCGAGTAAATGCATTTTCTGCTCACTGAAAGACGACATGTATCCACTGCAAGTCTCCTGTATGTTGTATGTATATGCCAAAAAACACATCCTATTATATAAACCTTCCTTCGTTTTGTGGGGGATGATGGTAGCTTTACAGGATGTGAGCTGTCTGTGATGCTTGGATCTGCTTTTCAGTCCAAGGTGGACACGTGTTCCACAAGAACAGCACAGTCAAAATATGACCAATGCAGTGAAGAGACTATTTAATAATGATTTTCACAGAAAACCCTGTCAATTTTAAATAAATAGGTTAGTTATATAAGTTTAGGAAGTTTGATGGATGTGCACATAGCACACCAGGAAACAGCCACAATATGACTCTTAAACTGCTGCTACAGCTTGCTACTCCAGTGTAGTTTAACATAGTGTTTGGTGATTGAATGGTAGGTGGATGCCCACATCATAGCCAAATAGCTGCACTATTGTCCTTAATAGTCCTATTAAAACTCTCATTCACACAGGACTGTATTACCTGGGGGTAATAACTGCAGATATTGTCTGTGATCATGTGCAAGGATGTAATTTTAAGGGGAAAAAAACACACTAGTTGTGTAAATTTGCATCTCTGTGATTTGGGCTCATTTTTTTTGTATGATGTTTTTATGTCTCCCACCTTCCTCTTGTTTTTTTTTCAGAAGGCTTGTACTTCTACACAAGCTCAAATCCATCTGAACAGCAAAATATTTTGCTGTCTTTCAAGAGGCTTAACAGCTGTTATGTGTGTCTATTTTGTATCAAATAACAAGGATAATAGGATAATATGGTCAGTGCATCTAAGTAAGTAAGTATCCCCAGGTAATACTAAACCAGTGTAAATAAGCCTTGATTATTGATCAGTGTGTAGTTTGTTTTCATAATACAGAAACAGATGCTTGGAATCAGTTAGATCACTGCTTTTTTCAGATCGTTTGCCCACTCTGTGACCCTTTGTTGCAGCATTCACAGTTTTTGAAATATTTTGCTCAAATATTAATGACCTCTTAAAATTAGAGATGGGATTGGACCAGATATCCGGTGTCAGTTCTCATATATTGATGCATTCAGTCTTTTTCTTTAGTTGTATATTTACTCATCCAAAGCACTGACAAGGTTTAGTCAGTGTAACAATTTGTTTCATGTTAACATGAGCTGATGCTCAGGAGGTTTCTCCTCCTTTTTATAGTTAATGATATATGAAATATGCATTTCCAGGTCATTATGACAAATTAGTCAAGCCTGGTAACTTCTTTCTTATTTCCCAGTTGTAGGACAAAGTACCCCCAAACAATGTTAAGGCTGCGCTCATCTGAAAGGTTGCCTAAAATCTCAACCTGTCTTTGTGTTTTGGTCCAGGTTTTTAATCAGTCTCCTTTGTTGGTGCTCCAAGGCTTCTGTTGAAATATTGCACTTCATATTATGTTTCTAGGAGATCCCACTGGGATCATAAGTGAGAGGGAGACCGATAAATTGGATGAAGCCAATCATTCCAATTTGTTAAAAGCCTGATACATTGTTAGCAGAACAATAAGTCATAATTTAGGAGGCCAGGGACAGGCTAGGCTTTCATTGGGTAAGTATGCTCCAGTTTCTTTCAAGGACTTATGCAATCTCATGTCATTACAAAATTAATAACCTAAAGCAAGAAAAACAGAGACTTGGTGTAGAGGTGAAGGATGCATAAGCCTCGTCCTTAGGTGTCCACAGTACTCATGATCAATTGCAGTGTGCTTTTTTTCAGTTAATCTGATCATTTGAATGATCTCTCCTCATGCTGCCCTTCTTCGCCACCATTGTTATCCTCCTTGATCTTAAGAATCGTGTTTTTGTGTTATCCCTTTTAACTGTACAACAGCTGTTATTTTCCTCTTTATCAGATAATAAATTGTTTCAAAAGATGGTTTTGCTTCTGGCTTAAGCCATGAGATACCCAACCTTTTTCCACAGCAGTCTTCACAGCATCCTTTTTTTAGTAGTTTTAAATGATTCTTCTCTCCAGGGACTGTTTCTATCTGATAAAGGGAAACTGTGTGGATCAATAAGAGCATGGTCTGTGTTTTGTGACCTGAAGCTGATATTATTTGGTGTGTTTTTTTTCCCCCTCCTTCTCAGGTGCGCCTTGAGTGGCCCACAGACCTGGCAGTGAGTCCCATGGACAACTCCCTGTACGTGCTGGACAACAACGTTGTACTCCAGATCTCAGAAAACCATCAAGTCCGTATTGTGGCAGGTCGCCCCATGCATTGCCAAGTCCCTGGTATCGACCACTTTCTTATGAGCAAAGTGGCCATCCATGCCACTCTGGAGTCCGCAAACGCCCTGGCTGTGTCTCACAATGGTGTTTTGTACATCGCTGAGTCAGACGAGAAGAAAATTAACAGAGTACGACAGGTGTCCACCAATGGAGAGATCTCCCTGGTTGCTGGAGCACCAAGTGGCTGTGACTGCAAGAACGATGCCAACTGCGACTGTTACTCTGGAGATGAAGGCTACGCCAAGGACGCCAAGCTGAACGCACCTTCATCCCTGGCAGTGTGTCCAGATGGAGAGCTCTACATTGCAGATCTGGGGAACATTCGTATCCGATATGTGCGCAGGAACAAGCCATATCTGAATCCCCTCAGCATGTATGAAGTGTCCTCTCCCATTAACGATGAACTCTATCTGTTCGACTCCAACGGCAGCCACATTTTCACACAGAGTCTGACTACAGGAGACTACCTCTACAATCTGACCTACACAGGAGTGGGAGATGTGAGCAGCATTACTGACAAGAACAAAAACACAGTCATCATCCGTCGGGACACAACAGGAATGCCACTGTGGCTGATGGTCCCCGATGGGCAGACCTTCTGGTTCACCATCGGCACAAACAACGCACTCAAAACTGTTGCTGCCCAGGGTCAAGAACTGGCTTTGATGACCTACCATGGAAGCTCAGGACTGCTGGCAACTAAGACAAATGAAAATGGATGGACAACCTTCTTTGAGTAAGTACACTGTGTGTTTTATATTCCCTATATACCAAAAAGAATGCCACATTGTTTCACCACAAACTAACTAATCTAACATCTGATCTAAAACATCAGCAGGGATGACTACACACGTACAGAAACCAGCTTCACTCCAGCCCTTCATTAATGTACAGACACAAATGACAGCTCTGCCATAATATATGTTTGTGGTACAATTTGTTGAATCATCCCAATTTACACCTTAGTTTATAAATACATGTATGTTTATTGTTAATATTTTCAGTTTCCATTTTCACTTTCAACTCATGCAGCTTTAGTAATATAACACAATAAAAAAATGACTGCACAACAAACTCATTAAAACAGCACTGTTGTGCAGCTGTTTATTACTCTGTGGTGTGAGTATGTATTTAAAAAAAAAAAAACAAGAATCTTCAACTTGTTGAACAGAATCACAGAATCACCAGCGCTCACTGGACCAGAACTAACTTTTTATAATCGCCAACTTCACATTGTGGAAACATTTTGTGATGAAGAAATGTTGGATTTAAAATGTTTATTTATCCAGTCACCATTCAGACATGTTAGCCCTGAGCCCTGGCAGTGCAGTGAACCTCTGTGGTGATACAGCAAACTTATATCTGATTTGTTGAAAGCTCAGAGGCTTAAGTGAGTGGATGTTGAGAGTGAGAACTGTTGAAGAGCTCTTTGGCATCAGGGTTTAGTATTTTGGCATATAAGCTGCCTACTTGTGTCTAGATGTTGATGTCAGTCAGAATACAAGACCTGTGCAAGTGTGGCTGTAATCCTATTTGCTGTTATCATACCAAATAGGATTACTGGATGATATTTTACTGATCTGAACTCTTGCTTGCAGTGACAGGCCACAGACCATCACTTGTGCATGGGAACAACATATATCTGCTGGCAAGCAAATTTTAGCCGTAGGACTGTGGAGGCCTGGCCGTACAAGCATAATGGAATAGTCAGAGGTGGTAATTGATTGAGGCGAAGCACACATTGTGAGGGAACAATTGAAAAGCCACCCACACACGTTCAGCATATGAGCGAAGGATTTCATGTTCTTGAGACTCGTGTGGAGCAGTCTGTGCCTTCGCTTAATATAATGTACCAAGGGGATACAGTGCTAACTGGATGTCAGTCCAAAAAGTGTGATTAAGCAGATTGGCTGGTCAGACATCTGTTACACCTTCGCTGGAGGAATATAACTCTGACACATAATCAGACGCTCGGTTTAATGCGAGCAGACGTTTATCACCTGTGTTTGATTTGGTTGTCATCTGAGATGGTCGGACTGGAAAAAAAAAAAAACGATGCAGTGAAAACAGCACTAATGCAGCCATGCATAAGCATCAAGGTGGACAGCTTACAGCCTCTGCAGACTCACAGAAGGGTTGGAATTCAGAATTATTTCTGTAAGATGGCAGCTTTAAAAAAAAATTACTGCAGTATTTTCAGGATGTTTGAATTACATATACTGTATTATTTAATAACCCCACAAGAAAACACACAGACACTCCGAAATATTGTCCCACAGCTATGAAAAACCTTGAAAAGGTCACTATGAACTTTAACATTTCTGAGTTACAATTTCATCCTACAGTATGCATATTTGAATTGGATGTAGTTTTTATTCAATTATTTTCCTTTTCACTACAAATGGTCAAGTTTCTCTGTATACCAGTTCATCTCAGCTTTATTGAATAAGTTAATAAAGGATGTCAATCAAAAAATAATGCATAATTTATCATCAATTGTAACTAATCACTAAATCACTATCTAAGACTAAAGCTTTTAAGATCAGATATTTAGAATCAATACATCCATATGCTGTTATTTAAAATGTAATTTATTATTGTTTAATGTTAATTTAGTTGATTTCATATTTCCATGCATCAGGATCCACAGGATGTGAACAAAAGGTGGCTGTGTTAACCAGAGTAATTGGAAAATAATCACAAACATTAGCACATTAATTTTGACAGCACTAAAATTAATTCAGTGTAATGGATTAATCAGCAGTCAATCACATCCTGCAAAAACAAAACTTAGATCGCAAAAAAAGTCTAGAACTATTCATTAAAAAGGCAGAAGAACCAAAATATATAGGTTTTAAAGCAAGATGCTGGCAACGTAAACTGTCAGCCATTTTTTCCATAATATATTCATGTGATAAGAATTTGTTTCATAATAAATGTGTCATTTTATTTATTGTTTTCTCATCACATCAAGCGATGCATATTTACCTGTGAACAAACCAGTTCATCCGTGTTTCATTTAGGGACAATAAAGGCTGTTTTTCTGGAATAATTACCTTTGAAGGTCACTCCACCACCTCCGGGTCGGAAACATAATTGTCTACCATCAGAACCTCTATTTATCTCTGCCCGACAACATGCACTGCTAAACATTTTACCCACATTATTTCACATGCGCGTACATCCCGCAGTCTATAGATCAAAACAATAAAGCATCGACTGGATAACAACACCGTCGTTCTGCTGTAACCCTCGGCAACCTCGGATGCTCTGACATTAATTCTGTGCACAGATGCTCTGCTGACCTCCTAATGTTTTTCGTTGTGATGATAAGTGCTAATGCTTAAGGGTTACTGTAAATGTATTAATACATGTTGAATTCTGAAAGACACCTAATTATTCTCTTATGCTCCATTTAACAAAGTGATAATACTTCTGTTTAGTGTATGATGTAGCCACTGGGTTCAGGCTAATGCTCTATTGATTTGAACAACAGCTCACCTGTGTGAACGCCTCGGGAGAATATGAGAACCTGAGCTTGCCGCATGCAGCAGAAGTGAGGTATGCTGGAGGTGATGCTGATATGAAGTGTTTCCGCCTATTGTTGGGGCCCAGCGTGAAAGGTCATAGAGCTAGCATGTGACGCAGAGGTGATGCGATCCAAATGGACTCGTGGTCAACCGGGGGGAAAACGGTCCTCCCCCTTTTTTGCTGAGCTCCCTGGTCCCTGCATGCCCCTCTTGTCCAGAGAAAGCAAGCTAATAGGCAGCTGAGCTGAAGCTGGCCGGAGCCATTAGAGCTCAGCATTGATGCTCAAGGAATGGAACTAGCTTAAGGCTCTAATTGAGACAGGGAGAGTTTGGGTCAGTGATCAAGCTGGGGCATGTAGTGTTACTCTAGAATGAGATTTCTGTCCTGTGGACTGTGCAGAGGTGAAGACAAACAGGAGCACTCTGTCAGATGAACTGAAGAGTTAAATGCAGCACAGTGCAGATAACATGTATCTTGCTGTGCTTTCACTGCAGAAACTTTGATGATTGCAGGATGAACGCAGTGAGAATATCTCACTGATAAAATGCAAGCAGTATCAAAAGAAATCAAACGCTTAGATATAAATTACTCTGCTATTTAGTATTTCCTGAAGTGGAGGACTATGAATCCCAGTCTCTAGTACAGTGGAGATCAGATAACATTTATCTCTGGGAGATGATTCCTCTCCCACTCTTCCTATCCATATTGGATATTTGAGATGGCAGCGCTGAGGAAATATCTGTAAACCAGCACCCGCCATCTCATTTATTAGAGGCTTTATTATGGCAGGCAGCAACATCGAAGAGGGCTTTCCAATCTGAATTCAGAGCACAGATAAAAGTCTTCATTCTAAGTAATGTACCGTTCACTCACTCCCATTCTGGAACACTGGCAATCTAAAAGATTTCAAATTGTTCGACGCTGATGTGCTCTCTGAGCAAAATGAAACAATCTGGCTACTCATGTTCCTGAATGTGATGAACTGGCTGATTTGTAGGCTGGTGAGACGCTGCCCTCTCCAAAGAGTCGCACCTCAGTGCTCCTATTTCATAGACTGCATAATGAGATTTGGTAATATCACTAATCTGAGCGTTAGCTTTTTCCAAACATTCAGTGTGTGTTTTTTTTGCTTATCAGGAGTTACTGACAGGCATTCATATTAATGTTTCATTGACATCCTGTTTGAAGAACTGAAAACCTGCTCAGCATCTACTATTACAAAAAAAATTACAAAATACTGCTGTGCACTTTTTAGAAGTTGTGTTGATTGTGCTTCATTGATTAAAGCTGAAAGTTTGGACTTTTATATTACCTCAGGTTGGCAGCGCTGATGGATTTGCTGCTGTTTACTGCTTGTGTTGACACATCTTCACAATTTGTTGCACTGAGGAGGGAATATCGGACTCAACGAAAAAAAAAAACTCCTACCTGTGATTACAGCTAGAACAGTTTATCCCTGAACAGTTTATTCACTGAGAGCAGCTCATAATCACAGCAAATCGGAGATGACAGAGCCACTCATTAGTCATATTTATGTACCTACGTGCATTTATGCATACCTGACCTGCATTTACGATTATGATTGCTTCCTTGTGATTTGACAAATCTAAAAAAAAAAAAACAAGCCTCAGTAGATTTTTCACATCACAGCACTGCTGATGAGACTGCCACAGTTACTGTTTATTCATGCTTCCAGATGACACTCCTCTCTTTGGTTCACATGAGTGTGTTTCTTTGTAGGTATGACAGCTACGGGCGTCTGACTAACATCACCTACCCCACGGGCCGAGTGAGCAGCTACCGCACAGATGTCGACAGCTCGGTCCGCATCCAGACGGAGGGCTCCAACAAAGAGGATATCACCGTCACCACCAACCTGTCAGCCTCTGGCACCTTCTACACACTTATGCAGGGTGAGTGTCTTTTACTCCGGCACATAGGTGGCGAAGGTGACGGTGCGAGGAATGTTGTTTTAATGGAAAAGGCCAAAACCTTTAACTTTGCTTCAACACAAAAAAATCCCTCTAACGATGTGAAGTGGAAACTTGATGCTGTAGATATAAAGAGGATTCCCCAGCATTTTCTGTGATATGCAGTGAAAGATATTGACTTACCTACAACCTTAAGTTAGATAAGACTTATGTCTTATTGATTCCCTTCTCAGCTAACCTGCCTGTATACATGTAGCAGTTACAGTCGTGAAAGTTAACCTTTTAAACCACAAACATATTTTGGTTTTGGATTTTTTTTCTTCATTTTATTTACCCCTGTTACATTTGGCTCATTTTTCTACCACCTCTATGGAAACAGTACAGCCAATAGCTAGAAGCAGAACAAGCTCCAGTATGTGTTCAAAAAGAAAAAGAAAACACAGGTGTTGTCAATCTTAAAGTAAAAAATTTACTTATTATTTAGATTTATATCATCTCTAAAAAGCAGTAGAAAGTTGACAGATCAGCCAAAACTGCCCAATGACATGTGAGTCAATCATGGTGTCCCTAAGCAGGGAATTCTTTGGCCTTTTTTGATCCAATTTTGCAATTGAGACATTTAGTGTATCACAGCCATCATTTCCTGACATGTCTATATGTAACATTCTCTCTCTATAATGTACAAGTGTAATTTTAGCATTTGCTAACATCAAAGCATGCATTTAAAACCCAGAGGCGATTCATGGGGTTCTGAGGGTTAAACTGGATCAGAAGGTGCCCCTTGATGAGTTGAAGGTGCTGTGCTCGTCTGATTCTGGAAGTTGTATAGGGCCAGTGGCACCTTGTAGGAAGCCCCAAGGCAAAGCCAGTAAGGTAAGGTAAGGGAATAGAGAAAAAGTAATTCAGAGATCTCTGTTGACTCACTTTGGGGCTTTTTTGAGCCCTCGCAGACCTCACAGGGACCACACAGACAGGTACCCCCTGGCTCAGCCTGGTGGGGCTCAGTCTTACTAGGCTAAGTACTGTTGGCTGCCACCATGTGGGCTAACTGACAGTTTTATCTACTCAGAAGGGTTTTCCATTTAAAACTTGTTAGTAGTGAAGGGTTTGAATGACCCAGAATAACCTGCACTTTACATTTCTTTACGTAGCTGTTGACTTTTCCAAATGTAATTTCCCAGTGCTGCTTAAAATATATGTCTTTATCTGACTGTATTGATGTGGAGGCGTCTCAGAAATATGAGGACTTATGTAAATAAAACCCAGCCTTACCTGCGTGGCTACGTCTCAGGGACAGAAGACATCATGTCTCGCCACTAAAGAGTTATAGAGCTTGCTCACTGTTGTATTTGTGGCTCCTCTGTTTTAATAACATGTGTACTGCAGCGCTCATTTCCCAGAAATGAAACAAATATTGATTTTCTGTCATAAATCCAAATAAAAAAAAAAACAAACAAACAGTGCTGGTGGTTCAGACAAGCTCCTTGAGACATTTAGCGAGAAGGATGCAGGGACTTCTTTTCACCTGTTGCTTCATTGATTACTTATTGATAGCCTTGAACTTTAGCTGTTTTTAGTTTTTAAAAGGCAGCTGCACACACACACACAGCTTTCCACCCAGTATCTTCTGATTTAAACTCGAATATGTCCTCCACCCTGACTCACTGCAAAGTCTGAAACAGAAGATGACACTCTCTGGTTTCCTCCATGTCGTCGCACGTAGTGGTCACCTCCATGTTGTGACCTTGTCTTAGACATGTGCCTGTGAGAAATGCGGCGCCAGGAACTCTGCTGTTAATTAATTCACTATTGTCTGCTTTGTAAGCTGGCAACTGGGTGATCACATAACACATGAATGCACTGCCTTCACAATTCTGTTCTGGTCATCTGACTGTGTTTTTGTCCTCTTCCCGGCAAACCCTCAACTAAATTATGTGAAGTTGATAACAGTGTTGTTCAAAAAAGACTCAAGGAGGCTTTATAGTCGCAACTCCAATCAGGTGTAGAGTTAACGAAATACATTGACTATAAAAGTAAAACACATGTGCAGCTACAATTTCTATATATAGTACAGAGTGAGCACTTCCATTATTTTTTTAAGCCGACTGCTGCCTCCTTAAATGTCACTGTAGATCCCTTCCCCGCCTGCTGATCTGTATGCATGCATTAGCGTGAATCCCTTCAGTTCAGCAGTTTTTCCAGCCTCATCTGGTCTCAGAGGCCTCCTTTTGGTAAGGTCTGCCTCAGAGGTCTTTGGTCAACCCCTGAAGTGCCTGCATGATGGAGAGACGTAAGGGCCAGTACAAGGTCAGCCCTACCTCCTTCGGCCATATCTCTTGTCACAGCAGCCCAACACACCCCCGCAGTGCTTTGTGCGAAACAAAAGGATGCAAACCCTCATCTTCCCTCATGATGTTTACTGTTGTTGTCTGTCCACTTCAACATGACTCATCAGCACATTCAATGACGTTTAACTAAAATATACATATTCTGTTGTTTTTTATTGAGAATAATATTCATCTTGGTCCTTGTCAGTCTACTGACAGGAACAAAGGAGGAGGCACTCTGATAAATGTATATGAGATGCTCAGTGAGAACATTAGTCACTGGTCTGGAGATGGAACACAGGCTGTCGTCACCTAGGGACAGTAACAGACAGGCTCAGATTTATCCCTTGTGAATGAGTGTGTGTGTGTGTGTGTGTGTGTGTGTCGGGGTGTGTGTGTGTGTGTTTTCACCCTCCGTGGCCACAGGCAAGCTAGCAGCTTTTGATAGTTTTCATTCCTCCTTACCCTCCAGGCTGCTGCAACAGCTGTAAAACTTTACTTTACTGGCCCTGTGAAACCTCTCACTATTGATCTTTGTTGTCACAGACCCAACATTATTGCAGAGGTTCAGTTAAATACTGCTGCTAAAGGCTTTCTTTTTGCTGAGCAGCCATATTAGATCATTATGTGTGTGTCTCGCTCAGATGAATATTAGATTTAGCCCTCTTAAATCAGCTACAAGGAGCTCATGTTTGTTTCTCGCCTTTCATCCTAATCATAGTGGTTTTCTTCTCTGCATTCACAGATCAAGTTCGGAACAGCTACTTCATCGGTTTGGACGGCTCACTGCGCCTAGTTTTGGCCAATGGTATGGAAGTGTCGCTGTACACGGAGCCCCACCTGCTGGCTGGTACCGTCAACCCCACAGTCAGCAGGAGGAATGTAACGCTGGCCATCGACAACGGCCTCAACCTGGTGGAGTGGAGGCAGAGGAAGGAGCAGGCTCGTGGCCAGGTCACTGTATACGGACGCAGATTAAGGGTAAACTAGCTGCCTTGATAAGAGAGAGATTATCAGAGTGTACCCGACTTCATCTGTAGGCAAATATCAAACATTCAGTCCTGTAGCTGTAATAAAGCTTCAGATTTTACAGGTTAAAAATGTGAATCACCGATAATAACTGGATAATCAGACTCATTAATGTGTGAGTCAGAGCTGACATTTGAGATTATATACGACTAAGTATAGTTGCTAAATGGTTTGAAGTTAAAATCAAAGTTTAGAGAACGACTGAGTCATATTCATAACACAAGTCATGTCAGGGCACTTTACACAGTCGGGTCAATAACTTACAGTGTTACAGAGAGAAACCCAATAATTCCCTCTTGAGCAAGTACCAAGCACTGATACAGTTGCACACAGAATATCAACAGGTCCCGTCTCATAATGAAATAAACAGCCCATGTTTGATCGTAAAGAAACGAATACGGCCCACTGGACATAACTGTTAACAGAACACCGATAACAAAACATCCTGATTGGCTTGTTGTGTTTTTCTTGGCTTTGTAAAGCAAACGGCGACTTCGGTTAAGTTGTCTTCCACATTCTCCGGGAGACAACACAGCTAATGGGGAGGTGCCACTTTGTCTGTCATTGGCTGTTCATTTAATGGCCTCCTCGTCCCTTTGGAAGTGAAAGCTTCTAATGTATGTTACGGACAATGGCCCCCGGGGTGAGATAGGAAATGGGAGCAGCCTAATGGCAAGAACAGAGGGGATGAACAGAGCTGGAATCATTGAGCGACCTTGAGTGACATGTCAAGTGATATTACGTGGGTGGCTGGGTGAGTGTGTGGCAGTGCAAGGCTGGAGAGAAACAGGCGGGGCAGGGGGGGTCTTGAATGCAGAACAGAGAAAGACAAAAGAGGAAACTCTGTGGCTTCACTGACTTGTTGTTGTGAGCAGAGATGTTGGAGGAAAGTGTTCCAGGTGGAACTGCACATTGCATGTGTGTGTTATGCTGTGCTTTTCATACCGTTGTAATCAGATCACTGATGGTTTGCCGCTCCTTCACATGGTTTTTTTAGGCCCCCCCGCTTCCAAAGTACATGATTTCCTGAGGCGCATACACTCCTTCCTCTTAGTTTGAGTAGTGTGTTAATGTACAGTAATGAGAGAACCCTTGTGGCTGGCACTCTACTGTAGCAAAGATCTTCAACCACAGGAATGAAAAATGGAGACAAACCTGTTTATTAGAAGCTTATAAATGTAGGACGCACAAGATGGAGACCAAAAACAAGAATAAGATGATTTCTTTGATACCATTGTGTTATTGAAGAACATAGCCACTGATTCGAAATAATCACCAGAACTGATAAAAGGCATTCCTACTTGCAAAATGACAGATTGAGATTGTCATTTGACACAAAAATCTTTGATATGGATTGAGAGATCAGATGTGTCGTTGTAGTTTTTTATGTTGGGAATGGTTTATCTGGTGTGCTCCAACAGTGTCTTTTGTGTTTCTACACACATACTTTCTTGAGAAATTCTTTTTAGAGGTGATGTCCAATTTGAAATAAGACCTCTCCATTCTCGTGGAAGGATCTTGGGATCATTGCCGTAGGTTGTTTTCTTCCTTCTACAGCAGGAGTCTTTGGCAAATTAGATCCTGGCGTAAGAACGTTTTTTGGGACAGACAGCAAGCCTCTGCTCCATATAAACAAAATACAGAATATAGTGTTTCAGGAAATGCCAAAGCAGGAGGGGTCTCAGGCTTCAATATCCAGCAAAAGAAATGACTAAAAGGTGCAGCAATTTCACTGAAGTCTGTCAGTCTTGGGGCTCAGTTTGCTTGTGCAGCCCCAAATATCCATGGATCCGTGCTGTTAATGATTCAGTTGGTTTTACTTAAAGTAATCCTCTCAATTAGGTATCAGTGACGTTAATTGCCTCGGGTGTAAGTGTTCCTTCACAGACGAGAGACCTAAGCATGCTTCTCTCATTGCAAGATTGAAAGAGTGAGGTTCCTCAGCCGCCCCTGTGTGACCTGCTCTGTGGCATGTGGCTGGAAAGTAGCCAGAAGCAGCTTTCTGAGCCACTCTGAGTTGGTTTTAAGCATTGCCAAGCTTTTTTGTAAGCCAAAGCACACTTGAGCAGGGTCTCTCAAGAATAATAAGAAAAAAACATAATAAAAATGATACAAAATTAAAGGCACAGTTTTAATTACAGCTTTTCTAAAATGTACTAGCTGGAGTTTAAAGTAATTAGTAGTTCTCCTCTGACCTCCAGTCTTTCCAGCACTCTCCTTTATTTTCTCTCTGTATCCTCTGAAGCTTCTGCCTACAGAGGCTGCATGCTTAGAAACATGACGGTAGGACTGTTGGTTGATTTGTTTGCCTCCACAGTGTGATCACAGTGTAGCCAAAGGTCACTGTTTTCACCCGCACACACTCAGTAGATGTGTGCTATATGCACAATGCACTGAGTCACACTGGAGAAGAGCTGTTTTTTTCCTTCTTTTCCATTTTGCAGAAAAGGCTAAATAAAATGAGAATCATCTGCGCCGCCTGGTAATTCTTTTGAGTAAGCAGTGAAAATGAATTTAATGATCAATGTGACTCTAATGTTTCTTGCATGAATAGGCATACTTCCACTAAGACTCTGCTGAATTTTTACACAAACAAAGAAATGTGGTAATTCGTACAATTTCATTACTTCAGTGGCTCCTGCAGTCCTGAGATAGAGCTCTGCTGTTGTAATTAAAGGCTATGAAAGGAAGAATATAAAATAATCACCTTGTGATTAAAGGTCTCTTGAAAAGGCTTCACCTCAGAAGAGCAGTGCACCAACTACACGCCGTCATTGTCAAACATCCCACTTGGTGAAAATGTAGTGGTCAGATTAGGTGTTTCTAACCACCTCTTTCTTTGCTCTCTACAGGTTCACAACAGGAACTTGTTGTCTTTGGACTTCGATCGAATCACAAGGACAGAAAAGGTTTATGATGACCACAGGAAGTTTACTTTACGGATCCACTACGACCATGCCGGCCGGCCCACTCTGTGGGCACCGAGCAGTCGTCTGAATGGGGTCAACGTCACCTACTCCCCTGGAGGGCACGTGGCAGGTATCCAAAGAGGTACCATGTCTGTACGTATGGAGTACGACCAGAACGGCAGGATCACCTCCCAGATATTTGCTGATGGCAAATCATGGAGCTACACTTATCTCGAGAAGGTACCAGCTGTTGATGCTGTGTAACTGATTACATGGTTTAGAGATAAAAAACAAAAATGAAGTAATATAAAACGGCATGGCCCATGTGCAGATACATTGTGCTTGCGTGGAACTTGATGGACGATTTTAGACTGCAGTTGAAAGTTAACTTGTAATACTCCAGCCGTGTTTGTGCTGCATTATCAGGCTCGAGCACAGATATCAGCCAAATGTAATTAAAAGTGTCTGCTGCACTGCAGACGTTATACTTTGTTACCGTAGTCTGACAGCAAAGTTCAACCTGAAATAGCTCTGATGAAAAGAACAGAGTGAAATGTCACTTTCTACTCTCCTAATTGAAGATTGTTTGGAAAAAGGGTGAAGAGCTGAGTTTTCTTCTAGCTTAGATGTGTAATATAAGCCAGTCACCCTGTTAATACTCTATAGTGGGTTTTTTCAGCAGCCTTTCAGTGCTAAGATGACAGCTTTACAACAGACATAAAGACATCATTTATTGGTCCAAGACAGGCATGAATGAAAATATTCGATTTGCTGAGTTAAAAGAACAAATTCCATTCCTTCATCCAGTTCGGATTAAAAGATCCCATATATGAGGAAGGAGAAGCACCATGTTTGTGAAATCATCTTAAGGAAATTCTAACAGAGCAATATTGACAACCGCAGGATCATGATGAAAATTAGATTTGGTCTGACTCAGATTCATTATGCATAATCTGTTATTGCGTTTGACATTTTACATGTTGCTTCATGGCATAACATTTCAGTGTCTTGTACATTGCCAAACTACTCTTATTGTATTGTGTTAATTCTGTGTGAATACACAAAAGTTTGTGTGCATGTTTTCATTTTATATCCTTAAAGAAAGTACATATTTTATATTTAAGGACTGGTAGCTGTGGCTGTTTGTGAGTCAGTCTGAGTAAAATGTTCTTTCTCTTCTCTCCTCAGTCCATGGTCCTGCTGCTTTACAGCCAGAGGCAGTATATCTTTGAATTTGACAAAAATGATCGACTCTCTTCTGTGACCATGCCCAACGTTGCAAGGCACACCTTAGAGACCTCCCGCTCTGTTGGCTACTACAGAAACACGTACCGGCCCCCTGAAGGCAACGCTTCAGTGCTCCAGGACTACAGCGAGGAGGGCCAGTTGCTGCAGACCACCTATCTGGGCACAGGCCGCAGGGTCATCTACACTTATGGAAAGCTGGCCAAGATGCTGGAAATCCTCTATGACACCACGCGCATCGGGTTCTCTTATGACGAGGTGGCAGGCATGCTGAAGACTGTCAACCTGCAGAGCGAGGGCTTCACCTGCACCATCCGCTACCGTCAGATTGGACCTCTGATTGACAGACAGATTTTTAGGTTCAGTGAAGAAGGAATGGTCAACGCCAGATTCGACTATGTCTACGACAACAGTTTCCGTGTCACCAGCATGCAGGCCGTCATTAATGAAACACCACTGCCAATCGACTTGTATCGCTATGATGACGTTTCCGGCAAAACAGAGCAGTTTGGTAAATTTGGAGTAATCTACTATGACATAAACCAGATTATAACCACAACTGTGATGACCCACACCAAACACTTTGATGCTTACGGCCGAGTGAAGGAGGTCCAGTATGAGATTTTCCGCTCACTCATGTACTGGATGATGGTGCAGTATGACAATATGGGACGAGTGGTGGCCAAGGAGCTAAAGGTGGGGCCTTATGCCAACACCACACGCTACACGTACGAGTATGATGCCGATGGTCAGCTGCAGGTGGTCTCCATCAACGACAAACCTCTGTGGAGGTACAGCTATGACCTCAATGGAAACTTGCACCTCCTCAGTCCTGGAAACAGCGCTCGCCTCACCCCCCTACGCTACGATATCAGAGACCGCATTACACGCCTGGGAGACGTCCAGTACAGGATGGACGAGGACGGTTTCCTCAAGCAGCGAGGAAACGACTACTTTGAGTACAACTCGGCAGGCCTGCTGATTAAAGTGTACAACAAAGTGAGCGGCTGGAGCATCAAGTACCGTTACGATGGCTTGGGCAGGAGGGTGTCCAGCAGAAGCAGTGTCGGTCACCACCTGCAGTTCTTCTATGCTGACTTGTCCAGCCCGACTCGGGTCACCCATATGTACAATCACTCCAGCTCTGAGATCACCTCACTGTATTATGACCTACAGGGACACCTGTTTGCCATGGAGTTAAGCAGCGGAGATGAGTACTATGTGGCCTGCGATAACATCGGCACCCCTCTGGCTGTGTTCAGCGGTTCAGGCCTCATGATCAAGCAGATCCTCCACACGGCATTCGGAGAGGTTTACCTTGACACCAACCCCAACTTCCAGATCATCATTGGATACCAAGGAGGCCTGTACGAGCCACTTAGTAAACTGGTCCACATGGGCAGGCGGGATTACGACGTCCTCGCTGGCCGCTGGACCACGCCGAACCATGACATCTGGAAACGTCTCAACAGCAACCACATCGTACCGTTCAACCTGTACATGTTCAAGAACAACAATCCTCTCAGCAATAATGAGGAGATCAAGTGCTACATGACAGGTACGTCCTCTCCACGGATGTGAGATTATTCATTTTTATAATAAAAGAAACTTTACTCCACGACAGAGGGCAGCAGTGTGGCGTCGATGCAGCTACGCACAAACTGCATTTTAAGCCTTTAGGCATATTATTCACAAAAGAAAAAAAGACCCATATTGTGTAATTACACAATAATATCTTATAATGGATCTGGATCTCATAATTACAGTAACAATCACATAATCAGAAAAGGTTATATTGGTTTAAATTGCTTTTTGAAAAGACACTTCTTGCAGAGACAGAGCCACCTGAATTATATCTGTACAGTGTCATGTCTTTATAAACTCTTTCCCAAAATGTCAAACTATAACATTTTTAAACATGATGGGGGGGGGGGGGGCTGTATCTTAACAGTTCTGTCGGATAATTGTGTTTATTATGTGGGTTTTTATCCTAAAAAACAAGAAGAACAAACACTGCCAAAATGAAAAGCTGTGTGTTTGGGAGGTTTTTAAGAGCTTCCTCACCAGGACACTGGGGTCCTGTTTTTCCATCTGAGTATGTGTGTGCGCGCGTGCATGCCTGCATATGTGCTTGTGCATGTGCATGTGCTCAGTGGCTATCATTTTGAAAGTGCTCAAAGGGAACAATGCTCTACGGCAAAGCCCTCTCTGTTGTTGAACACTCAGGTCCCTTCCTAGAAATATTCAGTGTTCTTTGTGGTAGGGAGGAGGTAAATGGCAGTGAAAGCACCCCACTGGAGATGGAGAGCACAATGGATCCATAGAAGCCGTAGCCAGGGCTGGTTGTATCAAGCCTCCCCTAGCTGGAATGAAAAACAACATTGTTAAGGAAACCATTCGGCTTCAGCAGGAGCTTATTCATTTAACTCTCTGCATTTGTTGTGTGCATTATATTTACATGTGTATATAACGTTTTTGGAAACAATTTAATTTACCTGTTAGACAATAATGAGGGAAAAATACTTTTGTTCAGGTGGAATCGACTCCTTTCTGTTTAACAAAGCCATTTAGCTGCCTGCCCAACAGAAAGGCGTGCAGCTTCACAGTCCACCATGAGAGGTTGACTGGCATTTGAATGCTAAGCAGACGGATAGATATACTATAGTGAGTCTGCCTCAATTGTGATTGATGGGCCTGACATTTACATTCCTTTCACTAAATTACCAGGGTCCTTTCATTGTCCTCAAACAAATTCTTATTTAAAAAAGCTTTGTCAGGTGCCACAATATGCCAGTGCCAGTCTGTGACAAACCTGCCCCCCAAGTGTCACAGCAATGATTGTGCCGTCCATAACAAACACTTTGAAAGGAGCAAGAAACAAATAGCCCAGGTTTACCAGGCTTTACTTCCAGTCACGGCCATAGCCTTTAGTCTGATATTCAGAATTAATGACGATTTATTACAGGGGAAGGCGGCGGCACCTATAACCACAGTGCTGCTGGCTGCTATTAGATGAACCACATTATGATTGCACAGATTTGAATCTCAGACATGTCACTTTCCTCTCTTTTAGCATCTCATTAGGAAAAAAATGATTGCAGAAGGACCCGCTGAGTTTTCAAAATATCTCGCGTTGAAGTCTCGGCTGCCTTGAAATGACATGAAATTACAGCGTGTAATTATCCGCGCAGCAGACGCTCTCCGATGTCACACGGCGTTTCAGGGACCCAGCTGTGTGTCATTAGTGTGGCACCTGCAGGAGTGGACATGAATCACCACCAACATCTCGAGTGTTTAGCATAGCTTGTCCACTTTCACAAACAAATCAAGTGCTCAGAGTGAGGAGGATTTCAAGGAGGCAGCCACTCGACCACAGTGTGAACTGCTCGGAGTTAACAAATTAATTCTCGTTTTGCTGTTTCATTTATTCTTAATGTACATGACGTGATGTTTTATTTTCTCCTGCAGATGTGAACAGCTGGTTGGTGACTTTCGGTTTCCAGTTGTACAACGTTATCCCCGGCTATCGTAAACCGAACACAGAGGCCATGGAGCCGTCCTACGAATTAGTGCGCACCCAGATCAAGACACAAGAGTGGGACAGCACAAAGGTGGCCCCTTTCACCTCCTCCTGTATCTCTCTCTCTCTTTGCCTCTGTTAACCTTACACTTCTTCTCCTCCTCTTCTTTCCAACATCATTAGCAAATAGGCATGCTTTGTGTAGCCATACTCCCAGAGGAGCTGCCAGCTATCAGGCCAAAACATGGCCCAGTGAGCCAGGACTCTGCCCCTAGTCCCCATCTTGGGGAATGGGGTCAGGCTAAACAGCTCTTGTAATTGTCCTGCCATTAGGGAAATTCACTCTCCATTCCCTTCACCACTGGCCATTGATTTCATCTCAGTTTTACACTGTTAGCCAAGGTCTGAGGAGTGGTAGACATGCTCTGATTCTCGCTATTATCAGCCCTTTTAAGTTGCCTCCAACTCAGCTGAATAATTGAAGAGGCCACTGTTGTTTTCTTGGCTTTGGTTACAGCTTGACTAGTGAATGGCACCCATCAAGAGCACAGATTCATGTTGCATGACACTCTGACTGCTACCTCATCACAGAGGGTATTTGTTGTTCTCATCTATTTGGAAGTCTAAAAGCTTCTGGGATGATACAAGGTTATCTAAATAGGTACGCATGAAAAGGAGAAGACAAAGCAATGATGCTGTGCTATCTCGTTAACACCTGATGAATTTGTACTTAGTGTTTTCTTTTCATTTTAGAGTGTTTAAGCTAAAGCACTGGTTCAAATGTTTGTTTACAAGTCTGCTTTAAAACAGCAAGAATTTCTCTGTTACTCCAGGCACATCTGAGTCAGTTATGAGGGAAATGCAAAAAATCTTTTCTTCTGCCTGTAATCTTCAGGTCATATATGTGTAGTGTAAACCTGTGACAGCAAATATTCCACATACTGTATGTCCTTATGCAGCACGGGGTGCTTTGGGAGGGTTAGTCAAAACCCCTGGGACCGACTCATGCATGCTGCTTGTGCCTGACACTTCACAAAGAAATCTCTGAACTCACCAAAGGTACCACATCTACAGAAGGAGTCGCAACAGAGGAAATATCTAACTAGATCCAGAGGCAGCCTCGCTATTTCCATTTTAGATATTTAACCCTCTCTGACAACCTGCCAGGAGGCTGCAGTTGAATACTTAGAAATTGTAAATTACTATAATTAGCTATAAAACATTCTGGTTGTCCTTGAATGCATCATGTATGACATAAGAATCAGTCAGAAAATATAACCAAATCGAAGCTTAAAGTTGTGCTATTAATGTATAAAGCAGCTATAAACAAATTAGTGGCTCAGTGGTAGAGCAGGGTTGTCGGAAGGTTGGCGGTTCGATCCTAGCTCTGCCATAGTCATTGTTGTGTGTCCTTGGGCAAGGCACTTTACCCACATTGCCTCCAGTGCACTCACTGGTGTATGAATGCGTATGAATGAATCGGCAGTGGTCGGAGAGGCCGTAGGTGCACCTTGGCAGCCACGTCTCCGTCAGTCTCCCCCTGGGGAGCTGTGGCTACATCTGTAGTTAGCCACTGTGTGAATGTGGTGTGAATGAATAATGCATCTGTAAAATGTCTTTGAATGTCCTAGAAAAGCGTTATATAAGTTTGATGTATTATTATTATTATTATTATTAATCAAAAAATATATATATGAGTCTTTGGCTGATCAGCAGGAATCTTCTGTTGATGTCTAAATGGTCTCTAGAGGCCATTATTGGGCTTTTTCCATAGAGGTGCAGGACTTTATGTTGTAGTGAACAATAAGCCTACAGACACTGAAAACAAAAAACTGCTCGATGTGCAGAAGGTTAAGAGCAGATTTGATTTAACTGCGTTGTACAGTCGTACAGTTTAACAGCCCAAGAATTCCCTCTCTGTATGAAGGATCAGATTCTTGTTTATTCATGAATTTATTGAGAGTAACTAGACCATGGCAAGCCCAAACATCTGGCAGCTTCAGTGTCTTGGAAGCGCTCTTGACAGAAGCTCTTCCATTATGCTAAAATTAAATTAGTCATACAACACATGAGGCTACATTCAATATGTGTGAAGCACTAAAAATAAGCTTCTGCATTTGGGTAATAATAAGCAATGTTTCATCTCTAAGCCCAGCCCTTACAATTATACATAAAAAATACCCATGATAGACTTTAATATCTCTAAAAAAATGCTGTAATTGAGGCTTTAAATAGCAGCATAGCCCAGATTTAAAGACTTTATTTATGTTTGTGAGGAGGCTTTGCCTTCAGCACACCTCTCGAGTATGTAACTGTAAATGATATGTAGGGAAAGATTGAGATAATTAGTTTTTACCCTGCATCTGAGCCCAGGCATAATGCTCTTATCTACAATTCCTGCTTCAAAAATGGTGCTGAGAGATGGTTAATGCCACGCTGATCCTCACTGCAGATGGCCAGGCGAGCCTAATTAAGTGTGCGCTTCTTTGAAGCATAAATATAACTTTAAAAGTGCACGTGGTGTAGCCTGTACGTTTGGCGTTTTGTCGAGTAGAACTGTGCGCCTGCCTTTCTGTCCCCGTCCATTTAAGCCCCCTCGTTTTCTCCGTGCTGCTGAATCCACACATACAGATTGAAAAATGCCGTGAGGGGCCAGACAGATGAGGGCTGTGCTGCACAGGCTTGATCTCTCATTCTGTGTTGTGCTGCGGGCTGATTGCACCCCATGCTACGTGAATGATGCCTCTCTGGGAGTGTCCCGGGAGGCTGTTTCAGTAAAGTGTAGGACATTGGCCCCTGTCCACTCCCTCCCTCCCTCCTCCTCCCCCCCCCCCCCCCCCCCCCCTCGTTCTCCGACGCCCCTGGGACAGCTGACCGGGTCACACGCTGGCACGGTAAACAAACATGGAGTGGCATGGTGTGAAGTGTCCCCCCAGGCTATGGCTCCCGAGGGCCCGCACACCACACAGCTGTCCCCTCCTCCCACTTTTATGTTTCCTCTTCATATGGGATCTGATGCGGCGTCACGTCAAAGAGCGGGGCAGAGATGCTGGTCCACGCTCCTCAGCCCCACCCAGGTCCCCCAGCCCATAGCCACCCTCCCAACACACAGGGAGACAGAATTAGAAACTGTCAGGAAGACTTTGGACGTGACTGTTTGACAAAAACTCCTTAGGATGCTCACAGCCTCTTATCTTGGACGATGGCAAGAAGGCTCACTGCCGGTTGAGAGTCTTTTTGTTGCTTCTCAGATGCGTTCAGGCAACTGTCTCAGTGTGTGCTGGCCAGCTTCCATTTCATATCCCACTCCTCGTTTTAACGTCTTTCTTTCTTCCTGAGGAATATCTCCTGTCAAGTAGTATTAGGACAAAGTATTAATTTTGGCTGAAGCAAATGGTGGTATCTATACAAAGCTTTGATCCCTTAAGCAATGAGATATATACAGTAGTTACCCGCAGATTCCTGTTTCATATTTGGCACAGCATGGCTGTCAGAATACAGCAATTTCACCCTTTTTCAAAATATCATGCCTGTCACAAATGATCAGAGAGATTTGCATTTGCTGACAAACACCTCTGCCCCTACCTTGACTATGTGTGATACATTCACAGCTTCAAAGCATCACAGATGTGTTGTTTGCCATTGATAACAGGAGCAATTTCATCATTATTTTTGTACATAATGGAGACGTTTAATCAAGGAAGAACGTGAGATCAATGCGATATATATACCTTCAGATATATAAATATATATAGTCACAGTGCAGAGCAGTGCAGGATTTTTTAAAGGTTGCAAGCTAACGTGTGACGCAATCAGAAGTGAATATTTGTTATAAGGCAGAATGTCTTCAAACAGGCAGAAGTGAAACAGTTTGAATCAATTTCTGGCTCAGAGAACAGACAGAAAAGATATTTCACTCTATGTATCTGCTGCGGGGGCCGTGTGACTAAACAGTAATGTCTTTGTTTTGCAGTCTTTGCTGGGCGTTCAGTGTGAAGTTCAGAGGCAGCTGAAGGCCTTTGTGAAGCTGGAGCGTTTCGGACAGATCTACAGAGCCAAAAGTGCCGGATGCCCTCAGACCGAGGACAAGAAGATCTTCGCCTCCGGCGGGTCCCTCTTCGGTAAAGGGGTCAAATTTGCAATCCGAGACAGTCACATCAGCACCGACATCATCAGCGTCGCCAACGAGGACGGGCGTCGCATGGCGGCGGTCCTGAACGATGCCTTCTACCTTGAAAATCTCCACTTCACCATCACGGGTATGGACACCCACTACTTTGTCAAGCTGGGCTCAGTGGAGGGAGACCTGGCCCTCATCGGCATGACGGTGGGCCGGCGCACTCTAGAGAACGGTGTCAACGTGACGGTGTCTCAGGTCAACACTGTTCTCAACGGCAGGACTAGGCGCATTACTGACATCCAGCTGCAGTATGGCACGCTGTGTCTGAACACACGCTACGGCAGCAGCGTGGACGAGGAGAAAGCCCGCGTGCTGGAGCTGGCCCGGCAGAGGGCCGTCGCCCACGCTTGGGCCCGGGAGCGCCAGAGACTGAGAGACGGAGAGGAGGGCTCGCGAACCTGGACTGAAGGAGAGAAGCAGCAGCTCCTGGGCTCGGGGAAGGTGCAAGGCTACGATGGATACTACGTGGTTTCAGTCGACCAGTACCCCGAGCTGGCAGACAGTGTCAACAACATTCATTTCATGAGACAGAGCGAAATGGGCCGAAGGTGACATGAACACGAGGCTCTGGAGTGACAGACTCACATTTAGGACATGGGACTTCTTGCCAAAGACAGTTGTGTACATGACCACATTTTCTTTCTTTGACTGTGCTCAACTTGGTTTTTAATATACTGTAAACAAAAAAAACAACAACAAAATAGTTGCAATCAGTTGCACTGTATTAATAGAAGAGTGCCCTTCTCCTTCTGAAGATTCTTTAACAGTCTTTGCTCTCCAAGTGCGGCTGCTAGAGGATGAAAATTTGCGATGTCTTTGACTCATTTTTGTGACTCCATTTCCTCATCCCTGTTGGTGATTCTGTTCAAAGGAATCCAAGAGGAGTATCGGTAATGCATTATGTTCACTGGCTCACTCTACTGCCAGACTCTGCAGATTGTTATTCACAAGCTTGCTCCATTCTGCCTTTTTCTGCGCCTCAGCCAAGGAGATTCCTTCTCTTTTAATCACTTCTTTTTTATACTTGAAACCCTCATACCCCCAGTTATCCATAAATAATGAGAGAGATTTCTGTTGGCGGTAGAGCCATTCATCAGAACCCCAGCTGAACTTGTCAAAGCACCTTCATTTGTGTGATGTCTTGTAGTTTTTTTTTTAGTTTTTTTTTATTTTTTAAGAGGAGGCTTGATGCTCATTCGTGGTCTTAGCTTGGGAGGCTTCAGTGCACCCTGACATGTGCATGTTAGCCTTTTTTTATGAACTACAAAATTAGCAAAAACTGCTTAATTAAGCTTAAATTGTACCAATGACAAAGGGATATGAGTTTTTTTTTAATTATTTGGTGTGTATTTTGTTTTTTTTTTAACAGGTATTTTGTTTTTCCATGAAAGAAAATGAAAACATTCGAGATTAAATCTGCTCCTTTTTTATTTGACTGTGGTCAAAACAACTCAATGATGAAAATAGTACAGAGCCAACCCTGTAAGAAAATACTGTGGAGTTCATGTATTAAACAGCAAAAGGTATTTTACAGGAATGGTTTTGAATTCTATTTTGATTTTGTTTTATAAATAGCTATATGAATTAACAGTATAACAAATGTGAATTTAAAAAAAATGTGAACTATTGTCCCTTTTATTGTTAATTGTTGTACTTGAACAATACATAAGGGTGTTTGAACACATGGAATAAACTATGAGAGGTGGTTTAGTTAAATCAGTTACTGTGGTTTTCATTAGACTGGCTGCATCTACGGATCTCGGTCGCGTTATTGAAGGCAGTGTTTGTTTATCAGTCAGTATTCCTCATCACAATGTCCAGTCACAACAGAAACAAATCTCATCAGTGATGCATTCTATGTTAACATGCTGGCTGCAGAGATGTAGGCTTTGCATCGTGCTGTGGTTAAAGAAAGAAAGATACAAATTGCCTTTGCCCTATAAGGGCTGCCCACAGGTCAGCATCGAAAGTGCTTTCGTTCTCCAGAACAGGGCTCCACTCGGTCCCATGGCTGGCTGAAATGCATCAGACCTGCAGGTGTACTAGTTCCCGTTTACAGACTAAAGGTCGTCTATACACGCCAACCTTGGAAATAACCCACGTGGACTCCTTCTAGCTCCCGTATATATCTGCGTCTCCCCTTGCAGCGGATTCTGCAAAGGACGATTCTGCTCGCTTGGAAAATGTCATGATGTGAAAACTCGGGAGGAGTCGTCGAGACTATTTTGGAAATTGTGACTTTGATTTGACTTCTGGTACTTTTTGAACTATGCCAAGCCACTGCACACTCATGACTTTATCATTTTTTCCCCATCAAACATATGAACTCGTTTGTGTGTGTAGTGGGTGGTGGGAGCATGATTGAGTGTCTCAATCTGTACAAATGATCAAGCAAACAGTTACATGTTTTTTTTTCCTGATGTTGGTTGACTCTGTGACATTTTGTTTCCAAAAAAAAAAATATATATATATATGTATGTTCTACATATTATGAATGAAGGATATTTGCATTGTGGAATATTGCACTGAGAACTGTTGCGTCATAAGACTGTATCTTTTTCTAAAGTTTTTGGACTCATTTCGAGCTTTGTTTTGTTCTCAACACTGTGTTTTTAGCGCTTCTCTTTGACTGTGTAAATATGAAGACATAAAAGTAAGCTGTAAATAAATTGCAAATGTAGATACCTCTTAGAGCTACATCGGTGACCCTGTGTAGTCTTAAGGTAGAAAAAAATAAAGGGAATATTTTGTGTTTATTTTTGTGTTTTATTTAAATGCTGTGCAGACAGTTTTAATGGCTGTGTCTACAACTTTTCCAACATGGAAGGATGTATTAGAAGGGAGGATTCCAGGGTTTTTTTGCACTGTATTTAGGCTTCTACATTTACATGTAGCCAAAAGAGAGCATACAGGTCCCATCTTTGTTGAAGTTGGTATCAGAAAGGAACAGCAAGGAGCAGTGATGTCCTCACCAATGTCACAGTGGTGACACCTGAGCTCCTTTTTCATCTTTTAGACCACATAGTACTTGTGAGGGCACCAATGCAGGCGAATAGGGGCCATCACACTGATGCAGACCCCATTACTTGGAGGTCTTTCAGGAGCTGAGTCGGTCAGCTGACACTTTTTTATTATTGGAGTTTATGGAGCAACTATATGTCGTCTCTCTACATGAGCTCAGTTGCCCTGACATATGTCACACTGCTTATCAATTACAGACATATTTTACCGCTCAGCTGCGTCTTCTGAGTGTCATCCATACATTCATTTTCACTCGTCAACACGTTTTCTAAGATTTTAATGAGGCTAATTTGATGCAATATGATAATGTAATATTGCACCATGTGCCATTATTTAGTTAAACATGCTCGACCAACTGTTACGCTTTAAACTTGTGAATGTATTTACTGTCACGTGACCTCTGAGGATGCTGTGCAATACGTGACTATTAATAAACCTGTCATAGCTGAAGACCGATCCTTTGATGTCCCAGAAGCCACCAGGAGACCTGTTTTTTAACTTTGTTGAAACAAGTGGAGCTCAGGGGCTAATCCTGTTAGCGGGCAGGGCGGCGCGGGAGTTAACTGCCAGTGTGTGGTGGCGGCAGCGAGGGAGCCTGGAATATTTACACTCACTGCAGGCAGAGCTGAGCTCACTACGCCAAAGAAAGCACGACGGCCTGTTTTACCAAAGCAGACAGCACTCTTCATTTGTTCTTGTGCACTTTGCATTAATGTGAGCCGAGAAAAGTGCTGATCTCCCCGCGTGAAGGACAAGCATCACGGGAAATGATCACAGTCTGATGTTTGCTTCAGCTAGTTTGACTACACAAAAAGGAATTTTCAAATCTGAGGCTCTCCTTTCTGTGAGGCCGTCTGAGCCTGGAGCCCTGCACGCCTCCGGTAAAGAGGATTTCTTTACAGAGAACAGTAAGTCCTGCTTGCAGGATGAATTCTGCTGCAGCACTGCAAAATGTCCTTTAGCCTGAAGGCCTGTAGTCCTTGGTGGAATTATTATAACAATAACTTCACCTCAGCCTGTTCTAGCAAAGAGGAGGATGCTACAGTGCTCTTAAATCATAAAAGAAAGAGTTTTATCTTTGTAACTAATGCTTCAAATCAGCTCTAATTAAGCATTTACTTTAACTTCAGACCTAATGAGAGAACAATGAGGCATCAGCCATGTCATTCAGCCATGAAATAACACAGCTTCACTTCTGTTTTTTTCCCCTGAGAACAAAAGGACCCTGATAATCTGACAGTGCTCCATCACTGAGCGACTAAAATACAAGAAAGAGAAGATGAGGAAGGCAGCATGTGACAGGCAGGGACAGAGGTAAGGACTGCATCACTCCATCCACACCTCGCCAGTTTGTTGCTGTGATTTGCAAAGGAACAAACACAAGTGGCATTAAAAAAAGTTAGTTTTTAAAGGGACAGTTCATTCCCAAATCAAGCAAAGTTTCCTGTAGGAACATGTTTTTCCAGCAGGTTACAGTCAATGCAGAAGGGCCCACTAATCCCTGTAGACCACCATGTAAACCTCCAATGATACTTTTGGTCGATTAAAGGTAGGGTAGGAGATTTTGAAAACTCAGTGAGAGTCAGCCAGATTTTGAAAGTAAACACACGCCCCTTTCTCTCGGAGCTCACCCCGAAGCCACGCCTCCCAATCACATGGACCTGAAGACGAGCTGCGGTCTGTGACTTCGGCCATCATGCACGTACCTCTCTGGTGCACGCAGAGCAGGAAGAGAGTGACAACCAGCCAATACTCCGCGCAGGGTCCACCCGGAGGATTGGCTGATGTTTTTAGTGTTTTAAAGCTTCCACAGATGATTCATATTCTTCGTTTTAAAGCGAAACTGCCGAACTAATTGGTTGCTATCGGATTGTAAAGAGAAGTTACACTAATTTAACAAAAAGTGCATCAGAATGAAATCTCCTACCCTACCTTTAATATAATGTCCCTCTTTATGTATGATTTTGGGATGAGTCAGTGCCAAGATGGCGGCAGCTGGAGCCTCCACACTCAGTGGGTGACGTCACTGGCTGCCTTTTGCATTATTAGTTGGATAGATGGATAAATATAAGTAGTTGTTTTTGGGACTGTCTCTTTAAATGACACTAAAGCTTGTATTGATCACCTCTTTTCTTTGCATTTGAGGATTTATTGTTTAGATGTATGAAACTATGAGTCTGAGCTACCATAACGTTCATACTGAGCCAACTCCTGCCAGATATTTATGTGAGAGGAAAGAAGAAAACTCTTCTTTCAGCCGGATTTTACTGCTCAGAAAAAGAAACTTTTTCTGTAAAAACCGTGCATGAACTATTTCTCATTACCTGCACTGATGGGAAAAGATATCTACACATTGCTGTCACAGTTCATCTGTTTCCTATCACAGATAATTTTACCACTCCGAAGCCAAGTGTTGGATAAACACAGGCAGATATTTGCTGTTAAAATCAGCAAAAGGTTGATTCCTACCGAGGCCCAACCATCCGTTCCCTCAATGAATCCTGCACACGGTCCGAAAATACAGGCTAAAATGAAACACCTGCTGTCTCAGGTACTGTAATTACATGACAGGCAGCTGCATTTATTTTCCAGAGTAGAGAGGCAGGGCAGCCGACAAAAAAAGCACAGTGTGAGCTCTCCCTGAACTGGTTTGTATGATGGTCCACATCTGCTGTGCAGCCCTATAGCACCATATGCCTGAATGGACAGGGGCTGCCTTAGATTCTGGCTTCAGTCATTCCCCTTTCTACTAGTTATGCAAATGGTGGACCAATCATAAAAGCTAATGGGGCAGGGAATGGTAAACCAGCTGGCCATAGAGAAATGTGGCTGAGTGTTCTTTGAGGTTAGGTCTCATCTGGATCCCCACCGTGGTGACAAAACACAGCAGCAACAACAGCGGCAGCAGCACTTTAGAAACGTCTAAGCTCTGGAAATGAAGCCGGGGTGATGGTGTCATATTTCTATGGAGCATACAAAGGCCAGGGCTGCCTCCAACTGACCTGCAGAGAGAAAATGGAAAATGTGCCATACTAGCACCTTGAGCGGCACAATGCTGCATGCTGGTAATGTGAGAGGCATAATTTTCCAAAAATAAAAGACAAAAAGAGGCCTGTTTGGGGGGGGGGGCTGTGCTGCCCCATTGTAGGGCAACATAACCTGACCTCTGTGCACATGACTCAATACATGGCTTTCAGTCATTTTCAGTAGGATACACATCAGCAACATAATAATCAATAATCTGTGAAGTGGAGCAAATAAAAATTCACACTGGAAGCACTGCACCACCCATGGACTCAAAGAAACCTGATTTGCATGTCTTTGAAAAGCTTTTTTCATGTTAAAACCCATTCTGAAATATGAATTACTGCAGCTACTTTGTGTGTTTTTCATTATTTTCTCCTCGGTTACCTCAGCTCGTGCAGCAGTTCACTTCTCCTTCTGGTTTTGATCTCCGTGGATTATGTCAGAACTAAAGCTCTAAGAAATTAATCCTGTCAGCACACGATGAAATTCTCCTTCTTGTTTTAGAGATGCAGACAGTGTGTGTGTGTGTGTGTGTGTGTGTGGTACCTGACTCCAGCCATGTCTTTCTGGACTCACCGGAGGCAGTCACCACAGCTGCAGCTGCCGTCTCCCATCACATTTCACCCCACCCCACCCCACCCCTGACAGGTGTGAACAAAAGACCCAGAGAAATGTCACCGCAGCATTTTTAAGTCACTCGGACACCGCCTGCATTCAGGAATGAAACCGCCTTTGCACATTATGCAAATCATATTGACAGCATATCTAATGCTTTTATTAGGCTAATTACGCCTGAGGTCAAATCTGTCCATAGTGCAGGATCAGTACGCATTCAAACCAAGCGTGTGGAAGCATCCGGCTTGACTGAAAGGTTAACAAATGCTTAATGTTTCAGGACAGCTTATCATGTAGCACTTTATGTCCATGAAAAAAAAAAAATAGGTGTTATTGATTTCCGCCGATGACATGAGCAGCATACAGGAGCTGTCTGTAGAGCAAGCGATGAGTTATAAACAGAGAGAGACCACGTCGGCTCGGTTCATCCTCAGCTGAGACACTCTAAACAAGGGAAGATGCATAATTTAATAGGGTCGAGCTGCAGCAAAACATTTAGTGTGAGTGTTAAAAAATAAATAAATAAAGCAGCAGAAAAGGCATTCTGTGGGTGAAAAGGTGACGCTGTTAGATCAGACAGAGAGGATTCAGAGTCTTTAATTCATCCATCAGAGGTTTGGTGAAAGAGTAGCGACGATGATGCTTTGTGTCTGTTCCACACTCAGGTGGGACGTGTGACAGTGAGTGAAGTGCATAAGCAAACCAGGAAGTTAAAACATATGAGAGTTTTAAATCTGCTCTAAAAGACAGCTAACATCCCCCTCACTGCCACGGGCACGCTCTGAATACTGACTGCTTATAGGTACGACATCACACTGGTGTTTAACTGCTGCGGCCTGTAGCACACACACACACACACACACACACCTGAGGTGGAGTCAAAAGTCAATCAAAGAAAGCAGAAAAAGTTGCACGTGCACATATTCCATTAGGCGTACTTTTACACCCAGACAGCAGAAGTCAACACACACTGCTTCTAAAAAACAAAGCGATGACAGAATTTCCTTCGAATCTGTGTGTGTGTGTGTGTGTGTGTGTGTTCTCTCTTTGATATACAAAAGCCTGAAGTCACTTTGACAGAATTATTTTGGTTACAGAACTTTTTGGTCCCATTACGAATGATACTATTATGTAGATCAGCCTTGGGGGGGGGGGGGGTTGTTTTCACATTGTGCGTTTGGATTGTGACACGCCTGGCCTCTCGTTTCATTCACACATACACGAAAACCTGCCAGTCCACATGCTCTAGGTTGTGGAGAATTTTTTTTTTTAAATGCAGAAGTGATCAAATTGTTGACCCTCCTCATGCTTCATGTACACACACACACACAGAAACACAGCTGTGTGACATACTATATAGATTTGAAGGACTGACTCACTGATGATGCTGTTTGGTCTGGCAGAGAGAAAGAGGAAGAGGAGGAGGAGGAAGAGGAGGAGGAGGAGGCAGGTTCCTTTTTCTGTCTTCTTCTAAAATAAACAGTGAGATTAAAGCTGTGAATTCACAGCGTTTTGCTCTTTGTTGTCTTGAAACTAATAGTGTTAAAGTCAAAATGGCAGCAGAAAATTCATTTAGCCTCACTGTTTTCACACAGTATGACAGAGTGGAGGAGCTCACACACCTAAAGGATGAATGGTGCTGAAACTGTGCCGGGTTTGTTGTGTTTTTAACCCCCAACATGATCTCAGCCTGAGTCTCCTCAACTCACTTATTATCTTTTATTATAACTTTGTTTCTTTGATCAGCTTATATGTCTCCAATGTAGCTCCAATGCAGGCAGACTGATCAGCGGTGTGCTAGAAACACAGCAGTGCTGTAGGTAACGTTTACAATTTCACAATGCACACAAAAATATGAATATGAAGCTGTAACTCAATGCAGGCAGGCTCCTCATATTTTGTATTGAATATCCATCTCTGTGATGCATATTTGTGTCATTTCTCTTTGTTGCTCCATGTAAATCCTTCGTGTTTTGACCTGAAGCCTCGGAGCAGTGATGAGAGCAGCTTTACCTTTCCTTCGTTTTCACTGCCGTGCTACACTTACAAACATGAAAAACACTATTTATCTTTCTAAGATGCTGCTGTACAATGTCACTATTGTTTTTGTGTGTGTTTTTTTATAACTCCACTCAGTAACAGACACAGGTTTAGTGGGACAGGGCGATGCTGTCAGAAACAATCAAACTAAATCCAAAGGAAGAGCTGAGTTCGAAGGCGGCTGCTACCACAGCTGCTGCTTCATCTTTTTACTTCCCTGGAGCTGACAAAGCCTCTGACAGAGAACAGGAAAATATAATGTGAAAAGAATCGATAGATAAACAAAAAAATAAAAAAAGCTTTGCGTTCCAGAATTTCATCCAGAACGCTGTATTTGCTTCTGCTGTTTCCATCATGACATAATGTTTCTGCAGCAGCTACACGGCTCCACGTCTACACGGAGCGTGTTTTCTTTTATCAAATCAAAAAATGATATTTCATTTCACTAGTTCTGTTTTTCAACAACAAAGGTGCTTGAATGGGAATTGGCTGCATGAATAAATCAGATGCAGCTGGAGGACAGTGTTGAGTTTTGTGTGTGTGTGTGTTTTAGTTTCACACCTCCTCTCTGTAACATCAGCCTGGATGTGAAAAGACGGCCCAGTAATTTTGATGAATAGTTCAGGCAGGTCTTAAGTGTTCTATAATTAACAGCATATGGGCTCAGGCCATCGTTTTCATGAACGCACTGAAAAATAGGAAACACTTTGCTTCAATACCCACATCTTCAGTTTGATACAGTGAAGCCCACATGGAAACTCCAGACATTACCATCCATTGTTTGGCTAATTAGGGGGTACTTGCTGTGTTTGGATAAACTGAAGTAATTAGTCATAGATTTATGATTGGACATATGCTGCGAGACCAGTTGCTAAAACACTCTTAAAGTGATTATTTGCCTTTGCAGGGGGAATCAAATGAAGAGGACGCTCTGTGCTAAAATGGGTGTTTTTCAGACAGCAGGACACAACAAGGACAGACGGATGTGTCTCCTCCTCTTGACGGTTCGGACCGCCCTCGGCAAAGGCACTGAACAGCCCACCCCCCCGGGGGGTATCACACCATTTACTTCAGCACTCTGACCTTTTTGATTAAATGTACACGTCTCAAAAATTCTTGCCTACAGAAGAGTCCACCTCAACTCCTCGGGACCTGCAGAAGCTTCCTGAGACCAATTACCCCGTGTGTCACGGCTAATAAGTTATTTTTATTGTATAATGCAATTATGTGCTCCTGGCTGGAATGGAACCATTCACTTATCGTCAGATCTTCTGTGCTCCAGCAAGGGGAGCTAAATGAAATACATCAGATTTATGATGTGCCTGCAGAGGAACACGCCCACACAAACAAAGGAACTGCACTCGTTTATTTACTGTGGTGGGGGAAACATTTTACTGGAATTCTCTTCGAGCAGGAGTGTTGTGAGAAACAAAGTGCTTGTTAAACAAGGAGGAACTCAGAAGTCAGCTAACAGGCACCAGGAGCTTCTCACCTCCGGAGGTCCACAAGGTCAAACATGGCGCAGAGATCCCGGAGAAGGCCGGTCACCAAATGACCAAAGGTGTCAGGTCGCTGCTGAACCTCATGGGGTCTGATGGGAAGTGGTTTTCAGCACACAGCATGTTAAGGGACAGTGTGAGAGATCTTTACAGCAGTTTGTAGCCACGTATGAGACTTGGTGCCACCACTTCCACAACGACAGAAGCGGAAAATGACTCCATTCATTCACATTTGTCACCCTCAGAGTTCTACCACCGACAGTAAGACAGGGATGAAGCTTCTATGATGTCACCCGTACAGTTCTGAAGTGCTGGTTTGAGTCCCTGTGGGAGGCTGCAGGAGGCGCCATGTTGGCACCATCATAGTCTGCCTTAACTCCAAATACAGACGGGCAGGTGGACGCAGATACACAGATAATTATGCATAATTTACAATAATGTTTCTGTTGTAATATTGGCTCTTTTATAATGGGGGTCTATGGGATAGGCTCAGTTAGAGTTGGGTAGATAACAAACACACACACAGAGTGTATCTTTCAAATCCCGACTGAAAATATAGACATGAAGGAAATTTTGAAGAGAAATGTATCATTATTAATATATATTCTAAATCATCTCAGCGGTACAGGACCACACTGACAAATCATGCGATCAAAAAGAAGGTGTTTTCACACAGAGAGCTGGCACAGCTTTAATATTTTATTACTGTGTAGTCAGAAAAATCTGCAACAAATTCTGCGTATTTGAGTAAAAAGCCTGGCAAGGTAAGAAGATAAATCCTGCCTTTATCCCGGGTGAAAAAGATACAACTTGAATCCCTGCATTCTGATTAAGACTTAACATTTAGGATCATTTGTGCAAATTATCCTGTAAATGAGGATAAGGGAGCTCCATCCTTAGGGGGAGCTAAATTAAAGAACCCGGGGAAATGAAGCAGAGCTCGCACTGTATCCTCCTAAAGCCGACACTGACAAGCGATGCTGCAGTAAAGACCAGAGTCTGGATGAGAATGAATAGTTTTATTTGACTGTGGACTGTGTGTGTGTGGGTGAGAATAACACAGTGTGATGAGGTACAATATTCCCTTATTACCTCTCTGCTTTTCTATTTTTCATCATCTATTTTTAGCCATCTCCAGAGAGTTTTTATCTTTGACTGGAAGAAAAGAAAAAGTTCAAGTGGTAAACTGTGGAGACATTTTAAAAGGTTGAAACTGTAATATTGTAAATGCTGCTAATGGTGCGACTCTCCTGTCTGTCCTCTTCACACACCGGGGGAATTTCCTTTCAATGGAGGATTTAATTATTAAAAAAGTACCCTGATTCTGTCAGAGTTTGGAGCTTTTATTAGTAAAATCATCATTGTTGCTTCCAGAAATAAACATACTGTACATGAACTTTCACGTGCTGCAAAGTCTCACAGAGGTAATTCACACAGCGACGTGTCACCGTGTGAAGAGAACAATAGAGCAATCAGAGCTGGAGCTAACTGCTCTTCTTCACCAACCTTCAGCCACAGAGTAAATTACTCAGAGCGCAGAGCTGAGACTCGGCTCCGCGGGAGCCTGTCAGGTTTGACCCAGAATTAGCAACAGCAATTTCCAAAAGTGCTTTAAGTTTACAGAAAACTTTGTAGAACACCGTGTCACAAGGTGGTGGGCAGGGAAATTATGGTTTTGATGTGGCTGAACAGACGCACAGTAGGCCTTTAGGGGGCGACAACGTGCAAAAACAAGTCTGTTAAAATGTCAGCTTAAAGTAACAACAGCTGCAGAGCGACACTAATTAAAATAATTAGTTACATGTAACTTTTCTTCCTGATAAATAAACAGATTGATGTTCTCTGGTGCCCCCCAGTGGTCATATGAACACAGTGCATGTCACATGTGTGACTTAAGCAAGCGGCAACCATCGGGGCTCAGACTTAAAGTCCATGCGGAAGTGTCAAAACTTGTAGTTCACGCCGCAACCGCTGGGGGCTGGCAACAGAAGCGAGTCATTTCCCATAGACTCCCATGTTAAAATGTCCGACTTCACAGCAGAAATTAACATGTTTACAGCCTGGTACAAAAAACCACTCTGGTCTCAAATGATAGGTTCCCTTCTAGTGTCAATTGTACGGGGGGTGAATTTTTTTACATTTTACACATTTTAATTTTATTCGGACTTAAAATTACGCATAATTATGGGCGTTGCCGCTTGAGCAACAGGCGGTTGCTGTATCACAGCACAAGTTTCCAGCTTCCGCGATCGCCCGCCCACCTAAACCTCGCTCGTGCTCCCCCTCTTTGTCCGTATTTGGAGTTTTGGCAGCCAACATGGCGGTGGTCGGAGCGTCCTGGAGCCTCCCACCGAGCCTCAAAACGGCTCTTCAGAAACAAACGGGTGACGTCACGGAAGCTCTGTCCATAGTTTTTACTGTCAATGGACTTAAGCAGAGAGTTATCGTGATCATCAAGAAAATGGCAGCAAAGCTTGTTGCCAAAAATACGAATGTCATCCTGTTAGATGTATTTTTTATTTTTGTGACATGTTTTAGTTTAAATTATGATAATTTTTTAACCATAACCAACTATTTTTAATGACTGAATGACTAAAGTGACAAAAAAGTCATGTAGTACTTGGATTTCACCTCTATGGTGAAACTTTGTTGTAATGTTCCTCCACCTGTGGACGTTTAATCCCTTGTGTGTCCGCTTTATTAACAGATATTATTATGCATTCTGGCCAAAGATGATTATATGTTATTTTTGCAGGGGAAATTTGACCTTGGTGTTTGTGTGTTAGGACACATTACCAAAAAAAAAAGAGCAGAGAAATAAACTCCTGTCATTGTGAAAGAGATATGATGATTATAAAAAAAAAAAAAAAAAAAAAAAAAAAAAAAAAAGTTGGCAGCAGTGGCGCAGTGGTATAGCAGGGTTGTCCCGTAACCGGAAGGTTGGTGGTTCGATACCAACTCCTCCCTAGTCACTGTTGTGTGTCCTTGGGCAAGACACTTTACCTGCATAGCCTCCAGTGTACTCACTGGCGTATGGCGCTCTTTGCTGGGCTGCCTTGAGCAATTTCCCCATTGTGGGACTAATAAAGGTTTCAATTAATTAATTATTGATATTTGTGGCTGTGCTGCATGGAGACAACCTCAACAGGACAGGCCCAGTTATTTTTCCTTAATATGATTTATTTATTCATGGAGCAAAGTCAGACCAAATATCAAGCAGTCCTCATTTTTCATTTTGTTTGCAGAGTTCTCCACACACTGGAGTTAGTGAGGGAGCTCATTACATCCGAATATATTCAGTTCCCCCGTGGTTTGATACAGGAAGAAAAAAAAAACAACACACCAAATCTTCACATTTCTTAAATGACTCAAATAATCTGTTATCAAAATTGTTGAGTTTATTAAAGAATTCACTAAATGATTATTTTCAAACCAGCACAAACACACATGCAGCCATGTGAGACTGATTACTGTGCGGTGGCTGAACACCATCCTTTCCAAATGTTTTAATGGATATTTTCTCTCATTTTGAGACTTCAGAATCTGGTCCATTAGATATAAACCGACACAAACACCACATTATGGTGTGACTGGAGAGTCGTAGGTGAAGCGGTGCAGCAGCTCACATCTCTTTTTGTAAGGGTTGTTAGTTCCTTTTGATTTGTGTTTGGCCGCCTGTCACCCGAACCCATTCCCTTGAAATCACATCGCTATAATGGTCTAATCAGCACTTAACGAGCCATGTTACATAAAATCAATGCACCCCTCCATTTCAGAATGCAGAATATTTGGAGCTGATGAAGGCACGTGGACGGGGCAGGAGATGCTGTCAATAGGATGCTGCAGGCGTTGGACAAGCAGGCCAGCTGAGAGCAGACGATGCACTTGCCCTCTAAGTTCAGTGATCCTCCTGACATCCTAGCTTTTGCAGCAAAATCCTTTGTTTTGCTGACTAATCGTGTATTGATTTTAACAAGTTGTTAAGGGCCGAATAAGGCTGTCAGGCCACTGCCAAACAGCTCCTCTACCTGTAGAGGCTTCAAGAGCAAGGAGCTATGTATGTATCCGCCAATAGGGAGAACAATGACTTCATTTCTCTGTTTATTATGAGGAGGAGTGTCAAAGGGGGTTTCACTCTGGGCTTGGTTTTCTTAGTTGTTGAACAATTTTACAGACAGCAGAGCTTCACCTTGTCTCATGCATACATTTTCATGCAGTTTCTGTGGGAGGATGGGAGTCTGTGGAAATAAAAATACAGTCCAAGACACCATCAAGCATCTCTCCCTCGTGCAGGTTGTCACACAAACTGCCAAGCCTGCAAAAAAAAATAATAGAGAGAGAGAGAGAGAGAGAGAGAGAGAAATCAAGTTATGGCTAAACACGGCGGATACCTCCAGCTTCCAGCTTGCTGTTCCTACTGATGCGTAGAAAACAGTTTTGGATGCACCATGAGCTGACTATTGCGCTCGACTATCTACTGCCAACCAAAGCCAGCAGGTCCTTTGCATTATGCTTCATGGAACTGCAGCGACAACATAACAAAGCCAGCTTGTTTTCATTTCAGCAGACATTAGAGCTGCAAATGAATAATACTGGAGGTAACTCGGGGCTAAATGAATAAATCTGCACTAGGTGGGGATCTGGGAAGACAGTGGAAAGTCTCAAAGAGCAACAGCACTACCTTGTGGTGGAGTATGGTATTGCATGCATCTAATGAGAAGACCAAAGTATTACTCTGTGTGTTTGTATAATGATGTAAAATAATAAGTTCTTTATATGATTTTTATAGTTTGTTTCATTAAGGTTGTAGCTGTTAAAACCATCTTCCTCCTGACTTTTTGCTTCCTGAAAATACACGACCTGAACGATTCCCATTATATTCTGCACTGTGTCAATTAATCAGAAAATAGAATCGTCCTGCCTCCTGTTAAGACGGGACCATGTGCATAATTGCCCTTATCCCATGCTGGACATAATTAATATCAATGACCCTGCTGACGTTTCAAATGCTTCGTGCTGGGTTTAATGATGATGTGTCATAAGCTGCCGCAGGTGGAGACACCCCGGCTCTGTGTTCTCTGGCAGACCCGGACCAGGGGCTCCAGAGCTGACAGGCGGGACCAGGTGAATAATTGTCGGTGGCATCTTATTATATTGCTGGCATGATCTGATTTACTCCAGCAGCAAATGGTGGGAAGAGACCCAGCGTCGTTGTGGGTATTAAATTAACGAGGTTTACGCACAAATGAACCCCACGCTGACGGCAGATACATCATGCAAGATTAAAGAGGTTTTCCATGTGGCCGTGAGAGCCGTTCTGCTTGCTTCATTACACTATTGAATCAATCCACATGTGTTGTGCTTTAATGTTGCAAATAAGCTATATTTTAGATTTTTCCCTGCGTGTGGAAATGAGCTGGCCCTTTATGAAATCCTTTACAAGTTTAACATGCATTAGGAAATGTGTCACTTCAACATAAATTCATGCTGGTATAGGCAGTATAGGCAGGGTTTACAAAAAAATAGACTCATATTTTTATTATATGTATTTTTCCCTTATTGTGTTCAGCCAAAGGGTAAAAGTGCAGAAATCATTAGTGATCATCTGTTGCATTTTTTTCCATTATAAATATATATATATATATATTTTTAACTACTAATATTTAAAAAAAAAAACATAGAAAAAAGTAACACATGTGAAATTGAGGCACAATGACCCTAATTCTCCTGCTTTTGAATTAAAACTACAACTCCCTTCAGCATGAAAAAGACTGCTGCCATAAACACAGCACTGATTGGTTTGAGGCAGACCACGTGACTGAACTGAACCAATGGCGAGAGACCTCTACAGGAAGTAGTGCTCTCCGACAACTGTCACAACGTGAAAGCTGAAAGTCAAGTGAAAGAAGGAGAAGAGACACAGTAAAAACAAATTAAATATGTTCTTCTTTATCTTTCTTTACGTTGTCACGGCATGTTAAGATTGTAACACCCGGTTTTAGTGTCGTAAAGAGCAGCGTTTGTCGCGATGCTTCAGGCTGTAGCTAAAACGCTTTCTGTTGCATCAACCACCTCTTCAGCGTCTCGGGGTGTATTGGTTTGTTTCAGAAGTTATTGCAAGAAAACAACAACAAAACTAAGAGTATCCGAGGTCCTTTCAGGCGCAGAACTAGGAGCAAGTGTCAAAGTACAGGTAACGTCCGTTTATCGCTTGATATTTTCTATTAATGCTAAATCGTGCTAATGTGTTGCTTGTTTCAGTAAAATCTGGCTAGTGTTTGTTAGTTTGGACAATTTTAAGAACAAATCAGACACCTACTATACTTTAATGTCGCCTTTTGCTTTAGTTACATGTCATTATGTTTGGGTTTTAATCAGGGACACATGCACATTCGCCCTGACACTGAATATTAACATTAATTTTCCCCAAAATAAACAAAATATTATAATAAACACGTAGACGCTTATTGTGAAATGAGGAAGGAGGAAATTACCATCATCCTGCTCAAATAAACAGGTCTTTGTTTTAATATTATATGAATGGACTGGCTTGTTGAGTTGTGTGCTTGTTGCAGGGATGGGTTCGCTCTGTTAGACCTCAGAAGGCCAATGTCTTCCTCCATGTGAATGATGGGAGCTCCTTGCAGTCATTGCAAGTTGTTGCTGGGGCCGAGCTAAATGATCCGTAAGCTCCTCAGTTTTATTCCCTGTGTAGAATCCTTTTTTTCATTACAGTCTCTGTATTCAGGGAACACATTCTTATCCTGCTTCTTTCCCCTGTTGAATGAAGGTTGCTCACGTTTGGTAGTGCTGTTGAAGTCACAGGAACTGTCAAGAAAAGTCCACACAAAAAACAGCCAGTTGAACTGGAAGCAGCCCAAATCCACATAGTTGGAGAATGTAACCCTGTGGTAAGAACATCGCAGACTCTGCTGACTCACTGTGGTTTATTATGAGTTGTTTAATATGCACAGTCATTGTCTCATCTTCTTATTTTAGGACTTTCCCTTTAAAATCAAAGAGAGGCACGGCCTTGAGTATATCCGTCAGTTTCCTCATCTCAGGTGTAGAACAAACGCCTTTAGCTCTCTGTTGAGGATACGAAGTGAGGCTGCTGCAGCAATTCACTTGTATTTCAAGGTGAGAACACCAGTGAAGAAGCCTTAAACACACTGCAGGGCAGGCTTTTTTCTGTAATTATAATTTAATTATTTTTTTCTAGGACAATGGCTTTGTGCAGATTAACACTCCAATTATCACCTCAAATGATTGTGAGGGGGCAGGGGAGCTCTTTCAGGTTGAGGTGAGTGTCTTAAGGCCAGACACATTACAATATTTTCTCTTTATGGGAATCCAATAAGTTGATTAAAAACTGAAACCCTGTGCTTTCTTTCACAGCCTTCGAGCCCAGAGCATGTGGAGGATGAGAACTTCTTCTCTGTACCAGCCTTCCTCTCTGTGTCCGGGCAGCTTCATTTGGAAGTGATGTCAGGGTGAGATGACACACGCCATGAATTTAACTTGTAGGTATGCTATGCGTAGACATAGAAGTATAAGCATGTCTCATCACTTATACTCCTGGCAGAGCTTTTTCTCGGGTTTACACATTTGGGCCAACCTTCCGTGCTGAAAACTCCCAAAGCAGACGCCACCTGGCTGAGTTCTACATGGTGGAGGCAGAAGTCTCCTTCACAAAGTCCTTGGAGGATCTCACCAAGGTAACCTGTGTTTTTGTCTTCATTGTCTGCTAGTGACAGGCTTCATAGCATTATCTATGTCTATTTCTTTAACATGAGCATCTTGAATGAATAAGTGGACTGATGTCATCACATAATCTCTGCATACTAAAGATTAAAATTTGCATGCACCTTATGTGACTTTTAAAGTTGCCCTTGCACACAGCTGCCCTGGAAATCTGTAATAATTAAACTTGGCCTGCTCCGCAGGTCATGGAGGACATGTTCCGATCTGCCACGGAGCATGTCTTGGCTCACTGTGTGGAGGATGTGGATTTGTTTCACAAGCATGTGACTCCTGGACACAGGGTGAGTCCTGAAGGACACTTATTTAACTTGGGTACATAACCTGGCTCATAACACCAAGCAGCCATGACTGCAGCTGACTGACGTTTTTTTTTTCTCCAAACATTCCAAGGACACTGTAGATGCTATGCTGAAGAAGAGCTTCCCCACGTAAGGCTCTTATTTTTCTAAAAATGTTATAAGTCTTATAAAGATGATTGTGTGAGGGTGAAGTCTTTGTTTGATACTTTCTGCTTTAAGGATTACCTACACGGAAGCTATAGACATCCTGAATCGCAGCTCGGAGACATTTGTTTTCCAAACAGATGTAAGTGTTTGACTTTATGGTTTTTTATTTTGCAGACGTTCACACTGACCTTGGCTCTTCTTCTTTCCTACAGTGGGGCTGCGACCTTAAGACAGAACATGAGAAGTACCTGGTGAAACATTGTGGCAACATTCCGGTGTTTGTCACTGATTATCCTTACGATCTGAAGCCATTTTACGCGAGAGACAACCTGGACCATCCTCAGCATACAGTAAGATGTAGTTACACTGTAAAAAGGGAGGCGGATCAATGATTTAACTACTCGTTTCCTTCCTCATAATGTATGTGCAGACTTTGACTGTTGTCTCTTTGCAGGCAGCTGCAGTGGACCTTCTGGTGCCAGGAGTTGGAGAGCTCTGTGGGGGCTCGCTCAGAGAGGAGAGGCTGGGTCTGCTGAGGGCTCGGCTGGAAGAGTAAGAACGTAAACAGGGCTACCTGAAGGCTGGTGCTAAAACATCTCTGTATCTTTGGGCATCTTTGCTGTATTCTCTCCATCCCAGAGGGCAACAAAATACCAGTACATTTACTGCCTGTGCTCCACGTTCAGCAGCATCATTACAGTATAAATATATTGTTGCTACATCTGCAAAGTGTGAATTTATCTTACATTAACCCTGACATGTGCAGCACCTCATTTGACCTAATGACCTTATATAAGGTGAAGAAAACTCCAGCTAAAGTACATGCACATACACATATTGTATTGATAATATGTAAAAATAATCTTTATGCTTTGAACAATGGCTCTTACATCATTAAATTCTTTTCCAGGGCTGGATTGGAGGACACATACAGCTGGTAAAAAAAATATATATATATATATAACAAACATATATTTATATTAACAATATGTTTATCAAAAGAAGTCCTGATGGTGTTTTTATGGATTTCCAGGTATCTGGATTTGAGACGTTTCGGCTCCGTCCCTCATGGTGGCTTCGGGCTGGGATTTGAGAGATATTTGCAATGCATTCTGGGTGTGGACAACATAAAAGATGTGATTCCTTTCCCTCGATTTTCCCACTCTTGTCTTCTATAAAAAGTTTTTCTTTTTTTTGCTGTATATGAAAACAACAAACTTCTTTCAAAACGGAAGTACAATAACATAAATTATTGTTTTTAACCGTTTCTGATGTGGTTGCCTTCATGTGTGAGGTTTTTATTTGTTCCATGACACTGTTGAGTTAATCTCTTTCCACAAGGTGGTGCCTTTTCCCATTTCACTTAGTGAGAAAATGCGAAATTACAACAACAGTGTTGACGTCAGTAACGTTACACTTGTTACTGGAAGGGAATAAAAGCTCTCATGGCTGTAAGTAAAAAAATCTGAGTTTAGGTTTAAAATCAGCATGGCTCTGTATTTAAAGTAAAACATACACTTATTGTGGCATGAGTTCAGATGAATATTAAAGAATCAGTGTGTTTCAGATCAGGTGTGTTTATATAAAGATGTGTATTTAAACCCGTCCAGGGATCTTATTGGAGCTGTTCTGTGGTCAGTAGTAGTAGCAGCAGCAGCTCTCCCATCCTGTTCATCCCAGCGCGGCCCATCCCTCTCTTGGCTCTGTGGGCGTGGTATGAGTTGGGAAAACAAACTGCAGACACCCTACAATACTTCCTTACCCTGCATCAGTTGAGTTTCCCCGCGGCTCCTTGTCAGCTGGTCGTGCGTAATTTCCACCCCGAGAGTCGAGTTGCGCTGTTTTTGCGCACGCCGGTTTGTTTGGCACAGCACCACCAGGAGCGACTGGCTACATCTCCGACCAGCACTACTTTGATTTTTTTCTTCTTTTTTTTTTTTGTAATCAAATGGGGGGAGCAGACTGCACCACCACCACTGAGAGCCAAACACCGACAGCACTGTGAAGCAGGCGAGCCATCAGGGAGCCGTCATGTACTAGTGACAGACGGCAGTTTGTAGAGCAAGAAGAAGAAGAAGAAGCAGCAGCAGACAGCGACAAACATGAGCGGCGGAGAAATCATCTTCCAAGGCTGGCTGAGGAAGTCACCACCGGAGAAAAAACTCAGAAGATATGTAAGTGAAAAACACTTCCGCTTACTTTGTGTGTGTGTGTTTGTGTTTGGAAGTTTGGCGCAGGCTGGTTTCTTTCTCAAACTGACCTGGGGTCTGTGTTGTCCATCTGCACCTCAGAGTGCAGTTTGGAGCAGGTGCATCCATCCATCCAGACCTCTCCTCTCATTTTGATGTCCTGCAGGGAGCACACATTACTCTTTAACCATAATAATCTAGAAATATAGCAGGTTTCACATGGAGGGCCACCCTTTGTGGGGTCCAGTGGAGGTAGTATAAGCCTGTGTTAATACCCCTCAGCAGCAGCTGTCTGTAATTTTGACTAAGGAGCTCCCAAATACACCCAAACTGCCATTTGGCTTTATGTGAGCATGGTGAGGTAATGTCTAACCAGCCATTGGATGTGACTACTTTTCCTCTCTGCCAAGTCGACTAATGTCACAACAATGGTGATAACTGCACAGCACTTGAGTTGCCTTGATAATGTTGTGTATTAAGACAAAGCTGCTATAGCGTCTCTATGGGTGCTAGACATGGAGGGGGGGGTGGCTGCAAATCAGATAATAGGATTTATGGAGGAAGATAGAACCATGAGACAATCTCCTATAAATACAGCTGTCCGCTGTTTATGTATGGTGTTGCATTACCAGGCCTCTCCATGTTCCTGCTAGCTGACTTTGCCATGATGTCATCTCTCTGTTTCATCTGGAAATCCATCCTTGAATGTCTTCAAATGCAACCCCCACCCCTCACCTCCCCCTGTCCTGTCCTGTCCTGTCCTGCTCTTCTCTGTCCTGTCATTTCCTCATTGTCTTCCACTTAAAGCTGGCTAATGTTTACACAGAGACCACCGTGGACAGTATGGAACAGCAGCTGCAATAGTGCAAAAGGGGGGAAAACACTTGCTTGGTTAGAGTACTTTATAAACAACAGGAGAGAGAGAGAGAGAAAAAAAACTCACAAGGCAGGATAGAGCAAACATAATGGCCTGCAGGCGAGAGAGCAACCTCTCAGCCCTTCTCACCCTGCTTCTCACCCTGAGAAATAACCTAGAAACAACTACACACACACACACACACTGTTTCAGTCTGAAAACAGAGTCATGAGATAGAGTGTCCAGAACAGGCAGACTTGTGAATGCGATAATCTGTCCATCTGAAATTCCTTCCACTTAAAGTCAGGCTATGGACAATCGGGGCCATTTACTCACCAGTATTACTGTCATCTGACGTAGTTCAGTTAATGTGCAGGGATATTTTCAGATACTATTTTCATATATGCTCAGAAATTCCTGCCTGAAGGTGCATGTTTGTGAACACAGTAGTAAAGTGATCACACTGGAATGAGTTGTGGGGGGGGGGTGTGAGCAATGTTAAGTGCCATGTTAAACTGTTTGTGCCATGAGTAGGTGATTATTTGCAACAATAAGAAAAGGTATTTTAATCCTTAACAACATGTTCCCTGTAAATATTCAACCCTTAAGTCCTCCCTAAGCCAGATGAGGCCTGTGTTTGTTAATCAGTTGTTAGTTTGTGAAATGATTGGTTATTGTATTTAAAAAAAAAAACAACTCTCCTGTGGCCTTCTGGGCTCAGCTGTGTGTGTTCAGAGCAGAGTAAAAGGATAAGGAGAGAGTAAAACATGGTGCTGTCGCTGCAGGCCTGACATGCAAATCTCATGCAAAGTGAAACACTGGCGGTTAAAGCCTGGACGCAACTGGTGGTGAAGACAGGAGTCAACATGTTTATACTCAGTAACAAGCATGACTAGTAGTCCTGGTTAAATGCTTTCCAATTGTTTGAAAATGTGATTAACTTCCATCAGTGACTCACTCGTTCTACAACAGCTCCCTGTTGCACAAACACATGGAGTAGAAACCGTGTGTGTGTGTGTGTGTGTGTGTGTGTGTGTTTGTCCCCCTCTTCTTTTGCTCAAACATGTGACAGACGTCTGCACAATATAAGAAAAACACTCTGAGCTGCTAAATGAGTCACTCTGGGTTGGAGTTTATCTCTTCTCGGGGGCTGATGGAGGTTCCAGAGGTGGGCAGTGTTTTAAGGCGAGGTGGGAGTGGTTATGATTGCTTTTTTTGAACGATGTCCAGAATAAGCAGACGGAACATGAAAACAAGTGACGAATCCAGCGCTTAGCCAGGCCCTCCTGCATAGTTCTGATGAGGTTGTTTTACTCATCAGTCAGTGGTCAGACAGTGCACTGCATCATGTCTGATATATTAACCCCCCAATGTAAACAACAATAAAAAAAATAAAGAATAATTTTCCTCTGATTTCTATTAATTTCCTCCTAGATAGCATATGTCATAGCTGAGGTATACGTAACAATAAGTCATCTAAATGAATCATGCGTGTCTACTTTACATGCCCGGCATGAATCATGCATGCGGCGTGTCGCACTGTAAACAGTTTGATTCCTGTTCTCAGGTTGGGATCGAGCTGCTGTTGGCTAAACCCTCCCACCTGTCCGTTGTTGAATGTGACATCACAAACGTGTCTGTTCAAATGCAGAAGAGCATTTCCACATTCCAGACAGATCATATCTGCGAGCCGATTCTCTGCTGTGTTGTTGTCCTTGTGGATGGGTACACACAAAAAAGGAAGAGGAAGAGAGGTGCTGCTGCTGCTGCTGCTGCTGCTGCTGCTGCTGCTGGTGGTGGAGTCAGTCAGTTTTAAAGGCAGTGATAGCAGCAGCAGCCGCCTGTGTCCCACTGTCAGCTGCCGGGTCTGCTGTTGTTTTGCAGAGGGGCTTTGGGAAGTCCTTGCCCTCAGAGGTCAACTCGGAACGCCTCCCAGTTCCTGCTTTGACAGACACCCAGCGCTCTCACAGACATTTTCCTTGTTCCATTTCATCTGCGGGCTTTTCCCCCCTAATCTCCACATGTGTGATGGCTTTATGTGGCTGTAGCATCAAAGCAGTCAAATTAGCTTATAATCATTAGATATGCTCACGCAAAAGGGATCCTGGTGACTGACAGGGCGCCGCAACCTGTTTTCATTGTGGGTTAATCTGTTGATTGTTTTTGCACCAGACAAAGCGCCTTACGCAGGGTAAACATCTCCTTTAATCAGATTAATTGATTAGTCTTGGATACATATTCTGTAGATCAGCTTTGAGCAGCACTTCTGATTGACAGGTATAGGAAATAAACGCACAGGTAACACCACATTTATCTCTCGTTGTGAAAAGCGGCTTTGGCCTTTTCTGAACTTTTCTCACCATATTCTGAACTGGCTGTGGTTTCAGCCTGTGTGTGTGTGTGTGTGTGTGTGTGTGTGTGTTTAAACGTAATTATTTCACCAACAGCAGATGCCAGACTTCCTCTGGATGGTACCTACAGGAAGTGTTGTGACAGAGGTCCCATGACAGGGAAAGAAATTAAATTGGTCTGTGAGTTTATAAATGCATTTCCATCTATCAGGACTTTATCAGCTGAGCTTAAAATAGTGTCGCTCTAAAAGGAAATTAGATCCCATTGATTTGGTTCTAGCAGTTGGGAATCATGTTTTTTAACCAGAGATCTTTGATTATAATAGAGGAAACACTGTTTTTTACTGAGACCAGCAGTGGAGGGTGGACGTGGTACTGCCACACCTGTTTTCCACTGAAGGATGATGCCGTTTGTTTTCTACGTAAATACAAATCTTATTTCTGTGCTGCTAATTTTATCAAACATGAAGCCATATACCGGAATCCCATTAATAGCTAAGGGCTTACATCACGATCATGACATAACGCTGTCAATAGAGTGGCCCCTCTGTAGCAAACAGGCTTTTACGGCCGATGTGAGTCAGTAGAGGAGGACGTCTTTTAGCCTCCTGCTCAGCAGTGACACAAAAATCATACATATTAGCAGTAGGAGAAAACCTAAACAGCCTTGATTATTACTCATACATCTGATTTGAATGTGAGCGTCTGTGGGTGAACGTGTGAATTTGTGGATAGTGATTTAATATAAATGTGTGTCAGCAGCCGGAACTTGGCTGTGGTTGTTTTCTCACTGGCAACTTGTTTTTGTGTAGTATGTTTATAAAGGTGCCTGGAAACAGATTGTGATTACGTGTTTATGAAACTAGCATCTGAAGAAAAAAAGTGATGCATGCAGCCAAATATAGAAATTATAATGGGGCATGTGCTGTGGGTAATTTTTTTTGACTAACATCATGCAGAGCTTGACAATATTTATGTAATATTTCATTATTTTTATTTTTCTGCAAGAAGATAAAATAGAAAATTCTACTAAACCTACACGTTCTGTATGACCTGTGTATGCTAACACTTTCTCTAATAAGATATCGGCTGATATGACGTGTTATCTCTCTTGTTTCTTGTGAAACACATCACCATGCCGCAGTAGTTTGTCGGAGTTGGAAATGTTTGGCTGAGGCTGTGGTGCAGGCGGTTGGTTGTAGTAGTCAAAATGAAAACGGCAAGCGGCACACACTCGTGTTTCTCAGCTCCACATCGGTAAATAATTTCATGTAGGAAACAGTGATACACTGGAAAGTGTTAAAGTCTTGTACTCACCACACACGAGTACTAGAGACTAATGAAAGCGAACTGCACTGCTGAAACTAGAATGAAACTGAAGATCCAAATACTGATGAGTCATTTTTATTTGTAGGAACTGGAATTTCCTGGGATAAAAATAATCTCAGACTAATGCAGCCAGCACACATTTATAGACTCAGAGGTCTAAAATAAGGCCATATACATCCACAGATGTTGATCATCGTCCTGTGTGGGATGTAGTACTGGACTGATGGCCTTTGAGGGCACGTAGAAATAATTTGAATACATTCATTTGATGGATGACAATCATTGGCATCCATCTTGCTATTGATTAGCGACCTGTCCAGGATGTGCCCTGCCTCTCACCCATAGATAGTTGGTATAGCTAATGTTCATATTCTATTTTGTCATGATTTTAATGATGTTCCACTTTAATGTAAGGATGTAAAGTCAGCATGAAAGTAGGAGACTCATACACTGGCTTCATGACTTTAAATCCAAGAGAGAGACATCTTAAAATCAAAGCATAACATCTTATTTGTGAGGCTGAACAACCATCGTGAATTTGAAATGCTAATCTAATTGGCACAAGTATTGATCAGGATTTGTTTCATGAATTATTCAAAACACAGTTCATCAATGATTCATTATAATTCACTGTAGAAAAACTGCATTTTGTTTGTAATTATGTGAAATTATTCAGGGTTGCTCTCTCCAGATTTCACGCCGCACTAATCATGAATATTGCAGTGTATATTGTGAACAAAGCAAATGACACTGCTGCAGCTACACAATAACATTTAAGACATTTACTGACATCGTGCATGTGAGCCGCTGTATGAGTGGTTGACCGTAATGATGCACGGAGCTGTGGGGAGGGAGTGGTAGAGAGGAGCGTCACAGAGACAGTGCTGTGTATAGGTGAGATCCAGCAGTAAGCTGTGGAAATCAGAGTGTCCCTGTTTATGTAAAGGCTTTTATGAATAGTATTGAATCTAAAAAAGTATCTTCTACATATCAGAAAAGACCAGGAGACACTTGCAGCATGGCCCTCGTGCACAGACGTGCTATGAGGCGACGCAGATGGCGGAGGCAGAGGCAGAGGAAGTGACACAAAGAGTTCTGATTAAAGATAATGCTCCCCGTTAGTCAAACTGTCAGGGTGGGCTCATGCTAAATAAGCCCGGCCTTTTTTTCTGATACGGAGACATGGCGAGAGATTACTCATTTTCATAATGATGGAACTGTTCAACTGCAAATTGAGGCTGATTATATCTACTGAGAGCTTTTTAGAGCTTGTTTTTCATCGGATGTGCAGCACAGATTTCGCAGATCATTGGCCCCCGTGAATGAGTGAATGTAGGTACTGAATGCAGCCTCCCTCTTCGTCATCACCATCATCATCATCACCACACCTGCACGCTGGAGCGTTCTATCACAGTCATGTGACAGCATGGTGTGTGTGTGTGTGTGCGATGCAGTGAAAGATGAATCACATCAAGGCTTTAAAAGCAGAATTTGTTCCTCCTACTGGAGAGCACCCTGTCTGTGTTTGCTCTCCATGGCTAACCCTCCCACCTTCTTTATTAACACACAAAGAATTTAACGGCCTGTTTGGGGCTTATCTTGGTGTGTTATGTGTTGCAGCTGCTGTCCCTCCAAGGTCAGTGTTTTGACTGTTGGGGAAACCTGAGCAGTTTGATTTAAATTGCAACAGTGCTCTTATGCATCTGTTGTATATACTCTGTTTAAAATCTTTTTTTTTTCATGTTTACCTTAGCGGGCACATGGCTGGAACAAAAGCTGTGTCCGATTCAGGAGCATCTGGATCTCCTCACTGCACTCAGACAGGTAATGGCTGCTGAAGATGCTGGCACGCTGTTGAACTTATTTTGTTTGTGACCTGAATTTATTGGAATAGCTCCAGAAACATGTATTATAAACTTTCGTCTGGGGCGACTGTCTGCTTAACATCTCACTCAGAGCCAAGATGGAGAACCCTGTGTGAACCATTAGTGGTTTATTATAGTTCATATAAACTGATAACATAGGTGAACAGCAGAAAAAGAAACACACACAAACACACTTTTGTGTGTGGATTTTCCAGCTCCTGAATGCCAAGTGCTGTTTTTCCAGTTCAGAAAAAGCTTCGAGAGCACACAATGCAAATGAAAAATATGTGTTTTTGTGTCTGGGCCGTATTTCTTCTAAAGTTACTGCACTGCATTCCCCATCATTTGCTGAGCTGTTCCTGGAATGTGGTGTGACGTACGTGACCCACTATTGATTAGGGCTACATAATCAGGGCTCTGTCGTCATTGTCTATCCAGCCTACCCCTATACCACATTAACCGGAATCACAAGCGTTTAGGCATTCACTCATACAAAGTCCCACTCTTTTAATTCATGCACCGCAAAGTGGTTTTCACTGCTGTTGTTTTGCCGAGAGGAGTTCTGGAAAGATGGGCACCAGAAGGGAGAAGAAATTAAGTCAGTCATGTGCTAAATATTCCCCCCTTTTTTGCAGAAGAGTGACTTAATTTCTTGAAACTCTTGAGAGAAACTGTGCCCAGAGAACAGATGAGAGATGAAGGCATGAGAGCAAACCGTTCCGGGTGAAATTAAAAACCTGCATCATGCTAACTTAGAATCAGAAAATCCTGTATCAGTGCTGCTGCAGTGTGCGGCCCACCCAAAAACCTTTTTGTTGTTGTCGTTGTTAGATTCTCATCAGCAGCAATTCACCTGCTTTAACCTATTATTGGCATGTTTCAAGGCCTTTTGGAGGCTTAGTGCTTGTAAATGTGTCAGGCACTCAAAGCAGAGAAAAGGCCCAATTAACAGCATGTAATTGACTCTTTCTTTCTTCCTAATGTTTGCATTGCTCAGCAGTTTACATTACACATAATACAGTGTGTGTCTGTCTGAGAAGTGTATCCACAGTTCTCTCCTCCTGAGCCTCGACTGGGTTGGACTCTCTCTCTAATGTTTACTCTCCCACTGGATGCGCTCTCAGTTTCAAAAATTTGGAACATATTTACTCAACATGTTTTGGCCAGTACTAGGAGGCATCACTAGCTCCCTGTAGAACCTGCACTCTGTGCCCTGAGGCTCCTGGTCCTGCTGAGTTTGGAATCTATCCCTGGCCACCAGTGCGTTTTTATAGCATGTCATCACTGTGTTGTTAGTGTGTGTGTGTGTGTGTGTGTGTGAGCAAGGGTGATGTCACTCAGATCAAACTATTATACAGATCCCATATCGGCTGAGGAGGAGTGTGGTTCAACTGTCGCCTCGCTCTAGAAGATGTAGATCGCTGCGCTGCCGCATCACAAAAGAAAATGTACACGAAGCACAGCAGCTACAAGAGCACTGCTGCAGCTCGACCAGTGTTTGTGCAGCTGTGTGGTGTGTGTGTACTGCAGCAGCAGGTAAACCAGATGAGGAAGACAACAACCTGCCGCCCCCTCCTCCTCCTCCTCCTCCTCTGCTCTTTAATAGAAGCAGAAGTAAACAAACAAGACTGTTCTTACCTTTTAGATTGAACAGCACACGTGCTTAGCTTGAATGTTTGTTCATGCACATTTAAAAACATGTTGACTGATGCTTATCATCCAGCCTGTTGACACAGCCCACTACTAAACACACACTACGTGTTGCTGTATTGCAGTAAAAGGTACGCCTCAGATAATTGGACCGCGACCATCTCTAAGTTCATTAGTCTGTCATTGGATTCACACACGTCAGACGCGGGGTCATATTTACACTGTAGATGTGCAAATACAGTAAAATGGTTGGCTTATTTATCTTCCAGAATATAAAGCCTCAGACGGTTGTATACCTTTTCTTTCTGGAAGCCTTTGTCTGAATCAGTTTGTTTTTCTACAGAATCATTGTGTTCAGCCAAAAATAGAAAACAACATGGCGACTTGTCAACATCCAAAGAAACAAAAGGAACTGGCTTCATGAACTAGTTTTGATCCTATTTTTAGCAGCCAAAGATTGTTTTTGTGTGGTTTTGTTATTAGTTGTGTTTTCCTTCCCAAAAAAAATGCAGACGTGTTCTCCTTTGTACTCCGATGTCCTCTCTGAGGCTGGCTGCCATCAGCGCAGGACAAATGAGACGTGTGTTGGAACAAGGTAGTATCAGGCCTTTATGAGATGATTGAATAAGACTAGAGGGACTCAACGCTGCGTTCATGGATGCGGATGGCTGCCCTTCTTCTTGGAGAGCTTGAAGCATTGGCAGGCATTTCTTTTTCTTCTTCTTTTTTTTTTTTAGTGGCCTGAACGTGAACTTAAATCTTAGGTTGTATTCCCAGTGTTCCTCCTTATACTGTTGACATGTTAGCCATATAATTCTGCTTCAATCTGACCTTTATTTGACTCCCATCTGTCCAGTACATGGGAGTTACAGCATGTCCTGTGTGGTTTGCAGTGTATCACTCAGACAATAATGCAGCTCTTTGATATGGTGTTAGTTTATGGTGTAATCAGTGGCCTGGTTCAGATGTCTCTCAGCGGTCCCATGGACTGTCCGGTTCAGATTTTAACAGGGGCAGTGTCTCTGTGTGTGTGTTTTTTTTCTTTCTGAAGCTTTAACCAAAGCCATGAGGGGGGAGGGGAGGGGAGGGGAGCGATGGGGAGAGTTCAGCCTAGTTTTACAGCTTCAGCCCTCACTTCCCAGCGCTTAGACAGTGATTGATGGGCTTAGACATGCTCTGTAGGACAGGCGGTGGGTGGGTTAGCTCATTTTGTGTTGTGTCCTCCTCCCCCATGATTTACTCTGCCTGGGAAGTTTGTTCAAAATTAAAAGTGTGTGAAAAAGAGAGGAGGAGAGAATGGAGGGAAAGGCTGCTTGTTGTTAAAAAAAGCCTCATTTGGAAACTGATTGCAGCTAATGAGGAGCTTAGCACAAAGTGTGACAGAGTGTAAACATGATTCAGTCCCATTCAAAACAAGCTGTGTATTATTTTTGTTCTGGAGTTGGGCAGCAGCAACTTTTTTTTTTCTTCTTCCTGTGGACACACTATAATTCTATTTTTAGCATGATCAGGCCTCCTAAATGAATTGTCTCTCCTCTGTGGTTGTGTGAGCCATGCTGGGTTAATGTTCTAGCTGCAGCTGAAGGATGCCAGGAATAACCCAGCTGGGTCGCACTGACCTTTTGAAACCGGGCAGGACTCCAGGTCTCAATTAAGTGATGCCCTGTCTTTCTTTTTTTTTCCAGAAAAGGCAAAAATATTTAAATGGGACTTGCAGGAGTTCTGGTGATTTCTCTCTGCATGCTGCCATGGCAGTGAACCAAAGAGCTTTGTGGACCTGGAAAAAAAAAAAAAAAAAACTGCTGCGCTTGCGTTGCTTGTGGAGGAGTGAGATGACTGTTTTGTTTCTATGAAATAAGGAAGTTCCCACTCCAATGGAAACATTTAGAAGAAAACGTGTTGACTTCTTTTGGAATTCTTTTTCAAACTCGCATCATAACAACCTGCTATTGTAAACAATTACCTAATTTACAGTCCTTACACTGCTTAGAAATAAAAATTTTTGATGATTAAATGTGTTACTTTTTCTCATTTTTCCCCCCCTACTTCCTGAGATGGGAGATTATCGGTGGTAAGATGCACACAGCAGACCAGCTCTGCTATCAACAATATTAATGTTGTGCTTCCTCCGGTTTTTATCAGTGTTTCACTCCGACAAAAAATAAAATGAAAAGTTGTACACCTCAGAAGTGCTTCAGCTACACACCAGAGATAAGATCACAATCTGCACTTCCTGGAGAAAAAAAAAGAGAAAAAGATCTGTAAACAACAGAAGTGGCAACATGTTGAGATATTCAAACCAAATTTGGATTGTAGAATCATAAATCGAATTGCACTTCTATAACATCTGCATCTGTCCTTATGTTGTCTTAGTGAAAGCAACATCTGCAGGGAATTTCCACAAACAAGTCCGCATGAACCGTATTGACTGCAGACACATGTACACATTGTTTCCACCCATTGCAAAGACCCTGCTTGGTGTAGAGGATTAAACTAACTTGAGCCACAGTTATTTATTTCCTGAATGACATAATTTTGATGCATCCATTGGTGACACTATGTGTGTGTTAGTCATCTTGTCTGCTGATATTTCCATTTTATTGGTCAATATGTTTCATTTTAATGGATTACAGTGTTTTATTGTAATATTGCTGATGTGCACTCGATTAAGTCTGTGTGGCTTTTGTATTAGGTCATTGTCAAACCAAGTGTTGCTCCGTGGCTCCACTTCGAGACCAATACAGCTCCATTTGAAAGTGCTCTCCTCACAAATGTCGTGTTTTCTTACTACGATCAATACAGAGGGTATGCAAAGATGTTTATTTCCCTACTCGAACCCTCCCACCTCACTTGGACTGAGTGACAGTCAAGCAGCAACATGGCTGCCGTCAGATGGGAAAACTGAATCAGGTGTTTTGACATGTATATGTACCTGATAGCAGTGCTGGGAAAATACAGGAAGCAAAGCCTGAAAGCTACAGCAGCCTTGAAACTCAGTAAACATGTAGTCGGGGTGTATGTTTTTATACAGGGTACGATTTCAGTTTTTAACAGTGACATTCAAACTTTTTGAGTCAGTAGGTGTAACCACAGTGACTTCAGCATCCCGTGACATCACGATCATATAATGAAGAAGTACGGCAACAGAACAATAATAAGATCCAGTAAGGTTTGATTTAGCAATTTAATGCGTATCTTTTACATCCTGTCAGTGTTGTGTTTTAGGTTTTTAGGTATTGTTAAACTGATCAAGCTGTTTTCTAAAGCCTACACTGGCCCTCACTGTATCCCTACTCTCTTCTTTTCCCTCTGTTTTCCAAGTCGTCAATATGTTTGGCTGGCTCATCATGCATTCTCCTCTGCAGCGATTTCAATTTACCATCCAGAGGATAGATGCTATCTTTCACCTGGGAGATTCAGATGTTGGCATCTGATACTTGTTTTTCATCAGGAAAGTAAAGATATAACAGCAGCAGCCCTGCTCTGTAACACAATGGTTACTAGTGTCCCAGTAAAGCAGACAGCAGTGTGACAGATATGCACAGTACCAGGAACACTGAAGCCGAGGCGGGAATTTCAGCCGTCATTAATTTTACCTCTGTATCTCTGAGCTAATGGCCTCTCTAAATAGAAAATTTCATATTTCTAGAGGAGATTAGGAATATCTGAAAAGCAAGCGGGAGATGTAGTGTGATCCATTTTCCAGGCGTGTGTATGTGTGTGTGTGTGTGTGTGCTGGGGTGGGGGTGGAGGGTGTTAGCCTTGCGGCAGTGTCTGTGTTGATGGAGGGAGAGGGGGCCTGCAGGATCCTGTGTGTCAGCAGCCTGCATGTGAGACATTGCCTGGCGGAAGTGCATCACTGGCAGATGTCCAAAGGCCCCCCCTCAACCCTACTTTACCCCCCCCCCTCTTCCCTTCCTGGTCTATCTTCCTCTTTTGTCTCTGTGCACAGAGAACACAGAGTCCCTTTAGACGACCACTGGAAAACCATATGGAGCTGCTGTACTGAAGGCCACTGTTCTTCCCTTCCGCGTTTCCAGTTGACAAATACAAAGCTGTGACTGGTTTGAAACCGACACATTGTTGTTGCATCACAACTGCTTGCATTAGTGGAGCGTGTACTTCTGCCGACTTTGATGCGGTCAAAGGATGTTTGTTTACACCGTGACACAATTACATGCAGATGTGGCTTTGTTCCGATTGGTCCAGAGCAGTGTCATTCAGTGGAAAAGAGAAGTTTTCGTGTTTTCTTGTAGTGCACAGAGGGATATCGGCACAGGAAATACGTTGGGGAGGGAATAAACACCTGCTGCCATGCACACACACACACACACACACACACACACAGACCACACACAACCACAGGCGTGCTCAAATAAGCAGACTTTTCTCTAAAGTCTGTTTGATCGACAGTTGACACCATAACTGAGCTCTAGCTGTTGAATCTGTTACCACGGCAACACATTGCATCACAGTAATAAAAAAAAACTGCACCTGTACATTATAGTGTTATTGTTATCATATACTGTTATTCTTTTGTGCACATGTTCTTACCGCTTTTTGTCCCTTTTTTTTTACCAGGCATGGAAGAAACGCTGGTTCATACTTCGCAGCGGCCGTATGAGCGGTGACCCCGATGTGCTGGAGTACTACAAGAACGACCACTCAAAGAAGCCCATCCGGGTCATCGACCTGCACTGCTGCGAGCAGGTGGACGCCGGCCTGACGTTCAAGAGGAAGGAGTTCCAGGACAGCTTTGTGTTTGACATCAAGACGTCAGACCGCACATTTTACCTCGTGGCGGAGACCGAGGAAGAGATGAACAAGTGGGTCCGCTCCATCTGTCAGCTGTGTGGCTTCAACCAGTCGGACGACAACCACGGTAAGCCATCCCTGAACCCTGTCCTCTGTGACCTCGGCTTCTTCTTGATCTTTTATTTGGATGGAGGAATTTTCTACTGGCTTCACATGAATACACAGTTTTGGAAATATTGTGTACTTGAGGAATAGTTGGAGGTATAAAATGCATATAAATGTAATTTAAATAGTCTTCATCTTTCTCTTGTGTCCTGAAAAAGCCAGCAGCCAAGCATAGCACGTTTCCCAGCTTGGTTGTTTGAGAGAGTTGAACAGGATCATCCCTGCCAAAGAAATGGACACAGTGCTGTTATTGATTTTTCTCTTTATTTGCTTTGTTAAGGAAAGACTCTGCTCTTTGCTTCTTGTATGCTCGATGCAAGCCTTTTTTTAAAGTTCAGTTTTGTTTGTTTTTGGGTTTTCTTGTAGGGCTGTTGTGCATATAATCAAACTAGATGTGCTAATGAGAACATCTTTATGCCGAGACGTCCTCTGTTCTGTGACAGAGAAGCAGTCCTCCTACCTTTGAGCCACAGATTAGCCTTAATTAGCAGAAATACAAATAAAATACAAAGTGATCCTTTGCCATGAAAACACAAACAACTAAAGATCAGTCAAATGATATAATTGAAGCATTGAACCTGTGATTTTTTTTGCTTATGATACCTGACAGGTGTAACATCACTGCAACACTGACAAATTGACCAGACTTCGGTAATGTGTGTGCACCATAAAACTCTCATCCAGATTGTATTCATGCTGTTGTTTTCCCGCCATCTGGCAGCTGGTGGACGTTAATCTTCGCGCACATGGCTGATCATCTGTAACATGCGTTATGTCCAGGTGTGGGATAATAATAATAATAATAATAATACTAATAATAATAAAAACAGCTGTGGATGGTGTAATAATCCTCCCATCATGAGGAGATCCCCCTGGTCCATGTTCAGTAATTAGCAACTTGTTATGAATCTCAAACTGTAGCAGCAGCAGCAGCAGCAGGGTGTGGCTGTGGAGAGAGGGCTGGTGGGAGGGAGAGAAAGAGCTTATGTCATGACAGCTGCATTAGTGATTACAGCCGCTGTAGTGTAAACATCAGGGTTTTTTTTTTTTTTTTTTTGGTCTTGCAACTCAGTTTTCAAAGAGATCTTTGGTCCTTTTTCTAAGAAGTTCTTACAGAAATTGTGACGTCCCTGTTGTGCAGATGCAGTTAGAAGTTTAGAAAGAATTTGTTAGCGCTGCTCTTTGTGCGGACGTAACTCCTGATTTTTAGTATTTGTGCCAGAGGGCTGCAATTTTCAAATAAACCCTGATTAGTGTTACAGGACCTTCTTCAAGTGTTTAAGGCATGAAAATGTTTTTAGGAATTTTTCATGCAACATTTGATAACACAGTGTTTTCAATGCTTCTTTGGTTCCCTTATTATGTCACCACTGCTGCCCACGAGCAAAGATTGTTAAGAGAAGAAGCAGCAGTGATAGATCTTAATGTGGCTAATCAGAGGTGACCCGGGCTGCTTCTCAGAAAAGATAACCCCCCCTCCAGCAGCTGAGTCTGGTTTGGTCTCTTATGCGCTCAGAAAGCTGTGGCTCCTCTTCTTCTTCTTCTTCCTGGTTTCCGTTCCATTTTCCACTAACAAACACCACAGGCATCTTAAGATCACACCAGCCCAAGTGAGACGCCTTCTTTGTTACACCGGCTTTGCGTAAGAGGCAGTGTTTGTGCAGAACCATTCCTTTAATAACTGCTGCCTGCATGCTCCCCTGTGTAGTATCATGTTGTTGTCAGTGTGGCAGTGGAAAAAAAGGCTCACCTCCTCTCTTCTGTTTTCATCAGTTGTAGTGGGTTTTTTTAAAAAAAACAAAAAAAAAACAATTAGGAAATGAATCCTTGGCAAAAAAAATATATTTTCAGTATTGCAGGAAACTCCTTGTCATGAAGCCTTAAAGGTCTTTACAGTCCAGAACAAATAAACCTTTTATCTAGATTGGCTTTTGGGGATCCTGTTTAGCTAATTTGTTGCCAACAGAAGAACCAGTATTTCAGCAAAGATGTAGTCTGGATTAGATATTAGCTGATAACCAGAGTCAACGAGTGCATGTTGTCTGTTTCTGTGTGGCAGTGAATCCTTTATTCCCAGCCTCGCCATGTGGAAACTCTCAGCACACGCTTTGCTACTGGCACACACACACACACACACTACCTGTCGGTTAAAGCTGAAGCTGACGTCACTCAGCACATGTGAGTGTTAGTAAGAGAAACAGAGAGGAGTGAGAGGAGTGAGATGAGTGCGTGACCTGATGACTTCCTGGTCGCTATCATTAGCAGTCCTGCGACGTCTCCGATCTTGATCTTTGGTCTTGCGGCGGTGGTTATGGAGCTTCGCCACATTTTCACACCAGAAGTAGCTCGCTGAGAATTCCTCATCCGATGTAAAATGTGTTTAGTTTGATGAAGTGAGACACACATACATATGCGTGGATGGTAGTTGAATAATAAAACATGCTAAACATCTTTTAGCAGTAAAGATTAGTTTCCTCTTTGCAGACAGCTGCAGATGTCAGCCAGCGTGTCATCAACAGACTGGGAATTCCCTCTCTGAAAAGAAAACAAACTAGACTGACGAAAAAAAAAAAACCTGAGACGTTAGTTCCTCTTAGGGAATTTACATGAGCTCACAGAGCCAACAGAAGAAGAGCAAATATCAAGTTAGGTGTGAGCCAGACTCCAGATCCTCAGATACACCTTATTATATTTCACAGTAAGAACGTTACATACTGTGTGTGATGTCATATCTGTTGAACTCACACAGCCTGGAAGTCAAAGGATGGTTGTGAATGAGGCCCTGCAGGACACAGGAAGTGTTTGTGTGTCACAGAGGATTTATGTCGGCTCCCTGGTCAGAACCTACCCTCTGTAGTACGCCGTGTCTTTGCATCTATGATGCGAAGAATGCCAACACTTTTATTGTTACGCAACTGCATCCCAGGCACTGTGTCTCGGTTCTTCTCATGTGCACACACACTTTCTCACACCCATGCAGGAATGTGTGAATGATATGTGGGCTAATGGTTTTGGTGTTGTTCCTTATTCCAGGACCTGAAAGACTGCTTTGAAATCTCTTTAAAAAAGGTAGCTGACCTTTTTTGAAGCTGCCTGCACAAAATAAATCTTATGTCTTGAATAGTGCAGATTTTATACCCACTCTTTAATTTGATTTGCAAAAAGAAAATTGTAGAATCATATTTTGACATTTACCTGTAATGCATTCAGGTAATAAGCTACATTTGTCCACAGTGGAAAATGGTTCTACGGTTCTATAAAGCCTCAGAAAATGTGAAATCCCTGCAGCTTTTTGAAGGTCTAGTGGTGAACCAGGACTCCTGGTGGCCCTGACAACCTCAAAAAGTGAATTTTTCCTAAATACATTTAGATTTGTGTGAGTCTTTGTGCCACTGAAACACCACTGAAGTTATTAGATGAGAACAGAGAGAGAGACTTTAACTAACTTTGCACTATTGTTAGTCAGAGATGTAAGAGTAGAGCCCATAGATGCTTATAAAGTATAGACATATATACACACTTAATATTAAATAAATACAACTCATGTTCGATCTAATTTGGCTTCTTGCTCTCTCTCTCTCTCTCTCTGTAAATGCACAGCTGCTTTTCCCCCCTGCCCAAAGTGCCCTTCATCTGCATTGATTTTTGTTGAAATAATGAGACTCCATGGCACTGGGAGGTCAGGTTTCTGCTGCCACTGAGCTGTCTGAGGACAGTTTTCTGTTGCTGCTGCTGCTGCTGCCATAGATCCCACAATACAAAACCATAGACTTGAGAGAATACAGTGCAGACAGATGCATCAACACAAACATCACAGAAGAAGGCTGAGACTTCAACAGCATCTGCAGTGTCCCTACCCTGTGCGTTTTTGTACATCCAGTAAGAGTTTGAAAGAGAAATCCTCACAGTGACATGCACTGTGTTTTTCTGGCTGATCTGTTGATGGGTGTTAGCACTGTTGTTATCAGATGCTTATGGCTGGGTGTGTGGCGTGTGTCTGCACCCAGGGAGATCCACCCCCGAGCACAATCTAATGAATGGAACATCGTCTCGTCAATCACAGGCTTTGTTCTGCTCTCTGCCGGCTGTTTGAACTCAGAGACAAGGGATGAGGTTTTTACTTGTCAGCAGTCCTCCATTTCTTTTTCCCGGTTGTTTTCCTTTCTGTCCCTTAGAAAAGAAAAGACGTCAGTGTTGTTTTTCAGTTAAACCGTTGGTAAGGGTGACGAAGCAGCTTTTCCAACAGCAGGTTTTTTAAAAAAAGGGACAGAAAAAATATAAATATATATTATATTCCATTCTCAACCCAGTTATGAAGTCAAAATTAATGTAAATAAAACAAGTGATCTTGACTTTTGAGTTCCCACTTTTTGAATTGATAAAAATGCTGAAGTACCGCAGTCTGCGGCAAACTTCCCCATTTACTCATTCATAAACAAGAACCAGTCGTTTCGTGTGATATTTGACTGACGGCGGTCTAAGAGGAACCTGCACGCTTCATGGTAAAAAGGTCATTGTTCTCTAGGATGGCGGCCGTATCTGCAACGTCTGTCAAAAAGGATGCAACACATAAACCTGCCCCAAGCTGCTGTGACATCATCTATATATATATATATATTTTTTGTCTCAGTCTGTCTTCAGGAAGTCCTTTTTCGTCTTTACATTAGCATCAGTCTGTTGACAGTGTGATATCACATGCTCTGCTGCAGACTGCGGCACACTCCTTTCCAGGTAAGTCATTATTTTGTCAAACCACCCAAAGCAGGATTTATCTCTGCATCGCCCTGCAGAAAGGAGGTCAGATTTAAATTTAGAATCTACTCCGTAATTCATTGGCCTTAAAAAGATCCAGTGTTTTGAGGCAGGCTGATGTCGCGGTGTGGTCAGGTGATGGTGGTGGTGCTGATGGTGCTCATGTGATGCTGGAGAGCTGGCACATGGAGTGATGTGATCAGGGAAAGCTTCTGTGTCTTAATTCTCTTGTAAGCTGTCTTTAAAGGAGAACTGAAGTACAAGGACGCCATTTTGCCTCCGTCCTGTGGAGTGTCACGCTCCCTCAGATCTAACAGCCCTCCTCACTGTCAGCAAATCTCCGGAGACAGCCTTACATCTTCTTTATCCAGTTATGTCAGACCCATGAAAAGAACCCAACCCCCTGCTAACCACACATGCAAATGGACCCTACTATATATATATATATGTGCCTCCTGGGACACACACTGTTGTTTTACAGACAGAAACATTAAGGATAACAAATAATTCATACGATCAGCAGTGAAAATGCTCTGGTTGTTAGGCTCATTTTTCAGGTTGGAAAAGGTAGAGGTCTTTATTCACGGCAGTTTAACATCAAAGCTAATGTGTGACCCTTGTGTCACAAGATGGCCTCCTCCATCAGCAGGCCACCCTGAAGAGCCCTGACACCACCGAGGCTAATTTGCAACACTCATTGTAGCTGTGTGAGCCCTGAGGCTGTATTTTGTAAGTGCAATCTCTAATGAAACCCATTAAGGAAATTGCATTTTGTAGTACTTAAATTAAAGACAGGTTTACAGAGTGTACCTTAGATGGTTATCTCTCGCGGACCATCGAAAACTCAAGTGCTTCCTCCTCCTTTCAGTTCAACAGGTCAGTGGTGTTTTCTATTTTTGCGTATGATTTCAGATTCAATTATCGTATGTCCTCCATCTAATTCTGGCTGTACTGGGAGGAAATGAGCACCCTACAAAGACGTTCTTGTCGTGAGTGATCCAGCATGGTTCTAATTTTGGCCTCTTGAGACCAGCATCCAGCTTCTATTAGATTAAGACCTCAGAGCCAATGAGACAGTAGGTGATGTATTATGGAACATAATTGGAAAATTGCTCATGAACTTAGGAGCTCTTTGACCCAGAATAGCCATGTGTCACTCACCAGCCAAAGAAGAGTTCCTTTAATGCATCGCTGGTGATAGTCTGATGTTAGTTTCAAGCTGAGGAATGTCATGGAAGGAACACTTTGTCTCTTTCAACTGTTGTTTGATCTTGGAGTTAGAAGTGAAAAACAGCTTCTGGTAACGACATTAGACTCATAACTCTTAAATATAATTAAGAGTTATGAGTCTAATGTCTAATGCCCCCACCACCCCTGCTTTCTTTTTATTCTGTGATGTCATAAATAACTTTTTTTTACATTGGTTAATAATAATAATAATTGGAGAATACTGAGCGTCCCTGCACATTGACCAGTGAAATGATTGTTATCAGGAGCATCTGAGGGGAAGTTACCGTGTTTTTTATTTTCTGCTGTTTTCTCCGTTTCTGTTGTTGTGGTTCTGTTGAGTCGATGGGATTGCTTCCCAGTGGCAACATACATCATCAGGCCCATTAGTGTCAGTGATGAGCCATGTAGGCTGTTCCATCACGCGGCTGGACCGTCCATCTTTCATCATGTTCTGATTCTGCCAGTCGTTAGATGCAGTTAATCAAAAATCTCTTAAAGCATATAGGAAAAAAAACAAGGCTGCATTTTAGTTGAAATTTGTCTCCTCTGTGTTAAAGTCGTTGAGCTTTTTAACGCAGCCGTGCCCTCCGACAAGAGGGGGGGAGTGACTGTGTTTCAGCAACCAATCAATATATCTACCCATATTAGTGGGCCGAGTACTCGCCGCACTGGATGAAAGCTTTTACAAAGCTTTTTGTGGAGAAAGGAGATGATGCCTCACCAGCCTGGGGAGAGTGGAATCACTCTGAACAATGGTGTGATTGAGGATCATTGAAGGGAGTGTTGGGGGAGTCCCCTGCCTGTGTGGCTGTGGGACTGGGCATCTCACTGGTGTCCACTGGCCTAGAGACCCCACAGCAGAGCCGTTTTTTTTTTTTTTTTCCCTCGGGCATGGATGTGACCTCATTCAGCACACTGGACTGGACCGGAATACTCCCACCCTCCAACTGGCCCACATGCATGCACACATGCATCACACACACCAAATTTGTATGTGTTTTTTGTGACTCACAGAACATCGCCTTCTTCTTAAAGGTCAGATTGACCCATAGCATTCTTTAAGTCTGATAAAGAGGGAGGAGGATGGTGCAGAACTGGTTAATGCATGAAAAAATGAAGTCATAACAAACAAATTTGCTGTTTCTAGCTTCAGAAATAAGTGTATGCTGCTTATAATTGTTAATGTTTCTACATTATAAATTAAACAATTAATGTAAAATATGATTTGTCCGTGCAGAATCTAATTGTCCGAGATATCCTCATGCAAAACCTTGTACAGACAGAGACAGAGAGAGAGATTAGTTTCAGCAGCGGCTCTGTTTTTTTTCCCCCTCTCCTCTCACATCAGCTAGTGTTGCACACAGCTCCATGGGTCGATGGATCAGTGGGCCGCCCACTCTCTACTCCTACAGCTCCGTGTGCGCCTCCTCATTTTGGCCCCCTGCCCAGTCTATTTCCAGCATCCCCATCTCAGATTTGTCTTTTCTTTGTAGCCTTTCAATGGAAATATCAAGGATGTCACACAGAAACAATAAGGCTGCAGGACCATGTTGTTCACACAGTCCCACAGTGCAAAAAACGCCGGGCGGCTCAATAAAATCAAACAAAGAACATTGACCCTGGTTTATAAAAAAAAAAAAAAAGAAAGAAGGAGGGATAACTTGGATCATGTGCTGTTGAACTGCTTGCACTCTGCAACCCCAAAAAGCAGGAGGATACTGTTTGCACTCCTCCCTCGAGACAGATCCTTCTTCTCTATTGATTAGAGTGCAGACTGAAAGCTACAAGACCAAGCAAGGCAAGGTCGTGTAAAGGCCTTAAGCCTTCAGATGAATTACACACTAATCTTTTAATTCAAAGACTGTGAAAGACAGGATTTCCAACATTGTGTATCCTGTCAAGTTTGCAGAAAACACATAAAAAATTTGCTTTAAGTAATCAGTGACTCCAATTTCTTCTGTCTGCAGATGGCAGGTTGCACCATATGCCTCGTTCCGTCGGAGCAGATGTCAGCGGTTCAATGGCTCCTCTGACGGGTGAACGCAAGTCCTCGGCCCCCATCCACTCCAGCCAGCCAGTGCTCTTCACCTTTGATGTGCCTGTGCGCCACACACACCACGGCTCCCTGTCCAACAGTGCACCCCAGGACTACCTCCTCCTCCACCAGTGCATGAGCAGGAAGACAGAAAGCGCACGGTAAAGGTCACGACCCTCGGGCGTCCTGTGTCAGTTTCCTGTTTTCCGTTAATGCAGGTCAACATACAGGTTTACAGCGCTTCCTCAGCTTAGAAGCCCCTCAGGGTTACAACTACTGTTAGAGGGGGGAAGAATTATCCAAACGCCCTGTTTGTGTGTTTGTGTGTGTGTGTGCGCAAAGAAAACAGACGTACAAGTCACTTGTCTAAAATGTTGCAGAAATCTTTTATATGGGAGAGGCAGAAAAAAAATATATAAATAAACAAACAAACATTCATTTGATTCCAAGAAAAACAATGTCTGAAGAACAATGCATTGATGATGTTATATTAGCTGTTAGTTTTGCAAGGATCATGTAGAAGGAAAGACAGCATCAGTTTTTCCTCTGCACACTGTTTTTCTTGGCCAGGAGTGTGTTCCAAGCATCGCTGAGAACTTCTGTTGGCTGTACAGTGATAAAAACTATAAATTACTGCATGTTTTAAAGGAGATTCCACACAAAGGAAGTTGGTAGTCCAGTTCTCCTATGCTCTCACACCAGCTTTAAGTCAGAGGAGAGAGAAGCAATAGGCACAGGTGGGGCTAAATAATATAGATCACAGTTTTTCATTTATTTTCCAGTATTAATTTTACAAATTCAATAATGGATTCAGATCTTTTTTTCATATATTATGTGTACAAAACGCTTAGAATGAGATACATAAATATGCTTCAGTCAAGAGGCATGAATATATGTTGAGTATGTACATTGCCACAAATGCCTACCTCAGCAGTATGTTGAGCAGTGTGGAACAAAGCGCCTATATTAAATGCACTCCCATTAACATTCACCTCACCGCATTCTGCTATTGGGCCTGTTCCTAAGAATCAAAAAGGCAGCTTTAATAATGATGCCATTCAGCAGATAGCCAGCACAGTAGATGATCAATGAGGTTTAGGCAGCAATTCATCACTCCTATAGGTTTAGATTCACCCGGGCTAGAAATGCCCTCTCAGCCACATGATTTGCACATAAATCTGCTGCGTTGGGCGGCTGCGAAGCTCAGGAAATCAAACCTCACAATCCATCTCATCAGCTTTATGCAGATATTTCTGTCTTCTGCTGCGTGAGTCGGCTAAATAAGACATGCAGGCGTCTGGTGGCAGCCTGTGATTCATTTCACAATGAACCTCCGTATGACCAGTGGTATGAATTAATCTTATGTGAAAACCCCCCCATGCAGCCACAATGATGGAAGACAGTGATGAACAAGATTATTGACTGATGATCGAAAGTCAGAGGAGGCACAGGGGTAATTGATGAAACACAGTGTGCAGTTTGACATCCAAAGAAATGGTGTTAGAAAGAACCAAATGTTATGTCAGTGTTAGCTGTGTTTCTTTGATGCATTGTCCTCTTATTCAAGTTGTTCTGTTTCTCACAAGCATCATCGTCGCTGCCTCATTGAGTCTCATTGAAATTGCAGTGGGCAGCTAAGTCAGGCCACTGCTCAACTATCTGTCTAGAAATGTCTAAGCTTGTTGGGTTGCTCTACTTGGCACTCAAGGTCAAGCCCTACAAAGCAGCCAGAATAAATGAGGCATGTCCCTAGGGTGCTTAACCGAGGCTGAGAAACTCTGGGAAAGTCACAGCATTCCCCCTCTTAACATGGATGACCTCTCGCTGTCAACAAGCGGAAAACATCCTAACAAAACGGCTTTTCGAGAAAATGTTAAAAACTCAGTACATGTGTTTGAGCTGTATAAAAGTGCTCAGGCAGAGGTGGGCTCTCCTTTAAATGTGTGCCGAAACCTTCAGTAGGGTTGCCTCTGAAGTGCTATAGTGCCACCTAGTGGCTATATGGGTACTTACACTGAAATGACACCCCTGCTGTTTGAGATGCAGCCTGTGTGTGTGTGTGTGTGTGTGTTTAAGCTATTGGAAAGTGGCCACAGTAAAAAAACGTGTGTCTGTGTGTGCGTTTCTTTGTCTGTGTTGCAGGAGCGCCAGTTTCTCCCAGGCCTCACGAAGCAATGTGTTTGTGGGGAGCGACTCTGCGGTGCAGAAACTCTCCTATGGTTTTTCACACTGTCTCAACGGTATGGGCGCTCAGCTGCATGGCTTCTACAGCCTGCCCAAGCCAGGAAAACACCAGTTACCAGTGCATGATGACTCCCCGCAGGAGGCCTGCTACGTCCTTCCACGGGGTTACAGCTCTGAGGCACCAACTCACAGCAGCCTAGGAGATGCTGATCTTGAGAATGAGGAGGTTTACACCTTCAAAACTCCTTGCAACGCCCTCGCCACCATGCACAGCAGCGAGCGATCGCTTGATAATTACGACCTTCCCACGCCACCCGGCTCCTTCTATCAGATTCCACGGACTTTTGATAAGAATCACAATGCCTTGACGCCTTCCAGTTCTGAATCCTCCTGCGCTCCTCCTCCCAGGCCCCCTAAACCTAGCCAAGGGTCTGAGGGGCAATGGGGGAGTCCCCAGTCAGTGGGGAGCCAGAATGGAGAGATGACGGCAGCAGTTTCTGTCATTCCACGCAGGAATACTCTCCCTGCTGTCGAGAACATCAAGCTGCACAGAGGTATCTGCCTCTTGTTTCTTTAACAGCTAATCATGAGTTTTTTTCCTCCTTTTCCTCTTTCTGTCTCTCACTTTACTGCTAGCAGCTGAGCAGAAACAAAGAGCCCAGTCTAGCAGACACTGTTCTGTTGAGACGCTAATGAAATTCAAGCCATACAGCCTGCTCCAGAATGCCTCGTTCCAGGCTGATAAGCAATTTAAAAAAAAAAAGCACCAGCAGACACAATGCATGGCTTCTTGTGTTTGTTTCCCTTCCAAGTCCTGGCTCCGGCTTCATATAGCCATAGAGATGGAGAACTGACTTGTGACCCTTGTTTGTGAGGCTACAGGCTTTTCATACACCTGGGCTGAACAGACTAATTATAACCCAGTGAAGCGTTTAATGAAATGCCACTTGTGTTCTGTTTGTTTCATCAGAAACACTAGTTTACTTCTTGACATGTTCTTGATTATTGTACGATATTGAGCTCATGTAGGTGTGTTACTGTTTTACTTGAGGAGTGTTGTTGTTTTTTTGCCCTTTTAGAGTTTACAGCAGTGGTAAATATTGATTTCTCCTCATGGCTTTCTCCACAGGCTCCTCCTTTGAAACTAACAGCCATCATCGTCTCATCCATTTCAACAACTCGGGCCGGTCTGTGGAGTCTGTCAATGATGGGTTCGGCTCCTACCTGGTGAGTCACCCTCTCCATTAGATACTGTCAGTACCAAATGATAAGCTGCAGAGACAGAAAATGCATTCCGACTATATTTACTCCAACGGACTGTTACCGGTTTTTCTGCAGTATTGAGTGTAGTGATATTGAAAGAGTCATGTGACCCCCCACCCCCTGCCTCTTTTGACAGCAGAGAGCCCAAACCCCTCTGACTCGCTCCGACAGCGGTAACTCAGATGACAACTATGTGCCCATGAATCCTGGCTCCTCGCCACTCAGCGCTGCCCAGGCTGACAGTCCTAAGAATATCTACATTCCTATGAGCCCTGGGCCACATCACTTTGATTTCCCAGGATTCTCTGCAACATTACCTGCCCGCAAGGGGAGCAGTGCCTCCTTGTGTCACAGGCCCAGTCGCCTTAGTGATGTTACACCGCCGCCAATCAACCGCAACCTCAAACCTAACAGGAAGTGTGAGTTTTTGGCAGATGGGAGCACAAGTTTTATTATTTTCAATCTTTTTTTTTTTTTTTGGTTTTAAATCAGCTCTGTTCTTAATTGATTTTAGGAAGACAGTGATTTTTGTTGACAGTCTGTGGTGTTGTTTTCAACAGCCAAGCCAACACCTCTTGATTTAAAGAACAATGGGATCATTGATGAGCTGCCGTTTAAGAGCCCAGTCACCATGTCCTGGACACGACCCATGTGAGTCTCATATCAGTCATTCAACACAGATAACCACACACACACACACGTTTTGTGTCTGCCCTGAGGTCACTCAAAAGTCCTGTGTGTTTGTCTTCAGGCCTGCCATGAACTCCATGTCCTCCCAGCATTGTCGACCCATCTCTACACAAAGCATCACCAGCACAGACTCTGCAGACAGCGAAGAGAATTATGTGGCTATGGTAAGTCCTAGTAGCTGGAGGGAAGATCAGGAGAGTACATGTGTTCTTTGTTTTAATGATCCACTTGTTTGCATGCTGCTCTTAGTCACTGCACCCTGTGTGAGTGAAACCTCCCCTCCTGTCCCATTAGCAGAACCCAGCGTCTACCTCCCCAGCCGTGAGTGGCACCAGCAGCCCAGCCCCTAGGAAGTGCGGCAACGTGGACTACCTAGCTCTGGACTTCCAGCCCGGGTCGCCGAGCCCACACAGAAAAGTAAGCAGATGATTTTGTAAGACCTGTCTGCTTTATCATTTGTCCACGGTCTCACGCCTGTCTCATCTATCGTCTCCACAGCCCTCCACGTCCTCCGTGACATCCGATGAGAAGGTTGACTACGTGCAAGTGGACAAGGAGAAGACACAGGCACTGCAAAGCACGATGCAGGAGTGGACTGATGTGCGGCAGTCTACTGAGCCTGCTAAAGGAGTCAAGTCCTGACACTGACTAATGTATACAAGAAATTCTAATCTTAAGTCGAGCATCTCCAGATTCATTGTTTCTATCAATACTATGAATTCTGTGTGAGCTTGTTTAAGAAGAAGAAGAAGAAGAAGAAATGTTGGGCCAAAAGCCATAACCTATCCTTTGCCTGCTCTCTGTGATGACTATTACTGCAGTGCACTGCTAGCATGCAGGATATCAGGCCATACATGTGAAGTGCCCTGCCAAAGCTCCTCCTGTAGACTGTTAGAACAGTGTATGAAAATATCAACCCATAAATACATTGTTTGATCAAAGCTGTCCCAGTCACCCCTGTCTGTCTCTCTCTCTCTCTGCAACAGTTGGTAATTTACTCAATTGCTGCTGCTTAAAAGCGCAGCAGAGGCTAACCGGTCGATAAACATATTAATATACTGAAAGAGTACGCTTACTGGTCTCAGGAATGCCAAGATGCACTCCAATTTTGGCATGCAGGCTGACTTTCTCTTTTCACTTCGATCTATCATTTGTGCTGAGTCTTGCAGAAGCATTGAAGAGATTATTTTTACTGCGGGCAATCATTTCAGCTTAGCGGTGCATGTCTGGTAAAAGGAGAGGAGAGCAGAAGGAGGGGGGGAAATATAGCCGTACAAATATGCAAAGGCCTGTGTCAGAAGCCCTAATGATAACTGTACATGGCTGTTACCTCAGTTTCAATTAAGTATGAGCCCGAACCATATTTAAAAGCTGTCAGAATGGATGGCAGCCCAATTATTTCAAAGGCAGGTACAAAGTCAGGATCGTCCAAATGTGCGGAATGAACCAAACAAGACAGACGAGATGAAGAAACATCTCATATCTTTACAGGTTCTACTTCATTTCAGGTAATATTTAAATCATTTCATTGTAAATGTGCACTGACTAGGAGAGCTACAGCTGTGATGTTCTCTCCGTGTAGAGACCATAAAATACAAGCTTAGGAAGTGGAGAGCAGCATATTTATCTTATCTGTCAGAATTCAGCTGATTTATGTCTTCAGGCTTTGACGTGCCACACACTACATCTCTGTCTCTGAAGAGTAATTGCTTCCTGTGTGTAAATTATTAATAGAAAGACATATTTGCTGTGCATCTTGCTGACTTGTCTGAGTCCAAAAAAAGAAGCACTACAGCATCATTGTAGAGCAAAGGGCATCCTGCCATAAATAAAAAAAAACATGTTTACTAAATTCTTTACTAAACTTGTTTAATTTGCCTTAAATTTTTCAGTTTAGACTGTAGATTCACATTTTTTATTAAAGGAAGGACCATATTGTTTGTAAACTTGGTTTCTAGATCAACTTGAGTCCAGTATTTCATTGTGGGCTGGAACCACTGGAAAAAAAAGGGTGAACCCCTGTTTGATGTTAATAAAAGAACAGTGTGGCCATGCAGTGCTAGGTGGTATTAATATTATTATTCCATTAAGATTTACTTCTTAATGTTTTTCTACCATTTTTACAGCTTTTTGTATTCTTCTTAATTTTTACTGACACGTGTAACCAAGTGTTATGCATCATACGGACAGCGCCGGGCTAGAATTAAGCTACGTTTGTTACGGTGTGCATTTTATCCCCACAAAATTGAATTTTTTTATGACTTATTCATAAGACGGGAGGGGCCCGGCAGTTTCAGTTTCACCATTCCTGGGTGAACTGAGGTTTTTAACAAAGAGATGAGAGAGAGGAAAGAAAAGACTGAAGAAAAAAGCCTGTCTCCCTGTGAAGTGGATGTGTAATTTATTATCTATAGAGAGAGAGAGCCGCTGTAAGCAGAAGAGCTGTGTATGTGTCGTGGTAGATTGTGAGTTGTAGTATGTTAAGTGACAGCCTGACTGGGACAGAGTGATAACACTGCTCAGATCTGCTGCTGTCAGACTGTCACTGGGCTGACGTACTGTACTTGTAGAGAGATTGTAGAGATTTTTTTTTTAACCACTGTTATTGCTACTACTGTAAGGCATTTGCAGATTGCTTGTGTGTTTATTTATTAATTTATTGTGTGTTTTGCAGTTGATTATTGTAAAAAAAAAAAAAGGAAAACCTTCACTCTACTAACATCAATGTATGCAAACTGTCTTGATTTCCTTTGAAAGCAATAGGAGAGGGGGAGTGATGCCGGAGCCACGCTGATGTGGTACACTTAAATTTGGGACACTCGAGAATACAAAACTTTGTCATTCCTGTATTATGGTAGACTTAAAAACTGTGGACATAGAATAAATCAAGAAGTGAAAGTTTGGTGTTACACTTCCTCTTTAAATATAAACCAAAACACTTTTTTTTTCTGGCAGCCACGAAACCATTAGTCAGCCGCATGTTTCTAATGGATGCTGCAATGTACACAGTACAGAAGAGAGGAAAGTACTGTGTACTGATGTACACGAGGTACTTTACACGACTGTTTACATTTCATTATTCAGTTTACAGTTCAGGGGGAGGTGCTGCACTGTTTGCTATTATTTAACAGCTTGTGTTGTTTTGAAATTAAAGTTTGGCACAATGGAATTTAATAAGAGTTTAAAATGCATCATGTTAAAAACTGAATTTCCACATATATCAGCTGTTAATAAGGCCATTAAATCAAAGATGTCACATATAATAATCTATCAGACAGGCAGGAATTTTACTTTGATACTTTACATTTTGCTGCTGATTTATGTATTTCCATATTATTGCTGTATTGGCACTTTTACTTCTGGGTTCTTCTTGTTCCACTTGTTTTGATGTACTTCTCTATTTTAAGCTATGCTTCTATACTCCACCGCATTTCAGATGGACATACCACACACTACATCTCGCAGCTGTGCCTCAGACAACATGGCCCACACTAAAAAAATGGATGCTGTTGGCTGTGCGATGTGATATGATTTATCATTTTCCAGTAATGCCCAGTGGTTGTGATGTCATTTACTATAATGAGAACAAAATTTAAAAAATACTCATCGTCTAAACCCTTAAAATCAGATTGGCTGAGAAGGACCTCAGACACACCTACACCTGCACAGCTGTTCTTCTTTTCATTGTTGATTGTGTGTTCTTTCTGATCAGATGCATGTGTGTGTGTGGGTCCTTTACAAGTGTGTGTTTTCAGCATGTTTGGTCAACAGGTTGGAGACAGACTGTTAGAAACCTTCAATGCATAAAGAACGTTTGATTCACTCTAAAAAAAGGTAAGTAATGTGAGTGTGTAACTTTCCCTTGGACTCCCTGTCTTGGTGAGTTTTGCACGTCCTCCTCACATTTGTGTGGTTTTCCTCTGGGTGCCTAAGCTTCCTTCTGCTTTACAGAAATGAGCATCCTGTTTCTGTGGCTGTAAAGCAGTTCACAACGAGACATTCACTATGAGTCTGAGAAACCAGCTGACCCTTATATTAATTTAAACAGTACTGATTGGCCCACACCTTAGAATGTGTTAATGTACACATATGGGAAAGCTGCTGTAGATAGATTTAAATTAAGAAATGTGTCAAGACTGCTGTGACAACCCACTTTCCTCACTGATGACACTGGGGGGCAGAAGGATCCAGGTCCTACCAATGATGTGATATAAAAGTACTCTATAACAGGTAAAGGTCCTGGAAATGATCATCAGTGTGTAAGCAGGGTGTAGTCATTCTGGATTTAAACCATGATATTAGGCTATTATATATTATAGTTAAATGTTTTATATTATTTGTTTCATCATCCAAGGTTTATCTTAAAATGCTCCCTTTAACGTTAAAGCCTTTTAAAACTGTGCATGCAGCCAGTAGCAGGTAAGTGTGTTATTATATAACATGTATGATGTTCATAGTTTTCTAGGATCTTTAGTTCAACCTGGTTTTGTATTATGAGATATTTTCTGCTGCTGCAGTGGGCTCTAGAAACATTGAAGCCTGACACCATTGATTACCATTGATGATTGAATCCCCAAACGATCTGTGTTAACCTCATGTGATCCTTCCCCTCCAAGCTTTACAGTGCAGTTCCCCCTTCTCTCCACTAGAGGGTGCGCCTGGACTCCTCTTCATCCATTTGGAGTCCATCATGTCAAAGGAGGAATGTTCATACAATGAGGGTCTGTGTGTGTATAGTAGCTCCGCTATTGCCTCGGTGAACCACACGGACAAACGATTGTCAATGGACTATTTGAGACGGATCTCAATCAGGTTTGTGCTCCCTGCGCTGCGCCTGTCTGCGTTTTGACTTGTTAGGCTGTTCGCAACCACATTCTTCTTCTTCTTCTTCTTCTTCTTCTTGTCCGGATGGAAAAGCAAAGACACACAGCGCGAGAACGGACTAATTTCCAAACAGAAAATGTCGTGAGTCTTGAAGTTTAGTGGATTTTGTGTGTGTGAGAGTGTGTGTGTGAGTGTGTGTTTGTAGATTCTGGGACTAATAGCTCACGTTCAGTGTACAGTGGAGCTGTTTGACTGTTGGATAAGTACTACAGGGATGTAGCTCTCCATCGGTGAAGCTGAAGTTGTGCGTGCTGTGGTTTTGAATCATCCACGGGATTCATATTGAATATAGCCTGTTTATGTGTGAGCAGAGGTCGAGTTGGTTGAGTAAGAGCGGATTTATTCCAGCTGTGGATCCACAAAGCCTTTCATGTTTTGTAAATCATTTCACTTTTAATTAGAAGCTGACGCCCCCGAGGAGTAACTAATTTAATTTGGGAACTTTTTTAATGCCCATGTGGAACACAGTTCATACAGACCTCGTCGTGCTTTAATCATTTCTTATCAGATTGACAAGATAATTGTGTAACATTTCAACACACAGCCTATCACAGCGTGCAGTTTAGATTTTATATTTTCCACATGGGATCATAGTGGAGTCCAGGCGTCTCGTACTGTGGTCCATTAATAAGCTCAGTGGACCTCAGTCTCGCTTAAACTTGCCGTGGACCTGCGGGCATGGGAGAGGCGACCCCCGCTCAGTCTGCTGCAGGGACATTTGTACCCATGTTGGGTGTCGGTTTAGGAGCTATGCCCGGTGGTGGGGTCGGTAACGGGCCGGTGGTGGCCAACTCTAGGAGCTCCGCTGTCCCACAGCTGCACAACGCCATCGTGGAGCGTTTACGCGCCCGCATAGAGCTGTGCAGGAGGCACCACTCCACCTGCGAGAACCGGTACACGAGAGGTCAGGCCGAGAGCTCTGACCGGGAGCACGAGAGCACGCTTCACCTGCTCAACATCGTCCAGCAAGGACCTGGGAACCGCAAGACGAAGGGCAGCCGGGGATCGAACCTGCAACCTCCAGAGTACAGCAGGGCCAACGGGGAGCAGAAGGGCGCAGCGGGCGAGCAGAAGATTTCTACACGCATAGCGGTGAGTTTTCACGTTTTACATCACTGTTATTGGTGCTAATGAGTGATAATCACCAGCAGCAGTCATGATGATGATGATGATGATGGTGATGATGATGATGATGATTTGGCGGCTGGAGAGAGACAGCAGTTCTCCAAACTTGTCCTCCACTAGAGAGCTTGCGAGCATATTTTTCTCCATTTGAGCAATCTGCTGAGAGCTTAAGAGATAAAGTTTCGAGTAACTCTAAAATTACTCCACAACAGTCAGGGAATGTTTTAAAAACCTGCCTGATGAACTTCAGGGTTGCTGATATTGCTGATTAAAAGGTTGGTCGGGCCCTTGAAACTGGAAGGCAAAGCTTGTTTGCAAAGTAATCCATTCTGAGGAAATGGTTTTTGGGGTCATTGGGCCATGGAGACGTTTTTGCATTTACTGCAAACTCAACATCTCTCTGCTGTGCAGCTGATTCTTACAGAGGGATGCAGATGCTTTCTGTGGCTTGTTTAACCTATTTAATATGCACTGCTGTCTCTTTTTTTTTTTTCCCAGCACAGAATATTTAGTTTCCTCTCACGTCACATGACGTCTTTCTAAACAAGTTTCTGATTGATACTGTACGCTGTAGTTTTCCTTCTAAAAGGCAGAGCTTTGTAGAGAGTATAGGTGGACAGGATAGGGAAACTTTCTGTGTGCCTGGTGGTGCTGATAGGACTGACTTCCTGTATGGCATCTGTTAAGGGAGCAGCCAGTGAGACTTGAGATTTATTTTGTTGTTTTCTTTCATTGGGCATGAGGGAGTTCAGCATCCAGGCTATGAATTATTTCCCAAGCAACATTTCAATATAATGTCAGTGGGGGTGAAAGCTCGCAGATGTTCCCTTTCTAGATGCTGGATGGAAAAATAAACAAAGTAATACTTTTTTTTCCAGTAACCCCATAAAAAGGGGGCTGCGATGATTGTTCTCTAATTCATCAAGACATTTTCCGAGACAAGAAAAGTCGATTCTCAGTGATTTATAGTGCTGATCTACTGCTTATCTCTCAGTTTTCCCCACACATATTTGCTTGTTATATACAGTGGGGTCGTGGAACATGATGGGAGACAAGACACAACAGCACCCTGGATTATATTGACTGTCTAAAAGAGGTCAGGGAACATCATTATCATCCACCGTTTTATTTTTACTGATGTTGACTCTGGAGTGTTCTATATAAAACTGATGAGAGCAGCAAGATGGTGAGGAGGAAATGAAGTCCTGGCGCACATGTTTGTATCAACCCTGAGGTTAATGTTTTTTTTTTTTTCTTCACAACTCCTGATGATTGGGTGAAGCAGGAACAGCAGCCATTGCAGAAATCTCCTGTAATGCGTGAAAAATAGTGCAGAGAGCGTATTTAAAAAGTGTAGAATCACTCTCGGAGCCACACACACTTACATTTTTTTAATCATGTCTGGTGTAAAATGTCAGATATTTCCTGGGGGTGCTGCAGCAGTTTCACATTCTTCAGAATTAAAAAAAAAAAAAAAAAAAGCATGGCATCCACAATGGCCACATCTGTGCATGTTATTGACTGTTCACATTGGAATTTGCAGTGGAAATGTACACACAAAACAACACAATGGATTATGACGGACCGGGAAGAGCCGCCTGCAATTAACAGCAGCGCTCATTGAGGCCAGATTAACAACGGATATTCTTTTATGAAATTGGAGAAATTGGAAAGAAGAGATGAGAGCTTACTTATCGACTCAGAAAAATGATTTTCTATAATGGCTGCACGAACTCGCTAAGAGCTTTTTACATATTCATATTTTTTCCCTCCTCGTACCTGTTTCAGTAAATGGAAAAGAAATAGGTCACACAAGTAAGGCTTAGAAAACATTAGCTCTGTATTACAATGTACAGACCTTCGGTTTCATCACATCAGCATCCGACAATCATCTCGCCGCTGTCTGTCAACGATACAGATAGTGGCGAGAGCAGAAACTGAAGGCTCCACAAACAATGGTTACAGCCGCGCTGCGTGCTAGCATGCCATGCGTTGTCACAGCCTATTATCATGTGTTTTACAAATGGCTCACTAAGCACCTTCTTGAAAGATTTGCTGGCCATGAAACTGTTTGAACCACAAGGCCCCCATATAAATGTTTAGAGCCACTGAATACATTTCCTGCGCATGTTTACTTTAAGTCAAACAGGCCTTGAAAAAGCAGTAGGCGAGGGATGCCTGGTGATTAACAGCCCTGTGTGCACTGGGACAATTTTGTTATTACCCCAGTCTTGTTCTATAGTGACAGATCTGGGAAGACTAGTCCTGGAGCAGCATGTACTGCTCGTAATGCTCATGCTCTGATGTGTTATCTTTACCCACTTGTTGGTCTGTTTGTCACACAGATGAAGCATCCTGGTCATCTGGTGGTATAAAACACTAATCATGCTTCAGATCTAGCTGCAGAAATGTATTATCCTCATCTCCCCCACAAAAAGATCAATCTGGGGATTTTGAGGCACAGACTGTAAATAAACATGGACTAACCCTACATACATGGATTTCCTGAAAAGCATATTTTTATCCCAGTTTGGTGACGCTAGCTCATGACATCTTGGAAATGTCTGACGTCTTCTGCAAGTGACCTATGATGGCATGAACCTGTCAATCATAGTGTCCACTCCCTTAAAAATGAAACCTACAAGCGTGAGTGGGGAAGTTGGTTAAGAGTGTTTCTTTTATCGGGCTGTAAACGTGTTTTATTTGTTCTGTGAAGTTGATAATTGCATGGAGATCTGCGGAGAATTTGGCACTCCTGTGTCGACTTCATTTTTCAGAGGTCACCTGCCTGGTGATTAAAGGCTCACAAAATATTTTCCTTGTGACCTACTTTTTTAGTTCCCATAATTTTGTTGAGCCAACATGACATTTTAATTCCTTATCTGCCTCCCAGCGGATTGACAGCTACATGGAGAAAATGAAAGTTTCTCTTTTCTCTCTCTTGTGGTCATGTATGATGGATAAAGAGTGTGATGTGTGTGTGTGTGGGTTGGGGTGGGGTGGGGCGTACACCGTAAGTGTTTCCTGGCATGCCCCGTTTGGCTGTTGAACAGCCTGAATCAGAGCTGCCGGTGGTCTGATCTCAGCCTGGCTCGGCTGTGATGTGAAACAATTAGCCCAGGTCCATGGGGGCCACCCACAGTGAAGCCCACAGCTCTGCGGATGCAAGAAAGGATCCATGTTCATCCCACAGATCACTTCCACGTTGTCATGGATAGGCTGAAGTTGTTTCTTTTTAGGAGCAGCTAGCTGTCAGCTGGTCTGAATGCTGAATTACTTTAAGTCCCCTTTCAGTGAGGAATGGAAATGCTGTGGGTGCTGTTTATTGACAGCACGACTACACTGTAAGCCTGATGTGATTAAGCTTGTCTCATTGTGTGTGCGTACTGTAGCTGCAGGATGAGTTGAGCATCTCATAGTGCTCTGATTAAAAGACATTAAGATAGGCCTGCATATATACTGCAGTAAAGCCATCTGTTAATCTCCTCCTTCTATTTGGGATTTAGTGCTCAAATTCAAGACGTGATTCAATTCATTTTATGTGTAGTGGCCTTTTTTTATGTATTTAAAATCTTTCCAAAGATATCCCTTCTCCATCTGTTAATGTCTTTCTGCTGATTGAAGCCACATAAACAGAAGGAGGTTGTCATTACATTTTGCTCAGCAGCTTTTCAGCCAGATTTACTGACGTGTAATGAAAGTTAGGCCCATGTAACATCATGTTCTGGACATTCCAGTCATATCCGAGGGCAGTTCGTAAATTTTCAGCGCCAGTTTAGACGTCTTGTCTTCAAGGAATGGACATGTGTTTGGATGCTATGTTAATTTTGTCATAGCTAATAGCTGTTGTGTCATCTTCTGGCTAAATCGTGCATAAAAAAATCTCTCTATCTAACCTAGTTCTGTGATAACATCAGTGTGCCTCTAAACAACTGAGCTACACATACATAAATATTGTGATCATGATTGCCATGTCCTCGAGGGAGAGCAGGGAACAAGCTTCAACAAGCTCCTCTTCTAGTATCCAGCCTGGACGGAGAGATATTTTAAGTGGCACAAAGAAAGTTCACTGATGACTGACATTTCTCTGAGGAGCTTTATTTTTCAATCCCAGTGACTTCGTGATTAACAGAAGATCTCTTTTCTGTCTTATAATATTATCCAAAGCGATGATCAGAATATTCAGCAACTCATTAGCTCCAGTTTGATGATGTCTGAGTATGTCAAATGAAATTTTAAGTGGTTGCCCAAGAGATCCTCTTTTTTGATTTCTAAGGGCGTCTTTAGTGTTAAGCAGTTGTTGTGTTGCTGGGGGAGATCAAGCTGGGTATTAGTGGTATTTTATTTATACTCTTGTCTAGCCACAGTAGCTGCTGCTGGTTTCCCAGCTTCAACAATCCTGTTAATACCAGAAAACATGTATCACTTCCTGTGCAGCAGTGGATTTTTTTTTACCAGAATAGACAGATGTGGTAACAACAACGGATACGGTTGTTAAGCTGAGTGAGTTACATCAGGTGGAGAACAATAAACATGTCGACTACCAAGCTTCAGGATTTTTAGTGGAAATGAAAACATTAAAGATATGTGACATTTGTCAGCAGAGCAGGGAATAGATGGGATTACAGATTAACATTTACAGATTTCCCAGTATGACCAGAGGGGTGTCTCTCCAACCACATCACATGTATGACACACAGGAAGTCCGTTAGACATCACTGCAGCTGCTTTGTTGGTGCGAGTAGATACAAGACTGTGTCCTAACTCAGAGGAAGCGAAGGTGTGTCCCAATCCACAGCCTTTGTAGTCTTCAAAGGTTGCACCAATGGTTCTTAACTGGCACTGTCTAGTTTGCGTAATACTTCCTAACATGAGGAACCAAAACCATGTTGGTATGTGTTAATACATATTAGTGATATAGTCCAAAAAAATAGTGTATTATATGTTCGGTATACTTAACATATAGCATTCTGCAAAAAAAGACATTTTTTAGGAGGCTTTGCACTTTGGCCATCGATGTAGCCTATCTTAATGAAACAGATGTTATAAGAGTGGCATGTCTTTAAGAAACTAGGCAGCGAGTATGTGTGTGCATGTACCTGGGAGGGAGTGAGCGTGCATGAGTGTGTGTGTGTGTGAATGGAAAGAGAGAGACCTGTTAGTGGCAGGAATTAAATGTACGGTACACAGTAAATCAATAAAGCTGCAGCCCGGATGCGGCCCTTATTTTACTGTCTATGCATGTGCGGATTTTATTTATCTTATTTTAGATACTTTAATCATCCCAGAGGGAAATTGCTTAAGGCGGGTAAAGTCCCATCTCATAAAAGACACAACAATGACTAGGGAGGAGTTGGGATTGAACCACCAACCTTCCGGTTATTGGACAACCCTGCTCTACCACTGAGCCACTGCTGCCCAAATGATGCAGAGTTTTATTTTATTTTTTTAGGGGGGACGTAGTCTTGTCAAGGTGGTCACCCTCACTATAAAGCACTGCAGGAAACCCTGACATGACAGACTATCAAACTGCAGTTGATATTTACAACAGGTAAAAGTTGACTCTTCAGTGGATTCAGTTCATGGAGCTGGATGTATTATGTTGCCAAAGGAATCCTGGGGCACATTTGTCGGCTGCCTCATAGTTGTTCCACCACTGTAACGCAACCAGTCTACAAATGTGTACAGCTCAGCCTGTGAGTCATAGAGTGAGTCTGTGGTAATGAAAACCAAATCATGTTTCTGGGGGGGTTGGGATCTAACCAAGAAGTTTTTAATGAAAGTGATCTGAAACAGTTAAAGCTAACAGCACCTGATACGGTTTGAAGGAAAATTGAAAAATATAATCATTACTAATTTATCATAATTTGATCGAATGATACATTTTATCCAGTACAATAAGGTTTTAAAAGGCGGTGCTCAGCATATCAGGCGTCAGGCAGCAGCATGTTGGAAATAGTTCTCTGTGAATCTGGGACATCCCTGTACCTGGCAACATTTGCATTGCTGTCTCCTCCTGAAACGAGTGCACTTGTGCGTTTTTTCATTCTTTTCTGGACTAATTTAAATGTTGTTAAAACAACACACACACAAATTATAAGAAAACAGAGACGAATCAAGAAAGGTGGAAGTTTGCAGACACCCAGCAGGACAGTGAGGATGTGTCAAATCAAAGACATTTACACATCATCTGTTCTCCAGTATCTCCAGCAGCAGTGTCTTAAGAATCCCCCTCTTCTCACTTCCTTACACTTCCACTCAGCTACCCTCCCACTGTCAGACACACACACACACACAAAACCCACCCTGCTGCACATGCCTCATGTTTTATTCAGCAGCCTATGGGAAGGCTGTATCTGTCTTTGAAGAGTGCTGCCGAAATCATGTTGTAAACCCATCTCATCCTCAGTCTTCAAGGGATGATAGGATGTAAGTGGGTACAGGCTCAGAGGAACATACTCCTCTGACAGTCCAGGTGGGCCTGGGCCTGTTCAGCTCCTGTATGAGGTATATAATGTATAAGTACCCCGACCTTTAGGGTGTATTTAGCCCTTTAGTTGCTCTGGACCTGCTGGAAGCCTTTCCTCCACAGACATCTGCACGCTGTCCTTGGCTGCAGTTCCCAGCAAGGCAACAGCTTTACCTTCAGACGGTGTGCTCACAGGGTAGAAAATATACACGGTCAGCATCAGCCTTGCAAAACATCGTCCCCGGAGGCGCAAGTTTTGTTGTTTTTGTGTCGAATCTGCTAATTCGTGCTTGGTGTTGTGATGAATAACAATTCATGTGCGTGTTTGACACTGTTTATTCTCACATTATCCAGGCAGCCATCGGGATACACGATAGAGTTTCAATGTTAAATAAAAAAGTGCAGATTTTTCATGGTTTAAAATAAGTCTGAACTTCCTTGTTGATACTCTTGACTCTGCAGTAGTCTGCTGAATTTGTGTAGTTTCATGTTTGGAATATGAATTACCCTGATACTCTGTGTTTCCGTGCAGTGAACATTTCACTGGGTTGAAATACCTCCATTCCCAAGGGGTATGGATTAGAGAGTCCCCACTGTATCCCTTTGTTGTTGATTTGTGCTTTCAGCCTGCTCCCAGTTGTTGCCAGCACTTTGTTTGAATGTGGAGCATCATGTGGACCTCGAGATACAAAACATCTCATCTGTGCCGTTGATGTCAATGGGGAATTTTAATACATTAGTGCTCCAGTGTAGCCATTAAATCCTTTTGACTGAGGAAACAACTGTTTCATGGCTTTTCATCATCTGGAATTTAGAAATAAAATAGGTATAAAGCTCCAGGCAATCACTTAGCAGAAAAAAAGGGCCATGTTTATGTACATGTATATCTTCTAGAGGGGCCTTGTAGAGGTATTCATTCATGCCTGATGTGATTTCTTCTGCTGAGAGAGCTCTTTGAGGTTTGTCAAGTTTTTCCTGCTTGACTTAATTGAAGAGAGGGCAGGGTTGTGTGTGTGAGGAAAAAGAGAGAGGAGAGGAGAGGAGGAGGAGGAGGAGGAGGAGGGGTAATGCCTTGGAGTGTCTTTCCACGAGTGCTTTGCTACCCAGTCCTGAAACTGGAACCCTGTGGGAACAAGCATGTTCAGGTGTATTTCATGTGCAGTGCATGGAGGGTGAATTGAGGGGACAAATTGCGTGCAAAAGGAAACATAAGCAGTACCTTACTGCTTTGTTTACAACCAAAAAAAAGGACAAGAGCTAAAAAACAGACCCTGCTTTAATGTGTGTGTGTTTGTCTTGGAACTCATCTAGTGCCTCTACTGACAGTTAGCGTGTGGATAAACAGGAGCTTATCTATAACTGTTCTCACACTTATCTGACAATCAGCCACCTGATATATCAGAGTTTCCTGGACTTGTTGTAGCTTCTGTTGTAAACAGATCTGATCATCACAGTTGCCACTGCTGAACTGGGTGTGGAAGTCCATTTATGTTAACAGTGTTAGCACATTATGTCTGTCCTCACCTCGCTGAAATTCTTACAAAGCTTTACTACACCATCTGTTTATCAGATAAAACCATTTGAAGCTCAGATGAAACCATCTCTCTCTCTCTTTCCCTCTGTGTGTGTATGTGTGTGTGTTTTGCTACAAGGAACAATTGGGTTCAGAGCAAAACAACTATATTTGCAACAAGACTTCAAACAGCCTATCCTCCCCAGGGTCATTACCCTCCTCAGGAAATGAGAAAGTGGGCTCCTGATGTCACTGGCAAACCCCCTTTTGCACAGAATGCTGGGTTAAACTGGGAGGGAGGGGTGAGGTTGGGGGGGTTGGGCCATGCTAGATCAGAGTTCAGGCATGTTTACATTACAGCTCAGGATATTTCTCAGAGCCTGGCCAAGCTGTTGAAGTTCCCAGGCTCCAGAGTTGCACAGTGCTGAAAAGAGGCACAAGCATTCACTTCTTCTCCTCTGCCTCGCTCTCCTGTGCTCTGGGGTCCCAGTCAGAGTTCAACTGCATTTGCATTGTGGAAATGTTCTGTTCTTTGCTACAGTCGTCCTTTGGGGGAATATTATAGAATATTATAATACATGGGAGGTGAAATCCATGAATTTAGTTGACATAGGCAATGTTTGGAAGCCTTAAATGATGTTTTAGAGAGATCAGGAACTCAATTCAATACCTATCCATGCAGGTTTTTGTATCTAGTCCTGGATTTTTTTATTCTCTTTTAAAGAAATGAATGTCTTAGTCCTCTGTCTTAGCAATAATCTCTCAATATAATCAAAGAAAATGCTGTTTAAGCTTTGAAAATGACACATGCATTAGAATTAATCTATCATAGCAAGGCTTTATGCATCCTTTTAGTGCTTTACAGAAATCCATTCCAGTACAGTGTGGGTGGAGTTTAAGGAGAATTACTGCACAAAATATTCATTAGAACATGAGTGGTGGCTGCCAAATATAGTTAGGGTAGTAGTTTAATACCTCAGACTCCTATATTATTACAAGTGATATAAATATACAAGGACAGTAATCTGAGGGGCCATCAGGGGAAACTGATATATGAGAATAAATACTGTATAATGCTGCTGTTAACGGACATGATCATCATCAAGGTAACTACAACTATCAATAAATCCTACTTTAGAATGAGTACCTGCCGTCCACGACCGTCCATTGTTGGCACTGCTGCCTCACGTGCTGTTATGGAGCTGCCAGCTGGTTTAAACAATGTAATTAGTATTTCTGTGGGGATTTTTAAATGATAATGCCAGTTTAGATCGCCTGGATCTTTTTCAGTAGATCTGAACATTTCATTTGGTTTCTGATTCATCTGGGGCTGTGACAACTTTCCTAATAGGACTGGGCAAGAAACATGAAGACCACCACATCATTAGACAGTAAAAAAAAAGCAGCCTGCAGGCTAGCCAAACTTATTTGGAGCAAAATACAAAGAAAAGTAAAAGTCCAAAGTGTTTGTTGTAAACATCCATCCGCATGTTTGACCTACTGTGCTAACCTTAGATGTGAGCACAGCTTTTCTATTCAGTAGGGGATTATTAGCGGGCGTTTGCACTTTCAGTTTGGCCTGGTTGTCTGAAGGTTCGACCGCTACAGTGAACTTCAGCGAAGAACGAGCCGTGTTCCTAGATGAGTGTGTTAATTGTAAAACTTGTGTGAACATAGAATTGTTGCATAATTCAAGAGGTCAGTATTCCAAGAGGTGTGTTACCACAGTCAAATTTAAAGCCACAAAACTAACTGTCCAATCCTAATTCCAACGTTTCAGACTGGCTGTCTAGAGCATCGGATACGCGTCTAGAGGAAGAACATAGATGGTCTTGTTTCTTAGCTCGGCTCTGCCAATAAAGCTGAGAAGTGGCAGCTGGAATGTTTGTGCTAGTGCTCTGCTGTGGTGAGGTGTCACGGTGCTGAGCTATGCTTTGGCGCCTGCTCTCTCTCTCTCCACCTTGCTTGGAGGAAGGCACACAGACGCTGCTGTTGCATCTGTACAGCATATATACACGGGAGGTAAAACCAGGGGAGGATCTCTGGTCTCTGTCAGCCCTGTCGAATCCTTCGGTTTTTACAGGAAGCAGACCCATGCTGCACAGCGTGGTGGCTGGGTTTGACTGATTTCTGCACACGCTGATCAAGGCACACCCCGGAAAGCTATAGCTCTCATTCTAATGATTTTAAATACATCAATGCTGGAGTCCATAATTGTGTAGGCGATACAAAATGACTACAAAACAAATGAGTGAGTTATACAGAAAGGTCATCAACAATTATGATGGTTCAGGGCCAAGAGTAAACAGAAGAAAAACCTTGAACACCCAGAGTGCATTGGGCTTGTTGGTTTCTTAGCTCATTGGTTACTCCAAACAGCTGGTGACAGGTGCTAGCATGGGGCCAAGCACCATCCGTTTCTCTTTAAATATCAGATACAGTCAGTTACAGACATGTATCCTGACGTTGGGCAGAAGGCCGAGCAGTGATTTCAGGGGTCTCCTCTCTCCTGTGCTGTGTTTTCTGATTTCTCTGGCTGGGATCTTGAGATGCTCTCAGACAGTAATCCTTCAGTGACTTCTGGGTTTTTCTCAGAGTCGCCTCCGCAAACCTGTTGTGACAATTTTTGTTTTTGAAGAAGTCATTTCTAGATCACAAACAGCATGTGGCTGCTTTCTTGTAGAAAAGGAAACTTTATTAATAAGGGAAGTTCAGGAGGGGAATCCTACTGTCTTAGTAAGGCGTTTTATTTTGCACACTGTGATGGTATTAGAGGCTTCCTAATTCTCTAAATGTTTTCTTTTGCCACTTCTGATTTAAAGAAAACCCCCATCCATCTGCCTCCACAAGATGTGAATGAATCTTGCAGCAATTCAGGTTTTTAAACTAGATTGTTGAGCAAGTCCAAATAACATCTTGTGTAAGCGTTTTAAATGTCAGGCCAGCACTGGCTCATGTGTGTATCGAGCTGATTGAGCTTATGAAGTGAAACTTTTAAGACAAACTTGTGTCAGCACAGGAAAGAGCAGTATGTGTTTAGGTCAAGTGCTGCCACCCAATGATCATTAATCAGCTCATTATTCAACCCCGCAGTCCTCTGCTGTGTCGGTCAGTGGAATGATTGGAAAGAGGCCACCGAGCTTCTAATGAAACGAAAGAATCTGATCCATGAGAAACACACAGAGCGAGAGAGAGAGAGCGAAGGCTTCCTCTAACAGAGTCCTTCTAAATGTGTTATCTTAAAGAAGATGGCAAGTGGTCGTTGAGCAAGTAAAGGCCCCATTCTCATGATGCTGCATTCTTTTCATAGCCATTAGTGAAAAAGTGGGTTTATTATGTGTGTATGCATGATAACAAGAAGAAGAAAGAGAGAGTGAAGAGAACATTCCTTTCTCACTCCCACTCTCCACCACCACCACACCCCCATTGCTACACACTGCCACCCCACCCCCAGTTTCCTTCCTGTGCTTTTTTTAGAGTCTATTGGATGTTTTTCCCACATCCGGCAACAAAGCCAGCCTTTTTATGCCATAATCTTAACAGCATGGCGTTCCGTGGTTCAGCTGTACACAGGCATGGTCATAAGTAATAAATTCATTAATCACGCTTTGCTAACTTTATGGCCTCCTCCACTGTATTTGACAGACAGCTGGGATGTGTGCAGCAGGAGAATATGTACTCTTGTCTTGTAACTACTTGTTTAGCCACCAGGCAGAGTTATTTAATATTTTCTGTATGATGATTAATAGCCAGCCATCAGGCCACAATGACACCAAAATCTTCATTCGGATATAAGGCACAGGTATAGGAATAATCCTGCTTGTTATGCCACTGAAGGGACTGGCTGCTGGCACTAGAGATTCATTTAGCCTCATGTTAAAATTCATAATATAACTGCACAACATCTGCCAGCATGAACAATAAGATCAACTTCTGTCATTTTTTAGTGAAAGAGGTCATCACCTGTAGGTTTCTGTTTTAGAGCTCTGTTGGTGTTGACTCTATCTACGGGATCTGAGTCCACCTATTGATCCAGGCTAACACTATTACATGCAAGCTAATGAACCTGTAAGGTTGTCAATTTGTGTGGATTAACTTGGTTTTAGTGGAAGCCTCAAGTGGTCATGGGAGGAACTGCAGTTCTTCTGTGTTAGTTCCAGTTCTAAGTGAGATTGCTGCAAAAACAAAAGGGACAATTGTGACAATTGTGTTGTAAAGATCCTAAAATAGATGAGGACATGGAAATCATATGTTTATGCCCATGTAGTCTTAATCATGTATTCCTGCACCTTTTAAAGCTACTTGATGGTAGATTGTTCCAGCCATCTTGGGGCCACACTTCTGACTCCAGACTGACTCCATGATGCTGCGTTCAGGGCTCTGGGAGGCCGTCTATTGCAAGATGCCTTGCTCATCTTGTGATGAAGTTTTAGTTTGTATTTACCAGAATGACTTTAGAACCAGTCAAACATCGTGCCTGTTGTATGACAGGATATGCACCATCCTCCCTTGTTTTGGTGTGATGATTGTGACACTTCAGGTCTGTTTTCATGTATTTCATACCACCACATTGACTGTGCTTTAGATTCTGAGTGCTTCTGAAACACCAGTGACCCTCAGCTCAGTAATTCTGTGTTCCAAATATGCTGCACATTCTGTACCTTCTGTTTAACGCTGCATTAGAGCTGCAGTCTGTTCAATCCTGCAGAGCGGTGCCACCAGTTTGACTGAAATTCATCTGCAGCAGGGTGATGAACGGGTTTCATGGACTTTAACATAAACAAACTGTGACACTGGTAAATTTAACCTACAGTAAATTACACGCTTAGCCTCAAATGTCATTTTAAATGGACTGCTGACTGAGGCAATATCCTCCTACTTTCCCTTTTTCAGTAGTTAACACATTACACTGGACCCACTTTTGAAAGCACTGATTAAAACACTGACACTCGTGTTTATCAGCGTTTGTCCCCATTGTCATTCCCAGTGAATTAATTCCCTTGGTAAGAGGGGAATTTTCCCCTCTATTATGCTGCCTTGGCTGCGTTTGAATCACCAGGCTCATCTGTTTTGCCTGAAGTAGTCAAAGCGAGGGGGGAAAAAAACAGCTGTCTAGTCAGTGAAGGGACGCCTTGCCAGTTGAGCTGTGAAATCCACACAAGTAAGCAGGATAATCTCTTCCACCCAGACCAAATATCATATACTGGGATGGAAATGCAAATAGTTCCATGTGCACAGCCTTGACCTAACACGGTGTAATTTAATGTGACAGCAGAATAAGGTACAGTGTGGTATCCTGAGTCTCATCACATTGTCGCTGAAGGTAGATGTTCCCTCTTTCTTTGAATGATATTTTTAACGACAGTACCGAGAGGTAAACGGCAGCATGTTTTTATCTGTGTCACGAACAAGATGAGGAATAACAAGCTCAGCCTCCAGTGAAGGTAAGTATGGTAGCAAAGGGAGCACTGCAGTCTGTTAGTTTGTCTGCTGGATGACAGCCTTGGTCCGGTTAGGGTATTGTTCTCCTGCAGAGTGGGCACAGGGAGCATGGCCAGATTCTGTGCATCCTATTTTAACAAATGCTGTGATGATGGAGTAGTAGCAGGTGGCAGATTGTGTGTGTGTGTTTAAAAATACTGTATCGTTGTACAGTACTGGGAGTTATTACACAGGAGTGATTTATATTTCTTAGAATTATTTTGGAGTCAGATGAGATAAGTGAGACATTTCTTCTTAATCAGCATTAAATCTGCCTAATCAGCCAAAATCCCAACAGTCGCTCTGTGTTTCCCTTTAATGGCTGTCAGTGATCACATCATGGGAAAGTTGTTGTTTTTTTTTCCATTGGGGCAGATTACCTGGGAGCACACTGCGTGTCTCTCTCTCACCAGCTGCGACATGTTAAAAAAAAAAAAAAAAAAAAGAAGACCTAAAACACCGGTTTACAAGGCCCAGTAGATGCACACAGGAGCGAGCAGCTTGCATGCAGAAACTTGTTCACAGATATAGGCTTTGCTGCAACCTTGAACTCTCCTTGTCACCGTGCTCCACACCAGACAGCTCAGTACCTGCAGGGCTTCATGGGAAGGCAACGTAGGCAACCCCTCCTTCTAACAAACTTAAGAAAACTGGCCTTGTTAGCCCAAATTTCTAATTAGGGTGGAGGGACTTTGTTTCTCTTAAATGAGCGGCTCGGATGTTCATTTGCAGAATTACAGTTAAGATATGAGAAGTCATGTGCCGTCTTGTTTCTGGCCGCTTAAAGGCAGAGTAGGAGATTTTGAAAACTCAGTGAGAGTCAGCCAGATTTCGAAAGTAAACACACGCCACTTTCTCTCGGAGCTCACCCCGAAGCCACGCCTCCCAATCACATGGACGTGCATTACCTGAAGACGAGCTGCAGTCTGTGACTTCGCCCATCATGCACGTGCCTCTCTGGTGCACGCAGAGCAGGAAGAGAGTGACAACCAGCCAATACTCTGCGCAGGGTCCACCTGGAGGATTGGTTGATGTTTTTAGCGTTTTATAGCTTCCACAGATGATTCATGTTCTTCGTTTTAATGCGAAACTGCCGAACTAATTGGTTGCTATCGGAAAGAGAAGTTACACTAATTTAACAAAAAGTGCCTCAGAATGAAATTTCCTACCCTACAGTTAATACATCAGTTAAGTTTTCCCCTCTCTAAGTTTCCAGGTTGGTGTAAAGATTTGGTGACAGCTAGAAGTGTTTTAAGATGCGCTAAACATTATGTCACCTTCACTATCTGCCTACATAATGAACACAAAGTATTATAAGTTTGTAATTTTCTGTCTTACCCTGCACTTTGCAGTGTGATCTCATTTAGCATCCAATGAAATGTGTTCTCAAATTTTTGGGTCACTCCCTCCCTCCACCTCCACCTCTGCTTCACCGTCAAGCAGCAGTGCAGATTTCAGATCTGTGTTTGGACATGTATGACTTCAGCATGGTCATGGTTTGTCCTTACTATCTGCTAGCAGAGGCAGTGGTGTTTACTCAATAACTAATACTAGGTTTTTCTCACAGCAGTTGAGCTAGTAGCTATAGCTTCTTTGAGCTAGCCCTTTAATGGTGGGCGGTGCCTGCGCAGGACGCTGGGACAGACCCATCAGAACAGATGCTGTTATCCCCCTATATTAGGGAAACTTGTACTAAGTATAGAGCTCATAGTTACTTAAGAAGGTGATTTCCTCAGCTTCAGGAGTTGCCATGGCAACAACAAGCATGCCATATTATATATTAGCTGTGTTCATCTTTTTCAGTGTCCCCTGGAAACCTTCCCATCGTGGTTCTGTGTTTCCAGTGCAAGTCAGTGTTGGGCGGTGTTTTCTCACACTGATGTATCATTATTTTTTTTTTGTGGTGTCAAACTGGTGAAGATGTTTTCTGTTGTTTTTCATTTGAGCTCTCAATGTCACCACATTTAAGCAATATGTACAAACTCCCATTTGTTCCATTAGTTTTATCCTATTTGTCATGTTTGCATTTTTAGTATAACAATCAAAGATTTTTCTAGATTTGTAAAATCAGATCCATGTTTAGTTCAACATGCGGTGCCTGCAGTGAGATCTGTAGCAGTAGGGCTATTAATTTTGTGATGAGACAGATGATTCCCATAGGTTTTATGCGTGTTTGTTTTTCAAGGCAGTGAAACTACTTCCTAAGACTTTTCAGAAGTTTCATCAGGGATTTTTTTCAGGGCAGAGCTGAATCAAACTGCTCCCTACTGCTTTAAATTGAACGGCCCTCTTCATAGATGAATGTATCTAACTAATATCTGAGATAAATCAGCAGGCTATCTGGTTTGTTTTCGTCCTTCTGGGAAATGTCAGGCTGATGATAAATTTATATAGAGGTCACATATTTTCTGCACCATGATCCCTCAGTGCTAGCCCCCTTCACACACACACATACACACTTTTTCCTCTGTTGGAGTCAGCGTGCGTTGCAGTGTTTTCTGTGTCCGTCTCTACCAGCGCCGGGCTACACAGACCTTATTTGGAATGTCAGGACTGATAGGAGTGGGAGTCAAACAAAGCTTCCCACTCATTTATTTTTTCGTCTTTCTTTCTAGCTGCAGCAGTCCCCCTTTTTCAAAACGAACTAGCGGAGGATTGTTTCAGAGCATGAGTACAGATTAGTGTGACTGCTCGCCTATACTAATGCGTGTGTGTGTAATTTAAGTGAAAGCAAAGAGAGAGAGGGAGAGGGAGAGAGCGAGATGGCAAAACTCAACAAGTATACCCTTTTTCAACTAGTGGATTTTTTCAAAGCTTTCTCCATTGAAGCGGTTTAAAACACTAAATGTGTTTTCCTCTCCCTAAAAGCATGAGGCTTATCAAGACCTGGCTGAGTGAAGCAGCATTAGCACAACATTAACCACTCAGCCCAGGTTTCCCACGGGATATAAAATGGATCCTTGTTTCAACTGGGAAATCGCCCCAGCAATGCTGCTAAAGAGCATTTTACTGAAGCCACAGCAGATATTGAACAAATTTCATTTCCTGATAGAGAACAGCAGTCAAGGAATTCATAATCCAAATTGCTGAGTGATAAACAGGACGTAAAAACTAAAGATCGTGTCATGGAAACTTGCTGCAGTTTTTTAGTAGCGCATGCTGTTAGCATGCCTCACGCAGGCGGATGAAGCTACACGACGGCCTTTTCTTTGTAGTGGCCAGAGCTATGACTGGAATGGCTGAGAGGCCTGTGTTGCTCAACACAGCAGTGGCACTGTTGGCTCTCACCGTGCTGCAGCTGCATGCTGAAGAGCAGCCAGATGTTTGAGATGGTGAAATGAGCCCAGTGTGCAGGAAACGGTTCTGCATGCCATAGGAATCGTCTTTGAAAACAGGAAGGGAACTTGTTCCCTGCTTATGTGCCTTTTCCTGTGGCATGACCGGAGGCAGGCCTTGTGTTTGACGGTTGCTGGGAAAAAGGTACTTGTGGTTGTATGGTAATGGCCTTTTAAGGGTAAACATTCAAGGACTGCTGTAGACCTCTCCAACAAGGGGATTTGCTTTTAGAGGAGCTAAAATCAACACACTCCCTATCTTACATGGCTTCATTTCCACCCTTTGCTTTTTTTTTTCTGTAACATGAGACACGTCCTATAGCTCAGGGCTGTTCACAGATCCAGGCTTCATGCCTTTATCATCCTGCTTTATCTCTTCTTTTGTCATAAAAATGACAGTCTTATTTGTAAAAGCATATTTTACAATGAGAAAGTTTCAAATGACACTCTGGAGACACCAACAGAGAATGTGTAAGTACCTTGTAAAATCACGTAGGAACACAACACAACACATCCTCACAAATATACCTCAGAAAGAACCAATAGTCACATTGTAGCTGGGAAGATACATGTGGCTCTGGGGCTAAGGACACCTAAAGTCCACAGAAGGAACTGCAGGGGTGGATGATGTTAAACTTTGCTCCAGACCTTCAGGATACTTGTTTTCGTCCCCTTTGTGAGTGTTGCTTAATTTTAGTTAAGCATCTAACATGAGCAGAGGAGTGTAATAGGCCTGCATTGCCAGGACTCCAAATACCTGCTGTATTTCCAAATAAGCAACTGTTAATAACAACAGTTTTGTAGGAAAGCGATGACACGTCAAAGCTGTGTTCACAACTGTGTTTCCGCAGCCCTTTAAGTGACGGGAAAAATGTTCTTACTGCAGGTTTAACCACTGTCTGTTAAAAATCCTTTTAATGTTCTGATTTATGTCAGCCCTCCCACACCCTCCAGCAGTTTCCCAGAAAGAAAATAGTTTCTCACGTCCTGCCCCCCTAAAAGCAGAAGCAGTGCAATTAACAATTAAAAGAAACATGACGTCAGAGTAGATACATCATGTCCATTGATTTTTGGTGCATGACATGCAGAACCAAGAACAGCAGCTTAGCAGACAGGCAAGCACTGTATGCTGGTTATCTCGTGACCAGTTTTGTGGTTGTTGAAGGAAGGGATGCGTCTTTTTTCATGTGTTAAATGAGTACAAAGAAAATAAAAATGTACAGTTTAAAAAAAGAGAGAAACATCTTGCAGTTTATCCTTTTCACTGGAAACTACAGTGCTGCACAGGATCGCTGCTGAGTCTGAGGAGCCCTCAGTAAATGTCTGTGTGGTTAAGAATGACATGTCGATGAGAGGCGACAGCAGTGTCAGGAGCTCTGTGAGCCACATGGCCATGGGTGATGTGATGTGACGGCTTGTCACTGCGATGTTGGTGACCTGTGCTACGTCTGTAGTGGCGTGGCCTAGCTGGTGCTGTGGTAATGCCTTGACAGAGTCACAGCTTTTGGACTCTCTTGTCATTGTACCTGACAGGAGAATATAGTCGGTGGATATACTTGTAAAATACAAGAGGCCACGTAAAGAATCTAACCGGGCTGAGAGGGAGACGTGTTTTTTAGAAGGTTGCAATCGATTTTGACTCGCGTACATTGTGTGCTCACTCTCAGCTCTTGTTCAGGGTGTGACCAGTCACTGTGAGGACTACTTTCCTATGTGGTGCATGCATATTTTTGGAGATCCCCCCCCCACCCCCCAAGCACTGGGGATGTCAACATGAAACATGTCCTGAACACATTTTGACGCACCACAGCAAAAGACTGATTGGAATGCTGTCTCTTTAATCTGTACATCTGTATAATGGAGAGCTCATATTTGAATGCTAAGTGCCTCTAACAGGATTTTAGTGAGCAAGCTGCCTTTTATTAAAATAGCAAGTTTCTCCGTGGAATGTTGGAGCTCAGCTACAGTAACTGTACGGAAAAAAATCTGCCTTCAGTAAACATAATGGATGATTTCTCTTCAAAGGAGCTCTTATCATCTCTTCCCGTTTCCCAGAGGCTGCCACAAAGCTGCCTCTCTTCCTTTTTTTTTTTTTTCCTGCTGCTGCTGCTCATCCTTCTCTTCTGCCTGCTCTCTGGAGGGCAGCCTCAATCTAATACAACTGTGTCAGGAAGTGTGGGGATGCAAAGTGCTGATGAGCCAAAAGTAGCCCACCTCTGCAGTGTGCTGCTTTGTCCCAACACACACCAGCCTGATTAGGGAAGCACACTGTGAACCGATGCTCACATCCCTTTGCAACCTTATGGCACAGGCCCCTGCAGAAGCTAATGTAAATATGTTTATTTGGTTGAAGATTTTTGTAGTGAAATATATCAAAAAAACATATTATGTGTGTGTCAAATTCTTCCTCTAGATTATATTTTAAATTGAAGTTCAGTTATATTAGTTTATTATACTAGTTTTTGCCTCAGCACACCCCTCAAACCTCGTTTTTAAATTAAATGCACTGTATATGCAGCTAAGACAACATTAAACACACAATAAAATGCAAAATGTTCTGTATTTGTCCTTCCTTAGTGTCAAATACTTTGTGCTAATCTAAACTCATGATGTCATAAAAGACAAGAAAAGGATCCGATAGTCCTGCTGACCTGGTTTGAATATAAATTGGCTCTGAATAATTCATTTATTAAGTTATCCGAGGTGTTTTTGTTGTCTATAGTGTCATGACTTACAGCGAGTACAGATGTTAAGATCCAGCTGAACTCTCCACACTTCTGCAAGCAAAAGAATGAATCTTGCCTGACAGCTGATCATTGGCAGTGGTCTGAGGGCTCTTGTTTCTTATCTGGCAATAAATGAGGTCTTGCAACAGTGTGCAACCTGCAAAAATCGCATAAATATTATGTCTCCCTAGGAACACAATAGCCGTATTTATGCCTTTTATTTTGGGACTGTTTTTTCCATGTCAAATGCCGAGAAGTGAGCTCTCGCTCTCTCTCTCTCTCTCTCTCTCGCTTTCCCTCACTCGCTCTCACAGGAGCAGATTGCGATAACTCTGGTGAATAGATTAAAGGCTGGCGAGCTCGAGCTGTTGTTGAGCCACACTCATGTTCTCAAAAATCTTAATACTCAAACCTGCATACCCTTCAAGCCACGTATGGCTCGGAGTGCTGTGCCACTGGACTGACAGATGGTACCAAGAGGCCTGGTGTTGCGTCCCTGTGATGGCTCACCCGGAGCCCCATCCACACTGCTCAGCATCACGGCACTGCTCAGCTTGACACACAAGCCACCAGCCTTCCAGCTCCCATGAATAGATACGAGCTTCTGTTGACACGGCCAAGGTCAGGGTCCTCTCTGCTGCGGTCAAGGGGCGTCACTAAGCATTTATTCTCCATCCCGCTATTAAATAATTTTCTGTAAAATAGTTCATCTACAAAGGGGTCAAAAGCTCTGAAATAAATAGATGCTATAGATCTTGAATCTAAGAATAAATAGAAGAACGTATGCGTTCATCTCTAAGATGATTCCTATGTAATGCATATGTTGAAGCCTCTCCTGCAGCAGGAGTCACTTTCAAAGTGATTCAGAGCTTCTGAGCTCATTAAATGTTAATCAAAAAATCTATTTTCAGATCACTTGGAGATCAGTCATGAGGATTTCAGGCCAGTGAGGAGGCCACTGCTTCTGAGCACAGAGTGAGCAGGATGGTCCTTTTTCACTGCAAATGTAAAGTCTGTGTCCTTGGATGTGAGTGTTTCTTTTTCGGTGATGCTAATGAAAGTAGCATCGACACACGACAGCGATGTAACCTTGAGAAAATCTGGACTGCAGAAAAACATCATGTTTTTTGAATTTTGATTTGGGAACTACTGTTTATTTAGAGAGTCCATTTTTAAATGGCAGAGAGAGAGAGGCAGGAGTGAAGCTACCCAGTCTCACTATGGCTTTTTGCAACACATGCACTGTCTTCTCCATTATTCATGATGTGTTTTCACAGACAGTGCCTTGAACCATGAGGAGCACTCCTGTCTGTCTTCTGCAGAAAGAACCCTGTGGAGGGAGAGAAAGTGAGCATGAGCTGCAAACACTAGAAGGCTTGTTTTCATCTGCATCTGGAGGAAAACGGATGTCCAGTCACGTTTAGAGTCTGGATCGCAGCAAGCATGGCAAAAGTTCACACTGTGGACGACTGTATGGAGCAACTCCAAGTCCAAATTCTGCAATTCTTAACTGTGCACCAAGCAGCCAGACTGTCATTACATCAGCTGATAAGATGTCTCCCTTTAAGTCTCTGTTAAGAACTTTTCTATGGAGGTTTACTTTTGTGACACAATCTTTTGAAATCGTTGCCTTTCTTTTTGTTGCTATTGCATAATATATAATTCATTACAATGAATACAAATATAGTAAAGATTAGGGTTTCCGTCAGCTGGTATCGATTATAATTTAATTACTTTACAAACCATATTTGAATACTCATATCTTGAGTTTGATGACATTAAAACGTTCTGCCTTGAATAATTATTGAAAAGTTAAAAACCTTTGAATACGCAAAGATTTTCATTTAACTACAGGATACAGGATGTGTGACAGAGTCCAGGTTTCCTGCCTGCTGACGCAGGGTATCCTTCCAAATCAGCTGTGATGTGACCAAGCATTTCATCAAGAGGGCTGCAGACACATTTGATACTTTCAGATGAGCATAAAATAACCAATCAGTGTAAAAGCTAACAGGTACATTATTATTTACATAAGATTGTGCAACTTGCTCCTCTTCTGCCTTTATACCGATCTCTATAGAAAGTGCAAGTGCTTATGTGCTGTTTTCTTCTTCATCAGGAACATGAATAGTTTACATAGAAATCTTTATTTTTGCGGGGTCAGGTTTGTAAAAATGCTCTAATCCTGTCTCACCAGAAAGACAACTAGTTAAATTCAAAGGTGACCGTAATGACCAGCATTAGATCTATGCCTGTCTGTGGACATGTGACTAAGGCCACATCCACTCGTTTTCATTTCCAAAACGATTTCTGTCAAGATGGCATTGTTTCTATAAATGTGTGTCCGCACCAAGCGGCAACCTTCGGGGCTCAAACTTGAAGCCCATGCGGAAGTGTCGAAACTTGTAGTTCATGCCGCAACCACTGGGGGCTGGCTCCAGAAGTGAGTCATTTCCCATAGACTCCCATGTTAAAACTTCACAGCAGAAATGAACATGTTTACAGTCTGATTCTTGTCTGAAATGATTCTCTTCTAGTGTCAACTGTACGGGGGTGAATTTTTTTCGAAATTATATTCGGACTTAAAGGTAGGGTAGGAGATTTTGAAAACTCAGTGAGAGTCAGCCAGATTTTGAAAGTTAACACACGCCCCTTTCTCTCGGAGCTCACCCCGAAGCCACGCCTCCCAACCAGTCTGATCGCCCGCCCCCCTAAATACCGCTTGTGCTCCCCCTTTGTCCATATTTGGAGTTTTGGCAGACATGACGCTGCCAACACGGCATACATACCTCAGACCTGTGAGTGGTGCTGTAACTCTACCACAGGAACACGCCCCAAAACAGAAAAGAAGACATGTGGTACGCACACAAAACTATGTAATAATTATTGTCCACTTGTTGTCGGAGTGAGTGCATTCGGGTTAAGGGAGAGGTGGAGCTGTGGCGTCATCGTTCAGAAAAGTCATGTATCGGGCGAACACATGAAAACATGGAAACAGCATTTTCAAATGTATCCACGCTGGGACCTGTTTGCAGAAGAATTTTGCCTCATGTGTGCAGTCTGTTTTAATCCAAAACATAATCATTTTCTAAACATAATCGAGTAGCTTTGTTGCCTAAATGTGGCAAAAAAAGTTGGAACAATAGGGGGACCGAACCCCAGTCTGCTTGGTAAAAGTGTGGAGATTGGTTTATGAAAGCATCTACCTCCTCCTTTTAAAACATTTGTCTCTTGTTGATTTATATGTGAGGATGAGTTTCCTAATGTAAAGCAAAACACTTAACACCAAGTTTAATGGTCAGAATAGCACATCCATTCAGTGCGCTGAACATATGCACACTTATCAGCTTCGATACGAAGGCTGGGTGAGTCACAGAGATATTTGCACCTTGATTAAAAATGTGTGGCTGTAACTATTGTGAAGAGCAAAAGCAGAAGGAATACAGACATGAAGAGAGCAGAAACGTGGCGTACTGCAGGATTCATTCCAAACCCTCAGGCTATGAATCATCTTAATGTAATGTTTGCCAGCAGGTGGAAATGACTCAAATTTGTTCCCACAGTGAAATATGCAACACTCATACTCCTCTCCTGTGCTGAGGCTGCTGTACAATCAGAGCCATTTTGTTTCCATGCAGGCACCACATTAAAATGCGGTCAGATAATCAGCCATTTTTATGTGTATACAACCGTGTGAATGAGATTTTCCCCAGGCAGTTACTTTCTCACTGAATTGTTGTTAATGACACAGACTCACGTGAAGAATAAACATTATTTTGTTGACAAAACAAAAATATCTTTTCATAAATGTAAAAGATAATTTTGCTGTGCTTAAATGCACATTTAGTGTTTTTAAGGATTTACTGAGCCGTGAGTCAGTGGTTATGTTTTTATTACCTTAAATGAAGACATAGGGCAGAGGACAAAAGGGGAATCAGATGATCTGCACCAGCATGTTAAGCAGAATCGCAGCCACAAAGGAGAAACTCTGCTATCTAACCAAGCACAATGGAGGAAAATATAATGTATGCAAATGAGGGAAACAGACAAAGACCCTATTCTTCTCTCTCTGCGGTCTGTCGACTGTATCAGATTCCCAACTATCATCTCATCCCATCCACTGCACTCACACTACAGTGTATCAAACAACCCTTTTCCAATTCCTCATTGCTGCATTGCAAGTATTTAAGCAAAGCTGCATATTAAAGTTTGTGTCTGAGTGTAGCTGCAGGGTCTTACACTGGGATGTTGCTCAGTATAATTTTGTGCCAGAATAAAGACTGAAACATCATTGCATCATTACTGTAATACCAGCTACTCAGTGGTATAGGCAGGTTGTATCTACACACTTTGCATTGTGCATTTCCCATCTCTCCTCTGATGTGCATCTTTTTACTATCATGCTACATAATTATTTATCTCTTAGAATGGCAAAGGCACGACCCGCCTTGCTCTGCCTCTGGCTTTCTGGTACTTTATTACCTTCATTGGTTTGGTTGGTATAAGGGTTGGTGATTACAAAGTTGAAGTTTGCCTGTGACTAAACTTTCAGATGGGTGTATTAAGTATGAAGTATGTCTTTTTTAAAATACATTGATTCAGTAAACAAATTAGTTTATAAACTGAATCCTGTTTTGTTGTGTTTTCGCAGCTTCAAGGATCTCTGCGAAGGAAGATTGAGGGACAGGCACCGGGACACTTACCAAAGCAGAATGGTCTCTCCTGTGGGTTCTCTGGATCAGACTTTAAGCGTGTCCGTGTGGACACGGGCGCTGTGGGACCCGGTAGCTGCAACCATAGCTTAACCCAGTCCCATTCTCTGCAAGGCTCCTCTGCCATGGGCTTACAGAGGAAGAATTACATGCCACACCACAGTTTGGGGTCTGATATATTCAACATGACCCTGAAGGAGATGAAAAAAGAACCCATTGAGATTCAGTCTTGTGGACACTCAAACGCAGAGATGATTTTTGACTTCAAAGAAGAAGGTGGTGGTCAGATTGACCCAGAGCTCCAGGATCTGTTTGATGAGCTCACAAAGACTGTGCCCCCCCTAAATGATCTGGAGTTTGAGAAGATGCTGAAGCAGGATGATACGTTTGGTTTGGATCTCGGTCGACCAAGCTCAGCTGGAGCAGCAGCCAGTCTGTGTTCCCCACTGGAGAAGCCAATAAAGACAGAGCACTCGCCAGATTTCGGGCAGGTTCACGGTGGCTCTCCACAGCTTCGACCAGCCTCAGCAGGACCCTCTTTCACTCTGACCAGCACCTCTTCAACAGCCACTTCGCAGAAAACTAACACTCAGGCAGGACATCCCAGAGCCATGCCCTGCTGGCCAGAAATATCCCACGCAGAGCAGCTCAAGCAGATGGCAGCAAACCAACAGCAGCCGAGTTCACTTCTCCATCACCACCACCAAACTCCACCTGTGGGACTGAACAGTTGGGCTCCAGCTATGAGCACCCACTCCTCCACCAGCAGCTTCCCCCAGGACAAGGTCTCCAACCCATCGCCACTCAGCCAGCAGAGGATGGGCTCCCATTCCAATAAAGGCATCAACAACTGCCTCTTTAAGTCAAATGGCCACAACGGCTCCCATCATTTGGACATGAAGGTTCTCAGCACCAAGCCCACCTTGCACTTCAGCCCCAAGGCACCACATTCAGCCAGCCAGCCCATGTCCATCATGTCAAACCCAGTGAACAAGACGGAACAGCAGCAACAGTCACTGTCACCGGGCCAGAATCAGCCACACTCAGCTCTCCATTTCCAGAACCAACAGATCTCCACGTCAGGAGGCCTTTGTCTGCAGCCCAAGTCAGTTCCTGGAGGGATGCCATTCAGATTGTCACAGCAGCGCCAGGTAAGGGCTCGATCCAAAATTCCTTTACATGTTATTGCTCTTGAAAGAAAACAGTATCTGAAACTTCAAAAGCTTTTTACATGACCTAAATGTACAAACAAGTACAGCATTTACCGTTAAAGCTCTTAAACCATTGAGTGATTCTTGGCCTGAGGCAGAGAGAGTAACACATTTATTTTTCAACACAGCCTCCTACATTTACACAGTTAGTCCTGCAGTAGTAACATGAGGATCTTTTCTTTGTTAAAATCTGTGTCTTGGACCTCCAGAAAGTAGTCGACGTAACGTAATCTTATTCAAAATGGTGCTCACTGAGCCCCTCTCCATCTTGGGGAAGAGGTAGAAGTCTGCTAGATCATGTGAAAAAGGTGGCAGTCGGACAAGTTCAAGTCCACATTCCAGAGTGTCTGCACAAAGCCCGATGTTGTCCATCTTCCCCACACAGCACGTGCTTCTACTGTGTGAGAAGCATAATCACTGAAAGAGTTGAAGTCCACAGGGATGTAAAATGGGCTGTATATCATCTCATTTTACTCAAGGCCACGAACTTCTCAATCACCCCTCATATATTTTATTGCATTGCATAATCAAGGTAAATAACAGCACAGGCTGTCTTTTGTTCTGCTGGATGTAACATGATACACAGCACAGAACAAACTTACTCACATCAGTCCTCCTCGTATTTTCCTCAGCAGCCAACCTGCTGTCTGAAACCGCGCACAAAGCAGCGCTGTTTGTTTTGGGATTTCATTGTTCTCGCTAATGTCGGTGCTTTTGCAGTGGCGGCTCCCTTCAAAATGTATTTCCCCCTGAAAGTGTTTTGACGATGACACAGATTGCCAGAGCATGGTAGATTAACATGCAGGACTTCTAATTTCTCTGCTTGTCATGGTGCCTCCCCGTCAGGGCACAGATATGCACAGCGGGATTTGCTAATTGGAGGTTGTTAGCTACAAGGGACAAGTGGTGGAAAATGACAGTAATCTGCTTAGCCTGGTGCCGGAGGTTGAATCACTGATTTGTTATGATTGGGGAGATTTAGACCGTCCCCACTTTTTTTTTTTTTTTTCCTCTTTTTTTCCTTTTTTTTTTGCACCAACAGTATCTGTAGCTGTCTTTGTGTAAAATGATAATGTGAGCCACACAAGAGAGCTCTCATAACCTCTACAGATCAAGGGAAGTGCTTGAGTGACTGCGAGAGGGTGGGAGGAGGGAGGAGTAAAGAGAAGGGAGGGAGGAAGAGAGGAGGAGAGGGAGGGAGTTAAACAAACATGGACGTAAACAAGGTACATCATCACGCATAATAAAGTTTTAATACAGTGGATGTTCGCTTAAAGGTTTCTTTAATATACACAACATTTTTATTAATTTTATGTCTATCTTACATAAAGATAGATATAAATACATTCTTAAAAGTTTGATAAATAAACATAAATTCTGGACATAGCCACACACAAAGTTAGAGATGGTAACATATAGTGGTTTTAAATGTAATCTAGCTAAAAGAATAGTTAAATTATAAGCAACAGAGCAGTATTAGACAGTAGCTCCAACTGTGACATCAAATGGGCAGAGACTTAAAAGGGCTGGGTATCAAATAATGAAACAGCTTTAAATGAATTTTGATAAATTATTGAAAAAAAAAGAGCCAGAGCTCCTGAAAGTAAAAGCTCAGTCGCCCACCTCTTCTCTTTAAAATGCTGAGGACGCAGGGCTGTGTGGGGTAAAGGTTTCCCAAGAACCATGTGTTTTAATGTGCTGCTGCTTCTTCTCACAATGAAAATATGCAAAAGGATGGGATAGTGTAAGAGTTGAAGGGGGATATTTTAGAATTAAAAATGCAGATTTTTTTTTTGCAGTCAGCATAGATAGGGTTAAAAAGTCCTCTTAATGAGGAAGGGACAGCTCACAGAGAGGAGAAAAAAAGAGTGCCTCCTCCCACAGTGAACTGAATTAGTAATGCCAGAGAAATAAAGGTCCTGAAAGAATGCCCTGATCCCCCCTGTGTAACACTAGCAACTTGCAGTGGGCTGAAGCTGGAGACCCTTTTTTTTAAAAAAGCAGCCAGACATCAGAGCTTTCCGTGCTTGTTTGAAGCTTCTTACGATGTAATCAGTTTAATCAATCAGCTGCTGAATCCAGCACTGATATGGACATTCTATAGAAGCAGACACTAGTGGACACTAATGCATTTATGAAACCGGAGACACTGTGAGGAATGGTGTTTCAAGGACAGGATTGTGTGTTTGGTAGCTGGGAATAAATGTGAATAAAGAAAAGAATGATAATCCTGGTGCATTACTGCAGGTCATTATCAATTATTGTGTCTGACATTCATGCATTTTTTTTTTGACTGTGGAAAGAGTATTGAGTTCCTCTGCACAGAACTTTCTGCTAACCTAATGTCATACAGACAACCAAGATCAACACAGCCACACACAAACGTCACAGAATATGTTGACTGCTCAAAATGGTGGTGGCATTAACCAAGTCCAGACTTTTACCAACAAGCCTGGGGTTCTTATACCAGTGTTTTTGACAGTGTTTCTGCACCAAAACTTCAGGTTATCTTAAAGATCACAGTGATAAATGATGCCAACCCAGAAGTGCCAAAACCTTCCTTGAGTGGCCACTTGCCAGTGGTCCTTAAAGTGTGTCGGTCCCCATAAATCTCCATGGTTAAAATGTCCGACTTTACAGAAGAATCATGTTCACAGTCTTGTCAAGAAAGCAGCCCTGGTCTGTGTTGATAATAAACAGCGTGAGTACCTGAAGTGTTATCAACCTCATCAGTGTTTTCTGGATACACTACTTTTTCTTTAAGAAAATCCAAACTTTTTTTTATTATTTCTATCAATAAAGCATGTAATCTAATTCCGATCAAAACACTTGGTCGGTGATCTCAGATAACATACTTTGCTTTTTGGAGAATAGAGTGACATTAGACGAACCCATGGGGGGCCAAAACACTGTGATGTCCATGCTATGAGTTGTGCTGGCCCCTTGTTTTCTGTCCATCTCTTCACGATCAACTGTCCAGTAAGAGAAAAAAGAGAATCAAACTTACAGCAGCAATGAATTATTATGTTGACTTACAGTAAATAACAACTCCTAAACTTTTGTTGATGGTCCTGTGGCTCCACCGGCTTCAGTCAGAATAAGAGCGGGGCCACAAGGGTAGAGTCTACCAGGTCAGTCCGGCAGTGCAGTGAAGGGAGTACTTGTTTCCTGGGAAAGGGAGCTGTGGCCAAGTCCAGATGCCGAGGCACTCCCTGGGGACAGCATCCTGAGACCAGACTGGAGGAAGTGCAGTGTGAGAGAGCCGGCAAGGCTGGGCCTGGATCACTGTCAGCTGCCTGCACTGCCGCAGGATGGGAGACTAAATCACTCCGCTCGTTCTCTCAGGCCCGAGCCACATGTGGTATTCATTTACAACAAGCTTGTGAAGAATGAGCGGGGGGGAAAAAACATGGAAAACAGCTTTATGACACATCAGGATGACAGAGAGGATTACTCAGTTGTACAAGCTAAACCAGCCCTCGCTGGGTTTTTCTTAAAACAAAGTTTACCTCTGAGGGGAAAATGTGTGTGATTGTCACACTTTCTTACGTCTTGATAGCTGGGTGCGATGAATCCAAACCAGTGAGTCTGCCTCCTGGAGTAACAGGAGAAACCACTGTTTTGATGTTTGAGTCTCTGTGTAACCTCATTGTCATGCTCAGTTTGCCGTGTGGGTTGTGAAGAGGAATATTAGCTTATGTGAAATGGCTTGTGATTCCTGATGAGTTTCAACTTCTAATCCTGTCTGCTCCGAACTTCACTCCGTTCATTATCATTCACTCAGACACACACATGTATATTATAATCTCTCCTCCTTCTATTCTTTCTATTTTTCTTACTGGGATCAGAAAGTCACCTCCCTAGCTGTAGATGTTCATTCTCTGTCCTCTGAGTAATAGCTTCAGCTAAATGCACTGTTGGATTTCTAATCCATTTCACCCTGGGAAACATTTTAAGTCAACACAATGACTGACACTGTATACACATTGTGTGTTGACTTGGATTTGGTGCACATTAACCTCTTTTGTGACAAATGCTCGCACTTACATTGTGGAGGGTGTCCTTGTGTCCACATGAAAGACCAGTTTTACTTGGAGGGCTTGGATTGGCCTGCGCCGCTGCCTAAAAAAAGCTAAAAAAAAAAACATGCAGCGCAAAGACATTTAACATATTAAACACCCATGATGGTGAAAGCTAATTTGCAGAAACAAATAATAATAATAATAATATTAATAATAATAAAAAGACAGTTTGAATATCTCAATTAAATTTGAGTGCCAGCAGCTACAACGTTTCAATCAGTGATGGTGTCAGGAGCCAACTGGGTTTCCTGCGGATGCAATGCCTCCTTGCCAAACACAACACAGTGATCAGTAAAGGAGAGCTTATTAAATGGAGGTAGTCATGGTGCTGGCGCTTAACTTCCCATCGGCACACATTTCCTGCTGTCTCAGGGATTCTTTCCACTCTCTTTAGACACAATTATCAAGGGAGAGGCAGGCCTTGAGGAGGGCTCGCACTCCCCCTTCCAAAAAAAGCCTCTCTCCAAGTCTCCCTTTTTCATCTGCAGAGGGAGTAGCCTTGACCACATTCTGGAGGTTGAATAGCATCTTTGACAGAGATTAATGCTGTCTTGTAGAGTTGTGCCCTCTAGTGGTAGAGCTGTGTTGTTGCATTAGTTTGAAGCACCACTGACACTAATTTACGCTCACCTTCACAGGGGGTTCCTGCAGGTGGTCCCAGGCTGCCCACCAATGGGAGCTTAGGAGGAATCATGTCAGCCCAGCCCCGGCCATCATTGCCCAACAACCCACAGAAAGGCACGGTGAAAACTCAGGCTATGCAGAGACAGCTGAGCCAACAACAGCAGCACAACATCAGCAGCAACTCTGTAAGTCTACAGTAGTGTAACAGGCAGATTTTATAAAGTATTATTCTTAACTGGTTTTTCTTTTGTAGGACAAGGATAACACACATGATCAGTTCAGTCGACACCTCACACGACCGCCACCAGATTACAAGACGTCAAGAAGTATGGTGGGAGTTCAGCAAGGGAGCCTCTTCACAGGTGACGTACATGACGAGTGAAAGATAAGTTTGTGGCCTAAGGCAGAGGTCCTCTGACAAACATGATCCACTGAGCAGTTCCCTCTTACCCTCTTTTGTCATCGGCCCGATACAAACTAGGGATTCATGTCATTAACTGTTTGCTGTCTTCTTCGTAGGTTTGTGTGTCCCTCTCTCTCTCTCTGCCGCCAGACATGCATGCAGTCCACCCCCTGAACGCTTATTGCCTGCACCAGTCTCTGTTGCTCATCTTTTTTTAAATTATTATTAAATTACTATCAATATTTATTAACTGATGCTATATATAAATCCACTACAACAACAACAACCTGTCGTATTTGTTCTCTGTGTGATGTTTGATGCATGTTTGTTCCTCTCTCTCTCTCTCTGTCTCCTTCATCCTCTCTGTCTTGTCTACCTCTTCTTCTCCTCCTCTACCCCACCGGCTATCAGCAGGAAGGTTCTCCCTTATCAGCCGGGTCCTGCTCAAGGTTTCTTCCTGCTTAAAGGGAATGTTTCCATGCCACTGTTGCTCTTAAGAGGGTTCCGGCTCTGGGTTTCTGTGAAGCGCCTTGAGACAATTCTGATTGTAAAATGCACTATAAAATGAATAAAATTGAATTCAAATAATGGCAGACACAAGCTGACTATTTTCTCAGACAGTGCTGACTTTCAGCTTTTAGTAGAAAAAAAACATAACATACTGACCTAAAACTACCTGAATAATAATGCAGATAGTGGAACTAAATATGCATAAAATTAGGCCACAGACTTATCAGTCAGCCCTGGTAAATGCTGATATTTGATCATATTTGTAAACATTTTCGCTTGGTATCTCTTCAGGTCAGAACTCGTCTCAGCCCCCCAGCAGTGGCCCTGAGAATAACCTGCAGCCTCTGTCCTGTCACCTCCCTCCGACTGGATCTGCGTCAAAGATGAGTCCTTCACCATCAGACCGCAGGTTTGGCATCGGGTCAGACTGTCATCCGAACCCTTGCATCAGCCAGTTTCAGCATCAAAACAGCCACAATCGGATCGGACTGAATCAGAGTAAACCTCGGTTCATGGGGCCAAACGCACAGGGAAAGTCTTTCGGGATGAACAGTGCAGCAGGTGTGCAACAGCAGAGAACGACAGCTGACTTGCATTCCTCAGGAGTGCCAGGACAGAGTCTGGGAGGCTTGATGACAAATGTCAGCATGGGTTGGGGTTCAGCCAACAAGCAAGGGACAACTGGTCTCGGTGTTAGGCGGCTACCCAACCCGCTACAGCCTCAGGGTGCACAGGATATGCCCAACCACCCATACCAACAGAGGCACATCGGGCCTCCTAACCAGGTGGCGCCAGACGTCGGCATGCTCCCTCTTAACCCTCCCCTGAGAGACGCAGGCCCAAGACCAAGCCCGGCAGTGATGGGCTCTCCGTCAGCAGTGGGGAACCTGAATCAGGCCTCTCCTGAACAGAGGGTACCAGCAGGAACCTTCGCAGAACCCAGTCCCAGCGCCAGCAGCTACCAGAATAACAGATCCAACCGTCTGACCTTTGACTTCCTCCCAGAGGGAGACAACACAGTTCCAGGAATCAATGCAGACTCAGACTTCATAGACTCTCTGCTCAAATCAGGCTCTGGGAATGATGACTGGATGAAAGATATAAACCTGGATGAGATTCTAGGAAGTCACTCGTGAATGTGCATCACAGTATCATGTATGTGAGGTGGATAACACGTGTAAATAATGTTAAAAAAGGAATTTTATAAACTCATATTATTTGTTATCCAAGTATACTGAAGTGTTTTGTATTGTATTTACTGTGAAAGGAGTTTGTGTTCTGTCTTTAGTACTCTGTGTCCCTGGTATATCTGCCAAAAAGCTAGAATGTCATGTAGTGCTGTCCTTTAGGATGAATACAAACTTCCCACTGTGAAAAGAAAAACATTGCTGTGTTACTTTGGTTTAACTTTCTAAATCTTCATCCATAGTTTAGCATGATCTGGTATTTACCTTCTGACCTTTTGTTACCATAGACACACACATACACACACAATGTTACCACAGCGACAGTTTCATCCATTTTGTTTAAGCTTTTTCATCTGTGGTAGTTTTTAATGCAGTTTGAATAATGTAACCATTTTTTTCATGTGATATTTAATAATTATTGGGATGGTATCTAGACATTATAATACATGTAATTAATAAAAATCTATTTGAATAAAACATTGTGTTTGCCTGCTTTTAATTAGGATTTAAATCTGTGTTTAGTTTGTAGAAAAAAAGAGATCTCTCTCTTCAGTATCTCACTGAAGATCCTGAGGATTAATTTTATGACTTAATAAATATAGGATCGTGTAAAGGTCATGGTGGGGAGTACTGTTTCTTGTAAGTTCGATCCATCCACAGTGAAAACTATGGACAAAGCTTCCGTGACGTCACCCGTTTGTTTTTGGAGAGCTGTTTTGAGGCTCCTGGACGTCGCCATATTGGCAGCGTCACGGTCCCTCCAAAAGTCCATATAAGGACAAAGAGGGGGAACGCGGAAGTAGGAAACTCGCGCCGTGATTCGGCATCCGCCTGTCACTCAAAGCGGTAACGCCCATAATTTTAAATCCGAATATAATTAAAACGAGTGCGTTATAAAAAAAAATCACCCCGTTACAGTTGGCACTAAAGGGAAACTTATCAATTGAGACCAGAATCATGTTTTGAACCAGGTTGTAAACAGGTTTATTTCTGCTGTGAAGTTATTGGCCATTTTAACACAGAACTCTATGGGGGTTGAACGCTTTTGCAGCCAGCCCCCAGCGGCTGCGGTGTGAACTGCAACATTTCCCACTTCCGCATTGGCTTCGAGTCTGAGCCCGAGAGGCTGCAGCTTGGTTAAATCAGAAGATATTCATATTATTGTGTTGCCATTAACACACAGAGCAAGTAAAATTAAAGAAACTACTGTCACCATTTTTTAGAGTCCTGCACGATTTTTTTGCATCAGTCAGGTGAGTTACAAACATTTAATTGGTTGCTTCTCTGTAGCTCTGAACCTAACTATAAACTATAAATATCATTACTGTATCATTAAAGGGGTGTGAAGAGTGTTAAAACTGCTAAAAGGGGAAATATAATGATTCGTAACAAACATTTTCTAACAAGCAGAGATGTAGTTTCAAGATTTATGCGCAACAAACTGTATTCTGTAAAACATGTCACATCGCTTCCGGTCACGTGCTGTCTCTATGAGCCTGGTTAGACATGGCGTAATTTTACAAAAGACGGGAGCTACCAAAGATGTATTAGTTCTAGTCTGACCGTGTGTGTTTTGCATTATTTCCTGTTTTATTTTGAAGGCACTGCTCTCCTTCTCGTTTCAGGTGTCTTATCTTCCCGTTCCTCACGGTGATTACCTGCTCCGCCCTAATGTGTCTCACCTGTGTCACACTGTCTCTCCCTTCACTCTGTAATGTGTGTCTTTCCTCCACATGGTGCCAGTTCATCTTGTGAGTTTTTTCGAGCGTATACCAGCCTTCCAGACAGCTTCCAGTTTGTGTGTTTTTTTTCCTTTTGTACTGTTTCCTCGTTGACTGCATTAAAGGAACCTGCTTTTGCCTATTTAAACTGACTGTTTTCCTGCATTTGTGTCCACCTTTATACAAATTTACCATTACCAATGTCCATCTCGTATGCAGGTCAACATCCAAAACTACTACAAACAAAAGGATACGGGTTTAAGATCCACGCTTCACCATATTTGATGACAAGGTATGTGCTAGCTAACGTTAGCAGTTCCAATAGGTTTAATGCAGCGTCACTAACATGCAAATGCTAGCACTTGGTTTTAAAATTTGGATTTTAGTGCCAATAAAATCCTGGAGCATTTTTTTCATTAAACTCACTGTGGTGATAGACGAGACCTTCTTTACCAATAATTCAGTGAAATATTTTCTCCAGTTTTTATGGATTTTTTTGAAGTGATTTTTTTATAATGCAAAATTTCTCAGAAAATCCAGATTTTAGTACCAATGTGAAATATCTGGTGCAGGTTTTATGGATTTTTTATACTGACTTTTTAAAAAATCCAAAATGTATGAGAAAATCCAGATTTTAGTACCAATTTGACCTTTCATGTCTCCTTACTCCTGCAGTATTATTTCATGAAACTCACTGTGGTGATAGAGAAAACCTTCTTTAACAATAACTCAGTGAAATATTTGCTGCAGCTTTTATGAATTTTTTTATAGTGAATTTTTTATAAAATGCAAAAATTTCTTAGAAAATCTGGATTTGAGTGCCAATTTAATCTTTAATTTCTCCATAATCCTGCAGTATTATTTCATGAGACTCATGGTGGTGATAGAGAAGACCTTCATTAACAATAATCCAGTGAAATATTTGCTGCAGCTTTTATGGAAGTTTTATAGTGAGTTTTTGACAAAATGCAAAATTTCTTAGAAAATCTGGATTTTAGTGCCAATTTAATATTTCATTTCTCCATAATCCTGCAGCATTTTTTCATGAAACTCACTGTGGTGATAGAGGAGACCTTCCTTAACAATAATTCAGTGAAATATTTGCTGCAGCTTTTATGGATTTTGTATAGTGAATTTTTTAAAAAATGCAAAAATTCCTTAGAAAATCTGGATTTTAGTGCCAATTTAATCTTTCATTTATCCATAATCCTGCAGTATTATTTCATGAAACTCATGGTGGTGATAGATAAGACCTTCCTTAACAATAATTCAGTGAAATATTTGCTGCAGCTTTTATGGATTTTGTATAGTGAATTTTTTAAAAAATGCAAAATTTCTCAGAAAGTCTGGATTTTAGTGCCAATTTAATATTTCATTTCTCCATAATCCTGCAGTATTTTTTCATGAAACTCACTGTGGTGATAGAGAAGACCTTCTTTAACAATAACTCAGTGAAATATTTGCTGCAGCTTTTATGAATTTTTTTATAGTGAATTTTTTATAAAATGCAAAAATTTCTTAGAAAATCTGGATTTGAGTGCCAATTTAATCTTTAATTTCTCCATAATCCTGCAGTATTATTTCATGAGACTCATGGTGGTGATAGAGAAGACCTTCATTAACAATAATCCAGTGAAATATTTGCTGCAGCTTTTATGGAAGTTTTATAGTGAGTTTTTGACAAAATGCAAAATTTCTTAGAAAATCTGGATTTTAGTGCCAATTTAATCTTTAATTTCTCCATAATCCTGCAGTATTATTTCATGAAACTTATGGTGGTGATAGAGGAGACCTTCCTTAACAAAAATTCAGTGAAATATTTGCTGCAGCTTTTATGGATTTTTAATAGTGAATTTTTTAATAAATGCAAAATTTCTTAGAAAATCTGGATTTTAGTGCCAATTTAATATTTCATTTCTCCATAATCCTGCAGCATTTTTTCATGAAACTCACTGTGGTGATAGAGGAGACCTTCCTTAACAATAATTCAGTGAAATATTTGCTGCAGCTTTTATGGATTTTGTATAGTGAATTTTTTAAAAAATGCAAAAATTTCTTAGAAAATCTGGATTTTAGTGCCAATTTAATCTTTCATTTATCCATAATCCTGCAGTATTATTTCATGAAACTCATGGTGGTGATAGATAAGACCTTCCTTAACAATAATTCAGTGAAATATTTGCTGCAGCTTTTATGGATTTTGTATAGTGAATTTTTTTAAAAAATGCAAAATTTCTCAGAAAGTCTGGATTTTAGTGCCAATTTAATATTTCATTTATCCATAATCCTGCAGTATTATTTCATGAAACTCATGGTGGTGATAGAGAAGACCTTCCTTAACAATAATTCAGTGAAATATTTGCTGCGGCTTGTATGGATTTTGTATAGTGAATTTTTAAAAAAATGCAAAATTTCTTATAAAATGTCGGATTTTAGTGCCAATTTAATCTTTAATTTCTCCATAATCCTGCAGTATTATTTCATGAAACTCATGGTGGTGATAGAGGAGACCTCCCTTAACAATAATTCAGTGAAATATTTGCTGCAGCTTTTATGGATTTTTAATAGTGAATATTTTAATAAATGCAAAATTTCTTAGAAAATCTGGATTTTAGTGCCAATTTAATATTTCAAGGAGACCTTCTTTAATAATAAATCAGTGAAATATTTGCTGCAGGTTTTATGGATTTTGTATAGTGAATTTTTTAATAAATGCAAATTTTCTTAGAAAATCTGGATTTTAGTGCCAATTTAATATTTCATTTCTCCATAATCCTACAGTATTTTTTCATGAAACTCACTGTGGTGATAGAGGAGACCTTCCTTAACAACAATTCAGTGAAATATTTGCTGCAGCTTTTATGAATTTTCTTATAGTGATTGTTTTGAAAAGTGCAAAATTTCTTAAAAAATCTAGATTTTAGTGCCAATTTAATCTTTAATTTCTCCATAATCCTGCAGTATTATTTCATGAGACTCATGGTGGTGATAGAGAAGACCTTCCTTAACAATAATCCAGTGAAATATTTGCTGCAGTATTTATGGATTTTGTATAGTGAGTTTTTTAAAAAATGCAAAATTTCTTAGAAAATTTGGATTTTAGTGCCAATTTAATATTTCATTTCTCCATAATCCTGCAGTATTTTTTCATGAAACTCACTGTGGTGATAGAGGAGACCTTCCTTAACAATAATCCAGTGAAATATTTGCTGCAGTATTTATGGATTTTTTTATAGTGAGTTTTTTAAAAAATGCAAAATTTCTTAGAAAATCTGGATTTTAGTGCCAATTTAATATTTTATTTCTCCATAATCCTGCAGCATTTTTTCATGAAACTCACTGTGGTGATAGAGAAGACCTTCTTTAACAATAACTCAGTGAAATATTTGCTGCAGCTTTTATGAATTTTTTTATAGTGAATTTTTATAAAATGCAAAAATTTCTTAGAAAATCTGGATTTGAGTGCCAATTTAATCTTTAATTTCTCCATAATCCTGCAGTATTATTTCATGAGACTCATGGTGGTGATAGAGAAGACCTTCATTAACAATAATCCAGTGAAATATTTGCTGCAGCTTTTATGGAAGTTTTATAGTGAGTTTTTGACAAAATGCAAAATTTCTTAGAAAATCTGGATTTTAGTGCCAATTTAATATTTCATTTCTCCATAATCCTGCAGCATTTTTTCATGAAACTCACTGTGGTGATAGAGGAGACCTTCCTTAACAATAATTCAGTGAAATATTTGCTGCAGCTTTTATGGATTTTGTATAGTGATTTTTTTAAAAAATGCAAAAATTCCTTAGAAAATCTGGATTTTAGTGCCAATTTAATCTTTCATTTATCCATAATCCTGCAGTATTATTTCATGAAACTCATGGTGGTGATAGATAAGACCTTCCTTAACAATAATTCAGTGAAATATTTGCTGCAGCTTTTATGGATTTTGTATAGTGAATTTTTTAAAAAATGCAAAATTTCTCAGAAAGTCTGGATTTTAGTGCCAATTTAATATTTCATTTCTCCATAATCCTGCAGTATTTTTTCATGAAACTCACTGTGGTGATAGAGAAGACCTTCTTTAACAATAACTCAGTGAAATATTTGCTGCAGCTTTTATGAATTTTTTTATAGTGAATTTTTTATAAAATGCAAAAATTTCTTAGAAAATCTGGATTTGAGTGCCAATTTAATCTTTAATTTCTCCATAATCCTGCAGTATTATTTCATGAGACTCATGGTGGTGATAGAGAAGACCTTCATTAACAATAATCCAGTGAAATATTTGCTGCAGCTTTTATGGAAGTTTTATAGTGAGTTTTTGACAAAATGCAAAATTTCTTAGAAAATCTGGATTTTAGTGCCAATTTAATCTTTAATTTCTCCATAATCCTGCAGTATTATTTCATGAAACTCATGGTGGTGATAGAGGAGACCTTCCTTAACAAAAATTCAGTGAAATATTTGCTGCAGCTTTTATGGATTTTTAATAGTGAATTTTTTAATAAATGCAAAATTTCTTAGAAAATCTGGATTTTAGTGCCAATTTAATATTTCATTTCTCCATAATCCTGCAGCATTTTTTCATGAAACTCACTGTGGTGATAGAGGAGACCTTCCTTAACAATAATTCAGTGAAATATTTGCTGCAGCTTTTATGGATTTTGTATAGTGAATTTTTTAAAAAATGCAAAAATTTCTTAGAAAATCTGGATTTTAGTGCCAATTTAATCTTTCATTTATCCATAATCCTGCAGTATTATTTCATGAAACTCATGGTGGTGATAGATAAGACCTTCCTTAACAATAATTCAGTGAAATATTTGCTGCAGCTTTTATGGATTTTGTATAGTGAATTTTTTTAAAAAATGCAAAATTTCTCAGAAAGTCTGGATTTTAGTGCCAATTTAATATTTCATTTATCCATAATCCTGCAGTATTATTTCATGAAACTCATGGTGGTGATAGAGAAGACCTTCCTTAACAATAATTCAGTGAAATATTTGCTGCGGCTTGTATGGATTTTGTATAGTGAATTTTTAAAAAAATGCAAAATTTCTTATAAAATGTCGGATTTTAGTGCCAATTTAATCTTTAATTTCTCCATAATCCTGCAGTATTATTTCATGAAACTCATGGTGGTGATAGAGGAGACCTCCCTTAACAATAATTCAGTGAAATATTTGCTGCAGCTTTTATGGATTTTTAATAGTGAATATTTTAATAAATGCAAAATTTCTTAGAAAATCTGGATTTTAGTGCCAATTTAATATTTCAAGGAGACCTTCTTTAATAATAAATCAGTGAAATATTTGCTGCAGGTTTTATGGATTTTGTATAGTGAATTTTTTAATAAATGCAAATTTTCTTAGAAAATCTGGATTTTAGTGCCAATTTAATATTTCATTTCTCCATAATCCTACAGTATTTTTTCATGAAACTCACTGTGGTGATAGAGGAGACCTTCCTTAACAACAATTCAGTGAAATATTTGCTGCAGCTTTTATGAATTTTCTTATAGTGATTGTTTTGAAAAGTGCAAAATTTCTTAAAAAATCTAGATTTTAGTGCCAATTTAATCTTTAATTTCTCCATAATCCTGCAGTATTATTTCATGAGACTCATGGTGGTGATAGAGAAGACCTTCCTTAACAATAATCCAGTGAAATATTTGCTGCAGTATTTATGGATTTTGTATAGTGAGTTTTTTAAAAAATGCAAAATTTCTTAGAAAATTTGGATTTTAGTGCCAATTTAATATTTCATTTCTCCATAATCCTGCAGTATTTTTTCATGAAACTCACTGTGGTGATAGAGGAGACCTTCCTTAACAATAATCCAGTGAAATATTTGCTGCAGTATTTATGGATTTTTTTATAGTGAGTTTTTTAAAAAATGCAAAATTTCTTAGAAAATCTGGATTTTAGTGCCAATTTAATATTTTATTTCTCCATAATCCTGCAGCATTTTTTCATGAAACTCACTGTGGTGATAGAGAAGACCTTCTTTAACAATAACTCAGTGAAATATTTGCTGCAGCTTTTATGAATTTTTTTATAGTGAATTTTTTATAAAATGCAAAAATTTCTTAGAAAATCTGGATTTGAGTGCCAATTTAATCTTTAATTTCTCCATAATCCTGCAGTATTATTTCATGAGACTCATGGTGGTGATAGAGAAGACCTTCATTAACAATAATCCAGTGAAATATTTGCTGCAGCTTTTATGGAAGTTTTATAGTGAGTTTTTGACAAAATGCAAAATTTCTTAGAAAATCTGGATTTTAGTGCCAATTTAATATTTCATTTCTCCATAATCCTGCAGCATTTTTTCATGAAACTCACTGTGGTGATAGAGGAGACCTTCCTTAACAATAATTCAGTGAAATATTTGCTGCAGCTTTTATGGATTTTGTATAGTGATTTTTTTAAAAAATGCAAAAATTCCTTAGAAAATCTGGATTTTAGTGCCAATTTAATCTTTCATTTATCCATAATCCTGCAGTATTATTTCATGAAACTCATGGTGGTGATAGATAAGACCTTCCTTAACAATAATTCAGTGAAATATTTGCTGCAGCTTTTATGGATTTTGTATAGTGAATTTTTTAAAAAATGCAAAATTTCTCAGAAAGTCTGGATTTTAGTGCCAATTTAATATTTCATTTCTCCATAATCCTGCAGTATTTTTTCATGAAACTCACTGTGGTGATAGAGAAGACCTTCTTTAACAATAACTCAGTGAAATATTTGCTGCAGCTTTTATGAATTTTTTTATAGTGAATTTTTTATAAAATGCAAAAATTTCTTAGAAAATCTGGATTTGAGTGCCAATTTAATCTTTAATTTCTCCATAATCCTGCAGTATTATTTCATGAGACTCATGGTGGTGATAGAGAAGACCTTCATTAACAATAATCCAGTGAAATATTTGCTGCAGCTTTTATGGAAGTTTTATAGTGAGTTTTTGACAAAATGCAAAATTTCTTAGAAAATCTGGATTTTAGTGCCAATTTAATCTTTAATTTCTCCATAATCCTGCAGTATTATTTCATGAAACTCATGGTGGTGATAGAGGAGACCTTCCTTAACAAAAATTCAGTGAAATATTTGCTGCAGCTTTTATGGATTTTTAATAGTGAATTTTTTAATAAATGCAAAATTTCTTAGAAAATCTGGATTTTAGTGCCAATTTAATATTTCATTTCTCCATAATCCTGCAGCATTTTTTCATGAAACTCACTGTGGTGATAGAGGAGACCTTCCTTAACAATAATTCAGTGAAATATTTGCTGCAGCTTTTATGGATTTTGTATAGTGAATTTTTTAAAAAATGCAAAAATTTCTTAGAAAATCTGGATTTTAGTGCCAATTTAATCTTTCATTTATCCATAATCCTGCAGTATTATTTCATGAAACTCATGGTGGTGATAGATAAGACCTTCCTTAACAATAATTCAGTGAAATATTTGCTGCAGCTTTTATGGATTTTGTATAGTGATTTTTTTTAAAAAATGCAAGATTTCTCAGAAAGTCTGGATTTTAGTGCCAATTTAATATTTCATTTCTCCATAATACTGCAGTATTATTTCATTAAACTCATGGTGGTGATAGAGAAGACCTTCCTTAACAATAATCCAGTGAAATATTTGCTGCAGTATTTATGGATTTTGTATAGTGAATTTTTAAAAAAATGCAAAATTTCTTATAAAATGTCGGATTTTAGTGCCAATTTAATCTTTAATTTCTCCATAATCCTGCAGTATTATTTCATGAAACTCATGGTGGTGATAGAGGAGACCTTCCTTAACAATAATTCAGTGAAATATTTGCTGCAGCTTTTATGGATTTTTAATAGTGAATATTTTAATAAATGCAAATTTTCTTAGAAAATCTGGATTTTAGTGCCAATTTAATATTTCAAGGAGACCTTCTTTAATAATAAATCAGTGAAATATTTGCTGCAGGTTTTATGGATTTTGTATAGTGAGTTTTTCAAAAAATGCAAAATTTCTTAGAAAATCTGGATTTTAGTGCCAATTTAATATTTCATTTCTCCATAATCCTGCAGTATTTTTTCATGAAACTCACTGTGGTGATAGAGGAGACCTTCCTTAACAATAATTCAGTGAAATATTTGCTGCAGCTTTTATGAATTTTCTTATAGTGATTGTTTTGAAAGGTGCAAAATTTCTTAAAAAATCTAGATTTTAGTGCCAATTTAATCTTTAATTTCTCCATAATCCTGCAGTATTATTTCATGAGACTCATGGTGGTGATAGAGAAGACCTTCATTAACAATAATCCAGTGAAATATTTGCTGCAGCTTTTATGGAGTTTGTATAGTGAATTTTTTAAAAAATGCAAAATTTCTTATAAAATCTGGATTTTAGTGCCAATTTAATCTTTCATTTCTCTATAATCCTGCAGCATTTTTTCATGAAACTCACTGTGGTGATAGAGGAGACCTTCTTTAACAATTCAGTGAAATATTTGCTGCAGCTTTTATGGATTTTTCTTTATTAAAATAAAAGTATCCATAAAAGCTGCAGCAAATATTTCACTGAATTATTGTTGAAGAAGATCAAGAATGTCACCTGCAGTGATATAGGAATCCATTTGCAGAGCCATTTTTTTATTGAGATAAAGTGCCTTAACATACCTTCATATGAAAGGATGGCACTTTGTGAAAGCCACTCCTACTACTGGTAAGGCCAGGGCTAACTTTTACTCACTGGGCTGCAGCGGTCATCAGAGAAGGTGGGCCAGTTTCGCTTGAGTCACCAAATGTCTAGAATGGTGACAAAATATCTGGCAATAAACAGATTTTTTTTCCTCCCAAAAAAGCTTTAATTTTTAATGACGGATATTAAAAACATTACATGACAATGTATGTCTAATTGTACCAACAGAAGATGTGCGGTGATTTAATATGCTAGTTTTGATTTTATACATGTCATTACTGCTACATACAATACATATAAAACACTTACACTCTGTGAGTATTCTGAGAGGCAGGAGTATGGAATAACAGTTCTTTGTTGTTTGTTCTTTGTTCACAGCTGGTTGATACTATCAGCAATGGTTTGGGGAATAACTGTGTCGAACAGCTTGTTGTCCTTTACCCACCTAATTGTCCTCTTGATGTGTATCGTTAACCGTGCAATGTCCTGAGTGATGAGCACTTTGTTATGAGACGGCTGGGACATCTTACTTACAAAAGGAAGCCTGTAAACTTTGCAGGGAACAAGTTCATCAACGATGAATCCCTTGTCCACAATAACAGCCATGTCTTTACTCAGAAGTGGGATAATGCCAGAACACTTTTTTGTCACTGACAGAGCAGAAAACAGCAAGGAAACAAAGGTCACAGGGTGGTATGGGACTTGTGCTGGAAAAACACTTCACTCTGTAAGAGTAAAGATGAGGGCGCCTGACATCTTAACTCGGTGCAGTCAACAATAACTTGGGTGTCAGAGTGCTTGCCAATCACACTTGGCATTGTGGCTTTAATTTTTTTCCGAAGACATCCATATTCCAACGCCTCGTTTTTGTACACGTAAGGTGTACAAAAGATGCACCCAGGTTTTGATGATCTGACTGACAGAGGACTGATGGACGTTGAAACGGTGAGCTAAATCTTTCTCCTGTAGACCCAGCGACAGGTACGCCAAGAACAGGAAGAGTTCATCGATCAGCAGAAGGCTCCGACTCTGATGGGGAGGGAAACGGAGAGAACATGTCTTAGTGGGGATAGCGGTAATCACTGCATGATCACTATTACAGTTTTCTCTCTCTTTCTCTCTCTCTCAACATTCATTCATGAATCCCTGTGTGTTTTATGACAAAAGGTTGACCTCAAATTAACATACCTTATGCACATAGAAAGCAAACACCAATTAATACTATCAGTGTGTAGGTGACGCATTGTGTGCTTTTTAATACGATAGTTTGTTTTTGGTACAAAAAAATGATTTGGTGTCAATGAGAATATTTTGCTGATGTGGTGTAAGTTTTTTTTAATTTTTGAGTAGAGTTTTGCACAAATAGCCAATAGTTACAAAAAATGTGCTTAACCTATGTGCAACGTTCGCAAACACTACCCTTTCGTGTTGTTCGGGACGAAAACGTCCTCTAACTTCTAAGACCGTGGTTGTGTCTCACACACAAGGTCAGTGTGCAAATGGCTCGCTTCCTCTCTAACATACACACACAGTGTGTAGATACACAATGTGCTAAAATACTCCCTATAACTCCATATACAAGCCAGAAACTACACTACATAAGCACAGGCCTGCAGGTAAAGGGTTAATAGGGTCATTAAGTTGTTAACTGTAAAAATCACAAATTTGACCTCCTACCAACAGGGTAAACCACCAACAATCAAGAATGCATGATTATGTAGTGCCATGGCTGTGCAGTCAAAAAATGTGGTTATGTGGTGGTTAATGGAAGTCTATGGGACAAAAACGTCCACGAACAACACGGAAGGGAGAAAAAATGAAAATCCAGTGCTGTGCAAAAACTCATAATTCACTAAAGTCAATGTTGTTACTAATGTTTGACATGACCAAGGCTGTAATAAAGGCTAAAAAAATCCAGTCCGCATTCACCTTTTCTATTAAAAATAAGCCATTTTGTGTGTTTTTTTTTCCAATTTTCAGCACCACCCCTTATGAAATTAGTGATTAAAGGGTTAGAATCCTGGGGGGAAATTATTTTTTCACTACTTTTGATCAGAACTGAAGTTAATTAAAAGGTCTATGCAAAAAAATTTCAAAAAAATATTTATCTGATATATTTTTAAAACTGTTACAGTTAGGACGTTTTTGTCCCGAACAACACGAAAGGGGGTAAAATTTGCCCAGTGTACTGTTGACCTATGAAAAATTTTAAAATCATATTAACAAAATTTATGTAAAATTAAGCTTGTTGAGCAGAAATGATTCAATTTGCTCACATATTGACAAAGTTATGGCCAAAATAAACAGAAAAATTACCCTCAGAGGACAAAAACGTCCCGAACGTTGCACAAGGGTTAAGCCATCAGAAAAAAACTGTAAACGTTTTTAATCACACTGGGTAGTAGTTTTCTTTTGTGTGCTGTTTGCTTTCACAAACAAAATGTAAAATGAACAATGCCTACCGATTGACGGGGTGGATCAGCGGCCTTGTCCTGAGCTGCTGTCATGCAGGAAGTGGATGTCTGTGTACCAACACATACCATTCGTCTTGTTGCAGGTTCAATCTGTTTCCAAAATGCCTGCAGATGGTGGTAGCTGGCAAATCTAAAATCACAAAAGAAAATAATTACCATCATTACTAAACACAACTGAGTAAAGTTTATGCATGTCTTGACCCATGCAGGCCCCACCCACCCAGGACACGAACTGTTTGCACCTCTTCCCTCTGGAAAGAGGCATCAGGATGCCATCAGAATCACCACTTTGCACTGTTAGTTTTACTGCTTTTATTCTTTATTCTATTTAGATATATTTTGCCATTTTTCCCCATGCGTGCCTTAATCCAAGAGCTGCTAAACAAAATTTCATTGTGCCTTGCATGACAATAAAGATTCTTGATTCCTGATGGTGTAATTTTTCAACATTTTGTACGACAGCAGTTTTATTTTGTATGTGTAGCTGTATGTGTTAATGCCAGGCTTATCTTTGCTTATCTTTGTTTTACTACAGTTTGCCTTGCAGGATCAATAAAGTGTATCTTTCTTATAGTCTCAAAGTATAAAGCTTAAATGGATCAAAACACAATGTAGGACTGCAACAAGGTCATAACCACTTGGTGTGCAGACTGAATATTAAATCATTACACTCCTAAACTCATGGCACAAGTCAGTTTTTTAATAAAAATTAAATTAAAAAGAAATAAATTTTTGTCTGAATCAGCTCTCATGATGCTGGCCACATGTGGAAGTGTCACGCCGCAGCCGCTAGGGGGCTCCAGAAGCGAGTCATTTCTCATAGACTCCCGTGTTAAAATGGCCAAATTAACAGCAGAAATAAACATGTTTACAGCCTGGTACAAAAACCATTGCTGTCTCAAATGATCAGTCCCCTTCTAGTGTCAGTTGTAAGGGGGTGAATTGTTTTATAACTCACTCGCTGCTGCATTGCGTGTCTGCGGTTACAGCAGAGGAATGATGGCCACAAGTTTTCAGGAAAGGCTGTTTTCTGAGGCTGCTGTGTCCAACAACATGTTTATATTTTGCAGCACAATAGACTAAGGACAATATTTGCTCACGTGGTTATGAATAAAGGGGAGAAAATGCATTGTGGTTGATCTTACATGCTGTAATTTAATAACCGTAATGGTTCATTTTACACAACACCGGCTATTCCCGATTAGGAATACGACACAAACCTACCTGGTATAGACTCTGATGTCATCATCCGACGCTGAAAACCTCTGCAGACCAAAGGACTGCTGCAGGGTTCTGCCAGCCAACACGGATACTGTCCCTTCTGTCAAGCGTTTTCTTCCGCCTTGAATAATATCCATGGCGAGGAAGTGTCTGCTACAGACAGTCGTGGTCTTCTTAATCTCTAGAGTTTCACGTCTCACTTTTCTCTCGAGGCTTCATCCTTTGGGGAAGTGATGGAAACTTACAGCCGAGTTGAACTTTGCCGACACGGTGCATTGTGGCACACAGCAGAAGTCCCCGTTAGGATTGACCCGTTTTTGGTACTTTAATGGTTCCAACAGGGACGTTCGGTTCTTCTCACTGACGCCCATGAGTCCAAAATCACTAAAAATCCACAATTAGAAGCACTAACAGGAGTACCTGGTGAGCTACCGCTGTTAGCTACTACTTTTGTTAGCGGAAGTGAGGAGGACTGTTTCCCGGTTTGGTCATGTGACATGCGCACAATGTTGCGCCCCCCTCCCCAAACAATAATAAAGAGTTTGTGAAAAGTCTCCAGACATGACATTATTCTAACAAACAGAGATGAAGTTTACCTTTATATCTGCGAGATTTACTGCTTAATAAAAAAGGAACATTATCAGAGACAAGATGGACCCAGAAGTCTATTTTCCTCCCTGTATTTTAGTTACTGCTCTCTGGTGGTCATTCTGAGAAACTGCAACACATGAAATTACCCCAGTCATTGTGCATGTGGCTACAAAACGCACTTCCAGTATGTTATTTCAAAATAAAGACGACTTTTATTGATGACATAAATTGTATTTCCGGTATCCTTTCAAAATAAACAAACATTAAACATAATGGCATTCAATAAAACATGAGGGTAGCTACTTTCTTGTGATGAATATGTACCTTTATAAGCCATATTTTAAGCCATAAAATACATGACCACACAAAGACATTTTAGTTTTTTACCACAAAGTATATACTTTATTTCAGGCCAATTTCAAAGTATCATATGAAGAAAGATATAATGTAACAGAATTTATTGTTCTAAAACACATGCACATATCTATCAAAAAAGAACAGATCATTACTGAATATAAATTCATTTCATGTGCATTTAGAAAACTCTAAATACAAAAATCCTTTAACTTGTGATTAGTTCTAATGCTACAATGAGAGTCAACAGCTAATAATGCTCTGACCATTACACACTAAGTAAGCATAAAATCAGTTTTTTTGTGTGACAAAATGCATCATTGCATCAAAATGAAAACTCTAGCCGTGCAATACAAGCACTGTGGTGTACCACTCATTTTTAGTTGCATTGTTCTCACCAACACTGTTCGTCCATCTTAAATCCATCAACACATGATTTAATCATAAGTAAAATCAAAACTAAAAAGAGGTCTCTCACACAGAATAAAAAAAAAAACTTGTTCATGTCCTCTAAATCTAAAATATATATATTTATATATATGTATAGTGTTCCATCAAGTTAATGCTACCAATTAATTAATAACTGGCTGGCAACAGAATCAGTGTGACATCCTGCGAAAGGCCTCATCCAACTCAGGGCGCGCACGGCAGGCTGATTACCTCAAAGGTTACTGCAGTAATGCAAAGATGAAGTCATTGTGTAAACATCAAAATAACGTGATTATGAATGTGAGCTGTCAGTACGTGTGTGTGTGTGTCTGCAGCACATTTCAAAGAGTATGTAAACATGTGAGTGAGTGCTTGTAGAAGTGTCTCTGTTCGAAAACAAAAGCTCCAAAATATCAGGGTTAGTCACTCGAAACAACAACGGCCTAAAACAGACAAGGAATCTCTCGGCTAGACCTATTCAGACATGTCCATTAACACTTAACATGTTTCTCATTAGCTTATACAGTTCGTTCATACAACTCATTTTCTGGACTTTCTGGAGATGGAACATAAGTGTTAGTGTCATTGCAAAAGAAGAAAACATCTTTGGAATCTGCCACAACAATTCCTGACTGAGATAACTTGATTGTTTCTTAATTATTCCACACACAACAAAAACAACAACAACAACAACAACAACAACAAAATCTGTGTAACTCGCTGCCCTCGGTCAAACCCTGACTTTCTACACTACACCCCCTGACTTGACTCTTAAACCTGCTTTCACTTGTCCTAGCTGTAGCCTCCTCAGTTTAACACTCATCAACACAGCATCTCACTGCTGAGGGCTGCAGCGCCCTCTGCAGGAAGACATTTTGTATACTGTCACAAAGGTTTCATTGATCAAAGAGCTGTTGATCTATCTGCCTTTTTTTTTTTAGTTTTTTGTTTTTTTGGTAAATGTTTAGGGGGAAAAAAGGAATAAAAAGCTGCATGTGATCAACAACAATACAAAAAGAAACACTAATATGTATATAGTAAAGCAGAAACAAGAGAATCAGCTAAAAACAAAAATCAAATCTTCTGGCAGATCTTTGAAGTGATGTGATGCGATAACCCTGTTTTAAAAAAAAAATCTATGATAGACAGCAAAATGCCGTTTGATCTAAGCTATCATACATGTGTAATACCCTAGAAATAAAATACTAAAGAGATCAAACAAGTGATGAATTAGGCTTGGATAAGACTGATACAAAGAAGCTAGGGTTAAAAAAAAAAACAAAAAAAAAAAACAAAAGAGAGATCCCCTCCTGTTTATAAACAAAAATACATGTCTGATTATGGAACATTAGAGGAAAATGTGGCTTATTATTATTGCTGCATGACAGAAACATGGGTATTTGTTCGTGTTGCTCGCGTCTCAAAAAAATACAACTGAAGGCACTTGATCTATCAAAAAGTTTAACTTATAGACTTGCTGGCACAGCCAAGCAGCGATGTAGTCGGTCCCCGGGTTCTGACCCCGCCCCAACCCAAATACAGCAAATGTCCAAGCTGGGCCTTTACTCCAAATCAGTATTGTTCTTTATGCTTCAAATACATCATATTTGGTTTCTCAGGCTTAATGAAAAAACAAACAAAAAAAACTGCTGAGGCCCAAAAAAAATAAAGCTACACAAGCTAAATGCAAAAGTCCCGAACACAGTTATGTAGTGCTGCTCCATGCTATGTTGCAAGAGAAAGAGGCTCCAGAGACTCCAGGTAATAACTGATAATGGCAGTCCTTACGGATGAGTACATGCACCCACCCAGTTCAGCTATGATGGGAGACCAGGGCTCTGGGTTACTATGCCCTTAGATTCACTGACAGACCTGTGAAAGATTTGGGGACCCTTGCATAATTGTCTGTTCACAGGCCAGCCTTGAAGACACAGACAAAATAAAAGAGATAACACACAGCAGTGAAAAGAAACAGAACAATACTGCCTGAAAAGAGGTTGGCCTTACACACTGCGACAGACACAGAAGTCCCGAGAGGCTCGCTGAAATGTCCGGTTAAAAAGCATCCGTGAATCCTTTCACAGATTAGAGCAGGCAGAAGTTCAGAGTGTAGGCAGAGGAGTGAGGAGCCCAGGTCTTCTATAACCATGTGAGGAAGCTTTCCTTGTCGATCTTGGTAGCTGCCAACACAGACTCCATGTCGTTCAGGATGTCGGAGCTCAGGGCCTCCTGGAGGCTGGGCATCAGCTCTTCACCTTCCACCGCCATGCTCTCACCCTCCAGGGTGCCCAGGTCCACGTCTGTGCCCGGGATGGCGTCCAGGTAGTCGGGGAAACGACTGGGCTGTGTTGCCATGGAGGTTGGAAGAGGATCCCCTGATGGAGAGAAGATCACGTCCAGATTATTTGGCTGACATATTTTCCATGAAGTAAAATCTTCATCTTAAACAAAAAAGTTTGCAATACAGGAGTGGAAGTATACATCAGCAGACCATAGAAATATTATACCCATTGAATGCTTATGTTCATTTACATACAGGAACCCATCCTGCCATAATGTCAAAGTTGTTAACAATAAATGCAGCTGGGCCATTCCGTGCAAAATCACCCAGCTTCAGGCACATCAGCCGGATGACCCAGTCCAGAGTTTTAGGTCTGTAAGTGTAGTTATGTGCAAAATACAGCCCAGGCCAAGTTTAAGCTTTCACTGCTCGGCCTCTGTTGCATGTAGGAATCTGGTGTTTGCTGCATAGGGATAACGTTTCCCATAGAATCAGAAAATGTAATCTAATCTGTCCCATCTTTAACAGTTTGGGCGTCATAAATGCCTAAAAATGCCTAAAAAAACAACAAATGCAAAAATGTGTCCAACTTTTAAGCATCACTGGTCTGTAAACATGCAAGCTGGAGAGTTGATATTGGGTACTATTATAGTGGTAATATGTCTCTACCAGGAAATACCATCAGTATATTTATATCTGGCAAAGAAATGCCAATTTTCCTAAGTCATCTTTTACAATTTGTACGAAAATGCTATATTCAAAGCCATATTTGACCATGTTGACAGTAACCCAGCTCCTTCAAATTTTTACCACATGATCCCACATATTTCAGCATGATGTGGTATAAATATATAAATATATTTTGGGTGCTAAACTTAGTTTTTAAGTTATGTATTTTAAAGTAGTTAATAGTCAATATTACCCAGACTAGCAGTAATGAGCAGCACTGAGGGTGCTACCACAGTAAATCCAAGCTAAGGCTATATAAACCTCCCATTCACTCACCTGTGTCCATCTCATCCACGCTGTTGAGGAAGTCATCTGGAGTGCGAGGGACGCTGTAGCTGCTCATACTCAACCCACTGTCTGTGCTCTCGTCCCTGGAGTGGTAGGTCCCGCTGCAAAAGCAACAAATTTAGGTCACGATCGAAAAAAAAAACTCACGCACTGAAGCCACTCCTGTCTGACTTTCACTTAACTGTACTGTGTGGCTCTAATTAAAGCAAACACACACAGTTATTAAAAGTTAGGTGATTAATTACAGTGACACTTTTTTGTCCTATATTTTACAACATTGAAAAAAAAACAGCAACAATGAAATGGGCAACAGAGACAAAGGAAGCTGGAGAAGACATTTGACAAGCCTATACTAATTAGCAGAAAAATATGTAGGCAGAGTATGGCAGAGGCAGGATGAATGAGGCCATTGTGAGAGCAGGGGAGTGGAGGCAACAGCGGGAGGAGGGGAGATTAGGTTGGCCTGTCTACTGACTGGACCACATGTTCTCATGGCCTGCTTGCTATTCACTTCTTCCCTCACTTTGTGTGCTTACAGAAGAACTAGAGCTTGAACTGCTAGGAATTGTTTCCCAGAATGCAACACAGCAGTATTTACAGAAAGGGTTGGAAAATTATCCGGCACCTTCTCCAGAAAATAGGACTCTAGTTTAATTAAAGTATGTTTTGAAGTTTGAAGTTTTTTTTAAATCCACCATTTTAGTTCTGCTTGCCTTTATTGCAGCAGTCGTACACCAGAGGTCATCATTGTGCAGTGAACTCCTGCTGCTGCAGCTGAATGAGTCATTACCGTGTGAAGAGGGTTAAGCCCACAGACTGGCCTTCTGTTTTTACAACTTGTGCAACTCGGGGAGCTCTCACCAGGGCTCAAACAGCCCCGCACGCAGATTCCCCCCTTAAACAGGATACATTAAGCCTGACGAGCTGCACCAGAACGAGAGCTCTCGCCAAGTCAGCTGACGTCAATCAGATCGCACTGTTCTCGGAGAGTATTTCCTCCGTTCGGTCTACTGTTTCAAAACTAACCTGTTGAGGAATGGGTCGGAGCTGTTGGCGGTCATGGTCCGGGCGTCTTGGCCCATAGGGGAGGACACAGGGTTTGTGCTGCCATCTTGATCCATACTGGTGGGCAGCTGGTTCCTTAAAGCGAGTTCCTGAGGACGATAAACACAGAAAAATCATGAGCAACAACCATCATCAACCCCACCCTTTAACCTCAGGAGCTAATTACACACAGCTTCATGAACACATTTCAGAACACTGCTGAACTCCACACACACACACACACACACAAAAATGTACAATTAGCACACAGGCTGCCACCATGTTGCTCTCCTGATACAGAGGGTCAGATTACATGAGGGGCCGGCCACAGTTGGAGACAATTGTTTTCTACACATGCTGCATCAGATAAGGTTGAGGATATGAAGTCATGTTGTTCTTTTTCCTTCCCTCCGAGTCCTTGAATGGGAAACGGACCCTCTGATCACTATTTTGAGATCTCATTAAACCCTTTAAGGCAAACAGTGGCCAAAAAAGTGAGGCAGCCAATGGGATGTGCGATATATCGATGACACTCAAGACTTTGTCAGCTGAACCGGAAGTTGCAGTGGCTGAAATCACAGTCTTTTGCTGTGACAAAACAGGTTTGGCTCAGCTGACGGCTCATTGGCTCGCACTGTTCAGTGGCGTAAACTGTGATTTGCATAAGATCTACGTACAACCACAGGTGCAGTTAAACCAAAAGCTCCTCAGTGATCCAGACACCCATTCTTCATCACACCTCTGCCATGTGACAAGTCTTGCCCCAGAGCTGAACTCCCTACACAAGCATAAATCCTGCACAGTTAACTACACACTACTATATTTGCAAACACAGTACAGGCCTCTGTAATCCAAACAAAGAAACATTACAGGTATTTCAGGTTTTACAGAATCCCGCTGATAGTCTGATAGAGGTGCTACTTAAATGTATACAGCCTGGTCTGCAGTTTCTGTGCCACTCTCCAGTCTTTAAAGAAGTGTGGATGCTTAGGATAGATGTGCCGACTTTAATGGTGCCCAGTTTGCACCATTAAAGCTCATTTATTATTGTAACTCTCTGCTCCTCTTCCAGACATCACCTGAAAGAGCTGGATGTGGTTTAAGATATTTACATGCTTGTAGAAAGCCGAGAAATTGTTAAGCAGAAATCTGCTTGCTCGTCACATGACGCTCTAAAAAGTAACCAGGTTAGTTAATCATGCAGCACACACTGTCCGCTCTGATGACTTTCATTTAGGACAGCCAAAATCATGTCCCCCTTTTACAGCCTGTTGCCGAGGACACTGTGTACAGGAAGGGCCAAAGTCGCCTCGACTTGTTGAGGCAGCTGAGGTCCTTCAACATCTGCAGGACGATGCTGAGGATGTTCTATGAGTCTGTGGTGGCCAGTGCCATCATGTACGCTGTTGTCTGCTGGGCAGCAGTCTGAGGGTGAGGGACATCAACAGACTCAACAGAATCAGGAAGGCCGGCCATGTTGTGGGCGAGGACCTGGACTCTCTGACAGAGGTGTGTCAGAGGAGGATGTTGTCCAAAATAAAGACCATACTGGACTGTCCCTCTCACCCGCTCCACACTGTACTGACCAGCTACAGGAGCTCGTTCAGCAACAGACTCTGACTCCCACGATGCACCACTGAGAGACACAGGAAGTCATTTCTGCCTGTCTCAATCAAACTACTGAACTCTGAACTGTAACAGTCACTCAGACACTGTACATTCGTGTCATGCTCTTTACTATGTAAAAGTTTTTATACAGTAGTAAATGTGTTCTTCTTTAGATACACCTCAGGGATTTAAATGCCATCTAGGTATTTAGATATTTATTATATTTTTTAATTTCATATTTTAATTTATCTTTGATTTCTATTTGTCTGTAACAAAAAAGATTTTCCCCTTGGGGATAAGTAATTCTGATTCTGATTCTGATTGCATGTACAGTGCTCTCTCAGGTCACTTCCTACACTGTGAACTTTTAACAGTCCGTGTGAACTGTATGGTAAACAAAGTCAGCAGCACTCATTCATAATCATAAAGTGGAGATTCTGGTTATGACACAGCCTTGAGTAAACTACTGGACTCGGCTGCACCACCCTGTGTGGGCGGCACTGTGACACATCACAGTTAGGAAGTGATAAAATTACCACAGATGACTCATAAGACCTCATTGCAGGGTGGTGTAACAATAAAGATGGATCAAAGAGGCTCAGGATCCACCACTATACCTATGAATGCTGACTCATATGTTATAAAGGGCTTTTCAGGAAGTGTACAACATAAACATTATAGTGGGGCACTACATTCAACACATGAACACTCTGAAATGGACACATGCTGAAAACGTTTGAAGCCACAGAACTTTCTGAGGAAGGTTTTTTTTAAAATGCATCCTGACCTGTGGTCTCTGCCGGAGAAGCTCCTGTTGCTTCAGCCTCAGTCTCTCCTTCTCAATCTGCTGGAGTCTCATCTGGCTGTTGCCTCCCATGACTCCACTGTGGGGGCCGGGAGGCAGCGGTTTCACTGGAGCGCTCTGGGTGATCCCCCGCTGGTTTAAGGCTGTAAAAGAGACACAGGACATATTAAATATGAAACCTGTATAAGATGTAATGCACAGACATCTATCGCCACTGAGATGCAGGAGCCTTCTTGAACACAGGTGCAGCTACGTGACTGATATGTTCATGCCCTGAGGTAGGAGGTGAGTCATACAGCTCTCTCTGCATGCACGTGCAGATCAACTATTACAAAGATTATGCAGAAAATATTCTCGTGTGGTATTTCTGTGGTATTGAAAATTGCAAGTCAGCAATTTGGGTCGGCACCATCAGTCCTCTATCCATTCCCGAGAATGAAAGGACACAGTGGTCGGTCGCCATCTTTACAGTGTCCACAGAGTCCACATGATGGACTTATGTTGGTGTGGACCTTACTAAAGAAAGTGTCAATGTTGAGACACATGCAGCTTTAAAACAAATCCATAGCAATCTATCGGTCTGTAACACACCAGCATCCCTGCAGCTGCACCTCATAACACACTTAAAACACTACATAACAAGACAAACAACTTGAGACCATTGTGAAAGGGAGGATCCAGTGCAGCAGGTTGTGTAGGACGACGGAAGTCCCAGCACAAGTTTTCCACCTAGCATCTGAAACAATCACTATTCCTGTAAGACCTGATCCCCTCCCACTCACTGACTAAGACAGGCTTTGTTAGTTTTGCACATTGCATCAGTCATGACTTATCCTTTCATTGTGCGTTTTGTTTTCTTCTAAACAAATCACAGATTATCCCCGGAGGCCCGGCGGCCTCTTTACCCCGTGGGCCTGATGGGTCCGTTTGAAACAAATGATTCTCACACTGTGAAAATCTGACAAATTAATTCAGCATACAACCAATCTACATCAGGTTATGTCTACACTGCAGCACTATTATGTTCCCCCCCACACACAGCAAATGTAATTGCATTGTGCATTAGCACGCTAACTACATGTTTACAATATCAGAACAAATGTGTTTGTACTGAAAACACAGCTGTTCCCCAGTGAAACCTTTGTTTATTCTTTACTGTAGCGGGGGTGGGTCTAATAAACATAAGTATAAAGCAATGCTGCAATCTATGCATGCAAAGTAGGTCATGTATTTTATCAGTGAAGCAGAGACCACGAGGGGAGTAACAGTAATGGAACCAATGAGGAGTCTTGTTTGCTTATGTGCTTGAAGCACCAACCAAAACAAAGCCTTGATGGAGGCGCAATTTTCATGCGGGGCTGCCTCTCTGTGCTGTCCTGCCCGCCCCGGCACCTTTCTCATCACCATTCAATCACTGTCTGTTTACACTATTTCAGGAGCTGAATGAACTGTGGCTGAGGGCTCTCCCTGGGAAGCTCTGAAGGCTCCACCCTGCCCTGCCTTCCATCCCCCTCCTCTCCTCCTCTATCCACACAGACACTGCCTCCCCCACCAACAACCCCACCCCAGAACATGCACACAGAGTCATGGAGCCGCCTTTTTTTTTTCTCCCACACACATCAACAACTAAAATCCATGGGAGAGTGTGTTATTTCTCTCTGCTTCTTATCTTTGAGCAGATACTGAGGCCTTTTGACTGGATGACTCCGCCATCAGGGCACCATTAACTGTTCTCATGACAGCAGCTGTAGATCTGTTAAGGCTTTAAAAGAAGAAGAGTTGCACAAGGACCCACATAAAAAAAAAACAACAACTCGGGCCTTGAATTTTTGACGACGTTTTTGAAGAGTCTGACGGTGCAAGAGACAGCAGTCTGAGCGCCAAAGCAATTTGAAGAAGAGAAGTGACAACAAAACTATTACTTAACCTGCCATCATATTTTACAGACTGCATGGTTAAACTTTCCATTGTTGTGCGTTGCACAGCTTATTGTAGGTTCAGTTTGACCTCCAAATGAAGCGGTGGAAGTAATCTGCATGATCTGGCATGTACGATATTTTCCACAAAACTATGTGAATAAACCAAAGTTGAAAAATAACCGGAATTTTCCTTCAGTGCAGCGGAGTCTCTGCAGAACCCTCAAGTCAAGGACTCCCTCACAGACCAAACAGCCAACCATAAACAATGTTACAGGAGGAACTATGCACAAACAGTGAAGATATGAAAGTAGGGAATTACATGCATGGGTGAGATAGGTGCCAAAGGACAGGTTCACTTCAGGGCCAGAGGCAGACGTAAGTTGACAGAACGTCTGTGTGTGTGTGTGTGTGTCTGTGTGTGTGTGTGAGCGTTTGTGGTTTAAGTCAGCAGCACATACAGGCGGTGATTGCTGGTGGGCCAGCCAGATAAGAGACAAGTTAATGCCGTCTGCCTTTTGTCTTCTTCACGCACTCCTGCAACACAACGAGCCAGCAACACAAGCCCTTATCAGGTCGATCACACTGGCAGGCATATTACACCACAAGATCACCTGGGGCAGCTAGAGCGGAGGGTGTGCCAAGCTGTGGGAAGATCTGTATGTGACCAGGGCACAGCACTTTTAAAGACCTGGTAAATATTTGTCTGCTGTAGATTTAACAAGTTTAATAAAAAAGCTTCCCTGGGAAGGTGTTGTGTTTCTAATATCAAGATAAGCAGAGTTGAGAAAGACTCTGAATGAGAGTTTTATGTGTACTCCGGTCTGCTGTGGGTGAAGCCAGCCTGTGTTGGCTCTGAATGGAAAGATAAATGTTATGTGTGAATTATAATGATACACAGCGGACTAGAGCTATGTAGAATTTCAAGTACTGTCATTTTATTTAACCAAAGCCAAATAAAATCATGCAAAATGTTAAGTTATAATTTGTGAAGCAGAAAGCTGTTGCTCACAAATGTTCCCTTTTATTTACATGTCATAAAGTTTCACTTTATAGCACAAATAATATGAAATACCACCACTATAATTAATATAAACTATGATCATCATCATGTCTTTCTGTTCCTGCTTTGTCTTGGCTAAAAAGAAGATTCACTGATCTTCTAGCTAGCTCACATACACACTATAAACAAAGCTGAAGATGAATTTGATTAACAGCATCTGTTTTTTCTCCCCAAAACTTTCTTCGGTATTGTTTCAGTGAATTCTTTTGACCACAATAACCTTGTAAATCCAAAGTACTGGAGTGGGTACAGAAATGTCAGATGCTGCTGTCAAGTGCTGCTTCATCACGCTGTGAGTACTTGAAGGCATCACGGGTGCCAAAACAGCTTCAAACAAAAACTTTTTGTACTGGAGAGTTTGAGAATCTTCCTCGTACGTATGGAAAAACAACACATCCACATTAGCACCCCACCACCGCCGCCGCCACCTTTTTGAACTCATGGCTTGTTCGCTGCTCACCACCTTCTTGGATCTTTAAGGGGATGCATGCTTATCCCATCGGCATTTTCCCTCTGTTCCTCCAGTTTTCTTTCTTCCCCTTTCGCCTCGCCTCTCCCCACCCCTCCTCCTCCTTCCCTGTCCTCCCCACCTCCCCTCTCACATTGGAGTTCTTTGACTGAAAAGGTCTGGAACAGATTAAGAGTTGGACCACAGAATAAAGAGGCCTGGCAGAGATTCAAGTCTGTCTGGAGCTACAGCAGAATGGGGCTGTGCCTGCGCTGGGCCTCACACAGGGGAAAGCCAGCCGGCAACAACCCCTCAGTTAAAGGCACTCTGCTGCTTTTCTTCTCAAAGCTCAAATTAGCCTCCATTATCAAAGCAGCTGGCTTATGATTGGAGACCTACATAGCAGCAGTATGGAGACTTCTGAAGCTCATTTCTATGCAAAAATGTACAAGAACAAGCTTAAAATGCAAAGAATACATTAGATCGCTCTTCCATCCGCAAAATAATCATCATTTATGTCTGAATCAAAGTTTAGATTTCTCACATTTTTAAGAAATCAGACTAGATAAATATGGGATCAAAGTTAATGTGAAGAAGATTGTATCTCCTGTGGAGCAGAGTTATGTTTATGGCACATAATGAGTTAACACTCTGCCGCTCTCTCTCTCCCTCTCACTCGCTTTCAGGGGCCCAGCAGCCTTGTGTGTTCAAGACTTATAAATCTTCAAAGAGCTTTGCCGATCAGCGCCTCCATCTCTTCCCAGCTGCCCCACTCCACTTACAACTCTGTTTTGAACTTTCCTGCCTGCCTTCAGAGCGGGACACACAATTGATTACAGAAACAAAACACAAAAAAAAACTTGCCCTTTACGTCCCGAGGCTCGATAAAAACCTAAAATTAAACAGGATAACAGGCCGCATGCTGATTCACACATGTTGCCTTTGTGAACCGGGGTGAGCTTCCCAGGGGGAACGCTGCTGTAATGAAAGGATGGCACCTGAAGCATAAATGAGTCAGAGTGACATAAGCAGGAGACTTCATCTCACACAGAAGGATTAGCTCATTCCCATGGCCACAAAGAAGACTCAACACATGTACCTGGCTCTGTCACTAATTCACCTAACTCCACAACCACACACACACACTGAAAGCTAGCTGTCAAACTTTAGCCCGGCCTGAGGGATTAATGGCTAACTCAGCTGTTGTGCTAACACTAAAATGGCTGACAAAAGGTTAGGTGTGAATTTGGAGGGTGGGGGTTTGGAGAAATCTGTTTTGTCAGTCCTGAACAATGTAGAACAGCGGTGTGAACTATGAATCACACAGAATGGAAATTAAACTAATGCAACTGTGAGAATGCACCTCCTATGAAATACACAGGGAAGAGGGAAGTAAACAAACCACAACGTGGAACATTTATGGTGTTTTCCTTGAATCAGAACTGCACCAAACTCACCGTAACGTGGCTCAAGTCGTGGGTCCAGCCAGGATGTGGTCTTGTTCTTGTGGTTGATGTAGTAGATTTCGCCCTCTGACGTAATAGCTTGTTCCCAGCCGTCAGGGAGAGGTCCTGAGGACAGGAGGCAAAACAAAAATCATGTTCCAGAGATGCTGCTGCTGCTGAGATTTTTCATCCATGGCACATTACATAACCATACAGAGATAGAAGGAGCCCCGCCCATTCTGGTGGATCACCATGGACCCTTAGTATTTTTCTGAGCATGAAGATGAGCCGAGCTTTCTTTAACCAGCTAACTCTCCTTTTACACAACATGGCCAAACATTTTGACCTCTTCTAGTGCTCTAGTTATTCTGGATCAGTGGTCAAGTGTGGGTCACCTTCTGTGATTTATGACACACTTATGGCATTGAATTTATTTAAAGGAGCAGGACTTTACCTGGCCGGTCAAACTGCAACACTAAGGCCCCGTTCACACTGGAGAAAGTCATTCCAGCTAGAGTAGGATTGAGCCCAGACAGCCTTTAAGCTGGATGCGTTCAGACCTATTTTCAAATCTGGCTAGCACACAGTTGTGTCCGCACTCAATCCGGCTTCCTCCAGCGTGTTTGCTGTTCTCCAAACCACTAGGTGGTGCCTCGTAATATGGCTAATAATGTGACTAGCCGGATTCGCTAGCATTTTTGCGTTCATTTGCGTTCACACCTGAGCCACATTTGAGCCAATCCTGCTAGATCCACCTCTCGAGGGTGGATCTAGCCGGCTTGAAATAAAACTGGATTCAGCCGGATTGGAGGTGTTCACACTCGGAAAAAAACACATCTGGATTGATCTGGATGCGGCCAAATTCTGCTTAAGCCACATTTTTTTCCCCAGTGTGAACGGGGCCTTAGATATGATCCTAATGTGCACGTGCTAGGACAAATTACAGTAATGCCAGAAACAGGCTGCTCAAGCTCAATATACCCGAGCCAAGCCTCCGCTCATCATTTCTCATCTTTGAATAAATCACTGTTATCAGTCACTGAGAAACCAAGAAGCCTGTTTGTCAACATTTGAAGCCTTTATGTTCTCAGATGAACTGACAGGGTACAGAGTACAGAGATACTTCATCAGTAGACTCTGTTAGTCACAGAGCTCCCAAACATGTCAGACAGGACCTGTAACGTTCTGCATCAGGCTTACCTCACCCAGGGCAAATTCCTGCAGCACGGACAGAAGTGAGGTGCACCGAGTGGTGACATGTAACAACTAGACTGTACCTGACTTCCACTGCACTGCATGCAGTGTGAAAGTAATGTAGTGTAATGTTACACATATATACACATACCGCTGGCTGGGTTCATAAGGTTCTGCTGCTGGACTGGCACAGAGCTGGGTGGGGGGGGCTGGTTCATCAGCAGGGCCTTGCGAGGGTCTTGCCAAGTGGTGGTCTGTTCAATGTGGCTGTAAGGAGACAACAAGATTACCAGGAATAAGTCAAAAGAAAATGTCTTTTTCTTTGCAACCAGTAATCTGTAGGGGCCATATCAGCACGGAACAGAAGGTCACATGCAGGCCCTGATGACTCAGAGCAGTTTCAACAAGCTCTTTGATGAAAACACTCAATCTAACCCCTGCTTTCTGTAAATGGTGACTCTGACAGGAAATCCAACATTTACTCTGTCTGCTTGCCTCATTCTGAGCTGGATATACAAGACTGTTCATCCTTATAACAGACTTAAGATTATGAATAAGACTGGAGAAATGCACCTTGAAAAGTGAAACAGTATGACAGCTGAAAATAAATCAAGTCAAGCTGAAGGGGCTATGACTGGTTTCAAAACAACCATTGTAACTTCAAACAATGTTGCTCCATCTATTTTCTGGCTCATCTTTGCTGGGACAGGAGCGGGGGGGCACTGGGGGAGGGAGGGAGGCAGGGAGGGGCATTGTGTTGCACTCTGTGAAGGCATTGATAATTAGTGCTTTGTTGGTACTTGTTGCTTGATTAAGATGGAAAGCTAATACAGGAAGCCCTCCTCTCCCGAGCAGGACCCTCTCTATTGAGGGAGGGTCAGTCCCAGGGCTCAACGCAGGGGGTCCTTTTTTCCTGGAAGCGACTCGGACACTGCAGAGTGTCAGGGGCTTTAACAATCTGGCGCCACATTTACAAAGCTTTCACCTGCTTGACAAAAGCACAGACTGAGCTACGACCTAAAACCTCACTATTCACTTGTTCTTTTTTTTGTTTTTTTGAACCATCCCATTTAAGAGACCCCCCTCATCTCAAACAAATAGGCACCAAACTCCTGCAGCTTGTTTATGCAGCGCCACAACTCTCAGCAGTGACTGAATTATTTCAATACACATGGTTTAAAAAAAAAAAGAAAAAGAAAAGAGTTTGTGTGTGATGCAATTAAATATTCCCCCTAGCAATCACTTCTGGACGTGTTCTTCCACCCACGGCGTTTCTCACTGTTAATTCGATCCCAAAGCGCCATTAGCCCTGATTTTGGAACAGCTGGGTGAAGTGAGAGATTCAGAGAGTTTCTCTTGGCCTCTGCGGTAATCCCAGCCTGCCTGCCTGCCTGCCTGCTCTCTGTCCCAGGCCAAAGAGCGAGAGAGGGCCTGACTCAGCACTCCTCCCCCTGACACAATGCAACCCATTTTGAAGCCCCCCTCTTGTTTATGCTTTATTGATCAAAGGAGCTGCCAAATCCCCTCTACCAAACCCTGCCCCCCCCTCTCTCTCTTTAACCCAGCCCTCACACACACACAAACACCACAAACCAAGCAAAATAGCTGGAACTGCTCAGACTAGAGGGGGCCCTTGAGAAAGAGAGGTCACAGGGAGCAGGGGGGGGGGGGGGGACACAACTAAAAAGAGTGAAAGAGTAAAAAAAACATCTATGGAAGCAGTCCTCCTGAATTCCATTGGCTGCGTGTGTTGCTGTGGTTCTGTTACAGTCTGGGCGCCCGCCCTGCCCCCTTTCGCTGCCTCCTTCCCACTCTGGAAACTATGACATTTATTATAAAAGGGGAGGGAAGAACAGGGGAGGAGACAGGGAGACGAGCACTAGGATAAGGGAAGGGAGGGTTGTATTGTAAATGAGAGGCCTGCACATCCTGGCACACCAGTGCCAAACATAAATGCTACAAGTCGGGGGAAAAAAAAAACATGTGTGAGCCTCCAAGGTACCTGATTCTCTGAGCGGTGCTCAGATGAAAGTACAAATATTGAATCTTCCTTCAGTTTCTGACTTTTGTTGTGCAATCAAAACAGATGTAAACAAAGCCTGGGCTCAAAATGGTGGTGATAATAATCATTAAGGCCTGTGATGAAATCCACACGCTTCCAGCTCAGCAGCACTGTATTCAAACAGCAGATACGTGGGAACTGAGAGAGCTGGTAAATCAGTTACCACCAACCAGTAATTCATCACCAGGTTTCAAAACTAAAAGATAATCCATTCACTCAACCTGCCCTGAGAACCCTAATATGGTCAAAAGCCACACACCGCTTCCTGCAGGCCAAACATAAAACAAAACAATGTCATGGCAACTGTTGGGACGGCTGGAGGCCACCACCAGTTGCTGTCAGGAATTGCTGATGATCTGCAACCTCCACAGTCACAACTGCTCGGTGTTGTCTTTACACGTCTCTGACACCACCACAAGCTCAGCAAGGCAGCTACTGCGCCCTCCCTCCCTCCCCCCGCCCTTAAATCTAAACTGCATCCCCTGGGCAGGGAGACAAAATGGTTGTGTGGGTCTGGTCTCGTCCACACAAATGCAACTTGATGTTTATACAAACCAGCAGGTTTTACAGAAGAGCCAAAACTGACAGAGACTTTTCAGATCAACAGTATGTGTTTAGTGTAAAACCCCACAGTCTGTATCTTACTGTGGACATCGCCATAATTTTCTGTTCGGTGTTATGTTGTGAATCACCAAAGACAAACTGTAACCCATAATTAGCTTCTTCTGGGGAAACTGTTAATGGTTGTAAAAGGTGCTGCAGCCAAGAAGAGCACTCAGTGGTTCACAGGTGACCGGAGTGTCATGTTTGTATTTCTGTATCACAAGCGTGGCATCGCTGCACACTCCTACCACTGTGACCGGACCGCTTGGTAGCGTCTCCTTTCCCTCTATGGATCCTCAGCTGTTCAATCTGCTCTGTAAATATATTTTAAATCCAAATTCAACTTTTTCAAAATGGCCGATATATTCCCTGAGAAATACTTCCTCACTGCTCCCACCGCTGGGGCCACTTGGGCGTAAGCTTTTGGTAGATAAGCATAAATTAAGCTTAACTGTGGAGTGCAGAGTAAGATCCATCCCAGCACTTGACATGTTTGATTGATGACCCACTTATCAAATAATTGTAGTTGGAGGAGAGATGGAGACAAACTGTATCAGTGGTTTTTACTCTCAGCGGCCTCTAACCTACTGAAAAAGTCTGAATACTGCACTTGTTGTTTCACAGACTTCATCTAATTACTGTACTATGACGAACTAGTATGACAAACACACAGACTGCCTGTTTACGCTCATGAAAGCTGCGGCCTTTACATGTGGCTCTGAGGAGAATGCATTACCCAAAAATAACCCGGCGCTGTGGTTCAAATGTCTCCGAATGAGCTCCACTACCTGCAAACCTGCAAAACATCGGCTCTAAGCTTGATTTGTTTATTGCACTGAAATCGCTTCTCTTCTCTTCGATGCCAGATGTCAGAGGCCTGTGTGAACACTCCCACAGCTGAGTTGTCAAATGTTAAATATGGGATCTTCAGGCCGCAGGGGGACTCCACCCAGGGAGTGTATGTGCTTGGAAGGTGGTTGAAGCCAATGACTAAAGAGCACGCTGAGGGAGGCCAGATGTAATCAGGCCCTCTAAGATGAGGATGACCACCTCCACTCTGGTTTTGACCAGGGGATGCATGGCTGCCTCTCTATCAGCAAGACATCATCAAAAGAGATTATTGGGGCAACCTCCGTGACCCCATTGTGGCTTTAATGTTCCCTTTGAAGGGCGGCATGTACCTCTACTTACTAATGAAGCACCTTATTCACAAAGTGGCAGCTTTTACAGCTGTTAATTTACTTGAAGGCTAATTTTATTAAGGGTGACATTAATTAACGTGTCCTTAATTTTTAATACCTCCTTCACCACCTCTCAGTATTTAAAAGAGTGATGATTCTTCATTCAGCTCGTGCTCTCTTTGCCTGAGTATTTTTGGAAACTCCACCTGAGAGGGGTCCACTTCTCAGATACTACATCTCTGTGGAGATGCCCTCAGTGACAGTGGAGGCATTGATGTCTGAAACAGAGGTGTTACATCAAGACTTTGGTAAACACAAGTCCCGACTTTCTCACAGTCCCGTTTGTGTGCTGAGCTGACAAGCCACAGTGGAACAGGAAGGTTCTTGTCTGTGTGTGGTCAATAAACCAAAAGTTTGTCAAACACAAAGTTGCTCCAAATGAGGGCCAACAGCTCCGTCTTCCCAGCACCATTTGTGACTGACCAAGTGGCCCCCTTTCAGGACAGCTTGGCATGAAATCCAACCTGTGCATTCATAACTTTAAGACTCAATAGATGACAATCAATACTATGAGACGATCAAAGTTCAGCGAGCTACAGTGATAGAACTATACTAATGCAGTTTTTTTTTAAGTGTCATATCTGTTTAACGTCTCTTTGTCCACACCGCCCGAATATAATGAGAGCATATGGTCCAAGAAGTTAACAGTTTGATCTTTCCTGCTCACATATGAGGTCTCTGACTTGTATGTAGTGCAACAGATGTTCAGGAAACCCCAGACAGCTCGTGTAGTGTTCCTCATCACCTGGCACTGTGCAGAATTACAGACAATAACCATACAAAACAAACAGAATGCCCCTAAAACAGTGACTGATTTAATGAATGTGAATAATCTGATCGATTCCAATTAATCTAAACTTGGGAAAAGAAATAAGCTGCTTGTGTGGAAACCAGGCTCATCAAAATGTTTAGAAATCCAATTTAGAAAAGACAAAAGTGTCCGTCAACACTCAGCTCTACCTGCCCCTGAGGGCAGACAATAGCTGTACCAGCCCCCCCACACACACAACCAAAGCTTTCCTCTGCTTAGGGCTGACTTCCCACGAACTAAAAGCTCTTTCAAAGCTGCATTTAATAAGGCCCCGGAAACGGTGATTACCCCTCCTAGTTCACCGGTGTGTCTAAATTAGAAACCTTCATTAGTTTATGACCCAGCCCTGGAGACCGGCCCTGCCCCCCCCACCCTCCCCGTCCCACAGCACTAAGCAAGGTGACCCAACCCCAGTGCCCCTGCTGTCGTAAATCAAAGACTACGGCAAACTGCTGGAAGAAAGAGGAGGAAAGGTCAACAGACTGTGTTGACACTCTCACAGTCTTTGTTTTTATGTAGCAGCCAAAACAAAAGTGAAGATTTGATCCTAACCAAAGCTTATCGACAATAATTATTAAAAATTATTGTTTGACAGATTAGTTAAATGATCTTCTAATAATTAATTTAAAGACTCTGTAAGCGCGGTAACACTAAAATCAATCATAATCACTGATTAGAATTCACACCAAACTCAACAGGAGCTGAACATTTCAGGTGTGAAGAACGTGGTAAACCTCTTAACAAAGCCCCTGCTCTCTCACCGCCATCTTTATACTTCATGTCAGCCATTTGTCTATTTTGGGAAGGCTCACATGAGTCTCAACAGGCCTGTGGTCTGAATAAAGATCAGTGTTTCACTGCTGGGACAAAGGGAGGGCCAGCGTTTCTCTTGGCCCCTCTTCTAGTCATCTCCACATGGCTGCCATTTAACTCCACTGACACAAAAGAAGCAACCATCACAGAGTCACGGCTTCATTCACACCAGCCTGACTTTTAAAGGGAGCTGGACGCCGAGTGGTCGCTCCTTCCAGACTGTATGGTGCACTAACAAACAGAAAAACCGCACCTTTAAAAAAAAACTTTCCCTGGAGTTGATTTATCTCTAAGGACAACAGCGGTCACCAGAGTGAAATGTGAGCCCCCCCACCCCACTCTCTGTCCTGCTAGCTGGTGACTGACTCCCCACCCCCACCGGTCTGTCCATCCATCCCATCCACCCACACACTCACCCACACACACACTCTGCCTCACTCCCTCTGCAACACGTCTTGGTCAGATAGCCCCTGTTTATAAATAGGGGAGTGTCTTTTCCAGCAGCTCTGCTGAGGCTGCCTTAATTCCAGATCAAATATCTGAGCTTTGATGTTGCAGAGTATGGAAGATGTCTCCTCGAGGATTTCCTTACTGGAACACAAACACTGTGCACGCTACATTTATGTCAGTGCAATAACCTGCCAGTTGAGACACAAGCATTTACAGAGCGACTCAAGTCTGTGTCCAAGTCTGGAACTTCACATCAGGAAATGAGTCTTTGAGAACAGTAAGGGAGGCCTGACAATAAGCTGCAGCACTGAGTATGCAGCTATATACAACAATATGGATTTTTTTTGGTGTATATTGAAACAATTCATCAGTATTTAAATGTCTTCTTTCAGAATGTGCTCTAGTCGTGTTTTCTGTATCCACGTTAACCAATCAATCACAGATAGTAGCTGCCTGCCTGCTGCCCTGTTTGTTTAGAATAAAAACAACTGGGCTAAAGCTTTGATAATTCTGCAATTCTTATATAACAGGGAAAGATTACAACTTGTTTTCATAATAAATAAAAAGTGCAATCTTCCTACAAACAGGCTCAAAAGAGAGTTTATTAAGATTTTCTAATCAATGATCAATGATCCTAGGAGAGTCTTTGAGAGAAGTGTTTTCATACCCACACACACACACACACACACACACACAGCAGTCCTTTTTTTTCTAGTTACAATTTCAGAAGGGCCAGATGTTCTCCAGATGTGCGACCTTAAAACATCTGGTAATGGAAGCTCCTTTTATTTTTTTGGTTTTGATCTCAGTAAATGTGAGGCTATCGTGTTTGTTCAGACTCGGCGTCTGAGAGTAACATTTCCTAGAACTGACAACATGTTGCCTTGAACAGAGCCGACAATGACGACTTTCAAAGTCAAATCTCCTCCAAACACCAGCGGCTGAGCTTTTTTTCTCTGAAACGTTGCACAATGAGCAGACTGCATTAACATAAATTGTTGACAAAGACGTCACGTTTATGTATTACAAAAAAAAAAACAGAGAATACAGCCTCTCACAGCTGATTCAGCCTCCGGCCTCTGGCTCTGCACCTTCAGGTTTTTAACTTTGGATCACTGCTGTGGAGAAGATCTGCTGGTTTTGCAGATGAGTTTTGCAGAACTGTCTGTCCTTTTGCTGTCTGGGGCAGCTACAGTGGTCCATTGTTTCAACTGAAACCTGAGACCCAGAAAAGGAACACTACATACAGCAGCAGGCCCTCAAAAGACTCCTCTTGTTTGCAGAGGCCACCAAATTTAATAACCTACAATTTAACTATTGCTATTGTCTCCTTGTAAACACACACTGACCACCATTGTGCACTGTAATAGATTTGAAAATCATAATCAGCATAAAGTCTGAACAGAGCTGCAGTATGAGAGGACCATCTCAAGACGGATTGTCTCAGCTGAAACTGTCCGTTCTCTGCAAAGGTTATGTGCCTGTGTCTGTGCTATGCTTCACCACACTGCACGTGGTTACATCTCTTATAATTTACTTCATTGTTACACAGTAATGCTCAAAGTTTGCTTCCGAGTACACCTACTTGAGGAAGTATCTCTGGCCGGAGGAAGTCTTGGCCATCTCCCACCCAGGGGGCAGAGGCACGTCATCAGGAATCTCATAAGAAGACTGACGGAGATGTTGAGGAGAGGCACCTGCTGGGGCCAGGCCAGACATGGAGCCACCAGAAACGGCTCCCAGCTGCAGGGAGGCCGGGGACGAGTGGGCACGGACGTGGTGGGGGGTGAGCACTCCGCCGCTCCCAGCATCAGTGCTGGCCTGGGTCAGGAAGAGACAGCATCTTGTGAGTAAATAATCCCACAATGAAACATATCCTTTCATAACAAACTGGACATTATACAGATTTAATTTATACTTAAGTACATATTTAAAAAAAATCACACTGTTCATGTTTAATTACACGTCACATGTATCTGTTGCTGTGCATGTGTGGGCAGGTCTGAGTGTTGTTTAGGTCCTGGGAGAGGTGGGGGGAGGAGATGGGGTTGGTGGGAGGTCTACGGGAGAGCGCAGACTCGGCTGCACAGCGACGCATGCGCACTCATTGCAAAACTCCTGAGTCTCACCGATCCCCACAGTTGTGTGTAAAAGGGGGAGAGAGAGGGGGGGGGCACAGGGTGAGGCAAATGAGGGGGGGGGGGGGGCAAAATAGAAGAAACTAAACTAATATATTTTTGGTTTTATTTGAAAATGAGAACAAAGTTTCTTAATTATTTGCATTTAAATGCACACAAACATGTGAATTGTTGAAAACATTGGCAAATATCTTGAGTTCACTTATCCTATGGAGACAATCTGACAACTTATTTTCCACAGTTTCCTATTTTCTTTGGCTCTATTTTAGTAACTAAGACAGTGTAATTACTCCAGACTAACTTATAAGCATGTTTGTTGTCATGTGGCTTGTTTGTGTCAGAGGAAAATAAACACTTTAAAACACCTTCAAAAGAAGATTTCTGTGCACACTTTAGGATGTCACCTTAAATGTACCCTCTCAGTGCATTAATTGCATAAAATATATTTTAATTCTGGGAATAATGGAGAATAAAATTCATCTGAAAACAACTTTGAAAGTGTGGTAAAAGTTGAAGTGACAGGCCTGCAGGCCCCACAGTGAGGGCCTCGCTTTCATTTCTGAGAAGGGGCCGGAGGAGAAACAGGGCGGGCTTACTTGTCTGGAATGGGACTTTGGTTCTGGAGGTTTGAAGAAGGAGTCTGGCAGCTTCCTCATCCTCATGGGCACAGAAGGAGGCATGATGGAGCCCTTCGGGTTCATCACGGCGTTAAAAAGCGCCTCCAGGTCGGTCTCTGAGTCGCCCCGTACGTGGACGATCTGGTGTCCGGCAGGAGGGTTGTGCTGGCTCGGATCCATTGTCCCAGAAAACAGTCTGCGAACTTTACGTGTCCCAAAATGTCGCGTTCAGAAACTCACACAAAAACACAAAGTTCGGCCAATCCCCAAACTTTTTTCTCCGTCTCTCTCTCTCTCTGTGTCTCTCTCTCTCTCTCCGCGCAGCAGGAACTCTGGAAATCACGACAGTCAGTCGAAGTTTTTCGGAGTCATTCTAAAGTTTAACAGCGAACTTCTTCACTTTCCTCCAAAGTGTGTTAGCTGTCGAAATCTGCAGTGAAACACAGCGTTTCCTTGTTGTTTCCTGCTGGCATACTTGTGAATGTAACAAAGCGCATATCTACTCCACACTGGAATCTATGTTGTCGTCCGGTCCCAACTTTCCTTCCCCCCCCTCACACCAAAAAAAAAAAAAATCCGCACAGGCAGCCGCAAAAAAAGCGAAAAAAAACAACAAGACGCACAACAAGCGCAGACTGGAAGCTGGAGCTGGGCTGGAAACAGATTCACAGCTCACAGAACAAATCTCAGCAGCTTCACTTTGTAGAAAAAAAAAACTTTTGCTCCAGTCGGGTCTAAACTTTTGGGCAGGACATCAAACTTTATGACTCATGGGATGTCTGAGCTCCAGGGGCGGCGCTTGGATTTAATTGGGACGGGAGTCTTTAAAGGGACAGTCCGTGCAGAGCAGGGGCCCACATTCACACCACAGAGCTGCACACACACACACACATGCATGATCATTAATCTGCACAACATACACACTGATTTTCTTTTATAGTGAAAGTAAACAATCATTATTTATATGTAATTAATCAGATATTGGCTGAAAACCACCTAAAAGCCTTAAATTATGGGGGCTTTGGTGCAAATTAGTTACAAATAATTAAGCATAAACGATTTAATAGTGGAAAAACAAGGAAATTATTAAATGTTAAAATTCTAATCCTTTAAAAATAAATGCATAATTTTAATTTTCCATCTGATATTTCAATGTCTGACTTGACAGATTATTCTGGCCTCTCGCTGTTTACCAGCCGTGAGGCGACATGAATGAATTTTCCCAAGATGCTGAACAATAATCCAGAAGCACGTTTGCTCAGTATATGTACAATGGTACTATTTTTTTTGTCCTCACTCTGTCTTTTTATTACAGTGCTCATGAAAAGTAGAGCCATGCAGTTCCCACAATTGTTATGCTAATGAGACCCCTCTTCCATTGAGAAATCATTTTGTCAAGATCCACCCTCTTTGGATACAGAGGCTGTGTTTCAGCTTTTCCCATACATCCACTGAATGAATGATTATGAAGCTCTGACACTGTAAAAGCTCCGCTTCCCTCCGCCGTGCACACACATTCACACATAAAACTTTTCATCTGTTATTATATGTTGTTGTTGAGTTTGACTCTCACATTCAGCCATGTTCATAAAAACTGGATTCTAATAATTGAATTAACTTTGAAATGTCTTTCTGATTGCAGGAAACATTTTGTGCACACATGCTGCCAGTCAAAAGATTCCCCATTGTCTGTGTGAAAGTGCTCATTTTCACATCATTGTAACGCACTCAGACACATTAAAGAGATGGACTGCAGTGTCCTTGCAGCCATTAAGAGGGAGGGACCACCCACCAAGCAGAGTTTGGTCACTTTTGGTCAACGGCCCTCTGAAGGGGGTCCCGTTCCTGCAGCAGGACATCAGGAGAAAGACGTGATTTAACAGAATCAATCTGAAGACATCTGAGACAGACAGACAGAGAGTGGACAGCTGGATCAGATCCGCTTGTTTAAAATGCTTTGGTCTGCTGCTGTTATTATGGGATGTAGTGACGCACAGTGTTGCTACAGACAGATGAGCAGATGGGAGCTTGGCTGCCCCCTGCAGGGTTTAGTGAGTACATGCACCCTGTTGGCACAGATCCTAATAAACAAACTGCACCGATGTGTGTGTGTGTGTGTGTCTCCCTCTGCTCTGTTCTATTGTTGGACAAAGTGTATTTTTGCAGATGCATATTGTTCAATAAAAACAAACCAATTTAAAAGAAAAAATTGAAAAAATGAGACGTTTTGTTTTTATATCCAACACTGCCAGACACACACTCATTCACTGCATGTTAAATGGACTGTAACTAAACAAGGCAGAATGCGTGTGAGATTAGGCTTCACAGCAGACCACGGCGCAGGCTTGAACTTGCATCTGTGGAAATCTCTTCTCTTATTTCCAGCACTCTTGCCCTTTCTTGTCGAGTTTCTGGGTGTTGTGCTGGCTTGGGCTTAAATGTCATTACGCTCACCATTGTACAAATATAATGGTTTAATGGTAGCAGGCCAAAAGGAACAGAGTCCAGGACCAACCTGCAGAGGAGCAGAAACCCAGTCAATGCTGTCCTTACATAGTAGTTCACATGTTATTATAGGTTCACCTGGGCATTTGTTAATATTTCCCCTCCCTGCTCCATATCAGGCCATTTTATTATTTCACAAACCTAAATAATGTGTAATGTCACAGTGTCGAGGGCTTTGTGACCAGGATGGTAATGTGCATGTAAACACACGCTACAGCAGCATGTTGTTGGAAAAGTCACACCAATGACACCTGGCCATTTTCCATGTAACTGAGTTTTTTTTTTTTTTTGTTTTTTTTTGCACTTAACTTCTTGTCATGACTCCATGTGACACACCACTGTCACATCCCTGTTCAAGGCCTCGTTCTGAAGAAACCTGCAGTTAAGTTAAAAAAACGACAACAACACTGTTTCATCACTGTTCAAACGAGCTCGGGCTTCCTCCACCTCTTGGAGCAAGTCCTAGCAGGCCAGCTGAGGGGCAAAACCAGACACGTCGGAGGAGGAGGAGGAAGAGGAGGAGGAGGAGGGGCAAATGAACTCACATCAATAGTCCCTACAGCTTTTCTTTCCTCCCTCATGCACCTATTGTTTGGCAACAGAGTGCCTAATTAATAAGCACCAGCTAACAGTTAAATAAATATTAATGCAACTATTATTAAATAAAACGAGGCCTAATAGCACGGGTAAAGTGCAGGACAGAAGCCCCGTGGCAGAGGCTCAGCTGGCAGATCCAGCAGGTCGAGTCTGGTAATCATCTGTTCAGCAGCCGCTGCAGGAGGAGGAGGACAAACACACCTTGAAGGTTGCAACACTCCTCTCTACAGGAGAGGCTTCTGGGCCTCAGTTCATTTATTGACTGGCTGAGAAAACACAACGCACACATACTGAAATAAGTCAACGTTATCAGTATGTATGCTGAGATTTATTGAAAAGTTTCCATTCGTTTCACTATGTTAAATAAAGCTTTGAGTATAAGAGCAGCCTGCACAGTGTCACAGGCACTTTGGTACTCTGCACTGCAGCTGATCTCTTGGATCCTTAGCTGACTCTCGCAGGCACATTTGGTGAAACTTATTATTATTATTTTTTTTGCAGTGGCTTATTAAAGTGCTTGGTTTAAGTCAGACTTTCTTCTGGGAGCGGGGGCGGCTGGAGGCACGGTGCTTGTAATGGTTGGTGCCTTTCACATCCTTTGTCTGAAAACAGAGGAAAAAGGAAGCTGAATAATAAAACATCTGAACAAAGTTAACTCTTTCTATTACAGAGGAATATAAACGCTTACGTGTGGTGCATCCATAAGTAGACCGTGCATGCCAGTATTTCCCACCATGTGTTCATGCACACCTATAAACAGTAACAGGTAGAGGAGGTTATTATTGACCCCTCTCTGCAGAAGGTGCATGTGTAAACAGGCCTGGCAGAGGGCTCACAGTGCAGCTGGTGGTTCAGTCTGTCCAGAGAGAGAAGGATTTTCTGCTCCTCCAGGGAAATGGCGGTGCGCTGCTGCACAGGCCTCTCTGTTTGGGCTGTCTCCATGGCAGCCATCATATCTCTTTCTGCAGCCAGGTGTAACTGGGCTTCACTGTCAAAACCTGAGAGCACAGAGCTGCGTTAGAGGCAGACACTCACCCGTTCCCACTTGTCCTCTTAGACAAATGTAAAGGTTGTTTTAACTACAATGGAAACCAAGCACAGTGAACTCAATACCTTCATTTGGAAAGGCCGTGTGGTGGGTACCTAAGAAGGGTCTAACTGGCTCAGAGGTTGACTTTGGTGGCTACACGAAAGAAAAGAAACACATGTTGAATCCTTTAAGTCTGAGCTTACATAATGTACATTACCAAACACATGCACAAAAACTGCCCACTTGACTCCATGTGGAATGTCTCGGCTTGAGGTCATAAATCGCTGCAAATAATCAGTTTCACCAACCCTATATGGACCTCATGAGAGGGACTGCATAACAGAATTTACGTGTTCAAACACACCCAATAACTGATCTTTGGCAATCATTCTTCACTCTTTGTCCCCACAGGGCAGCTACTGCACCACTGCACATGTACCTGAGTGCTTAGGAGAGATCTTCTGTTGCTGGCAGATGGCCTGCTCTGCTCAGCGCTCGGTTTCCTCGCAGCTCGCCCACTCTCCTGGGCCTGTCTTCGAACTGTGCTTTTTGCTAAAAGAAGATGCATTTGCTGAAATCTTTTTGACAGAGTGCTGATGTAGGAACAGATGCTGCTTGACTGGATGGTGCTGCTGTTTCTGCTAGAAAAGCTGAAGTACATTGATTTATTTGTGCTATTATAAAACATGTGATGCAAGAATATGTGCAGCGCCAAGTTTTTAAATAGAAGGGAGCTGATGTGACTATAACTGTACACAGCAAACATGGCATTGATTAGCACGGCTTTGAGGCATGACAGACAGCAGGCCATTGTGAGGCAGGAAGTCAGCTGAGTTTATTTTAACAGCTATTACTGACTTCCTGGTGTCAAATCAGGTGCTCAAGATCGCACTGTCCTTTTTCTATATCAAGACATCAGTTATCTAATCTATAGAACTGTGTACACATGAAAGTTCAGCAGTGCTGCTGTTACTCACATTGTTTAAGTCAAATAGCTAATTAAGCCTGAGAGGAAGTGACAACCCTGCAGGCGAGCAGACTAGGCGTAAACTGTGTGACAGGCTGCGGGCCAAAGTATACATTACCATCCTTGGTGGATAAGGCAGCGCGGACACCGTGCCAGAGCTGTGAAATCTCCTTGTCTGTGGGAGTGCAGTCTAAACAGAGGTCTCTTTCATTGTACGCCGCCCCTCTCCTTCTGCAGTGGTTGTGAGTTTCCTGAAGACCCGAGGTTAGCGTGCTCTTCGTGTGGGCGTCTGAGAAGGGGCAGGTGTGTGTGGGCGGCAGAGGTGTGTACATGACAGCGCTGTCTGTTGCGAGTACATGCTGTGTGTAGGTTGAGAAAATGGCCTCAGAGTTGTTCTTGTGCAGGGCCTGCTCCACAGCCAGGGCTGGTTTGTAGTGGATGCTGACGGGATCCATGCCATATGGAGTCCTAGTGATGCACGGCGTCTTTTCCTCAACTGGTTCCATCCTAGGAGGCGGGCGGGGCACCATCGCCTTCCCCTGGGTTCTGGCAATCTGACCAACCTCGGTGGCATATTGAGGTCGCATGACGGTGCCCTTTCTTGTCCGTGAGGAAACAGGACCCGCTCCGGCTCGAGCAGGGCGCTCTCTCCAAGGGACTTTGGGGCCGGCGGTCCTGTTGCTGCTCCGCGGCACCTTGACCTCATCTGCTCGGTCGTAGGGCAGGCTGACTTGAACCCCAACATCTGCCCACGCTTCTTTTGTAAAGTGATAACCGGCGGAGGCTGCCGAGGTCATGCTGGGGGTCCCTGAGACTGCAGTGAGACTTAGCTGGTGGTCCTCTAAGTTGTGTTTTGACCTGCCTTTGATCTGTTTCAGTAGGTTTTGCTCTTTGGCTTCAAGTTCATCGAACCAGCGCAGCTTCTTCTTGACAGCACTGTTGCCCCCCATGCTGGCTTTTGTCCTTGTTAATTCCACACTGTCTCTGATGGCTAACGCTACTTGTTTTGCAAACATCAAATGGCCTGACCCGTACACGCACGTGGCGTCTCCTGACAGATATTTAGACTGCTTTTTGAGGATTCCTTTGATAAACTGGACTTCACAAACGGAGTGAGATGTGGCCACGGACACGGGGGCTCTGTGGACGTCCTCCTCAGGACATTTCTGCATGTCAGACTGGATATTAGACGAACGTGCCTTCTGCTGTGACAGCATGTTTATGGCCTTCTCGGTTTTGGGCTCGGAGCTGGAAACCTTGTTGAGATTGTTTATGAACGCACTGTGCTCCTTCTGGGATGAGACAGGCCGGTTTTCTCTTCCTGTTTGCTGTAAAGTTCCTTTTGTTGACACGTTATTTGTTGTGGTATCGCTCAGAAACATACCTGACTTTGGGAGAGCCAGAACATTTAAGTCTTTACTGTTGCCATTTTTAGGAGGCGAAGGGACGTCTGTAGCTGATGGATATTTGCATCGTCGGTCCTCGTGTGTCCTCTGCAGGTTGGGATCCGGCTCTCTGTTTGCCTCCGTGTTGTCACTGGGACTGTTTTGTTGGGACTTTACCTCAAAGTGCTCTGGGTCTCCACTCATAATTTCACAAAGAGATAGTAAGTTACAGTTGTGCTGAGCAGGCTGGGTCTTTGCTTTGGGTGTGAAACCCCAGGAAGCTTCAGAGATGTTAGCCTTATCACTGGGCCAGTCAGAGTCCTCCTGTTTCCTCTGCTTTGGTTCGAGCAGTTTTCTTGAGTTATCACCAAGAAGCCTCATCGCTGAGAACGAAGTGAGGTCTGATGTGGGACACAGATCGTTTTGCTTTCTCTGCTCTGGATGGGTTTTCTCCGAGTGAAGCAAAAACGATGAAAAAGAACACTGCAGATTTTTGGGACTCGGGTTCGTCTCCTCATTGTCCAAACTGTCCTTACTCAAGGGACTTTCAGAGTTACAGCAGTCCGACAGGTGAGTGCCCTGAAGCAAAGGGGAAAAACATGGTTTACAATAACATTAAGATTAAAAACCACAGTTACAGTCTGATGTGGTAATAAAAGGAAAAAAGGAATGGCTTCATGTCACCCTGCTGCCCCCTACAGGTCAACGTCTATAGAGCAAAAAGTTCACTAATTCAGCCCTGCAAATGTGCTCAGTTATAGATAATTGATTTCTCCCATTGTATCACTATACCTGTCATCAGTTTCAGTTAACTGTTAGGCCTCCGATCCAAACTACACTCATCTAATTAATCCATTTTTTTTTATTTTGAAATACTTTCATAATCCCATCAGGGAAATTGCTTAAGGCTGCCCAGCAAAGAGCGCCACGCACCAGTGAGTACACTGGAGGAAATGCAGGTAAAGTGCCTCACAACGATGACGAGGAGTTGGGATCGAACCACCAACCTTCCTGTTATTGGACAACCCTGCCACTGAGCCACCGCTGCCCAATTTCTAATCAATGTCACCGATAACAAAGACTAACTGATACACTGCACTCTGGTTTATACTCTTTAAGAGTAGTTACAGAGTGGCCTGCTGAAAAAAAAAAACAACTTAAACACCTGTGGACTGGGATCCTGCAGCTTCTCTGTGCGGCTCTGTTCCTGGAGCAGCTTGGTGTAGGCCTCCAGAGCAGAGAGTGCTTGGCGATGTGAGGATTTAGAAACTGTGGGCGGCTTAGGAGGGGGGCTGCAGCTCCTTTAAGAGAGAATATATAAACACATACATATCCACAACATAAGTATCCCTAAAAACACTTCATTGTGAAATGTTTACCTGCTGGCATTGGCGGTGCTGGACAGGAAGGAGGACTGTCGGCTGTATGAACCCAAGCTGCCTTGAATTTGATTGAGTGCATCTTCAATATTCAGGACATTTCTTTTAAAAGCTGCAATGAAAGCAAACCAGAACGTGGCATGACTGTGGGTGTGGCCGTGTTATTTCTCAGTTCTAAGCGGTGCACACATTTACTAACATTGTCTGCGTCTCTGAGACGGAGGCAGGTGGGCTCTCTGGAAGCGTTCGGTCGCGTCCTGCAGTTGCTGTCTGCGTTGCTGCAGGATGTTCTCCCTCAGCTGCTGCTCCTGCATGTCCCACTGCTTCTGTCTTTCGGCCAACGCCCTGAGCCGTGAAGAAGAGCACAGCATGAACCCGGGGGCCGCATTTTAACTGATTAAATCCAGTCTGGCCATGTTTTGGATACAGAAACCCGAGTCTGTTTCTCGAGATATGCTTTCAGCATCGTCATTAATAAATTAAAGCTGCCATTCACTGCTGGGTTCACCAAAGCAACCATTAATATCATCAACAGGGTCAATCAAGTTCAGCATTAAAGTGAGATTCTGTTTCACAGGGGAAACCGGTGAGAGCAGCTGAGAGCGACAAGTGGCCGATCAAATGAACAGAATCTATTATTTACTGATGCAGCTACAAATATGAATAAGAGTTTTTAAATGGGATGAAGAGAAGTGACGCTTCAGTGACCGCTCGGGCCCAGCAGATCTATTTTCAGGTCTAGACAGCAAAATCCTGTCAACACACCATCAATCCCTCAAAGGTGCTAAGCTCACAGCAGAACTATAAGCTGCATGCTGAGCACCGGCACAGAAGCCCTCTTTGTGTGGTTGCTATTATAATGTTAATTAATCATGATTATGAAAAAACAACAACAACTGACTTCCTCCGTCGGTTAGTTTCCACAGAGAATTTGCGAGATCTGGCTCTGCATAACTTCTGCTCCTCAGCCAGGAGTTGTCTCTCACTTGCAAGGCCTCCATCAGCTCCCAAACGTGGATTTCTGGAAATAAACATCTAAGGAATCAAGTCATAAAGAGAAGTCGGTGCATAATATGTGTCAGCTGAATCTAACAAGTGTGTAGCGTTCAGTTCTGACTAAATGTGAGCAGGATACGAGTGGTAGAAGAAGTTATCCTGAAGAACTTGCATCCTCCGAGGCTGTGATCAGTCAAGCTGCTAGCTGCTGCTAATAACTCGTCCTTTTTAGCTAACTGTGCTTCGTGCTAAGTCTTTAACCATTTTCAGGACGAAGACAAACTCGTAAATAAAATCTTTGAGTCCACATGGCGGCAATGGTTAAAAAAAAGTAAGAATAAAGTGCGAGTTGAAGTTGATCCGTCCGGTCTTCAGCTGTGTGTGTACAGTCCCTCCATGATAGCAACCGAGGACGCAGTTCCTTGACAACCGGGAGAGATGGCTGTTGTTTCCGGTACGTCCAGCAGAGGGCGCATGACTCACACATAACACGTAGGTGCTGCCTTCACGTACACCCGGAAGTGTCGTAATCTATGTAATAAACACAAAGTAGGTTATATAGATGGATTTTTTTTAAAAAAAACAAGCGAAACAAAAATGAATCAGAGGAGCGAGCAAATAGAAAATCGATACGTTGATTTAACAATACATTCAATAATAGGTAACATAGTCATGTGTGTATCAAATGTTTTCCAACAAACGTTCATAATGGAAATATAAATAAATAAATAAATGCGTCAGTAACATTACTTAAACATGGTGCTATTTCCAGCCATGTGCCCTGTACATTAACATACATCAGCGCACACACCTAACACAATTTGTTTTTCCACTCGGAGCGGAAGCCTGGCGGATTTAAGGTGGCCTCCGCTGGATGGTGTTATACCTGTGACGTTTGATGGCACCGTGATTTAAGAGGATTTGAGGAAAATCTGCTTTTTTCCTGATTGTTTATGCGCCGGAGCCACCGCATAATAATAATAATAATAATCTGTCATCACTGTGTTCAACATTATGTAGAACACAGCAGTGGTGCTCTGACAATTACAAATAGTTCTTAAGAAAATAATCCCTCAGCCCTCTGCTTCAGTCTATAACCTGTTAGGTCGGTGCTTAAAGCCTCTATTAGTTTGACAAAGTGCTTTAATATCTTGCTTTTAGGGCTTTAGCGCCGGCAGTTTACTGAAAATCAAGGAAATTAAATATAATCCCCGTACAGGCACCCACAAAGAATCCCCTGGACACAGCCCTGAAACACACCTTAAAAAACGCCCCCTGCGCGTGCAAAGGCTGCTCTGACCGCGTGAGGAGCCAGGATGGGACGCAGACCTGCCAGGTACTCCGGGGACTGATGGGAGTCACATGCACAACAAGGCTGAACCAAAGGCTTGCAAGACCAAATCTGCTCTGAGGTGAGTGGGCAATCGTTTATTGACTTGTAGTAAATTAAATATCTGAGACATGTGCAGCCCCATGAGCTACAGATTTAATACTGTTTATCTCATTTTTTAATTTCCTGTTTGCCTCTTTTATGCACTCCTTGTTATTGTGTTTTTTTGCTTTCTGTTCTCGCCTATATGCTCCGATCCACCTTTTTCTTTGACACACATGCCAGTTTCCTGTCATGATGCAGAAGTGCAACAGAACAAAAACAACACGACAGTCTCACAAATCCAGGCAGGTACAACTCACACCTCACATTTAAAAAAAAAAGGTACATTTAGGCACATCCTGTCATTATTCATGGTCATTGCTCTGTAGTTTTTGGTTTCTCACCTTCTCTGGCTGAACAGCAGGACTCCCATTGTTTTCATTTTCATGTCAGACCTGATGCCAAACACTAATAACATTGTGTGCACTCAGCAGTTCAGTTGTGTAAGATCTCATTAAAGCTAATTATGACTGAATGAAGGGGCGTTTTCATCATCTGTCATCATCTGTGCTGAGGCAATTAGCTCCATGAGATAACCACGTTATTGAAATGTGATTACTGAACAGCAAGTAGATCTCCTTTGACACAAGATGTAATTAATATTATAAATAGCCTCTGTTATAAGGTGCCCTGAGCTTTGTCCAATCAATGCAGGCTGAAGTTTTCGTTATATCAGAAATAAATAAGTAAATGTTCCAGTAGTGGCTGAGCTGTTGGTCTGACATGAAGGAGAGCAGATGAAGAGTCAGTGGGGGGGTCTCACACATGTAGTGCAGGTTATAATTCAGCCGAGACCTCCTGTGTGTCTTGTTGTTTAGCCTCAGTTTATTGGGCTTTTAATGAGAAGCGAGAAGACTAATCACAGTGTCTGCAACACATTCAGGTGGTGCAGTGAAGGCAGAGCCATGATGCTTCGACACGCTGCAGCCAAACCTCGGAGACAGGCCCTACGGGGAGCTGGCTACCTGTTCCACGCCCAGTCCTCCTCCTGCCCCTCCGTCACAGAGGAGCTTTTCCTAGAAGCTGCAGAATATGGCAACATTCCTGAAGTGAGGCGGATGCTGGAGGAGCTGCCTGAGCTTGACGTCAACTGCGTCAACTACATGGGCCAGAATGCACTGCAGCTGGCCGTCGCCAATGAGCATTTAGAGGTGGCAAAGCTGCTGCTGAAGAAGAAAGATCTCGCTCGAATAGGGGACGCTTTGCTGCTGGCAATCAGTAAAGGTTACATCCGCATAGTGGAGGCCATACTGAGCCACGAGGCCTTCGCAGACAGCCAGAGGCTAACCAACAGCCCCGGCCAGGCCGAGACACACGATGACTTTTTCTCCTACGATGAGGATGGGACGCGTTTCTCTCATGACATCACTCCCATCATCCTGGCCTCCCAGTGTCACGAGTATGAAATAGTGCACATACTTCTCCTGAAGGGCGCCCGGATAGAGCGACCCCACGACTACTTCTGCCAGTGCAGGACGTGCAGTGAGCAGCAGAGGGAGGACTCTTTCAGTCATTCACAGTCCAGGATCAATGCGTACAAGGGACTGGCTAGTCCAGCATACCTCTGCCTCTCCAATGAGGATCCGGTGATGGCTGCACTGGAGCTCAGCAACGAGCTGGCGGTCCTGGCCACCACTGAGAAGGAGTTCAAGGTACAGCAACATAAAAAAAAAAAGTGAGTTGAAGGTTACAGGCTTCACTTTAAGTTGCCTTTCTCTGTTACAGAATGATTACAAAAAGCTGTCCATGCAGTGTAAAGACTTTGTGGTTGGACTCCTGGATCTGTGTCGAAACACAGAGGAAGTGGAGGCCATTCTAAACGGTGACGCAGAGTCCTGCCACAGCCCTGACACCTTCAGCAGGCGGAACCTCCTACGGCTGAAACTTGCAATAAAATATGAAGTTAAAAAGGTAAAAAAAAACACGAGCACAGATCTGATTCTGTGGAGCTGGTTCAAATGTTTTTAACCCTTTGCCTTCCAGTTTGTGGCACATCCAAACTGCCAACAGCAGCTCCTCTCCATCTGGTACGAGAACTTGTCTGGACTACGTCAGCAAACGACAGCAGTTAAAATCCTCTTGGTCCTCGGTGTCGCTGTTGGCTTGCCCGTCCTGGCTTTAATTTACTGGATAGCACCGTCCAGTAAGGTTAGTGTCAGTCAGATTGTTTTCATTTGAGTTCAGCCACAAAAAAAAACTGTGTTCAGGATTTTTTTTATGGAGTTTCTCTGCTCCAAACTCTCCTGTTTGGACACTTATTCTCCAAGTTTCTGTCTGAAACATTATGTTCTGTTCCTGATCCTCTGGGATCCATCTATCCATCTGTTCTGCCCTCAGCTAGGGAAACTTATGCGCGGACCCTTCCTGAAGTTTGTGGCCCACGCAGCCTCCTTCGTCATATTCCTTTGTCTGCTGGTCCTGAACGCAGCCGACCGTTTCGGGGGGACGTCACTGCTCCCCAACATGACCACCCACGATTACCCCTCGCAGCTTTTCCGGATGAAGACCACCCCCTTCACCTGGATGGAGATTCTCATCATATCCTGGGTCATAGGTCAGGAGTGTGAACACACATTCCCTTCCACCAAGTCTGTATATTTATTTACATTATGTTCATTTATGCTGCTCTCGTCTCTCTGACACTCCACCTGATTTAAGTCAGGCTCCTGCATTTACCATTACATCACAGTGCTGTGCATGTCAGGTCAAGATATCACGAGTCATTTAGGAGATTTAGAAATCCCCAAACATCTATCATCACACATAAATAATTACACATTTCACCCCATGTGCTACAATCAATCTGAGCAGAAATGGCTTTACAAAGAAAACAGCAAGGTAACTCTCTTACTCAGCTCTGAAGGAAACAGAGTCCTTTCAGTAACGACAGGATACAACATGTCAACAAGCTGCACTGTGTGTTGCTTACTAGCAGTCCACATAAGTGCACATATAATAACAAATCATGCATTTTATTAATAGGTTTATTAATAGGTGAGACACCTTACACAGCACAAAATGAAAAACAACACCCAAACATCGAAGCAGCTTCATCAGTTCTGACTGTGTGTTGGCTGTAAATGGCCCAGTACTAACCTGGGCTGGTTGTGCTGACTGTCTGTGGAAGTTCAGTTCTTGCTGGTGAAACCGTGCTGGTGAAACCGTGCTGGTGAAACCGGGCTGGGCACTGTGTTGCGTGTGGCAAACAGATGGTGTCTGAGTCCACCACCATAACATAGATGGACGTAACTTCCTGGACGCCTCTTTCAATTGAACATTGTTTTCTTAAGATATGATCAGGAGGAAGTGAGTAGATGATGAACAGGAAGGACCGGGACAGAGCCCTGAGGGACTCAACAGGTGGCATGTTAACAAAGAAGGAACCAGCAGACAGAAAGAAAAAGAGACAGAAAGAAAAAGTAAAAATAGATTTATTACATCACCTTGTGATCAGTGGAGTGCTGAATGGGTGGATCAGGGAGCCGTTTCCAAATGATCGTGTCACCTCATCTCGGTCCGTGGTCCTCACCTCCTGTAGTCATCAGGGTGATGATAACTGTACACAGTTAAAACAGGTTATGTCAGCCATGTCATGTCAATCAAGTCTAATCTATAATGACCGTTGTTCAAATCATTTCATTTTAGGGAAAATCCTGGAAGAGTGTAAAGACATCTGGACTCAGGACATCCGGGATTACATCTCAGAACCCTGGAACCTCCTGGACTTCAGCATTCTGGCCATTTTTATGACCTCCTTCATAGCCAGACTAATGGCTTTCTGGCATGCATACTCTGCTCAGTGTTATATTGACAAGCACTACCCTGACCTGCCCAACATCACCCTGCCCTTTGAGATACAGTATTTCCAGCTGGGTGAGTGCGTGGCCCACAGGAACGGTGTGTCAGATGAACTTTGAACGCAGACTGCTCTCACCTGTAGCTTCTCCATGTTTTCAGCCCGAGTCCACTGGATGCCCTCGGACCCGCAGCTCATCTCTGAAGGCCTGTACGCCATTGCAGTGGTGCTGAGTTTTTCCCGCATCGCGTACATCCTGCCGGCCAACGAGAGGTTCGGGCCTCTGCAGATCTCTCTGGGACGAACAGTGAAAGACATCTTTAAATTCATGGTGATCTTCATAACCGTCTTCGTGGCTTTCATGGTGGGAATGTTCAACCTGTACTCATACTACCTTGGAGCCAAACACAACAATGCCTTCACAACGTAAGTCTTCACTATGTATGATGTAACAGTGTAGAGGCACTGTGTTGATGTCTTCCTCCTTTTCTCTGTCCTTCAGGCTTGAGGAGAGTTTTAAAACTTTATTCTGGGCCATCTTTGGGTTGTCAGAGGTCAAATCTGTGGTTATCAACATCAACCATAAGTTCATCGAGAACATAGGCTACGTCCTGTACGGAGTGTACAACATCATCATGGTGATCGTCCTCCTGAATATGCTCATTGCCATGTTTAACAACTCCTTCCAGGAAATTGAGGTACGGCTCTATGATCCTGGATGTATTGATGCATCTGATGAATGATATTGAACTTTTCACAGTAATGATTTATGTCACATCAGGATGAGATGTTTGCTGTTGCCGTTTCAGGATGATGCAGACGTTGAGTGGAAATTTGCCAGATCTAAACTCTGGTTCTCGTACTTCGAGCACGGTGCCACGCTGCCTGTGCCCTTCAACCTGGTGCCCAGCCCCAAGTCTGCACTGTCCCTGCTGCTGGGGATACGGGACCTCCTCTGGGATCTACCTCCAGCCAAAAGCAAAGACAGTTCACAGGATGAGATGGAGCTTCACAAGGTGAGGCTTATTTCAGATCATGTTGTTGGTTGTACTGTCATGGCTTTTGTGCTTCTTTTGGTTAAGTGTGCAGGCCTACAGAGCCCCCTTGTGTCAGAATGTGGAGGTGCAGCTGTGTTTTTATGTTGTTTTTGATCCTAGTTGAGGGGACAAGAACATGTGAGCAGAGAAGCAGCTGTTTGTCCAACCCGTCACCAAGTAAAGCAGTTTCATTTGACATAATCTGGAGGATTCATTTAATGAAAGCAGCTGCCTCATTATTTTCCATTCTTCATTACAGAAGATAATGAGCAGCCTCATCAAAAGATACATCTTAAAGGCACAGAGAGATAAAGACAACGATGAAGTAAACGAAGGTGAGTTTTCATTTTTCTTATATATATATATATTCGATCTAAATAAATGATGAGATAACATCCTCTATGGGTCGTTCACTTACACTCACCACAGGTGAACTGAAAGAGATCAAACAGGACATCTCCAGTCTGCGCTACGAGCTGCTGGAACAGGGGAGCCATGATGTGAAGGCGCTGGCGGAGCTCATCAGGCAGCTGGGAGACGTCATGCATGTTCATCAGAGAGAGGAGCAGGAGCAGGAGCTTTCCTAAACAAATGTGAATATTACAATATCAGAGCTGTATGGACAGGACACTGCACTGCTCTTCCTAAAGAGGCACTCAGTCAGGGTCACAGAACATTAATATTTTGCATTGATGATCATAAATAGAAGGATTTGTCTCCATTATAAGCTCTCTGAGCTGCACAGTGAACTGTATATATGTTCATTTTCTTGACCCTCAGGCTATTACATGAATAAAAAAAAACAGACGTGACATACAGTGACAGCTTTTCTGTAATGACTGCACTTCTATCAGCGCTGTCAACAGGTGGCTTAAAACAACATTAATATTGTTTATGAATGTAATTAAACTTGATGGTTTTTAATAATGGTCACCATGAGCCACATTAACAGATAAGAGTGTGAAAACCAGGCCCCTTACAGCATCTGAAGAGCATGGCGCTGTTATCTGAGAATTATGTGGGCCACAGCATGAGAGTCTCCCCTGATTCTGTCAGGAACATGACGCAGGAGATAGGGGCCAAGGTCTGTGCGTGCATCATAACTGCATGCATCATACAGGGCTGATTAACCTGAACGCTACAACCCTATCCTGATGGCGCCCCACTGCTTCCAGACACGCCGTCATGTGATTCATGGTCTGCAGGGCGGAGACTGATGACCTTTGACACTGAAGTGGTCTTTTGTCGATTCTCCTCATTGGCAGCTCTGCAGCTGTGAGGAGCCTCATACAGGCACACATCTCTGCTCTGATGCCTCCTGTCTCTGGTTTATGAGGTTTGTTTTATTCAGGATGAGGATTTTTCTGTGAAAAAGGAAACATGACACTCACATCCAGCTCAAGGACATGCACCACCTGTAACCTTTTAATTAATACTTTAACTCTTGAGTGCACCAGCAGCTTTGTTTTTGGTGAGAAGTCATAATTACGCATAGATCCGCACACACACAGGTTTTTAAAACAAAGTTAGATTTGTGTTTTTTTTTTTAAGAAGCTGCGGAGATTTTTCAGAAACAGAGCCCTACATGAGAGAAAGGCGAAGTCACAGCCTTTTTCCACGGGGAGGAGGACTACACAGGAAGGTCTCCGAGGCGCAGCTTATCACACACCTTCCAGCCTCCGGGCGCTCTCCAGGCTCAGCTGCGCGCTCCGAGGATCAGAAGATGGAGAATAAACTAAAGATGAGCAGCACGTCAGTCGCTGATTCCACCGACAGGAGAGTGAGTGAGCTGATGGAGGCTGGATACGGCAGGTCCCACGCCAGATCATCCACGGACCCGCGCTCTCTCACTTGCGTCTCGTCTGTGCGTAATTTTGGGAACGGTGGCACATTAAACCTCAACTCCAGCGGCGACGGCGCAGTTTTCAAAGACTGTAACGTTCTGGACGCGTCACTGGCTACAAAGCATTTCTATGACCGGGGCGGTGAGTACTTGAAGTGCGACGGGGTTCCGTGGGAAGACTTTGTCAAAGTGCAGAAACTTGAAGGTTTGCCGAGCCTCTCCACTGCGCCAGGCGCGTGTAAGTTCATCAAAGATGAGAAGGAGCCCTCTGTGATCATGGACACCTCCTGCCCCAGCTTTGACCCATCAGCTGAGCTGTCTGCTCTGGACTCATGCTGTGACACAGACAGAAAGCAGCAGCAGCAGCTGGGACTCAGCGAAGGCGAATCTACCAGCTTCACGCCGGCTGCAGCGGTTCCTCCGCCGACTTTCGAGGGTTCTCCAAACTTTCTGACCGACCTGAACCAGCCGGAGCAGCTGGTGAACCCGGTGAGGACTGACTCCAGGGGCGGTTTATCCGGGAAGGCTGTGGTCAACTTTGATGCCAACGCGCAGACAGGCTCGCAGCAGCTGACAATGTACAAGACAGAGGTGCCTCGGTGGCAGATGCAGAGCTTTCCGGCCGAGACGCAGTACTGGTGCCAGGCAGCGGGAGTGACCGAAGACCCCTTCACACCCGGCGGGTATGATGGGATCCAGAACCAGAGCCTGGCTCAGCGGAACCCATCACCTTTCTCCACGTTTCCAGGGTAACTGCTTCAAAAACTGAATCAAAAAGGAACTTTAAATGTTTTAATTAGTTTAATTACACACAAATCAGATAAATAATCTCAATAATCTCAAATAATGAATAATCATCATAATTCTGAAAAAGGAAATGACCTCCTCTAATCTAATCTGCCATCAGTCTCTCGTGGAAACATTATGTAACCGCTTCATTCTTTATGTAAACTGAGTGTGAAAGGGAACATCTGATCCCACTTGATCTTCCCTTGAAAGACACAGTCAGCCTGTGTGAGATGTGTTTCACAGCCTCCTGTGTGTTTCCTTGTGTTTCAGTATGCCACCTCAGAGGCTGTGTGTGATCTGTGGGGATGAGGCGTCAGGGTGCCACTATGGAGTCCTGACCTGCGGCAGCTGCAAGGTGTTTTTTAAGAGAGCAGTTGAAGGTGAGCAAATCAAAAAAATGTTGTTTTAGGTGCATCAAATATTTTCAAGGCCACATATTTGTATTAAGACCAAAAGCTGGAGTCATCAAATACAGCACTGACAGAAGATTAAAAGTAACTTTCTCCCTGCAGCACAGTCTCTGTCTGCTGCACCCTTAAGGGTTCAGAAGCATATTTATTATTTTTGTTTATTTGTGGATGGTGTTTCAGGCAAATAGGATGAAAACACACACACACACACACACACACCCTGACCTTCTATGGTAGCCTAGTTATTAAAGGGTGTTAGCAACAGTATCACATTCACCAGTGTTCACCATGTTCTTCATCTTGGACATGTGTTATCTTGCAATGTGAGATATATTAGAGCCACTATGTCTCAGCATGGCTGTGTCACTCTGTCCTCACAGCCTTGCCTTTATCTAATCCCCCCCCCCCCCCCCCTCAGAACGCCGTCTCTGTGCAGAGCAGAGTAACCATGTTAATAAGTCAAGAGTACTTCAGTGCCTTTTTTTCTCCTCATTATGTGTCTCTCCTACATATTGTATTTGAACATTTTATAAAGAAATCTGTGCATCATCTGTGCCCATTTGCTCAACAGGCCATCACAGCTACCTGTGCGCCGGGCGGAACGACTGCATTGTGGATAAAATCAGGAGGAAAAATTGCCCGGCGTGCCGCCTCCGAAAGTGCTATCAAGCAGGGATGATGCTCGGAGGTACCTTTTTAGTTGGATTTCTTTTTGAATGGAGCTGCAGCGCCCATAAGGCAGGACTGAAATCTCATGTAGTGTCAAAGTAACACTCTGAAATCAAAGAGAGAGAGTGCTCAGATCAGACAAACATGAATGGAAATGAAGCAGAAGTGTGGAAGATGGTGAAGCCCTGTGTTGTTAACAAACTGACCGCACCTTGTTTTCATGTCTCAGGCAGGAAGCTGAAGCGTTTCGGGGCCTTGAAAGCCCTGGGTTTGGCCCCGTCCCTGATGTTCCAGTCTCATTTGGCCATGTCCAGTGACAACCAGGCCTTGACCCCCATGTCCTGCATAACAGGCATCCATGAGATCCAGCTCTCACAGCAGATCCTCAACATCCTGGAAAACATCGAACCGGAGACCGTGTACTCCGGTTACGACAACTCCCAGCCCGAGGTTCCCCATCTCCTGCTCAACAGTCTCAACCGGCTGTGTGAGAAACAGCTGCTGTGGATCGTCAAGTGGTCCAAGTCTCTGCCAGGTAACGGGGCTCTCTGCATCTCAGGGTCGCCATGGCTGTTGCCATGGTGATCCAAGGTCTTGACCTTAAACACACACTGACTGAGATAAAAAGCTGCTCACATGAAATGTCAAATAAAACAAAAAGTGATTTTCTTTGCCAGGGTTTCGTAATCTTCACATCAATGATCAGATGACCCTGATCCAGTACTCCTGGATGAACCTGATGGTGTTCTCTCTGGGCTGGCGCTCCTTTCAGAATGTTACCAGTGAATATTTATACTTTGCTCCAGATCTGGTTCTCAGTCAGTAAGTAACCTTCATTATCATCATCATCATCATCACACAGGAAGAGTAAATGATTGACACTCTGTTGCCTTCCTGTCAGGGAGCAAATGAAGAGATCTCCCATTTACGACCTGTGCTTGGCGATACAGTTCATCCCTCAGGAGTTTGCGAATCTTCAAGTTACCCGCGAGGAGTTTCTCTGCATGAAAGCCATAATATTACTCAACACAGGTAAAGACACAGTGTTTTTTCTGCTTTGACTGAACTGCTCTCTACAGTGTTGCAAAGTGGAGCTTTGATGACCAAAGCAAAACAAAGTGGGAGATGAACACAGTGCCTGGACCTTGACACGATTTGTGTAACAATTGCTATCAAGGGGGCTTGCTTATCTGACACTGCTGTAACATTTCCTCTGCTTGTTTTGATAACATTTACATTACAAGTCCTTTTTAAAAGCTTCCTGTCTGCTCTCAGTGCCTCTTGAAGGACTCAAGAGTCAGGCTGCGTTCGAGAAAATGAGGCAAAACTACATCCGGGAGCTGACCAAGGCTATCCATATGAGGGAGAGGGGCGTGGTGGCCAGCTCCCAGCGCTTCTACCACCTCACCAAACTGATGGACGCCATGCACGATGTAAGCCGGACTCCAGAAGTGTTCATTTGCGTCTGTCTGTCTGTCGAGCACCAGCACAAACATACTCTTTCTTTTTCCTGACAGATAGTGAAGAAGGTCAACCTGTTCTGTCTGAGCACCTTCATCCAGGCGGACGCCATGAAAGTGGAGTTTCCAGAGATGATGACAGAGGTCATTGCCTCCCAGCTTCCCAAGGTCTTGGCAGGCATGGTGAGGCCACTCTTATTCCACAGCAAGTGATGGTGCTGACATAATGACTGTGTGGAGACAGCTTGTGACTGGATTATTGACCCAACCAATTACTGGATCCTTCATTCGTGTAGTCAAGACTTCTATCTATACTTTGCTCAAATGTCTGTTGTTTGTCTGGAGGTGAAACATGTTTTTAAAAGAGACATATCTTCAATATTTTAAATTCAGAGGCATCAATCAATAAAGCTCCTCTGTATTATTCTGGTGTATCCACCATGTCCCAGACAGTTTTTAAAAACACTACAGACAAATATTTTTGTACTGAAGCTGCAAAAAAAAAAAACACAAAAAAAATTATATTCATAATTATAGAGTACACTGAAACCTGCCACTTATACTAATGGAATTTATTTAAAGTAGCAGCAGAGTGAGCCACTTCAGGGAGGTGAAGCCGTTTTCTAGATGATTTCTAAAGCTGCCAGGTTAAGTAAAAAAAAAAATACTGCAGCACAAAGTGCCATACATGCATTATAAAATCTATAGTTTCGTATTTGTTTTCACAATGTTAAGAAATCAACCTAGAGCTGTCACAATATCACGACATTTGTAGCCAAAATTGTGTATAAATATTGTTAATAATTAAATTCTTTGTTGTGTGTGCCGACTTTAAGCCCCTATTTTTTTACCTTAATGACTGAAAACAATTCAACTAATTAGAATGAAAATCAATGAACAAGCTGCTATGGGTCTTTAGAAGCTAATAAGTAGCAGTTAGCATGTTGGTTGCCAATAAAGATAAGAGCAAACTGTTGCTTCCCTCTGCACAGGCTGTCAAAATACACTTTTAACTGGCAGTAGCCTCGAGCACACAGCCCAGGCTACACAGAGCCCGGCAGTGTGGATTTGTGCGAGTCTTGTGATCTCTTAAATCCTGCAACAATCTTAAAGTTAGAATCCTTCTGATAGCACCGGACACAATGCTGCTTATGGTAACACTGATATTCTTAACTGGCTTACTGACATACATGGTGTAGCTAGCTAGCTAGTTACCGCTTTATGTTTTTTAGGCTGAGGGCATCCAGTGTTAATGTACTGTTGTGTGAGGAATGATCCCCAAGATGCAACATTATTCACACAATATCACCACCTGTGTCCCTCCCTGTGCATCAGGATGCTCCCATTCTTAACACCGAGACTACACCTACACCACACAGTCTGTGATGTTTCAGGAAGTTCATACCTTTTAACAAATGAGACGAGTTGGATGTAAGCCATTACTGCCTTGACAGAATGAAAAATGTGCAATAAACCCTCATTTTCATGCAGCCATGGATAGGAACAGAGCTGTATTATCACTAACTGTAACCAAGAAAGCCGAACAGCAAGTCTAATAAATCACGCTGTTTATTTATAGACACGTTTACAAACTGTCAAGATACAGTAGATGATTGCAAGGAAACAAATGTCCACTATTAAAGAAAAAAAAGAAAAAGGATGTGAACGTTATTCAGGATATGAGTATGATTGCTGTAAATTCAGGCTGTGGGGGAGTATTATTCCAGCATCACTTTTCCAAGGCCACCTCGCATTCTTAGCGATGTAAATGGAAAAGAACATCCTGATCTTGGCAAAGGTGAGATCTCAGATACCCTCCCAAATACATTTTGGGAAACCAGAGTAAGATTTACTTTCAGTCTGAGCTGCATGAGGATTATTTTCTTTCTTTTTTCTGAAGTACTTTTGTTTTTGTTTTTAGATAATTCTGCACTTTGTTCTTTGGAAATAGAAAATTAAACATGATATATAATCTGATTCTTGCTATCACTGGTACACCAGCGTACCAGTATATGAGTACAGTACCACAACAGACACAGCTCCACCTCATCACATGATGATGAAGATTAAGAAACATTTTTTTTTTCCATGTGACATATACTTGATGTGACAGTGTTTAGTAACAAACAAAAGTAAATATTTTCCATGCGCTACTATAAAAAGAGCATTGATGTACAGTACAGCTAACCAGGAGGTGCGCTGCAGCAGCAGGCGTGTTCAGTGATCAGAGTCCATAAACATGAAAGTTAAGGTGCAAACCCATTATGCTTTTTTCTATTGGATTCTAGCAGATTAGATCTCCTTACTTTAAATCACAGCTTGTTCAATTACAGTTAATAAAATGTTTAAGAGGCAATAGATTTCCATTAACAGCTTAATGAAGGTTTTTATGTGGATGTACTGGGAAGTTAAGATAATATATTTCTGAGAATAAAACGTGTGAAATGGGATATGATTGTTTTGTGATTCTGAAGGCTAATACTGTAACAAAGAGCATCAGTGCAGTCAATGGGTATTATATATATATATTCACATCTAGCATCATATCTATTTATTATCTGACAATTTTCAGTCATTACGGGGAGGTATATTGGACATTAGAGCTGTTACTGCTCTGCTGAGATCTGCTAAAAATGCATCAAATGCAGAAATACAACAATTAAGCAGGTTATCTTCCATGGATACCATGAAAAAGATGCAGCGTTTACCACCTGTTAGAGGAAGACAACGTAATTCTCTGGGATTAAACCTGTTCTCCCCTCGTATGTTGCTTGGAGCCAGCCGGGTTCAACAGAGGGGTAGACTGCAAGACAGAGAGAGAGAGAGAAATAAGTCAAAGGGAAAAGAAAGGCCTGGATCCGACCACATTATTATCACACCGTGGTGAATAGCTGAGAAAGAATCAGGGTCACACTGCTCAATTTCAATTTTTCAGCAAGCTTAAAACTTATACAAGCAGTATGAATGGTAAACATTGGTGAGATGCACTTTAGTGAAAGTGAGCAGCTTTAAAAATACCCAGCTCACAGAATCTAGAAGCTGAACAAAGGATGTAGAAGAGAAAACGGCCTGTTGGTGTGCAGAGCGAAGAAAAAAGAAGTCAGCCTGCTGCTCATAAATGGAAGGGAGCATTTGTTGATGTTTTTGTATTTGGCTGCTAGCTCTGCTGGCTGCGTTAACAGGGAACAGGCACTGGTGCCTTCCATCACTAGGTTACAGTGACCTGCCTGCACTGTGTTGTGGGCCAAGACATCTCAACATAGAATTAAAAAAAAAGCGAGAGGCAAGAGAAAAATCTGCTGTTTGGATTTTAGTGACGTTTGAAGGTTTGTGCTCTGAACCACAGCCTGCACAATCTATATGTATCAGTTCTAGAGCACTTTACAGCAATGTTACCATCTACAACCAATGTTTTTCTTCCACTGGTTACCTCATCATGTTGATAGTCACCATCACAATATGATGTTTCCCTGTTCCAACTGCAGCCTACATCTACCAGCTGTGGATCAGCAATCCACAGTAGCTAACCTGGACACTTGTATATCTACATTTCACTGTAGTACAAGTTGTACAGAAATACAGTAGCTTAAAACTGACTTTAGGATATTTGATTCAACGCTGATGTCTGCACTTTGTCTCCTTAAAGACTAACACGGTTTAGTCTAAACTGTGAACAGCAAGCTAGCCACTTTACACGCAAGACTTTATTGTGCCTCATGTTCTGCTCACCGTTTGAGAAGTGCGCCCCCTGGGGGAAGCTGAGCTCGTGGCTGTGCTCGGCTTCACAGGAGTACATCGCTTTGGCCTCTCTACAAAGACAAAAGCATCAATGTCATGTAACAGTGTAACAAGATCAATAAGGTCCAAGTGTTTCACATAGTGTCAGGTTTTTACAGCACCTTCCAACGGGTGCAGACTGTGAGGAGGAGGAGGAGGACGAGGCATTTTCAAAAAGCAGCGCTTTAGCAGCAACCCTGAGGAAAGAAAACAACAGAGCTGAGTGGGCTTCATTATGTAAACTGATGACATTATTATATTCAGCAGGAAGAGCCTGCGTCTGGTAAATTATGTCATCCAAAGACAAATATGAGCTGCAATCCGATAACATAGAGTCAGTTTAACAGTAATCTGTTGTGATTTATTAGGGTTTATAAATTCAGCTTCGGAGAAGAATAAAACCCAGTTTGACCTTTTGTTAGTCTGTCCACATTCTCTCAGCCGTGCCTGCTGTTCTTATTGTCTACAAAGAGGTGAAAGGTACATATTGCGGGAGGTTTCCTTCCTCCGGGCAAGCTCAGCGTCGGCGCGGTGCCGAACGGAGTTAAACTATATAACAAGGCCGCACTTGACCCTGCGCACAACAACCTCACAGTGGAGAGGACAACACAGCTTAGGGCAAGCTGGGCAGGTTCTATACAGGGAAAGTACTTGAGAGACTGTGTGACGGGTTTCTCAGACACGACCAGTCAAACAATCTATTTGTCCCGAGAGAACAAGCGCAGGCTGCTGCTGGGTCACATCAACCCCAAAGCAGGCAGAGCGTAATTGAAGCCAGCTCTCCCACCAGAGCAGAAAAGACATAAATCTCTGAACACATACTCATCTGATCTTAGAGACCTCTCAGTGCTCATAAACAGACGAAGGAGGTGGCTCAGAGGGGAGACAGAAAGGGAGGAAGACGGAAAGAAATGTGAAACTATTATCGTCAGTGCTCTTTGGCTTGTAGTTATTTTGTAGGGAAACACGTACAGCATGTAGATACAGCATTAACACCCACATCATGAAAAATGAACTGTCTGTTGTCAAACATGTCAGAAAAGTAGAGTAGGAAAGTGTCTTTCTCCATTAGCATCAGAAGCAGCGTTTCAGGAGTAAAGGGATTAAAAGTGGTTACACTGAGCCGGGTCTTTGGTAGCCATTGCCGACTGACGTGTCCATCCTGCGGCGGGTCACTTGCTTTGGTGGAAGGTCTGGGTGCTCAGCAGGCTTTGAGCTCTCTTTGGACTCCAGTGTTGATACATTTTGGGCAGATCCAGAGCAGCTCCTGTGACCTTGAGAGTGGCATATAATAATATAATAATAATAATTTGTGTCTCCTTGTATAATGACACAAAGACACAGAAGTCTAGAACTGAAACAGCACCAGGAAATGACATGTGAGCTGCTTTTAAGGGGGGGTTATTATTTTCATAGGATTCTGATCCATCTAGCACTGGTATTCCCTGATGATTATCCTACCTTCAGATATATGCAGTGATTTCAGGGAGGGAGCAGCGGAGCGGTTCAGAAGCAGTGGCTTGAGATCAGGGCGGCTGTGAGGGGCTTTTTTGGGTGCAGGGGACAGCCATGGTACCGTGCTGACTGAGGACAGGCTGAGCGCGTCCTCTGACTCTCCATCTGTGCGGCCCGCATCCTCCCTGGAGCTGGATTCGGGGCTGCTGACACATGCAGTGCTCCTGGGGCCGTTTGAGAGCTGTGATGGCGTCCGGCGGTGGTCCTGACCCGTCCTCTGTGCAGAGCAAGCTGTTTTGGAGGAGGTGTTCTGCTCAGAGGAGTGGGACGACAGAGACTCCATGCTGCCCGCAGGTGTGCTGCTTGGACTGCTGCTAAAAGTGTCACCTATGCAGGGGCCAGAAAGGAGGCATAGAAAGCCCTCATTAAAACCTGCTGAGTAAGAAGGAACTAACCAATGTGTGTGTGGCCAGATGTCTGAAAAATACTCAAGGCCTCTGGTGGATTTTGCCAAGTTGGCAAGAAATTCCTGTTGTGGTACTCACTCTCTGCGTCTGCCAGGCACAGTGTGGGGGTGTACAGGCTGCGGGGTTTCCGAGGCCCCGTGGACAGACAGATGCCCCTGCTCCTGCGGGAGCCGGTCTGGCTCTGCGGTTGGGGCAGAGGCACATTGGGGTCCGGAGGCTGGCGGAAGATCTGCAGGTCCAGAAATGAAAAACTCAGTGACTACTGTTACAGCACAAGACACAAGAATGCTGTCTCTGGTTGGTCATTCAATGCACTCAAGGGTTAATACAACCAGTGGCATCAGCCTTCAGGTCTGCTCATCGGAACCATTACAAAAACCATCACAGCACCCACATCCTATCTGCATGTTCAGTAAGTATTGTGCATCATTGGGTTTGGTCTAAAAACATGGAAAAATCCATGTGTCTTTTGTGTGGTAAAAATTTAGTGCAAGGTTCCACTTGAACAAGAGCATAAACAGTCTATTTATTTGGACTTAACAGACTGGATAAATGTTCCACCATCACCCAGTGCCCGAGCTGTGAACGTTGATGTTGTCGATGTGAATCTTAAATGATTGTTCTGGAGAGACCAATCATTTAACAGCAGTTTTCTACTATGTTGAATATGTGCAGCAGTTTCCAGGATATTTTCTGGTCAGTTAAGTAACAGATGGGAACACTGTGTGAAATAATGACAAACCTTGTCGAAGTTCTCGATTAATATTTCCACCACAATGTTCTGGAACTTAATGTTCATCATGGCGGCGACCGTCTCCTCTTGCGACCTCATCAGAGTGGGCCCGAAGATTACACCCAGGTTCGACACCGTCATCAGGTTAAACTCGTTCTGCGTGGAAACTCTGCATGTTAGAAGAAACCAGAGTGTGAGGCGCCTTTCATCCGCTGATAAAGCGAGCTCTTAACCGCATGGCCACATCTTTATTGTCTCCTGGGTACCGACAGGTTTTAGAGACACCTACAGATGCAATGTGGTGTCCCAGAACTGTGAAGACAGTTTAATTAGTTTCGGCTCCACGATCTTTCTTTAAAGCTGTAACTGATTCATCACAGGAACACGTACGTGACAAGATGTTTTATTAGTAACTCCAGCATTTCCTTGTTTCTCTCGGGCAGTTTATGGACCAGTGCATGAACAGCACACACTCTGTAGTTCTGGTCGTCAGACTCTGGAAAAAAAAAGAAAAGAAAAGAAAATGAGTAATACTCTAAAACTGGCGCCTTCCTGTACATAAAACATAAAAAACTACTCAGATAGAGGTTCCATCCAGACGTGGAGAAAGATACAAATAAGCACGGATCCAATTTATAACGCCCAGGTTTGACATGACATGACATGAGAGCAGTATGATGCACACGACCACGTCACAGATGGAAAGTAATTGCTTCCATCTTTGCTTTAAAATGTCATCCTGTTTAAAATCATTTCCCATTTAAAGATGGCTGTAAATTCACAAGAAATCATTAAGAAATTCCAAACTCCAAATAAAAATGGGAATTTTCGCTCTCTTTCATGCATAAAAAAAGGAAAATAACACAGATAACATTACTGCTGTACAGTGCCGCTTCATACTTACTGACAGCCATGATAAAATCTTTGTGGAGCTTGAAAGTCATTAGAGGCTCAGAGAGACACCTGGTGAAGAAAAGAGAACAGTTGTCATTTACTTCCTGGGTGACATGAGGTCTTTTAAATGCAGCCACCTTCTTTTGTGAGTCAGCGGCAGCACTGAATGCATGACTAACACCGGGGAGGTTTCGAGGAGGTATTATGGAGGCAATGAGGACTCCTGACAGTTAAGAACACGCAGCTGGCAGGGCGAGCTGACCTGAGGTAATTCTTCAGACCGCTGGTGATGGTTTTGTTGTCCCACGTTTCCGGATCCAGGTCCATATCCACAGGTGCCTTAGGTGCTATTGGAGACACATTTTAGTTTTTTTTTTTATATCACCACAGAGATTAAGCTGTAAACTCTCAGAGAGAACCAACCTGACATGACCTGGCAGCAGGCATATTTTAACTGAGAATTAAAACAAACTAATCCTTGTATAAAGAGAGTCAGGAGGAGAATGTAAACAACATGGAAGTGCACGTGAGTCCCTGTGTGGAGATGGAGATCAGGCTTTCGAGAGATTCTAGTAAATCATCCAGACGTTTTCTCTTCAAATGTATGAAATGTATGCAAACAGGATTAGCCTGTGTGATTCAATAAAGCAGTGACAAAGTAATATGAGACCAGAGGGTTGTTACACTGCTGCACCACAAGGAGGACCTCTTCCCTCACTTTGCAGGGTCACATTATAATGCACAAGGTTCAACATAAGACTACGCTCCACAGTAGTACTTACAAAAGACTGTGGTCATCAGCTTCTGTACTTTAGAGTTCACTCCTCCAATTCTGTACAGTCCCATTGTAGTTAGACCTATGATGTGATGAAGAGACAAATTCATTACCAGACTGATACCGGTGCAACGTGTTGTCATGTAGAATAATAAATGAAGTGCACAGTTTTAATCACAAACACAGCCGGGCTGCGCTCAAGCTATTTGACTCATGAAAGCCGAGGAGATTTAAAAGCCTCACCTCTCGTCTCGACCAGGTCAATGCATTTCCTTACGAAGTTAAATCCTGCCTCATTAAGAAATGCTGTAATACAACACAAGAACAGGGGTGACACGTCAATTACCTCCCGGGTTAACCAAGGCATCATGTAGGAATAATAAGCTCTCTCCTAAGCCTGCGCTCAAACTAATAAGATACAACCCGTGTGCTGGAAGGCTCTGCTATGTCACATGAGTGGGTGTATGTCAAATAATTGTGTTAATGAGCATAGATAGCTATAGTTAATAAAATATTTACTTCAAAAGTATGTGTGACTGAAACTTGAATTCATGCATTTCAATTCTGAAAAAAACACTTACTCTCTTCCTTTTTGCTCAGTATAGCTGGCAGGTTGTAAATCTAGAGAAAGGGAAAAAATGAAGTAAAGAAACTCTTCAAAATCACAGGAGGAGGATCATGTCACACATTTTCCCTCAGTGCTTTAAGTGTACTGTTCTATTATTAGCCCATGGTGAGCTCATGGTTTCCTTAAAAAAAATACCTGGAGCCACCAGAAGAGGGTGCTTGTGGCAAATATTTCAGTTGTGGTACTGTTTTTTTTTTTTTTTGCCAAACAAACAACTAAAAATGTGTCCTGGCCAAACAGCAGCCAGCACAAAAAATATGAATATTTCAAAGACAAACAGGCAGAGTTCCTCACCGGCTCCTTGCCATCCATGGCCTCTAGCCACAATCTTCTGTTGGACTCTGACAGTGCCTGCAGTGTCATAACGCCATGCCTGGAAAGATTTAAGAGAAAAGCTGGTCTCAGTCTGATCTCATTGCCTTGGGGGCCCCTGGACAGACCATGTTTACGTTGGCTCAGACCACTATAAAAGGACTAGTGTAACTAAAATAGCTGGTGTGCAAATGCTTGACTTCAAACTGTGCCCTCAGTTGGCTTTGTGCTTCACATTCCACTCCCAATTAAAAGCTACCAGTGCTTGATATTAGAGTGATTCACTTCTTTTTTTTTCTACCCAACATGCATGTACACACCCTGATCCTGTCACACCTCAGTGTGTGCTGCGTAGCATGAAAATGATCTGCACCTGATTCGGAGCACTGTGTTCAGCTGGTAGTCACACACCGTGTCAACATTGTCTGATGATACTTGCAGGAAACAACACAAAGAAACCCGCACAGTAGTGATAGTTAGTACTAGCATGTAGCTGTGTCAACTTGCAAGTGTTACAAATCACAGGTCATTTCAACCAAATTACATAATACAAACGATCTATAGTTTCCTTTAGCTGCAAACAGATTTGTATTTATTTGACCAGGTTTTGAACCATCAATATTGTAATGTTATATATTAATATGTAATATTAATGCCTCCAAAACAGCACACTGGATGTGAGGATAGCATAGAAAACATTTCAAAGATTCAACAGCAACATCTTTTCTTCCAAAAACAGGATAATATACAAGCTTTTCTATCCCATTAAAAAGTATATGTCCCATATTACCAATGGAAAACCATTGTAGGAAGAGCTGTTGCTGCTGAATTTCTTTGAGCTTAACCAATTTAAGAAATATACCATAAAACCTGAGCAAATACAATGATTTTTTGCATGGCCTCCCATTTAGTAATTTGGGTGAATCAACCCTTTAAAAAAATTATGTTCTGCAAAGGTTAGCCTGATTATGCCTGGGCTATAGGTATAACAGCATATTTATTATAATGAGGATGAATGGATGAGCTTGAAGCTGACTGGAGCTTGGCCCACATTGTCCTTGTGGTTGGAGCGCGCACCTTGGGGCATCACAGTTTATGATAAATGAGTCTTCCTGCAAATAAGCTGCAGTTACTGTCCATGCTCAGCAACACTCAGTGAGGGCGAGCAGCGCTGGGCCTGCTGCTGCTGCAGCGGTGCAACAGTAAGATAACTCAATATTCTGAAGTACACGTCCCAATAATGAGGTCATATCAAGCTTTTTTTAATGTAATGCTCGGTCAGTTCAATCAGTGTTAATCAGCTGGCAGCCGCTTAAAGGTGTCTGATCTTTGGCCAGTTCCTAATCCTATACCCAAGGGATCTGACTGGAGAAAAGAATTGCGGCTCGGCCTCCTAAATACAAATCAATTATGAATGTTCCCACACAGCTAAAAAATGAAAGATTAATTCTCAGTTCAGTGTCTGCATCCTGTAGCCCATATCGACTGAGTGATGTCTGATTTTGTGAAGTGGTAAGAAGGCAGCAGCGTGGAACTGAGTGCGTAATAGTAAGGATTAGCAGCACACATGCAGCACATGCAACTGCTGTGAGAGGGCAGCACTGGTCAGTTCACATACCGGACTTTACAGAAAAACTGAAGCGGTCTGAAAAGAGTTCCACGACAGATGTTGTTTCTACATCGACATGAACACAGAGAGAAGACGGGATGGATCCAGAACATAAGGATTGTAAATATTGATGTTGCAGACATACAAGGAAAAGAGCTGGAGGAGGAGGAGGAGGAGGGGGAGGAGTTGAAGAGCATGCAGGACACAAACAGAGCAGAAGACATCCAACACTGGTAAACTGAGTCTTTGAAGATGTTAATCAAACCTGAACAGCTTCAGATGCTGTGTACTAATCCGGGTTAATTTCCAGTGTCAGTCAAGTTCAACAGAACACAAAATGCATGACAACAAAACATGCAGCAATACCATGGTAACTATTACTATTACTCTCCACAAGGCTGTATAAACTGTATGGCTTATTAAGGAGAAATGGAAAGAAACATCACTCTGACTTATGAATATTACATTTGATATTATTCCTGTTTGTTGCACAAACACAGGTGATGATTGTAGACATTAAAAGAGTTTAAATATGCAACACAGACCTCTCCACCACTTCAATATCAAAGCAGAAGCGTTTGTCAATGGAGTCTGTTTTCCTCCGAATGCAGGACTTGAGCTTGAACATCTCTGGCTGATTCAGTACAAGACCGTTCTAAAAATAAAGCACACACACACACACACACACATTAAATTCATTAAAACAGAAGTTTGAAGGCACTTGTTGAGGCTGCTCCTAAAATCATCCACAGCATATAGAGGGCGGGGGGGGGGAAGCCAGTCTGTTGATCGGGTGCACAAAGTGTGAAACAATTATCATTTGATCTGCGTGAAGTCTCATTAACAGCAGACTCTGACAAATCAAGACAGCCAAACTTTGTCAGTTAAAAGTTTATTTTCATCCCTTGACTTCCCTTTTCTGGATGTCTGATTCACAACTGAGTTAACAAGTCTTTTGTTTCCTGAGTCGAATTCACAGCTCTGTGACTTTGACTTGCCCCCCCCCCTGGGTTTTCTCATAAGCCTCAAGCTGGCTCTTTGTTTCACCCACACAGATTATACCTTTTATTATATTTAAACTAAAACTAAACTAAACCTGAACTGAAACTACCTGTTTGCCAGCTGACTTGTTTTCCGTGTTGCTCATGGTGAAGGTCTTGCTGCCTTTCTCGTAAGTGCAGTAGTGACGCGTCCAAGTGCATCCCAGAGGACCTGGGACAGAAAAATGAAAAAGAAGAAAAAAGCAGCAGAGGCAAAATGATTTTTCTCTGAATCACTGACGTCTGGAAAGACTTCAGAAAATCAATTTGCAATTAAAGTGTGATAAATCAAAAGTTGTTTATTGCTGCTGATAAAAATCTACTATTTGTGGTAAACTCCCCCCCCCACTCCTTCATTTGAGAGCACATCAAAGTGAATGGGAAAACAGGATGAATTATGAGCTCTGTGTGAGTGGATCTCTTCTGCAGAGGCCTGGGAGAAACTGAGGACATGTTTATATGGCGATGGATGTAAAACCATACACTTATTATGAAGAAGGGGCGGAGGAGTTGAGGGGAGTCGAGCTGAGCTCTACCCTGAAGACTTACGTTTCTCCTGGACATACAGGAAGCCTTCCATCGTCCACTGGCCCGGGGGTTTATAGTCCTGATCTGCAGACCTTATCCTCTTCATCAGCTTCTCCACTTCCTGCTTGGTGCTCACAAAGTTGTTGCGTGTCTATGTGGAGAAAGCAGGGTTGTGTTATCACGCTGTTACACTCCTGTATACAGGCATTTTTATTTTCCAGGTGATTTCTCATCTTAAAAAGTGCCCTTACTGAGCCGCCAACAACAAATAAAGGAAAAATGTCAAACAAGTGACAAATGCGTTGTGTTTGTGCAGCTGCACAAGAACACCTGGGGGAAAGAATAATTAACACAAACTGTTTGGGAATACAGAAGTTGCATCTATTTATAGTTACATTTTAATTATTTTATAGGATATATAGGAAATTTGTGGCATCTATTATTTGGTATTTGTTTGTCCTGAACAGGGTCAACATTAAGCTGCTTCATATCTCCCTTAAAGTGCCGCCTCACCTATTAGAGCTCTCTGTGTCTGAGGGACATGGAGAGACGGTTAGGGAGTGAAAATTGTCACGGCAACGGCGCCGACATTCTGGGTCAGAGTGAAATTTGGACCCTGAGGCTGCGAGTGGCGAGGGGCAAAGTGATGGAAGCATATAAGCAGCTGTAGTTTTACTCCCAAGTCTTATTTTGACACAGAACCATTAAATGGCCCACAGTAACCGCCTGCAATGCAACACTGCAAACACTGATCCTGTGTGCAGCAAAGAATTTCATTTAATCACACAGCTATCCATTTGTGAAAACTCTGCTTGTTATATCTGGGGTATGATAAGCTGCAGAATCTGATTACGTGGCTGGTTGCCTTTGTGTACAACCCCCGAGGTGTTGAGACTTACGTTCTGTAGGTTGAACTGGAGCTGCTGTTTGTACGGCTCGAATTCATGAGCCAGCTCATATCCTTCATGGTAGAATGTAAATAAACCCTGAAGGAAGGCCAGGAGCTGGAGAGGGACAATATTTAACAGTGATTTAATAAACATTATAAAGCCAGATTATCAATTCACATGAGGCACACCGTAAAAACACAACATTCATTTTCCACAGCACAAACAACAATCAAAACAATAGTCACACAATTACCAGTATGTAAGTACAAAGAATCTGGTCTTTTCAGCAATATATTCAAATATTTTATTGTGTAAATGTGTTTGTCATAAATTAAAGGGTAATCCAGGTATTCCGAAACCTGAACCCCACTCTCCATCTTTTCTCTGTGTAAATGCTTAACAGAATCAGATCACTGTGGTGCAGGAACGCTTTAATTGGCACCCGCACATAGGATGCATTGTCCTCTAAAAGTGTTTGTTTTCACCAATGACAGGCTCAGCTTGCTATTAGAGTCTGACAACATTATGGATAGGATTCCTACAGAGGCTGTCCAATGTGTGTCCAATATGTGACAGAAGTCTGGCTCGGAAATCTCACAGGAGGTGAGCTGCTGCCTAAAGACCGCAACACAACTGATGACAACACTTTGTTAACATGTTTGTTGTGTGTATACAACACGAGCAAATACAGAAATGCGTCATTGAAAAAAACACACACACTGTGAATTTTTACGATGTAACAGAAATGTTTTAAGAGACCTTAAAATATTGATGGACCTGGCTGGGGCATGTTAATGATAATAAGTAAAAGGTTAATGAGTAACACAACCAGGATGCTACAATAAATCTCATTTCAAACACCACTGACGGGAAGTAGGCTTCAGGTCTTTCACCTTTTAAGGTCCCTGAGAACAGGGCTGGCTGCTAAAAAAATGGATCACACTATTCCTTTTCATACACTACATCTTCCACTGTGTTGCAGTGATAATTCTGACTACTGCCAGTCAAACCAGAGAATACATTCTACAATAAAACCCTTTTTCCTGAGGAAAATTGCCGTTGCCAGATTCAAGAGACCTGCTACAGACAGAGCAGAGGTACATTAATGCTCTTGGCTAAAGTTATTTTCTTGACCTGCTATCAGTACAAAGCCTGGATAACAGCGCAGCACTGTTTGGAAACAAATGCCTTGTGTGATAAAATGGGATGGCAGCCTGTTATCACGCAGCCTTCTCACTCAAACTGTTCCTAACTTTTGCTTTGTCAATTATTTATATCTAAAAAAGAAAAAAGAAAGAATTTATGGCCCAAAGAAAGGCTCGCTTTAAAAGACTTTCGTATTCTTGTGCATCGCAAAGGGTGATGGCCAAAACAAGGAAAGTTTCAGAAAGTTATAGCTCTTTACTGCTGACAGATATTGATCTTATTTCCTGTATAACACACAAACATCCTTGACTGTAGGAAAGAAGACAGTGCAGCGTTGTTGAAGAAAAACTGATCCCATCTCTGCCATCGAGGATCCCGCAAACATAGAGCTGCTCTCAGTCAAATCCTCAGACACAACCACTGATTTGATTTCTAGGATGAGGCTTGGTATATCAAATGTTCAAGGATGAACCATCTTATCTGTGCCCAGATTCATCACAGGCAAGGTTGAGCCTTGTCATTTTTCCCACCCCCCCCCTGCACTACTACCTGGGGCCTGGAGATTTACATTTCTGGCCTGGGTTGTGGGTAAGTTGCCAGTGGATGTAAACAAATGGGAGTGGGGCTTTTAAAACCGCCACTTTGCTCGCATCTCACGTTCCCAGACATTTAACACCTCGAGAATTTAATGGTTCCTGGTAACTTCTGCGCTAAAGATGTTAGAATTGACTCCACATATCTGTAAGGATGGGAGGATCTTTATAGAGCACTCTGTCTTGTTTTGTTTGACAACAAACACTTTATCTAATTTTACACCCCAGCTTCCCCAAATGGATCGACTATATTACAAAGATTTTGTGATGAAGATGACAAATGTGTGGAATAAACAAGTGCAGATATACATCTACTTGCGACAGATGTGTAATGGTGGCTGCGATTACTGGATGGAAATTTAGAGGCTGTTTTAGCTCCTTGCCACTTAAAAAAATATAGATTTCCAAATGCAAAGCACAGAAATATGTAAAACTGGTACTCGTCTTACCGGCTCTACAAACTCGAATTTCTTCTTTTCTTGCACTTCTTGTATTTTGAAAACATACTCGAGGGATGCGTCATAAAAGAGTTGCCGCTCCTTATCAATCTGCGTGTCAGCCTGAGAAAGAACAAACAGAGCAAGGTCAGCGCCGCAACAAAGAAAGGGGTCAAGCTGGCACACATGGAGTTACAATAGCGTGTGCTCAGACACAACAGTGCACACAAAAAAAAGAGCTTTATTTTTAGACTGACCATAAAACAGTATTATTCAAAGACGTGTTGGGGATGAGAAAATCTGTTTTGGTTTTACCTCCTGCAGATACGCCTCCTTCTTTTTGGATGACAAGTTGAGGTGTCTTTCAAGTGTGGAGTAGTATTTCTCCGTCTCCTTATCGAATTTCTTCTTCCCCTCCTGAAGAGACACATGAAAGGCTTTAAACAGTACCAGAAATGTGTCACTTATCCCTGATGTGTGGAGAGGGAGGGGGGGGGGTACATGAGTGACCTGCCACTAGGTGGAGGTGCAGCTACATTTTCACGTCATTTCCTAGGTGCCACTTAAAATTCCTGTTAAAAGATGATCACGGTCACTAAAAGTAGCATCTGACATGTGTAGCATTGAGCATGATGTGTTGGCATTATCAACAGGACTCCCAAACCGTAAATGATATTAACACTGCACCCAAGCTGGGGGACATGAGTTCATGACAAAATACATAACACTGTAAATCACCAATCGCATAATGCATCTGGCACTGTCACAGCAGGACCGGCTGCATTTTCCTCCCTTGTTACGCTCTGCTATCCACCTGCACAACACCAGTCAAGCTCAGCAGTCAAAAGATTCAGAAGGGTGTTCCTGGAGACTCTGAGGAAGGCACAGGAAATGGGCTTTTCATGCCAGATGCCCATCTATATAACATATGGACTAAGAGATTGAACACCCCCCCCCCCAAAAAAAGATCCAATTTTCAGGCCTTAATCAAACTCTGCCCAAGCAGAGACAACTCGAGTGTATTCAAGTGTCTCATCTGCAAGTCTGACCACTAAACCAAGCTTTCCCTACTTAATGCCCATGTTGTTACACAAACATTCATAAAGAAACTAGAGGAAGGAGGGGGGGTGGGGAAAGTGTGCGGAAATGGCCACTGTAACCAGATCCTGCTTGTTTATTTTCATTCCCATGGCCCTGAAATTTAGCAAGTCTAATCTACCAGCAACTGATATGACCTAGAAGAGTGTTCTGCTTCAACAACCCCCACAGCAGTTAAATAAAATGGAGGAATTCATGGTAACCCTCCTACATAACAACTGCAAGCACAGGGCAAAAAAAAATCAATAGATAATTTCATGTAGTAGCATCTTATTTCCATTATTGTTGTTGTCATGTCTGGTCCAGAAATTATCTTTTCTAGAATGGAGAAAAAAAAATCAATTGTGTACATGCCCTCTTTTCTGAAACGCAGAGCAAATAAACAGGTGGACAGCAGAATAAACATATGATTTTAAATGATATCCTGCTGACAGGAACTTAATTTCCCTTAAGGATTTTTTTATTAGAGAACAAAAGGGAGCAGCTCTGCCACTGCGAGTGCTGTTGATGTGACAGAATTTTTGTGAGCACGCATACAACTGAAGCCCTGGGGAAAACAAACACACACACACACACACACACACTGGCCCAGACACATGCACACACACACCAGGGATCACATTAAATTAAGAGCTTTAGGTTTAGCTGAGCCCCACAGTCACAGCAGGAATCTCCCAGCAATGCTGACCAGTGTAGGCATGCCAGAAAAATGCTCACAAAAAAAGACAAGAAAAAAAAAAAAACTCCTCCGTGCGTCTGGACAAACTCTTTCACACTTACAAACAGCAGGCAGTGACTCAGAGCTGCAGTGAATCTGTGAGGCAGAGCCAGCCTGATTAAGTCACCCAAAGTGCACTGCTTTGTTTTGATCCGAGCAGGAAGTGTATAAACCGGTGCTACCGTAATGATACCCCGGGAAAACGCCAGGTGTTTGTTGGTTGTGCATCCACCCCACCCGCTCAGTAATGTTTGTACAATCAGAGAGGAATTTGAGTAATTCAAATTGTAGAGACTATCCAAGAAGAGAAGGTGGTGGCAGCGCAAGCGAACGGCATTGAAGCCAAACACATCAGGGACATCGGTGTGGTTAGACATACACCCTGGGGCACACACAGAGTGGGAGTCTTTGACACAAACTAATGCCAGTGCCGGAGAGTAGCACTTCCCAGCACTCTGTGGTGCAGAAAACACACATGAACCTATCACTTGGGAGATTTCCTCTTCTGATTGCTTTGTTCGCCCTCATGAATAAATCAGACGCAGGAAGAGAATATTCTGATGCAGATTGCTCTGTAGTGGAATTTCTAACGGGTGAAGTCCCATGTTGCTGTTACAAGTGCTTTGATGGCAGCTGTACTACGAGCTCCTTTGCTAATTGCTAATGTACAGTGAGGCAGGGAGGGGAAAAAGGATGAGAAAAACGTCAGGCAGCTTCTTTTCTGGTCATCAGGTGTTCCCAGTTTGCAAAAGAAAGAGTGCTGAGAACAGACAGGACGACCGCAGGAGGAATATCTGGAGGCTCGCTGTACATCGGCAGTTTTGACACTGGCCCTAACGAGCCTCAGGGCCATCATTTCTGAGCCTCCTGTCACCATGGTAACAGATGTAAGCGGCAAGGGAGGTCGGATATGTGTGTGTGTGTATGTAGTAGAAAAGAACTCCACATAGCACACACTTTTACACCACACTTTCTCATTTCTGTCCAACACCCTGGAATAATACAAACATCAATGGCTGTCAGAGCATCATGTGCGGCATATTTCACCGCATGTTCATTTTTAAATGGATTCTCTGAGCAGTGACATGAAAGGGAGAACTCTGCAACCTATCTCTGTGAGCTCATTAGAGACAGCTAATTGGAGCGGGGGTCCAGAATGGCGATTAAATAGCAATAGCTGGGTTATTTTGATGCTCCGCTACACATGAGCTGGTCTCGGTTCCACAGGGGAAGACAAGAGAGAACAGAAGGCTTCAGTCTGAGTTCAGTTACTTTGCTGCAAAGCCAAAAATGTCTCCCACCTTACCTGAAAATCCCACTTCCTGTTGAGACTTCACAGAAACCGAGAAGTTGGCCAATTAACGCATAATAATTACAAACATCTGTGCCTGAAGAGTTCAAAAACAAAATACACAGACCATATTTATTGTATGAGGTAAACTACAAAGCCTGGGTTTGAAAATGAGCATTTCCAATGCCTTTGCTCTCTGTGACGGATGATGTAATAGTATTAATTAATTATTATATGTAATAGTCTAAAGTTATAAAAATGAAAGGAGGAAAATATTCTATGCACACTTGGCTGGTGAGCAGTGATATTTCCCGTGTATGTAACACTTGAGGTCTGAGTAAGAAGGCAAGGAGGAAAAAAAAACAGCTGGTATGTTCATAAAATCACACTTCAAATGCCTCTTAATTATTATGGTGTGAAAGCAGTCTTTTGACAGGCTCTGTTTGAATATAGGTCTATACTGTATCCTATAGGGACCCCTTAGGCTTCTCCCTGTCAGGATCAGCGCAAACCTTTCTTTCACCACCTAACCCAGAGAATAACAGGAGGGAAAAAAACAACTTCAATCATCTGGAACTCCAGAACTTCTCGTTATGACACACTGGGCGATTGTTAGTTTTGGACTATGCTACAGGTCAGTATTGCTCATGACTCAAGTCTGTGACTGAGAAGTTCTCTTAGACCAAGCTAATTATGTTTGAGGTAGCAGGAAGTTATTAAAAAGTGCATCAAGGCTGTCCATCTAATGGAGCCAGATATAATATTAAGGCTTTGTTTTTCATTTCAACATCCAGCGTAGAAGGTTAAAGATGACCTTATTTACTGACCTTCAACTGCAGGGCGTTTATTTAAAAAAGATTATTTTCACTACAATGCTGCTTTATTAAACCCAAATGCACTGACTTACAGGAAACACGCTCAGTGTTCAGCATCACTTCCAGAGAAGAGTGAATACACCGGAAATATTATTAAAAAAAGACTACGTGCCATCGTGACCGATCATCCTTCCGGATTATTCCATCACTCAATTATCGTGGAGAAGATACCGTTGGTCATATAAAAACAGAAGTTTTCCACTGAAACAACACAGCAAACAGATCAGAAGTCACTTAAATGGTTAAATCTTCTAATTATGTATTTAATTTAATTTAATTTAATTTAACATACTTTGCAAGAAAAGATCTATTTGCAGTAAATGACTTCATCCTTCAAAGAGGTAAAGACCGACCTTTGACTGTCTTGTGAAATTCTGATGATCAGGAGGAAAAAGTAATTACTCTCTGAAAGATTGTTTCAGTGGTGTTTCTGCTTTATTGGGTAGGGTGCAGGGGGGTGGGGGGTGATGGGGCCTATATGAGAATGACAAAAAGAAATGCATCCAATCTGCATAATATTTCTGCATTTTGTTGTTTTTGCTCCATGAAGTTTGAGTCTTGGTGTCGTCTGCAGCGCTCGCATTTCCATTTCATTGTATCATGTTATTAGGGGAAGAGTTTTCAAAGCCCATTACAGTTGGGGTCTTATTGCTTGTTGAATAAATCACTAATATCCGTATCTGTTGTTTTCCTCCCTCATCCTTGGTGTCCATGAAAAAATTCCATCACGTTACCACGTGTACTGTAATCAAATGTCAATGTCATTATGTGATTGTGTTTAAGTGTATGTATCGCATCTGCAACTGCAATCTAACTTTCAGGAGCGCATGTAGTGGCGCCGGTTGGCTGCGGCTCGGAGGCGTTCTCCAACTCTTAATTTCGCTGTGTATATCTGTACTTGTATCACATGTGACAATAAAATTCTATTGTATTCTATTCTAATATATGTACTGGCAATATGCACAATGTATAACTATACCAAGTATACTCTATGTATGGTTGTATATGTTTAATCTTTAATCAAGTGATGGGCTGTTTTAATACAGCTGCTATCACTGTGCTGCCTAGTGGGAAAATGTGATCACTGGCTAATATAGATGAACATTGTGTATAGCTCCTAAGTTGTCAAATACCAATTAATTAGATAATCATAAAAAAAAACATTTTATATTTTTGCTCATAGAATAAAACCACAATGTTTAGGATGTTTAGGAGGACACACACACACACACATATATACACTACCGTTCAAAAGTTTGGGGTCACTTAGAAGTGTCTTTACTTTTTTGAAAAAACAATGAAGATAATTAGTACTCAGACAGTCTAGACGTTGTTAATGTGGTAAATGACTGTTCTAGCTGGAAACGGCTGAGTTTTAATGGAATTTATACATAGGTGTACAGAGGTGCTTTTCCAGCAACCATCACTCCTGTGTTAATCGTGTTAAAAGGCTAAGTGATGATTAGAAAACCCTTGTGCAATTATGTTAGCACAGCTGAAAACTGTTGTGCTGATCAGAGAAGCTATGAAAACTGGCCTAAACTGGGCTAAATAAATTTGAGTTTAATGTTTGAGTTGTCGCAAAATCCTGCTGACAGCCTTAAACAGGCCTGATGTGGAAACCTGGAGCATGTATTGGACACAGTACACTGACAATGTTCCATGAAATACTTTCATTCTTTTATGCATTCTGGATTTTTCATTGAGGCCTGAGGCGACTGAACTTTTTTACATCTTAAAACCACATAAAAAAACAAATTAACAAACTATCCGAAGCAGAATAGTTTATATATCAAAGGCTGGAGTGGATCCTCATCAATTTTGTAAAATAATAACACAACTCACTTTTTTCCCATGCATTTTTTTTCCATTGAAGAGAGATGGATACTGGTGCATTCTTTCTTTCTTGCCCATGAGAAAATGTACACACACAGCTCTACTGCCTGAACGTAACATCTCAAGGTTAATGAAATTTTAAAAATAAACCATCCCTTCATATCTGTATGATTGAAAATGTTTTAGAGTAGCCCACAGCTGGCGAAGTGTCTCCCCAAACCCCTTTATTTGATGCCTTTATTCCACAGTGTCTTTGTTGGTATATTTTGGGGATTTAATAGCATGAATGCAAATGTCATGTCTGCCTTTGGAGACTATAACTAGCCAAGAATCATCTGATATTTGTACAGTCTTTGTAGGGCAGTGCAAATTATCGGTGGCCATCTGACTCCCATCTGGGTCTGTTTGCACTAATTCTTCACACTCAGCTAGTGTGGGACCCCTATAGAGCCCTTAATGTGGAAGAAGAACCCTAACGGGAATAGAATAGTGTCAGAATCTTAGACAGGATACCACCCACTAGTTAGACACCCTGCCTGTTCCTTTCTTGAGAATGTGTCTCTAGGGGCTGTTTTAAATTTCAAAGCCCTTTAAAAAAAAAATCTGACAAACACATATAGACACACACACAAAGAGTTAAAACCAGGCTTCAGGCAGTTTACCTCCAATGGTTCTCATTTTGTGGAAATAAAACACAGGTAACAGCAGGTCTACATGGGAACTCAGGCTCAGTCTAGAGATATAAGTAGATTGATTAGTGATGTAGGTAATGCGTTTATACAGAGAACAGCACAACTGAAACCAGCATTAGTTTGGATTTTATATTTCAGTTAGGGTTTCGCTGCCTGGGACAGTAACAGAAAGCATATCTGAAACTGAAAAAGAAGAACAATATCAGGTCTACATCCCTTCTTTGGCTGCCAGCACATGATTGTTTCTCATGGCTCTCTGGGTCTGTTTCCTTTACACTGTACAAAGTTTGGAGAGTTTTATTCCAAAACATTTGGTTCAGCCTTGTGTGAAGCAGACTGTGCCTAAAATGTGCTATAATGCTGCAGTCAATCTGCTGGTGCGTTATGGCCGTGGAAGTGTTTTGCTTGTGCCTAAGGAGCTGATACACTGGTACGTAACCTCAGCGGGATATCTTGCACTATACCCAAATAAGGCAAGAGCTCCCGGTTTGTCCATCTGATGTTCTCAGACACCAAGCGCACTAACTGGAAGGGTCAGACAGCCTACAGATCTCTCCAGATTCTCGGAACAGTGGAAAGTTGCTCAGCCACTCGTGATGTCTGCCTTTTATCTCACTCTAGTTGGGCTAATGTTTAGCGGGGGATATGCCGTAGGAGGAGAAAGCCATTAGGAGGAAGTGGTTGGAGAAAATAAGAGGTAGTGGGAGTGACGGGGGCTGTGGCTTTTAAGAAACCATTTTATAAACATAGACAGTGCAATAATACTGAGCACTGTGATGGGGTAGAGCAGGGAAAAGGAATGGCAGCAAAATGTGCTATTTCATTATGGTTGATACATGTGGTGGCTGCGCAGTATGAAAACGGTTATTTAGGCTGGCATGAAACAGGAGTGACGGATGTTCACACCCCTCAATGAGAAGAGAAATCATTCTTTTACAGTATAATGCAGGTTGGTGAGTGAAGAGCCCAGTGGAGTACAGTAACAAAACTAAAAGAAAAAGAAAAAACGGGAGGCTTTGAGGCTTTAGGACTTCCCTCGCAGGGGTCAGGCTATGTAAAGATGTGCAAATGATTCAGTGAGTGCAGTGTAGAGTTAGCTAGTAAACTCACAAACTCAGTGGGAGAGCTGTGCAAAAAGGCTCGAGCCTGTGTGTGATCTCACCGAGGCAATGACCACAAACAAGCTGCTGTACTTTCATTTTATGCCTTTGCGTTGGCCAGGAATGAAAGCATGGCTTGTAGCAACAAACCCACACTGTTCTTTGCAGTCGACTCCTCAGCACTGTGGGACCAGGATGCCCCCGAGCAACACTCTGCAGAAACCCCCATTGATACCAATCCTCTGCAGTATATCTAATAGGTTAGGGAGGATTGCGTTACATGTAACAGGATTACAGTAATCTGATTGCAAAAATGATAAAGGTTATATGTGAGATGCAGGTTTACAGTAATCAGATTATAAATGCATGGTATAAAATATTGGCCTTTTGATTCATGCAATCATTTTTATGTAATCATTTATCTTTATTTTGCTATTAAAATGTATTTTTTTTAAATAATCTTATTTATATTCAACCTGTGCTGACAAACAAGCAAGAATACACAACACGTGTGATGTATCTGCCGAAGCAGCCAGATTGTGACGGGATCTATATTCAAGAAAGATAACATTTAGCAGCAATGAAACTTTGTGCCAAATTCTATTTGAATGTGGCATTATATAGTAAAACTGAGGACTAAAATGTTTTAAAATAATTTCCCTTTGCAAAGATCTTTGCAAAGAAACTGCAGATCCGATCATGTGATCGGAAATCGGGCCTGATTATGTGATTTCAGACTCGATCGGAATCGGACGTTACCTCCCGATCAGGACTCGGATATATATTTATTAGGGCTGTCAAAGTTGACACCGTCTGTGCAGGGTGGCTCTGTGTCTTGTAGTGTAGGGGTATGATAGCTGCCTTTGGTGCAAGAGGTCGTGGGTTCGAGACTTTGATGAGCTGCTGCGTGTGTCAAATGTCCTAGCTTGGGAAGGCTGAAGCATTGAAAGTTGGTGGGAATGTGTTGCGGGCAGTTTGGCGAAGCAGCACACATGTGGAAGTCCAGGCAAAGTCATTGCAGTATTATTTATATGGCGCAAAGGTGACTTGCTATTTGCCTTTGTAGAGAACCTTAAAAAAATCAGATCGGGACTTTGATACTCAAAATCAAATGATTTGGACTCGAGGGCAAAAAAACCTGATCGGGACATCCCTAAAAAAACACAGACAATCAAATGCAGTTCCAAACAGATCAAAAGTATTCCATAAAACATTTTAAAATGTAGTTGTAAATGAGAAGATAACACTACAGAGTAATGTAAACAATAATTGTTTTGCTTAATATGCAACCTTTAACTATAAACACCTTAGAGAACAAGAACATTTTAATATTCTTTAATATCACAATTACAAACTTTGTTTATACCTCCTACTAGTCTGATTAATTAGCAGCAGGTCACTTCTCTTGGTGGTGTCAGGTTTTACTTTTAATTAATGATTTACATACTGTAGGGGAGATGAAGGTGGTGAGGAGAAGAGGCGAGGGTGTCAGAACACATGAAATATCCTATGCTGTTCGGCTGCTAATTGCGCATGTAGGTGGTCTCTTACCTTCGCTGCACCAATCTGCTCCTTTCGAAACTTTTCCAAGGGAGTAATCAAAACATCATCTGCATTCTGAATCTGAAATTAAAAATTAAGGAAAGACAGCCAGGTGTCAGTCTGAGTGAATGATGTGATGTGAAAAACATCACAGAAACTCAATCAGCTTTATTACACTGTGCTCGCTCTACAAATGTGTCACAAAAGACATCAGATTCAGAATCAAATACAGGTTCTTTGAGGCCAAATACATGTGGAAGATAGAGTAATCGCATTCATTAATATCTCTTAAACCAGTGACAATGAACAATGTGTTACTCTGAGTGCAGCAGAGATATGAGATAGAGCACTCAACAATGATCCCACTAGGCAGAAGAAAATGGAAGCTTTTTATGTGAGCTGTGAAGCACCAGCATTGTCAGACCTTGCTAAAATATGACACAGTACAGCAGATGAAGGGGCTTTACAAGCACAGCCTGCCATACATTTACATTTTTGAGGTCTGTCTTCACATATTGGTGACCTCTCCTGTGTCATGACCGGAGTAAAAGGTCCCTCCAAGAACTTCTCCCTGTTTTATCCCAGACAGGAACTGATAAGGTGAGATATATTGTGGCAATTATAGTCTATGCTTCAATCCTTGCGGTTGAATGGTTAGAAAAGGTGCCATTAAGGTGCTTCCTGAGGATGGGCTTGCACACACGCTGAGATCAGATGACATCAGACCAGTGGAGCTGCTCTCCGGGAGGCACTGTCACGAATAACATGGCTCTTAGGTTGATTTAAGGTGTTATTCTGTGTGGTGAGTGTATGTGATAAACTAAGGGCTGTGCACTATAATACATCTATGATACTAGCTCTAATTTAGTGGTGTCAGCGCAGATGGACTATCAGTTCCACAGCCCTCTGAACACACACTTTCTCGAGATAGAGTTTTTGTTTTGAACCATTAATCATGGCGCATTTTCATTGTCCAAAAATAACCCTGTCAGGTTCATCAGCCAACCAGAATGACTGACTTCAAAAAGGAAGCTACAATCTCCCTAAACCCGCATTGTGTTCCTTCTCCTTTCATATGCACTGATGTGATAAGTGTTAAGCTTGTATTATAGTGTTGTTGTAATAATGCACTTACACTGTGATGTTTGTGGTCCTATGAAAATAGCTGGATTTTTCACACTTAAAACAACAATCTTTTTCCAATTAAGCATTACAGTATGTTGCTGTATTATTTACTCTACAGTATACATGGGATCGCACTTTAAAGAAAGATATTTGGGCCTTTATATTGGCCCCTGTGTGTCGTCTTTTTATGCAGCCATTCCAGCTCTTTGCAGAGGTGCTGGTGTCACTGTCATCCTTTTAAAGTAACCTAGAATATGGATGGGAGGCTTGTGTGTGTGTCTCTGTCATGTCATGTCACAGAACAAAATGACCACTACCACCTCCTTTTGTGGGACATATAAAGGTGAATATAATGTATAAAGGCACAGAAAGCACTTCAACAGGAATGGCAGTTTGATAAAACTTTTAATAGAAGTGTTTAAGGTGCATGAATAGACACAATGAAAGTGTGATTAGTAAATCATACCGACTGGGAGTGGTTACCATGGTAACAGACTCCAACACCATTAAACCCAACCAAGTAAACTTTATGCCTAAACCATAACCTAAATATTCTTATTAGGGATGTCCCGTTCCGATCACGTGCTCGGAAATCGGGCCCAATTACGTGATTTCAGACTCGATCGGAATCGGACCTCCCGATCAAGACTTGGATATACATTTATTAGGCCTGTCAAAGTTAACGCTTTCTGTGTCTTGTAGCGCAGGGGTATGACAGTTGCTTTTGGTGCGACAGGTCCTGGGTTCGAGATCTTGATGTGCTGCGTGTGTGAAATCTCCCGGTGTGGTGACACACACACACACACACGTTTTGTCGCAACGAGTGCCTTTATAGAAAGTATCGGATCAGGACTCGGCATCGGCAGATACTCAAAATCAAATGACTCAGACTCGGACTCGAGGGCAAAAAAACCTGATCGGGACATCCCTAATTCTTACACATAACAAATCTGATACAAACAAATGTAAAAGTGAAATTTAGTACAAGGATGCAAGTAGGAATACCACAAATATAAACACCAAATATTAACAGTCTACTCTGCACTAAACCTTCAATTACAACTCCTCTGGAAAGAGTGTTAATTGGAACGAAAATCTGTAGACTATGGGTCTTCACACATGAGTTGTCACTAGTCACACTATGCAGTAATTACCATTTCAGATAGGATGTGTAATGCAAGATGATGCATTCAATTTCACAAAAGTGGGTGTATGATGTACGTGTGAATGAGACATTTTTTTTATATAAAGAATTATCTTTAACCTTCAATTACCTTCAGTTGCGTGTTAGAAATCTGAATGTGTACGCAGACATTGCAAAACATATTATAACACCTCCCAACCTGTGCTATGAGTCATCACCAAAGAAGAGAGTGCCTCTGTAAGAATCATAAAGGCAATTTGGAAACAAGTGACTCTATGAGAGGCATGGAGCACATTTGATGGTCATCAGATCCAGCTGTTATAATCCTGCAATCATATTGAAGTCATCGTGCTATCTACTGTGTCAACAGCAAGAATTATACTACTCTGCCTGTGTGATAATGTCATTTCCTCTGTCTTATCTCCAATGCTTTCAGTCTAATTGAGCCTGTAATATTACCACGCTTGAAAATGTAGATTTTTAATATCATTATTTTTTTCCCCCTTCAAATGGACAATTAAATATACAGCACTCTAAGCTTGGGAGATTATGTTCTAATATGTAGAATGGAATGAACAAAATCATTTTTGTATGGATTTCTGCTTTACACCATGGAATGGGAAGGCATTATCAACTGTCCATTTCAGTTTTGATTATCAGTTTCTAATAAGCCGATTCAGACATTTGTACGTGAAAGAGGCCAACTTATTTAAGACTCAATGGATTACTTTCAAACTGGCATTGTGCCGAATGCCCTCAGAAACAGCCTCTCTCAACAGGATTAAATCCATATGAGCAAGCACAGTGTGATGCTTGAAAGGATGCAATAGCGCTAAGCAATTTCATTACCAGATAGGGGAGGAATGTCAATGTGCTGTATTTCCCCTGCTCCTGCGTTTACCAGTCCAAATATCAAGTGGATCAAAAGTGTTACTCTGAGGTTAATTTGCAGAGACAGATCAAAATGCCACCAAAGCAAATTGAATAGTGCACCGTGTACCAGCTGAAATTCGCCCCTGTCAAAAAATATCCCCAGAACTGTTTTAAATGTGTATATCTATTCTAAATTGTTTGGAAATGCATTCAGACTCCTCTGCATCGCCTATTCATACAAATTCCCTGGAGGGTATTATTATACCTTTTTTTTTTCCACAGCTTCTACAACACATGCTGTATATTCTGTCCATTCCCCGTCACAGTGTGCATACTGAAAAGAAGGCAAGTAAACAACCATTTCCCAGGTCAGCTCTTGTTAGAATCGCTCTCGTCAGGTCTACCTGATGTTTGGCTCATCAAACAAACATTATACAGAGAAATGCAGGCTGTCCTCATCGGGACAATGTGAGAGGAAGCCAAGACTTCCAGGCATTTAAACTGACATGTGTACGAATCTGACCAACACATCCTCATGAATAAAGGTCTCATCTGATCGATAATTACATCCTCAAAATAACGTGTATACATTTGCGATGAATAGCCCAATCATATGAATGTATCAATATTATGCATGTCATGTGTACGACCCGATATATGGGAAAATGAGTTTAATGTTGTGAAAATGGTTTCTTTTTTAAACCCATGATTTTAAACCCATCCAAATATTTTTTATTATAACTCTCCCCTTAGGTGAACAAACAACAACAACACAACAACAAACAACAACAACAAATCCTGCAGGTATGAAGTTATCACTACCATCCACCTGCTTCTGTGGACTTGTGGCAGCCTGTATACATGTGTATACAGGAAGATGTGTACATGGCAGATAACATCAGCCACAGGGTCTGACGCGTCAGCCTGGCCATCCGGCAATAACATGTGATGTTCTTTTAGAAAATTGTGTTACAAGATATCCGGCTATAACGGCTTCAAGTGCGCATGCTGTGAGGGGCGATGTATTTCTGTGTCCTCTATAGTTTCTAATCACTGTAGCATTTAACTATGAATGGCTCCGTCTCAGTGCTGACAGCATGTAAAGCCTATAACTGGAGAATAAATAACTTTTATAGGCCCTTTGTCCGTTCCGTTTAGACAATGTCCTCACAATGAACAGCCAACCTAATACACCTACAGCCATGCTTCTTCACTGCAAATCAACTGAGACTGAAGGTGCACAAACATATACACACACATAACACACAGATATAACAGTCTTCCCATTTTTTCCCTGGATGAAGAGGCATCATAATAGCCTGCTCTGTCACCATGCTCCACCATCATTCAAATGAAAAAGCATATTTTTGTTTGTTGTTCAGCAGTTCCACTCTCACAATCACACAATCCAAGCAAAAGTGGCTGCAGCCAGAGAAAAGAGTTTTAGAGGGGGGGGGGGGGGGGGGGGTAACTGGACTTCGTCAAGTAGGTGTTTTATCGGTCGGTGCTCGCCAGGTAAAATCCGCCAACTGTGACAATTTAATAAAAGCTTCTGACAGAAATAGGTCGCTGAAATTTTAACGGCTAAAGAGAAAAATACTAACAAAAAATGCCTAATTGTGATCCAAATGAACCATCCATAAGTACGTAAAGAAAGCCAAAAGGCACAGAGAGACGTGCAAACTCCTTCTTGCTATGAGGCAGCAGTGCTAACCACAATATTTACTTAGTATGAAGATGCTAATGATGCAGTAATACAAATGACCACATCATCAAGCCTGTTTTGTACAAAGGGATTGAAGGAATTAACAACAGTTGGCTACAGTCAAATCCCCTTATCATATTTTGGTAATGTTAACTAGATATCAGCCACTGGGTATAATATACTACATGAAATTACTGACCTTGTTAAAGAAAATAAAGATAAAATATGGGATGTTTTTCCCATATCTAATATGCTAATTTGTCCAACTAACGATAACTATATTTTGTAAATCCCTAAAGAATTGTAACCCCCCTAGATCTTAATGGGAAACACTTAAAACAAAGGACTGGGACAAAGTGAGCAAAATATACTTTACAGTTATCCGTCTATTTGTAACGATTTCTCACAGAGGTTGTATATTTAACCTAGAGACCATGAAGAGGACCCTTGCTGCTTAATAACATACTCATTTAACTAATCATCCTGAAAGTGGCCTTAATTCTTAGAAGTAATTACATTTTCCCTTTAGCTCTCACCTAACTTTAGCTTCCATGTGTAAAAGATCAGCAGACACCTTTGAGACTTTTATGCATCTGATTTGAATGTTTAATTGTGTCAATTTACAAAGCGTAAAATCCAGAGGTGAGGTGTCGGCATGTGTACATGACGAATGCTAATAGGTGCTGCTGGAATAGCTTCTGAGCGGCACAACGTGGCTGTGTGTTCCATACGTCTGTGCGCCAGACACCTGCACCTCCTTTGTCTTGAGCTGTATTACAACTAGTAATAGCCAGCAGCATCAAATAAAAACCGTCAGCAACACTCAGACCAATAACCACAGTGACAGCAGCTGCAACTAAAAGGAATTAGCCTAACTCATTAAAGTAGGTGTAAGCAAAGCCCCCCAAAACCTAATTAATGTGTTAAACGCATAATAAACATTATTGCCCTCATCATCATGCCAGAATAAAACGTCCTGTTTCGTGCTGACGGTGTGATACGACCTTTATTAAAAGAGGGAGTGCAATCGCTCTGTGTTTCTGTCACTTCTCTCTGCAGACTGTTGCAGGGGAGGAGTGTGTGAATGTGTGTGTATGACAGGGGGTAACAATCTCATTGCAGAGCTAAATCTTTATCTGGTGTAGCACTGGCACCTGCAGCAAACTGAAAAGTCATCCTCCTCTAACTTTTATGAGCTATGAAATAAAAACAAACCTTCAGTAGAAAGAGTCACACAGAGAGAGTAGAAGTGACACATTTGCCCTACACACATTTATCGAAGTGTATAAGCTGTTAAGTAAGGGTATGAAGAAGCTGTTGAAACGCAGACAGCAGTTTGTGGGTCCCGGAGGACTGTCTCTGGTTTAAGTACAGTTTGGGTTCCTGTGATGTTCCGTCATGTTTGTTGATACCTCTGCTGCTGCGATCATTGTCTACATATATTTAGGCTTAGTATTCATAATTCTCCAAATGAAGAGCTACAGTGTCCAAAGAACAGATTTTTGAGAGATTTAAATTTAACCACAGCAGAGAGAGTAAGGCAGAGTTGGAGATGTTACATTAAGGCTTTGCCTTGTTAAATCATGACATACGATTAGCATTTTCTCTCTTGTCAAAAAGGAGAGAAAGAAGCAGGTATTCAACGGAGCTTTGATCCAGACACACAATTCTAAAGTCTCACAATGACTTAGAATGAATTATTTTGACCACACACAAATGAAAATCTGACATCATGCCACCTCTTCCAGTCACACGAGAGTGTCTTCAAATTTTGCACTCCTGAATATTGTCTGGCAGGAGCATCGCCTAGCATTCTTAACATACAGCATTTATTATGACTCAAAGGGTTAATTAATCGTGGTACCTGTGTGTTAAAAATGAGGGCTTTGGTACATGCTAGTTATATGTAGTCAATACAGAAGCATAGCAGTCACCCCTCCAGCGCACTAAAATGAAACATTTAAAACGGCAAGCCAGCAGCCGTCATTAAACATCCAGTTGGATCCTTAAAAAAAAAATGAAGCTTGCTGTCAGGAAGTTCGTAAAGCTGGCAGAGAGTGAGCGATATAATGTGTCTGCTGAAATAACAGACATTTAAATGCCATATTTCATGTATTAATTAAAGCATGTCTGGCGAGCCCTCAGGTTGATAAATTGGAGCATAAAAATTCTCACCGTGGAGAGGTATTTCAGCACGCCTGTGTCTCCTTAGCACAGACTAGCGACAGGAAATACATTATGTCAGTAAACAGCTCTTCTGGAGGCTGTCTCAATGTCTGCTTTGCTTGCTCTGCTAAAGTGACACATAACAAGCAGAAAGCATAAGAAAAAAACACAGAACAGCGAGAAGTAGTGTGGTGCATCAGGAGCAGGTTTTAAAACTGTGACATTCATCAGCTCCACTGGTTATTTCTCCTGCTTTGTCACAGTCGGCACACAATCCTAAGGTACACCTGAAATGCATGATTATACCAATCAATAGGATAGAAGATGTTTTGCTCCTTGTCTAAAGTGCTCATTACTTTTTGAATGACTCTGAAAAACTGAAAGTTAGAAATCCTTTCTTCTAAAAGTCAAACATTCCCAAAGAAGTAAGCCTAAATCTTTCTTGAATCTCATTACTACACTGTGCGATTTTTAGCGATCCCTTAAGACCATTGCATGGCACACTATGCGACGTAAATCTAATAAACTTTGGTTTGACATCAAGTTTGATGCGTGCAGATTGTACGATGACCATTTACTGAATCGCAGGCGACCACAGGTTACGTCGTACGTCAACATGCGCGGAGGAGGAAGACGTGGATGCGGAGTGACAGGTCGTAGCAGCTGTCACACTGTGAGACAGTCATCCTAAATTTCTGACATCGCTAGAATTTTATCTCAGCTTATCTTTGGTCGCAAGGCGCTGACAACGGCCGTCGTGGAACCTGTCTCACAGTGCGATGAAAGACCACCGAGTTAGAGCCACGACCAAAAATATCTCCACGATTCTCGATGCTCGTCTTTCGTCTGCGACAGCCCAAAATCGCACGGGGTAAACTGGGCATTAAGGAAATATCTGTTACAACATATTCCTGTAGTTTATACTGTATTCAGTCTGGGTTCATTTCATCTATTGTCTTTCAGAATGCACGTACAAGTGACTGAGGTGAATAATGATACACACAGAGATATCCCGGCTCATGCTAACCGAGGTTTACTTTAGCTGCGGGGAGGACAGCACAAAGGTTTGATAATGTTCATTCCAAATACTTTTTCAGACTTTCATTAAACCAGCCACCGTGGACACGGCTAAGAACAATGACTGCCTTTATTTCACAGTGTTGTTTCAGGGTCAACGGGACATTCCTCACTTCACAGGCTGGCACACAAGCTACCCACAGAGCAGAGTTACTGTACTGTTAAATCCTGAGAAAGCAGCAGCGGCGCGCACCGCTCACCACAGATACAGGCTCACATTTTATAGTGTTTGGTTTCAGTTCCGTGGCAAACTGACAAATTGTGTGTAATTGTATCTGTGCTTAAAGAAAAATGTAAACCAAAGGGGGGGATGTGGGGGGAAAAAAATGTAAAACAGCACAGCTAGACAGCCTTTGAGGGGTTTGTTGAAAAGCAGGAGAATGAAATTACAAGATGCATCTTGCTCTTATTATTGAGAGAAATAACGCTGCTAGAACAGATTGCTGAATATTACTAAGCTGTCTAAGAGCTGAAGGATAACTCTGTAGAAGCGTGTGCTTTCCCAGCTTGTTTTCCAACCCTAAATAGAGCATTCATATTCATTAACATTATCGTATTTGAATTATTAGTCACATGATCTTGAGTTCTGTGCAAGGAATGTTGGTGTGTACAAATCAGTTTAACTTGCAGAGCTTCTCTTGCTTTTACATTTGTGATAAAGAAGAGAAGTCATTATTCACAGCACATACAGTAAATGCAGTTTATTAGCTGAATATAAAATGGCGACACCTGATTTTCTTTGTTCCCTTTCAGCAACAACAACAGGAACATTCAATCTGTTTTCCAGTGCAGCCATGAAAGGCTCCCCTCCCAGGGGTATATGATCATCACTCCAAAAAGCCACAACATCAGGGCACTGCCCTTCCACTCCTAAATGCCATCCACGCTCAGCAGTGCTGAACCTTCTCAAACCATGCAGAACTTGAACCATTTTCACTCTTTTTATGCCGCTGAAAGGGTTATCAACGGGGGAATTACAGCAGAAATCTTTTTGAAAAGATAGAATTTGGGAAGTTTTCACATGGAAATACACACCTGCGTAGCTGGCAAGCCAATCACAAAGCAAAAAAGATTTAAGGCCTGGCTACCCACCAAGCCAAGAGACAATAAAACGCTTCATGCTCGACAAAGCCTGCAGAAATTGGGCTACTGGTATAGTCTCCAGCCTCCATGCAACAGAGGCTCCAGATATACAGTATTACATTTAACAGCGCACAAAGGACAGGGGGCTGGATTTGAGACATACAGGTTTCCTGTCTATCTAACTTTAAATGTCTGGGTTTCAGTGACTCTTCTGTCTGCATCCTTTAACTTTCAGTGCAGATGTGAAATAAGTGCGTGAGATAAGGGGAGTCCCAGTTCCTTTTTCTGAAAGTTTGCACCCATTCAGGGTGAGGAACACAAGTTTCTTTTTAACCATGTGCGACTGCAACCACCACATCTGTCTGCCGTAATCTATCAGGAGTAAAAAAACCTTCAAAATGGAAACACCATCTGGCAGTGATTGTGGTTTAAGTGTAGCAGAGAGTCGAGTCTCAACTGGTTTATCTCACAATATTTCATGTTTTGAGGACAGCGTTCTTCCCTTGTTAGGAAGGATTTCATACATTTGGGGAACATGTGTTGGTTTAAGATTCACTAATTACGTTCTGCACACCAACTGTTGTCAAATTACACAAAGAGGATGAAACGTTCTGGTCATCTGCACTTTCCTCCCTTTTCCACCCACCCAGATGCTCACAGGATGACACTGTGGATCTGGAAGCGTTGATGGAATTTCCCTTCTGTGTTTTCTAAAACAAACAAAACACAGAAGCTTTTCATCTTTTACAACTTGACAGTGAACATTATTCAAGCCAGTAAGGAGACATGAGTGACACCTCTTTCTGACAAACACACCTCATCACAACAGTGTGGGTGCTGTCATCCTAATTGTGTAGATCAATGTGATATCTGCTGTTTGGAAATGCCACTGTATATTACAGTGACTGTCACAAACCGGCTCAAAAGGCTGGAAAGACTCTGCTGTTCACTTTCAAAATAAATGTCAGAGAGCAAAGAAAAGTTTGTGTCTTTTTTTTAACTGTTTCATGTCTTTGTTGAGACTTTAAAGAATCTAATGAATACGTATATTTGATACCGATGCAGTGGACAGTAGACGCGGCTCACTGTGAAATACATGAATGCAAGTCATGAAAGGGAAAGTCCGCTCTGTATTATTTTATTCCTCACGGACCCTACATAATTAGCTAACGTGTCTTTTATAGAGAAACAATGAATTATTTAACAGCTCTATAAATATATATCAGTTATACATTTGGTAGCAGGCTGCCGTCCACTCCTTTGTGCTTTCTGGTTGGTACCACAGTGCTTTAAAGCTGCCTCCTTTTAGAAGTGCGTTCTGGTTGTTGTTACTTCTCTTGGATGTTTGACCTTCACGTTAACAGTTGGCTGTTTCCACATTACAGAGTGGAAAGTTTCTCCTTGTCTTCAAAAAAAAAGGGTCATGATGAATTTAAAGACACGTAATGATATTATTTTCTGCATCAGAGCATTTCAAATCCTCCTGAATTGTCACTGATAACTGCAGCCATTAAAGCCTTAGAAAGAAAAACTATTATCCAACAATTGACATCACTGAATCTCACTTTGCCAAACATCATTTGTGGAAACTGTTTCTCATAATTCTTCAGTATCAGAAAATTACAGGGTATGTAGGCTGCAGTTAAGAAGGTTACTGAAGATAAATGTCTATGATGCGCTCAGTGGATGTGTCTGTAATCAAGCAGCTCATAATAAACAGTCAGAACAATACATTTAGAATGTGAATACACACTGGATGTATATGAAGGCAGGGTTTGTAAAATATTATATCAAAATTAAAGCATTACTTAAAGAATCACATTGCCTACTGTAAATCCATATAACCTGTGATCTGCAGGAACCATTTTGCCATTTTAAGACAATGTCCTAAATGCTGCTGAAAGTCTGCACTGCAAACTAAATACATTATGTTTCCATGGAGCTATGGATAAGGATATATTTGACAGTGTATACGGTGATACGGCCAGCGGGGACCATCTAGAAACTGAGCTGCAGAAAGCAAACAGCGCATGGTCATTCTACTATCAACACAAAATAAATTGAATGAATGGATGAGTCTACTGAGTGCCCTACATTGCTACAATGCAAGTGTGCTGGTAACCCAAAGATATTAAAGAGACCAGCACAAACAATATGTTATTTATATATTGATGTTATTTTAATTAATGCAATATATTAGGAACAACAAGCCTGGACAAAAAACTTCATAAAGCAAAGTAGAGGATAAAAACTTTCTGATAATCAATCACACCAATGCAGTTTCAGTCCAGGTTGAATCTGTGAGTCTGATTACTATTGTCTATCATGACTGACAACATCAGGATACAACAGGGCTTAACCTCCGGATAGAGTTTCTCACCTCCTCTTTAATGGAGGCTTAAAATGCTATGGTGGGAATAGGGTCGATTAATGCAGCTTTCACCGTCGAGAGTCTATGTTTATTTTGGCTGGACTACATAAATGAGCATTTTTAATTATTTATTAGAGATTTTAATTCATTAAAAAGAGCCGAGGTGGCTCAGCTGTGAAAACTGTGTGAGCAGAGACGTGTTTTGGAAAGTGAGACCTGGGGACATGCTTGGTGTTAGTCGTGGTCCAGGCAACCTGCCTATTAATCACTAAACCTGGCATCACCAGCCTGTTTCTATAAAAGTAAGCTTCTAAATGTGCGCAGCACCTACTGTAGCTTATTAAGCAATGCCAATCACAGTTTTACACCCCCAAGTCAGGTGAGTCACAAGCAATTTACAGTTCATTTATAGGAGTAGGGAAGAAACACTTTATAATATATACATTTACAGTTCATTTATAGGAGTAGGGAAGAAACACTTTATAATATATACATATATGGAATTTATAAACATATAACATATGGCAGTTACATTGCTGGCAGTTGTATCCCTTTGAAATGAGATGGAATGAAAAAAGCGCTTAAGAACACATACATGTAGTCTTTGTTTTTATTAGAGAACAAAACTTTGTGAACAAAAGGTACTGTAAAACACAGTTTCCTCTTGTTTTGGGCTTTCTGGGTTTAAGCACAACCAGTACATGACCTCTTTTGTATTTTTGTTTTCTGGTGTGTGATGGAAAACATGGTCATTAAATAGAAGGACCTTTTTTACGTCTTATTTCTGGCTCTTTAAACTCAATGACTAGATGATAATCATGAGTTTTGAAAGGAGACAGCTGGACCACTCTGAGGCTGAGCTGGCAAAGGGCCACATTAGTCTCACAGGGGTCAGAAGCCTTCAGAGCTTTAATGATAGTGAAAACTGATAGCCAGACAATAGGCAGAATGTACTGTATATATATGTATATTTCTGTGGATTGGTAAGGAACTAACAAATACCTGTGTCTACTGCATTTCAAACTCCGCTTTCTGAATCTCCCACTGTAAGAAAACACTTGTTCGAGGAAACAACATCAGACCAATTTACAGAAACAGAACTACTACACAATAAGAAACAGCAGCCTCCTATTTTCAAAAACATCCAGAAAGCAAATACACGGGTAGCTATTTATACTCTGAATCCATGCTGTTATCTTTTTGCATAAAACGTTTCAGTGCTCACAGCTGACTCCGTGCCTGATGCTTTATATTCATAGTGTAATTTAAACATTTTACTCCTTTCATGCTACAGGCTACATGCGAGGTCTAACTTAAGTGTTTGGAGATTCTGCAAACACACAACATGTCAGCAGCTCTGGCTAACCAGGGTTCATGAATTTTAAATAAAGGTTCAGAAAGAGATGATTGCACATTTCACACTGCATTAATATTATAATGCAGAAAACTGTATTTCTCAGCGTCATTTGCTACATTATCCTCATATTACTACTGACAGTAGTGTCATCCACAGCAATTAAAAAGGATCAGAGAAAACAGAACAAGAAGGTCCTTCCTTGGGTGATATGAATTTATGAATGATGCTTTCATGTTTGTAAAATTACTGGAATGACCCAAAAGCTAGAGCCTGCACAGAGGTGACCCATAGCTGCAAAGGTCAAATGTTAAAATCTAGCTGAACTTTGAATGTCAGGAGGGCAATGCTCACATTGAGACATCACATTGCCATACTATATCTGACAAGCCTTTGTTTTTCCTATAACTGTGCAGCCATATGAAACAGATGCACTGTGACAGCTTTAATCACAATTATTTCACTTTATTAGAATTACTTTCTAGCTCACTGTTTGCCCTCATTTTAAGCTAAAGCACGCGCACTCAGCCCTACAGACAGAAAAAGTGTCTGTAATAAGTTTGCTGCTCCTTCATGGAGAACGAAGTGCTAATGAAAATGTCTCACGTAGTTACAAAAGCTATGACTGCTAACCTGCACCTGATCAAATCTGCATATCAGACTGCAAATCAGATGCACAGCTGAGGTAATGTCGCCAACTTTTACAATGTCTACTAGGTGATGCTAGTTGCATTAAAATACGTAAAAATAAGGAAATAAATGCAAAAGTTACAATACACCCTGAACCCTGTTTCAGTGTGATTCAATGGAATAAAATATGAGCCCCATGTAAAAAATCACACTCCAAGTGTGTGGCTGGAATCTCCACCATCCTCTCCAACCTCATAATGTGAACTGTTATTCTGACCACTGTGAAATTTATATGAAATATTATCTGCTGAGGAGTATATTACACATCTGATGTTGGACTGCGTTACAACTTAACAACACATCCGACTGCATCAAGACGTCACTCCATGTTCTGTTGTTAGTATTGTGCCTTTGACACACTTTGTGGGGTTTGTGGGTAAAGCTAGGCTTACTGTACAGTCAACACCAAAATTCTTTCCATGTGAATAATGTGGTTGAATGTTATCGACAGCTTTATTTGGTTTAGAGAAAAAAAAAGGAAAGCCTAGAGACCTGCAGATCCCACTCTTTTTACTGATGTCTCAGCTCTATCCGCATCCAAATAAATCCATACACATGTGATAGCACAAATCAATTGTTCTCTCAGTGGTCATCCTCACAGTGGAAATCATCTCTGCTTTGCATATTATCTCACAACATGTGGGACATACTGTATGCACTCCCACCTCTATTGCCCTTGCCCTTTAAGTCATGCCTGCTTTGTCTGCAGACATTCAGCATAGTTGGAGGCTTGTTTTCCGACCTTTAGACCAGTCAACCACAGACATAACTGCCACTTTTTGTACAACACACACACACACACAAACAACGTCCACCGACTTCAATTTATCCAAGCTCACACGTCCATCACAGAAAACACGAAGCCCCTAATTAGTTTTTTCGTCAAAGTCTCAGTTCCGTTGGTGTTTTGTTGTGATTATGGTAAACCCTTTAATATTATTCGATGCTATTTATTATGCTTTGTTTACTGTCAATCATCTCACCCCCACAGAGAAAGATATGTTTATGCTCTTACAAATTGTATGTTCAAAGTTTTACATTTTACAGTCATTAAAAATTGTGTGATATTTGTTGATTATTTTCTTGATTTCCTGCAATGATTCCAAAGACAAAATGGCGTAAATCCACATTTGAACTAGCATATCAAAAAAAATACAAAAATATCTACAGTGTGCATGCAAAGGGATTTGAAAAAAAAATAGATAACAGGCAATATGTGCTTTTGTGATTAGGGTTTGTTTTGTTGTAGTATATCACGTTCCAAATAGGAATCAAAGACATAAAATGTTTTTCTTACCAAACGTCTTCTTTCCTCTTCAACAGTGTTCATCAGCTGGGAGAACTCTTTGAACGACTGGGCTGAAACACAAAAAAGAGATCATTACTCTGTCAGTAATAAAGAAGAAATCTGGAATGTTTGGTCAGTAAATGCATCAACATGTACAAGCAATATGTTCGTCGTTGAGCAGGTATATAAGCAAGCTCGACCATGGTGATACTACATTCTGATGATAAAACAGTGGCGCAGTCGTTAAGCATCAGATGTTCCTGGCACCCCACAAGCTCTGTAGCACGGTCCTAAAAATGTTTATTTGCACTGCAGCTTCATACCTTTCAGTGCAGCACATTTTAGAACCTAATAAAGGCATGCAGCTGTCCAATTTAAAACCAAGACTAGCAGTAAAAACAATACTTCCAATTGAATGGAACCCACTGATTGCTTCCTTTTATTTTCTTCCCCTGCTAGGCTTTACAATATACTGTCACAATGCAGGAGAGACTGATGTCGTGGAGATATGTTCACGCCATCTGGGCTATACTTCAGTAGCTTATATTACATCGTGCAGGGCCAGATGAATTCACAATACAGTACATGGAAGCTTATCTGCCACAGAACTGTGCCTTGATAGCTTCACTGCTTCATTAAATCGAGGGCCAGATACGATGTGGCCTCTGTTGGTCAGCCCCTGTGTCACCCCGTGTCCAGCCATTTAGCAGCGGTCGAGCTGCTCTGCTTGCCAACACAGTAACATCATTATCAGCTCCGACAGCCTGGCACAGGGACTCATGCATCATCTTAGACACTTTGGTCCATTTACACACCCAAGCTTTTAAAGACCATGGAGCAATGATTTTGTGCCAGCGATCCTACAGGCAGGCTGGCCTCCTATTAATGCTACCAGCTCCTTTATCAACAGTGCAGACCTCTCAGGGGGTAAAGGGCACAGCTGGAGCTGCTGATGGGACAAGATTAGACTCTGAAGAAAGGAAATGGGAGTCAAAGTGAGGTTACGGCTTGCATATCATTCACTGGTAAAATGAGGGAAGGCAATAGACCTGATGAAATACAATTTAATGCCACAAGAATGGTTGAATAGGGAAGATAAGCAAGTACAGGCATTTCCTGTATACCTGTATATTCCTGTATATTTTTTGCACACTGTAATTAGAGCTGTACGTTTGTGATCAATTTTTATTGATGTACATGATGTTTGTCTTGCTATTTGGTGTGGATTTGAGGTTATCTAGCTTTTTCCACCCCAGAAAGATCACGAGATTTCTTTGAGACCCAAGGATTGACCTTCTGAGAGAAAGGCCTGTAACTTTTCTAAAAATTTAAATTTCTATAGCCACATCAATCTTTTGGCCCCATTGATTCCTAGATAACTGGCTTAGAATGTGAATGTCACTGCAGGAAGTCACAGAGCGAAATCAATAAAAGGTCAGGTGAACCCGTCTGGCAGCACATACAGGATCCCGATGTTATGTGTGGAAGTTGCGAGCATCAAAGTGAACTATACCGATACTGCATCACGATCATGGCTGGCATTCACACAAGGGTCCAGCTATGTCAGTCAGAAAGCTGAGTTTCATTGATGACTAGATTGATTTCAACAGGGTGTTTCATTTTTTTCCCCTCAAACATTAATCATGGCCTTTTCTCTCTGGATGGGGAGTGAACACAGCAGTGCAGCTATGAGTGACAGGAAGGCTAGTGAAGACTCAGTGTTTATGATGCCAGAAATTGTGTGTTGTGGAAGAAGGTTATTGAAACTGTTTCCAACTATTAACGTGGTTATTTTGCATTTTTAATTTCATAGTGTATTACGCTGGTCTTGATTAAAGACTGCCCAAACACATTTGCCAATGTCTATAAATAAAACACTCAAACTGCGTTCTGACAGATGGCACAGAACCATCATTGAAACTGTGAATATTGTGCCAGTGGGGGCTGCTACAGCTAAAATATCCACTGTTCAATCTGAGATCAACACCTCCTTGATCGAAGGCCAGGAAAAAGGGGAGCCCTGCCTCAAATAACAGGGTGCCCGATTCTAATAAGGGCTTGGAAGCTTGGTGTGGATTTCTCCAATAAACATAATTGGTCTCCTCCTGCACCCACGACCATCACACAGTCACTGCAGCTTTGTGGGACAGAAAAGGAAAAAGCTGGACTATTCATTTAGTACTTTGATGAACATTACAGCCTCATGTAGAGGAGGTCGATATCCAGTCTAGCCCCTCACAGATGGACAGTAATTCAGCAGTCTACAGCTCCACAGAGCGATGAACTCAAGCTGGGGATAATGAGCAGTGCAAAATGGAAAAAAATAGGAAGAAGAGGCCAGACTGGGAGTCCTGCCCATTACAGCCAAGCAGGCTCTCCTCACAGCTGCTTTCATATTCCTGTTGCAGGCTAGGAGGTTCGCACCTCCATTAATCTCTGACACTAATCACAATTAGTCCCTTTGATCTCTTATAGGCTTGAAAAGATACAGGGGAAGCATCATAAGCAAATCAATCGCATTAATTATACATGTACACCAGACAGCCTTGAGATCTATACTCAAAGACAAATCCTTCTAAGAATTTGTAGACTATGCCGAATTTCATCTGACCCTGATGAATCTTTTCCTTTTTTAGTAAATACTCTCACCAATAAATTTTTTTTACTAAATTAAGTTTTTAACATTTTGAACACTTGTCTTTCCACAAGAATCTGTACAGAAATGTCAGAAAAGGTTCTGATTCAGGGGAGGAAGGGGATGAAAGGCTAGAGAGAGGGAGAGAGAGAGAGGGAGAAGGAGAGAGAGCTGTCTGCCCTCCTGGGTCTTAATAAACTGAACTTACCAATGTTCACCTCATCATCTGTCTCTGCATCACCTATGCACTCAAACTGGAACTCCTGCAGGGACTGGGAGAACTTCTGGACAGCAGCAGAAAGATCTGGAAAGAGCAGAAGATCTGAGCATCAGATATCATACAGTGAAGACACGTGGATGAAACGTTACATCCTCCACAGTTTAGCCATTTATTACAAACTAAATTTATCAATAAACACATGCTGCTTTTCTACCACAGGAGCCCATTAAATCTGTAACCTGGAGTTTCCCTTAACCTGATTCCTAAGGTGTAAGTTGATGCTTTTACCTTTCTACTGTGTCTGACAAAGAATGACACCCCATTGAAAGCACCATACATAAGACAAAATGCTTCATCATTATTCTTAAAAAAGAGTGTTATGTTAAGATTTTGTATTATGTAGATTATAGCAGCCATTTTTGTGTGTCCAGATCTTTCTTTGTCCATCTTGTTCAAAACTGCAGCCAATAATGTAGTTTAAGGCGTGCATTCAGATATCAGAATCAGAATTTTATAACCCCAGGGGGAATTCCAATTGTTACATTATATTGTTTTTTCATCAAGCAGTATAATTATGTTGTTGGATAGACATGAGCAGTGTGTTATTGGGTTTCGTGAAAAACTGAGCAGCTAGCACCAACTTAGCTGTACAGTACCGTACAAAGACATTTTTGTCCTCTGAGAGAAATTTTTCTGTTTATTTTGGCCATAACTTTGTCAATATGTGGACAAATTGAATCATTTTTCCTCAATAAGCTTAATTTTAAATAAATTTTGTTAATATGATTTAAAAATGTTTCATAGGTCAACGGTACACTGTGGGCAAATTTTACCCCCTAATGTGTTGTTCGGGGACAAAAACGTCCCCTAACTTTAACGGTTTTAAAAATATATTAGATAAATATTTTTTTGAATTTTTTTTGCATAGACCTTTTAATTAACTTCAGTTCTAATCAACAGTAGTGACAAAATCATTTTCCCCCAAGATTTTAATATGGTAATTAAGTTGTTAACTGTAAAAATCACAAATTTTACCTCCTACCAACAGGGTAAACCACCAACAATCAAGAATGCATGATTATTTAGTGCCATGGCTGTGCAGTCAAAAAAAGTTTGTTTATAATGTAAGTCTATGGGACAAAATGGGAGAAAAAAAGAAAATCCAGTGCTGTGCAAAAACTAATAATGCAATAAAGTCAATTTTTTTACTGATGTTTGACATGACCAAGACTGTAATAAAGGTTAAAAAGAATCCAGTCCACATTCACCTTTTCTATTAAAAATGAGCCATTTTGTGTTTTTTTTTTTCAATCTTCAGCACCACCCCTTATAAAATTGGTGATTAAAGGGTTAAAATCCTGGGGGAAAATGATTTTTTCACAACTGTTGATTAGAACTGAAGTTAATTAAAAGGTCTATGCAAAAAAATTTCAAAAAAATATTTATCTAATATATTTTTAAAACCGTTAAAGTTAGGGGACGTTTTTGTCCCCGAACAACACATTAGGGTAGTGTTTGCGAACAATGCATGAGGGTTAAAAGAGGGAAAGGTAGGTGACAGACAGAGGGATACAAGTTCAGGCATCAATCTTTCCCACTGTCAAAAACACCTACTTGTGTGTGTGTAATGTAGTGACTGAGTCATATGGTTATTCTCCAGGTAATTGAACCTGTGGGTGCATGTCAAACGTGTTGTTCAGCGCAAGATTTAACACCAAGAAAATGGCAGAGAAGTTTGTTTTAGATTAGTAAATTTACACCTGAGAGTGAAAACAGGCATCAAGTGACATTTGCAAATGTTCATGAGTCCCACACCTGAAGAAAGTTTATAGTCAGCATCCACAGACTTTTGGTGGCCTTTATACTGATTTACTTGGCCAGATTACACCAGGATGACAGCCAGATTTGTCATTCTGGCAATCTGGCCAAGAAGAGCAGGTGAAAATCGACCCACTGTGGCGGTGGTGTGTGTGGATGTGTTGAGATGGCCCGTCTGCCAAGTTGGCAACAATGTGTGAAAGAGGACTTGCAGCATAGTTTACCGTGTTTATCAACAAAATAAGAAACTTAAGAAGAGTCTCGACACATTTATGATCTGCTAACTGTCCAACTCCATGCCATCTGACATTCATACAACAGCGACTGCGTGCGTGACTGCAATAGAGGCTACATTTACTTTACCACCTGTCCATTAATCACAATACGTGGGGCTGTCCAGAAAAATTAAGCCCAGATGAACCGCTTAACCTTTCTGTCAAAAAATGATGAAACCCAGAGAACACAGGAGAAATCCTTAGAAAAAGAATCTACCTTTGGATCCTCCGAGTGAGCATACATCTACATTCCAAGAGTTTAGTTGGAATGAACGGCCCTATTTTTTTGTCTTCAATGTGACTTTTGACAAAGAAAAGCCTGGTTGGTTTTCCAGCTGAGAAAACATCAGTGGCTAAAATGGTTTGGAAGATTATTCCTCAAATGTAAACTGGTATACAACAGTTTATGTTAAATAAGACAGGCTATTTACATATATTAAAACAATGTTGAGGATATTTGTCCATTAGTCTGGCAGGTTGAGTGACTAAATACTACACAATATTTAATAAGACTGAACAGCTATAAGTGTCTGAGTAAAGATCCTTGGGAGTCGTGGTTGACTTTTCTTCTCTTAAAAGTTTCTGTGTACACATTCTTGTACCTTTGACTTATCAGCAATGAGCCATGACTGGCCGAGAGCAACAGCTCATTGTTTGTAGTCATGAGTCAACCAGAGTGTAACGTGCCCACTGAAAGGTGCAGCATCTTGCGGTAGAAGTGTAATGAGTTATCATTTCCTGATGTCTGCTTGCCTAAAATAACACCTCTAAATTTATGTCCCTTTAATTAATGGAATGAAGGAAAAACAGACCAAACAATGTCAGACACTCACTGTAATTACCAGCAGGCACCTTTTCCTCCTGCTTAAAATTCCTATTATGAAAAAAAATGTTTTCAATGCAGCACTGCTATTCATGTGTCTTGATTAATATGCTTTTACTTTTATATAGTGGAGCCACAACTTTAATTGTCTTCGTGTGCACATTTTTCAAAAAAACATAACGGAAAAGAGATGTAAGAAAAAAAAAATCTCTAATTAGGCAGGATTAACTTTTCAACAACTGCATGGTTTCCTCTCTAATGCATCAGCATGTATGAATTCAACAAATGAAATTTTGCAAAAGGCGGTCTCATTTTAAATTACTATTAACATTTTATAATGGCTCAGTAATGGGAAAGTATGATTCAACTACAAGACAAAAATAAATGGGAGAGTTAAAAACAAATCTGCGTCGTACATTTAGTACAACTGATAAAACACATGTTCTGTATAAACCACGCAGTTACAAAAGATCTGAATGCAGCTACAAGAAAAATCAAAAGGAAATCAAGTTGCAACGGAAATACAATTAAGCTTCTTTATTTCTACTGCAAAAGGCCAAAGTAACAGCGCTGACGTGCATACAGTTGGCAGAGTATACTACACACTAGTCATTTCATTTTATTGAAATTTCTGTATTATGCAATAGATTTCAATTTGTTTCATATCTCATTTACATAAAGGTTAGTGTGTGGGTCTGCCAAGGTGAACAACCTGGTGTACATTCATAAGCAGAGTAAAGTGAACGGAGGCTTTTAACATTCTATAATTCAGCTGGATTTATAATTAAAAGCAAAACAAGACAGAGATTCTGAAACACGCTGACATTTTAGCTGTCGGCCCACGCACACTTTTCTCATTCCCATCGTTGACTATGACTCAGTAATTGTTTCTCGACTTCTTCCTTCTCAGGAGAGATAGCTTCTTGTTTTTACAGTAAGTATGTGTAAAAAAAACTACATGTGAAGAGTCTATGATATTGCTGATTTTTAGCTGTAATTTATATCAATACAAACCACTTACAGTTAAGAACTGTTATACATTGTCTATGACAATGTGTATAAAGGAACCTGTCCGGCACATATTGCGACAACAGTTGTTTATCTAATCTATCTAGTATCCCAAAGTACAGACCAGCCTTAAAAGCACACAAAAAAGAAAACGAAAATCAATGTTCTCATCTCTATAGGAACATAAATTGCTTTGAAAGCCTCACAAAACAGAATCAAGTGATATTTGTCACTAAGTATGTTCCTGAAACAAACACTGTTAACACTGTACTTCGAGGTATTTTAGAAACAATAAGAGGACTTTTACTCAATGAGTCCACAGAGTGAAAGGCTCTCAGACACACATCTCGAGTATGTCTGACCACTTGGAAACGTAGCTCAGGCTGCTGAGAGTGCCACTGAGATATTCCCCTCAGAAGATGTATTGTACCACTGATGTGCTCCTATCATTCCTACTTTGACTCTAAAGCTGCAGATTTGAGATCAATACCAAGCTGCAGTTGTCTGAATGTGCTTGCAGGGCCATCAATAATGGATGGTCTTTTAGCCCTGACGTGCAGACGAGCCCCACCTTTACACAACAACCTTATGAATGCATTTTTTTTCTTCCCAGCCACCAAAAGCAGCTTCAGAATTATAATAAAATCAATGTTATCGTCGGATCTTTGCTTTCATTGTATCAATGATTAAAAATGAGTGTCACCAGGTGATGCTGTGTAGTGGCTCCTGCAGTAGGCTGAGATTCTTAATGCTCTGAGGTTAATTTTAAACATTATCACTTAATGATTAAGATTATTTTTGGCTAATTATCATTAGCATTTCACAGATGCAGTCAGGGGCTCAGGGGAAATGTGGTTGCTATAGTTGCTAGAGAAGAAGCTTTTTCTCAGAAGTGGGACACCATTCCTGAGTAACAGGCAAAAGTACATACAAAGCAATACTTGGACTAGGTATTCACCCACCTCAGGCACTGACAGTTAACACTAAACTCCCTCTAACAGAATATGTATTTAATATTACAACATGATGGTGAGCTCCTGGTTCATGCTCTGCAGCTGCATCCTGTGATCGGAGGAAAAAGTAGCATTGGCAGAGAGGTAGATTAAATGTATATTAATATAGATTTAAACTAAATATTAATCTCAGAGGGGGCTTTGTTCCTTTTAAAATATAATATTATTTGCATTTTAAATGTCACCTTCACATATAAATAATAAAACTGATATTCTGATGTGACATTTTACAAAAATAGATGATTGTATATTATATGTTTGCTAACTGTGTGTTGTCTAAGAATCCACATATTACTCTATCCTGAGGAGGAAAGATTCAAAACCTCAACTTTAGAAGTAGAAAGACGATTTTAGTCGCAGCATGCAGCTTATTCTGTGAACATATATCTGATGTTACATATTTTAATTAGGACATTGGCACAACAACTACTTTGTTTTTATTTTGCTCTTTTTCATGAATTATTTAGTAAGTTTGGGAATCCACACAAACGACTTTGGCACTCTGCTCATTAATGGCCACTCCAGAAAATATTGCTCAAGCATTTACAAAGAACCCGCCTCACTTAATGTGATCACAAGAGTGTGTAGCAAAGACAAATGGAAAGAGAATCCAAATAAAGGAAGATAAATGAATGGCTTCATTTTTTTAACCTCAGACAAGCAGTAAAGGCATAATCAGTACAACACATCCTGGATGTATACATTGAAAAGTTTTAGTGAAAACAAGACAGGAACCCACTGCTTTAGGGTGTTCTCTGAAGCACACATACCTTTAGTTGAAAGGGAAGATTTTTTGCAATTACACAATGTTACCACACTGCAGCCAAATCAAATTATAGAAAACTAAGCAGCAATGCAAGCCTGAGAATGCATTAAAACTTGGTAGTACCTCCAGTTCTCTCTCTATGTATGTATTAATGGGCATATTACAACCTTTGGAGTAAATAAATAACACCTCACAGGTGATACTGATGCAATACAGTGACATTCAGCAGCAGCCCAGGAGTAAGAAAGAAAGAATAAAGGACAGGAGAAGAAATGCACCTTTGTTGGTTATACAGCAAGTAGACTTCCCCGGGCATGTCATCTTACGCCTCCTGAAAGCAGCAGGAATTTGGTGCATACTGCTTTCAGTGTATGTGCTGAGAATGAGCTGTGCTGTTCAGGCAGAGTAGTAACAAGAAGAAAAGTATGACTTTGATAGGTTTGAATCTAAAGATGCTACTTACCACCTGAAGAGTCGCATGGAAATAAGAGGAGGAACAAAGCTATTGCAGCATGACTAACAAAGGGGGAGAAGAAAACAAGCTATTTCTGAATTCTGCCTCATTAATACACTTTCCCTATACCAACACCTTAAAGTAAAGCCGTCTAATTTTATCACTCTTTGCAAACATTTTATCTCACCCTGCAAGCAATTTTCCTAAATCCTGCAGTAATGATTCCTCTCACAGCGGGCATGCACAAAGGGGTAACTGGAAGAACAATAGTGTGGTGGGCCATCTTTGTACAGCAGGTTTTAATCAAAGAATAAGGCGCTGACCACCCATGCAAGACGTGACTGGAAGGAAAACAGTTAGTGCCCAGTGTGAAAGATGTGAAAGAGGACTATGGCTGTCAGTCAGCACACAGCAAAGACCCCTGGGTACAACCTTTATCTCATCTCCAGGGCAACCACACACTACCAAGTTCCATCTGCTGACAGTGGCTGACAAAACACAGACAACACACTGCAGGAAAGTCTGCAGATTGCTTGCAAACAGCTCAAGTGCATGGTGATTTCAGTAGCTATTAGGGCATGAAAGATGGGGACATGCATACATTCTCTAGCAGGATGGTAGATCTGTGTCAGAATAGTGGCAAAACATACAGATTTTTCCAGGTATATATAGAATGATATTTGTTTTTTTAGAAAAATTACGTTGAAAAATTAAAGGGCAGCAATTGATTAAACCACATTTAAAGGTAGGGTAGGAGATTTCATTCTGATGCACTTTTTGTTAAATTAGTGTAACTTCTCTTTACAATCCGATAGCAACCGATTAGTTCGGCAGTTTCACATTAAAACGAAGAATATGAATCATCTGTGGAAGCTATAAAGCGCTAAAAACATCAGCCAATCCTCCGGGTGGACCCTGTGCGGAGTATTGGCTGGTTGTCACTCTCTTCCTGCTCTGCGCGCACCAGAGAGGTACGTGCATGATGGCCAAAGTCACAGACCGTCTTCAGGTAATGTGCGTCCATGTGATTGGGAGGCTTGGCTTCGGGATGAGCTCCGAGAGAAAGGGGCAGATTTTGAAATCTGGCTGACTCTCACTGAGTTTTCAAAATCTCCTACCCTACCTTTAATCACAGTTTTGCACTGGGTTTTAATATCCAAACCATTTTTCTAAGTAGTAGCCTACATCAAATATGATTACTTCATTGATTTAGAAATTCACTATAAATACAGAGGTTGCTTATTCAAAGATAAAATTTTAAATTACACCATAGAAACAACAAACCACACAAACAAAAAGGAGACTACACCGCTGTAAAAAAAAAAGACCATGGTAACTCTGAAACTCCAAAGTTAAAAATTAACATTCACAACGAATTCATATAGTCTGAGAAAGTGGACAACTCTGGCCTTGGTTCAGCCAACTGCTACCTCCAACTAAATGATTTATCACCTATGGAGGTCCACAAGGACAGGTTGGCAACTCCAGGAAATGGTGTTTCTCCTAACAGTGTGGTGAAAAGTTTGGCAGCTGAACACATATGTGGAAGGAGAGCCTGGAAAACAATCCCTGTCCTAGAAGCCAGTTCAACGTCACCACACAGGAGACATTTTTTCAGCAGTATATGACCACAATAATGCTACTTGCAACAAAATGGGGAAAAAAACACAACAAAACAGCATAAACACTCAGAGTCTATAGTTTCAGAAGAAGTAAAATCAGGGCATCCAGGTAATCCAGGGGATGTCAAATGGGCTGGCATATGGCTGACAAGAGTGCTTGACAACCAGGACAATACTCCAGCCCACCGATCCAGAGCAACGGTATAATGGTTGCCACAAGAAACCCTGCCTTATTCACCTGATTAGGCACCCTTCACTCTGCCTTATTTAAGAGACGCTCAGTGGTGTCCATTTTAACAATAATGACAACATTGTCAGTGGGGATTCTCTTTCTACCTTTGACTAAAAACTTATCAATTAACCCTTGTTTGTAAGAAGAGTATTGTAAAAATGTCCTGTTGGCTTTGCTCGTGCTGAGACATGCTTTAACACCGGAGCCTTACACACCCAGCACTCTGTTATGTGACTGACATGCTCACTGCAACACTAATTACAGAGCTGCATCCTTGTTGTGCTTTCACTCCTCTGAACATTTCTTCAGGGTTTTTAATGAGGTACCTTCACACAAATTAATGTACAAAAGCTTTTAACACGTTAAGTCACAGGCAAAAATGTGTTCCATTAAAAAGCACAATATAAAATGCATCTTTCTTGCGTTTATCTGTGTATCTATGTACACATCTGGTGAAATCACTCCAGGTATTCTGTCTCATCTTCTCTTGTGTTACATCTTTTATCAGGCAAACAAAAAAAAAAAACAAAAGCCTCCTGCAATAATGCACTTCTTTGGCACAGAGGGCTCACTGTCTATAAATCAACATTACAATGAGACACACCACAGTTACTTTATCTTGTCAGAGAGACAGTGCTGATTTCAGATGAGAAGGTCTTCAAAGGGGGAAGCTTCGATGCACCTAGCTTAATGAGAGACGGGGAGATCTCTTTGATGCAACAGTAGGGTGCATTGTGCCACTTTGATTCCATTTGGAGGGATTGTAACCGGGGGGGAGGCCCTTCAGGTGTAGACCTCTTCCACCTGCGTACATTGCGTTAGCCTGTCAGTCGCCCAGCAGGGGAGGGACTGTAGCTGTGTGAGAAGAGCCAGCAGACAGAGCCTTGCACTCTGGAAGCATACAGAAAATTTCCTACCGCCAGCTGCTGCCTGAAACTATGCTGATGTCGTCACACTTGCTGCTGCAGTATCACACAGTAATTTTAACAGGTATTCATGAACTAATTTTTTGATCAAACATGAATGGAGGAGACTATTTAACTTAAAACCTCTGGGGTGATACAACCTACATGCTAAAGCTTTGACCACTTCTTTGTATGTCCAAAGCAAGACAGGAATATATCTGTGCTTGCAACAGAGACTGGAGGCCAACAGCTAACACAAATAACATGACAACAACAAAGTTTTCTTAACAGCCATATTATGAAAGAATATTGTGTTTTTATTTTTTTTTCAGGAAAAAGTATCAACTAGACACCTCACATTGTGTGAAGCAAAGAGACGTGCAGACATGCGTATGGTGAAAAAATTGTATCCATCACAAAAACGACACACCATAATATATATACTGATTGGCCTATAGTTTGAAAAGTTAGGAAGACACTTACTTTAGGCGGTTGTGGTGATTAACAGTCTTATAACAGAATAAATACGTCAGCTATAGTGACTGCAATCTGCTTGTTAATTACTTGCTAATTAATTCAACCCTCTGATTAAAATATGTCATGTAGAAATACTGTGTGCCTATTATAACCACCTATTCCTGCATAAATCTTCACTGTTTTCAGGGATCTCACATGCTGAAAACAACTGTGTAGATGGAAGATACTAGCACTGTGTCTTTGAGGCTGATGCAATGCTACAGCCTATTCTTAAGATCTAAAGAAAGAGATCGGAGTTATTACCCCTGCAATTCTGCTGGAATGAAAAAAGCAAGACGGGCCAGCCCCCGCCATTTATCATCCAGTCTACAGCCTTTAGACTGACTTGAGTGATATTTTTTCAGAAGACATGCAGACAACACATCAGACACAAGTTCTGACAGAGATTAACTTGCTTCTAAAGGAAGAGGCAGAATTTCACATTTGCAGTAATAGTTGGCAACAGAGTTAATGGGATTTTACACATCTGTTTTGTGTGTGGCTTTCTTGACCTTATCAAGACACATACAAATAGCCAAGCATCTGCCTCAAAGTGAGACAATTAAGAGGTGTGCAAAACCTAATTTAAACCCATGATTGTACAAACAGTTTCTGCCAAACCATGGAGCGCTGCAGCCTGATTTAACATCATCATATTTTTGTTTATATAAGGCTATTTGCACTTTACATACAGCATGAAGTACACCAATAAACTGTTGTTTCATATATAAAATGTTCAGCTGAAAAGAATGACTGAATGATTATTGCTGTAAGGGAAAGACACGCATGCACCTCTTTATCCTTCTTAGGCTGAAGAAGCAGCGAGAGTAGCAGGCGACTGTAAGCGTGAGAATGGTGTGCTCGGTGTGACAATCACTTTGACTGACAGAGTAACAACAGAGTGCTTCAGAGCAGACCTCAATCTGGAGTTGAACACATTTCCCTGCACAGTCTGAGGGGAAGAAGGTTTAAGGAATACAACGTCTAATCCTTTTATCAAAATCTGTCCACAAAAATAGCAGTCCCTCGCAGAGCTGCATGAGCTGCATTTACCGCTTCTCTCAGCTTTATTGCTAAACAAGTCACATAATGTACTCCTGTATTTCATTTCTATTACATGACTTAAAATTCATCAAAGTAGCCAAAGCTGCAGCAATACATTATAAATGGTATAATCCTGCAACACAGTCTGCCTTAGTCACAGTCCGACAGACACAGACACTGAGAAAACACACACACACCCACACAGTGAAGCAGAATGATGTCAGGCCAAATGCTATCTGAGAGGGATGGGGGATGGTTATACAAGCATGTTTACAGGACATTTCCTGTGGCTGAGCCTTGGGAGCATCATCTGTCCTCAGACAAACAAACACTCAGAATTCCCAAAGCTGAATTGCGGAATCACTTTTGACAACAAGCCTACACGTCATCTCTGTATTTAATTAAGAAAAAAAAAAGTCCCTAATTGCAGCTATATCAAGTTACTTTTAATACCTCGGGATTATTATGCACAGGCACAGTTGGAACAAGAAAAAAAATGTTGTTTACAGACTTTTTTTTTTTTTTATCAACTCCTCCCGTGCGTGTCAGCCATTCATTACAGCATCTATCGCAGGGAGAACGCATCGCTCTGTGGCTGGTGCACAGGCGTGGGCATGAGGTGGTGGCAAAGGCACCCTGTCAGGTAGCATAATAACAGGCTGTCTTCCACTTTAAACTTAGATAATAAGTCTGCACTTATTAGAAGACATCACAGCATTTTTGTAATGTTAACTTTTACAAATAAAAAATGCAAAACTTGGGAAAAGAACTTGTGAACTATGTGATTCACAGATGCATGAAGTGAGTTCGGTACTTGCTGGAACTATGACAAACAAGTAGAGGGCTCATTGTATTACAAATATGAACAAATTATGTATGAAGGACACAAGCCTTCACCCACTGGCTGACTGCCCGAGTCTAAGCAGGACTCCAGGGATACATCCACCAACGTGGGACCAGGAGTGCAGTGTTCACCATGTTTTTCATACAAATTTACCAATGTCATTAGAACAAAAATACCATTTAATAATGTGGTTCACTGATGCTTCTATTAAGTCCTCATGAAACAAAAAAGCGACTAATGATGTGTTGGTATTCTTTAAGGTATTTTAGAGTTCATCACTTCCTAAAAACATTGTGATGACTCATCCTAGGAGGGACTACACAAATTTTGCATCTGATGAAATGCTTGTAAAGTTCCTGCTCAGGCTGACAAATCAGACTTGCATGAACTATTGGTCAGCCTTCATCACTTCTTATGCAAGAGCAGCTAACACTCCTTTATCTTTTTCACAGGTACTTCAACAACACTTTTTGTTTCCCAACAGCTTGGTCTAAAACATAGTCTGTGACATCACTCGCAGCCTTTTAACAGGATGTTTTGTAGAACTTGTCTTCTGAATCATTTGACTCACTGTCATTCTCAGCACAACAGCTTGGCACTTAAACTCTACACCACAAGCTCAGTGTGAAATAACACAATCGAGATAAACAAGTGATCGGAGAAAAAGGTCAATCGTTTTGCAAGTCAAAACAGTCATGAAGTGTTTTTCCATCAGTGTGGGCACACAGCGAAGAGACTAAACAGTACCGGACATGACAGGCCATTAGAAATAGGACTGCAAATAGATGCTGATATAAGAATACATAAGCTCTTGACTTATACAAGGATAATGGCTGCGCAAACTATAAATCTGTACAGTTAATATGAACACTACTACACTAGCACTATGCCCTTTTTTTAAAAAAGCATTTTTCCCATGTTAACCTAACACTTGTATACACGTGTTTTGTTTTTGACAATCTATGAGTAATTTTAACTTAAACACAAATAAAGACAGAAAAAAATGGGTTCCTATGTTACATAGGTAATTTAAAGCTAGGCTACATTACTAAACTTCTGCGACGCTTCATGGCTACCTGCCGAAATCTGTAAACAACTTGTCTACCACTTCATTATTTGCTATGTAAATGTGTTTGCTCTCACCCATCTCACAAAGGGATAATTAGCGCTTTTAGTGTATTCAATTACTGCAGTCAAGCAGGGGGATAAATAAAAGTCAGCAGTCGTTACTTACGCCAGGTGTGAACGGTAAGCGTGCCAAGCACAGATAGTCCTGCATGTACTCACAGCATCTGCAGATGTAGCTAATCGCAGCTGAACAATAACAACATTTAACATTTAGTGTGATTTGTGAATCCTTAGACCACAATCCTCATTAAGGACATTAATTCATGCAAGACGCTGGTCTGACTGAAGGGGGTAATAATGTATTACATACACTGCAGAGTTACATAGAACAAATGTTTTAAGCAGTTACAGTTCATTCATCCTTCAAAGTCTGACTTCCATTCAGCCAAAAAGTACAGTTTCTCTATGACTTAGAACTATTACAGCATCCAGGTAAAGAACCTGGCTCAACAAGCCACAGACAGCACATGAAGACCAATCAATGAGGGATACTTTCCCATTCTGAAACATGAGACAACTGCTTATAGAACAAAAAGGTCCATTACAGGTCTTCCAGTAATGTCACCACTGATGGCAGGTCGTAAAGGGTCATAAACCTCAGTGACGTCCTAAGTTAGAGACCATCAATAATTTACATCCGTCTGTTCACTTTCCTGCACCACCCCTGACTGAAACTGGGTTTTCTAGTTAAAGGAATGAACCACCACAGAGGAAAGACAAATACACGCTAAATTCCTTCCACACAGGCCATGTTTCTGGAATATTTACTTTAATAGTTACACATTGACATTTATCGCTGGTTGATCAAAATTCCTCTACTTCAATTTTTGCCAGACACCTGGTGGGACATGTGAGTCAGGGTCTGGTTGCTGTGCAGTTTCCCTGTATCAATGAGCCAATCAAAGGCAATTAAAGTTTCAAACCACTTGCCTCTCTCTCATATGCATAGTACAACCTAGAGTGTTAAGGTCTTATTTGGTATTAAACCATTTGCAAGGGCCTTTGACATTCTGGTAGTGAGTAGCCTGTCTGCCATGAATAAAACATTCAGCAGGGTATTCCTGTCCAGCTGCTGTGCTCTGCGCCCTGACAGAAAGGCTTCTCTGTGAAAAAGCTAAGAAATGGGTTTGGCCTTCTGCTGCCCGAAGAGACTGTAGAGTCAGCAATACAATGGTAATGCACACTGGTCAAAATAATGTAGCCCTAATGGTTTGTGTTGATCAAATGAACTCTTCTGAGAACTACCACAGTACTAAGGACACTTCTTGTGCTCTGAGACACCAGAAATCTCATTTTTGCTGATTGGAGTCTTGCTCTCTTTATTTAGCAAATTCAAAACCTAATAACGTTTTCCGACAGCCAGAAGGTCTCTCTTTAGTTAAAGTGACCTCTTACACTTCTGGTGAAAACTTGAAGCACGCTACATTTTTACAGGCTACAAGCTGATGCATTGTTCCTAGGACAAGCCTCTGATGAGGAAATTAAATCCACCTGAATGCTGCTTCAGTGGAAAATAAATCTTTTATTCAAACACAGCCAGCACCACAAATGTGCCTAAATCTGATTGCCAACATATAAATAGCCCAGAACCTAATTGTCTAGTTTCATGTGTGTTTTTCCAGGTTTTTGGAGAAATGCAGCAGATTTCAGAAGTGTTTCAGACTGTTGGTACCTTGCAAGCAGCTGTACTGTTGCAAAATTTGTGAAATAGCAAGCATCCCAGTGTGAAGCAGCAAGGATGAGTATTGGTTTCCTTTAAATCTGAGGCCATGGTGGAATGCCATCTCCCTGTCGGGGATGAGTTGCTGCCCCCTGTGGAGGAATTCAAGTATGTCCGGGTCTTGTTTGCAGGCGGTAAATGAAGTGTGAGACTGAAAGGTGGACTGGTGGGAAAGAAAGAGCTGAGCCAAAAGGCAAGCCTTTCTATTGAGCAGTCAACTTGTGTTTTCTACCCTCTCCTATGGCCACAAGCTGTAGCGAGATCCCTGATACAAGCAGAAATCAGCTCTCTCCACAGGGTGGCTGGACTCTCCTTTAGAAACAGAGTAAATACTTGGTCATCCAGGAGGAGCGCGAAGAAGAACTGCTGTTACTCTGCACTAAGAAGAGCCAGTTGAGGTGATTAGGGCATCTAGTCCAGGATGAGCCCCTGGACACCACCCTGGTGAAGTGTTTCAGGTAACCAACTGTTAGGTGACCTACCCAGGACACGCTGGAGATTATTATATCTCCTTGCTGACCTGGGAATGCCTCAGTATCCTCCCACAGGAGCTGGAGGAGGTGGCTAGGGAGAGGAAAGTCTGGGCTTCTCTGCTTAGGCTGCTGTCCCTGTGACACAGTCCAGGGTAGGCAGAAGACAATGGATGGATGGATGGACAACCAAGCTCCATAACTGTGGTCAACCATGTGTTACCCAAAACAAATCAGTGTCCTCTGAGAAAGTACTAGAAGTTACATGACAACACCCTGATGGCAAAGGAAGAAAACCTGCTAACTGCTTGCAATGATACTGTTTTCTATTTTGTGATGTGTTGATCTGATGGGTTGAAAGACTGACAGATGGTTCAACCCAAACACCTGCTGAGAATCTTTCTTTTAAAAACATCTGTTCTTTTCAATTTCCTGCAATGCAGGCAACAAATTAAGACTGGCAATTGAGTTTATAGTGTGGACAGAAAGTGATTTGGCTCCTGCTTCCATGACAAACAGAGAGAATCATTACAAGGAGCAATTATTTTATTATAAAAACCACAGCACAGAAATACACTCACTGGCAAGATGACAGATTTTTATAAGTAACAGTCAGTGTCAACTCATCTGTTCACATTAAGCTGGTGCCAATATTTCATTATAAAGCCATTATCAGCAATTGTAAACAATCAATAAGCATTACTGACATCTATATTGTGTACTCTGCTACATGTGCTGCAGACAGTACTGCGCAGTGCACTCCAGACATTGTCCAGATTGGAATCAGTGAGGTTCCCAGCGTGAACGCAAATGTCCAACTCTGCCAATACTGGGAAATAACCAGTCTTTAACCTGCTGGCTTCATTGTGCTAAGTCAAGGTAATGTCTAATTGAGCTGATATAACAGATCCAGGGGATTCACAAACAGCAGGTGCAAGCCTTAATGACTGTATGTCCGTTTCACTAATATGAAGCACCAGAATGGTAAAAAGCAAAAAACATGTACAGGGCTGTGTAGGAATGTGATTTAAAGAGTGAAAGCATGACAAAAATGATGCATGGTTGCATGCACTGCTGTGTCCTTCCATTCTATCACAACCTAGCCTACCTTAGGTCTCTATACTTCCTTATCTCCCTGTAATTCACAGGCCAAACTCTCACCCTCACAGGAATACAGCGAAACAGGAAGTCCACTGCAATCAGTGTGATGGAATTTGTGAGGACAATGACCCGAGAGAGACAGAGAGAGAGAGGTCTGGTTATCCTCACAGAGGCAGTCACACAGCAGAGATACAGAAATCAGTATTTCCTGTACTGAGAGTGAAAGCATCTTTAATTAATGAACTGAGGTTACAGCAGCCTGCCTCCACACACTAATGACATCCACATGTCTGACTGTGGTCTTATGATGGGGTATTACAGCAGAGTAAATCCCATTCAAAACTCAGAAGCAGCTCTCATTCTGTTAGACAAGCCTCTGCATGCATGCAGTGTAGCCAGAAGGCAGACACACACAAAAAAAAGGCAGAACACACGTCTTAGAATTACAACAGCCTCCCTGTAATGAATTGTGTGTGCGTATTTGTACAGATTTAAGCTGCTCACCAGCAATATAAATGCTTCCCAATGGGGGACCGCAGCGTATTGAAGCGTGAGCTCACAGAGGGACGGGGACCATTCAGACAGCACAGCGCTACAGGAGACTTTAAATAAGCTGTAATGAATCAGGCATCCTCTAATTGCGAGCCGCCCGTGGGTTTCAGGTAGTTTCATTCCTGCAGTGGAAAAAAACAGGCCGTGTACTTACTCTTGAGCGCGGTGATGAGCATGTTCCCATCCTTGATGAGCTCTTTGATGAATTTATTTGTCCTCTCCAGTTCTATTTCATGGCATTTCAGCCGCTCTCTGAAGTCGGGACTGTCCAAGAAAGAGTCACTGAACTCCAAAGTAGGGAGTCCCATAATGTCCCTCTGCGACAGCGCTGTCTTTCAAACTTTGTGCGGACAAAAGTTTGTACTTTTCATCTCATCACGCAGTTGCTGTTGATGAAACAGAAACGTCTCCAAAAAAAAAAAAAGTTTTCTTGCTCCGCTCCGCTCCTCACTTCCGCTTTGACTTTCTCCACTTTTTAGGGGGCGTAAAGCAGGGATGGTATGACTCCTGCTGGTTAGTGCTGGATAGTTTACAACAACTGGAGACTGGTGTCAAAAACCTCCTGCTGTAAGCTAGCACAGACTGAAGGACACCGGAAATGAACCGTATCAAGGTAATGGCTAACAGTTAAAACACTAATATAAATAAAGTAAAAATACAAAAAAAATGAAGTAAAGGCCTACATGATAACACACAGATACATTTTTATGACGAAGAGGGGTGCCTTTAAATTTAGAAACATAAGAAAAATAAGGTATTTCAAGAAAATAACTTTAAATCAAACATTTGAGATTAGCTAAACTGCTAGCAAAGCTAATCGTTTTTGCCGTTAGCATGTGGCTGGCTAAACAAAACGCCTGAAAGAAAATCTCCTCATTAACCAATCCTCCTCCTTATTAAACAATCTCCTTATTAAAATATCCTTATTAACCATATTTTTCTGACGGACACCGGAAATTAACCATATCAAGGCAAAGGCTAAAAGCTAAAGCACTAATATAAATAAAACAAACTAATAAACCAAAATACAAAAAATGAAGTGAAGGCCTACATGATAACACACACAGATACATTTTATGACAAAGAGGGGTGCCTTTAAATTCAGAAACCATAAGTAAAATAAGATATTTTAAGTAAATAACTTTAAGAGCAAACATTTGAGATTAGCTAAACTGCTAGCAAAGCTAATCGTCTTTGCCGTTAGCATGTGGCTGGCTAAACAAAACGCCTGAAAGAAAATCACCTTATTAACCAAGAAATTATTTTCTTTTAGCACTTACTGTTTAATGAAATTATACCAGTTCATTAATTTAAGAGTAGGAACACACATATTCTGTATTTAAAAAAAATAAAATAATATTAATACACTTTGATATTAAGAGTAGCTAGCATTTAGCACCACTAAATTATCTGTTTCTCAGTTATGATTAGATTCTGCTGCTGAAACATGTGTGATTAGACTTTTAGATTAGATTTTTTTTTACGGTTAAAAGAATCATGATGTGTGCACATTACCTTCTGCTAAGTCTAATTAGGTGTTTTTGCATGTGCATTTTTTTTACAGTAGCCTAAGTATTTCACTCTTGAGTTAGCAGCTCCTTCTTTATTACATGAAATCTTACATATTTTAAATGAGCTTTGCCTTCAGTGCATCCTATGTGTTTGGATAAATGATGCCATTTGTCCTAAAGTTGTGAACTGTATACAGCGTGGAGATTATGGTTGACAATACATCACACTGGAATTAGTGAGGGCTCGAGGAAGGGAGGGATCTGCATTAATACCTCGGTAAATGCAAGTAATTAAACTAGAGCCTAATTGGAGTCAGGAATTTGTCACATTCTCTCCGTGCAGCGGTGGAAGGAAAGTGATAATGATGTCACACTCCAAATGAGTATCTGGTAGGCTTGAAGCGGAGGCTCTGTCACCAGTGGCACTAAGTCGCTTGGATGACTCTTTCTACTTACGGTGCTTTACAGCATCAGGGGGGCCTGGAAGAGGCTTAATCTTTGAGGCATGTGTTTTAAAAAAAAAAAAAGCTGCCTCCATGGAGAGGCTGATGTTGCGGCAGTGGTGTGAACCAACACACACATATAAAAACATTTATAACTTAACACCTCACAACCAAGAGCGGAGCAGGAGCTCTGTGTAAGCAGGGCCTGGGAAAGGGAGCTTTGTGGACTTCGTCTAACTAACTAGTAACCTTTTCTTAACAATACACCTGCTTTGGCTTCAGGTAGCATGAGAGATTAATCATCAGAGACAGATAACCTTCTTGGGCACCATCATGTGGCTGCAGCAGAGTTGTTAGTGTGAGTTAACGTCATCTTCCAGCAATGGCTAGTGGGACCATGGTCAAACTGAATTTTCAAAAGATAATAAAGGGGAATAAAAATCTGAATCTTATTTAGTTGGGATGCTTCCTGACACACGGCCATGATTGCAGTCAGAATATAAAGAACTGTCACTGAACAGCACAAAAACCTGTCACAATATCAAACCCACCTGTCTAAGCTCCTGTTAAAGTAACATCCACATAACTAGCTGTGATGCACTCACATCCATCAAAGGCATTCAGCAGCTGGTGTGACTACAGCTCCTCTGTGTGATCAGGCCAGACGGCTCGGCCTACATCTGCACATATAAGCCTCAGGCGCCCAGAACCTCGTCTGTGGGTGACTGGTTTTTCTTCCTTGGGCCTTTTTTTTTGGCTGAACAAACCAATGTGACCTGGTACAATTTGGTCCTTGTCAAGGCTGCTTAGACTGTTCACATGCTGTCTGATGTGTACCCAAAAATCACCACTCAGTGATTCTAATAAAGATCCACCAGGGAAGTTCGACTGGTCTGCGACAGCCCCCCTGTTACGGGTCCATGGCAGATCCCTGTAATGAGATCAGCTATCAGTGAATACAGTGAATACAGTGCGATTTAAACGATGCTTGGTGTGTGCTGGGTGGCATCCTGTATCGTGTTTGCCCTTTAGGACTGAGGTTTCCTATGTGTGACACTGGTGACAAAGCTTTGAAAAAAAGAAAATCCCACAGAGACTCCATATTTGAGCCAAGAAAACTTTACACTGCAGTTTGACATCACTTCTGACTACACCAAATTGATATAAAAAAGATGTGTCCCAGGGCATTTATTAGTTTCTGAGTTTAGGAAATTGGTAAAAAGCTCAATTTCTCCTAAAGTTGTTCTCTGACATCTCTTTTTTTTATCCAAGTCACATTCAAGGCCCACTGAGGAGATTCTGCTCCCACTTTGAAAACCTCTGCCACAAGAGACGAGGTGGCTGGAAGCTGAACCCCAGCCTGTTGGCAGATGAAGCGCCTTTCGGCTTCAGGGGCAGCAATTTCTGTATCCGTACCTGCGTCCCTTTGGTGAATAAAGAAAACAATTTTCGCTACAATCTGCAGGTTGGACACACCTTATATCTGTCTTCGTGGCAGGAGAGTAAGCAGCTGTATCAGGACGTGGAAGTGGAGCAAAGACTGGCCTCTGGCTGCACCTGAGGATCCAGCAGCAGCTTCAAGCAGAGGCTGTGTCCCCCCCCCTCAAACACGTGCAGGTGATGAAATCTCCCAGTCTGGTAATGAAACCGAACAGAAAAGCTGAGCTGTAACACTCATCATGGCCACCACTAAACTCATATTAAACTTCTGTGTGATAAAGCAGGTCACGGAGCTCGCTCCGCCTCAGGCGTGTGTGGTTATTGTAGCTGCAACAACGCCCTTGGACACATTATCCATTCATGACTGTGGGAAAAGCAACGGCTCAGTGAACAGGTAATTCTCCAAAAAAATAAATGAAGCCAAATACAGTCCATTCCTGCATTTTGCGGATTTTTAAAGACTTATGAAGAAAAATAGTCTTAAAATCCTGCCATAACAACACACCAGCAGAGACCTGAAGACGAGTGGTTAGCTGTATGAAGCATGGCTAATTGCAATCTAAAATAGCTGCCTGTAGAGTCTTTGAGGGAAATTTGGTTTAATTAAGATGATACTCAATAGAAAACTGTGCCTCTGTACTCCTTTCTCATAAAGGCGTTCACACGTTCACATTAGTCATGCAAACACATGAAGCAGCAGCACACACTTTTTCTGCAACTGCACCTATGGAGACAAGCCTGGGAACACACACACACACACACACACTGGCACACTAAGTGAGTGCGACATCTTTCACATGTATCTTACAAGTGGGGGAAAGAAATTAGATGTGAAACACACACATCTTCCCACGTCCTCAGTCTTGTTCTCGCTGCATTAAACAGGGCCACTCTGGCTTTGTCGTGATGGAGCAGCTCAAATGGAATAAAAATGAGAATTCACAACAGATATCAATAATCTGCAGAGAATAAGCATCGATTAGCTCCGCGATGCACAAGTCAGGCAACTTCGGATTAGATTTCCTGTGATCTCACTGCATCACACACAGCAGGGCAGTCACTGATGGGGGGGAAGGAGATGTCTGGCCTCCTTGTGGTGGAAGAGGCGAGGGGGGGTTGTTGATTCCCAACATGCCCCCGTCAATTCCAGCGCCAGTGCCATCATTCTGCAGCAGCGGCCCTCGGGGGTGCAGTTTGTTACACTGACACAGTGAGCAGAGAAATGTGATACATTAGTGGAAACCCTGTTGCTTCCAGTTAATTGCTGTGTGCACTCTGCAGCACTGAACTGGGTTATTGGGTGAAATATGATGACTGAAATGGACTATGAGGAAGAAGAAGAAGAAAAAAAAAAGGTTCTGCTGGATGCACAGCTCTCAATTTGGAAAGTGGAAAGTGCAGAGATGATGGAGTTTGAGATGTCACACTTGACATGTGTATCACAGCTGCGCCAGAGGAAGACGTTTCATCACATCCAGCGTCAGCCGCCGCTGCTCAGAGCAGAGAAGCATCAGATAAGTGATTTTAAGGCAACGCTGTTGTGTTAATTATGCACAAAACAGACAGGATTAGATGACTAGACGTCTTCTGATGGCAATTACCTCGAAATAATATGAGCTGTTTTCCCCAATTAACAATTGACACAGCCAAGCATACTCTTCATTTAAATCAGGTATTAAGGTAATTGCACAATTTCCGGGTGGCACTCAGCTTAGTTCCAGAGGAAAGGCTTTTGAGAACAAGACCTGTCACTGTTTTCCCAGCTCGTGATTAATGACCCTAATTTAGGAGGTGTTTTTTTTTTTTTTTAATCCAATCACGCACTGACATTTCCTATCAGATGAGTCCTTCCTCATTCTTTCCGTTGTTTACCTCCTGACGCTGCAATCTGCCAAAGTGGCAAGTGGCGGGCTCTCGTTCATGACCATCAAGTCCGGATGACGTTCGAGCAGTTATGCGTGATTACCTCCTCTTTTTTTTTTTTTTTTTTTTTGTCACGAAGAGTCATCTCTAAAGCACGCAGTGTCCGCAGGGATTCCAGTTATTGCTTTTCACTGCAGCACAGAAGAAATTGGGATGGTAAAGCTTTTTTTTTTTTTAGCTTAAAATGCCACCGTCTCATATGAGTTGAATCTGGTGTCAGGTAAAGGACACATCCTCTGGAAAATGCTCGAAAGCCTCGTAGCTTTTGACTTACTAATCTTCTCAGCCCACATAAGAAGGGTTGTCCTGAAGACTTTTTATTTATTTATTTATTTCGTTTTTTTTTTTTTTTTTTTTTTTTTGCCTCAGTGACCTTCATGAGCTGATACCTGTCCGCGGGCGGACCCAGGCACAAATTTAACTCAGGGTGATAAATTACAAGAGCTGCTCTGCCAGCTTTGTAAGCAAACAGGGACTCCGGCTTTAATTTGAAGCAGCAGAAATTCAAAAAGAAAAAGAAAGCAAAAAAAAAAAAAAAGAATCCTCTCAACTGCAGCGTGCCCTCCGTCGAGCCAAATTAAACCGCTCTCTGACACCTTCATCTGTTGGCCTCACACGGTGGGGGTTGTTTTGGTACATCACCAATCATTGTGCTGTGCGATGTGGCAAAAGTGTGCAGCAGAGAAGAGTGCTTAAAAGATTTTTAGAGCGACTGCACTACAGAGAGGCCTTTGTTCTTATTTTTAAAACCAGATAGGTTAGAGCTTCAAGTGCACGCGGCTGCTTTTGATTTCCTCAGAACTTCAGAACACACTCTGATTCCATTTTAGCTCAAAGTAGAATATTTCACATCTAATATGTCATTGAAAAATGAACGATTCACTCCTCCTCGGTTTCTTTACACTTTGCCCTTTGACCATGAAAACTAGCATCCTGTTTGAAAGCCTAACAGAAAGATTTTTTTGTTTTTTTTCACTGAGGCACGTTTAAAATCTCTTAACCGATGTGATTTTTTTTTTGGATAGTTCACTTTAACCATCTGGGAGTTGTCGGTGTAGGATCCAGTCGATATCCTGGTCCGACCAGAAAACAACAGCTTGCATGTGAAACTGGATCACTCTCTGGTGCAGATTATTCCATCTGGACTCCATGCTTTTGATCAGACTTCTTTGTTGAGTGCCATTTTTGGTTGGAAATGATGCCATGGCTTTCCTTTTCCTTTCATCAAAAACTCAGCTTTAGCAGCTTTCGTGGATTGATTTGATGAGAGTTTGGTAAAGTTAAGAAATAAACTTTTTTCCAGTGGTGCTCTTGTGTATGTTCAGATTTGCAGTTCTTCTTCTCTAGTGTTTTCCAGCTACAAAAATATGTGTGTTTCTGACTGTCACGGTTCAAAATCGTAATTTGAATTGGGTCCTCAAATGATGTTGTTTGTGAAACCCTGTTCATTTCTTTGTCAAATGAGCCTTTATCCAATAGTTTATTAGTATTCCTCGAGCAGACCTGAGAAAGCTGTTGAGACGCTCTTGATCAGATAAATCAGTATTAAGGGGTTTTCATCACAGAGAGAATTACACAGGTCCTCCACTGCTTTAGACTTGTCCTCGGGGAGGCTGTATTATAATTGTACATTCTTCAAAAAGTTTTCCAATCATTCTCCCTTCTCACGGTTAAATTTAAAGCCCATTAGTTCTACGTCACCTGAAGTTTCTCTATCCAATATATTTCTTCTGCTGTCAGAGGCGAAGGGGGGGGGGGGGGGGGGGGGGGGGGCACAGAGATTAACTTCCACGCCGTATTCTAAAAAAGAAATCAACCAAACAATTCTCACAAAATTTGAAATCATATCGCTGCGGTAAGCCGAGTCCCCAGAGGCAAAGAGGGGGGGTATTATGTTCCTCAGTGAAGCAGTACAGTGAGTGAGCTCTCACATGTGTTAGAGGATTTTTCCTGTAAGATAAACGTCTGTCGTGCTCTTCGTGATATCCGGACGTTTGCTGTATAAATGTGAGCGACGGCGTCTAGGTGTGTGTCACATTCAGTCGCTGACACAGAGGCAATCTGAGGCCGCTGCTGACGACACAAAAAGTCTTTTGGAGCTCAGACTGAATAACTGTTATTGAGGCTATTTCAGAAAATATTGTGGAGAGCTGCCTCAGAAACGATCAGTTTTCTTAGAGAGGAGTGTGCTCTGAAGGAAAGTCTTAATAACTATGTAGTGTTCCATTTTCAAGGCACACAAGTTACACGCCATCACTGCTGGTGATTGACTGATAGAAGCTTTGTTTGCTCTGTCTGGGATCCCTATAGCTTTGTGCCAGGTAATTGAAAAAGGGGGGGAAGAAGTCTTTGTGTGGGTCATACCTAAAAAGAGCCTGCGTATAACAGAAAGGAACCCCAGTCACTCCTCTTTTTCTGCTGGGTGTCAAATATTAATATATCCCACGCTTTCATGCTTATAATGCATTCAAATGAACTTAAGACGTTCACAGTCCATCAGCGCGGTGCATGGAACATCATCCGACAGGTTAAATGCAGCCGCCGAGCAGAGAGAAATGCTAAATCCTGAGCGCTGGCACAGGCGTGAGACAACAAATCCATAACAGCACCAGCCTCATCTGCAGTTACATAATTCTGGAAGGGCTCAGCAGACTGACGCTTCCACACACCAGACTCCTCAATGTGCCATACTGCATCACAGCTGCGCCTTTCAATCAGGCTGCTCCGGACGCTTTGTAATGAGATCCAGAAAGAAGGAATTTAATGGCAGGTAGCTTTTCCAAGCGGCTAATTGGACCAACATGAATCACTTTCTCTTTGTCTGAATATTCCCCCTTAGCTATACTAATGACTGTCTTCATGTTAAAACAAGATGTGCAATTTATACAGCCACAGCACACTCTTCATCATTAGGGGAAGAAAAACTATTTATAAACTTAGAACTTAGTAAATTAAATTAAATAGTGAAATAAATCTGAGCAGAAATGGAAAGTATCCAGGTGTGTATCTTTAAATCCTCCCACACCTTCAGACAAACACTTTGAAGATGTCATTTTGCAGGTCAAAAAAAAGTTGTATGTACATGATCATTCCATGTCAGCTGGAGAGAAGAAGTATCACAGGAAGTTGAAACGGAAACAGATATAGTCATGTTGAGACCAAGCTGCAACCTCCAGTCTGAGAAAAGAAACTGCAGTTCCCTCCACAGCCTCTGAGGCTCCAAGCGTATGTCAATCTCTACTGACTCGCAGGTTAAAGCGGCCAGCTTTACACAAGGAAAAACATCACTGTGGATTCACATCTGGCTGAGAGCTGCAGATGTGTGAAAGGAGAGTCAGTTCTGAAAGGGCTAGCATGCAGCAATGACATCACACAACTTTTACATGCATACATTTCAATACTGAAAAACTGACTTCAATAACTTTCAATATTTTCAGTCTAATTAAATATTTTTCTTCTGTCATTTCTTCTGGCCTCCTTCGATATGTTTGTACAGTAACATAGAATGGATGAAACACTGGTTTGATGAAGACTCTCAGTCATCCAGGTTAGACCCGATGAAGCTGATGAAGAAACAGCTGAACATCTTCAAGGGACTCTAACAAGTCCAGCGCCCTGCTTCAAGCTCTTCAACTGACTCATGACCCAATAGCCTTTACACACCTGCCTGGGAAGGTTTGCAACCTCACCAGTAGATGTCACTAAACTGGAGACACTGGTCCTTTAAGTTTTTTTTTTTAATCCTTCAGCACCCTAAACTTCAGTTCCTGTGAGATTGTGAGCTGGGTCTCACACAAATCTGTTTTTTCAGGCTATATATCTGAAAAAGTGCTGCTAGTAATCTCCTGTGCAGTATTGTTTTAAAATTGCCTGTCCCTTCCAAACTGCTTCCCACAGCGACTTCGCTGATGGTTCTACGCAAAAAAAAAACATCTACACATAACCATAAACAAAGGCTGCAGCAGCTCAAGATAAAAGCTGTAGCTGAAAACACCTCCCTCTCAATCGACCGAAGAAAAGCAGGAAGAAATCCCAAATATTACAGTCCTGTAGATGACAAACCTAAACACATTTTATAGAAAATATCTCAGCACCAAAAGGCAAACTGTGAGCCCACATCATCATCATCTTTTAGTTCATTAGTTAAATCCAAGCAGGCAGAACTTCAGCCAGCTTTCCATGGTGACATTTAGCTTCAGCCATTTCTCAATGTGTCCAAAACACTTTCCCAAAAAAGGAGGAACAATTTGGCTTTCCCACATTTCTCATCACAGCCCTCACAGTGGAGCAGATGCTGCTTGCAAATGTCACGTTATTATTTCCAGCCTCACAAACATCATGCTAAACATTGCAAAATAAGCCTCCGAGCCCACGCCTGGGAGCCAGGTGAGTTCAGGACTAATGATTTGTCTTGAGTGTCAGTAAAAACTGACGTCTATCCACCTCGCCACAGAACGTCCTTACACAAGCACAATGCTGGTGAATAAGCAACAGGGAGAGGAGAGCGCGGCTGACAGAAGCTCAATAATCCAAGGTCGGGGCATTTAACAGACAAAGACAAAAGGCTTATCTGACCACTTTTCATTTGCAGCACATCACCACTAATGCCAGTCAAAGCAAATGAGTGACAACTTCCACTTTAAAGATTTATGCTAATCTGAAAGGCGGCGTCTTGTTACCCTGTCAGCTGGCTGTAGGAGTGTGTCAGGACACAAGGTGTCCACACCCGCTGGATCCAGGTTCATTATTCTAAAACTACTTCTGTGTTCAACATTTTCAACGTGTATGGACGAGGCTTCAGAGGACTGCCGCACTATCAATAGCTCACTTTCAGCTCATGTACGGCTGCATTTATCTTTCTCCTGAAAGCAGATTATACCCTCAGCTTTCATGTGCTGTGCGATCTGATGCGCCGCTTTACCAGACATCTTCCCCTGTTAAATGTGAGCTATTGTAGGAAGGCGAGGAGGAAGAGGAGGAGGAGGGGCATCTGATATTTGGATGCTCAGGTGTGACAAATCCCTGGGTGAATTTATCATAAAATAAAACAGCTGCAGACTGTAAACAGGCAGCGCCACACGTGACCCGATTCTGAATCATAATTTATTCCTTCTGAACATCAGGGATTATTTTCTCAACTCATACATTCTATAAGAAGATAAATCTTTCTGTTGTATTAACTTTAAAACTGACATATAGTAGTATGTATTTTTAATTACTTGCTTAAGATAATGTTTAGTATTTAATTATATGAGTTTTTGTTTATGGCGCATTCAGATTAACATTTTTTCCACAGCTAATCTCACAATTAAACATTGATTTTATTGAGAAAAACATGATAAATAAATGTATTTAGACATATATAAGTAAGGCCCATCCAAGATTTTTTTATAAATAAGTATTTTTTTTCTATGTTTTAGTGCCGCACACAATTTAAAAATGACTAAAAAAAATGACTTCTGGATCAGAATCAGAAAAACATCTTTAATATGACATCACCTGCACTCTCAACAACAAGCCTCGTGTTTCCAGGGAAGGACCGGGCTGAGACTCTGCTACTGCTACTCTGCTGTGATGTTGGATGTTATGATGGTTGCATTATTAATGAATCTTTCAGGTTATTATTAGTATTTATCTAGAAACACTGTGAGTTTCAGCTCATGTTGTGAGTCTTTGCAGTGCATGTGTTATCGGATGGATAACGACATGCGCTTTATTTCCTGTTGTTTTGTCTATTTGTGTACATTTCTCAGTGCAGTGAGCTCACTCCCCCACTGCACACAAACAGCACTGGTCCTAAACTTGCTGCTGTTATGGCCATTTTCACCTGAATTTGTGTGTGCATGTGTCAGCCCTCTGTCCCTGAGTATCTGTAGCTGAGGTAAAGGCTCTCCAAAGATAATGTTGGGTGTATTGAATGCCAAGCTTCTTTCTTATCTGCAGCATCAGACACCTTCCAGGATGACTCCTTTTTTTTTGGCTACATTAAACATTATAACATTCACATGGGAGGGTTTATCACAGCTTTGTTGTGTTATGTGTATATTTATCCCCACCATTTTTCTTTTTTGTCTGCTCTGTGCTTTCATTAGAGGATGACGAGAGATGGTGCCACATCTTTTTTTTTAATATAATTCTTTTTCTTTCTTATTTCCAGTGCGTCTTTACTTTCATTTGCTACAAAGGTTTGTGATTCTAATACAAGTTATAAATAGCTGGTGAGTACAGGAATTGTCGATTAGCCCAGAACTCATTAGTATGCGCAACAAAAAAAAAACCCTTTTGCACCCCCGACTGAAGAATTATTTGAGTCGCTGCTGTGATTGACTCATAGACGTAGAAGTGCTTTTGCCAGAGGATCGTGGCCTCGTGGACCATTCGGCTGGAGACCACTTGATCTGCAGCTTACATGTACAAACTGTTTCAAACTGTGGGCTGTATGTCGTTGTTTTGACGCGCACGGCCTGATCTGAGGCTTCTAGTGGTCTGCCCATTGTTTCGAGTAACCACAAAGAGTGCTTTTGTGTGTAAATGCTAAACTGAGATTAGCTGTGGCAGTCAAACAGGCTACACGGAGCCTCAGAAGAGAGCGCAGTAATCACACAGCGGTTCTGGCGGGGCGGAAAGCCCTGTAACTGAACCACTTAAAACAAACTGTAGAGCTGCTCAAAGAGAAACCCAAAGGGAATCTCTGCAGATTATCCACCAATTGCACAAGTTAAGTCATCCAGCAGGATATTCTGAAGCCCATATTACATTGATTTTGTGCCAGTGCACAATACAGTAAACATATCAGCGGGCTCTATTGATTTCAGCGGTTGTTTTTGCAAAGAAGTGACCTTCTTGATATCATTCCATGTCCGTTTATCATTCATATCCTCCACAGAGCCGCACTTTATGACACTCATTTATCAGTACATGACGTTCCTTTCGCTGCCTTCACAATAATTTCAATCTATCAATTAATCAATTTATTAACATTTAGTTGTAGAGCCCTGTACAACACAAAAGTGACCAAAAGTGTGACCAAAGATATGATGGACTGGGGAACCCCACAAAACTGGGAGGCCACGGAGGAGGACGAGTCATAGAGAAACTCCTGTTGGACAGATACGAAGTGAACGCCTTCAGTACAGTGCCATGGATGCTCCAAGTGTTCCAGGCGAGATAGAAGGACTGAGTGGTCCACTTAGGCGATAGCTGCAGTTAGGTCTAAGAGCACTAAAAGAACAGGGCACATGGCATCAACAGATGGGCAATGTTGTTATGCACAGTGCAGACTCTGTACTGTGCAAGACCTGAAACCAGACTGGAATTCCTCTACGACAAAGTTAGTTACAGCTGTTTTCAGAAAGTGATTAAAAACACATTCTTCAAGAACGTTTGAGATAAAAGACAAATTTGAATCAGGTCTAAAATGAGATACAACTGAGGAATCAAGGAAGAGGCCTGAATGTGGCATTTTTTAAAAACATCAGGAACAATAGCAGAGCTCAAACTGTTGTTAATATAACCAAGATAGAAGGTCCAGTAGGGAAGACCACTTATTTAGCAACTTAGTTGGGACAAGGTCCAAGGGGCAGTTGGTAGCTCTCATATTTCTGAGCACATCAGTGAGCAATGACAGTGAGACAGGTTCAAGTAGTGCAGACTTTGTAGGTTTGACAGAGAAGACAGAAGAGTCAGTGCCATAACCGCTGTTTTCCTGTCTAGCAGACACCACCTTGTCAACAAAGAAGTGGAGAAAATCCTCATGTGGAAACTGAGGCATCTACCAGAAAAGAGGAAATGTGTCCTTTTTACAAATTTCAATGTAACTATAGTATCTAGCTAACACAAAGAGAACATCCATAAATCATCAGTCCTTGTGCAGTCAAACTGTTTCTTTTTCTTCTGATAAGAATTTCCAGTTGTTGAAATGGACGAAGGGTCTCTCGACAATACGCTTATCTTCTCGTGTGCAGCATCAAACGTGTGCACGGCCATTTTAAAACGAGAGGCATCTCATTTACAGAGAGGAGTTTGCGAGCTGCGATGTGTGAAGATGATAGCTCAGACAGCTCCCACTATTACTTGATGATTTATTGTGATTCTTTCCATATGGGCATCTGCTTTGTTTCCAGATCTTTACTCTGCAGCTCTCTATGGTGTTGTGTATTTTTTTTTTTTTTTGCTTTATGACAACCATAAAGGAGCTGTCTGACACGTTGAGTTAATCAAAAAGATACCATGATATCCATGAAGTCCACCTGAGCAGACTGCACTGACGTCTGCTGTGTGCCGTCACCATCGGCCGTCCAGGGAAATGCATACATGTGACACGCTGGTCTGAATGAAGGGTAAAGTGCACGGCTCTTGAGAGCAATTTCCTCGTTTGAGCTTGAAGTCAATAAGGTCAAACATAGGACATTAATCACCACAGTTAAAAAAAGGGGTCTCTACACAAAGACAAGTGGCTCTTGGCTCAGCCCCATGTGTGTTGTGTGTGTGTGTGTGTGTGTGTGTGTGTGTGTGTGTGTGTGTGTGTGTGTGTGTGTGTGGCTACACCTAAATTTCCAGCCTACAGCTCATTAAATCTGAATTGAATTTCTCTTCAGTTGCCTGTGTTGCAGATCTGTATTCACCTCGGGTGATAAACCTCTTCTGGCTACCAATTAAGGGAAAACATTTACATGCACATCCCAATTTAAATGCAGCAGCATCAGAGCAGACATGCTCAATCACCACCAAGTCTGTCTCATTTATCATGGTCTTACTTACAGCAGCAGTCTTCTTGTATATTGATTGTGTGGCACACATGTGTGTGTGTGTGTGTGTGTGTGTTTCCACTGGACCGGGGCTTCACCTCAGGTGGCTGCTGGGCTTTGATGGTTTCAGACATAGTCATAGTGGGAAGGAGCGCTGACAACCCCTTGTCTAAGACATCAGAGCTGAATGATTGGAGCCCCGAGCAGACTGGCATTCTGTGCAGTATTGATGCAGGTATCGATTCTACAAGTATCATTGTTGTAGCCACCCTTTAGATGTTGGTTGCCTGCAGGGCGTTGGAGATGTACACTGCTACAGCTATTGTATTCTGTGAAGCACCCCCTCTGATCAAAGAGGAGGAAGTTTGGACTTGTAGAATTCAAGTAGTCTTCTTCTAATCGTATTTTTATTTACGTATGTATTTTTATATGCAAAAGCTCTAACAGCGTTTCTCAGTTTCCATGGTAACATCTCATGTTGTCTATTCCTGCCATTAAAGCACGTCACTGAATGATATGAGTATGGGCACAGTATTACAATGATTCGACTGTGCAAATAACATGTGAAAATCAGGCGTATTTCTGTCAAGTTAAATTAAGAGCAGATCCATCATGCTGCCAGAAAGATACTTCGGCTGTATTGTGTCACGGAAATTCATCTCCTCCAGCGCTACGTCTGAGTGGGCAAATATGGGTCTCTCTGATAATCCAGCCAATTTAAACTTCGAGAAGAACAGCAGAATGATGAGGACAGAGTGGCCTCTTTGCTGTTTTATTACTTAGTTTCACTTTGAAGGAACCCTCAGATTGCTTCGACTGATCTGGGTTTTACTGTGGCCTGCCACCCAGGGAATCTTTAAATCAGCCAATATGTCAGCTCCACGAAAGGTTCGCTGCACCTGGCTTTAGTATAAAGTGGGCAATGATGCTGTAAAAGGCCAAGCGATGAACTGGGTGCTCTCTTGCAGAGCCAAGCTGCAGACCAAGGATAAAACCCAGCATTTACCTTTCTCTCTCCTCCCCGTGGTGGAAAATGGTGGATGGGGGGGGGGCAGGGGCAGGTCAGGACAGTTCGATCTGAGAGGAAGCCAGTGCATTAAAGGCACTGATGAGACTTTGATTCATCTGAATCTAAAAGCAATGAATAAAACATCGGGTATTACCTTAAGATCCACTCACGACTAAAGACCTTACAAAAGGACAAAAAAACCTCGGTGTCCTGTCACAGGTGTGTTGTTAAAGAAAGAGCCAGTGAAAATCGTTACCTTTTAGAAAAGGGAGAGCGGCCACTGCAGCCTCTTCTTCATCATTTTAGAAATCCACACACAAAAAACAGCTATTCAACAAGCACGCTGCATTCTCTGCCACCAAAAATGAAAAAAGTCAAAAGCTCCAGTCACTTTTTAAAAAATATTTACACTAACATAACTGTTGCCTCTTCTTGTAGGAACGACGGGATGGCAATCCTGGTCAGTCCGCCTGTCCAACACTTGACTGCAATAAAATCAGGTGGAGATACCAATTCTCCATCCAGCTGCAGATAAACATCTAATTTCACGCCTCTAGAATAAATGCTTGACTTCCCATCAGCCCCAGCTGTATTTTCCAGATAATGGTAACAATTTAATGCCAAATTTTAATCCCAGAGTGCCGCTCATAGTCAATATTATCACCCAATCTTGACTCAGTGTGAGGAACAAATTATGCAGGATAGACAAAAATCTTATTTTTCCCCGAGCAATAGCAACCCCAGGGGTGACTGATAAGTTCATGTCCTGGAAACAGAATGTGGAACATCACAGCAATGATGACAAAAAAGGACGACCGCTGAGCTTCTTCTTTATCTCAGGAACAAATGAGTCTGGTGAATGTGGTAGCTCCTGGACGATAGTGGACGACACCACTGTGGACCTGTGGGGTGGAGGGTTGTTGTTGTCGCCTCATGCTGAATCTTATTTTCTCCTATAGCTGCCTCAGGGATCAGCATGGCCAGTTACTGTAACAACTGGTCCGTTCACACTGGAGAAAGTTAATCTGGAGAGTAGGATTGAATCTGCATAGCCTTTAAACTGGATACATTCAGACCTATTTTCATTTTTTTTGTTTTTTCGGTTCAAACTGCAGTTTATTCCTTTGTAGCCCTGTGGAAAATAAACTTGGGGCAAAGCTGTCGTAGTTCGACGGTTGTTTACACGGCTTTTGTACGTGACCCGGACACTGTCCCTGTGAACCGGAAGTAACACGTCGCTAGCGGGATTCGCTAGCTGCATTTGCGTTCAGACCTGAGCCAGATGTAAGCCAATCCGGCCATCACCTTCATGCAGACCACACTGATTTGAAGATTTTGGAGTGTTTCAACAGTGCTTTCATTGGTCTCTGGTGGATCCAAGTTTCATCCATGGTTACAAACTGCGGCACAAAGTCTCAGGATCCGCTTCAAAAGTGGCACATGCTGATAAAAAGCTTCTGATCAGGCCCAAGCAGTTTCAGGAGTCCAACTGTTCTTCCACCTCATTGTTCACATTACTGCTTCCATCAGGAGGAAACTTTTTGATGATGGTGACCCCCCCTTCACTTTTATGCATATGTCCCCATCAGGTCAACTTATGCCCACTTTCTTGTGTTCCGTTATCTGCGCTGTACAATATGGCTGCCTGTGAGAGTAACAGGAGATTATAGGGTCCTGGCAGAGGTCTTCGCTGAGCTGACTGCTTTCTTGCTTGACCTTTAAATCTCCCTATGCAGCCCCCTTCCTGGCTTATCCTGAGATTTACACATCCATCTCATTATATTTCCTCACACAATGGGTCTGCAGAAAAGAAGCTTGGATCTCCAAAATGAATCGCCACCATCTCCAAACTGAAGGGATTTGGATGAATTCAAAGCTCTGTCTAAACAAATGACAATATGTGACTTTTACTTCCTGAAAGGAATTACACCTGCTTGCTGGCTAAATGCTTGAAAATGTTGATTTTTTTGAGCAGCATGAATCATCACACCAAGTATTTGTAGGTATACTTCATGTCAAGGCCAAACATTTAGGCATCAATGGAGACGAGCGACCCACAAAGCAGCCTCCTGTGACTCCATTTAAATGTCACATTTAATGTTTGAAGTGTCAGAAACGTATAAAAACACAACGTTCTAAACTGCAAGGGGTAAAAAGTTTAATCAACAGCATTTGTCTTTTTTCTTCCTCTCAGATTTATTCTTATATACGCCTCCCTAATGAGGCCTCACAGCAGGGCGCCTCTTTTGCTTTAATTTCTTATGAGTGAGGGTTCACAGTATCTCAAACTAGCTGGTGTTTTTTTCCAAGTTTCTCCTCTAATAGTGCCCCATCTGCTATCACATAAAAAAGAAGCTTTAGTTTAAAGAATAGAGTGAACAAGTAGAGGTTCTGTACTTGAGCTTTAAAGGCAAAATTTGGAGAGACTGATTCAAATTCTGGTTCTAATAGAACACAACTCATATAAATTTATATAGATTCTCACTGCAGAGGGGTGACCAAAGAGAGGCCTCCACGCTGCACAAAGGTTTATCACTGTGGGAGCATGAAAGCAGCTGGGCAAACATCCTTAGTTTGTGTGTCATGGGGACCTTACTGCACAGAATCACTGGTTGGGTTTCCATAAGAATACCTGGCAGGTGAATGGATAAACCATCTGTAATCAACCAACCAGATCAATGAATCAGCAAAGAGGAAACACAACAAACCTCCAGTAGCATCAACATGCTATGTCACTAGGTGATTTCTAAAGACAATATGTGCGCCATAAATGAACAACCACTTCATGTTGCTCTCTATAGGCTGGCGTCACAGCTAAACCACACTCCAAAGGACCAACTCCTCCACTTTGGCCACTGAATTTTCCCAAATATCCCTGAGGGACCTTCCCAAAGGGATTAATAAAGTATATTCTATTCTATTCTATTCTATTCAGATATAAGCTTAATGCATGTTGAGTTTGTGGTTTAAAGAATAGAGTGAAGTAGAGGTTCTGTACTTGAGCTTTAAAGGCAAAATTTGGAGAGACTGATTCAAATTCTGGTTCTAATACAACACAACACATATAAATATATATAGATGTTGAGTTTGTGGTCACATAAATCTTGCTGCTTGTACAAGGTAAACAACAACCGCACCCTTTGCTAAGAAACTCCGCTAGCTCCCTTATCTGTTGTGTTCCAACTCATTGTACACATGGCTGCCAGACCGAGCTATAGTGCCTGTTTAAAAGCATTGGTCCTGGCCACCATGTTTCACCATCCATCCTCCTGGTGTGCTGTTCAATTAATAGTGTTTCCATTAGCTGCTGGCTCAGCTTCTGTTTCTGGATCATGTGGTGATCGGAGCCTGTGCCACATCAGTCTGTGGTTTCAGACTGACTTTGGAAAAAACAGGTTCATTTCCTGATGCATTCTATCTGCTATTGAGGCCATGCTGCTACCTCCCCCTGTGTCATAGCATATGGGGGGAAGGCTTCATGGATTATATACAGATCTGACAGATGTGGGATGATCAGGTCAACTATAGCACATTATTCGGCAGCTACAGATGGAAACAGGAGGAGCAACAGTCTGATTAATTAGTTGATGACGGTTCAATAGTAGCACTACTCTCCCTGTCACTCAAACCCTAAAAGCTTAACATGTCTGCCACTTTGGCCCAGTTGGTTTTGGAGGTCAAAAGAAAACTTCAATTATAACTTCAATAATTACTGGACTGTGCAGTACAATGCTGGATGTTGACACTGTCTGCAGAAGCAACTCCTTTAATCCCTCTGTTCACCGTCTTCGGCAGAACATGGCACACTTCCCTAATTCTCATTCTCCGCCACTGCTGCCACCGCCGGAGGGGGACCGACGGGCCAAAAAATCCAAACATTACAGAAACCTCCAACAGCAAACACAAATTAGCTCGCAGAGGTCCCGACAGTAATATTTCCACATTTAGATACCAGAACTATACAGAGTGCTGCAGCAGCTTAGAGTTGATTTTATCTGGAGAATGTTGCATTAGCACAGATGGATTGCATCACTCATAAGCCTTTAATTACTGTATTAGCAGATATACATTGGTGGGAAATAAACTAAATTAAAACCAAAGGCAGCCCTGAAACTACAAACAGGCTGGTATACTTAGTGTGGTGTAAAGAGTCGGATCCTGTGCAAACAGTAGATCAAAGGCGAGACAGGAAATGACAGGGTGCACAGAAATGTCTCTTTACTGTATGATATTACTGTTTACCTCTTTCTGTGGCACCTGTGTCTGGTGGAGGGTCCTATTTTTCTGGCAATTTCAAATTAAGTAAACTGTGACCTGCATGAAAAGCAAAGTCACAGCTCAGCTCTAAATCACAGAGCGAGTCCCCCTCCCCACCCCAACAACAACAAAGCCACAGGGACAATTCAATACTTGACTTTGTAAGTTTGGGAAGGTGAAAGGACGGCTGGGAATGAAGATAGGAGTAGCATCAACCGTTATTTGCTGCGTTATCATATCTGAAAGGTCAGCCTCTTTGTTTAGGTTTGATTCAGAGTAAAGAGGAGGGAGGGAAGCTTTACATACCACAGGCAGCTGTAGCTTCAGTGCTTCACTGCAGGTTACTGTTAGATCATGCTGCTGCTACCCTACAAAAAAAGACATTCAAGATTCCTACAGATAGAAGGTTTTCTTAGCAGCACATTAAACCTTTAAGTACAGCTGACCACACAGAGCCCAAGTCACCTTAGTGCATATGTTCCAAGGGTTGAAGCGATACAACCGGACGTGTAGAGTTTTCTTGAAGACGTTTCGCTGCTTCTCCAGCTTGAAGCTGCTTGGAGGAAGTTACAGATTCATTCTTGAGTTGCCCTAAGACAAGTGTAAGTATCTCATGAGAGTGCACATGCAAGCTAATGAATGTGTGTCCGAGTGAGACACATGAATACAAACCTGTATAAATTACATTTTCCTGTTTAATTTGTTTTAACTGGTTATTTACTTTGAGCGCTGCACAGTTCACCGTGGAGGATCGTGTCCAATGTGCTATAAAAAAGTGAGTTAGTTTACAGGTTTTATATGTAATATATTTAGCCATGGAATGCATGGGCTAATATGCAGACTCCCAGTATTCATACACAGTATTTGATAAAAACATCGAGAGAGCATAGAAATATATTTCTACTTATAATAAATACATAAATCACATGGTTGTGGTATATTATATAATAAAGCAGCAATGGGCCTTGTGTACCTGTATATGTAAATGATAATGTGCCATAAACTGGTCATAAAAGCAAATTTCACGTGTGGTGAGGTCTTCCGTGATTCCTGAAAGGGTTAAATAAAAATACAAATATGCAGAGATAAAGAGTGAATGAGGTAACCAAACACTGAATCAATGTAAAACTGCCAGCCAGTAGTATTTATGGGTCTTTATAGTCCAGTCAGTAAAAAACATTTAAGTGCTAATAGCCACATATAAAATATATTTTCACTGACGATACCTAAAAAAGTACAGCATATCCTGGAGGCACTCTCGTGCACAGACACACACTGACATTAACCTGGGGGGAGTTTTAATTGCTGACACTATAGCTTCTGGCTCTCTGAAGCAAATGGGCCCCCTTGCTGGATACATAATCCATTATCATAAATCAGATGCACCAACACAGACAGGTGCTGCATGAATAATTAAAGGTCGGTACATTAGCACTTGTGTGGAGGCATGTGTTTGAGCCATCATTGGCTAAAAGCACCATCCACATTAAACAGCTTAGTGCTGTGCACTGCAGACGGAAATGATGTACACGTTAGTGAGAGGAGTCCAACCTCACCACCATCCTCCTCCTCCTCCTCCTCTAAACTGAACCAAAACAGAGAGGTCTGAGAGGAGGAGGAGGTATCTGTGGGATAGACAGCGCTCGGAGCGGTGTTCGTCCTCTGTTCTGCTCTCCCGTGGTTGAGCCGGTACCCCTCTCTGAACCTGTGCGGGTGAGCTAGGTTACTCTGTAATGGAGTCCATAGAGCTGGAGGCAGAATGAGCCAAAAAAAGGTCTTCTCAAGCAGGCAGGCTTTAGGACTGCAGATCTTCATACCAACATTAATTACACTTCAGGCAAATTCATTTGGATTTCTGCCCAGTGAGAGATAAGCTTTTACTGCAGACAAGGCAAGAGAGGAGCCAGAGAGGAAGCAGAGATACTCTTCATGCTGCCCTATTTGGCTCTGCAGCGCTTCTTTTTATCACATGAAGTTCTGTGGCCTCAAATGTCACGTGTGTGGAGTTCCATCTTCTCATATTTTACATGACACTGAAGGAAAGGCTTAAAGAGCAGAAGTAGTTTGACAGACAGGCAGGCGTACACTTTCTAACTATGTGACAGTCATGCTGAATTAGTACTAAAAGTAGGGTAGGAGATTTTGAAAACTCAGTGAGAGTCAGCCAGATTTCGAAATTAAACACACGCCCCTTTCTCTCGGGGCTCACCCCGAAGCCACGCCTCCCAATCACATGGACGTGCATCACCTGAAGACAAGCTGTGGTCTGTGACTTCGGCCATCATGCACGTACCTCTCTGGTGCAGCCAATACTCCGCGCAGGGTCCACCCGGAGGATTGGCTGATGTTTTTAGCGTTTTATAGCTTTGTTTGTTATTTGTTATTGTTTGTTTGTTATTGTGGAAACTTGCATCAGTCATGTATGTAAAGGACAGGCACTGCATCCTAATTAATATTTAAGGTATATTAGAGTGACGTCTGATCAATAACACAGTGTCAAACAGCATAGATGTTCTCTGTCTACCTCTTACATGCGGGCATTGGATGCTTTTCTTGGATCCTGGACTGCTGGTCAGAGAAAACATGCACTTTGAAGATGTCACTTTGGCCTGGTGGAAACAAAATAGTTAGTTCTAATCAATAACAGTTACAAACAGCCAGCCTTTAAAAAATATACATCACATTTATTTGTACTGACACCAGTCGAGTCCGTACAGTCGTCTTTGTCTATTGATGCTTTGTTTGGGCACTACAGGTACAACAACCTGTTTCCTACTTCCATACATCCAACAGTCCACACACTGTACCACCGAGCATTGCTTAATCGCTACCAAAAAAAAAAAACAGAGTTTGACATAGCTGACACACACCACTGTTTTTTTCTCTAAAGGTAACACAATGTACAAAAAGCAAGTTTGGAAATAGTAAGATTCTTGGTTCCATAAAAAACTTTTTTTTTTCTCCTCAATGTGTGAATAAGAAAACAATGCACTTATCTCTACTGAGCTTCTGCTGCATTGCTTGTTAGGCAGCCAAGGGGTAAATTGATGCAGATAAGTAATGAAAAGAAACAGGCCGGCTGATCCCTGTATTACTACCACAGCAGCTTTCCAGGAATTGTTCATGCTCTGCGGAGCCGCAGAGCTGTAGGAGTCGCCTGGAAGTGGTAAGATGCCAGTCAATGAGAGGAACACATCATGTAAAAAAAAGGAAGTGATTAAACAAATCTTTCCACAATGTACACTACAGTACAACACTACCGTGATGCTGGAAAGAACTGTGCAACTCAAACATCCAGGACCTCAAACGGAAAACAGGAAACTTAAAAAGGATGAACTCCGCAGAGCCGCCCCCGCCCCTCGGCCGGCCTCGGGCCCCGGTGGGATGAGTAAGGCCAAAGCAAGCAGGCAGTCAGAGGGAATACGGGAGCAGAAGATTGGTGGCTCCCCTCGTGAAAACAAAGATGGCACAGTGGCCTCACCAGGAAGCTGAAGGCACCAGAAGAACCAGGAGCAGTGCTGTCCATGTTAGGCTCTGTGGCAGGCAGTGCACGGAGCACTGGTTGCTTTTTGCTCGGACGCCTAAGAGAAGCCAAGAGATAAGAGGAGAGAGTCAAAACAAATGAAAACAAAGATGCATTCATTTTTAATGCTAAAAATCTGCATTCATCTTTTAACGTTCTCTGGGAGTTTCAGTCTCTTTCCTGAAAAGAAAAAGGACAACAACAATCCACAGTCTGAAAAGGCAGCCTAGTCACACAGAGGGCTGCAAACTTTCAGCTCGTCCTGTTGCTTAGAAGTTAATTGGCTGTGCAGGAGGAGGAAGGTTTGTGTGGGCGAGGTAATTAAAACAGTATTAGCCAAAGAAAACTTGGCTCCAACAACAGCTGCGGTGACTCAATTAAGGGCAGGACTTAAGATGGCTACAAAGGAGAAAACAGCTTGTGCAAAGAGATGCAATTTCAGGTGTCATGTAATGGAGTGTATGATTGAGAGAGGAGGCAACATATCAGAGGAGGAGAGCTTACCGGAGGAGGTGACAACTCGAACCTGGGAGCTGACTGCTCCCTCGCCTCCTTCACTGAGCGCTCGCACCTCGATGATGTAAGTGCCTCCCTCTGGCAGTGAGAGCATGGTGGACGGGTTAATGGTCCTCGTCACCTGGTTGTGGCCTCTGCCCTCTTGTTTGAGTAACACCTGCAGGATGTGTGCACACAACCACTTCAGGCTACACTATATATACACTTCAAAACACACCGGATCATGCTCCAGTAGCTTAGGGTTTAAGCTGCATTTTAGTAAGCTATTCCCTAAATTGTACATTAAGAGTTAGCACATTAATGCTAACTCCAGGCTGGCCTTGTTTCTTTCTCTATAGAAAAGTTCCCTATTGATGGAAACTGTGTGATTAAAATAAAAGACATTAAGGTGTAAAGTCTTTTCTGGCTATTCTGTCCCAAAACAGAAGATATAACACATGACCTGCTGAGAGAGTTTAAATGAGACGACGATACAAACAGCAACAGTGCAAGTCTGAGGGCTCGGCATTAAGTCGTATCAGAGAAAACAAAAATGCAGCTTTTCAAAAACAACAGTTAAAGTTCAAGGCACAATGGTGTGATGTAGCACACAGCTATCTATTTAAAATCACAACTTTGGCAAACATTGATTGCTGAATCGTGTAAGTGTGTGCCGCTGACAAGCAGGCAGACCTCCAACAAAGTTCATTTTGTTCCTGATTTGTTCGCCTGAAAAATGAGTGTTTGGAAAATGTGTAACAAAAAGGTCTAACTAATGCTTAGTTTGGTGACTGTGAGGTGCCAGAATCACACTGAAATGACTTCTTTCAATGGAATCAGGACACAAGTTTCCTAAAGAAGCAGCAACAGCGTGCATGAAAAGTTATTTATCAAACAGAGAGACAGATCTTTTGTATAATGGATCAGTAAACACACAGGAAATGTAATTTGGACCCTGCTTAAATAATACCTCTGGAACATTGTGTTTCTTATGACACAGAACAAACACGATGCATCACTGGGTCATTACCATGTACCCGATGACAGCCGATTCATTGTCTTTTGCCTTCACTGGGTCCCAGCTTAACGACACGTTGTTCCCTTCCTGAATCCACATCAGGCTGGCTGGAGGCTGAGCGGGAGCTGTGCAGAGAACACGACACTCTGAGTGCACGTTCAAACACATTTTAAAACAGCTTCAACCAACTGGGTCAATTACGGCACCTTTTACAAGGGGATTTCGAGTGAAGCTTAACGGGTGGCCTGTATTCCGTATATAGTGTATAATGTATAGTGTGATTAGTGTCGGTGCTGCACTCACGGGCTTTTCTGGTCTTGGCGGTGACAGCAGCACTGGCAGGACCCTGGCCGATGCTGTTGAAGCCTTTCACTGTGATGTGATACAGTGTGTTTCCTTCTAGTCGCGTCAGGACCATGGATGTTTCGTTCTTTACAGTTTGTTGTTTATTCGACGACTCTTCCTGCTCCATGTCCTTCCAGTAGCTGACCTGTTAACATACGGCAGAGACTGAGAAATGATTCCTCTCAAACTCAGGCTTGTACAAAATGATTTCTACATACAAACAATGAATTACAAACCTCATATCCCCTTGGCTTTCCTGGGCCAGGATTGGGCGGTTTCCAAGTCACCCTGATCTCCGAGGAAGAAATACTGCTAGCTCTCACATCAGACGGTGCTTCTCTTGGCTCTGTGGAAAAAGTCAAAATGAAGACAATAAAAAAAAAATGGTGAAAAGTCTTTTCCCCTCTGTACTTTCATATCCATTCAGCCATGAATATGAACTCACCCCCCTCAGCAGAGTGGATGATGACAACTTTGCTGAATGGCCCATCTCCCTTATTGTTGTACACGCCAACTTTCACTTCAAACGGCGTGAGAGGAGGGAAAGTCTCGTCCCTGTATTTGTACATGGTGGAGTCTGCTGACGTCACCATCTTCTCCTTCCAGCCTCTGGTCCCGTTGGCACGAAATGCGACAATGTACCCAAAGCCCTCGCCATTTTGGAACTCCTCCGATACAGGCTGGAAACAAAGGAAGCAAAGCATGAGCTCTGGTGCAAAAAAACATGTTTTATTTCTACGAGTCTCATTTTAAATCCCCCAAAATATAGCATATACTGTAAAAACCTTTACTTTTCAGTGGAGATTTCTCCATGATGTGCATGAGTGCAAAAACAGATTAGCAGAGGCTGTAAAAATGCAAACAGTTGAATATCTAAGCACATGGACACAGGGGGGCAACTGAAGCAACTACATAGGGATGTTCCGATCCGATCACGTGATCAGAAATCGGGCCTGATTACGTGATTTCAGACTCGATCGGAATCGGATGTTACCTCCTGATCAGGACTCGGATATATATTTATTAGGGCTGTCAAAGTTAACGCCTTTAGTGTAGGGGTATGAAATGTCCTAGCTTGGGAAGGCTGAAGTATTTGAAGTTGGCGGCAATGTGTTGCAGGCAGTTTGGAGAAGCAGTGCACATGTGGAAATCCACAGTCAGTGCGAGGCGTTCTGGACGCACACACACGAAGTTTGCTTGCAATAACAGGCAAAGTATTACTATATGGATAATGATATGGACTTGGACTTGAGGGCAAAAAAGCCTGATCGGGACATCCCAAGTTGTAATTTTTGTAACATTAATAATCACAGAAATGTATTTTTCTCCTCTCAGTTTCCTTTTAAAACGTATGTATGACACACATTTGTTGCCATGATTGTGCTGTTTCCATACAGGTGTAGTAACAATGAGCCCACAGGACAGGAGTAGAAAAAACTGCTTGGCATTCAGAGGGTTAAACACTGAATATGCATCATTTGCACATTTTTTCATGTGGACAGTTTCTCCAGCACAGCGACTGAACAACAAAAGACTTTTTCCTGTGCAATAATCCCGGATAACTAGCTTTCAATTTCATACAGTAACCGTCCGCCAGTGTTAATAAAGATGCAGTCAGTCTTGAGTAATGGAAACAAATCATATCTGGCTCAGTTGTGTCCATTATGTAGCTATTTATCTTTGCATGTCTGACAGGAGGGTTTTGGGGACACGGATTGTTATGGGCTGGATTCAGTGATTATCTGTGGTTTTCCTAAAGTGGTGAAACTGGGAACTAACTTCCACAGCTGCTCGGCTGCTTAATCAAATCAAATGCCAATTTTTAAGTGAGCTAAAATGTAATTAAAATATGAGCTGCAGGGATTAAATCTGTGGCTAAATTTAATAAATGACAAACACCTGTACACCTGTTTTTTTGGCAACAAGTCTGCCGCTCCTGCTGTAATGTGCTGATTTGCATAAGCTTCAGAATAATATTATTCCCTGAAGGCATCACCCATATAAACCATCCAGTCTACAGGAGCGACTGGTGTGTGCACGGAGATGTAGTTCAGATTTTATTCAGCAACGACCAATCACCGTGACTGCCTAATTACAACGAGGATCAGTGAAAATGAATTAGCTTCCATCAAAGTTATTATCAGAGCTGGCACTGTGTTTAGAGCGCTGCCAAAGAACACAAGTCTGTAAAGAAAAGCAGCGTGAACAAATGAGCTAGTTAAGTTTAGAAACACTTGCAGGTTTGGGGAAGTGAGACAGTCACATACAAGTGTGGACACAGTGTGAGAGGGCGGATATAACCGAGGTAAGTCTAGCGGATGAAATTGCGGGACCTGCTGGGCTCAGTGACGGTGACTGTGGGGGCATCACTAATGGTCCTCCCCATGGCTTCCCAGGAAAAAAAAGCCGTCTCTCACAGTCGACTCTAATGAGACGGCTGAATGAAGCTGCGGAGACTGTTTAGTCATTCATCCTGCTTAATAACCCTGCCCACCGTGGCCGTCCAGGCTCTGACAACTCTCCACAGATGACTGGAAAGGCAGAACTGCCACACGCTCACATGCCTTGACTGCCAAAAAGGGCTAACATTCCTGCTCCGTCTCCTTTAATATCCATCCCCATTGATCACTGACGGAGCCCTGACGTATTTCCAAAAGCATTTAGCAGAAACAGGAATAAATAGGGCAGAGCTAAAGTGACTTAAAATGCCACGTAAAAAAAAGAAAGTGTGTAAGTGGAGCATGTCAGCACTGTGCTGTGATACTTTGATTAAACCTTACTGATGGGTCAGAATTCTTCTACCCAAACATAATCAGACATGAGACGTCATTCTTGGGGATTTACTTTAATTTTTCACTTTTGATACACTTAATCTGTGTGAAGTGACTTTTCACTCCCGCATCTCATAATTTGCAAATCAGCGGAGAAGACAAGCCTTTTCTGAACTCTGCCTCAGTTAGCCATAGTGCTGCCTTTCATGGTATGAGCTGCACTTTTGATATTATCGCTGAACGAAGCATGTTGAGCATGTAAAACTAGCCGTATCTGGATTTCATGCTGCCTAAATGTGCATTTATTGAAAACTAACAGTGTGTGTGTGTGTGTGTGTGAGGAGTTTAGTTAACTTCAACATTGTCAGTTACTATGGTAACTTCGCTGAACTGTAGGAGTCTGTCTGACAGGGTTTCATTTACATTTCGTCATTCATTTAGCACAGAAGCAACACTCATTTGGATCCTAATGTCTTAAAACAGGACCAGACATTATCGCTGATGTGGTGACGACTTTAGAAACATCAAATCTAATATATAGGTTCTAGCTTTATCATTTAAAAGACGACATTTAAAACAGGCACTGTACTGCTTTAAACAAATATAATGTAACTGAATAAGCTGCAGCTTCGTGCACCACGAGAATTCTGGGTAAGAATTTGTTGCACTTTTTCTCATTGCTTAAGAAGCCTTTATGTCTAACAAGGCACCAATCATGGGCTGTGAGCGGTTTTAAGCATCCCCTGATTGTTCTTTGTCCCATATTATTTACAAGCAGGTTGTGCTACACTGGCCAAGCTAATGACACACTTGAGTTATAAATAGGAAATAGTCTACAACCAAACACCATCCCATCTGGAATGGACATTATCCCCCATAATGTGCCACGGAGGTGCACTTCTCCTGATGTGAAGGTTATCCTCCCAGTGGCAGTTGGGCTCCCATACTTAATAACTACAAGAATAACTGTCAGTTGCCTGCACATCTGTTCACTGCTCCCCAGTTAATATATCCTTCAACTGATCTCAATTGCAAATTCTCAAGCTTTGCTCATAGTCATTCTGTACATGTGCTGCCTTGACTGTGGCTGCGAGCCAAGCTGTCCACTTGAAAATGGTTCACACTAATATCCCCCCCCCCTTTACTTGGTGGGAGATTTATTACATTTCCTACAACCATTGCAGCTCCAGATTACAAACAGATATCCATAAACACCGCTGGATTCGGCGGGAACGACTCAGAAAGTCAAGGTTAATCATCGCTGTGCCTCTCTGGTGGGACTGAATTTGAAATTCACTACATCCTAATCACTTGGCCCGGCTGATGCGGCTTGTGTGTTGTACATGGCCCAGCTGGCCTCCTCTGAGCCTCGTCAGCAACTTTTGCAATTGTGACCAAATGGTGCCCTTTAACCCTAAAGATCCTGGAAGGGTAAACCAATTTTGACACAATAAATTGAGACTCTTTTAAAAAATGCAATGAGGGGCATTGATCTTGAACTATGGCAATGTTGTTAATAATAAAGCAGCATTTAAAGTGGATATTTATTACCGAAAATAAGCATTTTGAAAGCTAACCGCTAAGATACACATGATAGCTTAACACCAGTGTGATCTGGTTACCCTTGTGCGACTAAGCTTTACGGGTCCAGACACAAATAAGTATGTGAGTAAGCACACAGGGTGATGTGGCCCCTGTGTGTGCACCATGATCAAGTTTATTGCATTTTTGATGAACTGAGCTATACTACAGAGCTTTAATACACAATACACAGGACCAATCGACACCCCTGTGTAAGCATGTCCATGTGATGGTAGCAAATATTAATCTATACTGAATGTGCATGCTGTTTTATAAAATACGTGTTTTTTTTTTGTTGGAATAACTAATCATTATTTGTGTTGTCTTGATTTCAACAGTCTATTAAAAAGCACTTTTATTGTATTATTTGCTGCTGTTATTTCTTTATTTCCCCTGCGTGCAATAACGTTTTATTTATATCTTATCATATCTCATGCAGGGCACCTTTCTACAGCATCCACAGTCCTCTCTTTGGTCTTATAGAAAACCATTGTGTCCCAGTGGACTGCAGATTTTCTCTCCAGGTTGTTCCTTTGGTCTTCCTTCATGCTCAAATTCTCCAGTTTAAGAGTCAGAGAGAATCATGCAGACTACTAGAGCAGATGGGTCTCCCATGTCTCCCCTCTGAAATGGAAAAAGGTCACTTTGCCCCTAATGGTGAAAGCTCACCTGAGCCCCTCTCGGCTCAAGGCAACCTCCACCTTTGTGTTATCCCGCTGGATTCAGTGTTGCCTTTTTCTATCAAAGGGTCATGGCTTCCTGGGAGTTCTGTGCATCGCCACCTGGCTTATTTTACCTTTGTCTGTACAGCTGTGAGGCTACCCAGCATGTTTCCCAGTGAGGGCTGCTACAGTAACATTAGCATTTTTTTTTTTTTTTTACCTCAGCACTGAATTCTTTTGCAGTCAGACAGTCACATGGCGATACATTAGAGGCTCTATTTTCAGGAACCTGGTGGCCTTTTCTGTCTGCCAAGAGTGTGCCATGTGCATGCTTTGGTATCACTGTGACCAGCTGCACCTGGCACACCTGGGGCACACTTGAGAAAGTGGTGGGATCAGAAAGAATACATTATCATACATTAAAAGTGGGCAATTTAAGAGTTTCTGACGCTCACAAGACAATTTTTTAATATACGTTCAAAATGCAGAAAATAAAAGAAGGGAAGGGAAGATGCACAAAAACACCTAAAGGAGGTTGTGTGATTTTAGAGAGGTTGATGTGGGACACAAAAACACGGTGGAACAGAGGTATGCTGGCCAACTGACCTGCTTTGAGCAGGTGAGTGGAGACCATGCACCGTGGAAAACACTCTGGTTCTCGGCACAAACATTGCAGTAAGCCATTGAAATTGCTGCACTCTCTGCTGCACCTCACCTCCCAGTGAGACACACAGCAGGACACAAGGATCCCACAAAGGCACAACTAAGAAAACCTCACCTGACCTCAGTGTGTTGCAGCAAAATAATACTTCACAAGTCGGGTTTATGCCTCATGCTGCTACAAAAAAAACTAGCTTTGAGCCTTTTAAGGAAACACAGACTGAAACTAACTTTATCTAACATCCAGCTGGGAGATGTTTTAGACAGCCTTTAGATGAACTTTTCCTGGATGTATAAGAAGCTGTCAAATCTCAGGTGATGTTAGTCTATGTCTAACTCTGTACTTTAAATACTCCCTCAATGCATTAAGTCATTTTCCATTTTAAGAACATCTCCAGACACCCCTCATCATTTCTCACTTGAGCTGCTGGAACTTTTCTCTATGTTTTAATTAGGTCCCACTTTGATGGTTCTGGGAATAGGACAACAAGCAAACGCAGGTCCCTGCTAACACACAACCGCCGAGCTGCAGCTAGTCATCATAGTTCACCTCAAGTGAAAGCAGCTGACTGTAAACTAATGCAATCATCTGTATCACAGTCATTAGACCATTTCCTTTAAGCTTAGAACCGCAAGGATTCCGTCATCAGCCAAGCTTTATCCTTCTTAATTCTGCCTGACAAGTATTCCCAGGCAGCAAAAAGTGAAGGTTTTTAATGAACAGCACAAGCAGCGGCAACCTTGACATGATTATTAAGTCCCATTCACATGCAGGATTTATTACTGTGTGACTGTAAAATTCCTTAGTGAACAATGGAGAGGCTGTGGTTTCAGTGCAGATGTTGTTTTGACTCTTGGATTACATTACTGAACGTCAACCTGCGGCCTCTGGGTGAACGATTCCCTGAACATGCAGATTATCATATTTTTAACTCTGCTAAGTAATATTTTCTCAGATTTAGGTGATAAATATTTATCTGTCGATTCATGTAGATTAAAAAATAATAACTATTATACACCTTTATAACACTGCCAGGGGCTTTATTGAAGGTCGCGAACAGGAGAGGAATCTATTCATAGAAATAATAATATCATAATCTAAAAATCACTGTTAAACTTGTCAAACTTATGCTTGAATCCATCTATGGTGACATCTCTAATCTGTAAATTGACCCAAAAAAGTTTTGACCTTTCCTTATTTTTTTTCCAATAATAGTAGTTTACAAAAAACATAAGTAGTTTGGACAAACACGTTTCAATGAAAATGAAAAAATCTGCAACTACCACCACAACAGGAAGCCATGACAGTGATATGATTGTTGGAACTAACAATATAAACTGTTTGCTTGCATTGATTTCTGATTTATGTTTAAGAATACAGGCCAGTCTCTGCCTCCGTTTCTTTACAAATCATCATTGAAGCCAGTTCTACAGCACATGAAAAGGATCATGTTTTTATTTCTTCACTAAGGGATTTGAACATCTCACAGTTGAAATGTGTTCTTGACATTCTAAGATGAAAAAGAAAGTGAGAGGAGATGAAACAGAAGCTTCCGTTCACGCTTGTTAATTCAACACCAATCTGAGTTTGCTTAACCGAAGCACCGGATCTGCTGTCACATTTGTGAGTTTTTGCAAATGTTGACACACTCACTGCTACAACAGGGAAGTTTGGCAGAAGACCTACCTCCCACGAGATGACCAATTCGTGCCTACGGCCATTTCCTCCACTCACATTCGATGGTGCCACTGATGGGACTGTGTGAAACAGAAAGGTTAACACTGCATGACTGACCAAACTCACTTTAACACATTTTTAAAGAATTGAAAAGAAGACGACACATAAAAAAAAAAGAGAAAGAACTGCAGACAATCTCAATCTGCAATTTTTTACCACATAGAGGAAAATTCAGTTTATCGTGTCATGCTTCTGGTTTCTATAAGTAAAAATAAAAACATTTTAATGAAGTGTTTTAGTGAACAGAAACACTGAGAAGTGCCTTCATTAAGAACCATAGCTGGTCTGTGGAACCCTTTTGTTGACATCTGTATCATATTGTAACTGTAAGGATGGATTGTCTCACAGTGAGGGGATACAGTAATTAGTCTGTTAATTAGGCTGAAGAGATGGAAGAGATTAAATAAGCCACTCCAAAATGACCGCTGACCTTTGTAATTATTGCATTTTATAGAGGGGAAATGAGCGGTTAGTGAAGCAGCACAGTGAATCTCTGCACACCATAAACAGTGTGTTCTGCTGTGTTGTTGCCTGGGGCGCTGAAGGACTGGCTGTTTTAGCAGAAACACTAAATTTGCTGAAATCCATGTGAGCAGCTTATTTTCAACTTCTTCCCCAATTAATACTGAGTAATATCAACAATGGGAGCAGAACATGGCGGTGAAGCGGCGTGCACCAGCTAAGCTGTCTGGCTACGATAAAACTGGAATATTAAATAAGACTGTTCTGAACTGTTTTGGGGCGATGTTTGTCCACATGTGACCTGAATGCTGTGCCCACCGAGCATTGCTTAGAAACTTTACCTGCTTCTTTGGTCCTGACAACTCTTGAGGGTGCGCTGGGATCGCCCGTCCCGATGGCGTTGCTGGCCACCACTCTGAACTCGTATTCCACCCAGGGGTTGAGCTCCACAGCCATGGCTGACTCCATGCTGCCTGTCACGGGGTCTGGGTCTGCAGACAAGAGAGTAGCTTATAGCATGTTCTTTCATTCTTATCCATCAGCCACTCACCACTTTCAGCCATTACGTGTTGAATTAGGCTGATCAGAAGAGCCGATGAGACAACAAAAATGGCTGCACAGACCTGGCAGTTCAACCAATTTACAAGGTCTAGTCCAAAAATACACTCCATGGAGGAGAGTGGCTAAAACATTTCAACTCGCATCAGACATTTGAAGCTTGCTATCACTTAGGAATCCATACCAACCGGTGATCTGCCCCCTCAGCCCTCACATTTGAGCTGCTGCACTCGTATTCTCTCATCTGCTGTATGTAGGAGACACCCACTCAAAAGTGCCAACTCTTAACTTTAAAAGTGTTTGGATCCATATTTTCGAAGGCCATTTAGGACCTCCATGACCTCCAATACAAACTCCCCCCAAAAGAACAATGTAGCTTGCAATAAACCTGCAGTCATAGCCACCAGGAGAGAGTTTTTTATGGCCAAACATTCAGTCATGCAACTGAGCAGACGAGAAATGGCAGAGTGCTGGCAGGGCAGCCCAGTTTAGACCGTAGCCTGCATACATTAAGGATTCACTATGAGACTGACTATGGAGCCTTCATTTGGTAACACTATCTGCAGTGTTTACATCCTGTGCGGAGTTGACTCTTTCACCTCATGTCGGTGGTTTTATTTAAAGTCCAGTATACAGGACAGCAGATCCAGAATCACACAAACATACAGCTGTTCGTCAGCTTCCCTCCAGATTCAACGTGCTTTTGAATATTTTGCACATTTTACTTGGTATATGATGATGTTTTGATGCATAATTAACAGCTTAGAATCGGCTTCAGAGTGCATTTGAAGTATGTACAAGTCATTACACAGGCAGAAGCTGATCAATCAATTCTCTTTAGTTTCTGCAGAACAGAGCCGTATGTACATAATTAAATTACATCCTGAGAGTGGGGGGAAAAAAATGGATTTTAAGAATGCATTTAGAGCAAAATTACAAGAAGTTACACAACTAATCTACTTTCTTCAGAACCTCTATGATCAAGCTTTGTAAATATTGATCCTGCAATAACAAACAAACATTGACTGAAAGCATATCCATGTCACAAATGAAGCAGAGGTCTCTTGAAGCAGCAGAGCTTACGTTCTTATCATCCAAAGCAGCTCACAATGAGACCACTCTGTTGAGCAAGCTGCTCTTCAAACACAGGCTGATAACTCTGTTTGCAAGGAGTAAAAGCCCCAATCCCCTTTATGCTAATCTTTAACAAGTTCAACACTGGCAATATATCACAGGGTCCTAATTGTGCTTTATCGAATTAAAATGTGGTTGAACAGACATGATGTGAGAGGAGTGTATACAAAGTGTGATTTATACATCTGTGGGGATGAATCATTATCGCACCTTAAACTCAGCTATTATTATCACATGGCATATTAAGATGGATTACACAGCATGCTTTGCAGGCCTTCATGCTTTAATGCTAAGTGATGGTAATTGATAGCGAGGAGGGGGGGGGGTTCACTTTTAGGCAGTGAAAGTGCATTTCTGCTAAATGAACATGGATCAGTCCTATAATGTAAGCTCAAAAGGTTAATCTATCGCAATCTGCTGATATGATACAGAATAAGATTCACACGAATGACATTTAATACAGGCTTAAAATACTTTTTTTTTTGCTAAGCTCCTCCGAACGACGGCCAAGGTCGACCATAAAACCCCAGAGAACTCCATTTTAACTTGTGAGAAGAAAGTCTACTTGGGTCCACAGACACAATGTAAGATGTGAGGAGCATTATGAACTTAAGGCAAGACACAAGAAGGGGATCGTTTCATGGCTGCTGGTATAATGATAATAATAACAATACATCGAACTTATATAGCTGGATGTGGGTAAAGCGCCTTGCCCAACGACACACACCAATGACTAGGGCAGAGATCGAACCGCCAACCTTACGATTATTAGACGACCCTGCTCTACCATGAGCCACTGCTGCCCTTCCCACTATGTCCTTTCCTTATTAAACATATAAGTGACTTTCATCAGACGTATATGTTAAAATGTGCAGGTACGAGGTGGTTTTTTGAGGTTTATTTGGAGGGATATTTCTTTTTCTTTCTCATATCTGACATTGAGGTAAGATGCTTTACCTTTCTTCTTGTGGTTTGTTTTGGATTAGGTTATCTTGGTGATATGTTCCACAAATAGTTCTGCTCTGTTTGTATTTTAGCTTGTGCCCACCATGGAGTTAATTCCAGCACACATTTGTAAATACACATTCTTTTACTGTTGTCAGCAAAGGTTTCTTTATCTTTATCTTTGCTGTAAGGAGAAGTTGTGGATTTTTCAGTGGATGATTTTGTAACCTGACCTTTTCAAGGCAGATTCAGTCATTGTGGCAAACTTCTGTGTTATTCTACAGGTCACCAGTTTTAATAGATTACCTTCATAAAAAAAAATCCCAAATTTAATATTTTTTAAAGGTTTCATTATTTGAAATAAGATGGTTGAATACGCAAATTATGTGTTATCTAACCAAAATATGTGCTGATGTGCATGAATAATATAAATGGCCAGATGTCTGTTCTGGATCTTTACTTTCCAGTCATATTAAGGAAGAAAACCACCTCACAGGTCAGAAAGAAAAACATTGTTTTTGCCTGAAGTGTCTAGTTGGGCTGATTCTCCACCTCTGCCATGACTTTGCACAGGATTAAGGCCTTTGTATACGGCCCCACATTACCCTCCTAGATCTAGAGGCTGCAATTTGCTCTGTATTGATTACCTGTTTTGACAGTTTGCCAGCCTAATGAAAATGGGCTGCGGGCCTGTAAATTATAGGTGCTGATAGGGCTGTGGTTATCCAGGCCACATGTCCAGGACAGCGTGGCCGTAGTGTCTGTGATCTCCTCCACTATCACCACCCCTGGGGGTCCTGGAGGACCTGGTGGAAGAATTAAGGAGACACAGATCAAATCACCAGTGCTTCAGACATATCAGGCGGGCGGGGGGGGAGGGGAAACAATCTCTGCTGCACTTTGATTCACTACTGAGCTGTGGTGTAGTGATGTCTTCATTACAGATTGTTATATACACTAATGGATGCAGCCACACAAGCATTAAGATGGATATGCAGCTGTGTGCATATGGTAGCTCCACCAGTTCCCCGTTGTAATCTTTACACAAACAAATAACAGACAAGAACATGACATACTAAACCGAACCAGGATTCGGCTGACACAGATCTGCTGCCAGGGATTTCATGCTGATTAAAGGATACTGAAGCTTTCTTTTTGGGGCTTTTTGGAGGCATTTCGCCTGCTTGTTCTGCTGAGCAAGACTGCATGGTAGGTTTCCTGTGTTTTCAAACAGCTGAACATATGTTTCAGACCTGAAGTGAATGTGATCTGCAAGTGCAGCGGATATCTAAGGACTCTAGGGGGAACAGCTGTAAATGAAAAGTTGGCAGGTGCTACGCACAGTGAAAATCAATGTACTGTGTCCCCAAAAAGTGCCAGTTAGAAGGTTTCACAGGGGCATTTGCATTCTGTGATCAAAACAATTACTGCCATAATGGTCCATTTATGTCTATGCACTCGCACTCCACTCCATTCTGGAGTGCAGGTTCTACTTTTGGCAGTGCCACAGATGATGCTATCAGCTGTAGAATGCTAACAGAATTAGCTGACATCACATCAGGGCAGACGGTGCATGTTGTATTAAACATGTGTGGTGTTAGGGTTAGCGTTACGCTACATGTGTTAGTATGTATAAACAGAACCTGCGACAATAAGCCGGCCTATTCAGTTAACACAACGTCACTGTTCCTTCTGTCCGGGGACAAAAATCATCGCTTATGAAAAAAAAAATGGCTGCGGACAGGAAGTGAGACAGACTGCATCACCGCGCTCAGCTGAAATTACACTGCTGGTGATAATGGTTAATTAACATTAAATATGAATGTGTTGCACTTAATGGACAGTGTGCTAACATTTCAGTGCCTTAAGCATTACAGTAAAAATTAAGATTTTTTTTTGGCTGTACTGATGATATCTTGTACTACAACAGGAGTTACAGTCCAGCCCCTGATTTAGCTCTGCTGGGGGACATTTGTTGTTGTTTCTTGTCTGCCTCTTCACTTGTTACTGTCCAATCAAGTCAAAATACTTTAAAAAGGTGCAGGAAAATGTAAATAAAATTAAATTACTGAATGGATCAAAAAAAACTGCGACCTCATAACACCAACCTGTTACCACCCAGTCAAAAAACAGCCCAGAAACATCATGGACAACAATCATTGCAATTAGAAAATAAATAAATATTAGATTACCAGACCTTCTGTTTAACAGCACGTATTAAACATGTTGGCAGAGTCGACCACCTGTTATGCACATTCACAGTGATAATAATTAGTCAAGATGATCAAGAAGGACGATATAACGTGGATGTAGGGATCGTGTGACTGTTCCCACCAGGAGCAAACCTCTAATGTTCAATGTAATTAACTAACTTCCCAGACGTGCCGCTTTTGTGACAAATTAGGTTAATGGATTCCCTGAGAATGTTATTATAGTTTAAAAAACATGCACAAAATAATCATAATCGTCTCAGAAAGAGGTTTATTACCTTGCATGTTTTATATAGAAGAAGTTTGTTTATTGCACATCTGACCAATAGGGGGTGGGTTTTGGTCAGATGTGCACAGATTAAGGAGACTTTTAAGGTTTGTTAATCTAAAGGCACTCTTGGGTGAGCATCCCTTTGCTACAGTCTTCAGTGTGAAAAAGTTAATTCTGTTCTATGGTTATGGATTAAGTCGGGGAATCAACACCTCCAGTAAAGAGTGTACAAGACGTCACGGTGTACTGGTGCATTGGCAGATAACAGGCTTACCTCGCACAAGAAGTTCAGCTTCTGCAAACACAGTGTCAGCACTGGTCTGTGCCCTGCACCCATACTTCCCAGCATGCTTCAACAAAATGCTCCTAATCATCAGATCCACTGTCGAAGACTGCTGCAATTGGGAGAAGAGAGTATTAAAAAAAAGGTATTAAGTGAGCCTAAATGTGCTTCACACATTCCTTTACATCTTGTACAGGCTCATGAGGCTTGAGAGTTTCCTTTTTAATTCAGGTGCTCGCTCGGTGCTATATTCCACAGCTAGCCGTATTTTCTCTCTGCTGAAATGAGAAACGCCTAAGGCAAGACTGAGAATAATTCAAGGTCTACAGGCAGCTGTTTAGCGCGAAACCTGATTAAAATTACAAACCATGCATCAGTCAGGTTTCTGTGGTGCCTGTAAAGGATTGTCATTGCAAATACTTTCTCCCAGGAGCATGGGCTGCAGCAGAGGACATCAGGACAGATGTGACTTTAACATCTCTGCTGATAAACAGACATGTTCTCCTGCTACTTTGTAGCTATATTCTAAATTTAAGTCATTTTAGTATTGGAATGGGGGCTTAAAATATTAAATTAAGCTTAGTGAAATGGCCAAAATGTATGTCTCAATGTGTTGTACAAACACATGTTCTCTGAACAGCCCTAGCTAGGTAGCATTTTCTTGTTGGCGAGTGATGAAAGTAAAGACGTGTCTGAGAGCACAGATGTTGCTTTGTTGCCTTTAAGACAGCTTATTATTTGTAAAATATTTAGCATAAACTATGTAGCTATAATACTCTAACTATATATTGAATTAATACACAGTAAACCTTCATCAAATGCTGAGCTCCTCTTCCATTTGGGAGCATCAGCATCTTTCTTGCTTGAGGCTCCACCATGCTCCTTGTTTACCTGATTGGCCTGGCACTGATAAGGCTTAATAATCAGAATTATGTCTACTTATTCTGGAAGGGCTTGAAGGTAACTGATATTTATATAATGAAAGGCCTATTTGTCCAAAGAACCATGTGGTTCTGATCTAATCTCATTTTTCGTCAGGACATTGGGACCTAAACTTTTTACCTTTACAGGCAGCGTCAGTCAGTCTCTACGAAAAACTTTTTATTTCCTCATCATTGATAGATATGACCATCACTAAATGACAAACGTACTTTCCGTCTCATATTTTCTCTTACTCTTGCTCTTACTGTTTGGATGTATTCGAAGTGTCCGCCGTCGTGCTGGAAGTTGATGGGTTTCTGGTTGAAGAACCACTGGAAGGCCACATCCAGCGACGTGTCATGTGTCGCCTTGCAGCTCAGCACCACGCTCTCACCCACTGTCACCTCCACTCTGCTCGGGCTAAGCGCCACACGCATGGCCTCTGGAAGCACAAAGCTGCTGCACTGTCACCTCAGGCTAACCCAAAGCTAGCGTCAAGCAGCTGCATTCGAGTGTGACATAAGCGCCAGAGCAATCATGGGAAGCCAACCCTAACTGGGCCAAAAAACACTCACCTTTGTCAGATAAATATCCTGGTTAGCTCTTATCGAGACTGTGTACAGTGCATCTATGAGACAGACTGTTAAAGTGTGCCCTTGTAATATGATTCTTGAACGTGAGAGCCCTTCTTCACGGCTGAGCAAGCACAATAAATTTCCTGGCGCCCGTACAAAGGTGGGGAGGGGGGGAAAAAATGACATTGGGGACTGTTTACTGGTGGCCGACTTGTGCTAATTTGGCAGAAAATAAAGGCCCAGAGGGCATCACTTACCTTTTACCCACAGTATGGCCGTCATCTCTGCCGAGCCCAACTGATTCTCTGCCCGGCACACATAGTTCCCCTCGTCCGCTCGGCTGGAGTTAACAATTTTCAGAGTGTTGTTCCGTAACAACATAATCCTGTAAGAAGGGACAGAAAAATCAATACTCGTATGAGGAACACATTCACGTGAACTACAAGTTCAGGCATGAAGTTATATGTGTGTTATATTTGTGTTGTGTTACAAGAATAGCAATGTTCAACACTGCAGAAGGACTTCTTAAGGACACATAAAGAAGTGAATTTAAGAACACTGTTTGTATTTACTGTGTCTAACTCAACAATTTAAATGTGTTAATGTATCTGATTTGCAGATACCACTAAGCAGCCCTACCTAGCACCGGCTTAAACACAGATGCTTTTAAAGATACAATTTAAGGACAAATAATAGGGGGCACTGAGGTTTTGATGTCAGGGAACATGCCTTTCAACGTCAGGAGGACAAAGCTGCGTTCTATCCGATCCTGTGCCTTTTTAAAAAAGAACAAACAAGGCTGCAATTTGAGTAATTGTGGTATAATTTAAAATTCATTAAAGGAAGATTTCAGTGCGACTTCAAAAAGCGTGTTAGGATTCTGTGTTTGTACGCATCAATATTTCCATAAATGTAAATAAACCCTTGGTATAGCGCGCCGCCGTGCTTATAAATCGACCTGACAAACACTAAATGCTGCTGCATTCGATGAATCTAAAGCCAAACAAAAAAAAAAAAAGAAGAAAAATACTGTCAAATGCTGATATGCGTCTCACTGAGCCGTCCTCCTGGGAAACACAAGTGTAATAGAGAGGAAAAATAAACTGCCAAACACCACGTCTGCATTCACAAGTGGCCCCCCCTCATCCAGCTGAAGGACACAAGATATTTTTTTTGGTATTAACATTTCACTCAAGACTTGTAAATAACAGCTGGAGAGTTAAGTGCTTGACATAAGATAGTATAGAATGTAACCAAGCCTGGGAGCAGGTGTGCCAGCAGATGGCTATAGAGCAGGAATTACATTCAAAGGATGGTATAGTGATCATGCTGAGCGTCTGTTCTCAGCGTCCTGTCCAATGTGTAACAATACATATTAATATCACGTTTGATTTTAACACGGCCAGCAGAGCTGCGGATGAATATTTACAAAGCTATTATCATGTTTTTGGCATTTTTTTTTTTGACAGACAGGAAACATGAGGTGACATGAGGAGGGGTATGATATACACAGGTCCCTGACTGGAATCACATCAGGGAGGCTGCAGTTAAATGAGGCGCTCCCACAAAGTTATTTTTTTATTAGAAAATCAATTTTGCCCTAAATAAAACAATTGGAAAGACGGTGGGTGTGAGGCCTGCTTTGTCTTTTAATTGAATTTATATTGTTTGACATTTAAATTTACGACACTAAGCTCCTTCATCACGGCCGATGTGATTGAAATTGGCAGAGAGAAAGTCGTGAGGGCGTGACAAAAACCTCGCCACACGCAGACAGATCTGCAACCAGGAGACATTTTTCAAATTAGGGAGGAAATTCACATCGGGCAAGGACACCGAAGCAGAAAGGACAGGATAGGGATAGGGGGACCTGCTGGGTGTAGAGAACATGCAAATCAATTCAACCTTTGGAAATTTAAAAGAAATATTAGAAGATCGGAGCAAAACAAAACACATTTTACTTTGTGAAATGAGGTTTCTGAGGTGAAATGTAACAGAGCACAACTTCTCATTTACATGTGTAATCAGTGACATGTAATGCATTTCAAACATTCTGCATTGTTTTAACGACGCTGAATGATGCACTTACTGACTGACTCTCCAACAAAGAGTCAGTCAGTAGATTTCAAATGAGTCTGCCACGTACTTTCAAACTAATGGGATTAATACTTTCTATTTAAGAGACAAAAGCCCTGAACATTAGCGGAAATCCATGTTAATTACAAACCTTCATTAAGTCAGCACAGCTGTCAATGCCAGATAAACGTGGAGCTGTTTCGATTCCTGCCCTCTTCTTCCAAGAATAGAACGTTCATTCTATCCATAAACACTTCGCTATAGGTAGTGGCAGAAAATCCTTGCAGGAGTCACCCTGGCCGGGACCTGAAAGCACGGCGCTCCACGTCTTTATTTCCCCCTTTTGCTCAGATAGAAATCAACCTTTCACAAGGTTGATCTCAATTTGAAGAGTGACTCCTCTAAACATAGCGTTATCCCCTTCATTAACTCACTATAGCACTCCTGAGTTACAATAGAGGGTCACAATCTAATGAGATTTGAGTTTGAGATTATAAAATCACTGTAAAATAGCAGCTTGAGAGGAATCATTGAGATTATGAGGGAAATGATCCACATACATGTTAATGCCAGCACTTAACAGTGAATGATGAATTACACTTGAGGGGGGGAGATTACCTGACAGCTTTGCCAATATTTTTGTTAACAATTTCAGTGTCTCTTAAGACGACTTTATTTAAAGTTGGACAAAAACCAGATCAAGGCATTGTACAAGTCTCTCTGCAGAGTTTGCCAGCAGCACTGAAAAATAGATTTAGAAGAGTTTGACAAATACCTCAAAGGCTTTATCTGATCCAGGCCTACCAGGGTCATTAATCACAATTTTAGGGCAACACACTCCCCACCCATCCATCAGTTCCACTAAAGGAAATCTGAAATTACTTCTAAGAGCTATTTTTTTTTTCTTTTAATGGGAAAAAAAATAAATTGCACATTTCCATCAACCCTTGAAATTACCATGTTCATCTAATTCCTGAATGCCCTGCTTCCATTCACCTGTTAGAGGCATGAAGAGCTGTCGCTGCCACACACTGAGGATCTGATTATCAACTCGCTGCCCGTGCTGTGAGGCTGCTGAACAGACTGCAGCGTCTTGGCTGATAAACAGAGGTCTCATTCTCTCAAGTCAAAAACTTGGGATGCTCAGCGGCGACTGATAATTCGAGCGACGTCGCTCAGCGTGATTGATGGACCCTTGCCCCTGCTCAGCTCCCTCCAGGTGCAACCGAGAGATGCTTCTCATAAAAGATGATGCATCAAACTGCATGTGAATTCCAAATGCAATTGTGTGGTCTAAATTGTCAGCATCCTTGAGAAGGAAGGAAGGGGAGGGGAGGGGGGGGGTTTGAGGATGAGTCTCCTGAGCTTTGCCAGCACCTAAGGTGTTTTATTTTAGCAGTGACACTTAATTTCGGTTACAGTAATGAAACTGTGATGTGTTACAACAAGACATGTATACAATTCCTCCCGGGCCTGAGCTGAAATGATACCAGCTGACTTCATGCCATAAAACTATGATGAATAACAATACAAAGATATCGAGAGAGACAAACTTTTCATGACTTCATACATATTTTACAGGGCAATTAACTTTCTCTCATAATAAACAGCAGAGAAGGGGGAAAAAAAAATCAGATACTATTACAACAAAGAGCTCCAGCATCGCGACTCAGCCACTTGTGAGAAAATGTACACAGTCTATCCCGGAGAAATTAATCTTTCCTCAAAATCATTTCATTACAGGCACTAAAATACATCCTCCAACACACTGTTATTTTAGATGTGCATAAAAACCTCTACATTCCCACACTCTCTCTGGCTTTCCAGTTTTACAACTTGTACCAATAAGCACCAGGCTGAGCTATATAAGGATATATTGTGCAAATGTTAAACAGTACAGAAACGTTACACTATTTATGTTCACTCTCAGCCTTTAATGTGAGCTTCTGCATCACTGTACTGGTAGAAAGGCAGCTTTGGTACTAGGAGTATGGAGGAGAAAGAAAAAAGAAAGAAGAAGAAGAAGAAGAAGAAGAAAGCCAGCGTTTAGGGAAAGAATAGAGTCTAAAAAACACAAACCTCGACCAGTCCTATCAATAATTCACAGAGGAGAACGCACAACTAGGGGGTGAGGAACTTTCAAAGCAGTAGCAGTTAACGTGTCAGCAAGCCTGTATTTGTGGTGTGGCCAGAAGTAAATAACCTAAAGCCAGGCAAGTTTGATTCATGTGAATTTACATTATGAAAATAGCCACAAATGTTTAAACAGAATGTGAGGCTTCTTCTCATGGCAGCGGGATGACAGATGTTGCTGCACTTAAGTCTTTGAGTCGTTTAGACTGCACAGATGCTGGCTAGCTAGAACCTTTAGCCGACCCATGATACCGCATATATATTTAATTTTTCACTTTCATTTATAAACGTTTCCACTGTAAATTCACTGTGTGTGTTGTTGTTATGGTGAGTTTCAATACAATGACCTTAACACAAAGCGTGGACACAGGTGCAAGCTTTTCGTACTAACATGACCTTGAGCAGCACCATCAGCTGCATGTAAAAGGATCTTTTTCTGACACTGCGTTTTTAATCATTTCATATACTCTAATACATATATCTAACAAACAATAATATGATAGTGGAACACAGGTCTGCCGTACCTTTTATTCGGCTGTATCCTCCGGTCTCCTCTCCTCCAGATTATCCGTGGTTTGGGAGACGCCCTCGGTTTGCATTCTAGTGATACATCTTTTCCAAGTGTGGCTATGACCCGTATTGGATTGGGCACAAAGACAGGGGCTGACGCTGTGTGAAGCATCGAAAAATAAATTAGTACAGTACTAGATTTTATCAGACATTATGCTCAATAAATAAAAACTAGATTATTGTACATTGCTAAGGTTTAATGGGAAAATCTACTTTCATAAATGTTTGTTTTTTCTCACTAAATAAAATAAAAAAACGTTGCCACCAAATAGCACACGAGCTAAATAAATGATGGCAACTCAGATAAGATTCTGTTTAATCTCCCTGCAACATGACCCGTTTATGTGACGTAATTTTTCTATTGAAAAAACAAGAAAGATGAGCAATAGAGTTTTAATCACTGTGTGGTTGGTGGCAGCAGCAGGAATAATGACTGTAAACATAGTACTTATGTTTACAATCATACAGTCATTATTACCAAAATGCTGGAGGGGCTCAACTGTCACATAATGACTAAAAACACCACTTAATTACAAATACGTCCTAAATAGGACTTTGAGTATTATAATGTGTGCTATTAATCTATTCTTAAATATTATTTAATATGCTGTAAAAACATGCAGCACATTTTATTCAGTCTCCAGTTCCAGCATTGTGTTTTCACAGCCTAATTACTAAATGACTGTCATGTTAATGTTGACATGGTTGGATGATTTGTACTGCTGTTTTTAACCCATATTTAACCAGGATGCCTGAGTGAATAATAAACACGCAACATAAACATTTCCATCAATTATGGCTCGCTCAAGAGGATGAATTAAGCAGTAATGGGCTAAATAAGGCTTCAGGCAATAAGGTTGATGTGGCACTGCTTGGTACGCAGCTGCATTACACATCAAGGCCATCTACGGGCTGCAGGGCTGTGTCAACTGTGATTATTCAAATCATGAATGACGGTTCATAGGTGACATTACACACAATGACAATTCAATCCCATCTGTAGCTACAGGCTGACCCCTCTCCCTGCAACACTTGGGTCTTTGAGCCTGAGTAGTTGCCCGAGTGGGCAGAGGTCCCTGCAGACACGGGGAGTAGCAGAAAACAGAGCAGTTGCTGTGTGTATTTGTTTTAATCAAAATAAGAGCAGGCCTGCAGCTGGTGGCAGCACTACCCGTATTGCTTCACCCGCCACCCTCCCAGAAGAGCTGGATCTGGGACAAGATCACAGACGTGAGGGCAGCCGCTGCCCCCCATACAGCCTCCGGTGATCGCTCATCTGCAGGCTGTTATTAGTCATGTAATCTGTCCTGATAGTGTTTGCTTGTGGACATCTCCACAGAGCACAGGTCACTGGGAAGATGTGCCTGGGGGGTATCGTTATGAAAACATTCGTCAACAGCTACAAGGAAGGCAAAAAAAAAAAACAAAAAGCCTCATCGTCGGCTCAGACAAAGCTTAATAAAATCTATAAATTCTGACTCTTGCAGACAACACCTTAAGTTTAAATCTGCAGTATTTTTCAACTTTTCATCTGCAACAAGATTTTCAAAATGCCAAAGATTTCCCTTGGAAAAAGGGCAAGCCGTGCAGACAGTAAATCAAACTGTCCCTGAGGGATACATGAAAGGGGAATGGGTGTCACCAGATGTGTCCCTGTATAGAAGATGACAAGGAGAAAATAGTGCATCAACACACAACGCTGGACAGCTATTTGGTATGACTCTTGTGTTTTCAGCCTGAGGCATTATGGGTGAGGAGCACGGTTCCCGTAGCTTTTAATGTCATTAAATTTCCAAGTACATATGAGGCAGGTTTTACCATGTACCAAAAAAAAAAACACAAGACACAAATCCTCATTTTAAAATGACCCTGAAAATGTAAAATTACTGAAGATTACAGCTGATTATTACATGATAATAGCAACTAGCGCCTAATAAAAGCTGGATGAAAGTCAAGTCCGAGGTGGAGGTTTGTTTTGGCTGAGTTAAAAAAAAAAGATTGTATTGTTGACCGTGCTTTGATGACAAACGATAGAGCTGAGATAAGACCGAATGGAGTCATTAAACTCCATCAAAGGAACCATTGATGTCTCTCTCCTTGTGTTTGCTCCCATTAGTACAAATCTATACCTACAACTCATTGCTTTTCATTCTCCCAGAGAATAATGTGGAACTGTTCCAGACTCTCTCCTGAACTTGATATGGGCAGACACCTCATTGAATATAACCATAACGGTCCTCCATTTATTCATGCTGTCCATTGCCTGGGTTAAATCGGGGGACCATTGATTGGCAATCAGCACATCTCACAGTTCAGCGTTCCCCACTTGCATTTCAATCTCCCTTACCTATCATCCGCTTGCTTATTCAGATGTAAGCGCTCGACCTGCAATTTGGTTCTCTACAGAGCATCGAGAAAAATGCAGAAAGGAATAACAACCTTCACTTTATTAGCATGTTTTGTCTTTTTTTTTACCTAAAATCTTCAGTTCAGCATTCGAGTAGATGGCTCCATATTTATTTTCTGCAACACACTGGTACATTCCAGAGTCCGCCTGCTGCACTTTGTGAACGGTCAGCTCCCCGTTTACTATTTCAATTCGACTCTGTACAAAGAAAAAAAAAAAAAGGCATTATGTCTGAATATGGACATATTTTACACAATAATACTGCATACATTCATATGGTGATTGTGTGTTCATGGTATATTCAGCAAAGAAGAAGGGTATTGTGTAGTAAGATACGTACCTGGGATGTCAAGGGCAAACCATTACGGAGCCAGCGATAGGTGGGCCGGGGCCTCCCAATGGCCTTGCACTCCCATTGGAGCTTCTCTCCACTATCCATCTGAGTGTCATTAATCATTCTGACCCACTGAGGGAGGGCTTGAAGATGGAAAAAAAAAAGAAAAAAAGATTTCGGAACGGGTAATATATCCTTGAAACACAGACAAAGCACAAGTACGGTTACATGTACTTAAACCATAAAGAGCACAAAAGCACTGTGTGCAGGCCAAGAGATTTGTTACCGAATTAATTTAAGAATAGACTAATCACAATAAAACTACAATGTAATCAATGCCAGATCCATTGTGTGTAGCTAAGTTGAACCTAGCTGGCTAACTGATTGTGTCATTGGCGAGTAGAAAGAGCGTCCACACTATTGGCCAACATAAATAAATAACCAGTATCATTATTACATAACATGGCAAGCTAGCCACATATCAACCCAGTTAGCTTAGCTAGCAAACAAGTAAACAAGCAAACAAGCTACAGGGTAAGTATGGATGCTAGTCTCTCTGCAACTAAGACATCTTACATCTTAGATGTGGAACCTTCAATGCAATATATGACAAGCTAGTTTTTACAATCATAAGGTTGCCTACAGTTCTATGTGCAGATGCTTTGAATTGTTGGACATCCTTTCGCTGTTTCTCTATTTTTGTTGCTGCACTTGACTGAAATAACAGGTATGTTGGAAACAATGTTAAACAGAATCAAAGGCTTGTTTCTGGAGCAAGGGTTAAGAAGTGTAACCAGCACACCGCAAATCAAAAGAAGCAGAGACAAGTGCTTCCTGACAGGAGCAACCTCTGCAATGAGTTAGGCTAAATTATGAATAGAGCATGTGCATGTGGTGTGCGCAGAAAATACAGCTAGCATTTTCTCTGGGCTTGGAGTAGTGTAGATGTCAAACAGAGGAAGGCTAACACATCCAACACTGCGGGGAGGTCAAGTACCTGAAGGAAAACAACAAGCGAAAATACTTGTAAAGAGGCAGGAGTCCCTTTCACACTTTATACGAAATAAAGTCTCAACTGAATAAACATCAAAGAGTCTCTGCTTGTTAGTTTCCTTCAGTTATTTGCACCATGTTTAGGAACTTTTTTCTTTTTCCTTCCACTCTGTGGCAGCTTCATGGTCTTTGCAGACTCTGCCCTTCCTGGGGGCTCCTTCACCATCATCTCTCCTTTTTTTTTCCCTTCCTTGTGTTTCCAGGCTGTGTGTGCCTTTCCTGTCCACACACACGGCAGAGAATCTCTGTCACAGCTTTTCATCATGCATTCTCTTTCTTTCTAGTGGTTAAGGATTTTTTTCCCATTTGCAAGATTATAAAATTTACAAGAACCTGTTACTGGGTCAGTGTGGGGGAGGAATTGTTAATGAGCAAGTCTGGAACCTTTCTTCTTTTCATTTTAATCCTGTAGTGTTTGTTCTGATCTGTTCCTTCTTTCAAAATAAGACATTAAAATATCACGTGTAACCCCTCTCATTTAGATTTCATGGGACAACTTAGATTGATAACATTAGAAACCCTGGAAATAAAACAATAAAGTGCACAGACAGTGACACACTGTAGTGTAATTCTCGTTCATTGTGTGCAGACAGGAGGCGGCCCACAGTATTGAGCTGTTTCTCCCACAGTAACATGCCGAACACGTCCTCTATTCTTTGCATACGGCACCTTCAGGAGAATACTTTTCTGTGAGGTTTGATTGAATGATTATGGCCAGGGAGGTCTCCCTCACAATGAAAGTTCAAACTACCAGCTGACCTGTGTAAATTACATTTAGCGTGAGGCTGCTACAAATTAGGCTTCCTATTCTCCTTGTGATGTCAACCGAATGGAGGTTGCCAAGAAGTGCGGGGCCTTGGAAATGTGTCCTACCAAGGTTGAGGTAGTCCATTATCTTGAGCCCGTGCACATGGTCACAGACAGAAAGCAGCAGCAGACGGTTTATGATTGCGGGGGAAAGCACGGCATGCAGTAATCGCAGGCATGATTCCAGGTAGCTCTCATTGATGAATAAACTGATCAAAACATCAGTAAACATGCCTTTGATTATAACTGAACCCAAATCGGTGGCATTCAAAAAATATTGTAGTAAATGTCCGTGTCCACAGGTAGCTGTTTATTTTGCACTGGCAGCACCTATGGCTTCTTTTTCAAAACGTTGCTAGGTTACGGAACTAACAAGTTCGCATTCCTACGAGCCTTTATAGTCTCTATTACGATGGCAAGAAACTGCATCCTGCCATTGGCCGCAGCTTTCAAGATAGAAACGGATAAACCTTGTAAAAGACGAGTCTGAGTGCATGAGGTAAACAATGTGAGACAGCAGCGTAGACAGAACAACTGGTGTAAGAGGACTTGGCTGTGTCCTCCACCATTGTTGTTATTGTAAAAATCACCCTTGTCTTGATTTGGATTATGTTGAAATTCATAGAAAGCAGAAAGAAACGTCTAAATATTTTCTAAATAACAACCGTGAGAGTCTTTTTAAACAAATCATTCCAGGAGAACCACATCTCAACTCAAACAGCTCTTTTAGCTGCATGATGAGTAGCTGCTCTTGGATTATCTGGGATGGATGTATAATTAATCCTTTGACTGTTCAGCAAATTCCCAAGGACCACTAACAGTCCTGATCCTTGAATTAAGAACACTGTAACAAGCAAAGATTATACTATGAAAAATAAATGAAAATGGGAGGAGGACCAAAATAGAGCGTGTTCCTGGAATATATATGTATGCATCCACATTTGTGCTAATGTATGCTCACTCTTAGATAATGGTCATGAAAAAAAAAACACAAAGGAACTAAACAGATCAGCAGAAAATAAAAAGTAAGAGTGCCCCAACAGCCGAGAGGCGATGAGCGCAGCTCGTTATGTTCCCAACCAGCACAGAACAATACATAAAGAGCGCACTCACTGTAGACCTGCAGATGTCCTTTGAAAGCAGTGCCTCCTCTTGGATTCTCTGCTTTGCACTCGTACGTTCCCGAGTCATCCAGCTGAATGTTGGGAATCTCAAGCACAGCCTGGGACTTCCGAAGTCTTGCTTTCTTGGGGATGTTGCCGTTTATCTTCCTCCATGTGATTGTTGGCACTGGACTGCATAGGTAAAACAGGAGGCAGTGTTAACAGACAGCAGCATGTGATCACTTAACTCACTTTAACTCACTATTGACAAAAAAAAAATACCAGTTTAAGGTTCTCGTGAACATAAGATAATTACACTATGAAATGAGAACAATAAGAAGAAGATGCATAGTAATATGTACAAATTATGTCAACTGATAATTACAACTACCAAATAAATGTATGTGTAAAAGTGCTGTCTAGATATTCTCCTTTTTGTCTCTGGAACAACATAAAATCCCCTACCTGTTTAGCAGTTTTGTTCCTAAGTGTGAACTATTGTATTGTTTTTTAATACCTAATCAAGTTACATGAATTTTAGAAAGCAAAAACAAGCTTCAAATTTCAAACTGAGCTTGTAAAATGTATGTTTTTCTTGTTGTTCCTACTGATAAGAGCAGTGATTTAGTGACCGTGCTTCCTTCTTTGTCCATCCACTCAGACTGTACTGTAAATCTAAACCTTTTTGAAAAGGTATGATTGATCATGTTTTTAAGATTTCTATACTTGATAACCAGAAAGGCACAGGAATAGCCTGTCCTGTCAGACAAAAGCATGCAAAAGACACAAACTTCCATTTGTTCTAGCGTACTGAGTTGGTGGAGAGTGTTTGTTATCACTATTTACCACAAAAACCAGTGTTTCACATCATTACCTAAGAAGACTAATTGTCTGACATAATTGATAACTGTGGCTCACATCAACTGTAACTGTACAGAAACTGACATAGAGTCTTTCATTTACAATTAAGTAATGAATCACCCTGATGGGAGTTTAATGTTGGCTCTGCTCTACATGCTACCCTTGACCTTTTTGACCACTTGTGATATATTTACAGTAACACATGACCCACATGTGACGCCTGTTAAATCCTGTATGTGAGAAGGGACAGGGAAAATATTCAAATGAGGTTACAGCAAGGCCAGGGAGCGTTTTATAATAAGTATTCAAGCAATCGTTACCCATCTCTGTTTATTCATGAATCTCCCCATAGATCCTTATGATAGATGGCTTGCACATGCAGGGAGAGGATGTCTTACTATGCGCTCAGTCTCTTGTATGACGACGAGATTTGACAGGTCTCTGAAAGATGGAAATGTGACACTAGACAATCCTCCATTGCACCCATCAATCATTTAGTCAAGATGGAAATGTAACATCCCTGAGCTTTTTTTTTTTTTTTTTATCCATTCTAAATTCACAAGGACAATGAAGTGCTCCCGGCTGCAGTGGACTCACATTAGGATTCACACCATGTCTGGTATTCAAGTGTTTCTTTTCCATTTTGTGTGACATGCTTTTTTTGTTTTTGTTTTTTTAATAAAACTGCAGCCGTTTGTGTTCCTAACACCACTGGGACCTAAATTGTGAATAACCAATGATCAACTGTATTCGTAAATATGTTATGGAGTTGTTATGAAACATCTCTTTACATGTTATCGATGGAGATTTTTGCTCCAAACACCTGACTACCCAAGACAGCAAAGGAAATCTATCGCAGCTTTGATGGGTTGGAACATGATGGTGAATCTTTCTGATTCCATGGCCGAGTTTCTCTTTGGGGGCTGAATAATGAGCATGAGGCTTGTGCACGCTCACAGGAGGGAATCGGCTCGCTTGGCTTAACGATGAACAGCTCGTCCTCTTAGGCCCCGTTCACACTGGGGAAAAAAATGTGGCTTAAGCAGGATTTGGCCGCATCCAGATCAATCCAGATGTGTTTTTTTCCGAGTGTGAACACCTCCAATCCGGCTGAATCCAGTTTGATTTCAAGCCGGCTAGATCCACCCTCGAGAGCAGGATTGGCTCAAATGTGGCTCAGGTGTGAATGCAAATGTGGCTAGCGAATCCGGCTAGCCACATTATTAGCCATATTACGAGGCGCCACCTAGTGGTTTGGAGAACAGCAAACACGCTGGATGAAGCCGGATTGAGTGCGGACACAACTGTGTGCTAGCCAGATTTGAAAATAGGTCTGAACGCATCCAGCTTAAAGACTGTCTGGGCTCAATCCTACTCTAGCTGGAATGACTTTCTCCAGTGTGAACGGGGCCTTAGTGTCTTCGGAGGCATGGCTGGCATAATCTCCTGAACTCTGGTCATTTCTGGTTTGTTTAACCAAAGTGTGTGAACGAAGCTTTCTGTGCTTTCACTTAGTAAAATGTGTTACATGCTGCAGTTTATGTAAGGTGGTACGGAGATTGAGATTGTGCCTACTGGCAAGCGCTGTAGATTACATCTTAATTAGCATTTCAAGCGACTGCCGTGCCCTCGAATGGACTTGTTCTATAATAAAGGATCCAAATTAAATCTAATAGTAAAATACAATGCAGAATTGGCTTCAGATCATTTAAATCCAGATAATAACCAACAATTTAGTTCATTTCATAAGCCCTTCATTTCTTGGTTCCTGGTTGAGTATCCAAATGAAACACAAAGCCACATTTTTACCTGTGTGATCTGAGCCTAAACAGCTGTCTTTCAAAACATTAACCACAGCACCAAAGAGTATAAAACGTGTTAAGAGGCACTTTTCTCATGCCGCTGACAATGTGCTCCTGCATAGCTCAATGAGGGAAAGTAACTGCAGGGCTTGAAGAGTTTGATTCTCTCTGGGGTCACTCAAACTACAAGTATATCCACTACTCTAAGGCAATTTGGCTGAAAGCACCCAGCACATGCCATATATTATATTTTAAGTGGATATGAGTGGGTTAAATATGAAAAAACAACAAATGCACAAGGCTTTTTGAACCACATTGAACTTCTTATGCCAATATCCTTTAAAAATGAAAACCCACTAATAGCATTCCACAGCCGTCTGTAGATCAGAGTGTGAAGCCAGGACAGAATTCAATATTTCATAAATCATTTCATTCTTCCTCATCTATAGGAAGATGATCCTTCATAGTAAGTATCGTCACCCTCCGTTTTATTAAACAGACACTAAAGGATTGTGTGTCAATAATGCCAGACCTTGGTTTCTATATACTATAAAGCTGCCATGTTGGTTTTCTTTTCACATGACTATCTATTGCATTTCATCCTCTTTTTTTTTAAATTTCATTTTTTAGGGGAAGATTTATGAGAGCCTGAGGACAGAAGTATGTCATATGCTGTCTAGCCTCTTGAGACACATGTGTGATATTGGGCTATATTGAAAAAAAAAACATCACTAGAAAGCTGCAACCTGGGAGTTTGTATGATGAAAGTGAGCAGTGCCGTATTTTGTACTATATTTGGTTTGCAACTTTTTAAGCTTAAAAGCATGAGCTGATCAATTATAAAGTAACTTCGGTCTATACCTACACAAGTGAGAGCAGGATGCCTTCTGAGCCATGACATTGGTGAGCTGTCTGTGCAACCATAGCTAATGGCTGCACTGACTGCAAAACACCCAGCAGAGCAAAAAGCAGAGCAGTTACTGGAATCTGAATTTAAGTCGTGTTTACATAGGACGTGATAAATCTATTAGAATATCGTCAATTCTGTCAAAGTTTTTATTTACTTTTGTTATGCATGAAAAACATTTTTTCCTCAAAAAGTCAACTGCCTGATAAAGCTGCTTTTATCCGCTGTTATTTTAACTGTAACAGGATTTCTGGATTATTGCACACAACAGAAAAACAACACAGTTGTTATGGTCAGTGGGTAGAAGATAACTTTCTTTGCAGCAAGCTTGCATCAAAAGAAAAGGCTTTATTTAAAATTCAGTCTGTTTAGAATAAAGCCTTGTTCGGTTCTGCAGCAGGTTTTCCTCTTAAAGATGCACAAAACTATCTGGGTGTGGTATATTTATAATCTATAGATGTATAATAATGTATGTATACAAGTAAAAAGTGATGTAAACTGAAGTGATGATTTGATGGTTCATCAAAACATTCAAATTCCAAGTCCTTTAAAGATTTCCAAGATGGCCGCACAGGGCGGTAAAAGTGTAAATTTTCAACAGACGAGAGAAAAAATGTTCATTTTTGCTGTGTGCCATCTAAATTTACAAAGAGCCAGAGACATACAAACTAATACTTCCACATGTGAGCAAATCTCGCAGGTGTTCCCTTTATTATGACACCAAAAGTTTTCAAATACACCTTGTGGTTGCTGAAATATACTCTATTCAGTTTGGGCAATTCATTTTCAAGCTGAGGCCTTGGGGTGGAATCTAATCACGTGCTTGTAAATGAAACAGCAAAGCCTAGTTGATAATAGTTGGTACTCTGCTGTTTGTGCATGAGTTTAAGGAGTCTGAATCAGCAGCCGTCATCCACTGTTACCAGCAATTCTTCATGTTAGTGGGCAGACTAATGTTACGTCAACTCTGTCCTGAGCTGTTCGCACAGACGTCATAGGCTGCTATATAAGAAGCTGTTTAATTTATAAAGCTGCACAGACGTACATCATGTCTAACTGCTGGATCATACCGTACACACTGACAGTGACTTTATGTGAGTTAAAGCATTCTGAAACACCGAAGCAACAGCAATAATGTAGTTTTACATGCAGGTGTTCATCATCACTAATCGGTTGTCACGATATAAAACTCCTCTAAGCAGCCAATGTTTTTATTGTTGTGTTTTTCATTTCAATTGTCTCATTGTTCCCTTTGTCCTTGACTGCAGCTTACAAAGTACAGTCACTGGTAAATATCACATCAAGGAGCTGTGGCATTCACACACAAAGAGCTGCTCTGCGCTGTAGTAGATAGCGGTGCCATCATACATATTGATCAACAGGAGAACAAAACCCCATTTTAACTTCATTTTGAGTGCTATATAAAGAGTGGCATTTCTTAATAGGTTACATTGATAAATCATTCATCTGTGCGTAAAAGGGTAAGTCACCAGGATCACTGTCTGACTGAGAGCCATCATGCACAAATTACTTCACCGAGGGGAAGCACAGGGCAAGAACTCAAGCTGTTCCGACTGCTCGACAAGAATCCGGAAGGCCATTCTTAGCTTAATAGGAAACACTGAGGGCTGTGAGATTATAACGCAGTGTCTATATATTTAGAAAATGACTTAACACAATAATGTGGATAATTAATTAAAATCAAGGTAAACAATTATGAGGCCCCTTACTCGTCCGTAGATTAGCGACTGTTTGCACTTAAGATAGGAGTCAGCAATGAATAATTTATGTTGAATAATTATAAACAACACACAGTCGGGATGACTAAAGATTATGTCGAACAATTATTATTACTTTTTGAAATACCAAACATAAAGCACTTTGCAGCTTTGCATAAAAATGCACATATTTTCAATTCAGCCTTCAAAAGTTCGATAGAAAAAAAAAACGCATTTAAATGTATTTTCATTCAAACAGGCAATAGTTTTGTGAAACATGAAGCCTGCACACTAACTTCCGCAGCTGTAGTAAGTGGTTTGGATTGAGTCTCTGTGGACAGAGGAGTGTTTTCCCTTCTGGCAGACAACTATTACCAATTTCATCTTTTTTTTTTTTTTCTCAAAAACATAACCTTGGCTTTCTACATTCATAACAGACCCTGAAAGCACCCAGGAAACACAGATACATTAAGGCTCTCAATTATAAGAACACATGGGTCCCTGGGGCTGAATTCCCCATTCAGTCTTCCCCCTGTGCACTAACATGCCATCTAACAGCTGAGCTACGATGCTGCACTTCTCTACACTCACTTAACATACTGCCTGAAGACAAGATATGCCTGGTTCCCATTCAGGTAATGGAATAATGTAATTTAAAAAAGAAGAGGGGTGGTAAACACAGGCGGTATTATCTAAAGGATCTCTCAGCACTGGAACAGTTATTGGCTGTAGTTTACTCGTCCTGGTGATTAATATGATCTCAGTGTAATAAACAACTACCTATATTTGTGCAATATATCCTGGTTTACTTACTTCCCGAGAGCAAAGCACTCCAGCCTCACTGTGACTCCTTTGGCGGCCAGGACAGATGTGGGGAAATGCACTTCAATTTTGGGCTCATATTCACCCATGACACCTGCAAAAAAAAAAAAGGTTAAAAGAGAGGGATTACAGACATTAGAACCAGGTAGATTGCAACAGCTCCTTTCCCCTCCAACCACTCCCTAACCATTCTCTTGTTTTCTTGCAGACTGACCATGGTGATTTTAAAATAATAAGGATCCTCAATTTCCTTTTCCATCAGTGAAAGTCTAATGAAAAGTGCAAAAGAAAAATTAAACTTCCTCAACATTCTTGGTTTAAATAACCTCTCAAAATACAGTACATTGAATCATGCAGTGGGCAGGTGTGCTACGCACATTATGCACACCATCTGGCGTATCTTTCCACTAGGCACCATCATTTTATACAGTGATTATTAATAGGGCTATTGATACTGGTTTAGATCCAAGCAACTGAATAATTCTACTTTTGATCTCTACAACAACAAAAACATGTGAATTAAAGCATGAGCAGGATTAGCTGGGTTTAACACATGGCAGGCTGCATTATATGAAATATATATTCTTTATTTTATGTTGTCAAAGTCAGAAAGGAAAATACAGGGGTGCACTGTAAGCTGCATGCTATATAGGAAAGCTGAAAAGCCGTGTCATCACAAAAACAAACCATTAGGGTGACGTACTAATAAATATCCTCTAGCGACAGCCGGGAAAAGGACTCTATTGTCCTCAAGAATTAGTAATCCACTCAACAAATTCCAAACACATTGCGAGGGACAGTAGTGATAACGTCTTGCTAAGTGCCAGTATGACTAACACCTCCGCTCTAAGTCAGAGCCACAGGATGGGGTTTTTTTTTCTTCTTTGTTTATTCATCTGTATGTTAAGCCGACTATTTATTCCCATTTGCCGGGACGACATGTCAGATGGCATTGAGCGAATTCTGAAGTAACAAAGGAAAACACTGTCATCTGGGATCTCATTACTATTATCTGTCTTATTAACACGAGTTTGCAATATGAATATTACATGAGGGTTTTTTACCTTTTTTCAGAAGAATGTTAAACACGACGGACACACTGTTAACCCTCCCACTCGCCTCAATGCACATTTAATACACACGTGAACATATGCAGTGTGGCTCTACGTACATTTTAAAGAGCATGATCAGTAAGACAAATGACTGGCGTGACATTTCAGAAACAATAATTACACTTCCTGCGTGCACCTGACAATTTTTATGTGATAAAATGAATGCAGCAGAGGAGGAGTGGGGTTATTGAATTGTGGCCCACTATGTATGGAAAAAGGAGTTTTATGATATTTGTTCCAAAGAACTTTTCAATTTCAATCTCATTCTCAACATTTATGGCTCCAAAGCAGCCCTTCACATATAATGAATTTGCAATATTTCACTGGCTCTTGCCATAGTATATTCAATATCATATTCAGTCTCAGTGGCTGGACTTGATAGAAGTTGAAAGAAATAATGTCTGTTCTCTAAAACATTACCAGCCCTCTGCTGCAGTGTAGCTTTATATTTTATGTTCCAATTTCATTTATTAATCACATGAAAATTACATTTTTTTTTCTGTTTTGCTTTGTACTGCCAAACTGACGTCTGTTCTTAAATTTATTGGAAGCTAAAGAGAAAAAGTGCTTTTTGATCCAGTAATGGATGTGAGTTACAGGCCCCTCAGAAATACTAATGCAGGAAAAATCTTTAAACTTTGAGAAGCAAAAAAAAAAATATACACAACATAACTCTGACTGCAGACAAAGGAAACACATTATGCAGGTCTGTAAGTCTTAATACACTGTGCCTGCTTAAAAATACATGGCTTCTTATACATGTTCACACCCGTCTTGCAGATTTCTGTGACCAAACTAGCCTACAGGTTTTATACATACATATATTTTTTTTGATAATTACAAGGTATTAAAAAGAAACTTGCTGTATGTTCTTATTAAAAATAAAACACTGAGCTACTGCCTAAAGTTTTCGCCCTGTAGGCTATATGCTGCTTCATGGTAAAGGCCAATAAGTTGTTTTGACTACACTATTGGCTAGTAAAGAAATCATGCTGACATCCAATATAGCTAAGGGCTTAAGGTCTTCAATAATAATTTGCAGCGTAGCAGAGAAAACATGCCCATGTGGAGATGACATGTGCCGGCAAACATTATGTTTCATTGATATTACTGCCAGATTGGAGACAGAGAGAAAATATGGCAATAATAACTCCACTACTTCTGCAGTGCGACACAATATGTATGATGATAAAACTTATTAGCTAATAAAAGTTACATTCTTATATTTATTAAGGTAGATAGATAGATCAATACTGATGCAAAATGCTTTGTTTCATTGTTTGTGTTTTGTGTTACTGCATGTGTTCATGGCCTGTCAACAAGTCTGAAAATGAGACCCCTTTGAGGCCACAGACAACATATATAGTGCATTACCATAATAACAGGAATATCTTAGATGAGTCAACAGAGAGATAGTGGCAATTTGACAGCATCTTGACATTTAAAAGGCAGCTTATTTAGAAGTAAGCCGCTATAAACAACAGCGTGTATACACATAAGTAAACAGCCACAGTGCAACCCATACAGCATGGTAAATGGATATGAGAGTTTGTTCTTTTACCCTAAGGAATGCACACAATTACAGAAGATGGATAAAAAAAATTGGATGTCAGAAATCATTTTAAACATCCTGGCTATAGATGGACAAAGACAGGAAGTGTTCAGTTGAAAGTTTCACTTTAAAAAGGTGGAAAGTGCAGCAAGCGTTCCGACGTCTACTCCCTGCATCCGGTTCCAGCAGGCTGTGTGCTGGGAGTCTAGAGGCTGCCGAGTCTTTGTTTTCACAGAGACATGGCCGGATGCTGCCATTCAGTTGGACAAGGTCAGCTCACTTTACTTTGTGCCGACAGAAATGCAGTTCTCATGGTGGTGGAGTAGTGGATTGACTGTGCAGGTCATGTTTCTATAATTTATGGTAATTTGTGTGTTACTCTGCTTCTGCACCGATCTAGTACATCATGATGACCGTGGCTTCAGTATCGTAACAGAAACAGCGGCAATACCCTTAAAGGCACCACAAATTCTTCACAAATGTTTTACAAATTACCTATTTAGTGTTAGAAAAGATCCCCTTAAACTGTATTGGCGATAGAATTTTGTGATAATTCTGCACTACCTTACATTTAAGCATCCATCATGATGATGATTCAGTCAGTAGTTTTAGGTAAAACTTCAGTAACAGCAGATAACTGAGGAATCCGTTACCTAATTTAAAGTCAGTTGGCAGTGTTAACATTTCATTTGTATCTATATCTACCATCTACATTTATGTATATGCTTTGCGCCAAACGTAAAGAAACTGCAATGCATAGTAATCTTATGCAATTGCTTCCTTTTACACCGAAGCAATAAATCAAAGAGATAGTGTCTCTGGGATGAACTCTGTCTGTTTAAAAACAGTGCATTAGTCTGGAGTTCAGCGTTTAGTCCCGTTTTGCTCAAGGTGGATTGCGATCTGACGATCAATGGCCTCCAGCTGGGTATAATGGAGCCCAGATGCTTGTTTTGATTAAGAGAGTCGGGGTTGGAGCTGACAGTGGTGAGCTGCACACAGATCCAGCTTCAATTGTCTGCCGTGTAATAATCACTCACTTTTACTGAGGCACAGATTGCAGTGTCTAATTGGTCAGACTCCAATGACCAAAGGGTGCACGCAGCACGGCAGCATTTGGACGACTGCTGTGAGGCGTGCCAGTGTCATTTTTGAGGGATTTTACACATAAATTCACAATATAGAGAGCTGGTGGGCATCACAGGATTTCCACAGCCAAAGCTGCCAAGACATTCTTTGGCATAATGGACCTACAGGTGTAGAGATTTGATTCAGCAGCAGGTGAGAATGCTGTCCTTCCATGCACATATATCATAAAATTCATTTCCTTCAGACATTACTATAAGAACAAAAGAGATCTGTCTGCTCCCTTATCCAGACATGACACACATAAAAATGCTGTTATAGCAGACTGACCACATAGCCTTCTAAATGCATTCTGCCTCTCAGTTAGTGAGAGACACAAACCAATTTAGCATGGGTATGTGCTAAGTATTATGTATGTCTCGCGGGGCCACTTCATACAAGGTTATGCAAATACAGAGCAGAAGAATCTTGCTGGAAGGAATGCAATCCTTAAGAGCTAAATTTCTGTTGTATCATTTGGAACAAGCGTTCTTCTCAGGCACAGAGGCCATTTCGCAGCTTGTCTGGGGGATGGAACCTTGACAATGACGGGCACCTGTGTGAAGTGATGGACGTTTCTCTGTGTAGTCAGATGTAAAAAAAATAAAATAAAAGCCTGTAGGTGAAATTCACACCTGAATCCAACAAACGGCTCTGCAGCATGGCTCCTGAGAGGCTAGTATAAAAGAGCAAAATCCCATCCACAGCAAGGGCCATTGATTCAGTTAATTTTATGCAGGAAAATGATTTCCCTGATGGCCAGTTTCACCAAAGCACATTGTGAGCAAAGAAGGCACCCCACTCTAATGTTAAAGCATTGCTCACTATCTATTTACAGTGTGTATGGAATAGAAAACACCCTCTCTGCTAGCAGGAGATTCGGTAGAAAGCAAAAGAACGGCCTACTTTTTATAAACTATTCTCATCTGAAAAAATGTTCTCAAAATGCATTAAGATACAATAAAAATGCACCAGCAGGATCTATGCTGCTTTTAGATTTTCATCTTCACAGCAACTTCAGGAGAAGGCAGAGCAATAGATCTAAAAAAGAATCTAAACATCAACTCTCAGAAACAGAGAGAGGACGCTGTGTGCTTTAAACAAATAAAATCCTCACCGTCAGTTTTCAGCGTCAGAGGCGTGGGAGGACTCAGAACCCTTGCATTTGTCACAGTGTTCTTCACCAGACAGATGTAACTTCCAACATCGGAGGGTTGCACCTTTGAGATATACAGGTTGCCGGTATCCTGGGAGATGAAGCGCCGACTGTCCTCAGCAACAAATGAGGGGAACTCATTAAACACCCAGCTGTAGATAATCTCTGTAAAAGCAACGGGAAACAATATTAGTAACATACAGCAGTACCTCCATGCATGACCGTCACCTAAGAAACTTGTAAAATAAATTGTGGCTTTGTTTTAAAATCCTGTCTCAGTCACTACTTTCAGACTATTTAAGGATCACTGGTATGTTTTACAAACTACGATTATATGCTAATCAGTAAAATAATAACACATTTATGATTCCCAATTCAATCACCAGAAATAAAGTAAATGTTAGCTCTAAATCAACCACACCAGTGACAGAAAAAAAAAAACCTTAGCGGGGTATACACAGGGAATTTTGTGTCATAGAAAGTGTGAAAATCTTTTAAGGTTGTGTTAACCTTTCAGACATCCCACTCAGTTGAAGACAAGGGACACTAAAGTGTTAAAATGCTAATATGCATGCATCTTTAATCGTGCAGTGTACAGATCGGCTGAATTTCTGACATGTTTGAAATTTTTGTCGCCCCTTTTGAGGGTATCGCATAATTTAAGCAGAGATATGGCCCAAAGCCTGTGTTTTCCCCCACTGCGCATGCCTTGGCCGAACACGCTCAACGTCACTGCGCCTTCATGAAACTGTTACACGATAACAAACATGGCGATGACCACACGGTGTTGGACAGAGGTGATGGGGCTAGGTTTGTCGACCTGTGGCAGCAACAGCGACACAAACTCTGACTGACTGACTTTTTCTTTGAAACAGCCACAGTTCTGGGTTTGATTTCCAGGAATGCAGTAGAGGAAGGTCCAGACTGCAGGCTTTGAATATCAGCATGGGCTGACTGACCCCACTGTCTGACTTACAGTGCTGTACAGACAGAGGCGTGCTTCAAGACCATAAAGATAAAGTGAAAAAGACAACCAACACCTGCAGAGCTGAGAAGACCCACTGAGTGAGAACTGTTATTTTTGTCACATCTCATTTGGCCAGCAAATTAATAGCTACTACATAATGTGGAGATGCAATATTAATGATTAGTCTGTACAATGACAAGAAAAATAACACAGAAGCCGCTTAAGATGGAAAACAACAATTGAAAAGGCCCCTAATGAGGCTGAGGTTATTTTAATTAGTTGGCAATACCATCAGAAATCTTAAACTGGTATATGGCTGCTTTTTCCTAGGCGGACTAATTCCAGTAAGCCTGACTGGTCACGTGCAGGAACGTGTGTACGCATGTATTAATGGTCATTAAACAATAGAAGCAGCCTTGTAATGTATAATTCAACCAAACAAAACAAAGCACTGACAAGGATTTTTCAGTGTTCGTTGTGGGCTAATAATCTTTGAATGATTGTCCAGGTATTTGCATCTAGGTTGCATCTTTTATATTTTATTCATGAATAAGCGTGTGTGTGTTTGTGGAATAGAAGCATATCAATTCTGGCAGATTCGAAAGTACAGATGTGTTTAGTATTCTTTACAATTCACGCTGATATACAAATTAAATAGAACAAAAATGGATGGCTGGCTGGATGAAAAATGACTGCGATGAACACAGAGCTGACTTTGACAGTATGCTGCCTGCTATGTGACTGTTGAGCGTACTTGTACAGAGCCACATCCATCACTGCATTAAAAAAAAACACAGAGGACTGTCAAACACAGGGACAAATTAATCCATTTAACATTCCTAACAATATTTCACAACTCTCTCATCCATAATCTGTCATCATAATGTAAAAAAAAACACAGATTGCCCTCTTGTCCTCTTGATAAATAATGAATAACGGATGTTTCAAAGACACAAAGATCTTACTGCACTCAATACCACACTCGATTTGAGCTCAGTGGATTCAAAGAGACGAAAATTGAAATTAAATAGAGTTTTCAAATACTGTATTCAGATAAGATAGCACCCTTTGCCAAAACTACTGAGAGAGCGATACGATAGAGCAAGGAAAGCAGAAACACACCAGAAGGAGAAGAGGACCCTGTTATAGGCTTTGGGCTACAACACAGCAGCACCCTCCAGGGATGAAAGACGAAGTCTAAAAGAGTGTGCCAAAATCTGCAGTTCTTAAACCAGTCTAAAACCAGGTTTTTGGTCTTTGGCGTTTCCTTGCTTATCGGAAGAGTGTAGGGGTTTACTGTTACACCAGTTTAGATTTTAGTGAGGCTTAAAGATGGATATTTGTGGGTGTGGATGCCTTAATTAGCAGCTTTGTAATTTTGCAGATTGCCAGCTGACTGCGAAGGCATCACCTGCTAATCTTAGCTCCACTCACACTCCACCCCTTTGTTCATTAGTCAACGAGGCTTCCTGTTAACATACAGCGTGCTTCCAGATCAGATGCTGATGTTATAATTTCACACAATAGAAGTTTCAATAGTTTTTATTTACCGAAGACAAACACAAAAGCTGATGTAGGACAGGAAGTGGGAAAATAATAAACTTTTCTCATCTCAGTGACTTCAAATTATATTCACTCATGAGACCTATCTAATTTAAATGGCATTTTAATGCCTTTGAATCCACCCACAACCACTTTAACTCAAACATTGTTTAACACTCCCTATATAATATGAATTTCAATTGTGACATGCTCTGAGTCACCAAGGCATTAATCGCAGCAGTAAAAATACGGCTGTGGCACTCTCATGTTCTTGGGATCATTTTTTAACTCATGTAAGTATGTAAATAATAATATCACCTGTGTTTTGTGAGGAAATAAGCCTAAAATAAAAGCTCAACAGCTTGTTTAGGTTGGCCCGCCATTTAACTAAATGCACACATTCTAACAACATAATAACACATGTCCACAAGCGACGGTGCTTGGACAAACAGTGCTCTCTCCTCTTCTGTTTGCTCTCCACACATCGGATTTCCACTATGACTCAAACAGCTGCCACATCCAAAAGTTCTCTGATGATACAGCCAATGTGTATCTGAAGAGAATGATCTGGAATATAGGAAGGGGGTTGAGGACTTCGTTGTCTAGTGTGAATTCAATTACTTCCACATGAATGTCACCAAGACGAAGGAGATGGTCACTGGCCTCTCAGACTCCACCAGCGAACATCCAGGGACTCGACATCGACAGGGTGGATGTGTACAGGTACCTGGGTCTTCACATCAATAATAAACTGGACTGGTCAGACAACACAGGTGTCCTGTACAAAAAGTCGCCTCCACCTCCTGAGGAGACTGAGGTCCTTTGGTGTGTGTGTAGGTCACTACAAAGGACTTATTTATGACACCATAGTTGCATCGGCAACTTTCTATGCAGTGGTCTGCTGGTGTGGCAGGATTAGAGACAAGGACAAGAGAAAACTGGACAAACTGGTCAAGAGGGCTAGCTCTGTTCTGGGCTGTCCCCTGGACTCAGTGGACTGAGGTGAGAGGAGGATGTTGGCCAAGCTGTCAAGCATCCAGAACAAGCCCTCTTCACCCTCTGGATGGGACAGTGGGGACCTTGAGTAGCTCCTTTAGCCGCTAGACTGCTGCACCCTCAGTGAAAAAAGGGACGCTACCGGAGGTCCTTTGATCTGACAGTGGTCAGACTGTACAACAACAGTATCACATATGTTTCTAGTTTTTATCTTATCTTATCTTATAAATTTGGAGTTTTCTATAAGCTTATAAAATATAAATCAAGGTCTTCTCATCAAGCAATTTATACTGCCCTGTGCTGTAATCTCTTAAATATCGATTAAAAAATGTTACATGGCCACACACAGAGTATGATATTGCATTTGCCAATTTCTTGATTACCTTCCATTCAGTCCATAAATGCTGATCTGTCTGTCACAATTAATTAAGCAACTTCCTGTGCAGACAATAAAAACAAAAATCCAATGATAAAAATCTAATCTCACCGTTTCTGGATTGCACTTTCAACGGTTGAGCAATTTTATTACATATTGACCCACTTGATCAATCTAATGCAGGCACTGTAACATGAAGGTCTTACACTACGTCAGTGTGACTGCAATCTGGGTCAATTCTAACAGTTTATAGCAGCAAGATGGCAACAATCATTAAATGACAGAAAATCATTATGTCCATTATGCTGCTATGATTTTCTAACATCGTCTCCAGTGTTTGATTCTAATTAAATGTCAATCACAGTTGTAATGATTGAAGTAAAGAAAAAAACCCTGAGTGAAAGCATAGATGTACGTACAGTGTTTTTTTTTACTTTTAGCAGGACAATATCATCTGTCCTACACTTAAATCTGTCCATCATCACAATTTATTAATCATTAATTGTGTCTTATTTTTATCAGCTATTTTGTCACCGGTCGCCATCCTGACATGGACAAACAGGCAGGGGTACTGAGGAGCACCAGGCAGACATTCCCACGGGAGCAGTGCAGCAGTGCGACAGAGCTGATGCAAACAGAAACCCTGGATGATTCATGGCTCGCATAAGAGCTTACATTAGAGGACAACTGTAGAGAGGGATATTCCATAATACATATGCCATTAAAGAGCAGTGCCTATGCTCTGCCTACATGAAATAATTGGCTGTGTAACTTTTTCTTTTTCTTTTTTCCATTTTTAATGATCCAGGAAATTTGATCTTTGACAATAAGCGTATAATAATATGGCTCAGTCACCATAACTTAACACATGCATCATTCGAACAGCAGAGACCGATGGCTAAAAATAATAAATCATCAAAATACAATGCAACAAATAAATAAATAACAAGTGCGATCATTCACCTTGGTGCTGTAATAACACTACCCGCTGATAGAAATGATGATGAACAGTGATGAGCCTGTGGTCAACCTCAGAGGAAATAAGGAGATCAAATATTGTCTTTCTTTTGTCTGAATGAGTCTTACCTGGTGAATGAGGAGGAGGGGTGCACATAAGTACCACACCTTGGCCTTCACGAACAGAAACTCCACCACGGGTTTTTGTACTGAATGCACCAAGATCTGAAAGAGCATGTAAAGAGAACATTTTTTTTCCTTAGTAACTCACAGTGAAACAGAACACAGTTATGTAGAATCATGCTGAACGAGCCAGGAAGTTATCCCTGCAGTCAATACATGATATATTGTCAAGAAGGTAAAGAAACACTGATGCGTACAAATAAAGCTTTCATGCCGTGTCTGACAAATGGTGGTAATTTAGGTTTCAAATCTTATATGGGAAAATATACGACCAAGGAATGCTGAAAATTCATTTGAAGAATTAAATGATTGCTGTAATAGTTACAGATTAATATTATATCTGCCAACTTATTGATGAATTGATTAGTCTTTGGTGCTTCTGGTATTTTTCTGCTGATCTTTTGGAAATCATCCTCCGCCTCCGGAAATGGTTCAAAATTGGGAAAGCTTTCCTTGTAACAACAGTACTTGGTTATATAATGACACGTCTGTCATCATCAGACCTAAAAAAGGGGGACGTCCTTGATCAAAGTCCAATAATTTATATGCCCACCTACCACTTCCAGCTCCAGGATCTGATACTGGTACTGTCTACATAACTCATCACTACAGAAAATATCCAAGCTGGCAAGAAATTGCATCCTTTAAACTTATAAGGTTAGGAAAAGAATTATTTCTGACATAATTATGTTTAATTTACCATAAACATTTGCAGAACTGTCACAGTGTTTGAAACAATTACAATCCTAGTCAAACTGTTCTTCTGGAAATACAACAAAGCAGCTTGAATCTAAAATAATCTCTGCACCCATTTACAATCCAATATCGCCTTGTTTAATTTTTAGTTGCAGCAAGGCCGAAGTGTGAAAATCAAGTGACAGCCTGCTGACCCAAGGCGGGTCTTTACGTCTCCACCACTTTTCTTCCCGTCAGTCTGAGGGGCAGTGTTTATCATTACCCTGGAGCTCTTGGACAATTATGCCTCAGAGTGACTTGTGAAGGCCGCATTTCTGGCAGATTTATTAATTATTGTGGTTCGTGCCCTTCATTTTAAAATGTACCATGCAGTCAATTTCCTGTATTTCTTTATTTCCTTATTTCTCATCCGTGTGGTCCCTTTTCTGTATCCCCTCATTAAATCTCTAGGTTGCATTTCATTTTTTTGTGCTGTTTGCAAAAACTTAATGTGATCCCAACTGACTGGCCATGAAATGACCTGAAAAATACATGTACAAAACCAAAGGTTAATTTGAAGAAATCAAAATATTTTTAAAAAAACCACAGCAAAACAGCTCGGCCATGTCAATGAAAAGTAACAGAAAAATAAATATTTTATGTGTGATGTGCTGCACCTTCTTAGCCAGGAGAGCAGCCTGTCATACAACCTGGATTTGCAAGCAATCAATCCACACCACAAATCAATTTGCCATGCCCACCATTTCCTTTTCCTAAAACAAGCCAGATCCAGCACTGAGCAGACTCCTATCAGCTTCTGACAGGGAGCGATGCTGGAACAACAATACACACAGCTAAAAATTCTGAAATGCAGATGGCTGCAGATACTGCTGCTTCTCCTGGTGCACAGTGTTATTTTAAATGAACTATGACTGACTGAGCCTTTTACCTTACCACACGCTGGATGTTAGATATCTGCATTCAAACTGGGGGAAGCTATCTTCATGTTTTTTCATGTTGGCTGCCTTTCTATTTTTTTCCTCAGACTACCATCCTAAAGATAGAGGGGCCCCATCAATGTGACCTGTTTAGTATGTGTGGCTGGTGCTGATGTATTTACACTAACAACATGGTACCAGAGCAGAACTGGGAAGCCAATGTCAATATGGAAACTATTGATTCACCAGCTCGTCCAGCTGCTATATTTTTCCTTCTTAATGCAAACAGAAATCATATGTTATCTTTGACCAATGTCTCTAATTAGTGAATAGTCAATATGCAGGCTATATAGATTTTCCCCTCTGTAGATAAGCAAGTTCAGGCAGGACTCATGAGTGAGCAATAAGTGCGGAAATGAAAAAGACAGCAAGCACAACAACAGTAATCACTGACCTACAACATTATTCTTACTTGCCAGCAAACTTACTTGCCAAATGCATATATATATATATATATATATATATATATATATATATATATATATATATATATATATATATATATATATATATATATATATATATATATATATATATGCAAAAAATAAATATCACTCATTTATATATTTCTATTATGTGTCTCTGTAAAATTTGTACAGCCTGATCACAATTCTTCCTGCACTACAGTACATCCAGCTTAAGAGACTTATTACACTTGTTGAAAACACACTGGCCTTTCCTGGGAAACGTTTCCTGCCACCTGGGAAATTATACATTTTACATTTCAGGCTGCAGCAAAATTGGTCAACAGAGAGGCATCGGAGAGCCACCTACATGAACCCTCTACTGTTTGAATGAAGTATTATAAAGGCGAAGTTATCACTTATATGTTTTAGTCATCAACAGAATAAGACATCAGTGCTGGAAGCAATGTTAAGTCATGGAACGGGTTCAAACTAAACTCCTACATGACCTGATCATTCCCCTTTGCAAACCACATGTTATGTAACTAAATCAATATTAATGACTTTTTAATAATGTAAAAAAAAATAAGCATTTATTAAGCCTCCTCAAAAATTACTAGTCAACATATGTCTGTATAAATGTTTAAAATCCAGAAATGCAGTGATGAAATCTGCAGCAAGCGTTGGAGCAGGTGTTCAATGTAAATGAGTTATTTCAAGGTCAGTATGAATTCAATCAATGAGCATTAACCACTGACAATGCAGAACACCTCGATGTAGAGTGAGTGTGTGTGTGTGTGTGTGTGTGTGTGTGTGTCTTCTAATGCTCGAGTCAAAGCATCCTGTTAATTTCATTACTACTGTAGCGCTAAGAGTGACTCGATACCTGAGCCTCAGCCAGACTCACGTCTGCAGAGGGAGAACTCTTTGGGGAGAAAGATCAGAGGCCTCCTTTCTGCCTGCTGCCTTCAAAGTCACGGCTGAAAAGCAGCCCAAGTGTGAGTTCAGCAGCTCAGAATTTCAAAACAAAAAAAGAGAAAAAAAAGCATCCTACTGAAACATCTCTGGAACAGAGAACAAGACCAGTGGGAAGAATATAGAAAGCCTGGCCTGAACCTTTCCTTGTGCAGTCTGGCTGGTCCACTCCACCACTCCTCCTGATTTTCTGCATGAAACAGAGCTGTGTTCACTGTGCCAGCCTGACACTTAAACCCCTACAACAGAGGATACAGTGTAGTGCTGCACATAAGCATATCATTTCAGATTGGACTGAATTCTTGATTTTGAAATTCTGACTCAATGCATTGATTTAATTAAAAATTTTCCCCCATTTCACTGTGGTCAACAGTTGATTGCAATCAGGAAAACACGCCACTGTCTTCTAAACCTAAAACTGGCAGCCTTGAAACTACATCGACCATTCTTCTGACTATATTCTAAGCTCCTTCTCCTGGAGTTGAGTGGTGTCACCTATCCAAAAAAACAGTACTGCCAACTTCAGGTGAGTACTACGGTGTGTGCATGTAGACTAGCACTGTGCCTCCAGATTTTTCCAGTTTACACAGAATTCTTCACAAAGCTTTTACTTCTCACTTTGATATCAAATCCTCTACCTACAGTTTATGATTCTAGTGTCCGTTGCCTAAGTATTAAAAGCATGCTGGACAAATTAACTGGATTTTGTTCTTATAAAATAAGCAATAATATGATGAGGGCAGTGGCGAATATGTAAGTGGTGTACGGGAGATGGTAAACAAAGACTTGCAAGCAATACATTTTTTTATCTGACCTGAAAACAATCTTCCAGGCCTGTCCACTCTCTATTAGTTTGGACCAACTGGGTTGAAACATGTCACCACAACAAATACAACCCTGAATAGTATAAACAGAAAGACAAAATATTAAAACTGTACTAAATAAAAAAACATAGTCTTATCAATATTTAAAACAAAAAGCCAGCAGTAGCTTAACAAATCACAACTAACTCAATGTTTTCATGTGCTCCACACAGTGCAACCATTCAGATAAGCTGGCTCACAAATGGAAAGCTTGCTGCAGTGTATTATGGTGAAGCTGCCTCACATTAACTCAACCTTCTCCTCTATGTGTGAATGAAATGATAGAATCTAAATAAGCCTCCCTTCCAACCTAAACCAGCAATATGTACATTAAAATTAAAAACTGATTTAACAGATTGCTTGAAATTATAGCAGCTACAGTTTATGTTCTTATCTAAAATTTAAAAAGAGGCACGCTGTCCTTTGTATGTACATCCACCTCACAACTCCTGCCGAATGGGCTGACCAATTTGTTTCAAGGCAAGAATGCATGCAATTTCTATTTTCGAACGTTCGGTTTGGGAGGAAAACGACTGCTCATATGTATCTGAACCAGGTGAAGCAATCAACAACTGTGCCACTGCATGGGAATGTGCTGTGCAACATGAAAAGGGAAGGAAAAGTTGTGCTCCATGCTGAGTGATAAATATCCACCATTTGATATGCTGAAAGGGAGAAGGAAGGTACTGCATTCAAATGTGTGCTGCAGGGCACCTTTGTTTCCGTGGCTAGCCTTTTGAAGGATCCTGATTTAAAAGATGTATAGACTATTGCACTTCACTGCTGTTGAATATATTTTTTTACAGCATAGATGTGTCACTTTATATGGGCAACAGCTGTGGATAAAATGAAAGGAAAGGAAGAAATCTGGTCATGGGAGGAAATTACTTGACAGGTTTTTTTGCATGCAGCTTAGAAAAACCTCAACAGGCAGTAACAACTACAAGGCTCTCATCTCAAGTTAAGCTTCTTGGCAGCAATGATTTGAAAAAAAAAATGTGTAGTGCTTTTCTTTCTGCACAATATGCAATATCTGTTAATGGCACTTGGTATTTTTCGGAAGGCTTGATATGTCAGTGCCCGATATATTATTGGTAGATAAGCAAGAAAATCAAATTATTGTTGCTTTTCCGATAATGGAATTTCAGCAGATAATTACGTCTGACAATGCAGACCACGGCTGAGGACAATGGACGCAACTTAAAACCTTTCTGTGGTTATTTTTGCTCTCTCTCTCTCTGCTGTCTGTGTCACTGTCTGTGTTTAGAAGGGTGGGGCTCGCCACACAGACACAGGAAAGCACACAGAGCTTTAAGAATAAAGCAGACTCCTCGAATATATGAAGTATTACACGAGTTGAAAATGAAACCGCTGCCTTTAGATGCAACAAAATCCACCAGCAAGAGACAGTACACGCACTCGATCAAACACCTGTAGAACAAGGACACAGTCTGACTGCCCATTGCTTCATAATCATCACTGTCCACTTCATTGTACACATACACATAAACCACATGGGAGGATTTCAAGTACAGATCATGATTATGCTCATGAGAGTCATGGACACAATCGAAGAGTAATATCGTCTTGTAGGCTTCAATAAACTCTGACTACTGCAGTCAAATGTGAAGCCGAAGCCAAGGTTTACAAGGCCCATGTCAAGCTGAAGGGGAAACCCACGGGTATACCCAAAACTCGGTACAGGTGTTACGACGCTGGCTCAGGGGGGGTAGCCACATGACAGAAAAGTCAAATAAAACAAGATTAGCATTTATTTACACATGCACAACAGAAATAAGGGATCTAGCCCAGATGTTCCAAGAGAAACAAGAACTGCGATGGAAAAGAAAGACCTAAGCCCACTGAACACACTCTATATTAATTGGACAAAAACCTTGGAAATTATTTTCTATACAATGGCCAGAACACCAAGATCACTGATGATTATGATGATACAGTTACTGCTACTACCACACAAAAAAAAACAAACCTTCCCACATGGACATTCCTGACAGGTTTTTCCAAACAGCAGCACAACAACAGTTGTGACAGGTGACATGTGGGATTTGCTGCCGACTCAATAGCACAACTGAGCCACATATTTATTCAGTGAGTGATATTTTAGGGCTGAGACTCCAAACCTCCAGGCCACAGAACCTTCAGTACTGTACCGCACTGCAGGGAAATGACGTGATTTGGGAAAAGAGCTGAACGACAGAACTACACAGGCGATTACGGGCAATTTCTACTGTAACACTTTGAACTTGGCACAGGCTGTCTGTGCTGCATCTTTTCACATTACTCCCCGTCACACCTCCAACAACAGGATACTGACTGTCTGTTATTGAAACTAGAAAATCCAATTTTGTGCAAAGGTGGCTTGGGTGAAGCTGATATGTGACAAGCGGTTATCATCTCACCTGACGTGCCTGCCAATCAACCAAACATGACCCCAAAACCTTCCAGCTCAACCAATACTATGCTTTAAGAGACAGTTTTTTAAAACTTCTAAAAATGGGTGACCAAATGGCAAGATTGATATCTAAAAAAGGAACCGGATTATCAGAGATATTTTTGCTTTCACTTACAGATTATAAATGTCATATTGCTGCGTGGTGGGCAGTTATCAAAACAGACAGTTCGACAGACAGAGTCAGGTCTTGACTTTAACCATTTAAAATTACCTCTTTTTTTGTAATATCTGTGCTATTATACCAGAGAAAACCGGCCCAGTTACAGGCCTTGTAAGTGACAAAACACAAAACAGGTAATACATGCTTTCACAAAGTGACATAATGAGAAAAGGAAGAGCTATTTGTTAAATTGAGAAGCAGCTCTAGTGGTTGGATTTCATGTCACCCAGTGGACTTTTGCTGGTAAATCAACAGGCAGACGTGGAAGCAGGCTGCCTAGAGGGAGGTGAGACACTACTAATGACACAAAGCTGATTCAAAATCGGCACGTTTCCTTTTTTTATCTAAAATAAAAACAAACAAACCAAGTGCTGTACAACTTCAGTTTAAATTATAGAGATTACTGAGAATTTCCCCTACAGGGGATGAATAATCTTAATAAAGGTATGTGAAATAAACACCAAAACACTTAAAACTCACAGTGAAGAATGGTTTGTAATACACTGACATACACAGTACACAATACAATAGACTGATTCTCCATTAAATGTCTTAATAAAATAAGGAGAGAGTCAAGCTTATTGCACTGTGAATTTGATGGATAATACAGTATTAAGCCTGTGCACAGTATTTGTGCAAAACTATAAATATCCACCAATGTCTCAACTTGAGGTTCAGATTAATGAGGGCCTAAATGATGCATTGCTCACTTTCAGGCAAGTTCATTTTTTTGGGACAGGAAAAAAGGCTGAAGCTCTTTTTTTTGCTTACTGGGCTGACCCTTAAGTGGAGTGAAGAGGAGGAAAAGTCTGGACAGTTGAAAGCACAGATGAGGGTACATGTTGAAGTGCAGCCTGTGTTCCTTGAAAAACTAACAGCCTTTTTTGAAGGCCATGTCTGTGCTTTACCATCTGTGCATTTCAGCCTGCCAGCGCAGTCTGGCTTATATTTAAATTTGGGCCAATCTTCTTTTGATTTTTTTTGATCACACTGATATAAACTGTACGAAACTTTCTGAAATAAAACAAACAAAAGTACAGAAAACCTTTGGTTCTGCTGGCCTCAAGAAAACAGTGCTTTTATACAGAAGAGGTCCATTTCTCTCCCCTGTCTACACAGTTTCAGGCTAATCTAGCCATTTGTTTCCTAAGTAATTCTGTAACAACTGTAAGTCCCCTTAACAACACAAGAGAGCATGTACTTTTCTCGCTAGCAATAGTTTAGTGACTGAGAACGGTAAGTTCCCTGCAGACATGCCAATAAGGCCATTATGGTCATTGCTCCTGAGGAAACTGTAGAGCACACAAATAATGCATTTTCCTTTGAGCATAGCGCCCCCGGTCTTAGCCTGTGATAATGTTTTGGAGGTAGGCTGAGGGGATTAGAGAGGGAAGAAATGTGCCTTTTGCTCCCTTTCACCACTAAAACACAGCATTTGAGGGCACATTCCCTGTTAGCAGTGCAACTAAACTACATCAGACACAGCCAATGGGAACTGCACTCAGCTACAAAGCCTTGATGTAGACAGAGTAGTGTTTATTTACCCCTGGAACCAAACAGGTTTATTTTAACTCAGAGAGATAAAAAGCTTAAGGGTAATTTTTTGCCTTATACGAGAGTAAAGTTCTTCACCCCCTTTATTTTAATGTACATTCTACTACTTTTATGGTATTTCATAAAACCTTTTGCAGAACTGTCAAAGACTGAATTAAAAAAATGTTACTCACATGCAAACTGTAAGACAGTTTCTCGACTCAGGACGGTCCCAAAACTGTTCTCTGCCTTACACTGGTACTTCCCATAGTCAGTGATCTCACTTGCATTGGAAATGATTAAGTTTCCATCAATGAAGCGGTAGCGGTAATCAGTGTCTGCATCTACTTCTGTCCCATTGATGTACCAACTGAAAAACATAAGAAGAAGGAGATTAGAATATCCTTGTGATGAATGGCAGGCTAATGAACACTGAAAGATGAATAGCAATTAGGAGAGAGACAAATATATGTCAAACCTGTATGTGGGTGTTGGATTCCCCCGTGCCTCGCACTGCATCACCACTTTCTTTTCATCTGAATCCAAAGGAAAAATAGCATCATCTGGCTCCTGGATGAAAACAGGTCCAAACTCTTCACTTTCTAAGAGCGGGTGGGAAAAAAAGAACAGATAAAGACAAAGATGATTGCAATTATCACAACAGGAGCGCCACTCAGATTCAGCATCCAATTACCTCTTCTATTATTGGTTAGTAGATGAATTGACAGAAAAAGAAAATGTACAGCGCCATAGTGTGACAGAACAACAAAAAAGAAATAAGGCTGTTAAGAGGACTGGATTTGTTCAGACATTGTTCATCAAGGCAATGAGCAACAATAATGTCATTTTAAGATCCCTTTATGCAACTGATATAACAATGTACATTATAATAATGCAAATGAGCCCTTCAAAATATCAATAAACCTTTATTTCCCAGTGTTTTTCCTCCCTCTTGACTATTGGTGCTCTTGTCAACCTCTGGTTGATGATAACTGGCTGTGAGATTTTGGCAGATCCCTTTTCAGAGAGTGCTGATCATTAGAATAAAGAGAACCTTGAGACAAAACAACAGACCAACAGCAGAAACATCAGCAGCCTGTGACATCAGTGGTGTGGACAAAACACAAGCAACAGTTGAAAAAATGGCGCTACAGTCTGTTTTGTCCATTCCCTCTAAGTTCCCACAGTCTTTGACCGAAAAATCCTTGAACTGAAACCAGTGACTGAAGAGAGTCTGTGATGTTGGGGATGTTTCTTAGTGTAATATTTATCCATGTCAAGTAATATATAGTGTAAATAATCGGATAAAACAGCATAATACTTTTTAGTGATCGCAAAAATGAGAGGGGGGCAAGTGATTTCGGTGCAGTGTAATTCTTAAGGATTGCAGTGGGGGTACACAGAGTATCACTGGATTTCAAACACAGTGTTCAAACAATGGTTTCCAGTAGTGAACATGTATGGTAGAGGAAAGATCAGAAACATTGGTAAGATACTGTTATTTGTTTCTGTGTTTTTAGAGAATCATTTGATGACCCTTTTACCATAGAAAAACTAAATTTTTGTATTTGTCATGGGAGGAAATGCAACGCAATCTCTCCTTTCTCTGACAGCCCTCCAACATTGTTTACCATCCTTGTAATAGTCTACAGCAGGACTCCTTCTCAAAATAACAAGCTCTGCAAAATTACAAGAAATAAAACAAGCTGATGGTAAAAATGGAAAAAAAGAAAATAGAAAATGACCCCATCAAGATTTCAGAAACTGAGATACAAACACTGAAAGTACAGACAGTTCTTATCTTTGTGCTCCATGTTGTTCAAAAGGCTGCATTTACATGATCACAAGAGCTTATTTTTCATCTTGGCATTCATACTATGGCTCACTGCAATTTCCTACTCTCAATTAACACTGCACATGCATCAACATTTTTGCACATAGTTGTTGCTTTGTTGTATTCATCTGTTGTGACTATAATCCAAGCTTAAAAGCTGCAGTATGTTCAGATAAATTAGAAAATTACTGCTCATGCCACATCAAAGACTGCTCCTCTCGTGAGGTAACCATAGAGTATATAAATCAGACATTTAGAACACCAATGATGTGTGGGTTTAAGGCACCATCTGCCATCAAAGATGTGTAAACTTTTCTCTCTTTGCATGGCTTAAGGGATGAGCTGTACACGGGGGCACATATGGAAATAGGGTGCACTGCAGAATCAGGAGTCAGTGATAATTATGGCCATGAAAAAATGGAGAGGCACAATACTTGTAAATTGGAATCAGAGCCCTTTAGGGCCCTGTCCACAGGAAAACCAGCACGGGCATGTCCACAAGAGTTTTTTATCATATGGATGTTTCATCCACATGGATTCGCTGTTTTAGGAGCCTGAATAAGCTAATTCATATCCAGATGAATTTACGTAAATAACTGAATTCATCCTTCAATCTGTATTATAACCTCGCTGTCAGATGTATGACTTCAAATGACTTATTCTTGGCTTGTTATATAAATGATGGTCATACATACACTCAGTATCTCAATAGCTTTGTACTGCAGCATATAATCATATCCAAAAAGACAGCATTAAACAATAATCTATATAAAAATTACCTTAAAAATTCTATTTGGAAACTGTTATCACAGGGAACAAATACCTCAAGTTACTAATGCCCCATATCCATAATAATAAGCCATGCTGCTGTGATATAAATAAATATGTTACTGTATATGTATATGTTCCAAACCTGAATAACATTTGCTTATATAATGTGAAATTGTATTTAATATGTGCAAGTATAAGTAGAGTAAGCCACACTGTGTCTTGATCTGAGGTGCTCTTGTTGGTGATTTAAAGTGGCTCTCATGTAAAACTTGAACTGTCTTCAACAGAAATGTGCCCACATATTGATGTGTTTTCTGGTCTGCTGTTTTCCCTTTTTTCAGTGCTCCTCCGTTTCTTCAAAACTCTCTGCTCTTTGATCCGTCCTTCTGTTAACACAGAAGTGATGCTCTTGTAAAAGGCTTTCTGAGGTATGCTGCATCTCAGAATCTTCAACAAGACAAAGGAAAGTTGAATCCTGTGCTCGTCAGAAGAACAGTTCTTTATGAGATAAGACATTTATGAAGATTCTGAGCCCAGTAAACAGGCACTCTTTTTGTCTGTATGTGCCAGCACAGCACATCAGCAGTAATTTGAGTACATCGGCATACATGCTGTTTGTTCAAACAGACATAATTGCACTGATCTGTCTGTCATTGCATTTAATCTGGCAAAGCAACAATAGAAGACACTCAATCCTGAGTGCTTGTCACTATTTAGAATGTTTTTCCTCTCAGTGTATAGATAAACCTACCAACGGTTTGTCAGCAATTCACTGTTCTACAGGGAAATAAAAGGCTTTCGAAGCAATACCCTAATCACTGGAGGATAATGAATCAATATTAAGTTGCAAACCTTACTGTGCATATAAAGCAAAGGAACTCATTGCTTGTGAGGTTACAAATAAAAAGAAGAACACCAGACGTTTTCTACATCACCATCCTTACATACACTCAATAATATCAGAATGCTGCAAGTTCAACTTGGGGAGTGAGTCATGAAGTATAACAAGAATATTTCTGTTTCAAATAAAACCATAAGGTTTCTGTTTTCTGGAGTTTCCACTTAAAAAATCAAGATGTGGTGAGACAGATATCTGGAATAATATAAGATCATATGTAGGCCCAGCAGAGCACTGGGAAAGATAACAGGTTTCTGCTGATGTCTATGGATCACAGACTACAGGAACTGCACAGAATTATATAACATTATGTCTGTATGAAGATTTCTAATTATACAAAAATGTTCATTGCTTTCTCCTTAATATTGGGAGACTACACATGGTGCAAAAAAGGAAAAAACAAGTTCCACAATATTCAATGGAACCTCTTCAAATGAAAGCAGAAACACTTTATTGCTTCATTTTAAGATCAGTGTGCTTGAACCTTGACTTCCCGGCAGCACTGTGATGTCGGACACCTGGACCAAATTCAATCAGACCTTAATGTATATTAGGCTGCAGACAGAAAAGAGTATACATTCTGTTTGAGTGAAACAAACTGTGGGTTGGAAAGTCTTCAAAGTACTTAATAAATGGGCAATTGAACCACAAACCATCATCAGTGGAACACTTTGTTTTTTTTTTCAAAATTATTGCTTAATTACTGTGTCCACCTACACTACATTGTTATCGCTTGACAACAAGAAAGAGCTGCAGGAATGAGCCAAGTTTCAGTCCTGAAGGACATGTGCGTGTGTGCATGTGCGCGCGTGCGTGTGTGACATACAAACACATACACAGACATGTTTAAATCACTCAACTTCCAAGCGCCACGGCCATCTGTCAGTCACGCTGCCAAAAAAGCAATACCCCCCTTCAAGCCACCAAAGGTGCATTACTTTTTGGCATCTATTCCGTCCAAGGAACATCAATCCTGTGCAATGGTATAATGGCCTTGTCACCACTGACAATGGAGAGGCATTACCCTCACCTTGGTTATAGAGATCTAAGTCATTTTATGGCTACACAGTGATAATGCTGTCAAAAAGTAAGAAAGAGATACACAACTGAAACTGGGGGAAAAAAGGACAAAAGGCAGTTTTCTGCTTTCAATGTGACCAACTTCATTATTCCCAGTGTGCTGCTGATCCTGTTTGATAATTCACCAACTACTTCAGATTTACATTAATTAATTAATTGATGTGATTAATCATATATAAAAGCATCAATGTGTCATTACATCCTCTAGATTATTCATTCTTTACATCATGGTGCAGTAAGTGACCCATGTAAATTTATGACATTGTGTTTCTATGCCATGTCTGGAGTATTAAATCTTCCCTTTTGACAAAGACATCCATTACATCTACAGCTTCTATACTGACAGGAAACACACAGAGAGCTGGATATTGCCATGATCCCACTTCAATTTCACAAAGGGCATGACCCTGGTCACTGCAGACCATGCACAGTGATAATGGTGAGGTAAGATTCATTTCCAGACCAAATCTAAACAGACGGGAAGCCTGCACACATAAAGCTAGACCAGAGATGGCAGACGGTTGGAGTTCTGAGATAGCAGAGTGCATTCACACCAATCATGTTTGGAGAAGTTCAGTCAAACACAGGAGTGTCCAACCTTTTGGTTTGGTTCATTTCGGCAGGTGGGAGCACTGTAATCTGCAGGCATGAAGCCAGTTTTTTTTAAGGAAGTTTCATATGAGGAAAGTTGAAAATTCAGCTCTTGATCCTGCATAAGATGACTACAAACTGGTTGGTTATTACTGAGAATGTGATCCAGGACTAACACCAGGAAATAACCTAAAAAAATATGCATTAATGCAGACATTTGATAGCTAGCAAGGCAAACCACTCTTTATAGATAATCATATTCAGCTTTCTCTTCCTGTTTTCCTAACTAATGAACACCACAGCGTCTAAATTATCCAAAGTGCGCACAAGTGTTCATTATCCTTGGCTAAAGTTGCAGATAAAATATATGCAGGAAGGATGTGTTCCCAGATTGCCCTCTTAATGAGCCATTTAATTTACATTTGATTTTGTTTAGTTGTGTTGTAGGCATACGTTTTAACAAACAACCAGCAAAACTTTTCCATTTTGTTTCAGACAAGAGCAAAGTATATGTTACAAAGTGTCATTATTTTTACCTTCACTCCTGTAATCCTCATGAGAGCTGAGCAGACTCAGACCTGACAGGGGGTGACTGGGGAAAGCGGGCCAGTCGGGAGTCACCAGCCCACCGCTGTGGTGTTGTTGAGGTCTGCTGCGCGAGTTGAGCACTGACGAGGAGCTGTCGGGTTTCATTCGCAGTACCGCTGCATAAGATATAGGCCGTGCTGCAACAGCTCTTGCAAAGTCTGGAAAAGAAGACAAAACACAGCTCAGAGTTGCATCAGACATAAAGAGAGGCTATCCTAAGTGTCTCAAATCAATGCTGAAACAGAAATTCTTATGCAAATTATAACTTCCCGATGCTACACAGCACTATAGAGAATCATTTGATTCTGTGCACAACAAACTAGGGTTTACAAGGCAGAAGAACACAAGAAAAGTGAAGACAGCCAAACAAAGAGGTGTCACGATTCAGAAACAGCTCAGGTGTAAAAGGTGAAGCATCCTACACACCATAGAAAATACATGTGATGTAATAGATTTGCTTTAGCTAGACAGATGTCAACGTGGAGCTCCCTGTGAGCCTAAAAATATTTCTCTTCTTGCAATATAATTATAATAATTTACCAAATCACCACCAAGGAACATTTCAAAAACTCTGTCACACTGAGCTGCAGTACTTATTAACATACTGCAAAACAAGTTTTTATGATTTTGCCCTTTGCTGTGTAACTGCCATTTGCTGTACCAGCCTGAAAAAGCACTTATGATGCCTTAGGTAAAAACATGCAATTCTTGAAAAAAAAAAAAAAAGAAGCAAAGACGCAGTGCATACTCTGCAAATCACTGTCATCAAAGTCTCAAAATGAATAAAAATGGTAAGTGTAACAGAACAGGAGAGAACCAGCTTCTTTGACAGAGGTTCAGAATAATATCCTCTCTGTAAAAGTACAGTGGAGGCTGTCAGTTCTCATATATTACCTCTTACTTTTGAAGAATTATATCTACTTTAAGTGAGATAATGTGCCAGTGTGTTGCACTTTTATGATACTATAAATATAACAACTCAAACAAACAACTATTATTTTCACATTGACAGCCTATCAGCAAAGTATATGTATAATGCAACTAAAACAAATGAATAAAACAGAAACATATCTGTGCACACACAATACTAAAATGCAAAGGACCAGAAAGTGGAAGTTCAGAGAGAGTCTAATCAGTCTTCTGCAAAACGGGGGGGTGGGAGTGTTTTGCACTACATGATAAAGTGCTATGAAAGAACTGAACAAAACTGAGAAATAATTATGTGTCTTTGGGGACTTGTCAGCTGCAAAAATACTGCTATCTACAAATGGAGAGCGGGCAATTACTGTATTACATATTCTGGGGAGAGGCAGGATATGGAACTCCATTTAAAATTAAAGGTATTGTGAGTTTCAAAATTGAAACGCAAAGCAATTAGTAGTTAGTTGGGTAGTCAGTTAAATCATTTATCTTGCTGAGAATCAGCTCATTCTTACCACTGATGCCCACAACAATGTTAAGCCTTTTACTGCTATTGTTACTACTTCTGTGTACTTAACATCACTTATTTAGACAAAGTTTAATACCCCTTATCGTTTTGTTTGCAGTACAACTGAATGCTTCTTAGGAAACGTCTTAGTACAGTAGGGTGCATACGGCTATATAAACACGCTTTAAGAGGTTTATACTGTATAAATTAACATACAATACTAAATAAATCAAACTGCAGGACGCTGAACAAGGATTTTGCTGGGCAGTATAATCTAATGGCTTTTTGCGCAATTAGAAACAATGGATCAATTATCAAGAGAGAGACACAACATAATCTCCAGCTTTTTATTTGACACTGAAGTTTCGCAGCAGACTGAACAGCAGAGTGAAAGTTAGCCCACTTGTTGCAAACATGCATGTTTGAATCTTAGCATCTCTCTGACTGACGGCTGTGCTGTGACAGTTGCAGCATGGTGCAAAAAAGCTGAATATGATGGCAAAGGAACAGCTTGTTATAAAAACAGGATGATCCTGTTAAAAGATGACAGCTGCATTGACTTCATTTAGTCAAGGTTCAAAATGCTGTCGGAACAAATGGCTCATTTCTCTTACTTAACAGGCGATCTACATGTAAACATGCCATACCGCGTTAATGTCAGTTGGCACACTTCTGTTGTGGTTTGAAATGATAATGTAAGCATGCTTCATTATCGTGAATGTGATTTCACAGGAAGAAATACTCCACTTTGTACCTGAATCAGATCAAATCAACCAGAATAAAAATAATTACGATTCATAGAGATTTTCCTAGAGATTTTTCGCCTGAAGCAGCACTGAGAAAAGTGAAATTATCTGACAAAATGAGTAGTAGTTCAAACAAAAACTCTAGGATGCAAAGCCCTTTTCCCTGTGGTGTTAAAGCAACCTTTAGCTGCTGGTTCAGACTGGGCCAAATCCATAAAGAAAACCAGTTTATTGCAGTGCAAATGTTGTAGAGGGCCCAGAACTTGTGCATGGTAATCAAAGCTCTGGAGTCACACGATAACATTTTTTAATATAACATGACTCTGTGGTTAGGTTGTCAGAAGAATGCCGTACTCAAGACATGATGCCATAGTTTATTACTATTAATGTCTGTGGAAATGGTAAGTGTTGTTGAATTGGATTATACTTGATGTTGCTAGGTGTCCCTGTAGTAATAAACTACAAGCCCGAAACAATTCTTGACAGCAAGGTTGACTGCTACAAAAGAAACTGGTCACTGGGGGTGTTTGGATTGACATTTCTCATTCAGATGTTTGCTCATAGCAGAGAATACAGATGTTACAAATATGTACACACAAATACAGACACGCAGCAGCCTATATACATATGTTGCTTGCAAATCTGCCCTTATGTCCCTTATGCATAAGTCACAGGAATATTTTGTCAGTGACAGCCTATACATTCTGCATGCAGTTTTGTCAAGTAGAAGTAACCCAGGAAAACAACATTCCAGAATGGGGCTAAACCCTGACAAATGCTGCATACTAAAAAAAAAGTCTCTTTTGTTTGTTTGACTACTGAAGCCGACAGGCACTTGCTCTTGTCTGCTGTCACCTTCATCTGATAAAAGCAATGACCCTTGCAGATCCCACTGATCCCTATCTTTCAGAGGGTGCAAAATCAGAAACACTCATTGTTGTTGAAAGGGCTGCACCTGCTGTGTTTCAGGGAGCTCTGGAGCAATGCCATCAGCGATCGTTTCAGGCCTTAACACCACCTCCAAGATAACATCAACAAAGAAGGCAACAGCCATTTTATACTTGAACAAAGAACAAAAAGCCAAACGCGCCCTGTTACCTTGTCCGTATTGTCATATGTACGACTATTTGAATGTGTGTTTGTTTGAATAAAGATCAACTTTTTATACTAGTCTGCTTTTACAGGAATAACACACGAACATAGCTTTAAATCAGGGAATAACATAGCAAACAAAGCAACAGCAGGGGTGAAGGTGAGGCTAACGGAGGATGGCATGTTTCAAGTCAACAGAGGTGAGACCTAGGGAAGCAAAGCCCGGAGAAATGCTAAAAAACTCATCTAGCTGTATTAGGTCATTGAGTTGACAGTGCACTGGAGACAATGTGTGAGTCTGGTGAGGCTCTGTATGCAGTCTCTGGACCACAGTGTGAAAAATTAATTAGAATAACATACAGTTAAGTAGGTGAGACGCTCATGGGGGCTCAAGTAGACGGACATGATTAGCCATAGCCTGTAAGATTAATGAAGACCTTCACAGGGAGATTATATTGACTGAAGCTGATTATGCTTGAGACCATTTATTCAGCAGAATATCATTACAGATAGAACAATCCATATATCATATGCAACCTCACCTCACCTCCTATCACAGTGGACTACTTACTAAAACCCCAGTCTTTTTCCCTGATCCTCCGTGTACTATGGGGGATTGTATGATTTGCTTCAACCTTGCCAGAGTAACAATGAAACCACAGTGGTGTTGCATGATGTATGGTGTTAATGTGACAAACCTCCTAAAGGGGAAGTGTGTGAGCCTCTATCTAGTATGCTATGATTTTACTTTAGCAATAAAATGACACAAGATCAGAGGTTGTATACTGTTCCCTGTATCTAAAAATTGAACCGAATGGCAACAAACTACTTGTATTTGGCTTGAGGCTGTGCAGCACAAACTTTGGCGTCCACACAGAGACTCATTGTATGTGCTTGTATACCAAGATCCCAGGGTGCTGAATGTGGATCACTACACCGAAGCAGCTTGACTGCCAAGACTTGAATAGTGTGTCAAACTTCTCAGGGTCACAGAAATAAACAATGATTTTTTGGTTAATTTTATTTCCTGGACTCTAGCTGTGAGTACGAGAGAGGCAACACAAACTACGTTCTCCTGCCAGTTGGAGTACATCCATCAGTCCCTTGTGGTAGGAGCAAAAATAGATTATTTCACGCAACTGTACAAAGTTGATGCAGAACTGTGAGAAGCAACTGTTGCTTCTTGCTCCTAATTTAAGTGACATTTTGGTTACTGAATGCATAGTTAACCCCAATGCCTTGGAGATGACTTTTTAACCACAGCTCCATATTTTTTTAAGTTTATTTTTCAATCACAGCAAAATATTCATTGCATGGTCCTGCTGTGTGTAGTGCATGCAAATACTCATTCGTTTCCCCATACGGTGCACAACCATAATTCTGGTGTGTGACTCTTTTGCCCTTGGTGAAAATGACTTCATGCATCACTTATACGGCACCACACATCTATATTCCCTGCAACCCACTTTTAATATTGAGATACCTCTGAGTTAGCCGAGGAACAGCTGAATTACCATTCCACACTTAACACTCCAAGCAACATTGTATTTCAATCACCGAGACTTGGGAGGGTGGGGGAGAGAGGGGAAAAAATGGCTCCAGACATCATGCTTGCCCAACCCACTTTTAGATATGAGAGAAATCTAATTCTGCTTCTGTGTGATTTAAACATCTATGCAATGAAAAAACGATTGGATAGTGGAGACAGGTATGGAGGAAAATAAAACAGCAACTACTGTCTTCAAAGTAAGGATTTTCAGAATGTTCAGAGAGAACATTAGGTCAATAATCCATTACACAACCCATTGTGTCAAAAGTATTATAATAGACAAAGACAGCTGCACACCCCTGGGAACGGCTGCTCATGGCTCCCGCTGCTGATAATATTGAAAACCAGTTAGAAGTGCGGCACTCTTACCAAAATGTGACATGCGGTATTTCTGATAGTTGAAAGGGCTAAAAGCATATTCAGTTCTCAATGCTGCTCTGAGTGAAGTGGAAACCACTACTTGGTCCAAAATTAGTCGAGCAATTGTTGAGTAAAATGAACAGTTTTATCCTCCAAAACAGAATCTATGTACTTAACATTTACCAGCAGGCTTGTCAGCTTTGATATCTTTTAACACTTCGTATCGCAATGATGGTATCAGCAGCACGGCTCGACAAAATGTCCAACTCTAATTTGTTTTCAGCTACCGATAAGGCTCAGCTGTTAATGTGTGGATGGGTAATGGCAGGAAGTATCTCAGATCCACCGAGAGTCTCTTTAATACAAGCATACATGAAGGAGATCCGAACATTTCTTCCACGGCGGGAAGAGCAAAGAAAGCAAACAAAAGTAAAGGCGTATCATTTCAGGCAAGAATATGCCTAAGGACAAATCTGATGTGTAGTGTGTATGTCCATATAGTGTTTTTATGCCATGCTCATAAAACTTCATTCGTGTACACTGTGATATATCTCCTGGTACTCTCATATTACAAATACACATGGCATTATAGTGGGAGAAATGCAGAGGGGAACTGCATAAATGCACCAAATGTCATGGAAACACTGTGATCATCAATTTGGGAGAATGCATTTATTTATATGTGTTATGTAAATGCCACAGACAGAGACCCCACATGATTGGATATAAAAATGTATTTGAGCTATTATGGTTGAAATAGCAATCTTGGTAAAGACAACAACAGTCTGTGCAGCCATATATTGTTCTCCATATGAGTATGGAATTTAACAATAGAAAAATCAACACAAAGAAAACCTTACAAGGACATTTTTTCTGAGAGGCAATTATTTTCCAAAGCAGTAAGACAACAGGAGAGAATGTAGTAGCAGTAGGCTGAGACACCTATAATGAGCAAGCTGAGCAAATTCTGTCAACTATATGCGTCCAAGGTACCAAGGAGCCAAATCCTGAGATCAAAAATAAAAGGTTAGAATAGACTCAGCTGAAACAAATTAACTGTACAAGCTGCAGAGTCCCCGTCTATAATCTTGATAAACTAGTTAAAGTCTCAACAAACATTACAGTTCCTAACAATTTTTTGTCTAATGCATAAAGTTTGGTTGATTACAACAAATCTAAATAACTTTATTCCCTCCCAAAGTTACTGCAGAATTCAGGGATTATAGTACAAAAAAATGCACCTTGTGGTACCTTCAGTACTTCACAACACATAGGACGTATGCGTTGTCCAGACTCGCAACACCTAAAGTTATTGATTTTCCATTTCTTTGTTCATCATTGCTACCCCAGACCCTAGTGTAGGGTGGCCTTTCACATGCAGTTTTGGCTTCAATGCAGTCATTAATAGGTCTTTTTCCAATAAAAAATGTCCGCAGTTTATTCAAAATCTAACAATCCCTGGGGTGACAGAGACAGCTCAGAACTTAAACAGTGGTTTCCATTTAATAGTATGGTTTAACAAGCAGACAAGTGAGGTCAGCACTGTTCATTTGACGCCCATAAATGAAGCACAGCAAGAGCCACAGAGTGCATGAACCCTCTGCTGGTGGGTTGAAAAAACATTAAAAAGGGGCAGAATCCATTAGACCAACTGACCAAGAGAGACACTTTATATAGAACATAAAATTGTGCACTCACTGCTAATCACACTATTGCAGTATACAACAGCAGGAAAACTAAGCTTGGAAGATTGAACAGAAGACTGTCTTCTATCTAACCCCTTGTCTGTCTGTCCATCCATCCATCCATCCATCCATCCATCCATCCATCCATCCATCCATCCATCCATCCATCCATCCATCCTCCCATCCGCTGTCCATCCATCCATCCATCCATCCATCTGTCCAGCCAGCCAGCATGCTAAGCATGCTAAGCAGTGCATTTCAGGCGTCTCCTTCTCTAGTCCTTTTCTAGTAACTCCTGGGGGATCCCGAGGTGTTCCCAGGTCAGATAAGATATGTAATCCCTTCAGCAAGAGCCCTGCCAGGTTAAAGTTTTAAATTGCTTCTGGGCCACTATAGCAAAAACAATACGTCATTGGTGTTTTGGACAAGCACTCATGTCTAACAAATTGAGTGTTGACACTCGTTTCTTAATTAAGTAGAAAAATATTCGTCTAGTAATATCTGGCAGGCAATTAAGCTACTATTCAAAACTGTCAGCAAACAGAAAAAAGTGCAGTTGTAAAGAGGCCTTATCAGTGGCGGATGGTTGTTACTGCCTGTCAATTATCCCAGACTTAGAAACCAAAGAGAGTGGGTTTACTGAATAATCATGGCATCTTCACTTCTTTTCATTCTTAAATGCGAAATTCATAATTTCATAGATCTAGATACCTCTTCTTCATGTGGGTGGTGCCCTGCCCTTCACAACCATAAATATATTCATTCTCCCAGCCGTGCCACTTTTACAACTGCCATATTATTACAGTAGAATTCAGCACTTGTAATTTTCGGTTCATCTACTTATGACTATTATTTCTGAGCACCACCCTTTGGGTTTCTTACCTGAAAGGCCACTGATGATAGACAGGAGGAGAAATGGTTTCCATGGTGACCCCATACTTCTTAAAGAGGGTCCCTTCTGCCAAAATGTTAGCAGGTCTGCTTCTTCATTAAAGCTGTATCTACAAACAGAGAGAACAAAAGATCGGTTAGTGGGAAGACCTACACTATGTCTAATTATCACATGCATGGAGTGGCACCCCAAAGAACACTAAAGATTAAAAGGAATCTGCATTACTTTCTTGTCCCTCGATCACACAGAGATGTTCGCACCACACCATGCGGCCCACAGGGAAATTACACATGACAAGATTGTTCAGCACCCCACCATTTCATGTAAACATAGTGAGTTACAAGCCTTCTCCCTTCCTGGAGTTTCTACACACTCTACATGCATCCAGTCATAAATTCCCATTATGTTTCACATAGTGACAAGTGTCACACGTCTGCTGTTGAGGAGGAAAAACAAATAAAAAAACAAACATGCTGCATAAAATCAGTTGGACTGTGACCCACATCATTAACTAGGCTGCTGATTTGATATGTTTCTTGTACACTCCAAATACACAGTGTGATAGGCTATGTATGCATCTTTCTTAAAGAAAATGAATACAATGATTTTATTAAAAGTATTAAAATAAACCCATCATAAAAGCCGCTCTATGAACCATACTGTATATTATTGAATGCCTGCATTTATCAGTATATTCTGCTGCCTACTGTATATATTAATTATCAAATTATTAATACCTTTCCTGTAACTTTATTCTGATCTCTATTTACAACAAATCACTGGGCACCCATACGGAATTCTGCACTGCATTACGTTTCAAACACACTGTACACAAATCCTTAAGTTCAGACCTTCACCACACTTAAATCCTATAAATTTAATGATTCCAGCATTGTAAATTCAGCATCAATACATGACTACAACAACACTGATATCCCGAGAATAATATACCTGTAATTACGAATGACAGTATTATTGGGATACATTGCTGTTTTTGTCGGCCCACATTATGAAAAGTGTGTTGTGCTGACCCTGTTACACTCCACCAGCGCCATTCATCTCCACAGAAATGTATTTATCTGAAAGAAGCGTGCATCTGTTTGATTCCCTGCTTTGTTTCTCATCCTCTCTTTATGTCAGTGACAGCGGCGGCTCTCATATTCATTTAAGTTGTGCCTGTGTCATTTGGATCATTAATGCCGTGGCACAGACAGCTCTGAGAGTTGAGGGAAGCATGTCGAGATCCACTAGGAGTCATCTCACATTCATCATTTATGTCTCCTTGTCTTTGGCTCACCTCATTTGCTCCCCTGCAATGAACAATGCAAAAGCAGTGGTCTTGGTGGATTAAACAATTGATGGCATAGCAATTAGGCTGTTATTCAGAAAGAGAGAGGATGAAAACAGACACTGTTACTTTTCCTTATAATAACAGCTGTTTTTTTATGTGACTGCAGGCTGTTCACCACATGCAGCCAGCTTCTTCTATGACTTTAAGCCTTTTCTATTCAGATGAAAGTTAACTAAACACGGGGGGTGATACCATAGTTGCCATTCTTTTCTTTACACTTCACACTTGCTTTTGAATGTACACATTTAAACAGCTGAAGAGCGACTGTCTAGACAGCTGTCTGGTGAAAAGCTCTCTCCTTGAAGGAAAGGTTTCTCATACTTCACCTCACTATGACCTTCCTCGAGTCTGTCATACGAGGAGCACAAACGTGCGATAGAACATCCACCATATTGCATACACTGTGTTGTTGTGTATGACTGTAAAAATTGGCCAGGTACTTGATATTGATACTGAGTAGTACTACTTATTTCACTAATTACCATTAAAGTTAAATGACTTTAAACACTGCACCTGCTTCAGCTTGGCTGCTGTGCAAGCCCTGAAACTGCATTGCTTATAGTAAGTATCACTGGAGAATAAAGTTCACATCAGTCCACTGCACAGTTAAGCTGATGAGAGACACTGGGCTGCATTTTCACAAACTCATGCACCTTCGGCAAGACAGCTTCTTAGTGATGGCTGACAAGGTGACAACATTTTATCAACAACCAACACCGGCTGGTCAAAACAAAGGGTAGGAGTTTTTTATTATTATTATTCTCTCATTTCTTTAATGGTAGTTGCTTATTTGTTGCTGGCTCCTGCTGCTAGCATTAGCAAACTTCTTAATCTCCGAGTTGTGTCGGGTGTGCAGACATTTCTGTCAAATTGCTTTTGTTAAATGAGCTGTTTAGTAGGGCTGAGCTTGCATACTGTTCTTTTCTGTATACTACATTGTTATTGTCAGAAGAATGAAAACAGTAAAGTAGTGAATCATTATAACAATAACTCAAAAAATATGTCTAGATAAAATAACATGTTTAGAAAACTCGCACACTCGCTTTAGTGTACATTGCTTTTATAACTTGACTTATGGTAAGAGCGATGTGAATCTTTTCTGACATCTGTCAAGTATTTATCATTTTTGAGAGAAGAGTATATCAAGTGTTTCAGCACTCATCAAACCTACAGTTCACTCCACTTGACTGCTTGATGTCTCACAGAACTCAGAAATCCCATCTGCAGACTCTGTTCTCTATATATTTTAGTAGGAAAACGGGAGAGCAGAAACAAACACATGCAAAGTATGAAATAAACTGCATAGGTTAAGATAATAACATAATACCTGTGAATGTATGTAGGCACTGTTCTACATTTCATCATGAACATGGTTATGCAGTCTTTGAGCCCTGAAACAGTTCAGCTCTAAGTGTTCATACAGAGAAATGCTGAGAGTCTGTAATGTATTCCGCTGAAAGACAAATCTTCCCTCCAGCACAACAACTTGCACTCCAAAGTACCCTGCAACTTTTCCAGGTGTGTGCAATATGCTGTACGTTAGGGGGCTGTGGAACTGGATTCTGCAACATTTCTGTCCAGGCGATCACAGCTCAGCCAGATGATTATTAATGAGGCAGTGTGGAGAGTGCAACAAGGTCCTCTGACAGTTCTCAATGTGATGCTTCTAGTTGGACTCAGTGCTGTATAGGGGTGTTACACGTAAAACCAAATGTTGAGGCCGACACTCGAAAAGTAAGTCACACACATCACCTGCAAGAATTCCTACCATAGCTACACTCTCATTAAGCACTTTTTGCTTGATAGACAGGAATGAAGAAATGTGCCCTTGACAGCTGTGTAAAAATTGGATGAACAGTCTGTTCAGTTGCAGTGTGAGTATTTTTTTTTAGTGCTAACAACACTAATATGTTTTTTCTCTGTTCAGGATTGTAAACAATAGCACCATGGTTAAACTTCACATGTTTTAATGAAGGTATAAACACAACAGTTGTTGAAGCACGGCAGTTGACAAATGTACTAGCCTGATATACATTATCATTTTCACATTTCACATATAAGAAGGAAAGTCTTTCAAAGAATGCAAGCAAAACTCGAATGTGTGCCATCCTGATAGCATAGATAGATAGTTAAAATTAAAATAAACCTATACTATTCAAATTTAAAAATGTATGATTCACAGAATATATATTTTTTTACATTTATATATGTAGAAGACCCATCTTCTTCTTATTGTGATGTTTCCATAGAAGTGCAATCATATTAAAATTAGAAAAAACCTTTGCGTAATTCATCCTTTTGTAGTATGTCACACTCAATTTTCAACGACTGAGTGCTGATCAATCGTGATACAGCCTGATGTTAAAAGGTCCATGATGGTCACGTGAGAACATATGTGACAGAAGAATAAATGTGCCAAGAGCTACTGAGGACAACCTCTGGGACCAAAACCATTGACTGTAAATGGTAGCAGCATGGGTTTGAAATGTGACATGGACTGACCAAATATCTGTCAAGTGCAAGCAGTGGCTAACGGAGCGAACATGCCAGAAAAAGGTGGCAAAATACATACAAAAAGACAGTATAAACCTACCTCCTGGTGCCCTTATATGCACAGCACTACACTCTAGAAAGCCCCAAGAAAGCAGTTACCAGCTCTCCTAAACATGTTTTTTCCAAACATGGCATAAGCTGAATAACATGGCTGTTCAATCTGTCTACATTTTTTAACAAGCACAAAAAATACCAACATATGCCTGCAGGTAGTAAACATCTGAATATTATTTAGGCAGTGAAAGAATGACACTTCACTGGCCTATGATACTTATCTCTGCGACACTTGCTCATTGATTTGTAGATACTGTCACATGAACACTTGAAGACACAAGCACACAGACATTTGTACTCTACTGATATTCAAATCCCAATATTTTCTAACTAAAATTGCATTTATATTTTTATGCAAATGCACAGCAACTGTTCAAGCAGAAATTATTAATCTATTATAATAAGGAAAAAAGATGTGGCTCTGAGCAATTAAAGTTAATTTTAAAAGCATTATAATAAAATTCTTGGAATTTGTTTGACCTTAAAGTAACCTTAAAGTGAACTACATAAAATAACAAGATTTCAGCTGCAATCAAAGTGCACCACTGTTTTACATGGACATATTTGTACCAAAACATGTTTCTAACAGACAGAAAACACAGCTTAGAGACCTCTACAAGCTGCTTAGCTCTTTCAAACGTCTCCTTACACACACTGGTGGTATTAATCCAGGTGCAAAGGGTGAAGTTAAAACATGATAATACTGGGATTACTCCCAACACAGTTTCACTTCATTGACCAAGACAAGCCTGCTGTTAATAGGACATGGTTTTTTATTATAAGGGACCAGCAACAGGAGAAGATAATAGTGAATGTTAGATGAAGGTGGCTTTTGAGGGGCCTTTTCTGTCACTGCACTGGAAGGAAAATTGAGGTAAACTGTAGATGAGTAGCTTCTATTGACTTCAGCCTTCCCCAAGCAAAACACTTCATATATTAGGAAACCATTAAGCAGCCCAAAGAAAGGATATGAGGGAGAAAATGTTTCTGCTAAATTAAGAAAAGGTTTAAAAATGTAAGCCATAGTCTTCAGTCTAGTATAGCAGTTTGTTTAGCTTTGAGGCAGGCAGTGTATCGTTTCTCCCACTATACACCCCCACAGTTGGTCAACTTCCCGCTCCCTCACTTGTCACTCTTTTGGATGAGATGTCTGCTTAGAAATGGCATGTAGCCTTAGGGCGCTGTAAACAGCATCTGTAAAGATATCAAAGGTGAAGCAGGTGGCAAAAGCAGCCAACGCAGCCGATCTGTGATCAGTGTCAACGGTTATGTTGTAGAATAACTCCTGTCTGCAGCACATTCACATATTCTCCTCTGATGGGCCTTATACAGTCGTTCCCCAAGCTGAAGCCACTGGCAGCACCTTGATCTTGCCCAGATGAGAAACAGGCCTAGAATCCACTTGAAATCACGGAAAACAAATCTACATTTTTTTTTCCATCATCTCAAGCACATAAACGGTGATCCAACTTATTAATAATTAAATATTTCACATCTACACATGAACTACATGCATTATTTTTTCATTAAACTCAGAGGATTCCAACATCACGGCCCACAATTATTTAAACATACCTACTCTATTCACAACTGCGCTGGGAGAGTCCTGTGGGAACCCTCCATTAATGCAAACCTCCACTACAGAACATACTCTATATTCTAATAGAAAAGTCTGAGGACATAAGCCATTAAGCAGGGTAGGACTGACTCATTTAACATTTAATTTCATGTTATTCCTAACACTTGTCTGTTGTGTGCCCTAAAAAGAATTTATTCTCTATAGTAAAGGGATATTTCAAACATATAATGGTATGTTTCCTGCCAATAAAGCTTTGTCTTGTCTGTTTTTGACTCCTGTGTCTTGAAAGTAGTTTTGAAACCATGTAACAGAACCAAATTTTGTAAGCACAAACCACATCTAGAGACATGGTAGAACCTAGACTGGGTACTGGGCATTGAATAACCCAGAGCAGTTTTAGTCTTTGGAGTCTTTAAAATTGTATTTTCATAATTTGAATGAGCCTACCATTACATGATTTATTTTAAAATCCTTGCTTTTAAAGCTGAATGCTGAATGCTGGGCATTTTGGAGTAGGAGAACTCCATCTGGCAAGCAGAAATGTACAAGAATACCTAATTTTCAGACACTGGTTGAGTTAGGTTTAAGAAAAGACCTCCTCCTATCTTTCACAAACTTCTCTGCCATTTTTTTGGTTACAGCGAAGACAACCTCTGACCAGACTAAAAGACGTACATGCACTTATTCAAACAACTGCAAGAGAACCTTAAATAATACCAATCACTTTGATTTGACCACGTCTGACATATTTTGGTGGGGACAGGGTGAAATCATTTCAAAACAAATGTGCCAAATCTTCACACAAACAACGCAGAAAAATATGTGCACTTGTTTTAAGCGTGACATTCTTAGCACTGTACTCAGCAGCTCAATAAAATCTCTCTCATTTACTGAAGAGTCACTAGTACAGACTGTTGCAGCGATTTCACCCAACAGATAAATCTTGGCGCTGCTACATTGACAGTGAATAATGATGCAAGCCACGAGACACTACAACAGGACCCATGGTGATTTGACTGGGACATGAGGACATTTTTTAAACCTCAGTTCCACATTCACATAAAACTAATTTTGATAAAATGTTTCAAAGTAAAATCCTATGAGCCTACAATTCAATGATTTAGTCAGTCTCACTGGATCGGCTCCAGAAAGGTTACCCGGTGACATTATGATTCAGTTGAGTGTAGATACTAAATTTGCTGTTCAAAATAATCTGAATACTATAGTGCAGCTTTGAAGTGGATCTTTCCTTCGAGGATAGACCAGCCATATATTTCTGCAAGGCCAATCTGTATAAAATAGCAGCTTTTCAACTATCATTTACACCCTATTCAGTCTGAAAAAGACAGAATGGCATCCTTCCAGTCTTAACAAGAACAACATGAATGTTCCTAATCAGTCATATTTATTTGATGAGGATTACTGGCATTCAAACCATGTATGCAACAATAGTGGCTATCAGCATTCCTAAGAGATGCTATCTTTGCATCTCAAGGCTTTCATATCAATACCCCCACTGAATGTGAGGATAGTTTGTACCACTTCTTACTATATTTCAGTCTAACTTCAGGGTAAATAAGGGAGACACTTGATAATTAGTTGGTCTTTAGGGAATGGGAGTAGGCATCTGTGGCAATCTAATGACTCAGTTTGCTTCCAATTCTTTGTGTCATGATTAATTCTCATAATCAAGTCTAAACTAAAAAATACTATTGATTCATTACAAAGGAGGAGGGGCGATATATCGTTATATTAGGTAGTCTAGTTCGCCGTGTGCTGAATCATTACCTCCTGTCCTTTGAGCTGCAAATGAACTATAACTTGCAATTGAGGTTTTGTGCAAATAATGAAATGAAAGTTTAAATAACAGCTCAACAACTCTGTTTGAAATGAAAACAAATCTCCTCCTACCAATGATGGTAACCTAAATATCCATAGGACCTTTAACTATGGTCTTACAAAGATAGTGATTAGGTCTTTGAATACAAAAGACTTAAAAGGTAGGGGAAACACTGCTGTAAAACACACAAACTAGCAAACAAAATCTCCAAATCTAAGTGCAACTACACACCCATGACAGACTCATGTGCAACTAACAGTCACATTTTTTGCTAGTCACTTCAACTAGATAATAATTTAAGTGAACATCACTTCAATCATAATATGCGAATGAACAGAAGCTATAGGTTACATATACCCTCACTGTGAGATTACTGGTTGCTCCTATTTTACCATAATAGAGATGATTCAGGTTATTCTCCCCTTGAAGTAAGTCATAACACAAAAACTGTAAAATCCTAGGCCTGAAAATGTTAGTCATACACCCTCATTTTATTTAGCGTGTATTATTGCAGCTCCACCACCATCTCCCACATACAGACAGGGGAGACAACTTAGTTCTGCCCACGCTCCACTGGTACACATTCACAGAGAACAGCTTCTGTAAGATAAAAAAAAAGTGTGATTGTCAGTCAATACCAGAGGAATTCCTGGGGAGGAGTGCATATTTCCTGGCCTCATACCTGATATTCAGCTCTTATATTTGAGGCAAACGATGTGTGAATGTTCAGAAGCTGCTTCCAAATCATTATTTGAACAGTTTATCTGCCTTCATCACAGGCAACATCCCATCCCAGGCAACTACCTGACCTGATTTTGACAAAACTTCGATGACTTATTCTTAAAATTCAGCTTTTTAATAATTTGCCCAAGATTTATGCTTTATTTGTATATTAACACAACTAACTTGTTTCCACATTTTAGCAACAAAGTACATGTTGTCATCATTGGTGGATGAGTCATTTTTTTCTTTACCTTGGGTCCTGAATTGTTCTGGGTTATTAAATAAAAAATACTGTGCTATTGGATCTGAGGTCTCAGTGAATTCATTACATCACAGGCACACAGAATAACTTCTGAAAAAAAAGCAAGAATTGTTCTACCATGACCATTGATGACACCCTCCTGCTCCCTTCAACAGATTTTTGAAAAAGGCATATAATTAATAGACTGCGATAAAGCAGCGTAGACAAAGCCATTCTGTTCAGTATCTAATCCTGACTTCACTGGGTCTCCCCACACACAATTATCTCCTCTGTACATCCTTTCTACTACGTAGCATTGCTGTCTAAAGTCTCTAGCTGCCACTTTTCACCCCTCAATGGTTTTAATTGTCCTGATGACCTCAATCAAAAGACAATTACCAAAGGGGAGAGCAGCACAGGCAATTATTGTGTTCACCGCGAGATAGTGAACACCTGAATGGAGCTACCTGCTTTCACACTGGTAAAATTACATGTGCTGTCTTGCTGTTGTGATGAAAACATGGGTATTAAATATACGCTGCAAATGCTTTACATGTCCTTTGAGAAGACTGACTATGAGAAGACACTGACACTTCAAAGCCAAACAAGCTAGGAGGCACACATACATGCAGCTACGTGGAAGAATTCAGGATTCAGGGCAAGCTGAGATGAGTTGGAAAATAGGTTAAGAGGGACTGTAAGCAAGCAGACATTTTTTTTGCCATAACATTATTTTCCTATTAAGTAAATGGAACATTTTTTTCCAGAACTTGGCAGTGATGATGATTATTGATTGTGCATATTGTCATTGCAGCAAAAATGAGTCACATTCCATAAACCTATATCATCAGAAAACGCATTGTCTGACAACATTAAAATCCATCATTGTTTTAAGAATCAATGCCGGGATGCGCACTGAGGCTGGTGAAATGACAGTCATTTCTTGGACTGAGAGAGGAGTGAGCCACAAAAAATGTTCATCATCTCTGCAGCTGCTGGGGATCATGGGAAGGGCAGAGTGTTATTTTGTTATTTGTCAAGAGATGGACAAACCATTCGCAAAAAAAAAGCAAATACATATTTTAGATGATGTTTGATACTGTGCGGTGTTGACTCAGCTCAATGTATACAACTTTCCTTTTTATTTTTTTTCAATAAATTCAGACACTTACTGAATATATAAGAGAGCACCCTTGCTCTTAATGCTGCATTTGTTCAGTGTTCAGGGTTTTTCCACTCAGCTATCTCTTTAATATAAAGTTCTGTACAGGCCTTTCTTTGTGAAATAAGTAGAATGCCAAGTCCCTTGCACTGTTGGATTCACTGCAGAAGCCACCTAGGGAATTTCACAGTGACCTGAGGTAGTGATAGTTGCCAAGGGAGCACACATCATCAGGAACCTGAACAGCTTGAAAAGTTGCATGGTTATTTCAGTACCATGCAAAATTCAAGGAAATGTATAAAGGTGACCATATTCTTTTCTACTGTAAACACATATGTATGCATCTAAACCTGTCCTTTGTGACTGAGTTGAGCCTAATCTTCAGTCACTCCTGCATAGCGCAGCTGAAAACCTATGCAGGCAGTGATAGTTCAATTTGACATTAATAAGTCAGTGGTACTTCTGTTTTGGGAAATTGCAAGTCAGACAACACCAGCCTTCGATAACTGCATGGATAGATACCATGGGAGATACCAGATGAACATCATCATGCAGGTATTACCACAAACTACACATGACAGCTTGCTGGGTCCCAAATGTTGAGAAGCAGAATCCACTCATGTCAAGGGACTATTTGAGGTTCCAGTTCCAACCAATGAAAAGGCTTCAACAGTTTAAACAACCGAAGAATACAGAAAGCTAATTTCTCTCTCTCTCAATGCTAAGCTGGTACACTGTTTTCAGCATTGGTTTCGATGGATAATTTTTTTTCCATTTCTCCAAATTTTATTCATTTAAGTTTAGTTTAGTGATCAAGAACTGGAGATTCTGCTCTAAAACCCTCTTCTCTACAGTTTATGGCAAGTTAAGATGCACTTCAGAATATATAATTATTCCTTTAAAATGTTAAAAAAAAGTACAAAAACTGCTAAACTGGCAAATGTATTAGATAATACATTTTTAAAGCAACCAACCGATCAGAAATGGTCTAATTTCTTTTTGTCTTTTTGTGGACGGCATGATCATTTTTACAGCCAAGTGCAAAGTGGCAGAGTACCAGAATACCTTTGGTGCAGCGAATGATATGCGTTAACCTCCTGCAACAGCCTGAATACAAACACCTGAGCTTCATCAAGGTGTCAACCCTATTCTAGATAGATAGATACTTTATTGATCGCAGAGGGGAAATTCAGGAATCTGGCTGTCTGTGTAAAATGCGCCATCTGGTGATTTGTTGGGATTAACTTGGGTTCCTTTCAATCTCAATAATGTTCAGTATGGAAAACCTCTTATCAGTAAATTGAAAAATCGTCACGTGTGAAACATCTATACTCCCTGTGTATGCACTGCGACTTGAGTTAGTTAAGTAAAACATGTACCCATGGGAGGATGTACCACTCTTCTATTGTTTGTCATTTATGAGCATTGTCTTTTCATAGTGGCGCATATTTCCCACGGGATCTTTGTCATGTCACACTTACACGCTCCACAAAGATACACAGAGAGCTCTGCTTCTTCATCTATGTGTTTTAACTCCAATGGTGACGTATGGCTTCTCACTTATGTAAAAACAGTTTGAATAGCAGAGTGCGTTTTTCTTTTTGAACATAAAGTTCATGGTGAACACTATTCCATAATTATTCTCGATGAATCTTATCCACATGGAAATGTAGAGATGTTTATTCCACAGCCCTTGTCAATCTGATTGATTACATTCAGTAAGAAAACTTCTGTCAAACACCTGCAGATGCAAGTGCCGTCTACCATGATAATGGATGAAAGCCCATTTCAGTCTCCACTGATTTAAAACACATCCCCACAAGGACTCCTTAATCCATATCAAATTATAAATTCAACCCATGGGGTAAAACAAACTGCAAAGGCACCTGTCAGCTGGTCTTCACAGAAAAATGTAAAGGGAAATACAAGGGAAAAAATAACACAGAAACAAAGAAAGAAGAAGTAGCAGCAAAAAAGGGCAAGAAAGCAGGTATGTGCATAAATTAGTGAGTGAAGGTCAGTCAGTTAATGGCACCATGTTTTAGATTAAACAAGATTCAGCATTGCACATGTACAAGAACACGTTGTTGACTACAACGGTAAAACTTTTCGCACATGCTTCATAGTAACGCTGCATCGAGACTCCATGTGAATCGTCATTCAACATCTCAACCTGAACAGGTTCTTTTTTTTGGAGCTGTGAAAAAAAGCAATGCATATCACCTGCTAATGTTTCACCATCTCGCCCACATAAATTTCCATCTATACCATCCATCTAGATGACACAAAGATAATGGGGCGGTTAATGCTCCCAATAAAAAGCAAACAGCACACTAATTTTAGCCCTGAATACTTAAATTAGCCAGTTCAGTATAGTATCAAGGTACAGTGCACTTGTCTGAAGTGTAGTGTTGGTCAAACATGAATAGCCAAGGCGCAAGGATGACCATGAGCTCACTATGTTGGGGTCGTAATCCTTTTGCAAAGTTTCTGTTTCTTCTCTATCAGGCAATGTGTTGAATTTACTGGATCTAAAATGGCTTGCATTGTTATATCTGCCTATGCTTAATAAAATGCTAAGCATGATTTATAGATTATGCAGTGCAGCTTGATATAAATTACATTTAGCAGCTGCTTAATTGTTGTAATTAAAATCCTTTCTCCCACCACAAAGGAAACGCACAAGTCTGCCAAAAGGCACAGCCCCTACACGCATCTAGTTATTTTAAGATCTTTCCTTCCTTTGAGAATATATGTGAATTAATCAATTCATTCTAACCTTAAAACTGTGACAAAACATTGCTTTGCTACAGGCAGTGGCTGAGGCACTCTAAACAACCCATTATCCAGAAATATCCCTTCTGTAATAATAATATCCTTCTGTTATGCTGCCTTTTGGACAAATGGTTTGGTTAAACAGAGGCTGACTGGTGATCCCAAAACATGAATATATGGTATATGATGCATCACATTTACATACATAATACTTTAAGGATATAGCATTTAGTTCTGCAGCAAGATGAGCCAGGCTGCTGAGCACACACACATGCTGTTTTGGGCACCTTAAAGTTTTCACTTCAATTAGTCCCTGCCAGAACACAGTTTCCATGTGTCCCACCAATTATGCTTTAGACGAGCTCTTCTTCAAATTAAGATTTAACGAGTATGTGATGTGGGACACATGAGGGGCCAGTCTCAAGGTGCACTGCTGAATCTCTGAAGGTCAGGTCAGCACTGCTGCACTGCTGACAACAACATGAATGGTTACTAAATGATTGTGAATCTAAACTAGATGTCAATAATGTTTTATTTATATAATGTTTTACTTAGAGCTAAGTAAAATTTCAGGCCATGACATCTCAGGGCAAAATGCCATGATTAATCCAGATTAAAATTCTATGTTTCTATTTATGTTGATGCCTGACTGAATGCAGACAATTAAGCTGAGACGCTCACTGAGTGGTGTGCAGGATAGAGGAAACCAACTATTAGATCTGTGAAAGTGAAGGAAAAGGTCGCATCTAACAGCAATAATGTGACCTGATTTCCCCCGCTCAAATCAAGGGGCACAAGTTGCTATGGTAACTATAGTGCAGCCCATAAGATGGATGCTGGTAGTAAATGTGCTTTTGGAAAACCCTGCCTTCACAGACATGTGATAGTATTGTTATAGCAATAACTGTATTTAACCAGTGGTCCGTTTGGAAGCACTGCAGCAGAAAAGTGGAGCACAACAGCCACTGACATGTAGCTGTGGGTTTCTATGTCACAGAGCAATTCTCTGAGGTCCCACGAAGCATGCTCAGTTTATTTGATAAACTAAAATTCTGCAAAGATTACAAGGATGCTACCTGCTGGTTAGCATGAGCAGTTGGACTGGTGATTGTAAAATGACTTAATATCTTAATGCAGGATTAATTCTAGCAATGAATAAAATATTCATACAGGGAAATGATTAATAACTATTTACCTGAAAGTATGACACAAATAACCAGTATGTATAATTTAGGACCGATCAGCAGAAATAGAATATTATATATTGTGTTTATACATAATCTGAATTAATAAGTAATGTGATTTTACAGCCACAACAGGTTCTTCTCCACACTTTTAAGGGAGGTGCCAGAATGTCTCCTTTAACACGATCACAAGATGCCACTAGTTCACTAACACTTTCTCTTTTTCTTCTTTCTATACTCATATTTAATTCTGATGCTGGACTGCTTCACTTGAAACGAATGGGAAAAATCACCCCAAAAGAAAATCAGCACTCAGATTAAAATTATGCATCATTACATTTATAATGCAGAATGGTATTTTTAGGACAGAAATATTGGCTAAACTTTTTTTCATCTAGATAAATAAACTGAACAGACTTGTCTACACCACAAAGATGCCCTATGGAAAATGGCTGATAACAAAACATGCCCTTGTAGTAAACAGAACAAGACATATAATAGGACATGGTCCTTTAAACCATTTGAGACCACTCCATAAATGTTCTCACTTTGAAGCTCAACTAATTAAATTTCTTAGATCATGATGTGTCTGTGTGCGTTCCAACCAGAGAGAGCACCATGCTCTCTGGTGCAACAGATGTTTCACATCGCTGATTAATTACAAACCTCCAGTTGCTGACTACTTGAATACTCAGACGAGGATTCAGCTCAATAGTTTTACTGCTGCACTATGAAGTGAATGTTCTGACCTTTTTTTCAGTCTTTTGATCAGCTGCTTTCGATATCTTAATGCAGACATCTGTAAACCTATTTGTTCTGTCATCCCTTGTGTCCCTGTTAGTCTTGCATTTTATTATTCATCACATCTATTGATCTACAGAGCTGGTAAAAACTTGTTTCTCTGAAGAGATAATCATTTAAAGAGTCATTGCAACATTGGCTGGTGAATTAAAATGTAAGCATTATGAATAAATGAGTGAAATAAATATAGCTAGTGAGACATGTAGAACAAATATAATTTAATTCATAAAAGTGCCACATTATTCTTTGTGTTTTGTTTTGCAGGTTTTGTTTTGTTTTGTTTTGCATGCTGCAGTCATAACACTACCCACAGCAATGTGACAGCTGATACCAAGGAATCATCAGCAGCATACACCCCACAAGAGTAGCTTTGAATAGAAGCTTCACACAACAGCTTTCTTTTATTTCCTGTAAAATGCATCAGCGCTCCTGTCTCATCCCAATGCCTAATGAAGCTTCACATCATCCTAATATCTGGTATTAACTCATGCATTTGTTAAGGCATGCGTTCTGTATACCGATATATCCTGTGTAATATTATCCCTTTTCCCAGTTAATATAGTCGGATCACACACTTCTGATGGTGATTCCCTTTGTGTCGAATGAATGTGTCACATCAAGGCAGTGAACTCACCAACCATCAATCATTTTCCATTCAAATGAGTACCATTATATCATAGCATAACAAAATGATAGTGGCGAATCTGTGCCTCTCTTTCACTTGGGCAGAATAAATCCAGTGTTTGTCAGGAGAGAATGAACGGGGAGGTACAGCACAAGCAGAGCATAGCATAGCAGCCCCCATAGTTGTATTCTGACAGATTCCTTCATACACATTTCATCTCTTGGGAGAAAGGAGGCATGAGAGTGGAACGTAGCAACTCATCATGAGCCTGCAGGATGCATGACTTGGAACTGTTAGGAAGGTGACCCTAAAACAGTGCTTCTCTTATTTTAATGTACAGCACTGGTTCTTTCTCGGCAAATAAAACCCACTGGGCTATCAGAGACATGACTGCGTAGGTTTACCACAAGTAAGTGGACACTAACAAGACCTATTGAACAGGATTTTGACCTGAGGGGGAGACTATTGTGGATACGTGATTTTTTTTCCACATTCTGAAAGATCTGACACGCACACAAGCCAAAAAATAAATTGAAGTAAATAAGATATAGCACATAAAACCTGTATTCTGCCACGTTCCAATGGAGAAATGGAAAAAACATTCAATCTGTCACAAACAGATTGCTACTTGTTAAAAAAAAGAGGACAAGACAGTTTGGTTTGGGTTCAAATTGTGAGGTAGTTTTACATAATTACATACAATGATACATTAAAAATCCTTCATGTTTTTACTTACCAAGATGTGAAATAAAAAGATAAAACATTCATCAAGAAAGATCTGAGCTCCAGTGAGTTAAAAGGAAAAAGGTGTCAATGTGCTGTGTGTTGTGATGAGAAAGAAAAGTTACAGATAAATAGACAAAAGAAATTAACCTGAACACGGCAAAGTCCACAGAGCATACACTCAATCACCAGCAGGTGGCAGCGGTGTTCATTTTCTCATTCAAATAAGCAAAACCTATAAAGCGTGAGGCACAGTTAATAAAAAAACATAAATACATAAATTCACTCCCTCACCACAAGCAGAAAGGCGGCCCTCAGTACTTCATTCCTGAGAGCCATTTGGTTGTGAAAATATTTAAATACTGGAATATTCAGATCAGACAGAGATGACAAATTAGAAGAGGCTTTGGTACTTCATCACTTTCTTGCTTTAACTATGACCATTTTTCTTGCACAGGTCCACTGAGTGATGTCTTTCAACAACGGGCTCTGCTGCCAATTAGTGCCAACGATGTAGGACACACTACAGAAACTAGGACCTAAGACTCACCACAGGTCCAACGCTGGCCCAAAAGCTTATTTATAATTCATTTAAGCTAATAAAGCTACCAAGGTGAGTGCTTCCTATTCACTTCGACAAACTTAATCCACTTATATGTTTTTCCCCCAATGCAACCAATTGATCAGGCACAATTTCAGTTAATCAACATGTCTCTAGGTGTTCGACAGCCCTATCAGGTTCACTTAAATGTATTCACAAACCCTGCCATCACCCTTTCCTTCCATTATAACCCTTTGTTTAATCTCATTTAAACTCTGTCACACAGAGGATTGTTTACCAACACAAAAAAAAAAAAAAAAATGCCAGAAGACGCATCATAATCTTTGACTTTCTGGAATGTGAAGGTCAAAAGTGTGTCACTAATTTCAGCTAATCTTTCATTTTGTACTATCAGCATGATGCAGATATAGCCTGAGACCCTGTATTTGACACCCCCGAAACTACGAAACCCATTTTTACACCTTCATCTCACTAATCTGTCTACAGCATGAGACGTTTGGAAGATAAAAAATCAAAGAGTGTTGTGCTTCATCATGGCCCTGGTAGATAAGGCCCTTTACTGTCACATAAAATCAGAAGCTGCCTACTGAAAAACACTCCATCCTCAGGCTATTCCCCACCATCATCACTACTCTTCCATACCATCTCCACAAATACTTGATGTTGACTTCACTGACAAACTATTAGCAAAGACAAATAAGAAACACATGAGTGATGTGTCTGTATGTGTTTTATCAAAGGTAAAGGAGTGCTCAGTGCCCCCCAAAAATGCCCAATGTTAATATTTTAATAAATAAAATCCACATAGTTTTTATTTCCAGTCACGCTGCCTCATCTCATGTATGCAATTAATAACCTTTAACACTTTCAAACTAGCCATTTAGGCAGGAGCACAGAGGAGGCCTGCGGGTATCTGCAGATGACTTGCTCAAAGTTAACACAATGAGGACAGCACAAAGACAAACAGATAAAGGGGCTGCATAATTAACCAACCTGAGGCAGTGAGACATATTAGCCAACTAAAACAAGTTATTTCAAGCCATTCAGATTAGCCACAGAAAACAGGAAAGAGAGAGCCCCCACATGGCTGTTGTCATGTCACTTGTGTTAATTACTTTACTGCTTAACAGATGCACACACTTGTCACAGCGCGGGGATTGATTGTAAAATCGGCTGGCTGCATCACAAGAGTCAGATCAGAGCACTGACAAAAATGTACGATGAAGATATCAGACTGAATCTGCATACCATGAGAAGAAGGCGAAGCGGGATTCAAATTAACAGCACTTATTTTGTTGCTTCGGGATGACAGCATCAGTGTGACTTAAGATTGTCTGTTTGACTCACTGGACATCAAATTCTAGTCATTCATAACAGTGACAAGTAGAGGAGGCTGCTGAAAGTCGGGTCTTTCTTACGCAGATGCTTCTAAGCAATTATATAAATTAAGTTGTCAGATGGGTCATGAGGGACGTTTGTCTTCCAGGCGCTGCTAGACCACTGGGCCTCCCTTGTAAACAAAGTGCTGGATAGGAAGGCAGCCAAGGAAGGGTTTGCCACTGTCACGATTACCAACACTTGTTAAAAGAAATTTCTGTAATCTAACAAATGTATGTCATCTCAAATCTTCCCATGGAATTATTCCCAGGGCCTGCATGCTTAGTCACTGCTGGCTTTTGAGAAGAAAATTACACCCTTGCATCCTTTGGACCCCCCCAAAAAACATGTTATTTACATATTTCAGGATGCCCAGCAATTTCCTATCACTTCCTTGCTTCAGTTTGTCAGCCTAAAAGAACAACAACACTGTGCTCTACAGCCATGCAGTGTGAAACCATATTACTGTCTTTGCATGTCTTGGCTCTCATCGCATAAAAAAAAAAAAAACACACAGACAAAGAGAAACAGTCTTCAGGGACATGTTGAGTACCAACATGTCTGCAAGATATTTTCGTCCATTTCCTTTTTATTAGTTGCAGGTTTGTCAGGGAAAATAAGACTCCCCTGGGTGCCATTGTCTTGGTGAGACGGTTTCTATCCCTAGCCCTTTCTCTCTCTTTCCTCCCTCTTGTCACTGCTTATACACATTTTTTTTAGAATGTCCCAAAGGCTAGCCTTCACTAGTGTTGTCATTTTCAATTAGCTGTACCCTAAATGCATTCTGTTGAGCTATGTCAATAATCATTTAATTTAAGAGGATGGGCCAGCTGTAACTTCAAGACATATTTCATTTCAATCAAGGTTAGCCGATCTACCAATTTGCATTTCATTTCACACCTGCCCCCCCAAATGGATTTACAAACATTTTTAAGCACGCACTGCAAGCAAATATCTGATTTACATCCAAAGGAGATAGAAGGTAACCTCTAATACGTGCCAAGTGAAACAAGCACAGCTGTGCATCCCCTCTGCCTTTTCCCCTGATATGCAGGTGAATCTCCTTTTGATTATGGCATCTGGTGACTTTAGCTATACATCTCTTGGTGAGATGATCTCAGGAAACTGAACTCAGCAGTGGAGTGGGCTGATATGACGATTGTTGACGCACATTATGCATCATGATATATATATTTAAACATGTATTATATTAGCATTGCTACAATGACTTATAGGACATTTAAAATCACATGCATGCCATCAAGTTATAATTCCATTATTAAGTCTTAATGGAGTGCCATATGTGACTGACAAGAAACAATGGTGTCGATTAGACCAGTATGTTACAAGGTTTTGGCACTTTATAAGAACATGAATAAAATATTAAATAAACAAAACAACATGGTTCATTACAGTCAGAATAAAAAAAAAAACAAAAAAAACGAAGAAATACTGTCCAATAGTTCTTGAATGCATCATATATGAAATACAGTTCTCTTGGAAAATAGAGGCAAATCAAAGGTTGAAATTAGGATATTTTTCTCAAATCATTATAAAAAAGGCAAAATAGTTTGCACTCAGCAAACTAAGAAGCTATGTTTCTGACCAGCAGTCATGTGACAACTTTATGACTGTGTTAATAATGCACAGATGTGTTTGAGTTGATTGATTCAAGTTAAATATGATACATACATTTTAAGTGAAATTATGTATTTACTAGTAAAAAATATTTAAAAAAGACAGCAGCTTCTTTCCGAAAAAAAAAAAATGCATGCATGCTGAATCGGCTAGAATTTCTTGACATCGTAGCAAAATTGAATATTGACTGCGTCCATGTTGCAAGCGATATAGCAGACTTACACTACAGTGAACTGCATATGACATAACAGGGAGATAGATGTGCTCAACTCACAAACCTTCCAACAACACTTGAGGCAAAAAAGACTGACTAGGCTACTTTTCTCTGTGCATATCCCCTTTCCACACACACAAACAATACCATACTACATCATACTATACCATACATAACCTGACATGGGGGGTCAGCATGCATCATGAGTGAATTTTTTCTTTCTCTGGGTAATTTCAGCCTCTTGAACAACATATTATTGTTGTATATCTGGCACTGCTTTCTTCAACAGCAGTATTTCTAGAGAACCACTAGCTTTAAATGCAATTTACATCAAATTCTGGGCTGACTAAAAAGGTTGCAGACCACAAACCAGTTTCTGTATTTTTAGAAAAGAAAACTGGTCCAAAGGTTCATCATTTAAATTTTCAGGAGTCTTGAATGTTGTAGTGACACACTTAGGGACGTTAAATTGGACACTTAAAATAGCACTATGCTGTTTCTTACTCTACCGAGTGGACGTGTATTAAAAATGAAGAAAACCCACAGCAGCACAGAGATTAACTGACAGCAGACAGACCTTTAGAGGCTGCATTTTCCCGTGGCAGACTTAATTCTGTCTGCCACTACCTCGCTAATTGCTGTCATTGAAGAGAAAGTCAGGCAAACTCCAGGACAAAAAACAAATGACAATAATATCCTAATTGAAAAATGGCTTAATAATACCTCTTTCCCTCAGTGCATCCAAACACAGCCAAATCAATAAGATAAAACAAGAGACTATGAGCCCCCCCACCCCCAAAGCCACAATGCACAACCAAACTGTCACCAGCACTGTCAGGCAACAGCATTATAATAAACATTCAACTGCAGCGAAGCCACAAAATTAGGGTTTGGGGAAATTTGCATATCTCTGATTAGATAAATCCTCTGGGTGTACTTGTGTGGTAAGTGGAGTGTTAGAATCCTACTGCTCAGCTTAACCTAAAAGATGCAAGACAAAAAAGAGACCAGCCTCTGCTCTCACAGGAGAGGGGATGGTTTTTTTTTTCCACAAAATATTTTCACGGATCCCTTTGAGCTACGATCAAAAGCAGCTCAGACCTGAAACCCACCTCTGTGTTAAGTACATTTCAAAGTGCCTCTCTTTTCAGGGCTGTGGAGGGTTCAGTGTAGGACACCGTTAATTCCTGCTCACAACTACAAACTTCCTGCAGGTGTAATAATAAAGAGCACAAAGGATTCATTTTGACACTTTGCCGTGTGTTGATGCATCTTTACACACTCAGCAGCACCATGCTTCATTCTGACTCACTCTTCAGGAATAGACAGAAGTTACTGAAACAAAGGCAGGAAATCTGAGATCCTGAGAAGAGTCCAAAACTATAAAGCTCCTTGTAGAGGATTTTTCAGACATACCAGCAGCATTTCATAATCACAACTTGCCTCTTATGACAACCTGCGTGCACTAATACAGACGCAGCTACAACATAATCCGTAAAAAAATAGAAAGAAAGTGAAACATTATACTCACGGAAAGACAAAAAGTGGTCCCTGGTCTCGTTTTCTTTCCTCTCCCAGGTGAAACCAGCTGTGGTCACCGCCGTACAGTGTCTCTATCTCCCGACCCCAAACAGCGGAATGGTAGCGGTACTGACAATATCCAGTGAAGTCCTCGTCTGTGCCGCTTTATCTGGTGAACCAGTGCAAACAGCGCATCTTCCAAGTCCGAAATAGCTGTAAACAGGTATATTTCTTTCGCTGTCCAGCCCTCTGTGCTCCCTCTTCCAGCGCCAGACCTTTCCCCTCCACTTCAGGGAGCTTTGTACTGGTGCCGTGCGTCGCGGTGGACGGAGGTTTGGTTTGGTCTCCTCTCAGTCAGCCTCCACCGCTGCAGCCGGCTGAGGCTCTCTGCAGCGCAGCATCCCATCTCACTGGTGCTGAGGAGGAAAAAGGTGGCCCTTAGTTTGTTATGAGGAGTGGCATTGCATCAGTTGCTGCCACATTCCGGTCATAATATAATTATTTGTATGTTTGCAGGAGGGTTTCCTTATGGAAATACAGACAAAGGGGAAAATTCGTGTTAGCAAAAAGAGTATACAAAATGGCTAATTTGACATACTAATAACACATAAAGTTCAGATTATACATTTGGTGTCATGCTTATTGATTATTAACCTCTTTAAATGATGTATAAATAATAAAAAACAAAGCTCTAAAACCAAGGCTAGGGAAATTTAACATTTGTTTACAAAGCTTAGCTGGTTAATTAGCTAATTAGCATAGCATGGGTGTAACCATTAAGCTAGCAATGGCGTGCATGTCTAGCCAACAACTTTCGCGTCATTGCTACCTTAATTAGCTAATGTGAGTTATTATTTTACGAACTTAATTCGCGATATGCATACCTGTCAGAGTTCAATGTAGCAAAGCTTTCGTTGATGGTAACCGGAAGTAGCATTATACCGGGGGCAGAACGTCATGCATCCGTGAGATAAACACAAACATAATATTTCTGATTTTAACTATGAATCATCACAGACATTTATGGTTTTTCGTTTGCTAGTTTATGAAAAAAAAAGTTTGCTAACATTTTTTATACAGACGTTTTTCATTTCTACACCGTTTGACCACTAGATGGCACTCATCCTACACTATTACACTGTTTTTTTGTTCCATCTTTTGTATCTTAACTTTGTTTGTTTGTTTGTTTGTTTTCCACCCACACTGTTAGGCAGACTCACTAATATTGCAGAAATTGAAAGTGTTATTTATTATCTTACAATGTGTCAGTGTGGTTTCCTGTCAGATTTTTACTATTTACAACAAACGAACTGTTGTTAGTCTGAGAGGGACATGTAGCCAGGGGAGGTTTAATGCCTTGTCCAAGCACTTTTTGACAGGACAAGTGTTTATTGATGATCACAACTGGCCGTAGATCCATACAGGCCTTTCTGATCAATAGGCCACTTTACTACCTCATTGAGCTTCAGAATCAGATCGGCAGGGTCCTTTGATGGTGAAAGACTTCTGTTTGACTCCTTAAATGATGATTGATTTATTTTTCTATTGTTTGTTTGATTTTTGTAGTCTTCACATTGAATTATTTCTTTCAAAGCAGCCCCCCTACGGGAGTTAACATGCTGATTTAATTTGTCCTATCTACATTTGAATAGCAATAAAAGCATCCGATTCTGAGATAAAATAACAAAAACATATCAAGTTGTTTATTTATCATCTCTCACAAGGATGTTTCCTGTCAACAAGATTAAAGAAGTGGACAAATGTGTTCTTTTCACAGACCAACTAGCCTCTTGAGTAATTAGACCACTGCCACTACCACCACTGTATGTTCAAATGAATCCCACATTTGTTTGTTTTTCTGCAGTCAGAATGAATTCAGATGTGTTTGTCATACAGCAGCATCCTTGCCTCCTTAACTGAACATTAATGGCTCAAGACTAGAGAGTATAGATTGGTTCCTTCTGTTTCCCATATCAGTTACATAGCTCATATTGCCACCCTCTACTGTGAGTGTTTGACTGACAATATGGAGCTAACAGCCTATCTCTATCCCCCATCATTAATTAAACAGGACCCATGACTGAGTGCTCTTCCTATTGCACAATTGATCCATGCCAGTGCTTGTAGCTCTTATCAGCTCTTAGATCATGTCTTTTGAAAAGCAGTGTTTTAAGAGTCCCTTTGCTTGTTGCCACTGACTTCATTTGGACAGTTTTCCTCAGAAGACAAACATATCATTTTAAAAAAAAATATATTTTACCTTAAAAGTTGCAGCTTTGTTTGATTTAGATGCAAAGTATCTGTACCACAGATGATGTCATCATCACTGTCTAACCATTAAGCTTCTTCTTGTTCTTGAGGAGGAGGCAGGAGCCAAAATCATGTGAATGATGGTGGCATGATCCATCACCACTGTGGACTTGTGCGCTGTGGCGCTGTTCGGGTGGAGGAGCACACCTCTTGCTGGCCGAGTTTTGTTGATTTTCTCAGCACAGTCCTGCAGTAGTGGCCCTTCTCCAGGTAGTTCCATCAGCAGCACTCACACTTTATATTCCTGGAAATAGAAGCTTTCACCTTGATGTGTACTTCACTGATTTGTATTTCTTGAGAGTCTCTGTGTGTGTCTTCACTATGTGGACTCAAGTCTGACATGATGTGCTGAATATGCTTGTCATCAGGCCCACGGAGTTTCTAAACTGAGGGAGCCGGCAACTTTGTTTCAGGGAGATACACATCTCAAAGACAGCGCTTTGAATCAGAGACTGTATAATTGGACACATTCAACGGGTAGTTTTTCTGTTTTTCTGTGTTTTTTTCAGTGTTGTTTAGAGTCTCCTGCAGACTTGAAACTACTTTTTACACTAATGTCAGAGAGCACTTTGAGTGAGTTGTTGTATCATGGGGTCAAACACACCACAGCTAGAAGAAAATGTCTGGTTGTATTGTGGCGGATGCACACCAGCAGTGTAGGACACATCCAGGCAAAGTTTTACAAAGCTCTCCCCAATTATACTGTTGCATCCCTTGTTATCTGCAGTCCCATGTGGCTTTTCATTCTTCTCTTGAACAATAACAGACACCCCGACTTGTTACCAGCACATAATTTTTAGATGAAACCAAATTACAGCAGAGGAGGACAACATGACAACATGATGTTGGCACCAGGAAGACAGCCATCACATATAATTAGATAGGTGGTCCTTCGCAGCAAGAAAAGGATTAGAAATTAGGGCCTGACAACAAATGTCAAGTGGTGACATGAGCTGCGTGGCAGGATGGAGAACTTTCTACAAGCTGAAACTGACAGGTAGAAAATGTGGGTGGCTGGTGGAAAAAAAAAAAAAATCAGACATCCCCGTTTCCTAGGCCGATATTTAATTTTTGCTGGCACAAAAGATGCAGTGCTATAGCTAACGGTGGGCGTTAATTGTGTGCAGACTCCAGTGTGGAAGTGTATATACATTCATGATTAAGATGAAAATAAATCCAAACTAAGCGTGCACGCAGGTGTCATTCTTGTGAGTTATTGTAGGTGTGTCTTATTTGAATCAACAGCATGACTGGGACTTGTCTCTGATCAGTCATATCGCTTGGCAGAGCCTGTTCTTTACATAATCTGCCTTCACTCAAGTCTGTCAGTGTGGGAATGAACACTTTCACACTTCTGACAACGTAAGTATGTGACATCTGCGCTTAGCAGGGTGGTTTGTGATGTTGCAGCCGACTGAATCCTAATTTCCCCCAGTAAAAAGGCTGAGGAGAGAGATGGCTATCCTCGGTGTTTGAGCTAGCACAGCACAATCCACCACCAAAACGTCTTAATTTATCTTCATTACACAGTCTGAGAACCGCGTTGTGCTACACTGCTTTTCCACTTCACTGCCGCGCCGACTGCTGCACCGACTTCTGTTTTTAACATGGATGAAAGCTCCTATATCTGCTGCAATCTGACGAAATGTATGCTTGTTTTATATTTCTCTTTAATCAATATTTAATTGTGCAAAAAAAGTTTGCATGACGAGAGGTTGTTTGTGTTTGTTTACACTGTGTGTGTGTGCTGGAGCAGTCTGCTGCCATAAAAACTTCAGGAAAACATAAAGGTATATTAGTACAGATGGTGAGTTACATTAACATGCCCAGCAAATTTAAGAAATTTATATTTACTGCTTAGCAGATGTTGACTGGATAGAGGTGGTAAATTATAATTTGGTTGGTAGACTGAGTCTTTTCCTTATTGGTAGCACCAACATCTGCTGGATAGAGTGTTTATGCATGCAAGTGGCTGCATAAAGTCACGCTGAGGGATGCAAAGATTTAAAGTGTATTTAAAGAAAGCGAGGGAGGAAAATAACAACACAAATCAGAGCGCAGTATGGACTGATTAAGCATCTCTAACCTGTCAGGGAGACACATAACTAAAAAGCATTACATCTTCAATGGAAAAGTAATTAGAAACCCAAAGCCCAAAGCTTAAGAACAAACTTTGCAGGGATGGCTTGTTTCATGGATAAAATCTGTGTCAGTACTTCAAGCATCAGGATATATTATACTGCTGCATAATGGAGAATGGAATGCACTTAAAATTTGATCAAGAAGCCGACCTATCCCCATAGACCTCTATAAAATAAGCAGCTCTACAGACTTAAACATGCCGACAACCTGGGACAAGATCAGTTTTCTGTCGTATGTCTTGAGTTTCCTGCTTATGTGGCTGTCTGCCTACATAAGCTCCATGAAAGCGCCGCCATTTTGGATATTTTAGGGTACGGCGGTATTGCTAAGTCCAACTCCTGGAGCCTCAAAACTGCTCATGAGGTGACATCATGGAAGGTCCTTCTTTACTTTACCATCTTCACGTTTTACCATCTTGAAGTTCATTTTCCATCCTATAATGAAAGTAGCACAACGCTTCACACATGTGCATCAATTCAAGCCTGTGTGCCATGTTTGGCATTCACTGACACCCCAGATAGCACTGGTGGCCTTCATCTGGCCCTGAGGAAACAGATGCAAGCCTCTAGTGCTCCACAGGTAAAATAGCAAATGTGGCTCAAAATTCTCAAATGTAATGTGGGCCTCTTTTGGCTAAGATGTGTGTTTTTCTTTTACACTATGCGGCCCTAAACTGGCCCACATTTAGTTCATGTTTTGGTGGCTATGGTCTGTCCCGCTTGTGGATAATAGATAAGCCGACACTCGAGTGCTGTCATTCCACACCATAACTGGACCAGATAAGAGAGTTGAAGTGAGCCAGATTTGGGCCACACCAGTTTAGTTATCTGGGACTACATGCTCTGGAATTACCAGCAGGGTTTGTCACCACATGGTAGACAAGAAAATGGCGGAGGAGTTTGTTGCAGATAATCTTTTCCTGAATCCCTGGAGCTGGATTGTTACCGTAAACTGCCCCCAAATGGTCTCAAAACCTCAGAAAAACTACCATATATATACATATGTGTGTGTTTTTGGTTCATTAACGTCCTCCCTCTTCTGTTGTGCATGTGTAAAAATGTGTTCAATCTAATGTACTTACAACACAACATGATGTGTGCTTTTAGGTAATACTTCACTGGTTTCTGTGGAGCTGGCCTGTTGAAAGTGATGCTGTATGACTTGTGTTATCCATACCGCAGGGCAACAAGGACAACCGATGGCATGACAGCTGGAAAAAAAAGAGAAATGCTATCTGTGAACATCAGACTAAAACTGTTCACAGCATCAGCGGCAGGAAGGGTCGAAGGTCGTCGACCATGGAGTCAGAGGACGCCTGAAAGCAGCTCAAGGTGGCTGCTCACATCTGACGCCTGCTGTTAATGGAACCTGAGAGGTGTGCTAGAAAGCTCAAAGACAGCATGCTAGTGGACCTTGTGTTAACCACATAATACAGTATTTCTTCTTATGGAAGCACAACATGAAGCGAACCTCCTTTCATATAGAAACAATGATCGTTTGATCACTTTGAGGTGGACGGGCTGTTTTCTGAAGCAGCTTTGACCAGTCACCACTTCATTAGCCTTACATTACAGAAACACCTCCGATCTCCTGTAAGACTACACTGACCCTGTCTGAAACTACAGACAACGTGCCTGCACTCGGGTAATAAATAAACATTGATCAGAGTGGTGACAGAATGTAAACAGCATGTGAGAGTGATGCTACACTTTGTAGTCTGGTCGTGTTGCAAACTGGGTCAGGCTTGTAACAATAGAGGGGGGTCTGCATGCATGCACACACACACACACACAAACACACACACACACAAACAAACAAACACACACACACACACACAAAGAAATGCTAATTTGGTTAATTTGAATAAAAAAACAGTTATGTGTGTATCGAGATAGATTCAACAGTGTAATGAGAAAGTGTTGAAAAAGTACATTTACTACAGGACTGTAGACATCCTTGAGAAAAGCTGAGCGAGTGAGAGAAGGTCTGGCTGAGCAGGTGTTTTGTAGATTGTACTGCTCTAACAACCCACCATTCACCCGATGTGCACCAGCTCCTTCCTTAGCCCCTAGCTGCTAGTTGCTAATCCTTACCTCTGTCTACAGTCTCCAGGCTGCTTGGTGCTACCTCAGCTTCCGGTCTGTGGTTCAGTTCACTGACAATAAACTTATGTAGGCTGCTGGTCTCTCAACAAGTCACACATTTATATTGATTTTCAATGTCTGGCTCGTCTGAAAGGTTCAATCAGCCCAACATACGCAGTCTATGTTTTGAAACTGGCCGAGTCTCGTCCCATCATTTCTGAGGATTAAAGAAATCAAATCTATGTTGTTGCACAAATACAGACTCAAAGAATCTGACTCTGTTTTTTGGGTTTATCCTCAGAGGTCAAAGGTCACTCTCCTCCTCAGCGGAGTGCAGATCCACCTGCAGAGAGTGTGAGATTGTCTGGCGTCCCCCTGCAGAAAGCATTCGTCAGTGCTTGTACTAGCAGAATGCTTGTATGTCAAATCGCCCCCATCAGAATCATCTAGTTCAGATAGTCACTCCGGTGCTGTCTGCACTGCTGAAATAACACACTCCGACTCCATTCAGCTGTGATTGGAAATAACAATCATAATTACCACAGCGTAATCATATCCCTCAGCAATGACTGTCACCAGAGAAATACCATTACTCTAATGTCATAACAAATCAGCTGGTTTGAAGAAAAGGAGCCAGAAAAAGAAGAGTTGGACTCTATAATTGGAAAGGTTCACTATCATGCATCATGTAATTTTAAGCAGTTCTGTATCACAATCCTTTTGGTTGGCTCAAGAACTGAGGCTGAACGATATTTGTGCCTTCATCTTAAAGTGCTTCCCCACAGACACAGACTTTCACTGAGGTTCTGTCACTTTAAAAAAATAAAACAGCGAAATAAAGCTGAAGCATGCCGCCATTCAGCCCTCTGTCTCTTTGTGGGAGGACTCCTCATCTCCCATGTGGTGGCCCATTTGTCCTGGAGTAATTCATTACCTGTTCAGTCAGTAGTGACAACACCTCAATTCCATCTGGCTCTACTGTCTCCTGGGGGCCCGCTAGCCCTGGAATAATAAGGACGGCCAACCAGGAAACATATTTGCTCACCTATTACCTCAATAAGTACGTAATGATTGATTCCTTGTTGGATTATCCATGTGTCACGGCACAGCCAAGAGCCGCTTAAATGAGGGAAGTGTCAGCTCACCCCACCTGTGGCTCTGTTTCAAATCACAGATGCTGAGCCAAGCATGCACTGAAAAACATGTGGCTGTTTCATACTGTATCAGTCATCGTGTCTCAGCCTCAGCATTGCATTATGGGGTGATCTCAGGTATTCAAGTCCACATTCAAGGTAGTCTGATGGAGTTTATTCCCCATGTGCCACCGATCTGCATTAGAGCAAATGAAGTGTGCAGGTGTCGTCACCTTTTCAGTAAACAAACTATATTTCAAATAGGGTGGAACTCGTCACCATGGCAACTGAGAAAAGAGAAAATAAGCACAGGAACAAATATAACCAACTAATAGTGTTGCCTTAAACCTTAAGCCAAATCCAGACCTTTAACATCCACAAGAGCCTAATACATGGCTTGTTAAGAAGGTGAACGTGAGCCTGTGAACAGATGTCTACCAACCGTCTGTTATAAACACAGCATAATTAAAGACATCACAGCCCATTTAGCCCTACACACCATGGAGTTAGATGCTGTGTGAAAGGGTGAGCTGATTCAATCGGAGCTAAGACATCAAGCCAAGTGTTAAAAATTGCAGTTCACCCGGCAGCCTCTAGGGGCTGGATCCAAAAATGAGTCAAACCCACATTAAAGGTAGGGTAGGAGATTTTGAAAACTCAGTGAGAGTCAGCCAGATTTTGAAAGTAAACACATGCCCTTTTCTCTCAGAGCTCACCCCGAAGCCACGCCTCCCAACCAGTCTGTGACTTCGGCCATCATGCATGTACCTCTCTGGTGCATGCAGAGCAGGAAGAGAGTGACAACCAGCCAACTATACGCACAGGGGCGCCTCGCATGATTGCCTGATGTTTTTAGTGTTTTATAGCTTCCACAGATGATTCATATTATAAAGCAAAACTGCCAAACTAATTGGTTGCTATCGGATTCTAAAGAGAAGTTACGATAATTTAACAAAAAGTGCATCAGAATGAAATCTCCTACCCTACCTTTAACATGTCCAACTTAATAGCAGAAATGGACATGTCTACATCATCTCTACCATTAAGTTCACTTTTTGGCGGCAGCTGTACATGGTGAATTTTTATAACTGACATGTTTTATTTGCATTTGAACTTAAAGTTCTGCATAATTATGAGCATGACACTGCTGCATCAGCCTGCTCTCCACCTCTTTGCCTGTATTTGGATTTTAGGCAGTCTGATGCTGCCAACATGCCGATGGTTGGATGGTTGGAGTCTTTCACAGAGACTGAAAACAGCTCTACCCTCCTGGGGATATTAAAGTATTTCTGATTCTGAAACGTACAGGTGACCTTATGGTGAAGGTCATGGAATGCAGCTTAATAGGTGAAGGCACCCGTTGGTTTCGGAGAGCTGTTCTGAGGCCCTGTGGGAGGCTCCAAACATCGCCAGGCAAAGGGCGGGAGCAAAGGTGGAGCTAAGGCGGATGTGCAGGAAGCTTGCAGTGCGAGTCCGCACCCACTGTCACTCAAACAAAGGTCTTAATATAATTAAAATGAGTGAATATCACTTTAACATGGGAGTCTATAGGATTGGTTTGCTTTTGAAGTCAGCCCCCAGAGGCCTCAGGGGGGAACTACAGTCTCTGCATTTATTCATTTCTCAGTTTCAGACGTTGCTGGATGATAACAACAGCAAGCCTTATGTGTATGGAAGTGCCACCATTTAGCAAAATGCATTTCCCCATTCACACATGCAGAGAGTGACTGGAGGTGACAGAAAGAAGCAGAAAACATAATGCACACAGGTGGGGGAGCCTCCTGACAGGCCTCTGTGATGGCTGCAGCCTCTTTGTTGCAGCTTGTTTACATCCATACCTGGCAGAGCCCATGCATGCAGGAAGCTGCTGTTACAGCGACGTCCTCTGAATTATCACATGCTGCCAAGCTACACCTATTCAAGTGAAGCAATCAAGCAATAATGTGCTGGAAAATCATGTCTATTGATGAAAAAAACAGCCCATCTTTATGAAAACAGGCCAATTGATCCGGAAAAAAAATGGAAAACAAGCCCGATAATTGCTGCTTTGAATTTCTTTGTCCTCAAATATGTCTCCACAAAGGGCTGCTGTCCCTCCTCCTAATGTATTCATTCTGTTCAGCTGGAGCTGCGTGCAATTTTACACCGAATGACATGGATTACTTCAAAAGAAGGAAACATTGAAGCCACAATGTTTGTGTTATGTAAGAGCAATAAGAGCACAGCAGCACAAACCAAGGTCACACTGGTATTTAACAGGGGGCTACAGCATCCTCATAACCCCCCCCCAGCTGACGTGGGGCCACCTCAGGAGCTGTGCTGCTGCCACCCACTCGCAGGCTGCACCCACCCAGGGTATCACTAAAGATGCCGTGCTGTGCCTGACAGCTGGACACATGTTGGCGTGCCTTCCCTGCAGGAAGCTGGGGAAAAGGCTTCCCGTGCCCCGCAGCCACACTTTGAATCCATCTTTGATCACATTCCCCGTGCAGAGCTGGACAAACAGAAAGTGTGAAGCATGACTCTTCCCATGGTGCCAATCACACCATATTTTAAGCATGTAAATGATGCTTTCATCTGGAGTGATTTGCAGTGGATGCAACAGTGCAATAAGCACCAATATGAAAGTAATGATCTCAGACGTGAAGGAAACATGCAGCTCAATCTGAGCCTGACTGTTCTACAGCATCTATCCATCTTTCTGCTAATATCATGCTTTATTTACGTGTTACCAGGCATCATCATCAGTATTTGAACTCACCCTGTCTGCTTCACACAGACACACGTGCACACACGCAGCACATTTCCCAGTCTGTAGCTGTTAGCATCATGGGTCTGGGCTCCGTTCCAGCTCTGCTGCAATTGATTAATAGTGGCTTTAATTCCGCAGAATGCTGAGTGCAGACTCGGCAACTGTGCGTCTTGAAACATGCTCCTTCCAGCCTCATCATCGGGATGTGTGTTTTGGAGAAGTTAATGAATAAGTCATTAGGAGGTGACTGTGATTGATGCGTTAGAAACAAACAAGCAGCTACTGCTGCCGCTATCAGTGAGGAGGCGAGACGGCAACCTGCAGGTGAATGGATGCAGACGTGTCAGCATATGTGCCCCGTCTCCCCCCCCACTGCTCGTATGTGGTCTGCTAGTTCAACATCCGTCTCTTCCTCAGCGATGTAGACGTCTCACTGATATTTCTTTCACTTCTTGAAGTTAAGAAAAAGTCACCTGTCTTGTCACTTTCAAGAGTCCATTGTCCAATTAAGATATAAAAGGCAGCAGGCTGTCCTACTCACTCAGCTGGCTGAAGAGCCCCATAACAGCCAACAGGTATTTTAAAGCTAGCATCTAAATGACCCTTTTTGATGCACTCTCCTGTGGCTGAGGATGCAAAATCCTCTGTCTCGTCACCGTGGTAACTAAGAATATGATAGAAAAGCTTGGTGCCGATTTAACACACCGAATGACTGTCAAACTGGGTGACAGAGCGCAACCGTGTCCTTTGTCCAACTCTAGCTGCTCACTAGCAGCTAGCTCAAACTTCAGTTTCAGGTTATTAATGACAGGACAAAGACTATAATGAGCTCTTCAGAGGGAGAGAGTGTTAAAACCGAGGTGGATAGTTTTATAATTAATATTCTTTGAAAAGGAAAAATAACATATAGGCTCTAAAAAAAGATGCATCATCTATCACTGCTTGGTGATTGGTCCCTCCCTCCCTGTGCATACTCCACACTTTCTGTGCACCAGCCTGTCTTAAATCATTGACTGCATATAGAGCTGGACGACATGACAGCTGCTGGATGGGATCCAGCTACAAACCAAAAAGTTTTCCAAAGATGATTTTTGGCTTGTAGCTATAGTTTTTTCTTTTTACACTGACGTGTGTTTAAATGTACACATTAGTTATTTAACTTTCAAAATCAACAAGTGATGCTGCAGTCAGCAATTAACGGAGCAGCCAAGCAATGCAAAACAAATGATGGAGGCATAGCTCGATGTAGAACTGTGAGAAAAAGCAGCTACACCTCCAGCTACAGGATGGTGGGCGGGCAGAGTTGGAACCATGTCGTCAAACTGTGTGTATACAGTCTATGCACTAAGCATTTGTTGACATCTTTAGCTTGTTTTTGCATGGTACTGATACATAATGCTAACATGCTACCTGCCAGCTGTGAGTACCTCCCTCTGTGCAGCTGTGAACGCTGATCCAATGCAGATGTCTGTGTAGAGGTCCTGCCTTTAGATCACATCCAGCTACACTCCTCTAATATCCTGCCTCATGCCAAAGTAATGGTGCACACACACACACACAGAAACCTGACAGCCAACAATCGGTGCAAAGAGTTGCCTTCATCAAAGTCTTACTGAGCCTGCTGCACATTACATTTTTCCACATTTCAGCGCTCCTTTCTGTGTCTTCACATTTGACAGCGTGGAAAAAAACCTCCGTGGTAAAGCTGAAATCTTTACTACCCAAGTTCTTCGAGTGGTTGTGCCGCTCTTTGGGGCAGGGTGCTAAAGGGGAACATGCATACTTTATCACCTCAGCCACCTCCTCAGTTTAGATCTGACTCTGGTCACATGTCTGTGGCTCACTGAACTGCACAGGAGCTGAAGACACAGCTTGTGTGTGTTTGTGTACGCATGAAGAAAAAAAAACACACACCTCCACTCAGTGTCACGCTGCACGCTGTCCTATTGCATGTGTCTATTCAACAACATTTTGGTGATTTAGAACACCCAATAGACTGCAGGAGGAGAGAAACCCTTCTAGAAACATGTCTGTAGTAATGCAAACTCAACACTTTGCCATCCCTAGGCTACAATACAGCAGAGAAAGGTAATAAGCTGCTCTAAAGACGAGAATTCATGCAGAGACAAGCTGTTGAAACGGCTCTAAGTTGCATTAGCAGCCGAGCCTTCAGCCAAACAGTTTCAAATGAATAACTGCTGTGTAAAACATAAACTCATAGAATCCTGCCCAGGCTTTTTAAAGTGCCCTATAAAGAAAAGAGAGAGCACTGCAGTCATTACAGATGATGATTATGTTTAATATACTTGAAGATTTTAAAGGTTTGGCGGTTGAGATTTCCTAAACAAATCCCTGCAGCACGCGCCGCTGTGGCTCTAACTCGTGTCCCGTGAGGCCTGACTGCTAATCTCAGCACAGATTGTGGTTGTACTGGGCAGCTTCCAGATGTAACTGTGAGCGGAGCTGGCCAAGTGTGAAATAAGCATTGTGGGAAATGTGCCTGCAGAGAACATTTTCTGAATGATAAAGGTTTATTTAAAAATACATTTAAAACATAGAATCATTATTGGATGACTTTCAGTGTTACACATGCACATATTAATCATTACTCTGCGATATTGACATGGTGCTGAATATTATTATTAACTCGAGTTTACAGTGGGAGAACATTATGTATACATTGTGTGCATATTTGGACTCATGTGTGTAAAGATCATCATGATCGAACTAATTCACAAATGTAATAGCTGCTAATTTTAATGCTAAATATAGCATTTGTTTAAAATAAGTATATTAAGATAACTTTTATTTAACTCATCAATCACTTGTGTAGTTGTCATCTGCCATCTTGCAGTACTAGTTAACAGGCTAACAGCAAATATTAGCTTTGTAGCACCCCATTGTTGGCTGCTGAATATGGGAAGCTAGCCTTTACAGAGCTGCCAACTTTTCAAAAAAAACCTTGGAGTGAGATTCTGTAGGATGTGACAGTTTTGTTCCCCGCACGCAGCCACATATGCGCTGTACTCATGTTGTGCCATGCGTTCTGGGGGTTTGTGGGGCCAAAACCCATTGACACAGGCAGCCTATACTGGAGATGGACATTATTATATTCTGCTTGGTTTGTACTAGAAACTTTCCACCGCGGTTGTCTCCTTGGAGCTCGGAACTGATCCAATGGGACTGATTGGGTATGGTAGGATATGCAGTGAATACTAGCGAGGGGTTGAAGTTTGTCAGTAAATAAAGCATTAAAGCCCTGACACACACACACTGCATCCAGAAGGCCTTGAGGTTAAGGTACAGTACATACTACATAATGATAAAAGCAAAGCCCACAGATTGGATTAAAGATAAAACAGCAGCCCTTGTGCTCTCAGAGAACCTTCCTTCTTGATCTGAAGCCTCTCTGCTTTGAAGAGTGTTGCTGAGCCTTCTCTGCTCATCAGGAAAGTATCACCATGCAGGCTGAACTCACTGTGGACTATTTAATTACAGCACTTGTCTAAGAGGGAGAGCCATGGCTCTGCAGCCCAGTGGAGATCCAGGGTGACTTTCAGGCCTCTGCAGAGAGCCGAGGACCCCGGCTGCTGAGCTCCAAGCTGCACCATCACAACATGACTGTATCGATAAATATAAAAAAAAATCTCCTAAATGTTCTGTCAGTGCTCCGGGGTGTTTGCAAGAGTCTGCAATCAATTTTTGTCCAGCACAGCCACCCAAGCTAAATAGGTGTTAATTTAACAATATGTGCTTAACGCATGCATCACATAAAGGAGCCGGTGAGTCAGCGTGCACGAGCCTGGCTCGGCCCCAGGCCTGCAACTGTCGGCACAAATCAGAAAGTCTAATCAGAGGTGAGTAATAAGCTAAAGAGCAGAGATCCAAAATATTGTGACATCATGTCACAGAAATTAGCCGAGAATAAACATGCAACACAAAAACAGGCTGATCACCTGATCCTTCTGTGTTTCAGGCTGAGCAGGGAGGAGTGAGGAGCTGCTTCTTCTCCTCCTCCTCCTCCTCCTCCTCCTGCTGCTGCTGGTCTGATTTACATGTTTGCCACCTCCTGACATGACCAGGCCCCAGCAGCCCGGTTTGATTCAGCTTTGTATTTCCCCTGATCATTGAGCGGCTCCTGATCTCACCTCTGTACCTCACATGTTATTTATGTTTCCTTTTCCTCCCTGGCTCAACAAGCTGTACCTGCACTCGTCCTCCTCTTCTGCCAAGGAAAGCTTCTTTATGGGGCTCACAGGGAATTATTCACAGTCTCCTCAGGGCTCTGACAAGGTCGTGGGCTCTCTGTCTCCCCTCTCTCTTGGCTTCTGTTCTGAACCATAATTGATTAGGTTAAGCAGTGAGAGAGGGAAGGTCATGCCTGCAGCGGGTTATCTGGAGCGCTCGACAGCACGCGTGGCCACAGACACATGCTCTCCATCACCTGGAGACAGCCGCAGCGTGGACAGACTGAACCACACCTTCTGAACTCAGCTCAGATTTCACAGCACAGAGGGACCTGTACCCATCTGTAATGAAAATGTGTACGTTTTAAATAATGCAGACATCAGGGATCATGTCAGAACATCCGGTCACACGTTAGCGCACAGAGGAAATCTCAGAGTAAATCCTAACAGGAGCAGGAAGTGCTGGCAGGAGAGAGGCGCGGCGCTCAGTCTGTGCAGCTCGGCTGCTTCTGAATCAGCTTCATTAGTCAGCCTGGAATTGTTCTTGAAGGATATAAAACTCAGCGACTTGACACAGACAGGCATGATGAGGCTACAGTCAGATCCGAGGGAGGATCTCTCTCTCTTCCTGCCCTGGAATCAGTCAGCTAACACACAGCACGTCCAGCAGAAGCAGCAGCTGCTGGCTGAGGCTCATACCATTCAGAAAACCAAAGAACTGACGAAGCTCTAAGTGTGAATTCAGGTTTTCACTGAGTTAAAAAAAAATTAAAATTACTTTTTTAACCCCCTGTAGGGAAATTAGGTTGTAGTACAAGCAACATACATCAGCTCTGACAGTCACAGAGGAGTTAAAGAGTCTTCGGCAGGAATGAGTTCCTGCACCATTCCCCCGAGCAGCAGGGCTGCAGGAGTCCTTCTCAGTTTGTCCATAGGTTTATGGAGGGGGGGGGGGGGCTGTCCATGATTGTCAGCAGTTTCCTGACTTCCTCCTCCAGGTTGGCAAGTTTCAATCCAACAACAGACCTCGTCTTTTTAATGAGTTAGTCCAGTCTGTTGGTGAAGCTGATCCTCGCCATGACAGGCTGGTTGAACATGTGGAGCATCCTGCTGAAGGAGTCTCCTCAGGAAGTACAGTCCACTCATGCCCTTCTCGTAAACGGCCTCGGAAACCTCCAGGAACTGAAGATGTGACTAATTAACAGTGGCGTCATTCATTCGTTCATCCTCGTGCCGGATCGGCTCCTTTATTTATTCACACCGTGCACCAACACGGGTCATAAAGCTAGCCCCTCTGGTTGCTTCAGATTCCCCTGTTGTGCAGACAAGAAGAGTGAAGCCACAGATTGGTCTGTGCTGTTAGACATCAACCATCTGACTTTACTCACAGGTTTTCTAACCCTTTGTTATTTTCCGTATGGCAGCTGCAAATTGCAAATTGAAAGCAGACAGAAGATTGATTCAGACACAAACAAGACGTTTCTCACTTAGCAGCAGCTGTATGCAGATATGTGTGCCTTCACATTAGCACTATGAGGCTGAATGAAAAGAGGAAAGTATCATCTCTGACAGAGAGGTGGCTGCAGACACAGTGCAAAGCAACAGCTGGATCGAACACTTCTGTATCATTTGAATTATTAATTGCTCATTCCTCTGGATGCAGCTGCTGTTTTGAATTTACTCTGACTGAGCAGGGATCAGCGTGACTCAGAGTCAAGATATATGAAATACAGTGTGAAGAGCTGCATGTGAATGAGCAGCAGAGCCCTGTTATCCCTATGCAGAGTGTGGCTGGGAGGGAGACAGGCCAGAGCGATGATGAGTCCATCCCCGGCGAATAAATTGGGGTTGACTTTGTGAGGGCCTTGAAGGAAGGGAAAGGGAATAGAATGAGAATGTGCCGCTGCCGCGCTGCAGGATCATATTCATGGGAGATGAGAGGCGATGGTAATGTTAGGTGAGGGACGCCGCAGAGCTTCGTGAAACCTTCGTGAGGGCGAAGGGGGCGGAGGACGACCCGGGCCGCCGGCGTCGCTGTCACGGAGGAAGGAGCTTCTTCTCATGGCAACGTCAAGCCCAGAAAACACAGTTTCATCAGCGACCCAAGAGGAGGGGACGACACAAAATAATACTGTGGGATCTTTATGCCATCATGTTATCTGCTCTAAATGCAAAACAGAAGCTCGACAAAAGACAGAAATAGCATGTAGCCCAGCGTTTGAACATTCTTAGAGAAGTCTTTTTTTCCTTGACAGCACATCACTGAAGGCTGCGCCACATTTTTATTCTTTTTTTTTTTTTTTTTTTTTTTTAAAAAGGGCAATGCCTGATTTGAATATTCATAAACAGCTCTTTCGGCAGACCTCTGTGTTTGAATGCATTAATAAAACACTGAATGTTTTTTTTAAGCGAACGCAGCAGTAAAAACAAACGTAATGAAAGTGTTCGGCTTTGTGAAGGAGGTCATTAAAATGTGAGGGAATTATGAATCCTTTCAGAGAAAAAGCTGATCATCTGATCACAGCGATGAAGTGCAGCAATTAAATTATTTAGATGTCCCACGGTGAGAAATGCTGCTAATTAGAATCAGACAACTTCAGCGTGATGAGATGCGCCAGCATCACACAGGTGCAATTGTCACTTTGTGTTGTTGAATAATGAAGGAGCTGATGGTTGTTTAAAGGGTTTGTTAAGACGTGTGCAGGAACGTCACGCTCGCTTTCTCAGAGGCCACATGTACAAGAAACAGCATCAACACCCACTGCAGTGCTTTACATCAGGCCTTCAGCAGCTGCATCATCATCAAAGTAACACAACGGAGCTGCTCCTAGGCTCCCCCTGTGTTCGGAAGGTGCAATGACATCATTGTAAATCCTTTCTCAATGATGTTATACATGTTTACACATCGAAGGATCGATGTCCACAGAAATGGTTGAGTATGTTTTAGGATACTATAAATAGGGAAACAAAAAAAAGTTAATACATCCCACCCCTCAAATGTGTCGCAGACAAAAGACAAGCATCGCAGAAGAATCGTGGAGATATCTTTTGGTAGCGGCTCTAAATCGGTGGTCTTACGTCTTCTCCTCCTCGCATGTTGACGTAAGTCGTAACCCGTGATCGCCTGCGATTCAGTTAATGGTCATCGTACAATTTGCATGGATCAAACTTGATGTCGTACCAGAGTTTATTAGATCCACGTCGCATAGTGTGTCATGCAATGGTCTTATAAGATCGCTAAAAATCGCACAGTGTAGAGAGGCAGGTAGGGGGTGGTGGGGGTACAGGCAGTGAAGCTTTGATCAGTAGTCTGAGGTTCATGTCCCCCTGGCACTGTGAGCTGTTTTGTTTTCACTCACACTAAGGTAAATATGTTAAAAACAAGGTAAGATGGGATGTAAGGATTATTGTTCACCTTAAAACACATGAATTCTTAATATTAAACACACACGTTTCTTTCTGCGAGTCGCCATTTTTGGTTACTATGGCGACTGGTCTCATTCCTATAAACACATAAAGATGCAACCAGAGAAATATGCACACATTCTGTTTTCAGGTACTGAAAGATCAACCTCATGATCTGTTTTCCCAGTGAGCACTGGCTGACATGTGCACTCCCCTTTGTGTTACATAGTGCTGATGCAGGTGCTGAGGACCTAGAGTCGCTTCTGATGATCTATACAAAAAAAAAAAATCTATACCAAAAAAAAGTGTCAGGCCACCTGAGTCCAGCTGCTCACCTTTACTCCATTTGTCCAAGGCCAAAGGTCTGCTGAGGCACAGCTTGATTGCTTCTTCAGTCTGTAGACAGCTTGACGTGTCACCTGACAGCAGTTCTCCCCATGCTCCGGCCTGGCAACAGCCTTCAAGTCAGTTCAGCACACTGCAGCTCTGCTTTTAGACTGCAACACCTGGAGCGGTTCACCAGCCTGCAAACACACAATTCTATAGGCATCAACATCTGTTGGGATCAGTGGGAGTGGAGGCAGCGCTGAGGACTCGTCTCCTGGATAGGATCCATTTTTACAGTATCTGGGTTATTTTGTGTGCATGTAAACACCACATCCAGGTTTGAGTTTAAAAAAAACATCAAGGCTCAGTTGTACATAGATGATCAGAAACCCTGATCATGCATTATACAGGAGCGCTCTATGATTTATGCAGACACACCATATGATCAAACCCAGGATACGACACAACAGTCTGCATGTACACATAAACACCATCAGTACGTTTAAATTCCAACACACTCGCTTTGATTGTTTTTTTTCTCTGTTAGAATATATTGTGTGATATATTGTTATTTGCAGCATCCTGTGACAGCTGTTTGTTTTTAGTGTTGTGAATATTGCATTAAATGTAGTTCAGGCTGCAGCTTTTTTGATGTGCAGAATCCTTTAAATTGACAAACACTTAAAAAACTAAGCAGAGGTTAAATTTCCTTAAGTTACAAAAAGATAAGTGAAGTAATTCTGTAGCTGGACAGGGTTAATCTTGACTTCTACAAGTGAACCAAACAATTATAATTGGCTTCATCTGAGCAGAGAGACTTTGTCAACCTACTGAAAAATCTGTCAGTGATACTTAAGACTTTAAGATTTATCTTGAGATAACAGGATCATTGTCAGACCTGCTAGTTTCTACTTCTTCCATTTAAAAACATTAATCTGTATTTATACAGCTCCTTTCATACAGTATCATCTGTAATCTGAGTGTTAGAAGCAATTCCATGCATATAAAGTAAAGAAAAGGTAATAAATGAGATTAAATATACCATAAAAAAAGATGAAAGTATCCACAAGTTGGTAAATGACCGGTCATAAATAGGTTTTAATTAAAAGCCAAGGTAAAGAGAAGGTCTGCCTTCCTGTGGCCCACTGGAAGCAGCGGAACTGACTTGACTGTTTACATCCTTTGTAATATCACAATTCATGCACCATAAGACGTGCTGCAGCCACTTTGAAGTCATTGTCAACAGTTAATGATCATCCTCAACAGGAAAACACAACATGAGGCCAGCTCAGTCTTTGAAAACAGAACATGTGCATGTGTTTCTCCAACGGGGACCCGCCGTGATGGTAGGTGGGGAAATAGACCACACAAAGGGAACAATTCTCGTTGCACAATGTGTGTAATATTATGGATTTGGATGTTAACCTATCCCCTTACCATGTTTTAAATGTTAAATCCATTTGTGATTCAGTCAACAGGAGGTGAAAACAAATCAGGTTGTGGTGTCAGGGGGACTCGAACCTTGGACTCCAGAGTCCCACATATTGTATTGTATGTGTGTAGCCCCACCATCCCCAACCCTACTTCCTCACCTGGACCTTTGAGGCTGTATGGGCCCCATGATTGGAAAATGTTGGGCAACACGATTAAATGTTCCATTAACAGAAACATAACATACTGTATGTAAGGAAATGCATACCTGACACACCCCTCGGGGATCAATAAAGTATCTATACATATTTTCCATTAGTATAAATGTTGTATCTGCTGGATATGTTATCAACCAAACGAGGAGTTTTTCGAAGATGATGTGTTGGATAAAATATGCAAAATAAAGTGCTACTTTGTGGAAAGCGTGCCTGGATGCTGCCTCCTCAAGGCTATATTTACATACAATGACTGCACCATTATAATAATAGAGGCTTCGCTTCCTCCATTAGTCTTTTGTCTGATCTTCTCTGAGCTACAATTTTAGGTGGAATAAGAAAAATAATAATTCAATTTACCCCATCAACGGCAATTAGAGCGCTCTGTTGATGAATCTGGGATTAAAAGGCTACGACAGGAGGTGTTCGCCCGCACATATCTGCCTTTGTCATATTTCAGAGCCTGCAGTGTTGCGCTTAATCCCGTCATGGTGCGTTTCCGAGTGTACAAGTGTGCCAGTATAGCAGAAGGGAGGAAAAAGGGGAGCACACAGCTTGTTACCCAGACACCAGGATGAGTGGCCGGCTGCACGGCGAGAAAGAGAAGCTCCCTACAGGGGAGTGATGGCGGTGTGCACATGGACAGCATGATGAATGAGGGAGGGAAGCTGCAAGAGGCCATAAATCAATATCTCCTCTGCTCTTCTCTCTTTTAAAGGTGGATACTCCCATACACATCTTCTTGTCCTGTCTTATTTTAAAGATGATGGAGGAACACCCTGAAGTAACACGCTGATATCCCTGAACAGATCCTCTGGGCAGCTGTTAGCCTTTCTGCATTCTGTTCCCTTTTGTGCACAACATCACATCGTTTCAGCAGAAGCAACCTAAACAACTGAAGTCATCGTCTGGGGCAGCGTTAGAGGACTGAACGCTCTCTGCTAAATGCATCGGTCAGACTCACTGAATGATTTATCAAATGCTTTGTAGAGCATTTTAGAGTTGTTGTGTCTCCTGAGTCTGAACCTGAGAGCCTGCATCCCATCCACCACTCACTGCTCCTCCGTACAATAACACCGCTGAACAAACACACCTTTTAGGACCTTCATTATCTATACACTGCAATAGATACATTTAGAGAGCAGGATGAAAATAACGCCCTCTGCATGTTCTCATAAAGACGCTATTAAATGCAGCTCACCTTCATCTGGATCATCCACATATGAATGTAGCATAGCGGTGGGTGTTTTTAATCTTATGCACATCATAGCAATTTAAATTAAAAGTCAAAATGACCTGCAGTGTCGTTAACCTTCCCAAACAGCGAGTGAAAGACAGAAAACAATGACTCGATTCAAAAGTAAACAAACCTGCACTCTTGAATCGAGTCTCTGGGTTAAAAGTCCTGTGTCTGTCTGGTGGATCTGTCTGTGGCCTTTGCAAGCCAGATACAGAGCTTATATTGTGAAAGGAGTATCATCTTCTGCCGTGGATCAGCGTAGCTGTAGCTGGCTATGACAAAAATGTAGCTGCAAGCGTAAGATTCTCTCTCCTTCTATCCCTTACTCCATTGCTCCCCCTCTCCTCCGCTCACTTAATAGAAAGCACCTCCCTCACCAATCAGCTGTCGCTTTCCATCCCTCTCCTGACCAATCGCAGCGTAGCACGAAATTTAAAAGTCTCCATCTCCTCTCCAGCTTTGTTCTGATTGAACCCGGCAACCCTCCTCCACCCCAAGCACCACCAGATCCACGCCAGTTCAGGCCTCCTATCTCCATCTCTCCACCACCACCAGGTCTAGACCCCGGGGGGATCTTCTGATCCAGCTGCCTCTTCTCTTGTGTTTTCCCCCCTTTTCGGATGTGGTCTTCACGACGGCGTCTAGGACGCCGATGCACATTCAAAACTTTGTACTTAATAAATCTTTTTCATTCAGTTCGCTGAGTCTCTCATGATTGAACTACATTCGTCTTCAGCTTGTTGTGACGACAGGCACTGAAAGAGTTAAGTTGCCTGTGCAGGGTTGTGAGCTCACAGGCTGATTGATTGACAGCTTCTTAACAGGAGGTAAAGCTCAGGTGGGCATCCTTTTCATCTGAGCTTCAGTGAAACCTTTCAAACAGATGGATCCTCTTCCTGTGCTTATTGTGCATGAACCCACACACCTATTGTGTTAATCAGTCTGTGCATCGATCTTAGAGGCACTTTCTAATACAAACACTGCCTCAGCGCCTCAGATTAAACCAATACTTTTATATTTATGATACTTTAGTTTTAATTTAAGATGCATTCTGCTGCTCTGAAGACATGTGGCCAGGCCAGCCCTGTTTCACTGAGCAGACATTTACTTTGTTGCTTCCTCCATTATTGACTTGTGTGTATCAGGACTTCCCATGAGTATTGAGCAAACAGAGTGGCCTGCAGAGAGCTGTCTCTCATCATCCCGTGGCTCTTTACTCTCCTTGACAGCATCTACGGGCAAACATTTGACTTGAGATAAGTCTCACATTACTAGGAGATCTAAATTTGTCGGCAGAGACGGCACAGCCATCTTCTTCATTTGGGGACTGAAATTGAGCTGAAACACTCGAGCATTGCCGGCTGAGTGATCACTCTTTACTTTTGTAGTCTTTGTGTATATGCTGCTCCTGTAAAGACACCAACATAAGTGACATTCTTTCCCTCTATTATTATTATTATACGTGCTTGAGTGATTCAAACTTCGATACAGAAATAATCCAAATGTTGGCATGTGAAGGATAAATGATCAGCCAAGCAGAACTATTTTTACCACACCTGCACACTGCAGATTTCAGCCCGGCTCTCAGTGGAGAGAGTCATCTCAGTGAAACTCAAAAGGGACAAAAATAAAAGTTGCGGTTTGCACTAAAGCAGAGAGTCACTGGAGCGGGACAAAACACACACACAAGGTCCAAAATGTTAATGAAGCCCAAGGTTGTTCAGGGAAGGAAAGTTTAGCTTCTGACAAGCCTTAATGTCTTACTAATATGAATCTGACATGAATAATAACTTCACTTCGGTGGAATAAGCAGGGTCCTAAAAAATTCAAAAATGCCCACAACAGATTCACTTTAACAAAGTATCAACATTCATTGATATCTTAGTTAAAAGCAACTTTTCTTTCAGCTGTTTTTATCTAACTCTTTAAAGGTTCTGCTTTCTGGTTCTAAATGTGCAAAAAGGAAAGAATATATGAGGCATGAAGTTTGTCTGAGCCAGCCTTTCAGAACACCAACAAAATAAGCTTGTTCAGATCTAGCATGAACTGCAGCGAGAGGCTGGACCAGATCCAGAACAGAGGTAATGCAGATTTTAACTCACACTTGGCCCAAATCACTGTAAAGGAGTCTGCCTCTGGTCCAGAGCTGGCTAAGTGCTGGTCCAGATGAAAAAAACTGAGCTGTGCTAAAAGACACTAAAACCCCAGCCTGTTGTTTGGATCTGGACAAGAATGTATATGAGGGATCTGGGCCCGCTCAGGACCTCACTGTCTGGTACTAGGACTGTGGATTTAAGTTTCTCTGTTAACCAAGGCCACATGAGAGTGAGTGAGGCTGGGGACACACCACACAACTCAACGTCAAAACAGATTTTGAAAAGACTAGGAGGACACACTAACAGACTGACACCAGCAGATTGTTATGATGATGGGGTCACACACTTAACCACTGCTCCTGATGAGGGATCACAGACTACAGGAATTATCAAGCTAAAAACCACTGAACGCAGCAAACATACCAGCTGGTGGCAGTAAAACAGCAATTTGTTGTTTGCTAACGAACTCAAGGAAGAAGGAAAAGAACGAAGAAGAGGTAAACAAACAGTGACGACAGTCAGCTCACTGCTGCTGCTGTCTGTGCAGCTATCTGGGCAGCAGTGGCTCAGTGGTAGAACAGGGTTGTCCAATAACTGGAAGGTTGGTGGTTCGATCCCAACTCCTCCCTAGTCACTGTTGTGTGTCCTTGGGCAAGGCACTTTACCCGCATAGCCTCCAGTGTACTCACTGGTGTATGGTGCTCTTTGCTGGGCTGCCTTAAGCAATTTCCCCATTGTGGGCCTAATAAAGGTTTCTTAATTAATTTAATTTAATTTAATCTGCTTGGAAAAACACCAAAGAAGAGAAAACGGGTTTGGATCAAGTCATGGTCAAGGAGTCCATCATTGTTTTGATACTTCCCACCATCTGACGCTATTTCCTGTGTCTCACCCTCTCTTTTTTTATTGGCTGCTGGCAACACTTGTTAGCAGTAGAGTCAGCAGAAGGACAGCGACTGAGGTCGGGTCTGCTCCCCTCACACACTAACAGATTTTGGAATTGGAGATTTTGTGTCTCCAGCTTTAAAAGAGCACATCAGGTGAATATACTGTTCTGATCTCAGCTAATTGTCTGTAAACCTTATAAAGAAACTCTGAACATAAAGTGCTAAAACCTTTAAGGCTAGGCCCAAGAGTAAGTAAGACCTGTGCGTTTATATGTGCTAAATTTAGCACATTTATGGAAGTGACAGCTTTTCTGCATCACTTGCTAGACGACAAAAATCTGAATTCCAGCAGTATTCTCTGGCTTCAGCAGTAGATGTGAATGGTTGTGTGTCTCTGTGTGTGTCGTTGTCCCTGTCATGGAGCGGTGATGTATCCAGGGTGTACCACCGCCTTTCGTCCGATTCCAGAACAGCAGGAGGTACACTTGAGCTTCACAGCAATCAATACACGAATCAGTGAGCTACTTCCATCAGCTGCCTGACATCAAAGACACTGACTGTCGGGAGCTTCACGTGATGCAAACTGTGCTGAGAGAAATGCATGAAAACAAAGAGCGACGAGGAGCGATGTGTTCAAACAGCCTTCCATCAGTGTGTGTGTGTGTGTGTGTGTGTGTGTGTATATTTTGTGACATCAGTATTCTGACATCCTCCTGTCTGTGTGTTTTTTTTGGGGGGGGACGATTCAGTGAGAGTGCAGCAAGAGTTGGATATTTGGTTTGGCCCAAGCGGCTCTGTAAATCTAATCCCCCTGGGGGACTCAGATTATTTTTCAGCATAATAACCTGCAGCTCTGAGGATAACTCTTCACCTTCACAGCAGGCTCGTGCCTCCTCTCTTTCTCTTCTGAATAAAGCGATCGCTCGGAGAATTTCAACGCGACGCTTCCCAATTGTCAATCAATGTTATGCACAACAGAACCAAACACTGCTCTAATTGCGTTTGTATAAGATCTGTTTGGTATTACATTGGCAAACAGCACTGAACCACCCACTTCCACTTCACTGAACAAGAAAATAGGGCCTCTGTCATGCTGGCAGGGGGAGGATAAATCTGCCACTCCTTGGGAACCATCACACCTCTATTGGACTGCAAATGTTACCACAAGTGCAAATATCAAAAGGAGCATTTTTATGACTAATAACTACTGTGAAAGAGCTGTTAGCTGAAACAACTGTCATAATATTCACCGTATGTTCACATACACACCATGCTGCAGTGGAGGAAGGCGAGTCGTTTTCTAAGCGGCATAAATGGAGCTGTCAAAGAACGGGTGATATTTCAGACCCTGTGTGCAAAGCATCTAGGACTATACGACACGTCTTACGACCTCAGGAGGTCAGTAACATATAAGACACCTCACTGAGTCATGAATAATCATTTACTGTAAAATAAAACAATAAAAAAAAATGTGAAGCTACCTGAGGGGATGCCAGATGAAAAAGAGTTTCCGACAATTATACACCCGACTATCAGACTGAGACTTTCAAACCCCTCTTTAAAAAAAAAAAAACAGTGAAATGAGACTTTACATAACCAAACAAAAGAGAACGGTCCCTGAACGCAGCAGAAGGAGGCTGATATTTGCCTTGTGTCGGCCTCAAAAACCACGAATGCGGTGCATGCAAACGTCAAAGAAAAATGGACCGTTCACTTATCGTCTTCACAGGAGCTACATTTGTGAAGCGACAACTCTTCAACAATGCATCGCCACAAAGGATGAAATCAAAAAGGGACACCAGAGACGCTTCAGGCTGAATTACCAACTGCTGCAACTTTGAAAAAAATATTCTTGACACACGTGGACGTAAAATTCATTTCACTTGGTTAGAAACATTGTTTTTAACATTAAGGTGCAGCTTTTCCTTTGCTGTGATAACAGCTATGACTAATCAGACGAGCTTGCTGAGTGGCAGTGCTGCGTTCATAACTGTGCTCCTTTACTAGGACTTTTGCTAAATGACATTTCTCTTGTTTTCTGCAGTTATTACAGAGGCAGCCATGATAATGAGCCCTTTGTTCCTTAAAACAATGACCCTTTTAGATGATTTCTCTTTCTACTTAATACATGTAAATGTCTAAATGACTGCGACCGAGGCCGGGTCTGCTCCCCACGAACAGATTTCGGTACCAACTACACATGACGATGAAGTCTCTCCTAATGAAGGCAGCCATGTTGCTGGGTGTGTTTTGGTGGGGAAGTGACATCTTTGCAGAGCCTCTACAGCAGCAGGTAGCATTGTTAAACACATTGTGCAACATAGGAGTTAGCATGCTAACCTACCTGGAATCAATCATCCATTAGTGTTGGTGTGCTCCAGTCCACGTGGGGGCGTCAGAATGAAGGTTCAAACAGGAAGAGGAAGGTTCCACAGTTCATATAGTGGGAGGGGAGCGGAGCGTACCACCTTGGAAAAAGTACACAGGGGGAACCAACTGTTGTAAAATGATGTATTTCTCACCTGTGTTCTGGTTACATAGTTTAATTGATTGTGAGGACATGGTTCTCCAATGTTGCCATTAAGTGGCTCCAGCACCTCTGTGCTATTTAACTGATATAACACTAATAAATGTACAAACTCTTTTTGTTTTTTTAGAGACAGTATGTTTTATGTCAGCGTTGCTGCTTTGCATGAACGCAGATTTGGGAAAAAAAAACAACAACAAAGCCGAGAGCTGCTTGACTGTGAACAAATGTGTGAATCATGCCTTCTGCAAATATAACAAAACTCTTCTCATTCAGCTTGAAAACATCTTGAGCCACATGTATTAAGCAGCGTCGTTGGGACGAAGCTGATAAAGTGTGCTGAATTTAAATGTGCTTTCCACTTATTTGGAATTCACTGATGTGCTGTGAAATTATGCAAACTGTTAAAACACGGCGTTATGATTGCTAATATGTGCGGGTTAATGGATTTCTGGACTCTGGTGGCTTATGTTCAGTGGTGCTGCGGCAAAGTGGTTTAAAGTGTGTTTAAACTACGCAGGCACCCCCACCCCCCCTTTTTTTGAGAAAACAATTAATCACACTGGAGTCCTTTTGTTTCAATATTGCAATTAAGGAAACAAATACAAACTAATAATTAGCAACATAAACAACATCAAATTCGATAAAGCAAGCCGTCACATCCAGCTGTTTTCTATCTAACAGTGGTCAGACCGATGGTGTGTTTGTGAATGTTGGTGTGAGGTTAGATATAAAACACAGATGAATTGTTGGTTAATACAAAGCAGACTTATAGAAATCCTCTTGCAGGTCTGTATGTGCTATAAGAGTCTCAGCAGGGTAGTTCTAAACTCCTGCAGTTCCCTCCTTGGCCACTGGAGGCTGGCTACAAAAATGAGTTGCCACAGACAGACATATAAAACTGTATGTTAACAGAATTTAGCCTCCGTAGATGGTTTGTCTTCAAGGTATATTCCCAACTATGGCCGCCTGCCTACACTGGCTCTGGTCAGCTGACCAATGTCGCTATTACAGCACATGCTGTTGCTATTTTTAATTTAATTGCCACAAAGAGATTCAACTTTTTTCAGTCGTAGTCCACTCGAGAGACCCCTTCATAATAACCTGCTGAACATACAATAGTGCAAATTATGCCCATATTTAGAGAGTTTTTTGTCATTTGGATCAGTTTTCATCACTTTTAACCCCTCTGTAGAAGCAGGTATGACATCACAGATGACTCGTCTATCTTCATTTATAGTTTATGGCTAGTTGTGTACTCAAAGGAAGTAATAATAGCAACATTAGACCTTGATGATTCCCTGATGGTAGCTAATCAATACAAACACTAAGCCTACTGATGGCGGCTTCCACTCAGCAACAGCGGTATATAAAGATACATTCACCATCTGCAGTGACCTTTACCATGTTCACAGGTCTGAAAGTGGGTCATTTGGTCTTTCTGCTAACAAGCACAAGTGAGAAGTGTCCATTGTTTCACACTCAACATCATAAATACACTTTTTACTCACAGTGCGACTGCACGCACAAAAAAACAGAAGAACAAGACTTCACCTTTATGTGTGTTTGACTGACATGATTTATTTATTCATCCATAAAAATCACTGTTTGGCAGATCTTAACTTTGTAATTAAAGCAGATGATTTTACATTATGGCAGTGATGACATGTGAGCATCACTGAAGAGAAAGACAAGTCTTTGTGTTCAAAGGATGCTTCATTTTAATCAGTGTATGGTGAGTGGAGGGAGGCACTGGTGGGTAACTTAAAGCCGGGCTTTGTCGGATTACAGTGAGCCTCACGGCTAATGGAGCAGCGAGGAGTTCAGGTGAGACTTCATCAGACTATAAGCCTTTCATTACATGTTCCAAAAAAGGCCTGTACACAGAGCAGCCTCTTCATCAGGGGCTGCAGGCTTCTCCTCCTCCTCCTTCTCCTTCTTCTATCCAAGAAGAGACAGGACAATGTGTGTATAGTTGTCAAAACTAACACCCACACAGGCCACCTGCTCTCGGCTGCTTGGCCAGTCTTTCAAGTCCTCAGCCGCCTCCGGTGTTCAGAAAAAACAAGAAGGTGTGAGGGATGTGAGGCTCGCTTGGACCGCTGCACGCAGAGACAGGCAGAATAAAAAGCGGCTCATGGAGTGTACAGTGAATAACCTGCTGTCCATCCAACCTGGACTGAATCTCACTCAGTGATCAATCTGTCTGTAATTTAATTTGGACGTTAACGGCTCCCAGATGAGGAATTTCCACTGACTTTGATGATCTTCCTGCTAAATATCTCAGCTTCTACTGAGTTAATTAGCAAAAACACTTGGAAAATATGACGTCCTAATGACTCCTGCAACGTTTAATTCAGACATAACAGTCCTCAGAATCATCTTTAATGACGCTGGTGATACCTCAACATGTCCTCCTGTAGTACTGCAGACGTCCTGTTGCTACCTCATGCTCTGCTCTAAAGTCTCATGGTAACATGCAGAGCATAAAATGACACTGTTGTTAGGTCCAGCATGAGCCACACCAGAATGTGAATTGGATTCATGTTAGAGTCTGCTGGCGTTAGCGTGGTATATCAGCTGTTGTCAGAATGTTGTTTACATCGAGTGCTTATGTTGCCGTGCTGGATGTGCTACACATAGTCGCATTTATCATTAAGCACTAAAGCACATCATGTTTCCTTCCTCTGCCGGCCCATTATTATGTTTGTTTCAGTGCACCATGTGTGCAAACATAAAAAAGCCAGAGGCTGCATCCACAAGGAAAGGATGCACAAATAAATGCAGATTATTGTTTAACGTGAGAAAGCATCTCACTATCTTCTCCTTTGTGTTTATTAACCTACAAGATGCTGAAATTAAACATCAAGCTGTGATTAACCCTGCAGTAGGGAAGGTTCTGGAGCAAGCAGGCCTACAAAGACCTAGTTGTGGGATGCTTAGTCGGGTTCTGTTGCTGCTAACTTCCCACCAGCTAACTGAGCGTGATGGTCTGTATGCCTGGTCTCAAGTAAGAAAGAAAGTCAACAGTGTGTTCTCATGTTTAAACTGTGGTGGCTACAAATGCTAACACTGCAGCTAACAGGAGGGTTCTGTTGTTTCAAACCAGTCACCATCTAAAGGACAAGGCGTGACAGTGGACAGTCTTTGACTAGTGACCATAAGAGACTCACCACTTCATCCAAAGTCCTCGTATCTCTTCTAGCTTGGTAGTCATTGTCGAAGCCATCAGTGCTGGTTAGTTAATGCCAGCTACTGTCAGACTTCCACAATATCCAACCCAGTGATGTCATCACCTCTGTAAGGACACAAGCTGGCATGGAATAACAGTACCAGTGCCATCTTCATCATTACAAAATTAACGCTAGAGACAATCAGTCTGACAAACTTTGTTTTCTGGCAGCAGGATTTTAAAAGCTGCTTTACATTCCTGATATATACTAAGCTGGTGTTCAAAATGCAAATGTTGAGTCATTTTAGTGAAATATTTTCCATTTATGTACATCGGAGGAGGAACGGCGTCGTACGTTAGGCTCCGAATTGAAAGTAAAAACTGAAAAAGTCAAGCTGCTGTTCTAAGGTAGAAGGAAAAAAGTGAATTAAATCCCCCCCAAAAATGTTTTTTTCATAAAGCCTATGTGTCTGTGAGGAGGCCTATGAATAAATGTATACTAAAACAACAGCTGTATGTGGCTCGCCGTGTAATGGGAAAGCACATTATCCTGAAAACTTCAAGACTTTTCCCCTGCTGGAAATACTCCTCCAAATCTCCAGCCCGTTCAGTCTGCAGCCGGCCGCTCACCTCTGACATCTTAATCAAAGGTGGAGGTATTACTCAGAGAGGGGTGGGGGAATAAACGCTGGGGACACGTTAGCAAATCCCTGCTTTAAGAGTCATCGCTCATGACAACATCCCAGAGTTTTTGAAGTTTCCGGCGATAAATGTAGCTTGAAATTGCAGCGCTGTTTTTTTATACCCCCCCCCCCCCCAGATGGAACCAGTGTTTGAAAATCAGCAACCGTGAAAGCAGACACAGACATATTCTCCAGTAATGACTGGCAGGCTTTATGACTTATTGTTGTGTTTTCACAACAGAGGGCATTTTTTTATTTTTTCCTTATGAGCAGACGTGGATTTCTGCTCCTGTTCGGATGTCACGATTCCGCCTGATAGTTTCCAGAGTGCGGCACATGATGCACAGACACATGACATTCATTATATTGCACACCGGATCAATGAGTATAACCTGTGTGCTCACAGCCCCCCCTGGGTGCCATGCTAATGCATGGATGGTTTACAGTGTGCTGTCTGTTTTAGAGGCCTCTCCATGCTCTGTTCACATGACTGACTTTAACACCATTCTAATGAGCAGAGCTGATTTATCGACTGTGAATACACACACGATTACACATGCATGCAAGAGACTTCAAGCTACAGGCTGGTAATTGGCCTGAGGTCTAAACACTCCTCATCCTTCCAGGAGTTAAATAAAAAAAAAAAGAACCCCCCCCCATCCCGCAGGACTTTCAAGAGCACCAGAAGAGCATATGCCCTCCCCCATCAAAGCCATCAATAACCATAATGTTCACCCAGACATTTATGTTACAGTTAGCAGGATGAGGGATGAGGTGTTTAAGTCAGAGGGCAACCTTTGTGCAAACTAGTTCTGAAAAGGTCCTGTCCAGGTTTCCTGATTGTGTTAGAACACATGAAGAGATGAGCAGCCATCACATCAGTGATGTTATGAGTAAATTTATGCTCCTCAAATATACATTTTTCAGGTTTTTTTGTAGAGAAAACACAAAAATGATTTTGTAATAATTCTGGTTTTAAAGTCTGAACTCGACTTTCAGCTGCTCAGCTGCCTCTTACTAAAATAAATCAATTATTAATTGACCATCTTTGATCATGAGGTTTTTTATATGTTATGCATTTTAATTAAAAAAAAAATTAATTTATGAATAATTCGCTATTCTGGATATGATTTGTTGTTATTCCAAACTTTTTTTTAAAGTATTTAAAAAAAAACATTTATACTACATTCATCTGACTTCCACACATTAATTCATAATCAGTAAAAATTCATGCATAACTGTGAAGATTGAACATTGAAGATCTACACAGGCTGTGAGATAATTAATGTGAATAACACAGTATGTAAAAAAGCCTAAATGTACGTTTCCATCGATTAATCTTCAGAAAGTCTGAGCACTGAATAAAGCATGACACGGGATGAAAACGGGCTGTTAATAACACCACACTCATTTTGCAGCATTATTATACAGTGAAAAGTACTTCTCGCATACTTTATTATGAAATTTGCATTTTTCTTCACTCTAAACTTCACTCGCAATAAAGGTAGAATATTTTATCCTGTAAAATACAAATGTTTTGGTTCAGGATTTTGAATACATTTACAGAATATTCTCACCTCACTGAACAGAAACTGCAGCTGGATGTTGGCTGCTGCATCTTAGAATGAAACTTGCAGCAGTTCAGCACAAAATCTTTTTAAAAATTGATCAAATCAAAGGCTGAGAAACTGTGAGATGCCTTCAACATTAAAAATGGAGCTTTTCATGGTTCACCCTCTGAATGGATGCATTAAGCTCCAACTCAACCTGGTGGTTTTGGTGCCAAAACGCCACAAACATGCACTCAAACTTGTGTGGAATAATGTTGCATCATGCAGCCAAACCCTGTCTGGTCTCTAATCCAAAACGTTTACACACACACACTACAGAATATTATCAGGATTATTGTGTCAGAGGGAGCCGCTCACATCTCGTGGAGAAGGAGATTATTCTGAAGTGAGAGAAAATCTGTGAGATAAAACATCTGAAGAGACACCAAACACAGATTATTTATTCTTCAGTGAGGTCTGGAAGTGAGATTGTATCTGTCAACAGTGACAGCTAACATTATAGCCTCAAGGGCCAGGATGTTTACTGTTGCCTAGCAACATCGTCAGCTGCTTTGTCTCCTGGTAGACTTGTTAATTCTTTATTGTTAAAGTTGATCTAATAATAAAGTCAGATCTGTAACTTTAGCACCAAACAAGAAGGGATTAGTTCTCTGATGAATTAGCACAGCTATGAGATGACAAAACTTCATTTGAATATGCCGCCTCAGAAGTAAAAACACATTTTTCTGTGAAGAAAGTGCGACATGAAGAAGTGCTGTTAATGAAAATGAAACACTCACAAATCTGTCTTTGATTGTCAGCTGTTTCTATGTCACTTAGGCCCCGTTCACACTGGAGAAAGTCAATCCAGCTAGAGTGGGATTGAATCCAGATAGCCTTTAAACTGGATACGTTCAGACCTATTTTCAAATCTGGCTATCACACACGTGTGTCTGTGCTCAATCCAGCTTAATCCAGCTTGTTTGTTGTCCTCCACACCACTAGGTGGTGGCCTTGTAATATACAGAGTCCGTTCACGCTGCGGCAGGACCGCGTGTGCGCATGCGTTGTATGTTTTTTTTTTGTCCTGTGTCGCTCGTTCTTTCATTATTTTTGGTTCAAAAAGCAGTTCATTCCTTTGTAGCCCTGTCGAAAACAAACTCGGGGCAACATACGGCTTTTTGTATGCAACCTGGATACTGTCCCCATGAACCGGAAGTATCACGTCACTAGCTGCATTTGTGTTCAGACCTGAGCCACATTTGAGCCATTCTGGCTAGATCCACCTCCCAGAGGTGGATTGAAATCTATCCGGATATATATCGCGTTGTTGAGACTCCGAAAAAAAACTATTCGGCTATATCCAGATATGGCCTGAATCCCACTCTAGCCGGCTTGATTTCCCCAGTGTGAACGGGGTCTTAAAGCAGCTCGTCACTGTCCTGTCACTTTTTTTATGAGGAGTCATTCTGTTTTAAACGTGAGCCTGTTGCAGTTTAAGCACCATGTAAAGCAGCAGTATTCCACCATGAAATGATTATTCTAAAACGCACTGCTGCTGGTCTGAGCGCGCTCTCTTTCTCTCTCCCTCTCAGTGTTCGTCACCAGGTATCAGTGTTAGAGGCTGCACATGAGGTCAGGCTCACGTCAGCTTTCTGTCCTGTTTGGCAGTTTAATGCATCCACCTGCTGACCTGAGAGAAAGGAAACGCAGCACAGAGGCCGTCCAAATAAAGTGATATTTAACAATAACCGTCCCGTCCTTGGGCTGAATGCATGAGGACACTGGCTTTAATTTAGATTTATAAACCCGCAGAAAGTGATTTAGCCGAGGTTACCGCATTCCCAAAAATAGAATTTCCAGCAATAAAAGCTGTCATCTTCTCACCCGCCACACAGAACCCAGCAGGTCCAGGCCTGTCAGAGTCTGACCACAGCGTCTCAGAGGGGGGAGCTGGGAAGCTGATACCAGGGCAGAGCTGTGAACACGCGCTCGCCTTTGTGCATTTGCTGTACATTTTTTATGTGCTTCCACCGAGCTGGGAGCTCATATATATTAGCTGGTTAGTAAAGATGTTGTCAGTCAAATACCACAAGCATGTCAGCAAGTAATGCTAGCAGCATTTAGAAGCAGGTGCTCAGACCGGCCCTGCATGAAGTGATATGCTGGCTGCACAGAGGCACAGCTGCTTTGCTGCCTCAGCCTCTGGATTTTCTGCTGCTTGCTTTTGATGTGCTGCAGAAAGTCTTTTCTTTGGAATATCATCTGGGTGGAGTGATCTGTTCCACACGTATTCACACCCAGGTGACAGAATCAGGCAACATTAAGGCATCAAAAACACACGTCAAAGGTCAGATTTTCTCCGTTTACAACAGGTTTCTCCCCATTTTATGTTTTAAAGGAACGATTTTACATGCACTAATTCACCACAAGAGGGTGCATAGCTACAAAAACATTGATTTAAATCGGAGAATGGCATGGTGCCCCTTCGTTAGAGGGACTGATTTAGATGCAGTTTCTGTCAAGACCAGGGAGCAGGACTCACAGAGTCAGTACACAGAAGCAAACAATCCGAAAAGCGTGACCAAGGCGATGACGTAGTCCAGTTTGGGTTCGAAGACAAAGGTAAGTCCACGAGCTACAGTGTCCAAAGGGCAGAGGCAGGAGGCAGTCCAGAAACACAACAAAGTTCAAACACGGAAACAGTCCAAGAAGGGCGAAGGTACCGACAGGGGAAAACCATGAGAATAAAAAACCAGGCAAGTAATCAGAAATAGTCGCTGGAACGATCTGGCACTGAAATGGCGTGAGGACGGCATACAAAGAGTCAACAGTACACAAGGCTTCATGGGAAGAAGGGCGTGCCTAACCCCCAGCGGCGGGAATTCGCCATGATATAAGTTTCTAACAGTTTCAAGCGCTCGCCTTAATGTTCATGTAGTGATGTAATCAGAAGTTCGGATCCTGATTAAAATTTAATGTTGTGGAGAACAACAATGCAAACCTGCAGGGGTTAACTGAGTCTGACTGCTGCTGTTGTCTCTTTAGATGCTGGCTAGTTAATCCAGAAACAGTGTCTGTTGCTGTCAGAGGCTGCTTATATCTGCTGGCTTCAGCCATATGTCTTTATGTTTCAGCCCATTTCCCCCGGAAAACACAGGAGGAGGTCAATATTTCCAGGCCTTGGAACCACTGTCTGTGTTTTTGATGCAGGACTACGTTTGTTTTTGTTCCCCGTTGGGTTCCTTGTTTGTATTTAGTCAGTTCGTCTTTTGGATTATTAGACTTTTTGTTGGACTTCTTGGCTTTTATTATTAAAGCTCACCTCTTGTTTGAACTTTGGTTTGTTATTTGTGTCTAGAAACCAAGGCCACAGAGCACCGGATCATAACAATATCTGACAAAACCTGATGTTTTTATTTCTGGGGGAAAAAGGTTCATGCTCTCTGTCTATCTTATGGAACATTGTTTACATTTGTATTTAAATCTTATCATCACTTCTGTAGCTTTCTTAATGATATTCACACCAAAAAGATCGACAGCTGCTCTGATTGTTGTTGAGCTCTGAAGGTGCATGTGGGGACAGTGAGAAGCATGACACGCTGCCTACCTCTAACTAAAGAGGGGCCAGTCATGCTGAGTGCACACACAGCTCTAAGCAGAGTGCTGCTATGCCGATGTTTGGCCATTGAGCACCAATTTGGACAGGCAGCGAGAGCGAAAGGGAGTAAAAGGAGAGAGATGTACGGCTCAGAGGAAAAGCAGGGAATGTCAGCTTCCCTTTAATTGTGGTTTCATGCCTGAAGCTCCTGCTCCAGCCGGTGTTTGGGCGTTGATGGGGACACCGTTGGGTTTTCCTGTCTGCGGTCCTTCCTAAGCTAAGCAGCGTGGGGAGCCTGTGGCAAAGAACTGACTGTGACCTGCAGTGACAGCGGCGGTGCAACATACAGTAGACGAGACTCACAAACTCGGATTTCAAATCTCCTTCAGAGGTTAAGGATGAGCGCCTCTCTTCGGTGCTCCTTTCTGGTTTGATGCCATTGTTCCTGAGCTATAAATACACATTTTACTTTTGAGACCTTGGACTGACTCACACTGAATTTGTACTTGAGACACCAGAGAAGAGAGAGCCTCTCCATGGGATGATCTAAAAACACTGTCAGGACAAGCAGAGCTGAACACAGTGGCTACAGTAAGCTGTGCTGGCTGGCTACTAGACAATGTGCTAATAATAAAAGCACAGATCATATACAGCCGTCAGCGACATCTGTGATTGTGAATACCATTAGCTGTTTGGTAATAAAAAGTTGTCAGTGTGATTAGTGGCTTTGGCCGGCGTCCCTTCATTTTTCAGGAGGAGAACTGATGAGGATGTAGATCACTTGGAACATCTTATTTGGATTTTTTCCATCTGCTGTAGCTTCAATTTAATGAAAAAAATACTGAGATGCTAATCGCTAACAACAGTAACTCCAAATGGCAGCCATCTTTCAAGATTTCTTCATATCATTTCCTCCTCAGGCTTCACTAAAGTTAGATATCTGACATCTGAAAATGTGAAGTCTGCATGCATTACTTCTGTTTTCCTCTTTAAAACAGCATCTTGGATAATCCGCTGCTGTGAGGGCTGGAAAACATCCTGGATCCTGGCAGCCCGTTCATAATAAGACTCACCCTGATTACTAATGCAGAGTGCTGTTTACACCCCACAACATTAATCTTTTATCAATTTGGGGATTTGATTGATTTTCATAGGTGTGAGTCTGAGTCTCAGGTAAACAGAACACACAAGTGGAAAAAGCTCGGAAAAGTTAATGAGCGTGTAATGTCAGTCAGCAGCGGGAGCGTTCAGACAGAAGAGCTGCAGGTCATTTTTATTCGTTTTATCTAATAGTGAAGCAAACAACAACTAATAACACTACTACCTGTTTTATACATGCTGTGTTATATGTTTAACTGCTGCTACTGGATTCCTGAATTTATCAATCAATAAAGTATTGGGCAGCAGTGGCTCAGTGGTAGAGCAGGGTTGTCCAATAACCAGAAGGTTGGTGGTTCGATCCCAACTCCTCCCTAGTCATTGTTGTGTGTCCTTGGGCAAGGCACTTTACCCGCACTGCCTCCAGTGCACTCAAAAATAATCTATCTATCTATCAAGAACTACTACACGTGGATATGCTAATGGACATATGATCACATGGGACCTCACACCACATAACTATATGAAGTTAGACTGCCAGCAAACAAACTAAACAAAGGTCTCCACACAAGACTTGCCTTTCTTGGTTTTACTGAAGATCTTTGATGAACAATGTTATTTTTTGTAACTAAAAAACACAGAAACGAAAAGGAAATGACCAGCAATGCAAAACGCTACACCTAATAATTAGCCAGGCTTACACACATGTGTATCACTTTGCATTCAAACAATCAAAATACTTATACTTAGCTCATGTAAAGGTGCTTTCTGTACGCATTTCTACTTACAAAGACGAATGTTTCCCAAGGCACCGTCGCTTTTAGCCACATTCAACGTATGCATGAGCCGCTTTCTCCCTCATTTACTGAAACACAAAAGTACAACAAAGATATGTCCCAGGTAAGAGCGCTCACTCGTTCATGTTGCCAAACACAAAAACGACAAAGATTGTTTGTACTAGTGATGTCAGATCAAATTTTAAACCATAAATATTTTAAACATTTTCTACATGAATTTACTTCTATTTATTAACTACTGACTTATTTATAACCATATTTAAGCAACTTAGTTCCACCATAAACTAACTAATGCCTTTGACCTAAAGGCATTACAGCCAAAACAGTCTACATGAGGATGTAGGTAGGTTGGGGACAAGGTACAGGCAGAGCAGTGAACCCAGAGGTACCCATTAAAAACTACAAGTTAAGATGAAGCATGGAAAAGAACATGGTAAGAGGTCAGACATACACATGCATAACATTAAACTCATTTTACAAGAAAAGCCATTCCCTTCAGCCATGTTCATTGAATGAGCCCAATGAACACATAGAGATGCAGAAAAGAAGTAAGAAGCAGAAAAGTAACAAGTGGGCTCCACAGTCAGAATGTTTTTTCAGCACACACCATATTTTGCATATTATAGGAAACTAGAGAGACAAAGGAAACAGTGGTCAGTTCTCTTGTTTTCCTTCTTCTAATACATGAGCTCAGTGTCCAGTGCATCAGAACCCATTCTGCAAATGTTTTTCAAGCTGCCATTCAGCACATCCGCTCTTTTTGGCATGAGTCAAAAACCACCTCAGGTGAGACTAAAACTTTTTTTTTTTTGCAAAGTATGTTCAACTTTTTCTGGTGTTTCCATCTCACTTTTTTCATGCATTTTTTTTTTAATATGCATGAAAACAGGGGAACGGAAACCCAGGAGTTCTGCCTGGTGCTGCCTGCTGGATATATGACCTTAAAATGGAGAAACAGCTGGTGCTGGTGCTGCCACTCATGCAGAAAAATCTGAAACTAGAAACTATCATTTATCAAAACTGATTTCCACTTTGCAAAGAGTGGGAGCTCTGTCCTTCAGAAAATCTTTGAAATCAGGTAGAAGCCATGTTAGCTATATTTACTGAATCACTGCGGGGATTTCCATCATAAACCATGAGTGCTCCCTGTCCAGCAGGCAGTTTAACCTCATTTGGCCTGAATGACACTGTTAATGGAGCACTGGAAGTGTGTGTGTGTGTGTGTGTTTGCATCTTTTTTACGTCTGCGTACAGTTTAGCCTCGGGTCAGGCTGGGCTGAAATCCAGCAACATCTGCAGGGGTCTTAGGAGAAAAGAAGCTGAGGATACCTGATCAGCGTGATGGATGCCTGCGAGCCTCGCGTGCACACCTGCCGCCCGTGTCCCACTTATTGGATCCATGAATCAATTTAATGAGCGGAGGACGGGGTCAGGACTTCAATAAACAGCCCGGCAAGCTTTCAAATTTAATGTTTGCCCAATGAATGATTCTGTATGATCAACAAACAGCCATCACAGAACACTTGCACTGTAGTAAAGAGGAAGGCAGAGTACGGTTCTCTGTGCATCAACGTTTCCAGTTCAAGTAGTGAGTAAAATGATCATTTAGATGTGTGTGTGTGTGTGTGTGGTGCTAGAGTGAGACCTGAGAAAGAGGATCAGACATCTTCCATTGATAATCAATACTGCAGCAGTGACCTGAGCGTTTGCTCACTGATTCATCCCGTTTAGAGCTACAGGCTGGGCTGTCTGAGTGAGACAACACCCTGATTTCCCTCCAGGAAGAACCACAGAAACTCCCTACGTCTCACACACGTGTATACAGTTACTGATGTTTAACGCCACGTCATCATCATCATCGTCCTGCTGGGAATCCTTCAAACCTCTGAATCACGTTTGTGCTTCATCAAACAATCAACGTCGACCTCCTCATCTCCACATGCTGTGATTATAAACTTGCTTTCCCCCCCTCCACGTGCTTTGACCACGCGGTGAGGTCATTGCCGGCGCAGAAAAGGACGAACACCGGTTGCTATTTAGATGTCTGTGGCAGCAGTATCCCAGTGGTGAATACATTTTTCTTCATCCACCGGGGACGCAGAGGCTAATGGAGCATGAGAGTGGCATTTCCCCGGGAGTTGTGTAGCTGAGTCACGCCCCCGTTTGGAGAGGAGCCGCAGGCAGGCAGGCAGCAGTCGTTCGAGGCTGAGACCAACGGGGCATGCTGTGTGAGAGTCTGGGCCAATTCAGAGGTAAACATCGATGGCAGTAATTGGAGAACAGCACAGCAGGGAATTTCATACATTTCTGATCCGTGTGGCTCAGTCAACAATCTCCTGACTCTGGACTTTCCACAGGTGAAAAGAAGCGATTGTGTGTCAAAGGTCTTGTATTTTCTGTTTCTGTACAGAATTCCCCATTGAGACAGCATCCACATGTAGGTCAAGAAGTCATTGATTAAAGAAGAACGGAGCTAACAGGATGCTTTAACAGCAGCTGTTTTACAGCTGTGAATAAAGAGCTCCTCTGGCTGCTGACACACCAGACCGCTGCTGTCCATCAGCTTTTTTTTGTCTAATTTAGCCGAGCTCCAGCGGAGCTATAAGGCCTATATTTGTAATTAGTTTGGATCGATACCATTAGTCATTCATTACAAGTGTTTAAAGAACTCCCCCTCAGTCCATCCATTTGTGTCAGCTGTTTTCTTTAGTGTTGTAAAGGCAGCGCGGGGCAAGCAGAATAAAGAGACACCTTCAAGCACAAGATAGACCTCAATACCTCAGACTCCTGCACACATACGCCTGCTTTAATGGTCGATTTAAGGCATAGTTTGAGGTGTTATCATCTATTTTTGGAGGTGTGAGACGACACAAAAACCTTACAGTGTAATAATGCATATGCATAAGCAGCCCACAGCTGCCACAGTGGGCACAAATGTACGAGACATCTGTCCCGTCAGAGCGATAACATCCCAACATGTATACATACCACACACACCTCTGCAGCGCCTCGCTGAACTGACTGGGAAAGCAGGAGGTGAGCGGTGGGAGTCACTTCCTGTGGTTCCGCTGAGGTCTCTTATCAGTGTCTGCTGCTTATCACCCAGCCGCACAACAGCAGAAACACACAGAGACTATTTTAGCAGCACCTGAGAAGAAATTATCTTTATCGGTGTCTGTTGCGTGACATTCTGCTGTGTGTGTGTGTGTGTGTGTGTTTTCCCCGTGTGGATCCTTGATAAAATTATGCGTCACAAATAAACAGCAGAAACTGAGATAATAAATGAAAATGATGTGTGTTCTGATACTTTTACATGAATATTTTTGTGTTTTAACAGTCAGCCTTACTGATTAGATTAGAGTTAAATTCCTACAGGACAGTACCAACAACTGCCTCTGGACACATTTAGATATACATACAACCAATCAGAGAAACGTGTGTGACGGAGGCAGAGCAACAACCGATCTCTGCCGGCTAAAAAATACTTTTTTAGCAGTTATAATTTGTGCCTTTATAGCCCAATAAATGTTTTATGGCAAAACATAAATAAAGCAAACACAGTCGGTCATGCTACGTTCTCTAAACTATCATTATATTTATAAGACAGGTGACGCAACTTCCGTTCCCGTTCTTCTTGCCGGTCTGCACAATGCATGATGGTACATATTGTTAAAAGTAGTGACCATCGGATGGACACTACTTTTCAAGATGCATTGTGGGATACATTGAGGGTCCTATATGGGGTCTATAATTTCTCACTTAAAATTCGGACAGCACTACAAAATGACGAAGGCACTACATAGGGCCATATATAGTGATTAGGGAGTGATTTCAAACACAGTCCAAATCTTCAACACCCACAACATCCTGGTCCATTTCAAACCTATGATGAAACCAAGACAGAAACTGCTCCACCCAAAAGACAAAACCCCCAAGGAGAAACACAGCAACCACTTCACAAAACAATGGCACAACACACACTCATAGTCATTAGCCAGTCATTAGACACACCTGAGTTTCCCACAGATCCACCCACTGAGGTCCTCTAACACAAATAAACATGTTTCCCCACCAAACAGTTAGAAGTGATGAAGCAGAAAAATGTCTTCAAGAAAACTCTACAAGTCCAGCTGCCACGCTTTAACCCTGTGAAAGTTTTAAAAGGTTTTGATTGGTGCAGTTTGTACCATAGTGGAAGTGGCTGCAAAGGGAAGGGAGGGATTCCAGACCCACTTCACAAAGGGAGTAAATAGGCATGGCTGGCTAATAAGGGAAGAGGATCTTACATATAAAAAATGAGGTTCTTTAAATATTTCCATACGTTTAATAAAACATCATTTGACAGAAAAACATGCCAAAAATATGTGTCTCACTAGTTTGTTTGATTAGCAAGCTAATTACAATGCTAACAATTCTTCCTAGTTAGCAGCTTGGCCGGTGCACTATTACTATTACTAACTAAACTGATAACTATGTGAGTCTATGAGGCCACATTCTGTTTTCTCTCACAGTGCTGAACCACTGAGGCAGATGCTTTTCAGCCTCTTTTAGCCTGTTGTTTTGGTTTTGCTGTACACACTGCTCTTATCAGCTACCTTTCTTATCAGCCATTTTTCTGGCAGACAGAAATAAGTATCAATGTTGAAAAGCAACCAAGAGCTGATCCCCCAGCTAGCCTCTAATCTAGCAGGGCCAACTCAACATAAGACATTTTAGGCAACGTCTTGTGTTGAAGAATTTTAACTTTAAATCAGCCACACAAGCTGAAACTATTATTGGACATATACAGGAAAAATAGTACAATTACAGTGGGGGGAATGTAACACCTTTCACAGCTCTGTGTCTTTATGACCGTCGCTACCTGTGGAAGTGACGACCTTGCATCTGAAAGTTTCTCCTGCAGGGATGAGCCTGAGCTGATAAATGGCTCCAGTGAATCTTTTATTATTTAACTTGCTCACAACAAGCTGTTTTACTTCTTTCATGAATTTTATATGATCTATCATTTATTACGGCTGTATATTGGGCATGAAACAGTACACACACACCCACACACACACACTGTTTCCTCCCTCTCTTAGCAATTATTAGCTCCTGACATTAGCGGGAACAAGTGGAGTGAAATGTCTCATTTACAACTTTGGAGATTTTGTCATTCTTTTATGCTGCATTAATGATGCAAAATGACACCGAGCACCCCGCCCTGAGGGGAACCTACACAGACTTCATTACAAGGTACTTTTAATTAGTCTTCGTAATTAAAGGCAGAATATTGGGTGAAGAAAGGCCGGAAGCTAAATTGATATGGCTATAAACATTAGCATGTTCATTGGTCAGGGTTAGCAAACCGCCCGGCTGTTAGTCCGTCAGGTCTGACAGGCAGCTGCAGAGTTGAACCGGAGAGGGATTTAAAAGAAAGCGTGTATGACATGCTCTTAATTAAGTGGGAAGGGATGAAGAGGAGGCGGAGGAGGAGGAGGAGGAGGGTGGCTGTATAATGAGAAAGTGAAAGCTAGGTGTGAAGTTTGGACACTTTCTTCTATTTTTGGCCGACCATATGCTACAATATGTCGTCCAGAAGGACCTGATACTATAATACCCACCTAAAGGCACATACTGTTAAATGTATCCTGCAGCTGTGAGGTAATTTGCAGTGTCAGGTTTAAAAGACTTTATAGTGCCTTAAAATGATGGAGGTGCTTTTTACTTTTAATGAGTTGAACAGACCTTTTTTTAATTCGATGAAAAAAAAAAAATACAGGTAGCATATGTAATACCTTTTTGGACAGGCTCTAAAAAGAACAAGCCTGTAATGAAATGCAAATGAGGTTTAATGAAAAAAGCATTTCATAAGTGATGAAGACAAGTCATCAGTGCATATTGTTTAAATTAATGAAGAATCAACACAAAAAGAAATTCTTTCTTCTGTTTCAAATAAAACCTCAAAGACATAAAAAAAGGACTGTCGGCTTTAAAAAGCTTATTTATTATTCCCACTAACAGGAGTAATAACAAACCCAAGGTCCCTTTTTAGTGAAGTGCCACATCCTTTGTTTGCTTATTCATCCTCCACACCCTCCATACAGACAGTCTGTTTGTTTGTTGGTTTCTGTATAATACATATAATCAACTTTTAGTCCATCTGGGTGTTCAGGCAGACAGACAGATCCTTTAATGTGGACATTCAAAAATTAAGGACAGTTCCTTGAGTGGCCACTAGAGGCTAACTCTGAAAGAGTCAGTCCCCAGGGACCACCATGATAAAGTGTGCAATTTAAGTCCATAACTGTCCATAACTAAAGCTTTGACACTAAGTGACAAGTGGGTGATGACAGGTTTTTATGAGGTTTATAGCTACTTCTACAGCCAGCCACCAGGGGGCAGTCCACATGTTTTGCTTTCGCTTATATTTGGAGATAGGAGGAGTGTTAGGGTGCAACTAACCTTTACAACTGCTCCTCAGAAGTCTATAAGACCTCGTTCAGACAGGTGTAATCAATCAGGCCGAATTCCACTGATGATTTTTCTCAATCTGAACAGCACAAACTCAGATTAAATCCAGATTGGTTTCAACCTGGCTAGATCTGCCTCTCAGAGGGGGGTTTACACAGATTGGCTGAAATCTGTCTATGGTCTAAACACAAATGTGTCCACTTCTGGCTTCACAGGGTCACGCACAAAAGCTGTATGTCAACATCCGTCCAATACGAAAGCTTTACCCGGAGTTTGTTTTCAACACGGCTATAAAGAAATCAACTGTGCTTTAGACCACCGAGAAGAACCGAAACAAAAGAAACAGGCACACCCGGTCCTACCCCAGTCTGAACAGGGTATGGATTCTACGATGTGACACCAAGCAGTTTGGAGGACAGCAGAGATGCCGGATTTGAAAATAGGTCTGAACATATCCAGTTTAAAAGCAATCTGGATTCAATCCCACTCTAGCTAGATCGACTTTCCCCAGTGACCACCACAGGAAGTAAACAACTGCCTCTGTGTTACCCGTCCCCCCGTCCCACCCCCTCATTTCCTTGGCTACCATGGCGACACAGACACTGAGGATATTACCTACTCTAAAAAAGCTCTGGTCCTCAAAATGACAATGTATTCATGCTGATCTGCTGCCTGCTTCATATGAGATGAAACATGCAATCAGTTCTGAGCCTTAAAGTTCAGTACATTATACTCTACAGTATCCCAGCTCATCTCTGAGTCGGTGCATTTTCATTACACATTTCCATAGAAGTGCACAGCTTATTTATGGCCCTGTGCCGGGCCGGGCTCTGTAATAAACACAGCACCAACACACCAGCCCTCCTTCAGTTCAGCAGAAGCACATTTCTCTCTGCGCTCTCCCAGCGGTTCAGGTGTATTAATATGTTTTCCGAGGTATAATAAACTAGTCCCAAAATGAGGGCAATGTTTAAGAGGAATGGAAATAAGGCCTGTGTACAGTGTGGTGGGCACACCATCAATATGAAGCTTAAACCATTCAAGCTGCTGCCTGCTGACAGCTTTCAAATATCTTGAATATTAATCAAGTTTGACTTTTTTTTGACATCTAAAGCTGTCCAGTTACATTTCAGAACATTAAATGAGAGTTAAATGACATGCAGCCTGCATGAATCATTAACCTCACAGCCTCAGAATTGTTCAAATCAATGCTACAGAAAAATGAACAAGCTGTAATTATCTTCTTTTTTCAGCTGCCAGGTTGCATAAGAGCTCAAGCTGAGTGCTCAGATCAAATTTATTAAATGCGACTTTCATGTTCTGTTAAACATCTCGATGCTTCGCAGGCTGTAAGTTAAACGTGACTCAGCTCCTTCAGAAGTTAAAAGGGAAAAGTTGAAAAACAGTTGTCGGTTTATGTCTCGTTTTACATTATTGTGATGACATGTAGGAACATTACTGCTCAATTAAAGCTGCTGTCTTGTTGTTTTGTGCGACGTGGAGGCAATAAAATATTAATGAAATCATCGACTCTGTGGAGCAGAGTCAATGAAAGGACTGAGGCCTTTTCCAGCAAACATAAAGTCCTTAAAATAGCTTAGCACAACAGTGGTGTAGCGGTTATAAATCAGCTCATTTGTTAATTAATTAGCGAAAATTAAAGTAAAAGTTCTGCTTTGGTTTTTATATTACATGATTTATACTGGAGCATAAGTGTTCGAGCAGCCTACAGTGGGTGTATACAGATAAATCTGAGGGCTTCTGTAATGATGAATGAGAGAGCAAAGAGGAAAAAACAAACCTGTTCTGGACTCTAATGTGTGTTTTACTGAGACTCTGCCAACACTTACAGACGTCTGAAATGCCAGCCTGACTGCACTCTGCTGTCAGTGAGACAAACACCTTAAAACCACTGTTTGAGTCCTATAACAACGTGTGCTTTTTCAAAAGCGTGCTCCATCATGTGTTATGTGAAGTCTGTATTTTAAAAGTAATAAACTTCAATATTTGCCTCTGAAATTAAGTGTGGGGGAAGAATATAGTGGCATAAAGTCAGCTTGTTTCCACCAGGGGAACTTGGGCCCCGTTTACACTGGAGAAAGTCAATCCAGCTAGAGTGGGATTGAATCCAGATCAGTCTTTAAACTGGATACCTGGATATCACACACACGTGTCCGCGCTCATTCCGGCTTAATCCAGCTTGTTTGTTGTCCTCCAAACTGCTAGGTGGCTCCTCGTAATGTGTGCGCATGTGTTGGGCGTTTTTTTTTGTTTGTTTGTTTGTTTTACATACGGCTTTTGTACGCGACCCGGACAATGTCCCTGTGAACCCGGAAGTATGACGTCACTAGCTGCATTTGCGTTCAGACCTGAGCTAGATGTAAGCCAATCTGGCTAGATCCACCTCCGAGGTGGATTGAAATCTATCCGGATTCGCATTGTTCAGACTCTATCCGGATATATCCAGATACGGCCCAAATCCCGCTCTAGCCGGATTGATTTCCTCAGTGTGAACAGGGTCTTAAAAAAAGATACTTCCAGGCCAGTGAAATGACCGATGTGTCTGTATCTGGCGCCCTCCTGTGGTCACACCTGTGTTTAGGATGGTGAAACAAACATTAAAGAGATGGGAGCATTTAGTGTTGTTGAATGTGTTTGGTGTATTGCTAATGAAAATGCAGTTCAATGTCAAACTGTGTCTTTAACACTCACACGTCTGACCGTGACTTGAGGACATTCATTGTCCCTTCTCGATTCATAGCTGTTCAGGCCGCAGATGCCAATTAGAACTTTAACCTTCACATTTGTGTTGAAGGCACAGCTTGAAAAGCGACCGTGGCTCAAAGTAAATGCCTGAAAGTTTCAACTTTTACATTTATTTGGCCAATTTAGAAGGAATTACCCAGAGCTAATCCCTCATTTCTACACCTGTTTTGAAGCCTTTTAAAAATGTAACTCCACTAATCCAACAATAAAACAATAGAAGCCTCCAGTCTCCGCTGTGCTGCTGTTGTATAGCAACAAGACATGGAAACAGCAAGAGGTTTTCTCTCACTTCCCCTCTCTCTCTCTCATTCTGTCTCCCGCTTGATGTAATGTATGCTGATTACAGAGCCTATAGAGAGCAAAGCAGCTGCCTCTGATAAGCTGTTCCTTGTAATCTGTGCCAGGTGAAGAACAAGAAGAAGAAGAAAAGAAGAAGAAGAAGAAACTTCCAGATGCAGTCTGTGGATCCAGCATATTTTACAGGTGCAGAAGAGGTGTCAGGGTAATGCGGGGGGATGAGCCAGGTTCAATGTAAATGAGTGTAATTAGTTAAATCTAGTTAGAGAACAGTTCAACGCTCCATTATGCTGCACAACACAGTGTTTCTGCAAATGAATGAGAAGAAATGACATGAATGACAAACACAGACCAATAATGAGCCAGCAGAGGTGATTTCATTAGAAGAGGCATCTATCTGGGTCTGATCCAGAACCAAAACAAACCTTGATGAAGATTAAGAATCCCCCTTAAAAAAACTCTCTGGTAAACCTGCTGCAGTTCAAACCCGGACATCACCGTCTGCACAGGCACCAGAGGAATTTTAATGAAGTTCCTGCTAAAATACGCATTTTTCAAACATCATAAAATAGAGTTTGGATCTAAAAAACTGAACTCTTCTATGTCGGGGAATTTGAACTGTGGACAGAAACAGCAGCTGGAGACACAGAAGCCGAGTTTTTCAAAGTGTGTGACTGACATCTAGTGGAAAACATGAACAATTAACCCCCCAAAACACAGCATAATACTACACTGTATGCATTTAGAATGAGATAATAATAATTTATAATAATAATTTCAGTAGTTTAAAGCAAATTATTGTTAATAAGAATGTTAAAATATGAGTGAGCTTTTAATTACAGTCACTCAATAATAAACACATGACAAATACATGGAGTCGGTGTTTTTGGACATGCAGGAGTATCACTGTTGAGAACTTGGATTAGCTGCTGTTATCGCCACCCTCTCACAGTGAAGCAGAGGTGGAGGCTGTAACTTGACCTTGGCTCTTAATGGCTGTGTGACAACGGTGCCCCGTCCCACTGGCCTGTCTGCCCCTCTGTTGTGTCTATTTATAATGTCCAGACACAGTGCAGAGGTTAGTCAGAGGTGCCGGCGAACGCAGGAGCAACAAAGGGTGAGAAATTCTGCTCGTATTGTTCCTCTGTTCACTTTTGTCTCTCTAAAACTTATCTTCTTCTTCTTTTCTTAACTTCTTTTTTTTATTTAGATGATCTCATATTTCTATCTTCACAATGGTGAGTGCATTTATTTGTATTTTTTGACCTAATTTCTATGACAAAAAAAAATAAAAATAAATAATTTATTTATATACTAGAATTTGCATGGCCTGAACTTTTCGCCTGCTGCTTCTCTGTTTAGGTGAAAAGCTCTAAGATGCCAGTGAGTCATCATCAGCACTGTGACAAGTGCTATGATGGCCACTGTCAGTTTCCGGTGCTGATCTCCGTTTCCTGCGCCATCATCAAGTGTTGTAAAAACTGCGGTGCCACTTTCCACATGTGCAAGCAGGAGGAGCACCAGCTCCTCTGCCCGAATGAGACCGCTCCATGCCTCAACGCGGGCTACGGCTGTCCTCTCACCATGCCACGCCACAGGCTGGCCAAGCACTTAGAGGTGTGCCCGGCCAGCGTGGTGTGCTGCTCTCAGGAGTGGAACCGTTGGCCTGTTTCAGAGGTGGATTTGACCTTTTACAGAACAGTTTCTGCAAACCCTCTGACAAACCTTGAGGAAAACCTTGATGTTTCCTTAGCTTTCAGGGATCAAGAGCTGCTCTTTCAAGCCATCAAAATGAAGAATATTTTTCCTGAGCTGATGGTGGAGGACTCTGTCCTTCAGAATATTTCTGCTGGGGTCAGGAGTCCAGCAGAGGAAGCCTCCTTCTCCTCAGATTGTGGTGAATTTACAGAAAATGGCTTTGAAAACAAGGAAGAAAAAGAACTGAGTCAGGAGGAAAGAGAGGTTTTGGCAAAAAGCATGGATGTGACGGCTATTCAAAATTACAGCACCTGGGAGAAAATATTCAACAAGGAGAAAGAGGGATGCAAGCAAACTGTCAAAAACCTGAACAGAGAAGAAAGGGGCAGAGAACAGGAAGAACAGAAATCATCAAGAAGTCAGAGAGAGACAAGAGGTTCACGCCAGGAGGAAGACAGCACCGCAGCGGCTGGCGGAAGCACAGATGGTGCAACCGGCTTTGCACCGTGGCAGGATGGAGTCCTTGAAAGGCTGGGCAGAGAAGTGAACATTGCAGAATACAACATGTATCTGGTGCACAATGGGGCCATGCTGATTAACTTTGGCCAAATTCCTGCTTGCACGCCAAGAGAGAAGGATTTTGTTTATGGGAATCTGGAGCCCATCGAGGTGAAAACCATCCGCTCCTTTAATGTTCCCACCAGCTATCGGGCAAAGCGGATTCACATGAAGGACCCCACTCGTAAGCCCATGACCGTGCACCGCAGTGTGGACACCTCAGATCTGGGTGTTGAGGATCTTCCAAAGAGTGAAGAGGTTAGCATGACTCTTCTTTGCTGCCTGGAGAAGGAACTGAAGGGACATTCGATCTCGGAGAGCACGGGGACAGACGGCCTTTACGTTGACATAGGCACACAAACGTACAGCTTTCCCTCTGCTCCCTTTCAAACTGATGCATGCCTGGCTGATGTCATAGCAGACCGACCTTGTGGTCTCTATGTGCATGTTGAAGCTGAGTCCGTCACCAGAAGACACAACAAAACAAGCTCAGCCTTCAGCTACACGTGCGGCCACTTCTTCCGCCGTGACGAATACCGCTCTCACTTCAGGAATGTGCACTCTGACATACAGGCCTCTCTAAACGGCTGGTTCCAGCAGCGCTGTCCTTTAGCATACCTCGGCTGTACTTTCACCCAGATGAGGTTCTGCCCTGCAGGTCATCAGGCCACAATCAAATTCTGCCAGGATGTCAGCACCTTTGTACTGCAGCCACACATTCCTCCATGTCTGTATGAAAGCGTGAAGGCCCTCAGGGCTCGGAGGAACGGAGCGGACCCCCTGAGCAGACTGCCCCTGGAGATCCTTCAGCATATAGCTGGTTACCTTGACAGTTTTACATTGTCTCAGCTGTCACAGGTCTCCTGTCTGATGAGAGAGGTGTGTGCCACACTGCTGCAGGAGAGAGGGATGGTCTCCCTTAAGTGGGAGAAAAAGACATATTCCACTGGAGGAAGTTCCTGGAAGTGTCGAAAGAAGGCAAGTATCCTCAAGTAAACCATGTCATCATTATTTACTTTACCTGTTGAACCCTTTTGATCTTACCCCTGTACAGGGTGCAGGGAAAGTAAACAGAAGGCCACACTTCTATATCAGGTCCCCTTTGGTACCTGGCACCATTCTGCGAGCTGTCACTGGAAAATCTCAGTCATTCATACAGCATGACAGCTGCTGCATTGTAAACACGCAGAAGGCCTGTCTAACAAAATTAAAACTAAATCACTGCTGTGTTAGCAAAAGCTCCCTCTGGATGATTTTTGTAACTGGCATGATTTTTCATTTTAGTCTTTATTTGAAAGAAAAACTGTATTAATGGGCTGTTTGGTTTTACATCAGACGACCAGGGACTGTAAACACAAGCATGAACCCTCCTTCAAGTCACTAATAGGCTTTCTGATGAGCACTTTTGAAGCTCAAGCTTCTTTTTATGCCTCTGCTCCTCTGCTGAGCCTCTGCTGCAGCCAGGAAGACCAACACCACCATGGGCAGATATACTGTACAGATCATGTCCACGCTAACAGAGCTAAGAGAAGCTACTACAGAACAGACTGGGTGACATGGAGTCTACATCCACTGATCAAATGTTTATTTGGCCACTGATACGCATGGATGAGAAGAAGACGTTCACATCATTTGACCTATTTATTCGCTCCTATAACACAGCATGATGCACTTTATTTTAACAGATGTAATCGTGCAGGTAGGAACGTTATCAGCAGACCAACACAGAAGTGTGTGCTGACATTTCGAACAATTCTATTTGGAGGTGCACTTCAGGCAGACTTGACACAGAGGCATAAATCACACTTCAGGGTGGGAAGCGTCGGACAATGCCATCTTGGCAGCACAACAAACCTCCGGTTATTCCTAATATAGGCGCCTTGTGACCTGAGATGGCACTCTACTGTAACTCAAATCACTCCTGGGCTAATTATGCATAAATATAGCCCTTTATATCATTATAACCAGGAGAGGTTAATACTGTGCAGTAGTCATGACTGAACTGAACTAAAGCTGCAGAGACAAAAACATATTTATGCTGTAATATTTTTACATAAAAGCCTTTTGAGGATTGACTCCCTCTTTGTGGCAGCCTTAAGTGGCCACTTCAGGAACTGCAGTCTGACACTCCAGCGTGGGGCTTCCTGTTTATCTCCTAAAGCAAATCACACTAATAAATAATGCAAAAACATCACCCACCTCCCACTTTGCTACAGCGCCTGCATTAGACCTCTAAGCCTGACCTTAAACCTCGTGGCTCATGTGGACGCCTGGAGGTCCAGGAGTCTAAGCCCTGCATGCTCCTGCAGCTGCTTCAGCTTTCGTTTTCTACCCACGTGTGTGTGGAATTATGACAATTGAGGTTTAAATTTGAAGTGATTCAGATTCCACCGAACATTCATCATGTTGCTGTAGCATCATCTCCTCATGAGGAGCCTCCGGAATTTGTAGAATTCCTTGAGGTACTTGAGATAAGTGCACATCATCAATCATCAGTAATTACGGTTGCAGGTGCAGCGTATTGAAGAGTTATTAACTGTATGTCAATGGATCTGGCAACGAGGTGGGCATGAAAAAAAGCAGCTCAGTTTCCTTTAGTAACATTTTTTCTTTAGTTTAAAAAATAAATGCATGTAAAGAAAACCTATTTGCTGGAGAGCATAAACACACTATAAAAGCATGTGTGTGTATTTTTGCATTGACTATCTCTGCACTGCAGTGATCATGGGACAAAGGGCATGCCGGTGATATCAGTGATGTGGAATGGCCTGAGGCTTTGCTGCCAGTAAACATAGTTCTACCATAACAAGTCAGAGATGTGATCATTCATGGAAACACGGGATGTCGATGAGGCTGCGTGGGCAACAGCTGGGCATTTGCTCCTCCACAGTGATTGGCATAATTTGTGTAAATTTGTAATGGATGGAGCCAGGAATAGCATCCTGCCCTGACATGTGATAAAAGTACTGTGTGATCTAGATTCCATGGATATTAAAAATGCATTCATCTTCACAGCCACGTATTCTGTTGCTGCAGTAGTACTGTTGATAGATGCCATGACAGCAGCCTCCTCCTCCTACACCTACTTCAGCTCTTCCTCTCTTTGTGTGTGTGTTTTTTTTTATACACAGGTTTGGAGGTTCAGCTCTCTGTTTTCCCCTGTGGACAGATGGAGTTTCAGCCAAACTCCTTCCATGTCAGATCACCTAAAAACCTGCTCCTTCTACCAGAGAGAGGAGCGCAAAGAGCCGGTGGCTCTAGCCTGCCTGGGAGAGGTCAGAGAGAAACACGGGGAACTAAAGCACAAGAGATAATGCTGCATGTCCTGGAGTAGAGTAGGCGGATCACAACAGGAGTGATGCCATGTTTAGACACTGAGACATGTAGGCACCTACACAGCTGAAGCAAAGAGCCAGCGCTGTGTGGTAAAGCCCTGCAGACTGTGTGACACTGTCATTTATTGATGTGTTGTTTGAGAAAGGGCCTCATTGCCTGTAAAGAGTGTGTGCCGGATTATTGTTGCTTTTTCCACCTTGTGTTGTTGACAGAGGTAAAGGCATCAGAGTTAGCTGCTGGCCATTTTAACATGGCAACACTGACATCTACTGGACAAACCCTGAAGTGCCTCACCTGTGTAAAACCATTGACATTTGAATGCTGAGCATAACATCACACATCCTGTTGTATTTGATTTGATACAACAGAGGAAATGAGACGTTATGATGTATAATAAACATCTGGATGCACATTAGTATGCAAACATGGCGTTTTATTTGACTCCAAAAACTGAAAAGGTAACAAATGATCTACTGCATCTGGGACACGTCAGGATTGCGTAGTTTGTTGATTACCTCTGACAGCATTTTGTTGCACAGAGCGGCATACGGATTGAGAGCCACAGCCTGTTGTCGGGCGAATTCGCTTCCGAGCGCAGCTGCCTTCTCAAAATCTGCTCTGGCTTCATCATCCTGGCGCTCTAATCTATGTAACAGGCCTCTTTGCACCAGCGCCTGGCAGGCTGTCCGACCAGTGCCACCGCTCAGAGTGATTGCTTGGTCCAGATCCTGCAGGGCTCCTGAGAGGAAGAGGAGAAGAGTCAGACACAGGTCATAAAGACTGCAACATTCACTTTGCTTAATATACCTAAACTTGCTTTGTGACACTACACTTACTGTTACTGCTCTGTGATATTGACAAGATTTTACCAGGTATAATAAATAACAGCTGAAAAGCCCTTCTTGTTAGTGCAAGCTCTAATTTAAGACACAGACACAGATGTGACTGGTGTGAACGAGGTCAAAGTGAGAATGATAGAGTAAACAGAAATAGAATGGTTGAAACTGAAGGTGTGCTTTCTTTGTTAAGCCCTTTCAAGAGGAGGTGAAACACTGACTGTATCTTAACATTGGTATCATTAAGCATCATTTAGGGCTGCAATTGGTCACTACCATAAATCTCATTAATCTCATCAATCTCATCAACAGAAGGGCTCTCTTGTTTCAGCATCACCAGCCAGAGAACCACTGAAGAAACAAAGCATAATGTGGACAATCTTTCCTTCATTTTTGACTCAAAAAAACAAAACAAATCATTACTACATGCAGTGGTAGTACAAACATGACCTCGCTTGCAGTGGTGGAGGAAGTACTGAAGCTTGGTACTTAAGTAAAAGTACAATTACCCAGCAAAATATATACTTAAGTAAAAGTAGAAGTGCTACATCAACAATCCTACTTAAGTAAAAGTCTTAAGTTCTTACATTTAAATGTACTTAAAGTATTAAAAGTAAAAGTACTCACGCACCGAATATATATTATTGATTTTCATTGCAAAGGATCTGAACAGGTTAAAATAATCAAATCAATAATATCAATAAATCATCTTAAAGGTAAGGTAGGAGCCAGATTTGGAAAGTAAACACAGATTAATGTTATGATTAATGGATGGACCTGTGTTAGCAGACAGTAGCTAACTAGTTATAACTGAGCCAGAGCACCGGCATCATGACTGAGGCTCATTATAGAAACACAGCTGGCAGCGTGACACCATCTTTATGTCTGACCTCACATCAGTCCAGCACAGCTGCATGAACACAACTGTGTTCATAAATGTACTTGTAACTACAGACATTTTAAAATTTGTAGTGGAGTAGAAAGTACAGATAATAGCTGCAAAATGTAATTGAGTAAAAGTATAAAGTATGCACTATTATTTTTACTTATGTAAAGTATAAATACATACAAATTTACTTAAGTACAGTAACATAAGTAAGTACAAATACTAGTTACATTCCACCACTGCTCGCTTGTATTACATTTAGCTTGGTAGTTCTTAGATGGTGCTAACTACAGTCAGTGTTTCATTTCACTCTTTCTTAGCTGGTTTGTTAGTATCTACCATGACATAACTCTAAGCTGATGAGCCAGATCGTCCCACATATCTGATCCAGGCAAAAAAATCAAAATATGTGGCCTGAAAATAGGCAAACTGATGTTATGAGGATCCAGTTGCTTTGCTAAACTCAGTATTGCTGCTCCCTTCATCCCTTTAAAACTCAATGGTGAACATGAGACAAGCAGCACTACCATGAAACAACAGGAGAAGAAAAGGCAAGAGGAACTTATCATTTAGTATGTAACCCATCAGAGAGACTCTGACACTGTGTCATGCTGGCGTTAGACTCAGCCGTCTGATAAGCTGCCGCCGTGTCCCTAGAAAGAGGTTATTATAGAATTTGTTGCGTGTACCTGCCGTGTCGCCCTGCAGCCGCAGGGCCTGCGCCCGGTTGTTATAGGCTGAGGCTCGCTGAGGCAGGACTCGGACTGCCTGGCTGAACAGTTGAAGTGCAGCTTGCAAATCCCCAGCCTCTGCTGCTGAGACACCCCGCATCTCCAACTCTTTCACTTGCTTCAGCAACTCTGTGTCAAAGCCACTGTCTGGCAGGAAGAGATAAACAGGTTGAAAAAGCACTCAAACTCAATTGACAGGTACCGTGGCAAGAAAAACACAGAAACGTCACCAGGAACTCAGCCTGGATTACAATGTCAGGTTTTTTTTTTTCAGCACCAGGAGTGGAATGTGTTCAAATAAATTCAATATGCTGTGACATGATATGCAGAGGAACATCAAGCCAAAAGCTCACGCTCACCATCATCAATTAATTCCTCCTCTTGGTTAAGGCCAGGAATGTCTCCGTACGGGCTGGTGGGGTTGAATATAGCCTGGAGGACAGCTCTGTCATGTGCTGTAGCCATGTTGTTGCCAGCGTCTGTAAAGTGAGCAGAGAAAAATGACAAAAAAAGGGGAAAAATCTGTGACACCTAAATTACAGCTGGGTGGAGAAGAATCCATCCTCCCCTAACTTCTGCCATTTCCAGCAGCCAATCAGAAAGGGGGGCGGAAGCAGAGGTGGACTTTGTGCACAGCTGGATTAGGTTAGTTTGAAAATGCAGAGGAGCAGAGAGTGTGGAGCTGCTGGTTTAACGACTAAAGGAGGAACAAACTGCACTCTGAGATACACTAGTTGTTTTTAGTTGCTATTATCAGCAAGCATATATACATTGTATCTGGCTGCTTTAAAAAATAAACAGATCACAAATAATCCCCTAAAATAAAATCACAATCCTTAAAGGCTGTGGTGAGTTTTCTCCTTAACAATGCCTTGGTGTTTATGTCATCTATAATCTATAATCTATAAGCATAGAGCCTGTAAGATTATTCAGAAGTCAAGATTCACAGAGGTTTCAGTGGTGTCTGTCTGCCGGTGATTCGACATTCTGTTTTGAGACAATATTTATTTAGATTTGCAGACTCCTTGCTAGGCACGCTAGCTGGCTAACATGACTCCTGCATTAATGTAAGGGCAGCTGCTCAAAGTGAGGTGAAGTACATCAGTGTACTGAACTGTTTTAATTTATGTCCATAATAAAACATGACATGAAGCATCAAGTACCAACAGATCCTCAGCTTACAGGAGATTCTAAAAACACCAACTCTGTGTCTGTGCGTGTGTGACAGGACTTCATTAACTCTGCTTAAAAACAGACTTGTTACATTAAGTTCAAGTGCTGCTCTGACACATACTCCTACTTGGTACCCAGTGAGGTCTGCGAGTATGAGCTGATGATTAGAGTTTGTGCGACAGAGCTCTCAAGATGTTTGCCTTTATGTGTTGCTGCTCTTCCTGTAGCTGAAGCCCCACATTTATGGACCGTTCATCTCTGTCTGGGCTCTCACCAAGTGTGTCATCAGGAAGGGAATGGCTGGCTACTGGAGGTCAGAGCTGCAACATGGCAGAGGTAGCTTCATCCCTATACCCTAAACTACAGAACACAGACATTTGTTGTTGCTGTACCAACAACAGTGGTTGAACTGCAGTCCACCACCAGGAGATGGATAGGTGAGTGTTTGCACATGCATGAAAATACAGCTGGATGAAAGGATTGAAGCATAAACTTGCCTTTTCTACAGGATATAATAGAAAGTGTTTCATGTCTGTTTCGTCATAGAGTGTATTCATAGACATGTTATTTCACATTTTACTTTATAGTCCCAGTGAGTAAAAAAATAGTGTGGAGACAACATTTTTGAATCATGGATGGATAGATATAAATCATTATGTACTGTGAACAGCGCTGTTTGATCTTTGCTTTGTCTTTGTTTGTGAAATACTGAAGAATTTTATTTTTTCTTCAGGCCTCAATTATTCAAATGAAACTGTCTGTGGAGACAGAAATCCCTGTTTGGCTACACTGCTCACATCTCACACTGTGATGAGGGATCTCAAATAGATGCTGCTTCTACTGAAAGGGTCATAAGCCAAAGCAGCTGGGTACCACTGATGTAAACAGGCACGTTTTAATAGTATACACAGGAAACCAGTCCCTGGTGTGAGCAGCAGTTTGTAGTGCGCAGCATGTAAACTGTACTGTGTGGTAACACAGTAAGCACTGTGTAGATTTAAATTCAGTGTATTAACATGTACATTTTGATTTATTTTTTTGTATTTCTGCTATTGCTTCAAGCATCATTCCAGACTGACACACACGTCCGCATTAAGATGAATTATTACTCGTTCTCTTCAGAAGAATACTGTTTGATAAAACTCATTATTAAGTCAAATCTAAACTCTGTGTTGCTTCGCGGGCTCTTATCAGCCTTATCAGCAGACGACTGGAAGTGGGCGGTAACTTCCGGTCCACTTCCGTCATCGTGACTCTGACCACGCCTGGTTTTCCCATGATTCCCTGAGACCTGCTGACCTACTTGAACTCTCACCGGTCTTCCATTCTCTGCCAGATCATCTTGTGATTTTTCTGTGCGCTCTAGTGTTTCTTTGATTACCTTCTTGTGTAGCCTACTACCTCCTTTGGACCTAGTTTTTTAGATTTTTGCCTCTCCCTTGTCTGTGCCTTCACCTGTGTGGACTGATTCCTGGTTTGAACTTTGGCTTGGACCCTGCCTGCATGCTCCCCCTGCCTAGCAGACTGCTTTTCTGGTTACCGACCCCTAGCCTAGACTACGACTCTGCCTTGGTCCCGCTTCAGCTCTGTAGCGTCTCTGGATTGACTCTCTGTGTACCGACCAGTTATTGGATATAACCTCTGTGACTGACCTGTGTCTGCATCTGGAATCCTACCTCTGGGCAGCCCTGACAGATTTAGATACTCAGGGCCAGAGTTATAGCTGCAAACATCAAAACCAATGAAGAAAAAAATGGAAAATATAAAATATAAACTTGTAGATGGATGAGTTTATTTTTTTATGCTCAGATTATGTTTTAATGCTGCAAATACTTGATACCTAACCCTATCACCTTATTGACGGGCATGTGTAGGCTGTATACACAGGAGGACAACTCCTGATTTTAAATCTGCTAGAATTCAAACAAACACACACACACACAGCTCATCAGGCTCCACCGCAGCTGGCTTACAGGAATCTGAATATCTGTGTGTGAAACACAGCAGCTGCAGATGAAGGAGGAGCAGGGAGGTGCCTGCAGGGGGAGCTTTCTAAGACTGCTTGTCTGCATGTTTCTGCTCCACTTGTTGAACAGGTGTTTGAAAAACCGCTTGCGTTGCTTCTCTTGCGCGCAGATTTTATCGTACATGTGGGGATAACGAGCGTTATCATCGTCAACTCAAGTCAGCTCTGCTGTGCTCACAGTAACTTCATTTCCTTTCTTATCAATAATATATTAACCACCGGTACACACAGTCATCATACTGCTGCAGAACCACTACCACACTGTATATATCATACTGGATTTGATCCAATTTAATCATCAGCAAGACACATACATTTATGGAATTTAGCCAATGTTCCACACCACCTTTGTTCATCATCCAGTGTTTGAGGCCTGTTTTATAAAGAGGAAAAAAAGAGAAACTTTGCAGAATCAGCAACATGTCCATGCATAAAAGAGGTTATTAAGTTAAGCAGTGGTAAAACCAAGAACACGAGTATGGAGACAGAGGAAAGAGGTGCTGTTCCATGTAACAAATGGCAGATAACAGAGGCAAGGAACAAGACATGCTGCCACAAGGGGAAACCGATAGCAGCAAAAGTAAGAGATAAATACAGGAGAGAGAGATCAAAACTATACGATCAAAGGTGGAAACAGTGCAGCTTGTCATGGCTCTCACCAGTTTAGAAAGTAACTGTAAGTATCTCCTGCAGATGTGTGTAAGTGAGGCGCAGAGATGAAAATGGTTCCAGCTCAAAGCCTCTTTCAGTTGTTTCCAATTACTGGCAGCAGTGATCCTGAACAAGAGAGAGCTCCTGGACGTTCAGGCCTTCGGTCCTTTTAAAAGGACGAGGCAGATCTGATGGTGAAGTCTAGTAGCTTAAGCACTGTTTGTTAGGAAAAGGACCCCGGTCGGTAGGAACTGTTTAGATGGAGATTAAAGTAGTCTGTCAATCATTAGGTGATCATGCAAGTGAGGAAGGTGATAATGAAGTCCTTTAGAAAGTGAAGATCACCAGAGATATTAAAGAGTATTCCTTGACCACATCAGTAGTTGGGTACAATTTAAGAGAGCAAGTTCAGCCAGAAAACTCTATAAAATGGCGAATACCCTCCTCTGGGCCAAGGAGGGTAAAAGTCTTCCTGCAGAGCCAACAGTGCTTTCCAGGATGTCGGTGTACGTGTTTATTTGTTAGCGAAAAGGAAAAGACAACAGGACCAGAACCACAGAGGATTCACTGGAAGATACAAGCCGCAGAAACAGTAAGGTCAGGCTACAGTTCACCCAAACACGTGTTGATGATAGAAATACAAAAAGTGGAGCAGCTCCTGACACACCTTATCTGTGAAATGTAGTGGCTCTACTATGACTTATTTATGGGTTTGCATGGCTGCTAGTAGAACTGACACTTATTGATGATTTCACTGCAGACAGAAGCAATGGGCTGAATACAGAGTTCAAGGAGCATTCCGAACTTATTGGCCAACTTTTAAATATTCAGCATGATGATTTACTTGAGAGAAAAGAGGCGGAATGTCTGACTTCAATATGTACAATATGTACAACAGGGATGACCTGAAAGAGCATCACCAGGAAAGATCTTTCTTACAAATCAACATCTTTGTTTTTAAAGGTCGGGTAGGAGATTTCATTCTGATGCACTTTTTGTTAAATTAGTGTAACTTCTCTTTACAATCCGATAGCAACCAATTAGTTTGGCGGTTTCACATTAAAACAAAGAATATGAATCATCTGTGGAAGCTATAAAACACTAAAAACATCAGGCAATCCTCCGGGTGGACCCTGCGCGGAGTATTGGCTGGTTGTCACTCTCTTCCTGCTCTGCATGCACCAGAGAGTTACGTGCATGATGGTTGAAGTCATAGACGTCTTCAGGTAATGTGCATCCATGTGATTGGGAGGCGTGGCTTCAGGGTGAGCTCCGAGAGAAAGGTGCGTGTGTTTCCTTTGGAAATCTGGCTGACTCTCACTGAGTTTTCAAAATCTCCCTACCTTTAAGTTATGAACATCAGAACATGTTACTTCTCCAGGGTCTGTTAGAGATAGCCCAGCCGGCCATCCTAATTCTTTTGTTTATGTACAAAGAGTTTGTCTGGGCTCTGTGGATTCAACCAACAACAGCAAAAACATCCTATATGGCATGCAGTGCAGGGACGACGGAGAACCTCTGATGGTTGTTGGTTTGGCTATAAAGACTTGAAAATTGAAGTTGATGTATTTAATTCTGAAAATATGTTTGAACAAGGACAGCAGCAAAATAAATGGTTAAAAATGAAGAAAACTTAAAGAAAAATATGGCCGCCCAGGCTATTTCTGTGCCACGTTTTAATGCTGATGTTTTTTTTTCATTAAGCATTTTAGCCTTGGTTTCTAATGTTATCTAATGGGCATCTTGAATAAATTCCAAGAGACAACAACATTGGCTCCTTTTCAAGCAGTGAATTATGATGTAAAATGGATTGGAGTGGTACCAAGGTAACCAAAACCCAAACCAAGATCTTTGCCTAAAGCTAACTGTGCTTAATCCTGAAAAAACAGAGACTGAACATGACACAAAGTGTATGTATAAATTGAAATGACACAAAAACAACACAGTTGTGGCTCTCTGCGGTCTTTGTGCCTCTTCTCTCAACAAGCCGTGCACCAGTCGGTTTGCTGAACTTGTGTGACCAAGTGAAATAAAAGATGGCTTGTCTTCACAAAAGTGTGCACACACTGTGTGTACGGTGTGGACTGTACGCACTCAGCCTTAAAGACACCTGCCTGACTGCTGCTTGATGTAATAACCATCAGATTTAAGTGTCTTCTGCTGCACGGCTGCAATTCTGTATTCCACTGACACACTGAGACTTAATTTGAAAGAAAATCTGATTGAGACAAATTACTGCAAGTTTTTAAAAAGTCAATTAAAAACCTTCGACAGAACAGTTCTTCTCCCAGATGATAAAAATTCAAGAGAAAATATGAAGAGCTTCCTGATTGCCAGGCAGAGTGAGAAAGAGCGAAGTTTTCTTTTTTACCACTTGAGAGAGCTCTTGCTGCTTTTATTCCTCCCATCTAACCGAGTCAGCATAGATGGTCTGATCCTGCAGGACTCCCATGTTCCACAGGGTAATACAAGTTAAAAAGTGAGGGCTAGGCTATCATGTCCACAGTCACTCTGTAAGCATTAGATTTTCTGCAGAAGCATGGCGTGTCCCCCATGGCCTCCCCTGTAGTGCAAAGGCAGAGAAGCAATTGTGTGAGGATTATCAGTCTCCCATTACTGCAAATGTCACTGCATCAGCACCACTCAACCTGATTATGTCAATAGGGAAGCACATTGGCACTGTTTACAGACTCCAAAAGCAGGAGCTGAGAGGATGCAGTAGCTTCTGCCGCAGGCCAAGAGGGAAATTAGCAGATAATCAAAAAACACTGACCCTCTGTGGCAGAGCTGCTGTAAAACCCAACACCAGCATGTAGCGATGAACACGGCCTATTCCAGAGCAATTAGAGCACAAAGATAACAGATAGAGGATGAATAATGGAGCATAATTCTCTGCTAACAGTGGATAACAACATTATTACTCATACGCTGTTTAGTAGACAGGATGGACCTTTCTAAGCATAAAATGTCCTGATGGACTTGCTTCATATTTCTGCAGTTCTAATGAGCAGCACATCACAACGAATACAAACCAGGAGATAAAAGAATTTCAAAAGCACGCTCTTCTTTTTTTTTATGTTGCTTTATAACGTCTGCTAAAGAAATGGACTTGGATATCATAATAACTCTGAGAGGCTTTAGCTTTTGCTCGACTACTGTCTGTAAATCTGACATCAAAGCGTGTGCTCCTATAATCCCTCTGCCCTGTGGAGGGAAACAGGGGGGGGCCCCACGTGTCAATACCTGGCCTGTGATGATGACGAAGGACTGCAGCATGCAGCGCAGGGGCACTCTGAGCTGGATTAAAACAAAGTAATCCGCTCGGAGGAGAGACGGGGAATAACTGCAGAGGTGCCAGAGGTTAAGGCGAATAAACAATGTACTGCTTTTATGGGAAATCTTTAGCAACACCTTCCGTGCTGCAGCACAATAACTACTCCATGTCTCTCTTATCCATGCATTCAGATGGCTTCATGTATAGGTATAGTGATGGCTGGCTACTGTGAGCGATGGATAAATATGAGAACTTGTCAGCAAGGCAGTGATTGAACATTTGTGGTATTTCTGTTTGGATTGACTGAACATTGCCAGATAATTGTCTTTATGTGGACATTCAGGGATGCAGAACTGCACTTTGACCTGTTTTGCATTCTCAGACTCTTTCCCACGATGAAGCAGGAGATTGAGTGTGTGGGCAACATTCTGGAGATCCCGTCTAAGGGACCTTTCCTAAATCTTTCATTAGAGATGCATTTATCAGTCATACCTTATATAAAAGGTGTGTTATTTCCTCCAGCTCGCAGCATGTGTTGTGTATTTTCTGACACTTTGTGAATTTGTTAACATGTTGCATGGCAGGAATGTGGGCTTGTGCTTTGTTTGGCTGCTGGTACAGCTAGGCAGAGTGCGGCAGAGCTGTCAGGCGCCACTCATGTCTCCCACTGCTGCATGTGGTGGGATCCATATTCATAAATCTCTCTGCAAGTTATTACTAGCTCTTACTAATGTTGCGGTTTGGGTTTTTCAATTCAAAAGAATCAGTTTGCAGCATGTGACTTTAATTCAGATCTAAAATAACAGGCGTGCATTTACATTTCATTTACAAAGCGACAGAGCCGAGCTGTGATTGGTTATCACTGTGTTTTTTTCCCCCTACATTAAAGGACTGCTCGCCTTTAAAGGAGACTGGTGGTGGGCTGTGGGTGACTGGTGTATCATGCCAACATGATTTAAAACATGTGGTCCTATTCTTGCCCTTTGAGCTGTCGCTACATGGCCCTTATCAGGAGACTGAAAGTCTCATCCAGCAACAGGAGAATCTTTGTGGACAATCAATAGCGACACACTTTTTACCTAAAGATGGGCCGTAGAGACACACTAAAACTGACCAGGATGTACAACAATGATACCAAGCCACAATGATTGGGTCGTTTGTGTTTCAGGAGCAGCTCTGCCTTTGAGAATTTGACAACAAAATTAGGGTTGGCTTGGAAACACACATTCACTTCCTCTCTTCCAACAAACCAACCAACCACGATTAAAACCATGATTGCATCAACTGAGGCACAGAGGAGAAACAAAACAAATAGAACCAAATAGCAATTTTGGGATTGGGGATATCTGGACATGTAGAGCTGCAAAGTTTTCCCAAAGTAATGTGGTGGACCGCGTCCAGAACTGTCATAAGGACCCGAGGATGATTTATGGTTTTTACTGGTGAGGTTTAAGTGGAGCAGGTTGCTTTGTTAGAGGTGTTGTGCACCTCACGCCAGCTGATAGAAAACAACACAGTGGAAACTTTAGAACAGAACTAAACCTACTGAGGTGAGCCGCTCTTACAGATTTCCCCAGGCTAATGTACATTTCAGGCCTGCTGGGAATGTTCTGCAGATGTTGAGTGAAATTTGATCGCCGGTTTGGGCTGTGGTGTGTGTGTGTGTGTGTGTGTGTGTGTGTGTGTGTGTCTCATAACACTGTGGCATTGCTGCTTCTTCCATCAATATAGAGTTACCATTACAGTTAAAAACTGCAATATATCAGAGTGAAAAGGGGAAAATCAGAGCTTGAGTGTAGAGGAGGGAGTCTCTGCATAAATATAGTGATTGAGTGATGAACACAAATAATGGAGATGTTCCTCTTCTATAGACAGGTTTTTTAAATTATCAAATGGTCCTGGGGATGATTTCAGATCACTGCTCACTTGTGATTTAAGTTAATGTAATTTAAAGTGGCCCTGTAGTGTAGCTTCTTAAAAAAAACTCAGTATGCTGCATAAAGTGTTACTTTAATGTAACTGCTGACGGTATGGGAAAGGATAAGAAGGTTCAGAAATCCTAAACAGAAATATGTATTTATACACTAATAGAAATAACAATATAATAATATAATACAATAATTTAAAAGTTAATTAGGTCCTGCAGAGCATGAACTGGTTCATTCCAACGAATGTCTGGACTGAAGACAGCTCATAATGCCACACAGAGTAAATCCTAACTGACCTAAACAGGATATGAGTTAGAGAACAAAACCAAATGCTAATTTAGCAATGATCTAGATGTTTTGTAGCATAAATGCACCACAACACAGGGCCTTACTACACACTCTGTTAAGGGCTGGTTCGATCCATAATCTGTGGAACACTGAACATTTTCTCTCCACGTTTTCTGCAGTCACTTCTCAACCTTTCATTATTGCCTCTACTTTGGGGTTATATGCCATGAGGACTGTTGATTTCTCACCCTTGTATGGCTGTCTTTGATGATATAGCCTACTGACATATGTCTGTATATCAAGTATTAGAAGGCAGATCCCTTAGTTTCATGTGAATAATGTCCATCCATCATTTTTCATAGAACAACTCTACAAAAATGACAAGACTATGAAAAAAGATCAGAGCACCAGACAGAGTCCTGAATAGTTAAAGGAATACTGTGTATTTATCACCTATATCATTTAGATTGGAAAAACAGGATTTGCTTAATCGAATTGATCGGAATGTCAGTGTAACTTTGTCACAGTTGCACGGTTTGAGTAATTTATTCATAAGAATGAAAGTAATGAATATATTTAGAAATGTTTGGTGCCACTGTCTCTTCCATGTTGCACTTTGTAGATGGTCCCTGTGCACTTGTCTTAGTTGGCTGCACAATGAGAGGAGGCAGGTGCAGGTGGGGAAGCCTCTCCTACTAAAAACACTGACACAGACCTTACAGTGCACCAGCAGTTTGAGCCCTCAGTATAGTAAACATAGCCTTGATTATGTTCACTATTGAGCCCTTGAAGTGCATTCTCTGTATGACCCTCTCTGGTACAGACCCTGCTTTTCTTCCTTTCCTTAACATTTCATCTTTTAGGCAGACAGACTAAAGCTTGTGCTGTTTGTTAAGAAGCCTGAGTCATGCAGCCACTTCAGGATGTGACCACACGGCCTCCTGGCAGCACTGTTGTGCACAGTTATCTAAGCAGCTGGGGGAACGTTCGACTATTTACCTTGCAGCACAACAATGCAGTACCTCCGTGCATGGCAGTCAGCTGAGGCTCCTGTTGCATCAAAACCAACTGAGCTCCGAAATAATTTGTCCCATTCTGAAGTAGTTAAAAAGAGGAGCAGGATAAAGCCCTCACATTTCATCCGCTGGGAGCCACAGATATGGCTCCTTTTGTTCCAAAAGTCGCTGCTCTCCTCAAATCAGTGACAAAAACAATACCCAGGGCTCTTGGCTTGAGCTTCCTCTGAAAAACACACACTGATGTGTGCAGAGCTCTGTGGCTGCACTTTCTTTGGCAACACTTAACCTGTAAAAGTTGTCAACATCAATCCCAGTCGACACATGATGAAACCTGCAGGGATTTAAACAGTATTTCTGCCTTAGTTAAAGGCGAGGAGGAGGAGGAGGCTCGAAGGGGACTCTCATTACAGTTTGTCCATAGAAACAACTTCAGCTTCTACATTTATCGACAAATACGCTGTAATATTCACAGTATATTTGTTATAGTGAATAATCTGTCGTGTTTATGTTATTTTATGTTGTGTCAGGAGATAGAATACCTGCTGGATTCTGTTCATGAGGCAAATTAAATTTTGCTATTGAGCTTATGAATTCCTGTACAATGCGAGTGTTATTATTATTTTTCCCCACCACACCACACTGACAGAGCTCACACAGATATTCCATCAGTGTTATTCCTCTGCTCATCTGACAGCTCTGTCTGGGTTTCTAAGCATGAGTAAGAGTCTCCCACTGTGCTCCGAGGAGCTGATGTTCTGGATAGTATTGAGGGTATCTTTAGTCTAAAGAGTATAACGTTAGCTGGTGAAGAGCTGTCAGTTTAAAATGCTTCATAGAGCAGCTGAATAATCCGTCCATGAGCGGGCAAATACTCCGAATGGAGCATCTTCTGTAAAGAATAAGCACAAAAACAATGAAACACAAACAGTGTTGACACCTACAGTGTGATACCTGCATCATCGAGGGGGGAAAAGAAAAGAAAAGAAAAGAAAAGAAAAGAAAATGTCCTGTCCCAGAAACCCTGCATCTACCTACCATCACATTTCTCATGCATTTTTTAGTCAACTGTTCTCATGCCAGGATGCACTTGAGAAGGCCTGGCTGCTTCCTTGTGAGGATCCATCTGCATGTCTTTTAAAGTCCTCTATTAGAAAGTTAAATAGGCACATGAATATCCCCGGGGATCGTTTACCTGAATTGCATAGAAAATAAGATTTTTATGGTGGAGCAGACATTACTGTGCAGCCACAAAGTAGAATGGATAGCCTTGGTCCGAAGCTTATTTAACACTTGATGTCGTGCGGCTACATCATTTGTGCAGGCGGGATAAGTCATTTGGAAAATGAAAAGTCCCTCGGAGTGATATGTGAGATCTAATCGGCCGCAATATTGTATGGTTTGTAGATTGCTGCTTGTCAGCTGGTGCAAAAAAAAAAAAATGGTTGGTTAATATGTCAAGCCGGATTGTCTGAAGGACTAAGTATGGCTGAAATGTGTTTTGCATAAAGACACTTCTCATTACAGAGAGGTATTGTCCGCTTTCGATCTTCTGTGGAAATGTCACACAGCTTACAAGCAATACAAAATGTAGGAAAAACAGTATCAGCTGTGAAACAAGTGATATTTATTGCGGTTCACCACACAGGCTGCTTTATACCACATAAATCCCAACAGACATATTTGTTGTTGATGCAGTTATGCATACTGACCAAGGGATGGAGCCCAAAGACAGAGCTTCCCAGGCCTGCTGTTGGTCACTTCAATGGATTCAGTCTGTACGCTGCATGCATGGAGTCTGAATAAAACATGATGCTTCTCTCATGCCTTCAGCAATACAACAACATCAAGACCTCACTTCATCGCTGGCTGCATTTGATTTTTTTTCTCTTCTTTCAGCTTTAGAAAATTTCAAGGGCTTATCACTTAGAGCAAGATCTATTGTTTGCTTTTTTTGTGGTAATTGGGAGTTTGCAGGTAGTTTCCATTAATATGAGTCAACAAAGTATTAATAGAAACAAGGCAAAGCACCTCTGGCAGATTTACTGGACTCCTTCTTTGGTGACTCAGAACATTTATATCTGGAGGCAGAGCTGTTTGTGTGAGGCTCAAGTCTCTTTGGAGCTGTCCGCCCACTCGCCACTCCCATGTAAATACAGTTGTTTGTTATAAGCTGCAGTCGCTGCTAAAGGTTGGAGGCACTGACCTCAGTCCAGCTCTAATTAATCAACAGAGCGGTGCAACGTCTCCCACCATTAACCTTACAGGAGTGAGAGGATCATAAATGGTACAGGCCAAGAACTCATAATTTGTCCTGTTGTTGAATTTTACATTGAGACTAGATAGAAAACACAGTGACTGTACAGGAGCCAGACACAGAGTGACTGAAAATGTCCCCATAATTCCCACGAGTTTTAGACGGCAGTGCCATGTGAGGACTAAGAAGTGATCCCACACAAACTCCAATGTCAACAAGACTCAGAACTTCTACAGAAAACCAAATCTTCAGTTGTCTGCAGACTTAGCATTGGCCAGCATCTCTGGGTCTTTGTATGGCCAGTGGATATGTGGCCAACAGATACTGGTCATCTCTCCATTAGGAGGGGGGGTCAGTATTTCCAGGCCTTTGAAATGACCAATGAGTACTGCCTGACCGTGACCGAAGTCATTTTAAAGGTAGGGTAGGAGATTTCTTTTTGTTCAATTAATGTAACTTCTCTTTACAATCCGATAGCAACCAATTAGTTCGGCAGTTTCGCATTAAAACGAAGAATATGAATCATCTGTGGAAGCTATAAAACGCTAAAAACATCAGCCAATCCTCCGGGTGGACCCTGCGCGGAGTATTGGCTGGTTGTCACTCTCTTCCTGCTCTGCGCGCACCAGAGAGGTACGTGCATGATGGCCGAAGTCACAGACCGCAGCTCGTCTTCAGGTAATGCACGTCCATGTGATTGGAAGGCGTGGCTTCGGGGTGAGCTCCGAGAGAAAGGGGGCGTGTGTTTACTTTCGAAATCTGGCTGACTCTCACTGAGTTTTCAAAATCTCCCACCCTACCTTGAACCTCCTTCTGTTTTGTTGGTCTTTACACATGATTGTCAGTCCCATGGCCAGATTATGTCTGATTATGTGGTCATCTGGCAAAAAGAGAATTTTATTTGATGTTTGTCTTTATCTGGTGGAATAATACGTTGTTGGATTGGTGCTCCTTGATAAGCATCCAATAGAATGAAAGCCTGTTTAAATCATAGGTCATGCTTTGCTCAGTGTGTAGTTCTGCTCATCGTCAATCATCCAAAAATCTGCAGAATACCTAATTACATTTTTTTACACATGTTTTAAGGTGTTCATAGTGCTTATGCAGTTATTTTGAAATGTCCTGACATTTATGCATGAGGTGGGGATGATATAACAATGATTTAACTCTGCTGTAATTAGGTGCACATGTTCAGACCTTTGAGCCGCTCCAGCAGTGGCTTTGGATTTGCATTGTCTTTCCCATGAGCACCTGGGCAGTGCTTATAGAGGCAGGAGAGACAATTTCTTATTCACTTTCCAATCTTCTTCTGAATTCAAACCGTAGTCCCTCCAGTCGCTATAGTCTGCCTTTCAAAGGTCAGAGAATCTCTGGGAAAATAACCATCTGTTTCACAGTTGTCTTGTGCACTCTGTTTGGGGATGTGAAAATAGAGAAAATGCAACTTGCCATGTGCAGAAAGGTACACTGTCAAGTGTAAAAAAATAAAAATAAATAAATAAATAAAGGAAAAAAAGAAAATCAGCCAAGCATCAGCATGTGCTCTGCTTCACCGTTTGGTAATGAAAAACCCCAGTCTTCCATCGCTGGCAGTGCATGCTTATCTTTTGGAGAATGCTGATTTGAATTTGCTTCATGCAAACACAGTTTATGTATCCAGCAATCATATGTCACATCAAAGTTTGTTTAAGGTAGAGATGTGGAAGCAGATGGTTATCTCTTCTCTCAGTAAAAAAAAATAAATCTGATGACCGGCGCTGAGAGAAAGGGGCGGCATTAGTTTGATATTTTTGCATTTCAAGCAGATTCCTCCTTCTTCATTAACTTTTCTCATTTCAGTTTTTATCTGTAATGGAAGTCAATGCTTGTGCAGCAGACCTGACTCAGATTAAGTTTCCAGCATTGGAAATCTTTCACAACTCTCTCAGACTTCTCTATTTGGATAAAAAAAAGCCAACCCTGGAAAATATATAAATATATAATGAGAGCAGAGTAAATCAGGTAGACCTCGAGGTCCTTTAAACTGTACATAACTGTGCATAATCCTAGCCCCTGGTGAATGAGCCTAACATTCAACAACTACATTCATGCAAAAAATTGTTGGAGGACGCTCAAAGGACACAGCACTAAAATCTCTACATCAGCTGCAGAACAACATGAAAACAGCAGCATGGAAATGCTGCTATCTGCTAAAGGTGCATCGTTATGCTGCTTTAAATGTGATGACTTCATGTCAGTGCAGAAATCATCTCTCTGTAGTCTGATCGTCAGTCGTGCGGCTCCTGTATAGCTCCAGTAAGGCAGTTTGTCATGTGACCAGGCCCTTTGTGACACAGACACTTAGCTTTACATTACTTTATGCTTATGTCATCCAGTAGGTTACTTCATTAGCTCCACTGATGGAGAAAAGTAGCTGCTCGCAGGTTCACTGAGGGCTGAATTAGCAGCCACATTAATAATAATTAGCATCTATCTGTCAGGTAATGAGTCTGGACCATGTGCATCTTTAGGTAGTTGCATAATGTTTATAATGTTTTAAACTGATTTGCATTTATCCTGATTCGACTTCCTCGTATGAGCCTCAAACATCAAGGTTCCTGATTCTGCCCTCCTGCAGTCGTCTGACTAAGCATTCATGTAAAATAATAGACTGCGTCAAAAAAAAAGTCAGAGAAGTTTGTTGCAGATCGGAGAAGTTCGCCTTTCATCATGTTGTTAAGGGTTAAAGGTAGGGTAGGAGATCTCAGTGGGAACTCAGTGAGAGTCAGCCAGATTTCGAAAGTAAACACACGCCCCTTTCTCTCAGAGCTTATCCCGAAGCCACGCCTCCCAATCACATGGAAGACGAGCTGCGGTCTGTGACGGCCATCATGCACGTACCTCTCTGGTGCTCAGAGCAGGAAGAGAGTGACAACCAGCCAATACTCCACGCAGGGTCCACCCGGAGGATTGGCTGATGTTTTTAGTGTTTTATAGCTTCCACAGATGATTCATATTCTTCGTTTTAAAGCGAAACTGCCGAACTAATTGGTTGCTATCGGACTGTAAAGAGAAGTTACACTAATTTAACAAAAAGTGCATCAGAATGAAATCTCCTACCCTACGTTTAATTTTAACCCAATGCAGGATCACTCTCGTTTCCAAATCACACACCAAAACTTAAAATAATAAAAATACACATATATATATATTTTCAGACTCTTTTGACATGGTTTTAAAAATATAATAACACAACATATTCTATTCAGCTGCAGCAGAGCTTTTTCTTTTTTTGTCCCAGCATGGTGGCGGCGACGTCGAGATGAGATGATCTCTGATTGTCTCCTGTTCTGCCTGAGTGGCAGGTTTCATCTGCCACCTGATGCGACAGGAGGTGGCACCCTGGAACTAATTTATTCTGCTCTGTTACTGTTACTTACTCTGTTACTCCTGCAGAGCTGGACCGCTTTGTCAACAACACTGCAGACACACTACACTCAGTCTTAAACAGGATTGCTCCACTGAAGAAGAAGAAAACTACAAACCAGAAGAGGCTAGCTCCGTGGTACAACTCAAACATCCGATCACTGAAACGGATTACACGTAGGATGGAGAGGATGTGGCAGTCCTCTAAATCAGATGACTCCCGGAGGGCCTGGAGAGACAGTCTGCTGACGTATAAGAAGGCCCTTCGTAAAGCCAGGACAGCCTACTATTCATCACTAATAGAAGAAAACAAGAACAACCCGCGCTTTCTCTTTAACGCCGTGGCCAGGCTGACAAAGAGCCACAGCTCTGTGGAGCCTCGCATTCCTGCAGCTCTTAGTAGTGAAGACTTCATGAGCTTCTTCACTGATAAAATCACCACTATTAGAGGACAAATCAACCACAATCTCTCTGTGACTGCTGAGGATACACCGCCACTTCTGGAAACGGATCCTGATCTAACTCTGGACTGCTTCGCGCCCATCGGCCTCCCTGAGCTGACCACCAGCATCAGCAAGTCTAAACCTACTACCTGTCTTCTGGATCCGATCCCTTCACAGCTCCTCAAGGATGCTATTCCTCTGATCGGAGACTCTATATTAGGACAGATCAACTTGTCTCTGGAAACAGGATATGTACCACAGGCTTTTAAAACTGCTGTGATCATTCCGATACTTAAAAAACCTTCACTGGACCCGGACGTCCTAGGAAACTACAGACCGATCTCCAACCTCACCTTTATCTCCAAACTACTTGAAAGAGCTGTTGTAAGTCAGCTAAACGACCACCTGTGTAGTAACAGTCTGTTTGATGCTTTCCAGTCTGGTTTCAGAGCCCATCACAGCACAGAAACAGCACTGCTTAAAGTCACCAATGACCTCCTCATGGCATCGGACCGGGGTCTCGTCTCTGTACTCGTTCTACTGGATCTCAGTGCTGCCTTCGACACCGTAGACCATCGCATCCTGCTACACAGATTGGAACACGAGATCAGGATTACAGGAACAGCACTGCGCTGGTTTAAATCATATTTATCTGACAGATTTCATTTTGTTCACACTAACGATGTGTCTTCCACAGGTACAAGGGTTAACCACGGTGTTCCACAGGGTTCTGTGCTCGGACCGATCCTGTTCACCCTCTACATGCTCCCTCTAGGATACATCATCCAGAAGCACGGCATAAACTTTCATTGTTATGCTGATGATACCCAGCTGTATTTATCCATGAAGCCTGAAGAAACGGAGCCGCTAGTCAGACTACAGGCGTGTCTAAAGGACATAAAGGACTGGATGTCCTCCAACTTTTTACTATTAAACTCGGACAAGACTGAGGTCATTGTTTTTGGACCGAAACATCTCAGAACTAGTTTATCAGATAATACTTTCTCCCTGGATGGAATTACTCTGGCCTCCAGTACGACTGTGAGGAACCTTGGAGTTATCTTTGATCAAGACATGTCGTTTGTTTCTCATATTAAGCAGGTCTCCAGGACCGCTTTCTTTCACCTGCGTAATATTACTAAGATCAGGAGCATCCTCTCTCAGAGTGATGCTGAAAAGCTCATCCATGCTTTTGTCACTTCAAGACTGGACTACTGCAACTCTTTATTGTCAGGATGTCCACATTACTCCATCAACAGTCTGCAGCTGATCCAGAACGCAGCAGCTAGAGTTCTGACAGGAAGCAGCCAAAGGGATCATATCTCTCCTGTCCTAGCGTCTCTTCACTGGCTCCCAGTGGACTCAAGAATACACTTCAAGATCCTTCTTCTAACCTACAAGGCTCTTCATGGACTTGCTCCATTGTATCTGCAGGACCTGATTGTACCATATGTTCCTAATAGGACACTCAGATCTCTGAGTGCAGGTTTACTAGTAGTTCCTAGGATTCATAGAAGTAGAATGGGAGGACGAGCTTTCAGCTATCAGGCACCGCTATTATGGAACCAGTTACCAATCTGGGTCCGAGAGGCAGACACTGCCTCCACCTTTAAGACTAGACTTAAAACTTTTCTGTTTAGTAAGGCGTACGGTTAGCCTTAGACCTAGTGTGTAGCACAGCTATGCTGCTCTAGGCCTACGTTGTCGGGGGGCACAAACATGATCCACTGAGCAGTTTCCCTCTCACCCTCTAACCTCTCCTTTTCTCTCCTTAGTCTGGCTCACACTGGTCTCAAGACCTGGATGATGACCTGCAGTCCGGCCCGTGAAGTCTCTCTTGCTTTACGTTGTCGGGGGGCACAAACATGATCCACTGAGCAGTTACCCTCTCACCCTCTAACCTCTCCTTTTCTCTCCTTAGTCTGGCTCACACTGGTCTCAAGACCTGGATGATGACCTGCAGTCCGGCCCGTGAAGTCTCTCTTGCTCTACGTTGTCGGGGGGCACAAACACGATCCTCTGAACACCCTCTGACCTCTCCTCCACTCTCCTTAGTCTGGATCATACTGGGTAATATCGTCTCATAATCTGTGTTAACTGTCTTCCTTGTAGTTCTGTGCCTCGCTCTCGCTCTCTCTCTTTGCAGGTCTCAAGACCTGCATACTGACCTGCAGTCTCTCCTGTGCTCATCGACTTCACTAGCCCCTGCTGCTCATCTTTACTATCAAATTACTATTCCTACTTATGGACCGACGATATATATAGATATCATTACAATATATCACTGTTTCATCTTGCTGTCATGTTTGCTCTGTACTGTATCATGTTTGTATCATGTTTGCTCCTCTCTCTCTCTCTCTCTCTCTCTTTCTCCTTCATCCTCTCTCTCTCTCTCTCTCTCTCTCCCTCATCCTCTCTGACTAGCAGCAGGACTGGTTCCCCCTTAAGTTGACGGGTCCTGCTCAAGGTTTCTTCCTCTTAAAGGGAGTTTTTCCTTGCCACAGTGCTCTTAGGGGGGTTCCTGTGAAGCGCTTTGAGACAATGTCTGATTGTAATATGCGCTATATAAATAAAACTGAATTGAATTGAATTGAATCTTAAAAGACATTTTATTTCTCGTCTGCGTGTTGCACATTCAGCGGGGGCACAGTAGTTAACAAATTACAGAAACGTCTGACCAGTGTGAGGAATGAATGCTCTGTATGTATTGAATCCATCTTGGTGGTGTAGCAATTATTTTCAGGGCAACAAAAAAAAATCTGAAAGTGGTACTTTGAATAAAGCATGAGGCAGTCAGATCGCTCTCTCTCTGCGAGCAGGGAGGGCGAGGGGGGGGGGGCTCGTGGCGAAACAGGTGAGCACGTGAATAAATGGATGTCACTTTAATAAATGTATCAGACTGTGAAATCAATTATAATTGATCCTTCATTTATGAAAGTTGGCAGGGACATTTATTAAACCTCTGAGGGTTTGGGGTTTGATTAAATGGGCTGAGTGGCTGAGCATGCTTGTTTTCATGTCAAAACAACACTTAGCTGTAAAGTGCTTTAATAGTGTGTCAGGTAACATTTATCTGCCGCTGGTGTCTTGTCAGTTTGTGGACAGGTGTTGTCTGCATGCACGGTGTGGAGCTGCGTTCAGTCTGAGGGATTATCCTCTGCTGTTTAAACATGGTTGCACTTAATTAGAAAAAAAAATACAGAAACACAAATTAATTGCTTAATAAATACATGTCGCATAGGCTGGGCAGACTTTGAGGTTTAGATTACATATAGATGGGGCCCCTGTCGTCACTTTAAACCGTAGCCTGAGGGTACTTTTGCTGCTATTTCTGTGCTTTTGGAGCTATAGTGTTCTGTGGCTTGTTGCTGCCACTTGGGCGAGTCGACAGCCTGTAGTCGGCCAATCAGAAGTAACATATTAACACAGCAAACAAGCCAAGATGAGAGCGTAAAGCAGCCAGGCGCGGTGGGTAAATTACTTTGTTGGAAGCATTATTTATTTGATGCTAAAGCGCAGACTGGATCGAATGTGTTTTCTGTACTTAAACCTAAAAAATTACAGTCAAGATAAGCAATGACTTAGCTTTTAGTAGCATTAGATTTGCATTAGTGCATTAGATTGCATTTGGGTTGCTCTCTTTTCCCCTCTCTCTCTCTCTCTCTTCCTCTCGTTGTCGCACACACACACACACACACACACACACACACACACACACACACACACACTACCTACAATTCAATTTCAGTAATCAGATTTATTTTCACCATAGACAATGCTGTTTCCGCCTGAAGCCAAAGTTGGAACCTTTCATCAACATCTTGACACAATCACAAGTCAGACGTCTAATTTACATTTGGCCTCGTGCCACCGAGCTAATTAAAGATTTAAATTTGTTTGGATGCTGAACACAAATCAATAGTTCTTCTCTTTGGACACTTTAGTGGAGTCATCAGTTGGGAAGTTTAAGCCCATAAGTTTGTTTAAGAGGCCTGAAAAACCTGCAGGCTCGCCCCATTTAAAGAATTGCTTGACTTGCTCCTCCCTGTGATTCCCCTGTTTTACAGTTCCTCTGCACGGCGCAGCAGAAATGATGAGAGGAGCCATTTACTTCCACTCTCTTACACTTTAATTGTCAGTGAATGGAAGGTTTTTAAAAAAGTAATTAATTTTACCATTCAATCATTTGTTCATTTAATTTCTGCCATCAAATAATATAAAAATAAGGAGGTCTAAATGACTGCTTCTCAAATTTCTGAGCCATCATGAGAAAAGTTTTTGATGAGTTGGGTTTCAGATGGTGATTTTAATATGGACGTCTATGGGGACTGCCCTGCTTTCTATTGTCCAGACTGTGCTGTTTGTCATGTGACACAGACACTTAGCTTAGCATTACTTTATGCTTATGTCATCCAGTAGGTACTTAAAAGTAGCTGCTGGGGGCTGAATTCGCAGCCACAGTAGTAATGATTAGCATCTATCAGTCTGGGCAATGTGCATTTTCATCTATTCTGATTCGACTTCCTCGTATCACAGATCAAGGTTTCTGATTCTGTGTGCCCTCCTGCAGGTGTCTGAATGTGCATTACTGTAAACGAATAGGTTGAGTCACCATAGTCGTGAATGTGTTTGTTGCAGATTAGTTAGGAGTTTGCCTCGTATCATGCTGTAAACGTCATGTTTCAGATGGAGGATTTATAACATGGAGGCTTTCTAGAAGAAGCCTCAAGTGGCTACTTGTGGAACTGCAGTTTTCAGTAACTTTTACTGAATGCTGTATGATGAAACCTATCAAAATGTAAGGGATAATTTTCCCTTATAATGTGTATTTAATGTCATGAAAAGTGTCTCTTTGACCCTAAATGTGAACAACTTCTGGGACTGATTTGCAATCCACACCTTCATCCAGGTTGTTTGCTGTGGTCCAGTTCACTCAATGAGTTTCCAAAGTGTACTAAAATGTTCTTTCTGCTCTGCCTGTTTCTGCGTCAGCCTGATGATTGTTTATAACATTGTTTTCATTTACCACTTTAGGAAAATCATACAGTTTAAAAATTAAACAAGCCTAGAAACCACATACTGATGGATTCTCTGAGGGGGCACACCAGTATCTTCACAGTATACAGACACAGATACAGACCCTGCAGCATTTACTGGGTGTACAAATAAAAGACATTAAAATCTACCCATAATCCCATGCCCTCAAATCATCATGTGATTATTAGATTTCAGTCCTGTGCTTTCTCACTGAAGGCGTTCAGGGTATTTTAGTGATAATGGTGAGAGAAGTCCATCTTTATGTTATGCTGCAGCTGGAAGTCTTTCTTGCTCTTTGTAACCTGGTCTTTTCATGTCAAGTACACGTCCAGCAGTTAGCATGAAAGGTAATGGATTCTTATTGTGGCCCTCTCACCTGGGAATCCTTTCACTTCAGCTCTGCTCTCAGATATAGTTTTAGTTTCAGCTGTTTGCTCTTTTAGAGTCCCAGAGCAGGCTGGCCCTTTTTATTTGATCTCTGCACTGCATTCTGAACAATGACAGTGTGAGTGCGATCACTGCAACCTCAGCACACGCAGGCAGCTATTGCATTGATTTAGATCATGTTCTAGTTGTGCTTTGTACAATATTGGGTCTTTGCAAAGAGAGACAACATGGAGTGGTGTAATGAATTCGTACTTCAACATCTCTAGCAGAAAAAATTGCAGCTTATAAAAATGAAAATATCCTCAAATGTCACCAAAAAAACAACAACTGGTGAAAGCGAAGTGATGTGAAAATATCCCACTGTTTGCTCTTCAAAATGAACGATCATTACAGATTTACAGCTTTGGATTGAATCCATGTGGAACATTTCTAGGTTTAAATACAAGGCTAATCACTAACGATTCACTCATTGATGCTTGAAATCTTGCAGATGAATGCATTTTTAACTTTGGAGTGAGACAAAAGCAAATTCAGTTTCACTCCTGCGCAAATACCTACAAAAAGATTCAAGCCAAGTACAATCATGATGTCATTGTTACTGTTTTGTGGCTGCTTTGCTCCTGTAGTGTTGCAGCATTGTCACATGATTCTGCAGGTCTGACTGTTTTATTGTTAAAAATGAATTTGTTCCCAGACAGTTCCCTTTGGCGTTCTTGCAGACACTTTATAAACTGTTTGCCGTTTTTGTCTCTAATGAGCCAATGACGTACTTTTAAAGCCTGATGGCATCACAAATTTGAATCACACAGCAGTTCTCTTGTTGCCTGCTTTGGGAGCAGGTCCTTCATGACAGCAATTAAGTTTTTGGCAGTTTGAGGCAAAATGAGGAAAAAAAAGAAAGAAATCTACCTGAGCTCCTTTTGTACGCACTCTAAATAAACTTGTTGAAATGAAATCAGCATGCAGTGAATCTTCTGCTTTGACTGTCAGGACTTCACTGTGAGGAGACAGCAGAGCACAGAGCGCCGAAGAAATTAAAAAATCATGCAACGTGTCACTGCTTAACCACTCGCACTTAAGCTCTTTAGTTTTTGGAAAGTACCACAAAATAGCAAAAGAGTCATTCATGCTAAAACCACCAGAACCATTACACATGATGAATGACATCATAGATCACATCATATCACTTCCAGGCTGCAGCCCGCCCTAACATAACTGCTGTTACAGTGCAGGTCACATTAGGTACAAAACGTCTTCACCATGAGGAACCATCTGGTTTGAAGTCTACATTTGTGATTCAGGTCCCTGTTTGGACTTGGGCCAACCAGCAGTAACTGATGTTGCTGATTAGTCATTAGAACTTCTGTTCTACATGTTGATGAAGATTCTCAGTCATCCAGGTCATCATACGTACAGAAGATTGAAGCAAGGCGTCTGGACTTGTAGAGTTTTCTTGAAGACTGCAACCACATATAAACCATGTTTCCCCACCAAACAGTTAGAACTTCACGAAAACTCTACAAGTCCAGACGCCTTGCTTCAATCTTGTCTACGTTCTGTTCCACATCAACGCAACTTCACCTGACAGTCATGTAAAGCAGAGAGAATAACGCTGTGTATTGTGCGACAGTCACAGCAGCTGTGAGCATGTTCTGTTTAGAAGATTCTGGAAATACCTGGAAGCAGCGATATCTTCTACTTGCATAGGAAAAGAATTTCATCAAAGACAAAATAGCTACAAAGGCAACAGCAGTGCAGCTATACCTGAATCAAATCCAGTGTACCGTCAGTCCAGCTAATTTAAAACAAGCTATAATGTAAAATTTCTCACACTGATTCAAAACAAGTAAAAACTGTTGTCACATAACAGCTTGTTTCCACCTCTCTGAGCATATCTGATACATATGTAAAGATTTTCAGCCATCCAGGACGTCTGTTGCTCCTCCAGGCAGCTTCATCACTTCTGATGTCACCCAGTTTGCTGAAAAGCACTTTTAAAGCTAAGTCGCTAACTTATGATGCCTGATTTATTCTTACTCCTGTAAGGTAATCCAAAAATGGCAAAAAAGGTGGCGTCTGAGTGACATCTACATCTGGTGATCTGCGATGGCACCCACCTGCCCATCAAAGTACCCAGAGTTCCCCTTATCTATTAATTTTACAACTAGATTGTATGCAAATTTCTTCTAAGTACGACTGGCTGAACAGAGAAACCAGCTGTAACATAAAAGTCTGGATAAACTTGGAGCCATTTGAGGTGCTTCATCTTTCTTCTCCTGAGGTTTCCAACTCACTTTAATCCTATCAGAACCTTTATGAAATCCAAAGTGTTTGAAAAACTCTTTTTTACCTAAACATGTGCTTTGAATTTGATGCCAGTTTCAAAATATACCAACATCCAACATGGCAAATACGACCAACAAAGAGCCCCCCACAGCTAATGAATACTTCTGTACAAAACTCAAGTCCATGTATTTGGCCCTGAATCACTCATTAACAGTCTGTGCAGTTGCTGTGTGCAAAAAACTCCCAAAAAACAAACAAAAAAACTTAATGTGGTGCAGACTCTGTGGACAGCTTCAAGGACCAGACATATTCTGTCTTGGACATTGTGAGCTGATGGTAATTATCCCCCTACAAATACAAACAGAGAATTATCTGTGAAAGAAGTCCTTCCTCTTTTTACTCAGCCCTCTACAACGAGCCTATCACTGACATTATTCGCCTTTTCTCCTCCCTCATTAATGTAATTGGAGTATTTGCATGTGTGAAAAGGACACCCTAACCTGGGAGGGGTTTTTGTGGAGCTCTGCATGAGACGACGGGTGACATCTGAGACCTCTTTAACAGACACGGAAGCAAACAGGAAGACAAACAGACTTCAGAGGCTTTTATAGTGTCAGATGTACCACTCAAGGTCAAAACATGCCCGAGCTTCCTGCAACATTTACCATAGTAATATCTCATCTCTGCACATTCCCACACGTTTCTGTGCTTTTACCCTTGAACAGCGCTGCTTCGATTTAGCTTCACATCCAGCTGATGGGGAGAAAAAAACTATTTAATCACAGCGACTGTGTGAGGCTCTTCATGGCACTCACACTAAATGTTGCATTTTATTAGGGCTCACATGTGACGTTCTCATCTGTGCCTTCCTGCGGGGTTATATAACTCAAACATCCCTGCAGCCAGTGAGACAGAAAATGTCGTCTTCAGTTCACTGAGGCATACCAGCCCCTGACAACCATTACCGTGGCCCCGTGCTTCCCCCTCTACATTGTGAGCATGAATACATTTCAATGACTCCCACATGCTCAATCTTTCATGACAGGGATGTGTGTGAAATCTTAAGCCAGCCTCCCCTCTACCTATAGTGCCGTGCAAGGTGTACAGCTAGCAGCAGTATCAGGAGAGTAAGCTGACTGGCAGAGGAGGAGGTTTTTTTTTCATGCTTACACACTGTCACAGCTGTCTTTGCTCACAGGGAATATTTTATAGCCAAACGCACAGGGGGGAGTTGCAGAGTTACTGAATTAATAAGATTAATAAGTGAGATTGCCGTCCTGATAATTCAATTTTTTTTTTTTTGCGATCAGATCAGACTGAAAATTCAGTGTAAAAGAAGAACATCACACTCTAATCATCGTACTGTGCAGAATCAATTGTAATGCCGTCTTCTGCCACATGAATGGTGCCAGCACTAAATATGCAAAAAAAGAAAGAGCGGAGGCTAATGATGCTTGCCGACGGGGGCTTGAGTTGATATTATAACAGATTGCACTCCAGTCAGGGTTTAGCCAGTGGGAGAAAGGAGCAGCTTCTTTATTCATGTAGAAAATTGCGAGCACAAAGAGGAGAGGTAAACGTCATGGATGGGAGAGAGTTGTTTACACTCTGAGGGAAATTTTACACTTCAGAGGATTGACTGTGCCTCAGCTTTGACAGTGAAAGATAAATGTTATTTGAAATACATTTTTCCCCCTTTATACTTTCCAATTCAAGAAGCCCTGCTTGGGTCTTAGTTGTTCATATATATGCACACATATATATTTTTATATATATATTGCCAAAGCTCATTAGACTACTCTCGTGATCAGAATACAGATGACATCAAGTCTGCATTATTTACCCCTACCTAATGAGCTAACTGTTTAGCTGGAGACCAGCCAGTTCACAACATGCATGATGTGTAATGTAATTTTGGCCAATTATTTCTATCTAGTAACATATACATTTACTCAAGTGTCTGTAAACTTACAGAGGAGGTTTCATCCAGGTCATGTTATATACACGAGTTAGGGGGAAGTGGTGAAATTTCTTCCAAAAACTATGCTAGCAATCAATTTTCCTCCGTTTTAACCCCTTAGATACAGTGTTGGGAAGAATAAAGTCTTCAGTTACTGAATACAGATTACATGCCCTAAGACGTAATTTGTGATGTATTCCGTTACATTACTCAGTCAGAGTAACATATTCTGAATACTTGGATTACTTACACATTGAACTGCATTTTAAGTGATTGAATGCAGCGATCAGCCCCTGCTTACTACAAAGGACGCTATAAAACATTCAATAAAGTGTCCAGACTGTTCCAGCTGACTGCATCACATCAATGTTATTCTATTTAGAGAAACAGAAAAAAATGTTATGATGGCAGAATAGTATATTTTTTAAACAATGCAAACAGTGTTTGAATATGTTCATCAAACAGACTAGCTGACTGCAAGAGACATGTTCGTACTTAAATGTTAATCAGCCTCAGTTTTGGACGGAGTTAGCTAGCAGCTAGCAGCTAACTAGTTTACTTCTTCAAGTGACGCTAACAGTGTACCGGCATCATGACTGAGGAGCATTAAGCACGCAGCGCTCCATCCTCAGACTCTGACCTCCATCAGTCCGGCTGCTCTGTCCTCTCTGTCGCCCGCTTCATGCAGCTTTCTGTCTAGTTTGCTGAACCAAAAACGTTAGCTTTGCTCAAAGATGTTTTATTGACGGTAAGAGCTCTCACTCCAATGACTATTTACCATCATACATGCGTATATGACCACAAGGAGAGTCAGACATCTTCCATAACAGGATCTTTGATGTAAGAAGACAATGATTTTTTTGATTTCAACGATGTAACTGTATTCTGATTACCATCTCTTCAGATTGTAACTGTAACGGAATACAGTTACTCATATGTTTTATTCTAAATACGTAACGTCAGATCCTGTTGATCCTGTTGATCCTGTGAATCAGCAATAAGGCAATGTAGTAGTATATTTATACAGAATATGTTGCACACCGTGAGATTACTCCGTGAAGGGTGAAATACATTCAGAGTAACCCTCCCAATGTCATCGATATATAAAGGAAAACTGTTTGATGCAGCCCTCGCTGCACACCTCCTCTGATGCAAGAGACTGTCACCTCTAACTTTGGCCTGAAATGTCTTCCCTCAGCCCATTTATTTCAGACACAGGACTGGAAATCAATCAAAATATTACACAAATCAAAAAGAATTTAGGAGACTAGCTGTCACCTGTCACAAAGATGAATTCCCCTCAAACAGATGATACACCGCTCCAGTCTTTTAGCTTACAGACGGAATGTGTGCTCCGTATGGTTATGACCTCAGTCTGTGTGTGTGTGTGTGTGTGCGCTTTGTATGCAAACCACTTTCACTCGGAATACGAGTGCCTCAGCAAGCTGTTACCTGGATGATATGTCAAATAAGTTGTCGTTCCCCTTCTTTTGATGTTGCAATGTTTTGTCGTCTTTCTGCGAGAGCTCTTTTCAGATCTCGCTTTCAAAAACATATCCGTCTGAGCTAATAAGATGAAAAGTGGTTTGAGGCATACCTAGCATAAACATCCTCTTTGGTGAGATTAAAGCAATGTTTCTATGATGAAAGTGCATGCTTAGATGTTTTGCTAATTTCCAACCTATTTCATTCGCAGCACTGTCAGCTCCCATTGTCAGGATTGTGTTGGTTTGGCACATTCGAATGTCTGGATGAGATCAAGAAAGTATGGAAATGCACACTTTCTGCTGTTGCTGCAGAATGACTTTAAAAGTTAAATAAAGGTAACGCTGCATGACTTAGTGTATAGTGCTAATTGAGTTTTGTGATGGTGGCTTCAGGTGTGTCCCCGTCTATTGCTTTCATGTCTCAGAGGTGCTAATCTAGTGTTGGTGCCCATTTCTCTGATTAAAAAGCTTCATGAGAACGCATTTTTTAAAAAAAAGCACTCCTCCCCACAGGGATCTGTCAGGTTCCTCCATATTTGACGGCACGCTGTGATTTCCATTGTTTTCTGCTAAAACGTACACGTCTAAATGAACGTTCCTCCTCTCTTCGCTTTCCTCTCAAATCATTTTGTGCTTGTACTTTAGGGTCGACATAAGCAAATAGATGAAGAGCGTAATGACAATGTTACAGCTCAGTGTTTCCAGAGTGTCTACAAGATCTCATTTTTTATCTGGCATTCTTATTTTTTTTTTGTCCTTGAGCAATAACAGTGTGAGTGAATAAAATATCCACATACACCTGAGAGAAGGGGAAAGTAGAAGAAATTGCCTTGTGCTCAGTGGGCCATAGACACAAAAAAAGAAACAAAGGCACAGTGCTGGTGCCTCTTTGTACTGGTAGATGTGTGTTTACTACTGATCAGCCTGTAAAAAAATATATAATAGCTACATTGGTCAATTAGTTTCACAATAAAGGCCCTGAGAGGCCTGTTTTTTCTCCTCTATTCTTTTTAATTCCAGCAGGTACGAAGACCCACACCTGGAAGTCGGAGGAGCTGGTGGAGCATCCACTCACACTCCGAAACTTTTATCCAGGACTCTTGTTTCCAACATGTGACCATTATTTTTTTAATTTTCTCTTTAAGAGTTACATTTCTCCTTGAGGCAGGGACCAACCGGCATTCTGTGAAGAAGCAACACAACAGCTAAAAGTTGCTCATACACAAAGTGAAGCATGTTCTCACCAATATAACTTAACATCCGATCAATATTTCAGAGCTTGAAATGGAGCATGTGTGCATCTCTAATTGTTGGTGGGGGCGGGGACTCCTCTCGACGGCAGCCGAAAATGGCGACTACGAAGCTGTGGTAGCTACATCTGTCTTTTAAATATCATGTCTCCATTTCTGCTCTTAAACATGACAACAAATCTTTAATTAGATACAAATCAATATGAGTTAGGTATTATTTCCAGGAATCAATTATTATCAGGTCGTTCTTTCATTGATCTGACAGATATATGTTTTAAGAGATAAAAGATGAACCGCCCTTTTCAAGCAGAGTGAACTCTCTCGCTCCTCACTCCCAGAGAAGCGCCATGAAATTGGATTGTAGGTCAGTAACATGTGCGGCCCCCTGCCTCTCAGTGATATTAGAGAGCATAGTGGAGGCTACAACATACTGACATGTGTATCCCGCAGAGATATCTACAGCACATGCCTGCAGTCAGGCAATTATAAACAGCAAGCTCAGAGGAAGAGCTGAAGTAGAAGTGCCCACACTCTGTAACACAAAGTGAAAAGGAAGAGGCACGCATGGCGCGTCTGATGGTGACGTCAGTGAGCAGCAGAGGAACATCGAAAAGCACTCAGAGATCTGCCAAGGCCGCGCATCAGAACACATCTGGAGTTTTTTTTTAATCTGATCCTTGTTAAATATTAGCTTTGATAGTCACGGTGATGTCTGAATGCTGCATTAATTCATACATAAAGATGAAATTTGTACAATTCAATCAGCCTGCATGACGTCAGACTCGCAATCAGTGAGTTACGGGTCTTTTGTGGTATCTAACATTTTCATGATTGCTCAACTTAAATGGTGCATGCAGGATGTAATCATAATTTGATGCAGACTGGCTGAGACTCATAGAGGAAAAAATAAAATGTTGATGATCTGTAAGGGCAAAATTAAACAAATACATTAGGATGCAGCCATCTTCCTTATTCCTGACTTGTAGCTCAAACATCTCTTTATTACACGGCTTTAGACAGACAGAGATGTGCACATAGGAAACCAACATAAGAAGCTGAATGTGTGCTGCTCAAAGAACTCTTCTGTATGCATCAATCTCCCAGCAACAAAGTAATGGCCAAGATGGGCAGCCTGTTGTCTAGTGCACTTGATATTGCTCACAAAAGGCTCATTTTATTCCAACCTGCTCTCATACATAAAGAACACAATGGGCCGATTGCCAGTAGCTGTCATATACGGCCGCTTACCAATGTTCCAGCAGACCTCAGATACGGAGGAGTGGATGTATGTCAGACACAGAGCTCTCATCCAGGAGAACCATATGTCACATGTAGTCAGACAAAAACGTCTTATATAGGTTAGCAATTTCTACCCACTCACAGCTTCACATATCACTCAGTGCACCCACTGGGAACACCAACAACTTTACGGTTAGCAAAAAAAGAAACAAAACACTTGACTCCTCTTGCTAGCTGTTGATGGTATGTTGCTGCAAAGCCTGTACACACACAGGTAGTTTGGACGTGCGGCTAAAATGCCCACTTATTTTTGACTGTAGAGGGTCATTCTCCAGTCACATGATGCATTCAGTGTTTTGTTTTTTTTTTACACACAAGCCTTTGTGGGCTAATATGATAAACATATTGTATTTGTGGGCAGCAGTGGCTCAGTGGTATAGCAGGGTTGTCCAATAACCGGAAGGTTGGTGGCTTGATCCCAACTCCTCCCTATAGTCACTGTTGTGTGTCCTTGGGCAAGGCACTTTACCTGCATAGCCTCCAGTGTACTCACTGGTGTATGGCGCTCTTTGCTGGGCTGCCTTAAGCAATTTCCCCATTGTGGGACTAATAAAGGTTTCTTTCTTTCTTCTTCTACATCTCTGCAAAGCTGTCATGATGATGTCTGGATATTAACAACACTGGAAACCCTACATCACATAAAAGCTTACTGTTCACATTAAACCACAAAAATTGTATTTAATATAAATCTGTGTCATTTGATTCAGTTAGAGTTAGTGTTGACACCAGTCCAGAGACTCACATCAAACTGACTTCAGCAGAGTTTGTTATAAATCTCCTCTTTTTGACGGAGCCAGCTCTGATTTCTCCTTAAAAAATGGACAAACAGCAAAAGGAGCAGACGCTTTGTTTATTAATGCCACTGTACTGTTATTATGAGAAGTGTGGGATACATTTATTTTACTTTGGGGATTCTTCCACCTCAGCATACAGTAAATAGATTTTTAGGATGGGGTTGTTCATTTTAATATCTCAGGCCATTTGTTACTGTGAAGGCGAGAGTGGCTCATCAGCAGTTTAAAAATTACAGGCTTCCACAGGCTGCCCACTTTGAGAATACACCCCACCCCCCCCCCCCCCCCCCCACCCACCCCCCACCCTCTCCAGAGCCTGACGCATTCCAGATGATACTTTGATTCCTTGAACGTCTTCAGCGCTTGTTTACCTAGCAGCAGCGGCGGTAGTTGACCCGGGAGCCTTTCAAAGGTAGCGACAGAGAAAAACAATCTCACTTTGTGCCTTCTCCACCCGTCCTGTGAACTCCTTTTACTGTGAGCTCACTGCAGACACAAGCCTGTGTAAATTGTTCACCCTAACAACAAGATTAACACACAAACATAACAGTTTTTGTAAAAAAAAAAAAAATCTTTAAATATTCATTGCTGCACTGTGAAATTACCAAACCTGCTTTGCAGTCAGGAAGGAAGCTCCATTATGTTGTTACAGCAGGATAACAGTAATGTGAAATAATGCACTTTATCTGATCTGTAAATAGAAGGAGCGTGTGATGGACAGCTGTTTGATGCAGCAGCCTGCAATCACATGAAGACGCTTCCCTTCCTTCAGCGATGCGTTTAATATTTACATGTCTGCATGGATGGTGTAATCTGGCAGCTGAACATGCAGGTTGGCTCAGATTCCTGCTTTTTGCATTTAGCTGAGTTTACTCCATTCTAAGGAAATGCATGATGTGGATATTCAGTGTGTGTCTGTCATCACATTGTGTTGTTAAAGTTGTCTCAGTGGAGCCTTGATGCACATTTCAAGAAGAATTCATTATTAAAATCAAACTGAGGAGCTTCTTCAGTGAAACGCGCTCTGCTATGGGACGTTTAGATGTTTTTTTTTGTTTTTTTTATCGGAGCCTTTGCGAGGCGCAGCAGGCTGCATCCCCCTTGTGCAGTTTTGCGAGGATGAATGTTGTTTTCCATTAGGACCAGTGCGCATTGCTTATCCACAGGAAGCCACTCATGGTCTGAATCGCATTGACCCATGATACCAGAACCTGTCATCATGAAATATCTTTCTGAATCTTCCACCGGGATAAAAAGAGATCTCAATGTCACAGTGTTCAGTGTGATAGTGAAGAAAGGACGGTTATTATAAAACTCTGTAGTGTCTGTTCACCACAGGGACGCACTCTGTCCATGGACAGACACTACATGCACTGGAAGGTGGATTTCTACCACTTAAAGACAGTCATTAGGATTTTTATCATTACAGTTCTCATGATTATTGTCACTACAGTTGTCCCCTATATGGACATCCAAGGGTATTTTATGCACGCATGGTTCTGATCATAGGTTTACAGTCACTGCAGTTCTTTAACTACACACACACACACACACACATCACAGCAGTTATTTTAGAACAGACCAAACAACTCATATACTACACACTGAATGACACATTGAAACTTTTTCTCAGGGACTGAACTGTTGTTTTAACTGTTGAGTCCCCAAACAGATGTGCCTGTTGGCTGTATAACAATACATTCTCACACATGAACAGCACATTTAGGCCCCGTTCACACTGGTGAAAGTCAATCCAGTTAGAGTAGGTTTGAATCCAGATAGCCTGTCCACGCTCAATCCAGCTTAATCAGGCATGTTTGCTGTCCTCCAAACCACTAGGCGTGCCTCGTAATATACAGAGTCTGTTCAGGATCACGTGATCATGTGTCGTGCATTTTTTTTGTCCTGTGTCGTTCGCTCTTTCGTTTTTTGGGGGGGTTCAAAAAGCAGTTTATTTCTTTGTAGCATTGTTGAAAATAAACTCTGGGCAAAGCTGTAGTAGTTTGACAGCTGTTTATATACGGCTTTAGTACGCGACCCAAACACTGTCCCTGTGAACCTGTAAGTATGACGTTGCTAGCCGCATTTGCATTCAGAACTGAGCCAGATGTAAGCCAATCTGGCTTCACCTCCAAGAGGTGGATCGAGATCTATCGGGATATATCTGGATTCGCATTGTTCAGACTCGGGAAAAAAAACTATCCAGATATTAAAAATCCGGATTGATTTCCCCAGTGTGAACGGGGTTTTAGTCTACTCTAACCTGCTCCAGGACTATACAAGCTCAGTTTCTGGAAAGTCTTCACCTGCTGGACCCTCTTTTAGCTGCAGCGTCTGCCCCCGCTTTATTCCTTCAGCTCTATACTCAGGCTGACTGTGCTAACCTGGCAATAAACTGTGAAAAAATTACTAAAACATTCCATTTTTGCTATCAAATACATGCTTAACCAAGCAGCAACCCCTGGATTCCCAGAGAAAGAGCAGCATTCAAGAGCGTTTTATCTCAACCGACGACAAAAACAGAGAGAACATTTAAAATCAGTGGATGCTTTTTACACTATGTCCAGCATTCAAATGGTGTAATGATCATGTTGGAACTGATCTGAGTGAAACCTCATCATTTGCTTCATTCAGTGAGACAAACAAAGCCGCAGTGAGCTGCCATATTAAAACATGTATACAAAGTTTAAACCAGCGACGTTCTTCAAACATGCCTTATTTACAAATTCATACATCCCCTACATACATAATAAAAATGTGATTTTTCCCCATTGTTTCAGCCTCCATGTTGTTTCAGCCTCCCTGATGATGCATTGTGAACACCTGCAGTGCCGTTAGGACACAAGCTCAGAGAGAATTGAATATGCAGAGCCTCTGGACTTTAATTGGAGCATAATCAAATCTACAGTAGACTTCTGTGGCATGATTTATGCTGCTTTGCATTTTAGACAGCAAGAATGGAAATTTTTTTTTTTATATTAAAAAAAAATCTGCTAATTTAGGCCACTAGATTTGGCCAAATACCAAGAACACGGAAGGATACAGATGCTACTTGTAGTTTTATTGGTGCAAAACTTTTGAAGCTGCTTGTCCTACAGCAGAAAAACACCTGATGTCACATTACTGTATGTTTGGGGGGGGTGCTGTATTATGGCTGATTAAAAACACTCATACCTAAATGCCAGGATGGATCCTGTCTGCTGTGCTGTGCAGGGACTGCAAATCAAATATCCATTTCAATAATTCAGGAACCAATTACACAATTTAATTCATTGCCTTGATGTTTTTATGACTCTATGGTTCATAACCTTAATGTGGTAGATGTTATTAGCGTGCAGGTGTGAAAGCAAGAGACATCTAAGCGTAGCATGGGACGGTAAAGACACATACTATCAGACATGGTGTACAAGCTTTGATGTGTAGAAATGAACTGGAACTGTGCAGACGCCAAGGATTGAGCTAATACACGTCATAACACACACACACCGAGGCAGCACGCTACACTGCTACACAGCTAGAGAATGCACTGTGTCTTAATTCAACACCTTCAGATTTTTCATCTTTTTTTTTCTCTCATGTGTTGCTGGTTTTTACACCCAGGAAAAACAGAAATCGAAACTAAAAAGTGAAATCCAAAGACTGTAGCCTGGAGCGATCACTGCAGACGCCGTGATGCCAGCAGCTCCTCTCCCTCCTGTGTCCGTTTGGGTATCTATTGGCATAAAGTGATTAGACACCAGTCAGGTCGGTAAACATGAGCAGGCTGTGCACGGTTTACAAACAGGATTTTAGGGTTTCTAAGTTCAGTTTCTCCTCCCGCCTCTGCGCGTCTGTAAAAAGTTGCATCTTAACATCAATTAGACCCTTAAGGGAAAGAATGGAGCTGTACTTTAAAAAAAAGAAGCTATTAAACAAATGTGAATTATGGAAATGGCATTTTCAATCCATAGGCCTGGTTCTAAACGCACTCTGCAGGGACCATTTGGCCAGCGGGAACAGGTGACTAAACCTCCATTACACATTCATTTGTGTTTTTATTCAAATTTCTTATTCGCATTAAAAAAAAAAGGGGAGAAAACACAAAAAGCAAACAGAAATGAGGGAAATGGCTTTCACTGCCATTAGATAATGACATGCTATACAATATAAGAAGGCAGTTAAACCACTCAACACCTCTACATAAACAGCTTAACCCATTCACAGGTGCTAAAAGGGATAATCGCAGTTTTTCAGCAGCGTGATGTTTGATGCTGAGTTCAGGACTAAGTGAAAAACATTACATTTCCACCCCTGACTGACTCTCCTCTGGTTGTTAAAGGCCTAACAACAGCTTTAAATCACACAGCAAACCTCCCCGACAAGTAATTGCCAAACTTTATCTGATTAGCTAAGTGCAGAATATATTTTCTGTGGGTTCCGCCTCATCACGCTCATCCTGCCCTTTGTCGTGGAGGCAGAGACGAGACAGACCCAGATCAGAGCGTCGCCTGATGAATGTGTCCGAGATATACCTCACAGGTACCGCTTTACACAGAATTACAAATATGGCGAGGCAGCTTGTGACAGGGCAACAGTGCGGCTAGCGGTGTGCACCCAAGTGAGACAAAATACAGCCAGATAGTAAATCACTGGCTCTGGCTCCTGGGCTGAGAGCAGCAGCAGCAGCGGCGGCGGCGGTGGTGGAGGCAGTCAGACTGTTGAGCTGCATTGAGGATGAGGCGCCGTATTGGCAGTGATCTCAGGATGTGTTTGAAGTGATGAATAGTGGGACGCAAATATACAACATATCTGGGCATATCCAGTCACTCAGCATACAGCCAGGCTTTGCTCTTACAGGATAAAACCACCTCACCTCCTCAGTCCAGAAGAAAACCCCTCGAGCTTTCTGTTTCCGCTCAAACACAAACACTACCTGCACATTTCTGAACGGAAACAGTCTGTGTGCTGTGAAATCATTTTTACACCTGACCAGGATGCAGACTCCACTTTTGGAACTGAATGTTGTTGAAGAACAAATTGCCGTTAGCCTGCCATTACCATTGTGCCTGCTGCAGAGCCAACAGTACAGTGATCGCTCGCTATAACGTGGTTCACCTTTAGCGGCCTCGCAGTTTCACTGATTCTTTTTGAGTCTAATTTTCTGCATCCTGATTGGCTGTAGACCAATGTCAATCAGTCTCCTCGGTGCTGTGTTTCCTGTACAGTGCAGAATGCGTACTGATAGCAGGTATTGATCTTTGGTTTCATTCTATAATACTGGACTTATTTTTTACGAAGGTTTGAACTTTGAGGGTGTCTAAACAAGACAGAAAGTGTGAGAATGTTAATGTCTGTCTGAGAAAGGTGTATAAAGTGTGTAGTGAGGGGTTTTACAGCCTTAAAACATTGATAATAATTGTAAAAAACAAAGCGGACTACTTCAGGGATTTCGCCTATCACAGGTTATTTTTGGAGCGTAACCCCCGCGATTAACAAGGGTCCACTGTATATCTTTACAAACAAGTATCAAAGGAAAATGTTCAAGCGACAGCTTTCTGATAACTTCATAATTAAATGTTCTGTTACTTGTGAAGTGGACCAGATCTCATCAAGGTGTCCTGCAATGTAGGAGGCAGTCTACTGAGGTGTGGACCCCATCTGAAGGAGACGCTGACACATGACACAACAAGGCTGTCCCCTGCCTTGTTGTGTCATGTGTCACTACCTCCAACAGCCATTAGTCCTTCTTCTTCTTCTTCTAAAATCTTAAAACACAACAATGCTAACGAGCCTCAAGTGGTGTGCTATTTGAATTCAATGCCATGTATGGTGACAGAGACGTCATTCAAGGGTGCAATGACGGAGTGGATAAAATGATCTATATGTTGAAGTAGCTGCATAAAGCCTCCCTGCACTTTTCAATTTTAAAAACCTGCAACCCTTTATGTCTTCTCTACACTGTGTGATTTTTATCAGTCTTATAAGACCATTGCATGACACACTATGCGACGTGAATCTAATAAACTTTGGTTTGACATCAAGTTTGATGCGTGCAGATTGTACGATGACCATATCCTTAATGGCAGGCGACCACAGGTTACAACGTACGTCAAGATGCGAGGAGGAGGAGGAAGACGTGGATGCGGGGTGACAGGTCGTAGCAGCTGTCACACTGTGAGTCAGTCATCCTAAATTTCTGACACCGCTAGAATTTTATCTCAGCTCATCTTTGGTTGCAGGACGCTGACAACGGCCGGCGTGGAACCTGCCTCACAGTGCGATGTAAGACCACCGATTTAGAGCCACGACCAAAGATATCTCCACGATTCTCCTACGATGGTCATCTTTCGTCTGTGACAGGCCAAAATCGTGCAGAGTAAAATGGGCTTGAGCTGCTGGCGGAAGGTTTGGTTGTTGTCCTGCTTCATGGAGGAACACAAAAGGTAACACAACCAAAGGGTAACAAGGCCAACGACTGTAACAGCCCATAGGAGGATCTGCCCTATGTGGTCCGACCACAGACTTCCCTGGAGCCGTGATTTCTGACACCGAACCTTAAAAAAAGAAAAACAACTTCAAAATTTTTTCCTAGTCTCTCTTGGCTGCAGTTCAGGAGTGAAATACCAGAGCTAGAAATGAAAAAATCCCACATTCAATATCTGTACAAGAGAGTCAGGGTGTGTGCTCCTTACTCTGACTGTGTGCCACGTTGAAGAAATAAGAGGGAATGTAAAAAAAGTACATTTTGCAGACCTTGTCACAAGGGATTAAAGAGTATTGGGACATGATACACAAATATGACAAACTTGTGATAACAGTGACGGAATGGAATTGGAAATGTTGTACTAAGTTTAAAGAATTTCCTTTTATATCACACCCGAACCCACCCTGCTGTCAGAGTGATACACCGACTTCTGGGCTCGGCGCTGTAATATCAGAGGAGTCCTAATTCCTTTGTTGTGAGGTGTTGTTGTAATTTCTTTAACACTTCACATGCAGTGGTGAAGGCATCACTTCAGTTCAGCAGACCGGCAACATTATTAGTGAATATGTTTCCTTGTTTAAACAACACATCCTCACACACAAACAGCAGGATAGACTGATCACCAGTGAAGCCCAAACATTATGTAGAAAAGGCCGATGGAATTTTAGTCAACACTAAGTGACAGCAACTCCCTCACTACTCTGTTTTTACTTTACTGGTGTTCATGGTTTGGTTTGATCTGAGCACCGGGTTCAGGAAGAGGAAGAGTTTTAGATACAAATCTCAAAGAGGAGATTTAATGCTAACTATATGATGCTAACATAAAACTGCCAAAGGGTGCACATGAGGGTGGCCCCCGAAAATGAGATAAAAATTTTATCACCACTCTAAGCAAGCATGACTATTTTTATATCAATGTATTTATATCAAACATGGGAACTGGTTTAATAACGTTTTTTTTTTTTTTAAATTACATTAAGGATTAATATACCGTATTTTCTGGACTATAAGTCACACTTTTTTTCATCCTTTGGCTGGGTATGCGACTTATCCTCAGGTGCGACTTATATATAAAAATATATATTAGCCTTGTGCCCTGACGTTCATCACAGATATAATGGCAGCTGTTCTGTCCCTCTTCTGACGGTTCTCTTCCACCTCCAGCTTGTCCACACTTTGCATTCCGAGCATAGGTGACGCGCACATTCATTGAACGTGTGCTTGCAGCTGAAAAGATTGGTCGATAGGTCGCTAATTCCAGATATGAGCGCACAGTAGTCTGTCCTTTACCTATTTATAGGATGTTTATAGGCATTTCTGTGCGGTGAAGCGAATCATTTCCCCACGTGAGAACTTGTTGAAATGTTTCTCACTCTCAGTGCGTGAGACTTGAGAGCCCTGCAGCCGCACCACTTAAGTGAAGAGAAATTCAAGAGGCAACGTAACGCTAAAAACTTAGTGATTTTACATAGGCCCGCCTCTTGTGGTCGCCACAGAATAGACACCACTCTGTGTTTATTAATGGAGACAGCGAATAAACGCGCAGTGGCGCGTTTTACTACATGTATTTCAGGAACCTGACTGTACAGAAAATCCAAAGTCTGTAACCTGTGACCCAAAAAATTACAATATTTCAGAGCTCCCCCTAAAAGTCTCAAAGTCGGCTTTTCCCTTGGAGCTTGTGTCCTTTCTTTGGCTGGCACGACTAATAGTCCAGAAAATATGGTATAATAAGGACATAAAGCAAACATACAAGGTTTTATAAAAACCTTAATTAGAAAAACTTTGTTTAATAACACCTGTCCTGAAATCATCTCCTTTTTTTAATGTGTACGGCTTGTTATTTTACCAGCCATATGGCCGTCTCTCAGGAATTAATTAATTTCATTTATACCTTTGGAAAGATGGCCTTTCTGCGACGCACACACAGTGACATCAACATGCTGCAAACACGGAGCTCTTAGAACACCCTGTTGCGGCCCACCGTACTTCCTGTGCCACTCCTGCCAGACTGCATGAAAACATATTTACATATATTTTAAGGTTACACACACACACAAAGAGACACAGTCTTACATGATTCATTCTGCTGCTCAGTATTCCTCTGGGTAAAGGACATGTTCTCTTATCATTACCACTCAAATATATGGTGTATGATTAATGTAGGTATATAGTGTATATCTGGAAAAGTCTGAATTATACTTTAGTGATATAACATTTGACAGCCAGTGCTGTTTCCATCTGTGTTGTTCCCAGATGAGAAATAAAGGTTAAACTCCATCCTCATGGGGCATGTGTGACGGCTGTACATTATCTTATGACTCTCTCGGCTGCCTCATCAAACAATGCCATTATCCCTGATCAGTGTGTGCTACATGGGAAGATAAGACCCGCTACATTATACAGAGGTTGTATATACTGCAAGAGGCAGACAGTACACTCTCCCCGGCAGCCACATTAAATCACATCCTCTCAGCAGAAAGGTGTCTCCTCTGGTTTGAACTCATGTATAAGCCTTTGCAGCGTGGGGGCCTCATCTCCCTTTTAAAACACCTCCCATTCGTCCTCTGTGGAGGTCTCTGATGTCCTGCAGCACACATTACTAAACAGTGCAGTGCACGGATAGACTCCTTTGCAGATCCAAATTCTAATTATGTAAATGAAGAAGATTTTATTTTAAGATGGAATGCTGATGGTGAACTTTTCATTTTTTGGTGGGGGTAAAACATGATTCTGCTTGGCTGGAAGGTCAGTCGCTTTCTTTCATTAAATGTCCGTCCGTGAAGTATGGCCAACAAGGTATAATCACCGCTCTGTGTTAATATGCTTATCAAATCCTGGGTTCCAGGCACAGACGTTAGACGTTTCCTATCAGATATTCAGCATCAAATATGCACCGGGATCACTAGGGCAGTTTTGGGGACACTGCACCTGCTACAGGGTTCCTTCCTGACATCACATAAAGGATCGTGCAGCCTGAATCGTGGCTACGCCTGACTGAAGACATCATCTACAATCTGTTTGGGCTGAGGCGTTGTGCATTCTAAATGCATGCTGCAGAGGGAAATTACCCGGGCTCATCTGAATGTGTGTTATTCCAGCGCACAAGAAGTTTAAATTCACAATAAAGGCGTTTCAATGTAATGCATTCTGTCAGTGTTTGGTCTGCTTTATGGAACAGAAATTGTTTACTTTAAAGGTATGTCCTTTAAAGTAAACAAATTCATCACAAATTCATCTCACCAGGTTTCAAACTGTGTTCTTGTGGACGAACCACAGGTGGACCGGACTGGCCGCTATGCTTGTGAGGAAGTGCTGACATGACAGTTAAAGGCAACTTTTTTAAACACTCAGACTGAACACTAATTAGCATTAGCACGCTAACTCCCAAAGAGCAGCTGTGTTTTCCCTTTGGTGATTAGTTGAAGGCTGATGACAGACACATTGTAAAGTCTCAGTCTACACTGTGACCTTTTAACCTAACCAAATAGTTTTGCTACCTAATTCTATTTAACTACAGTGCCCCTAAATGTAGGTTTCTGCCACCTTGAAAAGGCAGCTGGAAATGTTGGTGATTAGTGACATCACAAATTCATCTCACCAGGCTTTGAGCTATACTTGTGGCCGAACCACAGGTGGACTGGACTGGTCATAGGCGTAGTTTTAGCATGGACAGAGGGGACGCATCCCCACCAATAATTTGATTACCTTCTAAAAATCCTCATTGGGTGCAGGAAGATCCAATGGAATCTTCGATCCCCACCAATGTCTACACCCTTGGGACTGGTCGTTATGCTTGTGCTGACATGACAGTGAGTAGCAACTATTATGTAAACACAACCACCAAACGCTATGTAGCATTAGCATGCTAGCTCCCATAGATCCTAAGCAGCCGTGTTTTCCCTTTGGTGATGACAGGCAGATGGTTCAGCCAATCAATGACAGAAATTGGAGGCGTGTATGTGAAATCATCACAACAGAAGCCAAGACACTGATGCGGGTTGGAGAAACTAGGCTTGTACCACATGGTAAAGTTTCAGTCTACACCTTACCAAGTAGTTTTGCTGCCTATTTCTATTTAAACTGCAAATATAAGAAAAGTGAGACAGTTGAGACTGCATAACAAGATCCCTTTCCACTGGAGGAGCAGTGGAAGAAAAGTGACCGTGCATTTCGAAGCTCCACTTAATGCAAAGGATAAAAAAAAGAAACTATATCTTTGTTGAAGTCCTGTAGTGATGCTGATGCAGTCAGAACAAGCACATCAAACCTCGCAGCATCACTGTCATCCCCATAATCACAGTAAAGAATGTCCGCTCCGCTACGTCTCTCCTCGGAGGAACTGTGCGGAGGAAGGCCTGCCAGCCATGCCAGGATGGTTTCACATATGATCCCCTGTCCAACGCACAGTGCATACCTGTTTTATTTTTAAGTTTGCCGCTAACAGAAAGTGAAATGAAATAATTTGTATTTATGCTTTACATGAAGGTAAAATTGGAATGCAAACTGAGTAAAGTGTTGTCTGGGGTTATTTTCATCGCTCAAATATTGAAACCAAAACACCGCATCATGCTAAACAGATACAAGCTTCAGTAAACCCTGCAGTGTTCCTAGATTTGTACCTCACAAACTCGTGGCGCACACAAATCTCTGAGCAGTGATAACTGTCATCCTGAAGGTCAAGACTTTCAATAGCCTGTCTTCAGAATCTGAGATAGCCAAGGTATGAAGAGATGGAGATAGAATAAGAAAAAATGATTATAGTGGAATCTGGCATTTTCTGGATGAATGCACTTTGGCACTCAGAGACTGATTGTGAGTGACACTCTATGACCAGTCCCAGCCTGTCTGAGCATCTGTGCTGTCAGAGACGGCGAGGGGGAGAAAGGGGGTCTGGTTGTGTTATCATGCGGCTGTTATTCTCCAGCTGAATAACTTACAGCTGGAAGATTACACTCGACAATGGTATGAAAGAATAAAGTGAGGTTGGCATTTCTTCCTCTTCTCGCGGAGCTCTGTCAGGTGACTTAATGCACTCCTGGCAGCCATGTTTGGAGACCTTTAGCTCGCAGCTTCACTGCTTTTTAACGGCTGATTGTGCTTCTAGACAAAGTGACAACTCTGTTGTGGTGAGTGAATGTATTAGATGTGGCTTAGATTTGCATTGGATTGATTCTGTGTCAGGCTAATGATGTCAGCTCGTTTGCTTGTGAAACATAGCATGACTTGCTATAACTGTCTTAGTTTTAACACATCAGATTTTCACACCAGATAATTAGAGCTACCAGAGCTGTGTGCGTGGCCAGGGGGATAAACCTCAGCATCCAGGAATGGAAACACCAAACACTGATTCTTATTTTGTATTTTCAGACTCATTGGATCTAATAAAATCAATGGGTGGATATATGTTTAAAAACAAAGCCTACACTGCTGGGCAGACATTGTAACTTGAATGCATGGTTGATGTTTGGCGAATGTTGTGAAATGTAGTCTCGAGGGTTACATATGCCGTATTAACAGCTGTCAGAAATGACCTCTGCCTCAACTGAAAGACCGGCAAAGATTTCCTCGCTCCACTATCCTGTGTTTATTCATTGCATTTATTGGGAGCCATACTTTAACTTATTTTTAATAATTGTCTTGTATTAATATGAACCTGATTTATATTATTTCACTGCAGATACCACGTTTGGTTTCTTTAGTGCTGTAGCTATGACAACAAGAAGCCTGTTAGCAGCAATAATGTCAGAAGGTACCATGAGTAACTTTGAAATACACATACCTTGTCATCCAAGGGATTAATTCTGTGCAATAATAATAACAGTAATTAGCCTGCCAAACCATTTCTATTTACTCAGCCAAAATTCTCTGGAGTCGCTTCCCCTCACACTTCCAAACCCTCTTCCACCAATTCTAACCGTTTATCTAACATGGAGTGGGATTCATGCGATGACCTGCTTCAACAATATATGCAGAGTTGCTAATAATGCCTTAGATTTTAAAGTTTAAAACTTAAAACCAACAGTTGTGATTCACAAGTGAATGTTTGGATGTTTTTCTGTTTTTCTGGCTCTCACTCGGACACTCACATGACCTGCTTCATATCTGTGATGGTTGCATGTCCTTCCAATTGCACTCATCACAATTTTATTCACACATTTCCCAAAATGTATGACACCATCTTGTCCTAGCAGAGCTGGCATTGACAGCGACAACTTTGACACTGACTAAAGTGATACAAACAAACAATCATCGTACATCCAGCACAAACATGACCTTCCCCTGTGTCACTTTTAGCTTGGTAGTCACTGTCACTGCCAGTTAGCTGATGCTAACTATTGTCAATGTTGGACAAGAAGGGGTGTCTGGTGTGGTGGAAAAATGCTGAATCATATCATTTGTCCTTGTATACTGCCTTGTTAGAGCTAATCTGACTACACATGTGTATGTGGTAGATAGAGAAGAACTGCACCTGCATCACACTCATAGAGGGTTATTGTTTGCAGCCACAATGTCTCACATGATGCCAGGGGAGAACCACTGAGAGCTGTGTCAGACCTGTTGATGTGCTTCTCTCCATGCATCTGCTTGTAATAAAATATAACTTATCAGTGAGTCTTTTCAGAATCTTTATTTTTTGCCACGACACTGGAAATATGTCAATAAAATAGCTGTTACTGTGGCAGTGTCTTTTAAATGATGCTAACTACAGCCAGCGTTTCATTTCCTCATTAGCACTGGTCTGGTTTTACAGGTCAGGGATATGCTTGGCATCCCCTGATAGAGTAGGAGTATCACGTCAAGTCATGTTGCATGGTCTCACTATGCATGTTGTTGTTTTAGTGCATAATTTCATGCTGTGCAGTGTCGATGAAAGACCACCTACAGTTGTTTTAATGTAGCATAAAATGACACAAAATGCCTCGATGTGAAGAACAAAAAGTCGCCCGCAGAGGCGCACTGTTAACATGCTACTCCATGTTAGCATGTAGCCTCACACATTAAAATAATTCATATAAAGTAGTTGCAAAAAAGTAGTATTACATTTAGTTTTTTTAAGAAAGGAGCATACTGAGCGGTACGGCACGGAAACAACCAGCAAAAACCCACTCTCTGAAAAGCTGCAAAACACACACCATGCTGCTATTGTTACCCAAATATTACACCTACAGCCTGAGACATTATGATTCACTTGTTTGCTCTGGCTGTCATTCATTTTTCAGCAGTTAGTAGATAGAAATTCTACATGACAGTCTTCTTTTTTAGGTATCTCTTTCTGATCTGGCTGTTTGGACAGTTTTCCAGTGGACCTCCGTGGTGTTGTCAGTTGTAGCTGCCTGGAGATTTATGATGCAATCGCACAGCCTCCATAGAAAAAAGGAAAGAAAAGTGAGCACGGCAAACAGCCATATCAGGATATAAAAGATATAATTCAGCTTAAACTCATTCCTGCCTGTTCTGCCAATAAGAAGGAGTCAAGACAGAAATGTTTGAATATAATATCAGTCTTTTTCATGCTGATAGCCTCCGCTGCCGCTCATTGTGGTACGGGGAGGAAGATAACATATTTGAAGGTGTGATCTGATTGGAGAGCTGCAATTGTAGGCTGCTGCATGAAACAAAGGTTTCCTTTGGCTGGGAGAAGCAGTTAGGCTGCTTTGTTCTCTCTGCACAGCTCCTGTTGGCTTGACCTAAGTCAGGATGACATGTTCACCTCCTATCCTCAGTACCTATTTCTGGATGACTGTAATTTACTCTGACATTGCTAGGGGCAGCACTTCCTCTGTATTACTCACAATAGAAAATCTCACTAATGTATTTTGGCTGTTATTTATCTCAGGCCAAAAAAAAAGAGGTACAGAAGGATAATATGTGTTTTAGATTATATACTGCACTGTGCATAAGGATTCATCCACATTCAGCAGCTCATTGAACATGAGCACAGCAGCAAAAAGCTCCTAAAACATGTAACAGAGTGACCTTCATTGTTTGCACTAAAGTACTAAAATCTTTAAAAAATATACTTCAGTGAAGAGCCGGGGGCTCTTTCAGAAGCACAGAAGTACAGTAAAAAGAGCAAAAACAGTTCACGTCAGAAAGAACCATGATTCACACTAACAGTGGAAGAACGGTCCTGCCAATGGGTGAGGGTGGCGAGGTACACCTGGACAGGTAATCCAGTCTGTCACAGAGTCCCCGATTCACCTAACATGCCTGTCTGAAGCCAGAATACCCAGAGAATGTCAGGAGAAGTCCTGCAGTATGCGGCTGGGTAGCTAGTCGGGTATTTAATGTCCCTAACAAGGTCGGTACTCAAAGAATCCGTCCACAGAGGCAACAGTAATTCAGGGCTTTGCCAAGGTGGTGTCTTAGTCTGGGCCTGGGTTCTATAACATGAGGACAGTCCTCCAGGCAAAGGCACCAACAGTTGGAAACGCAAACTCACAAGTCCATAATTCAGTCCAGGTCCAGTACCAATGAAGCAGTCCACTCAGGCATCAGTACAGACAGGGAGTAGGCAGGAGACAAAGTCCAAAATGAGGCAGTCAGTAACACAAAGGCAAGAGAGGCGATCGCTGGAATGCTCGGGAGTACAACAACAAGACGATCTGGCAAAGAGTCAGAGGGGGAACAGAGTCCGAAATACAGGAAGACATCCAGGTAGATCAAAGCGTGGTCTCTGTCACTGGTGGGAAAACCCGAAGGAGACGACAGAGAAAACCCACCCAGGTACGGAGAGAACACGCAAACCCAACACAGAAGGCCCGAGGAAACTTCCTGCTGTAACCTGACGGTGCTACCCTCTGCACCATGCCTGGCATCATGCAGTCTTATCCTAGTTTGATCATATCGTGGGTGCATGAAACACTTGAATCCTCTTTATTTTGAATATTTACAGTACTCAGGTTTCTGATCATCTCATCAGATGCTGTGTCCTTCAACTGATTGATTTCACCAGCGTGTTCAGAAACCTGAATAAAGTGTTTTAAAAGCATCTGTGATCCAAACATGTGATCCATGTGTCTGAAGTGTTTTCATAGACACAGGAAGCTGCTGCTTTAAGGAAAGAACAGTCTGATTCTTTTCGACATTTCACAGTCTCTGTGTCATTTTCACTGAGATTTGGAAATTAATCTGTAAATATCTCGTCATTACCTTTGAGAATATCTAAGAGGAACGCATGCTGAGTACTTTCATTTGACTGATCCAGCAGTACATACTTGTAACTCTCTGTATTTTTGGTGAACCATGAAGTGTGTTTTTTTTTCCAGGGACCTTTGGGAATATGTGGTAAAGTGAGGCCGAGTTAACTGGAAACTCATTTTAATCAACCTTTTTCTCACCACACATAATAGGCTACATTTTGCTATCTAGTCCATCAGGATAATCACCTTTGGTGTCTAATGGTGCAATCAGGTTTGAGTCTGTATCACAGTTTAAATCAAAGAACCTGGCATAAAAGGAGTCTTTCAGAGGTCTGAGGGTCTGATGGAGGAGGAGGGCCGCCGCAGCACGGCCATTTGAATAAAATATGCTTGAAGATTAAAACCAGCCTTTGCTGCCATTCTAAAGGGGAAACATGGGGAAATTTATATAATCAAAGGGGCGCTTATGAATGGCAGCGTGCTTTGCTTTGGATTGGAGTTCAATTTTTCTTTTTCTTTTTTCTTCAGCAGCAGAGACAAATTAAAGAGATGGAGATAACGTTCCCTCAAAGGCAGTCACTTATACTCGGGGCTGTAATGTTGCCTGCTAGACTGCGATTTTCTATTATTATTATTTTTTTGAATATTCTTTATCTCAGCATTGTGAGAAAAAAAACTGAAAATATTGTCAATCAAGGAAGTTCAAACAGAAACTCTGAGTCAACAGTGAAAAGCAACAAACACAATTTCAGGGTTGTGAATCTCACCGCTTGTTGTCAGATATTGATTTAGACGTGGAGCGAGCAAATTGACAAATTAACTGCTGCTGTTCTGTGATTCAGACTTAAAAGGTAAACAAGCCACATGCTAGTTATTATTATCAGTGATGTTGTTGTATTGCTGCGTTTCTGGAGCTCAGACCTGTAGCGACCGGCGAGATGCAGCCAGATCCTGAGAGGGCTGGGAGCTGTGCTCTATTTATAAAGCACGGGGCACTTGGCTGTCCTCATGAATAAACTGCAGTGGGATGACTGCTTCCCACTGGGCTTACAGTACGGAAGTGAATGGGAGGATGATATCCACTGGTGTTTATAGGCGGGAAAAAATGCTGGTGGTTCTATTTTGAATTATACTTACACTGCCAACTGGTAACTGATTAATATATCTATATATATATAATTTAAAGCAACTCAACTGCAGTCCTTTTTCCCATCTGGCCATCCTGACGTGCGTCTGTTCTCTAAATGCTTGCTCACCATAGCCTCTGAGCACCCAGTGTCCACAGCATTCAACTGGATCACACTATGTGTGTGAATCCACTGGTCCATGTGTGACCTCGACTTTTTTCACCTCCTCTGCCAAATGCTTCAGATCTCTGGGAGTATGATAAATGTAGTTTAGTTTAGTTTAGTTTAGTTTAGTTTAGTTTAGTTTAGTTTAGTTTAGTTTAGTTTAGTTTAGTTTAGTTTAGTTTAGTTTAGTTTGGTTTAGTTTTCGCTTATTTGACAGTTATTAAAGTTATTCATAATTACTGTGATATATACAGATATATAGACATATGTTTGAGACCTCGTGGCGCAATGGTAGCGCATCTGACTCCAGATCAGAAGGTTGCGTGTTCAAATCATGCCGGGGTCATGACAGTTCTTTACCTGAATTTCCCCTCAGGGATCAATAAAGTATCAATCTGCCTCTATATATTTCAAACACATGGCTGTTATGTTTTGTTGAACTTGTTTGCTTTCATTTTCAGTCTGTATTTCTCATTTTGACATTTTAATTTGAAATTTAGTTGCTGTATTGAATGAATTCCTCGCTGACTGCCTAGTTAGTTAGTATTGTTACCATGGCAACCTTGTTTTTTTTGTTCATTTACAGCTGTAAAGTAGTAAACATATTTTTGTTGTTGTGTGTATTTTACAGTTTTCTTGTGTTTTCATTCGATGCTGTGGAAGAGAAGAATTTTTTTTTTTCTTGTCAAACTAAACGTCACCATCAGTGACTCTTGGCTTTGGTGCTGTGTAAATTCCACATTCAACTGCAGCTTAATCCAGGTTAAAGTAATTCTAATTATTGAAAATAGTTTCTAACATTATCTGTTACAGAACGTTAAGGTGATGTATCAACAAAGTCCTTTTATATGAAATAGTCAGAATATGTAATTAAGGTGTAATTAGGTGTTAATAATATGTAATTAGGTGTTAAAAAGCAGAGTAATGTGATGGCTGTCACTATGATTATTTGTGTCGGTAAATCATGTCAATATTTCAAAAGGAAAAAAACATGCTCCAGACATGAAACACAATTCCAACTGAAATGTGTTCAATTGTTAAAATCATGATTTCACACGAAACAGTCAGGTGACTAGTTCACCTCAGTGCTGGATGAGACTTGGCTGGATGTACTGCAGGTTTGTATTCTGTCGTAATTTATCAGATATTGATGTTTGTCTAAGGTGCTGCTCACTGTCCTATGGGTTACATGTTTCACATGTAAACAGCCAATCAGTACAGTCAGTACAGTCCTCCATGTCTGCGGCAGTAACCATGATCGCCACAGTCATGTAGCGATGCTGAGGTTTCATATATTATGTGCACAGAGAGTGAACTGTGTGGGTGTACCGAGAGCAGGAACCTCTGTTTAATGAAGGGCGAAGGAGATGAGAGCGAACGCGATGTGAAGACACTGTGTTTGTATTGTCTGTGATGATTAATACTTCTATTGACCTTTGGATTGCACTGTAGCATAAAAGTCATGACTCAGGCAGCATGACTCAGGAGTGCACTCTGTGACTCTCTGCTGTTGGAGCATTATTAGAGTATGATATGTTTTTCTCTGTGACATCCTCAAACATGCAGTTTCCTGTTTAATCTGCCACTCAGCCATTAAATGTGTCCTCACTACTGAAGCCTGTTGCTTGAGAAATTCCAAATGGAAACCGGCGACAACGTTACAGAGTGATGCCAAAAAACTGCCAGTCACCTCCTCCTTATATTTAATACCACAACAGCAGCCGCGGTTTACTTTTTAATTCCCTTCTCCGACAAAGAACAGAACAGGCGTCTGAATTTGTAAACAACTGTCTGTGTTTTTTCCATCTGAGTGCTCTGATGTGACCCTAAGGTGCTGCCAATGGGATTGACAACAACAACGCTCCTGCAGGGTTTCTGGATTTGGAATAAATCACCGAGACAGGGCCCTACCCTCTCGGTGCTGTGCTCCCGGACACTAATATATCTCCCGTATAGCTCGCTGCCCTAGTCGCTCCGTTCAGATGAGAAAAACGACAAGGTGCCTGGAGGGGGGGGAGGAAATGAATTGCATGCATGCAATTTACTAATACATGGAAGAGATAACACCTCATAAATGTCGGTAGGTAAGAGGGAGATTTGACAGCGATTAATTTATTCCCAGCTACGCACAGCTTATGATGCAGACTGAAGGTGTGCAGCAGACATAAATGAAGACTATCGAGTTTAAATTCACACAATCAGCTCTGTAGAAAGGTGGAAAACAAAAGAAAGGTGATCAGCAGTCCAAATTTCAGATGAAGTGTTATTTAACTGTGTCGTATCTGCACAGCAGCTCTGAGCCTGACAGCTGAAACGACAAACACCTTTTTAGCCGAGGCGCTGTCACAGGAAAATGAGCCCGTACTTTTCTGTGTTCTGTTTGATTAGGTTTTGCCAGAAACGGTCGCAGCAGGAGACGGCATATTGCATTACACCCAGATTAATGCAAAAAAAGAAAAAAAGAAAAAATCCATGCTGGCAGATTATCCTATGGCTGCATCACATCTTATTTCACGGGTAAATAAAGGATCAAGAACACATTAGAGACTACTCTGGTATTTAATCAAGTTACAAGCTGAACATTATTTGCACACATGACATAATAAAATGTTTCATTTGAAGTGGATGTTAAGTATTCATGCCAGAAATCACATGACCTCTCAAAATATCTCTGTCTTTTTCATATTTTATGCCTCCTGCCTAATTTAAAGGAAAGAATTAGAGCATAAAATTACTTAGCTCTGGATGGGGGGAGGGAGGGGAGGAGCCGCGGACACACACTTGACATTAAGCGCCATCCTTTCCCTCACCCCGAGCTGATCCCAACAAAAGAGACACTCTGTGTTTGCTACACGATCTGAAGATGCGCCGTTTAATAAAACCTCCCTCAGGATCAGAGAAGTCTGAGTTTTTCGGACATATGAAGCCGTTCTGCACCTACTCACATTCAAACATGTAGTTCAGGGGGGTGGGAGAAGGATTACATGTTGCACAAATACAAGAACCTGATTAATTCAGACATAAGCTGCTGCCAAGCATGCAGAGCAGCACGTTCCTCATTACGGTCAGTAAGATTTAAACACAATCACTAAAACAACATGTTAAGATGGCGGCTGTTGAAGTGACACACATCAAACTATCTGCTCCGTGTACAATGTGTGTATCAATTTAGGGGAAGCTGCAGATTAAATTTATTTATGAGTGATTTCTATTTGGATTATTTTCCATCTTACACTCACAATAAACCAAAAACTCTGCTGCCTTAAACATTTAAAGCCTCCATGTAATCATATTTATGTGTCGAGGTCCTGCCCTATATGGCAGCATGAGGCCCAATGACTGCAGAATTATGAATATTTCACAATGTGTCATTTTTTTTGTGGAATATGTTGATGACTCAGAGATGCAGAATTAGCATCCAGTGAAACTCCTTCATGGAGCTCCCTGCTCCTGTCATCATTGTGTCTCCACAGTTCCCAGGACAGAGCTGTGTGATGTCATAAAGTGCAGCTGTGTACGTATTTGTTACATAATATTATATTTTTACAGTTTTATTATAGCTTTTGGAGTTTTTTATGGAATCATTCCATCTTTAATGGTGCTTCAGAGTCTCATTAAGATGGGTCCAATATTTATAAAGTATCTTTTAGAAACTGCGCTCACCTTTATTTCTTCTATCAAAGCTAAAGCAGATGATAGATGCTTAATTAATCCTGAGGGAAATCATCTACAGGGTGAATTACAAGTCATAGAATCATTGTTCACACCTGATTTTAGGATATACAATATTAATTATACATCAGAAGCGGCCTGGAAAGTATTTTTTTTCAGCGTTCCTACAGCTATAGACATATCAAGTTAGCATTCTTCTTACATCTTACAACACAGAGTCCTCAGATATGCACATATATACTGTATATCTATCCACAGGGGCTCTGCTGCTGTCTGTTGGATGTTTAATATCAAGCTGGCTGATGGCGTCAGTTGCCTCATGGTGTATGACTTCAGTGGTTACAGAAAAGTATTTTTCTTGTAAGTAAGTAAAAAAACGCCTAAAATTTGAAAACTGAATCTGTATCTGTTGTGTTAGGACGAGAAGAAATCTTTTAACTTCACGAATGTTACATTTGTGGCCTTTAGCTCCATACGACCCCGTTCATTCTGGCTGTCTATGGAACAGGATTCAGAACCTTTCCTCAAAGACAGCCTTTGATTGTAGTCCCCTTTAAAGGGTTCGCTAGGGCAGCGGTGAAACCGGTGTGACACAGGAAAGGTGACTAAAGTGCACCTCCTCTTCAGAGCAGACCAATCGGAGGTGTTCTTCCAAACTCCATGTGTTTATATGTAAATATGCAGAAACAACAGCACTCTGCCAGCTACAGCATGGGAGCTTTGACGTCAATAATGCATGTGCGGTATCTTTTCTGTAGCAGTAACCAAAATAGCATGTTGTTGATCAGGAAATAGTACAAAGCTGGAAGTGAGAACAAAGACTGCGTCTAGATGTGATACAGTGTCTACAGTCTGTGAGTACACTAAGGATGAATCGCTTTGCAGGATCATGAGGAGCACTAGTAAAGATATTTGTGACATTTGAAAAAAAAATCTACTCAGAACTTCACAACAAGCATCACGCTGCTGCACCACTGAATTCACACCCATTCTAAATAGCCGGCACAACTGAAGAGAGACACATCGACACATTTACCTAACGAGCCAAGGAACACGTGCAACCACACACACACACACACACACATTGTGATCTAACCAGTGCAATGACAGCCTTACATTCCCAGTGACAAATGATACATTTGCTGCCTGACGTGCTCCAGCCTTGTAATCTTAATCTCTCTTTCTGGCTTCTTTCATGTCGAGACATGAGGCATGGCTGCAAATGGTGCCCTGTGCACAGCATACACAGGGAGGATGCTTTTATTATGATACAGAGAGAAAAGAAACACTTATTTCTTTGACTCAAAAAAACAAAAAACACAAAGGCTCTGCATTTATGAGCTCCAGTGTAAATACACAACAATGCACTGAGTGGTGTATAGCTTGTTGTCTCTGTTGTAGAGAAGCATTTAATACAAAAGCTATTTGGACTCACTGTGACACGCTCATGTCATTGTATACATTGCACACATTTGTATGTATAAAAAAAAAGTAGAGCAAAGGCATTGACCTCTACAAGAGGAGTCACTTCTCAGCCTCCAGAGACTCTGCAGAGCAATCTCACTGCAGTGTAACAGGATGTAAAACATGCATGAGTAGCTCGTAGCATCATGGGCTGTGTTAGCTAAGCCAGCCTTGACATCTCTTATATAATGGTAATAGGGAATGCTACGTTGGGCTCTAACCAGTCTTTGGTAGTCTCACAGCGATTCCACTCCCAACATAAAATATTCCAGCTCCCTTCTCCTGTAGTTCTGCCTCGTCTGTTATTCTTTTATTATCCTTTTTTTTTGCATAAATAAAATGAACGACCTGCACGCCTCAAATGGACTTAAATGCACTGCCTCTGCTCACACCAGATGCACATAGTGCTCATTGCTCAGTCAGTCATTTCAAATGTAGGAAATCCATTAAACATGCATCATTGATTTTAAGCTGCATTTGCATTGTGTGCAGCCTTAGGTGTTAGAAAAAAAGAGCTGTGTTTTCACTGGCAAACAAAAACTCCAGCTAAAGCAGACACTAAGCACTTTGTTTTCTTCCAGTTTGGGTTTCATTATTGGCGCCTTTCATGAATTAATAACAGCGGGAGCAGATGAAAAATGACATTTCGCACTGCGGAGGCTTTGATTTTCCTCAGACCAGCGTGTTAAAGATCATCCAGTTCAGCTCCAGAGCTGCAACACTTGTTAGAAAATCTACAACTTTTTAAAGAATATTTCTGCAAAAAAAAAAAAAAAAAATCAGGTTATAATACACACAGCGTTTCTTTTAGGCAGTGCTGCTTGTGTTTGCACTGCTGGATCAACTCTTTGATTACAGAGTCGGAGTGTGGGATGTCACGCACTCATTTAGAAGTCAAATGTGGCACAGCCTACAGCTGCACCTCTCTGAGTGTCTGGCTCCAATCCTCCAGCATCGAGGTGGCAGCCAGTCTATATTTTGTTCTAAAGAATGCAATCATTTCCTCCAAACATTCATTTAAGAAAAAAAAAAACTTGTAAACAAAAGAGGACTCACGCCACAGACAGGTAAGACACACACAATTAGAAATGTGTTGTTTTCTAATTATAATCTAGACTGTGTGGTTTTAACACAGCATTGTGGCAGGACTGTTATCAGCAGCCCCAGACTTTCTAAATTTTTTAACATGACATTAATCACAAACACTTAAAAACAAAACTTTAAGCTCCAAACTTTAGCTATAGAAACAAATGTATTTATCTGTCCCTTTAAATCTCCTTGTTGTTGTTGTTCTGTCTCTGTCTGACCCTCTGTTGTGACCTCCATCTTCGCATCAGCACAACTCCCATTTCCTGATTGCATGCACATCAGATTTATTTGCATTTTATTTACAACAGACATTGATGATGTGTCTCCAGTGACCAAGATATCGCCTCTCGGCACATTTGCATACTCATGAGACCTTGAGACGGCGAGCACGCAAGTATACTACTGAAGTGTCTTTGAGCCAAGACATCGCGAGCAGCTCGAGGCGATCTTTAAGCTCGGAACAACACCCTGACCTCTGTGGAAACATACGTACATATATAGGAATCTGCAGCTTCTCACGCATAAAGACAATTCAGACTGTGACAGCTTTCCTCTTTGATTACACGAATAAAACGCAGAATATACACAGAGAGGTCCGTAACTGAGCTCGATTCATGAGAAAGAATCTAAGAGAAGGTTTCAGTGAAAATGCGGAAATTGCTCTCGACTGTGGCAATGATTAGTCTAAGTGCTAATCAATGTCAGCTATAATTACAGAATGTTGCAATGTCTGTTCGTGGCTTGATAAACTGTTTTCCTATCTCAACCCCCCCCCCACACCCATCACATTTTATTTTGTCTGTCGCTCGGCAGGACATAAAAAACAAGAAAAAAACTGGGCTGTGTCCCTTACCAGAGGGAGAGGACGGTCTCCAGAGAGCGTGTGCAACAGACATGATTATCATCCATCTGTTCAATTAACTGTCAGCTTTCTCAGAAATGAATGGGAGAAACTAAAGTACATTGATGAAGTCAGGAGACAAATTGAAACAGTGGCCTCGTGCATTTGAAGCCGTGAAATATTAAAATCGAAACATAAAATGCAAACAGGGGAAAGAAAAAAAAAAGGATGGATTTAGCTAATTTCCGACAAGAGCCCCGCAAAATATGCATAATATCGATATCTTGCCTCTCTGACAAGCGATAAGAATAATGAGCTTTTCTTCTTCCTCTGCTGGATTCAAGGAAATCACATTCTCTGTGTTACAGATGTAAGTCTCATTATCTGACCTGGGTTTCTCCACTTCAGTTCCCACAGTCTTTGCTCACTAAGCGCATCAGGCTGATTAAAGAACTTTTTTCTAGGAGACTAAGCCTGTTTTATGCGTGGGTCCTGCTGTGTTATCACACCACAAGCACGGCCCTGTGCTCGGGCGGCCAAACAGATAGGTAGTGTACAGCCCACGCATCCCCAAAGCTGCAGCTTTAAGTCAGACGGCAGCTCATCACCTTCTTCCATTCCTCAGGTTTCCTCTCCTTCAAACAGCATCGCACATAAACGCGCGCCGTGGTGCAGGCCCATCAAAGCATCCATGCAGTCAGCTGTGCAGCACTTTTACCAAACAGAATCACATCTTACAGCCGGCTGGCTTTGCTCATATTCACATATTTAAAGATATCAGAGGGGTCCTTTCAGAGGCAGTAACAGATTTCCAAAACTATGCCTGTGTTTCAACATTTGCTGCTTTTATCACTTTGAAATTCTCATATTTTTGCATTATTGGACAGATACGGCCATATAGAAGAATATAAAGATGGTCACTCCACCTTCAGGGGGATGGCTCTGCCTGCTGCTATGTAAACCTGACTCCACCTGATCAAAAAGACTGACTCTGAGTGGAGCTATAACCACTAATAAAAAAAAGGTCAGCAGCACCTGGTCAGCACCTTCATGGACACAGCAGGGCTTGTTCACACACAAAAATGACAGACATATCTTCCAGGATGCCACTTACAGGTTTCTGATGAGGAACTCTGAGTCTTGACCGATGTCGCAGCGTCTAAGTCCACTTTATAATGCAGATACAGGTGCTGAGGTGGCGCTGAGGTGGGCGGGCGATCGTAGAAGCAGAAGGTGTGCAATCTGAGTCGGCACCTGCCTCAGGATGCCTTTACTCAGGCTCTGTATTATGCAAAATATGGAGTGTTAATATCATAAAAATCATCTTAAAAAACATATAAATAGAGAGCAAAAACTGCACACACATCATTTGTTAGCTGTGTAGGTTGACACTTGGATAATATTTGTAATTTCATGGACAGATGATTCTTTCATATGGTATTATGAACCTGCCAACATAATCCACATATTCATTAAGGGACAGTTTAAATAAGCAAGCATTAAACAATGATTATCAGCCTTGATAAGTTTTTCTAATTAAATCAATTGTATTGGTTTTGACTTGTTAGTGCCTATATTTGTTATATTTTTTAACACCAGCTGGAGTTTAACAGCAGTTCCCTGCAAATATTAGACCTACTGGCTGGACTGTGTTAATGTAGCATCGCTCGTGTCATTCTGCAGCGGTCCCCGTTGGCTGGAAAGGTCACGCAGCAGATTTTATTTTCAAATGTTGAGTCCTCCACATTCCACAAACTGTGAAATGATGTTGGAGATGGCGTTTGATGGAGTCACTGTGATGGCTCCTTCCTGCATTCCATGGGGACGGCAAAAATATTGTCAGGTCAACTCATCATCAGAAAAGAGCCTCAGACCATCAAGCATCTGGCAGCCTGGTGGGACCGTGGCAACGTTTCCATGGTAACTATATGTTTAGTTAAAGGGGCTTGCTTTGTGGTAATTTGCATGCAGCATCTTTCAGTTATATAACTCTTATCACTTTGTATAAAGGCTGCAGAGACAACTGTTTGTTTTTTTAACCCAGTTTCAAAGGCGGAGAGATATTATCTTCAAATATGATTTTTTTTTTTTCTAATTAAACCACATCAGATCAGTTCTATTTTATTTCCTATAAACATTAAGGCGATATGCTCATCCTCCATCAGCAGACACCTTTCTGTTTGTCTGCAACAAAAGGATCCATTTTCCCTTTGTTATGCCATTCAGTGCACATTCCTCTTTAGAAACACAGCATGGCGCTTTGCAAATGATTCCATCAGTTATTTCTGCTGTAGTAGCTGCAGCATGGCTGGATTCATCCTACAGGATAAATAAAATAACCTCATCAGTGCTCATCAGTGATGTTCCTCCTCCTTCTTAGTTTAAATCTTTTGGCTTGGCTAGTTAGCACGCCGCTGCTAACGGTCAGCATACCAAGCAGGAGAGAAGGCTGAAAGAGAATAACTAATGTACTTCAACATTTGAAAAGAATTATGTGAAAAGAAGTTAAAGGGAGAATCTGTTTGATTCCATATAAATATATTTTGACTTTATGGGTCATGCAATTTTGCAGAAAATCAGGGAAATATTGTTCAGAAGCTGCATTTCTCTCAGTGCTGTAACCGTAGCAGCATCTCCAGTCTAATAAAAGCCTGCTTTGTCTTTAGACTATGTGCAGTTTTCCTTTCTATTTCACCCTCCCCACCATTGTTCCACTGATCTGTGTTGCTTCTGATGGATTTCTGTTCTCATGTTGAATTTAACCAGTCAGTATCCAGTTTTCACGGCCTCACAAACAGACAGAGGTCTTACGTGGGAGGTTCTGACACCAGTTGGCTGCTTCCTTCAACTCCACCCATCCTTTGGCTTGGGATTTATATTTTAAAATGTATGTGTCAGATGCTGGTTGACAAAGTTGCTAGGCAACGTGAGGTGTGGGGGGGACTTTGGGTCAGCTGAGAATGATATGAAATCCTACCTAGCCTGCAGAAGTGGGGCCTTCATAGGAGAGGCCGTGTCCTTTGAAGGATGCAACACCTGAAGTGAGACACAGATAATGTTTAATTATAATCATTTAAAGGGCAGCAGTTGTTGTCCAATAACCGGAAGGTTGGTGGTTCAATCCCAACTCCTCCCCAGTCATTGTTGTGTGTCCTTGGGCAAGGCACTTTACCCACATTGCCTCCAGTGCACTCACTGTTGTGTGGTGCTCTTTGCTGGGCAGCCTTAAGCAATTTCCCTGATGGGATTATTAAAAAAAATAAAATAATAAACAGACGTGTTGCAATGATAGCCAAAAAGCTACAGGAATGGTTTTCCCTTTAAAATGTGTTTAATGTTATGAATTTGTGTACCTCACCCTGCTTGTTAGTTTAGATTAGTAACTCTAATCTCAAAAAAACAAAAAAACAAAACAGCACACAATTTTTGTGAAGACGATCAGACAGAAACCAAACCTCTCTCAGCAGTAATTAACATTATTTTATCATGAGCTGATCTCAAACACTTTGATGTTGTCCGTTTGTAAGCCTGGCATTTGCTGCCATTTTTATTTCTAAGGGAATCATGAGTGGCTTATCCTTTGTACAATTGTAAGAGTGTATTTCAAGAGCAGGATGCTGTGATGGAGTTACAAGGTCATTCTGTCCAGACACGAAGGTCCTAACCTGCACAACACTTTGATCAGTATTTATGGGTCAGCTGCCGGGTCAGCACAGGCTGAAAAGCACAGCAGCTCCACCGGCGCCGGCTTTTCATGCTCCTCTAAGGAGGTTAGAAGCCCAAGGGGGACGTATGTTAGCATCAGCAGGGGAACATGCCTCGCTTCTCTGAAACATGCATTGGAAAGTCACACAATGTTAGATCAGTTCAGGGACAGGACAGCTCGTCCCTCCCATCTGAACCCTGTGGAGTCCTTCAACCATCATAAACATTCAAGTTTCCGGTAGCATAGAGTAAAACATTCACGCTGAAAGACTTGCAGGCCTCGGCTCCCCCACGCGTCCCAAAAGTGGTCCTTGAACTTAAGCTATTTGACTATCACAGACAGACGGCGGTATCCATTCCTTTCTACCATTTTGTTCCGTAGATTTTGGTTAGATCAGCAGAATCCACATGCAGAGGGAAACAGGCTGTAATCAATTTCACCATCCTGAAGTCTTATCAGCTGCAGCAGATCCTCTTCTACTTATTTATTTATTTTGAGCTATCTTCCTATTCTCAAATGTTGCTACCTTAGCTGGAAAAAAAAAAAAAAAACACACACGCACTTTTTCAACAACAACTTTATAAGGCAGGTTGTTACCAGGAGGTGAAAGCTGATAACCCCCTGGCATGCTCAGAGGGTATTATTCAAACTCATGCAGGCAAAGAGGCAGCACAGATAGGCTGCTGAACTGTTGGGGTTTTTAAACAGGAATATGAGACCAACATGACAGGATCGTGTTTTTTGTGATTGAGGGTGTGGATTTATTAATCTGAGGCTGTTGACTGAGGTTTATTTTCTGTTAGACGGCTTATATTCCTGCAGCACGCTTGATCTCTTTGAATCAGATTGCACCTTATCGGAAGAAACAGACTGTGCAGAGCTATCTTAAGATACTGCAGCTGGCTGAGCTCTCCATCCGTGTGTCGTTCGATAGGCACATTAGCCACATCATTATTGTGGGCCTATAGTGACACTGCGGCTTCTTTGAGGTAACCCCCTGTTGTCTGGCTTGCTAAATATCTAATTGAAAAGCAGATGTTTCTCTCACACATAAAGCGTTAAAGAGGATTGATCTCGAGTTGATTCCATGCCCCCACTGTGATAATACCAAAGTAAACAAGATGCACTTTAGCACTCCTGATATAAACAGCGTCCCGTCTCTGCGCTGTCAAACAGAACGTGCGTTCCCTGATCTTTCACAAAACAATACATGCTGCATGTGAATGTGTTAACATCTTTCTCCGCTGGTTTTTATCGCAGATGAGGAATAATATGACGTTTCAGCCAGAATAAAACATGGTGGTGGAGGTGACTGACGCCTGCAGCCAGGATTTATTCAGGCAGACAGAAGTAATTTTGTCCTATGTGCACCTCCAAAATGCTGCCTGTGATGAGCCCTGTGTCACTGCCCACCCATTTGCTGATAGCCTACTGGTCACTCAGCAACTCTTTCATTTTCTCAGTGCAGGCCTTTGAAGCCCAAGACTGAAATTAAAGATCTCCTGATATAACCCTTTCTTGGCAGCACTTCTTTCTCCATCTGGCTCAGCAGCTTGACTCCACATACAAGTCTTCTAGACTATGACTTACATTGTTTTATGTCACATTAACCCTTTCAACCCCACCTATAGGCTTTTGCATGCACCCAAAAATAAAAGCCATAAAACACTGTACTATCCATGTAAAAAAAATAATCATATTGCATATCAAATTAAACAGGAGAAACTTTACTACAAGCACATGTAAGCCATATTTACACACATCAAACATAACTCCAACACCATGCAAATCAATTATCAATCATCAAAATAAAACTCTCATATCAAAGTCAACCTGCCACATGGTTATTGCTAGCTCTCTGATACTTCAAGTCACACAAACAAACATGTGTCATATGAAAGCTGAGACTTTACCAATTGACACTGTTGCATTTGTTTTGCTATAGTATGAATATTTGGTCAATTAGAATTAGAGCAAATCTCCCAGGTGTTCCCTTTTGTTATGACACCAATAGTATTCAAATACACCTTGTGGTTGCTGAGATATACTCTGTTCGGTATTCTGGAGGAAAGGGTTAACCCAAGAATTAATGTAGATTTTTGTGTCAAAAGAGTTTTTGAGTTGTAGCAAAAGAAAACTTTTTTCCTCCATCTTAATCTTTGAGCTTCTGACCACCAGCTACAGATAATAATCCCCCCTCAAATGACAGCATAAAATATATCTCCTGCCTGCAGTGCATTTCCTGAAAGCTCAACATAAGAGCCATTGATTGAATTTGGATGCACATCTGATGGCTTTTATAATTGTTAATATTGATGGCGGTGCAGAATATTACATTGAAATTTGCAAGAACACAAGCAGAGAAATTACTTTTCCGTCTGCTGCCACGCTGTTAAAAGCATTAAAGTGTATTTATGGAGTGCAGATATTGTCTGACTCCCTTATTATGTGAATGAATCAGACCTTCGTCGGCCTCGTCTGAAAACTCAAATCATGTCCTTCTCTTATATTCTACACTGATTGATTAGGAGTACGCCGACCTTCTCCCACCGTGATTATCTGATTGTTGTAAAATGAGACAAATCTTTGCCTTAATGTCCAGAATTATAGAAAGTTTAGACAATGCATGATGGGGTCATTTCAGCAAGGTAGTACAAGTCCACAAATTAGGGTTTTTATACTCACACTGTACAGGACCAAGTGGATTAAGAGGATGAAGGGGGTGGATGGATGGATGGATGGAGGGATGGATGGAGGGATGGATGGATGGATGATTAACCCATGTCCAGATTGTGGGCTGGACCCTCACTTTATCACCTTACTTCCATCTTCACTGACTCACTGTTGGGATGACACACAGCAAAACAAGCAAGTGTAACTATAACAATCACTGTCATGGGGGTTTAAGACACACTGAATATTCCAGAAATCCTTTGCAGCACTCTTGCTCTGGTCTCTCTGCTTTGGAAAAGGGGGCAAATTGCAGCTTCCAAAAGCTTTTTTCAAGTGTGCCAAATGGCCTGACCCACCTCAGGCGCACAAGGCAGCTTGTCAGTCTGTAACTAGCAGCTATACTTAGCATGAGAACAACCTGAGGATAAAAAAAATCTAGAGTCACTGTGAAGCTTTCAGCCAAACCAGCTGGAACGTGGATCTGTATGATCTGTAGATTTTGATGCTTTAACGTGTCTGGTGGAGGACATCAGAAAATAATGATGATCCTTGTTCATTTCTTGGACCAGCTGCTCTACACAATAGTGCGTTTTTTGTCCATTCCAGTTACTTAACCGCAGCAACAAAAATCTTGCTTACTAGTTCATCTGCTGCAACCTCTAGTGTAGATGATTTCATTAAAATGCGACCTCCAAAATGGCCACTCCTGCAGCCTGCAGCTACAGATGTGCTTCTCAAACTCATATTTCAGAGATGAGTATCACCTCAGTTAGCCTAATGGCACACCTCTCGAGTAAAGAGTGTGTTTGTGTTATTTTAACATCATTTTTCGGTAAATGGCTTACAGACCCTCAGCTAATAGAACATATGCACGTATTGCTGACATGTTACATTTACCTGAACATAAAGAAGTATGATGGGGACAGCAATGCAGTGAACTTTCACTCAGGAGTCAGAGATTCCCTCTGACAGCACCACAGCTGGGTTTTGCATAAAAACTACTAAAAAGTACATTTAATAAAAAAGAAAACCAGTGGACACACAGAGGAATGTGCATCTTGTTCTGTTTTCAAGGACTGAATATCGCCCTCATGTGATGGTGATGATGCAGCATGTTTTTAGGCCATCCTTGGCCGCTGATAAACAGCTTTTTTAAAAGTAGGGTAGGAGATTTTGAAAACTCAGTGAGAGTCAGCCAGATTTCCAAAGTAAACACACGCCCCTTTCTCTCGGAGCTCACCCCGAAGCCACGCCTCCCAATCACATGGACGCGCATTACCTGAAGACGAGCTGCGGTCTGTGACTTCGGCCATCATGCACGTACCTCTCTGGTGCGCGCAGAGCAGGAAGAGAGTGACAACCAGCCAATCCTCCGGGTGGACCCTGCGCGGAGTATTGGCTGGTTGTCACTCTCTTCCTGCTGATCCTCCTGATGTTTTTAGTGTTTTATAGCTTCCACAGATGATTAATGTTCTTCGCTTTAATGCGAAACTGCCGAACTAATTGGTTGCTATCGGATTGTAAAGAGAAGTTACACTAATTGAACAAAAAGTGCCTCAGAATGAAATCTCCTACCCTAACCTTTAATGGACGTCATTACTGAACTGGACCATATAAACAAGCCTTGTCCATGCATACTAAACTAGTGCAGAAGGACTCAGCGCTGTGTCGTCTGTTTAAGGATTCCTGCTAAATCTGGGATGGTGAATTTCCTAGAAGTTTATCTCCATGCTCCTATTCATATTCTGAACAGCCGGCTTATTTTAAGTGACTTTTTTTTGCATTAATATGAAACCGAGAGTGACCGTTTGTGTCACTCCTTCCTGATAAATATATGCTAATAAGCAGCTGGTAAATAAATCATGAAATATAAATAGAAGTTAATAGGCTCCAACAGAAAGCATGTGTCTCTCTGCAAACACTTTTAATGATGCATTCCTTTGAAATAAAGAAATGAAATCGCCTGCCTCGGGCAACAGTCGAGAACAGCCTGAGCACGATGCAGTCAGCATTTCAAAATGTCCAAACTAGATTTTTGTATTTACTTTGCATTAATTTACACCAAGTCCAAGGAAAACAACATTTCCTCTGAATCCATTTCTTTTTCTGTCATCACCAATTTCAGCTGTTTTTATTGGTTTATCAAGCATGTGTGTGTGTGTGTGTGTGTGTGTGTGTGTGTGATTACTTGCAGTCAAAAGCACAGAAATGACAAACCTGTCATAAACAGTACAAACTGTCTCACAGACAGAACTAATACTTGTTTTAAACAAAATAAACATCGGGGCTATGAAGATCTGCAAACACTCACTCCACAATGAGCCGGGTTTAATGCTCCCAGCATAGATGATAGACAACGTAATTACTGTGCATTAACAGGTAATTTGGTTAACTTAATGCTGAGCCATCAAGCATCCCGACTGGTGGTTTGAGACTGTGATGGTTACATGGTGGCGGAGCAGCTGTGTCACCTTCAGGTGTCTGACAAGTTTCCATTATTACTTTGCAGAACTGCTGATGTAGTCTGCATGCTGACGTTTTTTTTCACATTACTTTTTGACCTTGATATTTGCATCACCTGTTTTTTTGTTACTCTCTAGATACTGAGTCTGCCCTTAAAGGCGTGGTTTGTAGGCATTTTAAATTGTCCTTAAATATTCCTGAAGCTAAGGCGATGGAGAGACTTCAAGGGTTTTACAGCACAACGGGGGTTGTTTTCCAGCATAGTAAATCCTTGTTGTATAGGCCCAAGAAGGATGTCAATTGTATTAGGGTATTTTTTTTTATCAGGGAGGACCTGCCTGCAGTATTTTCTGCAAATTTGTGAAAGCACATGTGCTAAATGGTTTCTTTGAATGCTGGGTTTCAATTCGTTCTCCACTCAGCAATCAATTCAGCAAAGTGGATTTTTTTTTCCAAATTTCACAAAAAAAAGCTTTTGGCATGAAAAGATTGTCATACCCAACCAGGAAATATCAGAGTGAATATTCAACCGTGAACAAATGAAACCATTTCTATTTACAACCTGAATTGATTGGATCCAAAGCAAAATCATCTCTGGCTGACACACGTAGACATCATCAACATGAACGCTTAGGCCTATTTTTAGCTCTGATGAGTGAAATAAATGTGGCCTATTGCCCTCAGGACTGTTCTGTGATTATGAAACCGTGAGTGATTTAAGAGCGCCCGATAGCACCTTCAGATTCATCATCTCCTTTTCATGTCAGAGGAAATCTGCTCTCTTCTGAAACATCCACATTTTAACAAGGAGGCCCCGGCCAAAGTGGAGAGACGGCCCATCCCAGGCTGCGGGAAGCTGAAGTGGCTTGAAATTGAGTCCACTGAAAGATAGTTAGAACCATGTAACTTAGCATGTCCTGCCATGTGATCCATCTCATTATCCTCAGAGCTCAGATCTGATCCTGCTGCCACTGCAAAAGCGCCTCCGTGCTGAGATGTAGCTCTCGGATCTGCACTCACAAAGATAATGCAAGCGCAACACTTCTGCACATTCTCAGCTCCAGATCAGAGTCAGACAAGTCACATGTGAAGGAAATAATACGACACTGAATATCAGGAAGGAAGGACAGCAGGAGAGGCTGTGGTGCAGATGAAGGTGATATTTTGGTTGTAGAAGATAAATAAAGATAAAAACTGATTGAGTTTGATGCATGCATGTCTCTTCCTCCATCTTAAAGCCAATTAACACAGTGGGCTGTATCAGATTGTACAAAAAGGTTATCTTAAGGGTAGGGTAGGAGATTTAGACTTTTTGTTAAATTAGTGTAACTTCTCTTTACAATCCGATAGCAACCAATTTGTTCGACAGTTTCGCTTTAACCTCTTAATGCTAGCAAATGCTAGCTAAGCTTATTCTAGATTTTATTCTGATGCACTTTTTGCCTGATAGCAACCAATTAGTTTGGCAGTTAAGCTTTAATACGAAGAATATGAATCATCTGTGGAAGCTATAAAACGCTAAAAACATCAGCCAATCCTCCGGGTGGACCCTGCGCGGAGTATTGGCTGGTTGTCACTCTCTTCCTGCTCTGTGCACACCAGAGAGGTACGTGCATGATGGCCGAAGTCACAGACCGCAGCTCGTCTTCAGGTTAATGGGCATCCATGTGATTGGGAGGCGTGGCTTCGGGGTGAGCTCCGAAAGAAAGGGGCGTGTGTTTACTTTCCAAATCTGGGTGACTCTCACTGAGTTTTCAAAATCTCCTTCCCTACCTTTAACATGAGCGGGGCACCGTTGTTGTAATAAAGTAATAAAGTTTTATTTTGGATGTTACAAGATAAGGAAATAAATCAGAGGAAGGATGACTGGTCATATCACTGCAGCTGTGAGAAGGCTCAGACTGAGAAATGCTGTAGCATGTTTACCTGCAAAGTTTACAGAGTGTAATTACACTCACTACCAACAGGGGGAGACAAATACGACACGCTGTAGATTTAAATACAGCACTTCTATCTATCTATCTATCTATCTATCTATCTATCTATCTATCTATCTATCTATCTATCTATCTATCTATCTATCCATCATTATGAAGATGCTATTTTACTAAGACTTAAGAAAAACAACCTTAGATTCCTTTAGTCACATTGATAGCAGCTGAGATGAATATGTTGACTATATAACATAGAATTATCCAAAGTTTCCTCTTCACCTTCACACTCACTGTAATATCTCTCCTACTGTTGGACTCCAGGACTAAATAACAGGCTCTGTACCTGCTCAGCCAACACAATTTGAAATGCTGTAGGCCATTTGTATTTCTTTGGTCAGCTATCATTTTTGTGTTCCAGCTTGGTTTTAAAAAATGAAAACAAACACAGCATGGAGGAACATATTGAAGAATTATGTTGTTTTGACAGTAACAACCTTTTGTTATGATTTAGAGACACCGTCTTCTTTTCTAACACTCTCAAAACACATATTTTTACTGTATCCGTAAAAACATATCTCAGTTTTAACTGCATAGATCTGCTCATTATTCCTAAAACGATGAAGCATTAAGCCGAAGTTAACAGTGTTAAATAGAATCAGCTTCACTCAATTTAATGATTCCTGTTTCCAGTCAGGCTCTGAATGGAGGTGCAAACAGACTGTTAAAGGTTAAATTTACATCCAATCCATTTCACTTTATTATAACATTAATTATACTTTACAGGCCAGTTCAATGAATGCCATTAAATATGGAAGCAACACCGGCATAAAATATTCTACATCTCACTTGACAGAAATACAGATTTGCATTTTGTCCCTGTTGAGGTGCAGATTATGGGCAGAGGTCAGGTATCAAATGCATATTTAAAATACAGAAATTGTCCCGTGTTTAAAGCTTCTTATTGTAACATTTTTCCATCTTTGGCCATGGAGGTCATTTTTCCTTCAATTTGTCTGACACTGGGCTACCGCCGAGGCTGGATGACTTTCATTCTGGGCCTCTGCAGGACCTCCTGAGAGCTAGACTCTCAACAAGATTGCCTGTTTTGGTCTTCCAGTAAATCTGTCCCTTTAATTTTTCATTTGAAGAAAAGCTAATTCAATGTCAATAAAAAACACTGCAGTCTTTGAAAGATAAGACCTTTCTGGTTGAAAATAAAGGAGACCCATAGAGCGCGCTGACATTTTCTCCTCTGTCAGGCTGTTTCTGTCCATGCTGTGCTGCTGTGTGTGTGTTTTTTGGAACATGAACATGTCATCACAGACCTTGCTGCTACGCACTGTATGAATTATGTCTACTGCCTTAAAGGTTGACTTTGCAGCACTTGTCAGTTGCTGTTTACAAACACAGCACTCAAACTCTAATACTGAAGAAGAGGTGCAGCGGGAGACAAGCAAGATGGAGGCTAAATGAAGGGAGGGAGTGTTTGTTAGTGAGAACAGAGAAGGAAGGAGGCAGCGGAGAAAGAACACTTCTAATGGTCTGAAAGCGGTTTTGACCCCGTTCACACTGGGGAAATCAATCCAGATTGATCGGGATTCGGGTCGTATCTGGATATATCCGGACTGATTTCAATCCACCTCTCGGAGGTGGCTCTAGCCGGATTGGCTCAGGTCTGTACCTAAACGCAGCTAGTGAATCCCGCTAGCGATGTGATACTTCCGGGTTCATGGGGACAGTGTCTGGATTCGCGTACAAAAGGCGTATGTAAACAATCGTCGAACTACAACAGCTTTGCTCTGAGTTTAATTTCGACAGCGCTACAAAGGTATGAACTGCTTTTAGAAATGAAAAAAAATGAAAAATGAGCGACACAGGACAAAAAAAATGCATGTGCACACACGGTCCTACAGCAGCCTGAACGGACTCTTACGAGGCGCCACCTAGTGGTTTGGAGGACAACAAACAAGCTGGGTTAAATTGGATTGAGCATGGACACGTGTGTGTGATAGCCAGATTTGAAAATAGGTCTGATCGTATCCAGCTATCTGGATCCAATCCTACTCTAGCTGGATTGACTTTCTCCAGTGTGAACAGGGCCTTTGTGCATGCAGACTCACAAGGAAGGTTCACACTGCTGGATTGTAGCTGCAGGATACATCTGATCCTGTGTCTCAATCAAACAGACACTAACCTGCAGCTTTTAATACACCCAGAGTGCAGAAACACATGATGTAACTTGACCATTATGTTTTTATAGAATCCCACTCAGATCCCACAAAGATCTCAAAGACTGTAGCCCTGAACAGAGCAGATGAAAACAAATGGTGGAAGTGAGAGATGAAATCATCAAGTCTTTCTGATAGAGTCAGTCATTTCTTACTATAAATGGAGGAGGAGGAGGAACAGCGGCCTGGCAGGGACCCTGTTTTGCTAACACACAAAATAGTTCCATGATAATAAATGTAATGTGGATGAGTCTTTGTTCAGGACAAATCCAGCAGCCTGCTTCTATACAGTGAAGATTTCTCTATCAGATGTTTTGCAGCCGGCGGAAAATGCACAGTTTTGGATCAAAAGAGCTGTCTGCTCTCCAGAGAGGCAGACTTGGGTTGGACCCAATGCAGATTTCATGCTATTCTGGACTGCAGAAAAAAAAAACCTGGATGATTCTGTTTTGCTCCTCAGCACTTTGCCAAAGTTCTGACATCATTTTTGTGCCCACAATTGCAAGTTTGTGACAGCTTACATTAGGGCACCAATATGACAGATGTCATGTTGTATAAATCAGGGTTTGCATCACTGGAAGAGGTGATGACAGAGCTGGGGACTGTTTATTGATATATGACATGATGTAAGTGAATTAGGTGATTCTTTTAGCATTATAAAGATGATAATTACCAAATTAAATTATTGGGGGGGGGGGTTTAAAGACTGAAATTCTGATCCAGAAAATTGAGAATAAGAAGCTTTAAATCAGCCAAAGAAGAAAAAGGTGAGCAAAAGGAGCAATAAAAACCATCAGATCCACACACATGTTGATTGTTGAACACAAACACTGCCTCACTAGCCCATCTAGCATGCCGTAGCATGGTCTGATGCTAGCCGGTTAGCATGTTAACTTTAGTAGATGGGACATATATGCATCTTTGACACACTACAGGTGTTATTTCTTCATTTTTAGTTATGATTTGTGTTCATTTTACGCTAAATATCTTAAAAACATTGTGTCTTTAGAGTAATAATCTGGTAACCTTCTATCTTTAAATACTGCCATCAACAAATCCTCCCTCTCTGAAGTGAAATGAATCATCGCCGTTGATTTGACGCTGATAAATGAAGCGGAGGAAGCTTCATTTCTTATCTTTATTGGGCTTTTCCTCTACTTTATTCATCACTACTGTTTTTTTTTCAGAATTGATATTATCATGCAGGACAGTTCCTAAACCTCCATGGAAGCTCAGGTGTTGCCTTGGAGCTCCGGCACAAAGCAGGAGTTCGGAACAAGTGTATCAAATTTCATCAGCTCGCCTGTAAATCAATCACCTCTCAGCTGCTCGATGAAAGGGGGCGTCAGAGTTAATGCAGCGAAGGCAAGGGGCCAAACCTGGAGTCGACCAAGCATCCACAAGCACCTGAAATGAATGAGATGCCTTGCTCAAAGGCACACTACAGGGTAGTTATCCTTGAAGGAACGGATTTTATGTCCTCTCCATTATATCCATATTTTCAGACTTCCCGTCTGCAGGCAGCTGCTGCTCTGACCTTTATGAAGTAAGGCGATTATCTTCCAAACAGTAAAACAATGCATAAAACTGACATTCTTAATTCATATACTGTGGTATATTTTATTCATAAGCCTGCAAATACTGCTTGCTGTGTTACCCATATATATATATATATATATATATATATTTCCACTTTGTGCACGTGCCTCGTCAATAGACTGTAATACACTTCAGCTGCAAAGCACATCCAGCTGACATGATTGCATTTTAGTGGAAGCCATTACTCTGGGATAAGCATGCAGACTTTCAAGCAGCAGTGCTTTTGTTTTTCTTCACAGCTTTTGTATTTGCCAAACAAAATGTCAAGCGATGAGTTTATCTGTGTGCTCCCCCCTCTCTCTCCCCTCCTCCCCCTTCTCCATGCAGGTGTGTGTATTAACCGCACATTGTTCACCTGCAGAGGACAGTCTTTGTTGGATGTGAATTGTCTTTGTGTGTGATTTATGTGGCCGCTGCTCTGACCCTATAGTCGGCAGGGTTCAGGTCTCATTTGTCAGGCCAGGTCAGTTCTCTCACTGTGCATCCACAGCAGCTCATTCCCACCGCATGCAAACCTGCAGCCAACATTACAGCACGTCACTCCTCTTCCTCTGTAATTATCTGAAGAACTACTGTCCACAAGAGGGAAGTGTTATCACATCCATCCTCATCCTGTTCATTTGTGGCTGGTTTACCTTTACAGGCAGGCCAGATCCTGTCTGGTCGCTACAGGAGAAAGAAAGAAAAAAGGATGAGCTGGCTGTCAGTGAGTGGGGAAAGGGGAAGCTGAGCTGACTCATGAGGTAAAATAGATTTCCTCCAGTGTCACTTCCTCTGTTTCTCATTTACAAACCATTAGCTCACTTTGTGTATGGATCATAATTTATCTTTCATTGCCCCTGATTTATTTCTTAGTCTTGAGGTTTGGGGTTGCTGCGAGCGTCATCCAGGGTGTTTCCCTTACTGTACTTCATCAATTATTCACACATCTGAAGCTTTTAGTTTGTGGATTTCACCAAACACTGTGTTTAATTTAGTAGATTTGTTTTTATTTTGGTCTCAATTTGCAGAAAAATGGGACAAAGTGGCATTTTTTGATGCATTTTTTTGTGTTTAACTTCACCACCTGCATTCTCATTTAGAGTCAGAATTCAATTAAGTTTTCTCGGCATGTGAAGTCAGGACTGTTTTTAATGTTTATTTAAATTTAAATGTTGGGTCTGAGCATCGTTTCCCATCAGCCAGACAGTCAGAGGTTTCAGGACTTCATTTGACAAGTGTTGTTTCTCTTCAGCTTCCCACATCATCTCCTTTCAGTTCTCCTCAGTGCATCCATCTCCATCCTTGCTCGCCATTTTATCACCTTCTCCTCCAAAATGTGTCCTTTATAATGACCCCTCCATAAGTTGAGAGTCCCTGTTTTTCCCAGGCTGCGGATAGGGGGGCACTGAGCTGCTGTAGTTTGCACACAGGCGACGCTTTTGCTGTTTTGCAGGACAATCCAGGCTCCTCCCCTTTTGCTCAACGTCATCCGATCCCGATCTCTCCCAAAGCGTCAGCGACATAGTCAGCAACACACACTGTGGTGGCAGATCAGCGGGCGGCGCGCATAGCGGGATAAAGCTCCACTGTACACTTCATCTACCCGGAAAGGAAGGAGGAAAACAAAGGGGGCGCATCGCACCCTCCGTCTCCAGAGTTGAAGCAACTTCACCGGCCTGGTGTGCTGATTGTCCAGCTGGCTGCAGGACGGAAGAACCGGGAACTTAACGGAACTAAAAAAAAACAGGGACGGTGCCCGCTGATAATCTCATAGGTGCATCGTGCGTTTTTGCAAAACGTCAGAAAGAAAGAGGCGACGTTTTCCCTCGGAAGGAAGGAACTCTGTAAGTGTTGGAAAGTTCCCAGCACAGCATCGATCGAGGACCTCCCGCCCACTTTACCTCTGCTCCACAGCGCTGGGAGAGGGGGAGAGAGAGAGAGAGAGAGAGAGTTGAGCAGGCGCTGCGGTGGATGGAGTAACAAAGGCTGGATGGTGAAACTGGAAGAGCTCCTTTGATGAGAACCAAACACTTCTATCTCTCCTCGCCCGCTCCTCTCTGAGACACTTCATCACCTTCAACACGACACAGCTGCAGCCACTTGGATCTCATTTTTGTTTTTTGGGCAGGGGGGGGAGACCCAGCCAGGTTGTGCTTAAGTGCAAACTCTCCGCCAGCCAGGGGACCCGCCGCAGACGTGTGAAATTGATGCTTTGGTTACGGAGACGCGCACAACCGATCCTCTAGTTTTTGCGAAAAAAGTCTCCTGCTGCTCAGTGAGAGAGGTAGACTATATAGCTCGGGCCGGAGTGGGATTTGCAGAAGTTGCATGCGTGGTCTTTGTCGTCTCGAGTGAGCCCTATCCATCCACTCTCAGGTTAATCAGACCAGATCCGGAATAGTTTGAGGTGCCATGGCGATGTGTGCGGGGATATGGTTGCTCCTGTGGGCGCTGCACATTCAAGGTAAGCCGCCGCAGACTCCAGCAGGGAATGATCTGCCTCATTTTATCATGACCTCCCTGCTCTCCCCTCTCTCTCTCTCCCTCTCTCTCTCTCTCTGTGCTGCATGATGTTCTCTGATGATAGACTCAATTAATGCATGAATGTGTGGGTCGCTGTGATTGCATGGCTTTTGCAGGGAGATGTGCAAATAAGTGAGAGAAATGTGTGTGTTTTCAGTCTTAGGATCCAGCCCCTCTCTAAACGGCTGCAGAATACTTATTTGGCTGCCAAGTGATGAAGTAACGCAGGCAGCAGGCAGATGGCGACATGAGCGAGCCATGTAGGCCAGCAGCCTGCAAGTTTTCCAATATATTTCATTGGAAAGGTAACTGAGTGCTCTGGAATGATCACTGAAACACTCAGATAGTTGAATAATGGAACAATAATTATCTCTATATTTGATTTTAATATGCAGACTGCCTCATGGTGTATTGACATTTTGTCTCTCGGTCACATTGAAACCAGTTCTGTCAGAATAATGTGTGTTTTTAGGGTGTGTGTGTGTGTTGATGGAGGCACTGGGAGGCTGATAAATGGATAAATGAATGTCAAAATATGTTGACATTGATCAGGCTGACATTAAAGCTTCCCAAAGTGGGCCTAATTATTTAAACACGCCTGTATTGGAAGGAGCGTCATTATCCTGGTTATATTGACAACTGCCTAATTGGAAAACAAAGCAGGCCAGCAGCAAAAGAAACACTATGTATTCACACACGTGTGAGTGTGTGTTGTGGTCCATTAAGGCAGCAGGGGCTTAGCTGAAAGTTTACTGGTTTGTTTACATGTAGGGTGGTTAAATTCTGCACAGCACCTCCATTATAAAGAAAGAAAATGGAAGAGGGTCAAGTGTGGTGGAGAGATGTCAGATCGTGTTTCCGTCCTCCCTTTTAAGCTTGAGAACGAGCTGAGATGTTAACCTTGTTGGAAGCTAGTGCTCCTTGTGGCGTCATGTGTTTAAGACTGATTGTATACTTGATCAAAAGCCCTGTCTGATTTATATTGAGATGATCCCTTTGCTTGTGGAGAAGATCAGGATTAGCTGGTTCCCTTGGGATTCACGGTGGAAATTCTTTTGAAGCTGTTCAACCAGGGGAGTGGAAAATGTCTCAAAAAAATGGCACTTAAAGCACTCTGGAAACGTCTTATTTGAGTAAAGCAGGAGGTGTTTTCTTAATTAGCTGCCACATGAATACACTTTGTTCCCACTTTTCTTTTTTTTCTTTCTATTGCTGTAATTTATTTAAAAGCAAAGTCACTACATAATTAATGTCTTCAGACATCTTCATGCAGGGAGGAGCTTTTTTTTTTTTATCCCAGCAGCTGTTTGGACACGTTTCTTTTGACATGCAAAAACAAGAATGTGTTCTTTCACCCCGAGGTTAAAGGACATCGCCATAAATGCCCACGGTCTTTGATGACTTAATTGATATACAACACGTTCCAGACTCTTCCCTCATTACCGAAGCACAAACAAGTGGGAGAAGGGGGCACCTAATAAATGCAAGTAGCCTGTTGCAGTTATCCACAGGGGGAAACCATTTGTGCTTGTCATGGTAATAACCATTTGTGGGAAACATGGGAGATGCCAAAATTCATAAGCAGAGAAATATTCTGAGCTGCAAGCCAAACAGATTATCAAATAAAGGGAACATTGAGAATAATAGATGTGTGAATAATAACAGCAGCTCTTCTATTAGCACAGGGTCTCTCCTGTATTCCACACTGATATTTAATTGAGTGTGAATCGAGTTAGCAAAGCCAGGTGGTTGTTTATGGCTCGGCTCCATCACCCTGGTCCTGGTTCTGCATGAGCCCCCTTATAGATATCAGTCTATAGAGCCGGGATAAAGGAGATTTTACAGCTTTAATTCCTCATCTTAGTTGGATTTAGCATTTGGGAAATGAATGGTAGACGAGCTTCAACTTTGACTGTACTATTACTCAGGATGGGAAAATTGTGTAGCCGTGAATTATAATCTTGGTAATAACTTGGCAGCGTGCATGCGAGCTGAAATCACTCTGCTGCAGACCCCTGTTGTTCGAGTCTGTCAGCCATTTTTTTTTTGTCACTGTCTCTCTTGAATGGTGAGTAGTAAGCTTCTCCACTAAGATCGCAACACAGCTGCTTTATTTTGTGCATCGCTGACCTTTAACTGTGTGTCTTTGTTGATCCTCACATGACACCCCCCCCCCTTCAGAGATGTGAATCACAAGCGATGTTTCCTGTCTCATCCTGACATGCTGCTTTTATTGTTTCAGCTATTAAGGGTCGCCTCCGCCGCTAACTACCTGATTTATATGCACACACTTGTCAGCAAAGCCTGACGCACAACAGTTGATTTTGGGCTTTTTGACAAATGGTGGCATGCTGAGCTGCAGTTGGGTTTTGGAAGTCTACTTTTGTGTTGAAAATGTCAGGCACTTCGGTAGGATTGATGGATTGATGAAGGATTCGGGGGGCTGAAGGACGATTGCAGGCCTGTAAAAGCTGATGACTGAATGCTGGAACAGGCATGGAAGGAACACTGCTGGCCTTTTGGAACATTGTAATTAGCATTTTGACTTTGATTTTTTTTTTTTGCCTCTCATGAAGAAAACTCTAATTGCTGGTCTGTGGCATTTTGCCTTTCATTCGGATGACAGTTGTGATATAATGAAATGGAGAGCGCCACTATAGGATTGTCGGGGGCCTTGATAGTTTGAGTGCGAATGCAAATTGCTTTGATCCCCGTTCCTTTGGGGGGGGGGGGGTCTCCCTCTTGGTCCCCGCTGAGGTGATGGATGGGAGCGAGCGCGTGGAGTCCTGGGAGACTATAGCTTGAGGAGAGCTGACAGGAGATTAAGCCTCGCTTTTTTGCCGTAGGAACTAATGGAAGCACTTGGCCGCTCAAACTTCATCTCGTTGTGCATTTTAGCTCATTGTGGCTGTGCTGTCAGCTCTTTAGCAAATCCGTCTGAAAACACTCGTCTCTGTAAAAATTCCTTTTTGTGTGTATGCTGTGATTCTGGAAAGAGTGGAGTGGCTCTTCATTAATTTCTGGAGCAGTTCTCAAACAAGTGTTTTGTTGTTTTCTTCCTCACACACACACACACTGATCCATTTCTCTTTTCTTTGTAAGTTCATGATGCACATTTCCAGCCCCCTCTGGTCTCTGCACATCACAAAATAGATGAATAAAACATGACGATAAGCACTGAGCCTAAATAATGGAAAGGTTATGACAAAATGGAGTGTTCCCTGCATCCGGAAGACTGCACAAACAGTATTAAAGACTGAATGAATGTTAAATAAAGTTCACCTCTGTAGTTTATATGCAGGATTTTAGTCATGATAAGGAGTGAAAGAATGATTCCAGGCCTCCAGTGAGGAGCTTACAGCTCTTGTGCATGTCTCTGTGATGATGAAATGCTTTGGATCTGATCCCCCCCCTCTTCTGTCAGTGAATGAAGCTATTTTAGGGGATCAGGAAGTTTAGTCAAATATCACAAGTGATGTTTGTCCCAGACAGCAGCTGTCTAAAGTTGCCAGATAGCTTGTTTTGTGAGAACACGCAGTTCAGGATCATATTCTGTGTTTTTTGTGGGGTTATTATTTTGGTGTCTGTCAGGTGTCCTCTCCTGCTCCTTTGCTGTCTTCACAGCAGACAGTCAGCCATATTGGATCCGGATGGAAAACACATTTATCAGCAAGCTGCAGCTGCAATGTTATGCTTCAAGTCGTTGAAATTCTTCTCTGTTTCAACTCAAATCGCAGTATCAGCAAAAGTAAAGGGGGGGAAAAGGAAATCAATAGAAGGGATCAAATCTAGCCCAGAGCTTTTCTGATTTGGCATTAATCCGTCGAGTCTTTTTCTTTCTCTTTAGCGGATCCTTGTCGAGGGATTAAATGGTTAAAGTCTTGTTCTGCTCTCCGAGAATGAGAATAGAATTGAGTAACCACACTTGTTCCATATTTTCCCTTTGCCATTTGTCAGATAGGCTTATTACGGGTCCCAGGTTGATGTAAATCTCCTCGGAAGAAAGTAAATAATCTCTCACGTTGGAGGGATTCTGACAGTCTTGCCAATAACTTGTAGAGCTTCTCTGCACTTTTTTTTTCTCCTCTCTTGGTTACTATAGTTACCACCCAAAAAAAATCAAACGTTTTAGTTACTAGCACATGATTTCTTCACAGGAACTGTTCCATTTCTGTTTATTCGAGGCTGCCGTGCGAAGGGAATGCAGCTTTTTAATGCATCACGTTAATGTTGTGTGTTTTTTTTTTTATGCAGTCGTCTTGTATTTTCTGCTCCGCTGGTTTAAAATAAGAAGCCATATGGGAATACCATTCTTTCCTCATTGTGTCTGGCTTTACAACTGGGGCATTTAGTCATGGGCTGATCAGGGATTGAGAGAGTGGATAATTCCTGTTCTTCTCACTAAGGCTGTATGCCTTTAAAATAAAGCAGATCTGATGAGTGCAGCTTCCTCCACCCCCCCCCCCCCCCACCCACCACCTCCTCCACCACTGCCTGAACAAGTCAATTTGAAACAAGCAGCAGGGCTGATGTGCCTCCATTAAGGCGAGCTACTGGAAACCAGTCAGAGAACAACCCTGCTGAGTCTGAGGGGTAAAATGGATACTGTAAAGCTGTGGTAGATGGATTCTGTTTTTCCAGCGATACAACCATCAACACAGTGTCACAGAAAACATGGCCAGCTTTGAGGTTCTGCTCTGTTCTACTTTGTGAACTAGTTGAAGTGAGCTGATTTTAGAAGTTGATGGAATTGATGCTGTTGCTGTGTTTTCTGCTGTTTGTCTGAATTTTTGTGCTGACTTGTGCAGTCTGCGGACAGGAACTGGCCTGCAGCTCTGCCTTTTACTGCCTTGGGTCAAACCCACGTTTCAGCTGGCTGACATATTACAGCACTACGAGCTGTAGATTATCATTCAGACGTTGTTCTCGCCTCTTTTTGATATTTCAAAGAGAGGAAGAGAGATGAGCTGTAAGTTTACCAGTCAGGCTGCATCTATACTGTATTAGATATGATCAAAACAGCTACATCACAGGCGGCCAAAGTTTTCTCATCGGGGTAAACATTCCAGAATTTTAGGGTCTGCTGATCCTCCATGGGAGCTAATGACTCAGTTGCCTGGTTAAGACACCTCCACCAGGGCAGGAGGACGACCCAGGACTCTCTGGAGGTCTTACATCTCCCTGCTGGCCTGGGAGTGGCTGGGGATTCCACGACTCACTGGCGGAAGTTGTTAGAGACAGGAAGGCCATCTTCAACTGGGACTAAATGGTTGTATTAGAATAAATGGATAACTGAGCATAGGTGGTTTGAAATTCAAGTGAAAATTCTGACTTTATTTCTATATCATGACCTAAACAGGTCAACTCATGAGACACCGAATGCTGGTACAGACTCCAACTTCTGACTCAAAACATCCACGCTGCCTGAAAAAACCACATCTGTCGATCCCATTACAAGCCTTCCAGCTCGCCCACTACACATGCCATGCACTGATAAATACCCCCAGGGGTCAAGCTGAAATGGAATATTGGCTCACAGAACAGTCGAATCCAAATGTCGAACCTTTCGAAATTAAAATAAGAAAAATTACCAGCTGTTTACTCTCGGAATGTGGAAATGTTCAGTATATAATGTTCAGTGTCATTGTGACACACCGCTCAGGTGTTCAGGAGGCTCAGACCTGCTCTCCTGCCAGAACTTTACACTTTCCTCCTTTTACTTTCTACAAACTTGGATGCACCTCCTCCCCCACCCGCTCTCTCTGTGTCTCCCCCCCTCTCTCTCTCCTGTCTCCTCACTCTGCCTTTGAGTACGGCGTGTGCTGAGAGTCGGCTTGGTTAGCATTTGATACAAAAGGGGGTTTGTTTCATGAAATGTTTCCCTTTTTAATGAGTGATGGTGTTCGCTCATTTAATATTCCGCACTGATATCTCTCCGGGAGCTGACTGTGCTTCAAAGCAACAGTGTGGTTGTAAATGGGAGTGGGTAAAGGAGGAGGATGGGGGGTGGTGGTGGTGTTAGTATGGGGGAGTAGAGTAGGGCGGGAGGGGGGGTGCATAGAAAACACAAACACAGGTTTATTTATTCTCCCTGACATATAGCTAAGCTCCCAGTGTGCTGCAGCCTGGTGCAAAGCTCCTTAGTGTCCTCGTCCCGTGTGCTGACAGACTATCAAAAACATGACTGATAGCAGGTCACTTCATATTCTCCTCTGCGTCTTTCATTTATGTTTCCTTCATCCCCCGGCTTATGATCGCCTTTATGGATAATTGGTCGGTTCAGATACATCTTGACTGAACATTCCTTTTATTTCACTGCCTGCGTCACGGCTGACACACACACACAGGGCCTGGTATTATTAGTGAGATTGAGGTCATCCTACACAAGTGGCAGAAATTCTTCCTGCTGCCCCGTACAGTTCAACTTTGCTGTGAGGGGAGAGATAAAGATAAACACAGCGATGGCCTGCAGTTTGGCATTGATCCTTCCATTTTGTTAGCAGGGTCTCTGCCAAAGCAACTAATGTAGTCTGCTATTGATTCCCCAGTTTTAAGCCTGGCTGAATATTACTCCGATGTTGCATGTTGGAGGTTTTCAGGAAGTCAGGTGTGCCAAACGGCCTCCGCCTCCTTCCTGTATGTACGTCCTGTCTCTCTCTCTCTCTCTCTCTCTCTTTTTTTTCAGCTGGCAGTGCAGTGTATGCATCCATCAGTGGGTTTTTGTATTAAATGCGTGTGAAAAGGCGGTGGGTGGCAGGGTGGGTGAGTAATCTAACCAACAGCCCCGCCCCACAGCGAGGATGGGAAGTCTATTTATCCCTTTTATCGGGAGCTGTACCGGACTGCGTCAGCGCTGCACCTATTTAAACTCTTGACTTGTATGCATGAAAGCAAAGCTGTAAACTGTGATATGCTGAAGGTAAATTTACTCCTCTGAATGCAGCACACTATATTACGCACATCATATTCCAGCAGAGGGAAGAAAACAACACGAACGTACATACCTGACGTTTATTAGGAGCAGCTTATATGAGCACTGAGCAGAGGGACTCATAAATACAACATGTGCTCGTGCCCTGCTCACATTTGAGATCTACATCACAGAACATGCACACAGGGCTGCTGTAATACACCCCTCCATATGAGACCCTGCTGCTGCTGTTCCTCACTCTGACTTATTAATATTTCATTTTAGCCAATATTATAATTGACATGTTTTAAACTAGACGAAGATTCTGGACTATAAAGATTAGAAATAAGCTAATTATGCAACAATAAGTGACCACAAAGTTCAATTCTAAGCAAAAAAAATCAACAATCATGCTGTAATTTAACCCCCATAAACCTTAAAATGACCTCCCATTGAGTTTTAAATGCAAAAAAAAGAAAGAAAGGCATACCGAGGGCCCTTTAATGCATCACCGGTGAGAAAATACAACCAAATGTTGCTTAATAATTCATCGAATGCACTTTATTCTACCTCAATTAAAAACAAGCTTTTTACACTAACAAGATCCTGTTAAAATCTGCACACAACTGGAGACCCACGACTCACTGACTCACTCTGACTGGAAATGTGCTGTTTTTTCCCCCTAAATTGGTAACACCTGTTGGCACTTGGCACAAAATACGTTTGAGTGCCGTCCTTACTTTTTTGTAAAAATTAATGTTTTTTTTCATCATGGCCGTGCTGTTTCTGTAGAGATAACAGGAAAGTGGAAATTACCACAAACTGATTTGAGAGTTAATTTGGTCGGGTTCGCCTCTGTCTGCCTGTAACAGCAGAGGTTCTTTGATATTGTTGATTTTATTTTTTAGCTTCGAATGTAAAATAGTTCTGGTAAAAATCAACATTTCCACAAAGTATGAAAATTATGCTCCTGGTTTGTGTTAGGAGTGCATGGCACTCAAAACCACAGGGTCTGAGTGAGAAGAAGACTGTCATGGTTCCATTTCAGGGGGAAAAAACCCTGCTTGGTTAGGGTTAGTGAAAGATTTAGTTCGGAGTTGACCTCAATCTCACTGCCAGTCTACATTGACATTTTGTCTGGTTTACTTTTTTTTACTATTTCCCCTGAAGGTTATCATTTGTAATGCAGAATAGTTGCATATGAAATGCCGGCTGTACCTCACACACACACACACACACACCTCTCTCTTCTCCCTCCTCACTTTACTTCTTCTTCCAGCTAAATAACTTTGCCAGAGGTTTCCACATGGGAGCCTCCGCTCCATGCCAGCATACGTCTTGCTTGGCTTTGGGTTTGCAAGTGGAAATTAACCAGTGAGGAATCTGGAGAGAGGCTTTGATACCAGTAGAGGAATCATGCAGGGGCCATTTTGTAGTTCACAGCAATTGTCAGCTGAGCCATGAAGATGCCAAATGTCATGTAAGGCCAAAGAAACAGAAGGCTGACAAGAGCGAGGGGAGAGGGGAGAGGGAGTCAAGGGCTCCCCCTGTCTCCCCCGCCCACTTGTCGAACATATGGGTTACAACAGTTATATGATGATAAGTGATGCAAATGTAAGTGGCCACAAGAACACCCACTCACTGACCTGGCACCTACATCAGTCTCACAGAGGAAGAGTGAGAGTAAACTGTGTGTTTTCCTGCTTTTATGTGAGTCAGATTTATTTTCCCCACTCCATCCGTCTGCCCACTGCCGTAAATATTTATTTCACTAGGATGCAGTTGTTTCAGGCTCTCTGTAACACTCTTTGTCTGCATTATGGAACTGAAAATAGAAACTAAAGAGGAACAAATGTGAGAAACTTGATATAGAGGCTGTTTAATACCGCAGCAAAAACCTCCAATAACCCCCCCCCCCCCCCCCCACACACACACACTCATACCCTTCAGGTTGCCGAGTTTCAAATGGTTCTGCGGAATGCGTCTTAAGCATCGCACTTTCCTTCCTAACTCGTGGCATAAAGAAAAGGGGGGGAACATAACAGTGTAAATGTAAAGAGGAAAGAAGGGGGAACTACAGGATTGAGATTTACATGCAGCGCCTGCGGGGGGTGGGAGTTCTGCAGCGGGTCATGCTGTTCCTGATTCGGGCTACGTTCCAAGGGTGATTCCAGTGCTCCTTGAAATAGTGTTCTTGGCTGACGTTGTGTTCAGGCACATTGGGGCTGCTGCTTGCTGGAAGAAACGACTTGTGCAAATAAAAAGTTCATTCAATTCTTTCCGGCTCATTAGGTCTTTTTTTGTTTCTGCGCGGGAAGCCTGTCGACCCCCCAAAAACCAACTCCTCTTCTCCATTAAAGCTATCTTCAAATAACTGCAGTGCTTATTGCATAACTGCAAGAATGTTATGACACATTTAAAGAGAAGTAAATTAAATTAAAAGCTTCATAATGTGCTAAAGATCACATTGTCTGCTAAATTAGTTTAATTAAAGCCTTCCTTAATTTGAGTAATGACTGATTGAGAAGCTCAATCTGATCTTTTTACAAGTGTGGGTCCAGAGCGGAGATGAAATGAAAGTGTATGTTTCAATAGACTCGACTCAGTATGCGATGGAAGTATTCAGGGGGGATGAAACTGATTGGATTTGCCCCACATTGCCATGGGTGTGTTTCATCCCTGCTGTTTGTGAAATTTTTGGTTAAGCTGGAAAAAAAAAAGAACCAATTCCTGCCAGAGTGAGCGGAGCGGAGCTCTAGTGGAAGTAATCCAAACAAGGGGGTGATTCTCTGTCCTTATATGAGATTTAAAGGGTTAATCCTATTGATTTGGTTGTGGGATTTGTCCGTGTAACTCTTGAGGAAGTTTCTCGGACCAGATTCCGGGGCAGTTTGCTCTCCCCCCCTCCCCGCCCGCCCGCCTCACCCCACGGTGTTTTCATTCTCATACTGCTGATGCTTTGTGACTAGCATGGGGTGGGTATTTGTTTTTGCTGGGAAGATCCACGTGCGTGCGCGTATGCATACGTCTGTGCGCATGCCCGAGAGGCAGAGGCCGCTTCACGTTGTAGGCCCCCCCCTCCCTTCCTCCCCTCCAATCCTGACCCACTTTCTTTTCCCCGCTCGTCTCTCCCTCTTTAATTGCCGCGCGGCACACTGAGGCCATCTGCTCGACTGAGGCCCGTCGCCATGGAGATGCTGGGAGGCTTTTCGGATTTGCTGCGGACTGACCAACAGGGAAATGGAGGTCAGGGAATGGGGGTAGGGTGTTGGGAGAGTCACAGGGGCACCACAGCTATGTTATAAGGCACCGACAGTGCCATACAACACCTGTGTGCAACACTGTCAGGAACTGACGAAGCTCGTAGGTGAAAATCAAAATGCCAAACATGACACCCATCACTTTAGATTGGGAATTATGTGGATTACCCCTGATAAGAATATAGACAGAGATTCCAGCTCAAGTTTCACTTCCCAAGGACAAAACAAGTTCCCTGAATATTACAAACCACACATTCTGCTGCGAGAGCAGTTTTACACAGAGGGTTATTTGTCTGTGTTAAGATGACTGTTTCCCGAGTCAGATGTGTATTTAGTGTCATATCATCTGCCTGCTCCGATCACACCCAGCTGCTCTTTTTATCCTTACAAGCCGCCTTTTGTATATTTTGCTGCTCCTGCTTATTTCCTTTCCAATGACACGCCTCAGTGAAGAAGCAGTTGTGCTGTGTTTCCAATTAACACTCAGGCGTATTTCAGAGCTGTGGCCTGCCTGGCTACTAGGTCGTCTCCTGCTCCTCAGCCCGTCGGCTGCACCCACTTGGATATTCCACGCTTGTTCCACAGGATCATTTGGCCAAACAGTTAAAAATGTGGCATTTTATTCCAGGAGAATGTTTCACTTAAACGTCTCTAATGGAGTCTCGGTATTGACCCTTTGGCACAGCAACAGTGCTGAGCTTTGGGAAACACTCTTTATATTTACTCCTCTCTTAAAGGTCAATATTGGTAGCCGTCATTTCTGTAGTGCCATTTATAGGTCAATACCTCATTAGTAATCTGGCAGAGTTTGAATCAAATAACAGCTGCTGTCTTGTCTGTGTAGGTGTGCTGCAGCCCCTTGAAGTTCACAGGATTCTGTTACTCCAATACAAAATCACCTTCATTGTTACTGAATCATATTCAGAAATTTTATGAATTAAAAACAATATGTTGTCTGTTTCCATAGGACAAGTTTTTAATCGGCAATACGAAACTAGCAAACAAGTTGATCTGATAATACTCCACCAGTGACCAGAAAGTACCAGCTTTCCCTGAACACACCAGTCACCACTCCAGCCAAAACAATGCAAGCTGCTTTAGGGCTGTGACTGAACCGCATCTTTAATGTAGTCAAATGTATTATTGAGGAAGCAGACCTCCTCTTCCTCATGCATCGTTTACAACATCCTGCCCTGTGCTCCCAGGCTGAGATCATGTTTATCCAGCAAGTCAAGGGCGTAGTTTTAGCATGGACGGAGGAGACACGTCCCCACCACCAAAAAACAGATTCTCATTCGGTGACGGAAGGGTTAAATTCCGTTCTTTTGCGGCGTCCTACCAATAGATCTCCTCCTGTTCCAAAGCCATTGATATTCTGATTCTGATTGGGTTATACCAAGGGCTCTGGTCTGACTGTAACGCATATGGCCATGTGATTGGCTGGTTCATGGCAGCTATAAAGTTCGCTGATGAAATGAGTTCATCATAATAATAATTGTCGGAGTCTGGGTCCCCACCAATCCCCAAAGCAAATCTACGCCCTTGCAGCAAGTCATCATACAGGTTGGTTGTTGGATGATTCTTCTACTACACAAGCTAGCTAGCTGACCATTGTGGTCTTTACAAGTAGAAGGCTGGTAGGTGGTTAGTGTGGAAAATTAGCAGAAATAGTTAGGCTATTCATTATTGTCTATTTGTTCAGAGAGATTTAGTTGACAGTGATACAACCTGAGCAGCGAATGTTCACACTCTGCTGGATGCAGACAAAGTTTGATGTTTTTGTTGTCAATAAAATCAGTTTAAGTGACACACCATTAGTACCAATGTAAAGCTGCTAATGGTGCTGCTTCACCTCCAGTTGTTTATGTGACCGGTAATGTGGCTGACATGTAACGTCGGAGAGAGTAAACCATGACGGCTGGTGTGCACCTCCTCCATAAATTTCTACTATAATGTGCTGTCTGGGTTACAGCGTGTTTCTACCAGATTGCTTAACAAGAGTCAGACCTCCTACGAAGGCTGTCAGAGCGCTCCGACTTTGATGCCGTCACCATCTGCATAGATGTCTCAGACAGCTTATTTTGCTCCTCCATCACCCGGCAGTGACAGAGTAACACAGAAGGCTGTGACAGCGGAAAAGGTAGCTCTGTCAATTTAAACTCCAGCCGGCGCTTGATCTCTGAGCTGCCCAAATGTACAGTCAGAGCTGAAGTTAACAAGACAATGTACCCAGCGCCTGTAATTGGACCGAGGCCCTTTTCAGCAGTGTGAAAAGATAGAGAGACCGTCTGTCAGCCTGTTCTCCAGTCAAGGTCATGATGTCGAGTGCTGGATGTGTTGTATTTTGCTACCGTGCCCTTCATCCTATCACAGCTTACCCAGCTGCTGCTGTGCAAGAGGTGGATGGAAACAGCTCCGCTCTGCCGGCAGCTTGCTAGATTATGTGCTCCGAGAGATTAATCAAATTGTATAATGTTAAGAGTGACCACGAAAAAATTTCATCCAGTCAGTCTTGCTGACATATGCCCCTTAAGCTGGGTTGAAAGTAGTTTTGTTCGTCCTTGCTGTTGGGGGGGGGGGCACTGGTGCTGCTGTGTTAGAGCACGGTGGCGGTTAGCTGCAGAGAGGCCTTCCTCCAGCAAAACATGCTGAGCGGGCAGAGGTGCCTTTGATTTGTGTAACCAGCGACACCTGTCTCTTTTCCTGATTTGACCTGAGCTTTGCATCAACCAGCGTGTCTGTGTGGCTGTTTATGCTCTACAATGGTTTTTCATTTCTCTGTTTATGGACAGCCCGGAAGAAGAAAGGCTGTTTGCTCTTCAACAGAATGCAATCCACTCCACCACTCAGCAAAATATTTATTTATTTAGGTACCCTCCTCTATGCCATTTTTGGTCTGCACAGTCCCTGGAGAGGAAAATGCATTAAGCCACTCACTGTATTTACTTGTGTTGGATTGACGCTGATGTGTGAGGGCAGGCCGGAGGATGGAGGATGGGAAATTGATCATCGGTGAATGAGTGTCAGGGGAATCTTGACATTCGCAACTGCTTTTCACGCTCTGAGCTCAGAGAGAATCCATCAGGCATAGACTGCTGCCATCTGAGAGTACAAGTGCTTACCTTACAAATTAAGATGTTGTTTGTTCAGGCGTCTGCACTTCAGTGATGTGTTTTATTTGATTGTACAGGATAATTAACTCACTTGTGTTGTTTGTGTTCTCGTGTACTTGGTTATTGTAACTTGAAGTAAACACACATTAAGGGCTGGTGAACCTTGATACATCGGCAGATGTGTTATTTGGTCATATGCAGTGTTAAAAAATAGGAAGTGTTCCCAAGCAGAGAGTAAAATAATGGAAGTTTACAAGTTTATGGCATTGATTAACCAAGACAAAGAAAAAAAAGTCCTTCCTAATGAAGTCTGCCGGCTTGCAGCAGCACCTGCATTTTTATGAGTCCTCTGCAGCACATTAACTCTACATCAACAAAGCATCGTCCTCTGACTTCCAGTCAGTCGGCTGCAAGTTAAAATAAAATCTCATGCACAATTAGCTGTCTTCAATCACAAGCACCACAGGATCAAAATAAATAATCCTCCCCTACCACAGCAGGAGGAAGTGGTTAAACAGAGCCGGTTGCAGAGATGGCCGTAGCGATGACAGTGTATTTATAGGGATACTGGGCTGTTAGATAACCAGAGGTATTATTTTAGGGACAAATAAATAAATAAATAAATAATATAAAAAGGGGATGAATGGATTAGCATTTCTATCAAAGAGCTTTTGCACAAAATAGTCTGTCATTTGTGTGATAGTGTAACAGTATATAGAGCTATTGTGGATGAGCTCTCTCTATTGAGTATGGGAATGACAGGTAATCCCTTCACCGGTGCAAAGGCCTGCTTTATTTATCACTGTGACACAAAGAATGTCTTTAAAACTTAAATTCAGCTAAGAGTCTGTTTTCTGCAAATAAATACACGCCTGAATTATGAATGGTGTCCCTGTTTTTAAATGTACCTGCAAGATAAACAAAAGCCAGGAATGAAAGGACTTATCTGTGCACCTTTGAGATTTGCCTTCCCACACACACACACACACACACACCGTGAACAGAGTTCTCATCTGACAACTTCAAATGTGAAACCCAATGAAAACTACCATTAAAAGCTGCTGTGTTGTATTTTGAATTAAAGGCATTTCAAGGATGGGTAGATCTGGATCTCCCAGGCATGAATAAGCCCTTTGTGCTGCATGTGTGTAGACCGATTTGTTTAGCGCCTCATGTAGACGAACATCACGGTGGTGTATGTGCATGTAGACTTTATGAATAATGAGAGGATTACAGGTTTGTCATTCTCTATCGTTGCTGAGTCTAAAACTTTGCTCCCACAGGTTTGAGGCCATTTGTTTGAAACTGCAAAGTCATTATTATTATTATAAATTTTGAGCTCAGCTCATTCCCCTTAGTTAAACAGATCTTTAATTAAAATTCAAATGCTGGGCACCGGATTAGTTTTGATGCTATTTTGCTTAAGTCTTAAAGCTAAGAGTTCACCTTGCTCTGTGTTTTCAGTCAGGTGTTGTTGCTATAGGCACCTAAAAAAAAAATTCTCAATAGTTAATTAATTTTAGTGAATTAATATTCTTGACTAGTCTTTCAGATTATTCTCCGCCATAACCTGAAGATTGATGATTCATATTTATAGGAGGCTGTCAGGAACCGTCAGCCTCATGCGAATCAACAAGTCCCCAAAACTCCAGAGCTGCTTGATGTGCTATAAATCAAAGGGTGCGCAGGGAAAAATCCCACAAAGATGAATAAAAGGAATCCAATTAGAAAGCTTTCTGCAGGGAGACTCACTTTGTGATGTATTAGTACAAAGATGTTTACTCTTCCCCCCCATTCTATTATGTGTTTTAAATATTGGAGGAAATGAATATGTCCAAGAGAGTGAATGAGCTCAGGCAGCATGACTGCAACTCATGCATTACAATGGAGTAATGTGTGCAGGCTTCTCTTTCATGCAACACTGCTTCATGCACACACACACACGCACAGAGCAGTGAGGTACTACTACACGATTCAATCCTCCAGAGCGCCTTGCATGTGTAGAAGTATTTTTAGCAACACACGGCGCTCCATGCTTCCAACGCGATGTGTCAGGACGGTAACATGTTAAGGATGCAGTCAGATGGTCCTTTGCCCAGAGCTCTGCAGAAGGGATGTGTTTGTCCCCAGCACTGGAGGGGGTGGGGGTCACGTGCTGACCTCATTGTGTGCACGAGAATAAGTGCGCTCTGCAGCATCAGAGTGCAGCTCCCCTCCACGTAACGAGAAAGCGACTTATCTCAGCGTTTATAGCTAATTGATTGATTTCCCTGGCACAAATATCCTACACAGAAACGCTTCTGTCCTCCTGAAGTCGGTTAGAGAGGCAGGCGAAGTAGGAGGCAGGCGAAGTAGTTAAAAAAAAAAAAAAAGGGACCCCCACCCCCATCCCCTCCCCTCCTCAGAAAACGGAAGGATTTAATATTTTTATCCCTAGAAAGGAACTGACACGCTTTATTACTCTTTGCCTCAGCACCCCCGCCCATCGCTCATAGAGAGCTGTGAGCTACAGTACTGCTATGGGAAAGCACTTAGCAATGAAAAAAACACATTGCCTCTGCGTAAACACAGAGGTTAATGTCTTATTTACAAGCCCCCCCCCCCATGGTTGACATGTTGGCACAAGTGTCATGCTGTCTCTTTGAGGCAATGCAGACGAAGGTGAAGAGGAGAAGAGCCATATCCATCTTCCGCCGTCTTCTTCACTGTGCCTCACCCCCCCCACCCCCTTCCTGGACCTTCAAAGATTGCAGCTGGGCCGCTTTCTTCACCGGTACATTAACTCCTGCAGCCTGTGCTGCTTCACTGGAGCAGATGCCGCCAGAAGAAAACAAAGCTAACAGGCCATGGGGTTAATCACACTCATCTAGAGGTCTGTCACTCTGTTGCCAGGTGTGTCACACTTAAAGTACACTTGGCTTTCCTTTGTTGCCGCTCTTTGACCTCAGCTTTTTACACCAAGAGCGGTGTGTGTTTGTGAGTATGTAAAAAAAAAAAAAGGAAAAAGAAAGAAAGGAAGGATCTATTCAAGGCTCTGAAATTGTTACAGCTTAAATGTCAAGTTTATATGCAAGTCCTGCAGAGGGTGAGGTAAGCGAGGGGGTGGAGAAGAATGAAGCTGATGGAGGGGGGGGGAACCCAGCGATGCGGCCACGAAACACTTGAAATATTTTTCCTTTGGTTTTGTGTGAAGCTCATTAAACGGTCCCTTAAAAATCTGCTCAGTCTCTGAGTGCATTGTCGACAACAACAAAATACCATCGAGGCCAAAGAAGAATCTCCAAACACTCCGAGCTGTGTTTTAGTCACTGTGTTACAGCTTCACTGATTTCACGTAGTGTCCCCCGCCTGTGTTCATTTTATCTTCTTCAGATTGTTACACAACACTTCATATATTTCTGTAGGACTGTTATTGCTTCTCCTTCACTGATCTGTGACATTCGGATTGTAACTCAGATGGTATTGCTTGTGACAGATTGTGTTTGAGTAAGGCCAGAGTTGTACATCAATATGCCATTGAGATTTTTTTTTTATTATGCTGCACGTTGCCTTTGTCTAAATCTGAAGACAGCATAGAAGCAACTTATCCTTCAGAAAATAGCTCCTTTTGGCAAATTGCGCTCATTGGAGAATGGGTTTGATACCTAGTAACCAACATCAAGGTTGTCTGTGGGCCTTGTGTGTTGCTACAAAACACAATGTGGAATTTCCAAGCTAGTGTTGCCTCGGTGAAATTCTAGTTAAGACTGTTATATGCTTATCACTTCTCTCTGTTCCCAGTGATGCACTTGTGTGGTAAAATGCCAATTTTCTCCTTTGAATGCATCTCCTAAGACACAGCTGCCTACTCAGATAGCTAATGGCTGTGTTTTGTGCTGCGGTGCTGTGAGCCGAGTGTGGCGTGATGGCATTTGTTCTGTCTGCCCAAGGCCTGGTCTGTCATTGTGTATCAGGCCAGCCAGTGGCCATGATTCACACACATGAACCCTCTGGGTGCTGGAGCTCACCAAGAAGACACAGTGGTTTATCGTTCAGCACTCAGAAATACATGCCGGGTGGCGGACGGGCGGATGGGCGGTGGGGTGGGGGGGTTAGATGGTGGTGGTTGAAGGGTGTGGTAGTGCTGATGAGGAGGTGTTAGCGAGTGTGTTCTCCTCACAACAGCGCAGAGCTGCAGAGCTGTTTTTCACATTTCATTATTGCTGCACAGATTTCCTCTGCCATCTAACAGCGCGTCTGTAGCATCTGCTTCCTCGGATTTGGTGTTGATGTAGTTGATCTCTTTGGGCATTGGCCTTTTGCTGTGTCGGCTCGGTCACAGCACTGATCAGAATTCTATTCGGTCTAACTATTGTTTTCAGCTTTTGCACAACTAAACTGCACCACTTCCTGTGCTGCAGGAACTACAGAACAGCAAATCCTGCAAATGTGAAAAAGCTGTTACGGCCTATACTGGAGTCATTTCGTAGTTTTATAAATGAATGAGTACATCCAGCCAAAACAGCTGGATTCCCTGACATTTCTGCTGATAGTTAGCTTCCTGTTTCCTTCCTCTGATGGCATCATCTCACACGCCGACGTGTTTTCAGAATCATATCAATAGATGTCAGAGGCGCAGAGACCCCCTCCTGTTCACTGACAAAAACAGTAGCCGTTGTATAACATCATCTATCATCCTGGGGGCCTTTGTTCAGCATCCTGTCTCATACGGGGGCTAGCAGCCAGTGTGAGGGTGGCATCCTGTTTGACAGGCCAGTGCAGATGCTAAATGACAGTGACACAAAGAGGGGGCCCTCCACACAGGTCCTGACAGGGCTGTTTTCCATAGAGAGGAGGCTTGACTTGACTTAAAGGCCCAACCCAAAATCAGATTACGGCCCAGCTCTTGACACCTCTTTGGCATGGTTATAATGTTTGCAGTTCACCTCAATAGGAACTGATGCTAGGATAGAAATGTGTGTATGTGTGTGTGTGTGTATGTTTCTGTGCACTTGAGAATTAAATAGCTTGAAATTCAGCTGTTTAACTTTTGGGTTGTTTTGAAATCTGAAGGAAAACTATTAACTCGACATAATTCTGTGACATCCATCCTGCTGAAGTGTCCTTGAGCTAGAAACCGAGCCATTGTGAGTCTTATTGTAAGTCACTCTGGATAGGAATATCTGCCTCAAGAACTGTAACAATAATATTCATTATGGCGGTTCAGTTTACCTTGTATCCATTTGTCTCTGGTGCCCTGAAGGAGCACTGCTGCTGCTGCTGCTGCTGCTCTAAACCCCCTTTTGTTAAAATGCTGAATATAAAACTCTCATATCTGCAGTCAAATCTGTTGTTGGGATATGGATACGCGGACATGTAGTCAGATTACACAGCATTGCCATAATTTGCAAAGTTGTTTTTCTTGCTCAGGTGTGTCGCGGCTGGTTTTGGATTTACATCAGTTGTGTTTCTGCTTGTGCAGCTACTGTATCAGCTGAAGGCTGTAATCTTACAGGATTAGTGTATTGTAAAGGCTCTATGGCCTCATATAAAGCCAATTTCACATGGACCTGTCTTCCATGTCTGCAAAAGTTTAGTTCTTGACATCAAAAAAGTATCAGCAGACTTCTTGAGCCATCAAACATACATAAATGTTCTGTCCAGCACCAGGGAGAGAGCTGAGTTATATTAATGGCTTCATTTTAAAGCTCTTTCTTTCTTTCTTTACAACTTTGATGTCCAGTCACTCTCATTGTGTGGTGTCCATTAGCGGGAAGAAAAGCTCTCCTTGATTTGCCTCTAGTGAAATAAATGAAAAATATAAATGAAGGATATGTGAGGTGGTACGGTGAGGATGAGCCTCTTTGAACCTGACAGTAATAAGAATGCAGATAAAAGTAAAGGACGTGCAGCATTGCACAGTCACAGGTGACACAGCCTCCACCTGGAAGCAGCATGTTGAAACATGCACGCTGGTTTTTAGGCAAACGGCAGAGATGAAGTCACTTCTGTTTGTCAGCAGAAGCAGGATTTGTACAGATTGTCCTCTCCGCATACTCACAGCCTCAAACCGACCAATCACAGGTCAGAATAAAGACAACGCAGGAAGTTAAGGTTGCAACGTTCGTGTCCTGTGTCACTTATTTCATTTTCAGTTGTGTTTGGTGAGGTTTGAGCACCTACTTTACTTGGTTACCATGGTGACAAGTCTGTCAAGTAGTAACTCAATATGTTCAAGGGGCTTGTAGAACATCAAACTAGACCCAAGAACGTTCAGCCGATTGCCACCAAAGCTCTGGACCATCCTACATTCTTTGGGATAAGATGAATTATTACAACAGTCGTAAAAAATGTGACCACTGCTGTCATCTTCCTGCCGAGGATGAACTGTGCCTTTTGTGAAGTAATGGCACTCAGGATTTGGGCCCGGGGTCCAAAGCAGACAAGACTGATGGGTTCTAAAGCTGTCATGATCTAAAGGGATGCCCAGTGCAGATGATGAGAGGCTTTACATTCAGCTTGTTTTAACTAAGCACATACAGACGGACTTCTTTTATTTAGTCCTGTAAGGGTTCAGCCTGGCTCACATGAGCGTCGGTGGAATATTTTTTTTTTTTTATTATCTCCACTTTCCTGCCCTATTTTAACAGCGGCAGCTCAGACATCATCTCTGGCTATGAGCTAGATTTCTGTTCAAAAGGGTACTTCACATTTGCCATTAGGAAAGATATGGATTTATGCAGCCGTGCTATTCAGTATCGAGGAAAAAAAGTGGCCCCCGTATCTCCAGAGAAGTGCAGGAATTGCAAGTGTCAGCTTTATCTTTCAGTAGCCCCGGCGCGTGACATTTACCCGAGCATTAGCCACTTCTCTGTAACTTTGTGGACTGTGGGGATAATGCACAGGAGGACTGGATGTTACAGGTCTCTGCCATAATGTGAACTTGCTACAGAAATGTTGAGAAACTAAAGGCTGCCCATAGCCAGCCCACCACAGGGAAGGCTGACTCATCAAAAGAGAGCTGCACTTCCTCCTCGGGGTAGAAGTTTTGTTGGTCCAGCCTTCTGCCTTTTTATTTATAGTAATAACCTGGGGAGACTTTGTCGTCCAGCTTTTTGTCAGTCTGCATCACCGGATCCTTTAACTGTAACAGCATCCCTCCCCTCCACCTCGCCGTTCTTTGCTGCAGAGCTGAAATTCCACTCTGCTTACTCTCTCTCGACTGCGATCATTTTTTTCATATGCTGCTGCACACGTCTTCATTTACATAATAAAAAAGACTCTCTGCAAGCAGAGAATTTAGTTTCAAGAACAAAAATTTAGGTGATTACGCAGACATCCTCAGATGAGTTGCTAACAAGTCTTTTTTTTTTGTTTCAGTAAATGAGGATTTTTTTTTGTAATTTCCCGTCATAAGGATCTAAGAGGCGACAGGTGAGAAGCGTCTGAAAAAGCCTGCTGCCGAACGCAAGCTGTTTCCTGTGACAGCTTCATCTGTGAAACCATATTCTCCAAGGGCTCAAAGCCTGCCCAGGGATCACTGAGACCGTTTAAGATTACATGTCTGCTGGCAGGGAGCAGCAGATAGGTGAAAATAATTGGCTTCGTCACCAGCCACCCCTCCACCTCTTCATACCCCCCCCTTTTTTTTTTTTATCTCCCAGCGGTGACGACAAAGAGAGTGACATGGCGAGGTAAGAGGAGCCCAACCTCCAAACACCACCTGAGCTACTACTTGTCTAATCTGCAGCGACGCCGTTACCCGGCTCCTGTGGCATATAATCAACAGAGGGAACCCTTCTGCCCCCACCTACTGATTGGGTGTAAAAGAGGTTGCAGACCTAGTTTCATGCAATTAGTGGAGGAATGCCAGACGCTAATGGAACACAGAAGTGTTGGCAAAGCATTATGATGGGATTGTTGGGGCCACGGGAAGTTGAGAAAAAAAAAAAAACGAGGACATTTGCCCAGAGGAAGAGGAGCACAGTACAGTATATGAAACAATAAACTGGAATGGACGTGGGGGAAATTATCCACACGCAGCGTGCTTTTCTTTTTTTTTTTTTTTTTTGAGGGTTCTGGGGCCTATTAGCATTGTGGGAAAGTGAGACTGCTCAGTATAACATGATAAATATTATTGAAGTAATGCAGATGGTTAGGCGCATGGGAGCACTCTACAGGGGAAACAATACTGAATGGGTATTTCTGTAGTAATTATGCTCTAATTTGTGTTGACGGCAGATGCAGTGTTGATGCTTCCTCAAGACTCTCGGCCAAATCTGATTGGTGACAGCAGAGGGGAGGAGACCCCTTTGTGTTCAGACAAAGCAGCTCAGAACAAAAAACATGAGAACATCATAACTTGTGAATTTTAATATGGATGATTTAAATGTCACGTTTAAATATATGAATATCATAAAAAAATAGTGTTTTTAAAAGACGAGGCTGAAGGGAAGGTTAAGACGAGTCCTTAGCGAGAGCAGGCAGGATTCAGGATGGTGTAAAAAATGAGTGCAGTAATACTCATGTGTAAGTAATTTAATGTATTTATGTAGTTTAACATTAACGGGGCACCCTGTTGAGTCTGTCGTGCAATTATTGTGTTCTGTGTTCAGCAGACTTTTATGTTAAATATAAAGGAACTGCAGCTATTTTCTAGCAGTTTGCCTGCCTTTATTTTGATTAGGGGGATAACCGTTAAGTTTATAACTTCCAACTGGCTGAGTGACACAACAAAAGTGCCAAATGGTGGGCGTTTGGGTGCTCATGGCTGCAGGATCAGACAGGAAGTAAAAGAAGCACCATGAAGTGCTGCTTTCTCTTTTGTGTTTGTGTTGTTTATCTCAGGGTTTTTGATGAGTTTGATTAGTTTTGGTCAATATTTTGGCCCGGTTTATCCAAATATGGCTGAAAAACGTGTGTTCTTATGCTGTAAAGTTAACCCTTTCAACGTGGAGGTCAATAGAAAACTGACTCCTGCAGATTTTGAGCACTTTAATGTTGGAGTCTGTTGCTGTTATGTTGATGCCATCAGACCTCTGTGTAAATGATTGGGGCTCTTATTATTACTATTAGCTGCATTAGCCGGGCTGGTGTCACAGACACATTCATGTCCATCCACGTGTGGAGAGATGCTGTGAATGCATGGTAGCATCACATCTATGTTCGATGCTATCTCTGAACCTCACAGGCGTGTAGATGAGATGTAAGTGATAGCTGGCGGGTGTGGTCTGTGTTGTCATTGTGCACTGTGCGGTTCAGAATGTCAACATGACAGTGGGAGTGGTGCGAATAGAAAACGAGTAAAATAAATGGTTTTCTGAATGTTTTATTTATGTGATGACTTATCAACGGGGAGTCGTGCAACGAGCAGGCGGATGTACCGGGGGGGCCGAAGTGGAACACTGCTAGTTCAGCAGTAGTTGGGTTATTTCTTGGTTGGCTCTGTGGCATCCCTGTTAGCGCACCAATTAGAGGACACAAACCATCACAGATCACACCAAAGCAGCTTAGATAAATTGGGATATTTTCTGTAATGCTCTGAGGCAGAAAGGGTTTGTAATGTCTCCACCTTCCCAGTAAATTAGCAGCTTAGAGGAAGATCCGAACATTTTCTCCGGCAGTCTCTTTAAGGCTTTTTTTCCCCCTCTTTGTTTGCCCTTACCCCCTTCTTTAAAGAACGCTGCACTGCCTCAGTGTCTCTGAGGGTTTTAAATAAATAATCACAAAATGCATTTATCAGATGACAGCCCTGGCTTTCCTTCAACCACCCACCCCCCTCTCAAACAACACTCGTCGTCTCCAGGAAGTTCAGGTTTGAGCTCTGACAGGAAGGACAAGTCCCTGCCTGCACCCACAACGACAAACCAACTGTCTCCTAGCCACTGTTGAGACAATTACTCATAATACTGTGGGATCAGCCCGGTGAATGGGGCCGTTGTTTAGCTGTTGCCATGCGAATATTCCGTGCGTTAATCATTCTTGATATTCCTGAACCTTTACAGTTTACACAGAGCATGACACCGGTTCACAGGGAGATAGTGAGATATGACAGAACTGTCAAACTATGGAGGCTCTGAGTAAACTCACAATAAAGCCATTTGTTTGAATGCAAAAAGAGGCAAAAGCAGCCGAGTGGGAAGAGAAGGTGCTTCACCCGCAGTAATGCTGTGCCTCTGCTCATTGTCCTTGCTACATATGTTTGGGTTTCATGTGTGGTTGGAGCATTTTTTTATTGCCCTTCAGACACACACGTCTCCTCATGGATAATGGCAGGGGATGGGCACTGAGTGGCTGTCAAACCTTGAAGCTTGTTTGCACAAAGCAGAGGCTAAGGCGTTTTTTTTTTTCAGTGCTCGTGAGGTTTTTTTCAAGCGTCTCATATTGGCCATGTCGCGGTTAGTGAAATGTGTAGAAATTATATGTGACTCTGGCCAGAGAGTAAGCTGCGGCAGAGGCGAGCCACACCCTGCTCGCCCACACGTCTGAGCCAGACCAAATCAAGCAAAAAGCAAAAAAAAAAGATCAGCCTGGGTGACATCAGCTGTGGACGGAGCTGTTTAACCGGTCTGTGGATGGGAGTTGTAATCTAGAAAAGCCGTTAAACTCACCCCCCCGGTGTGTGTGTGTGTGTATATATGTACTTTTGTTAAAGAGGGAGTGTTTGTACAGCGCATATCGCCTTTAGGTCAGTGTTTGTTTTTGGGAGAAGTGTGTATTGAGTGGGTTATTTACTGTAGACACTGAAAAAGCTGGGGATTAATGTGGTCAACTTTGCACAAGTGGACCCTGTCGCAGGGCTTACAAATGTGTTGGAAGGGTGATGATACCTGATCATATAATGAATAATCTCCATCCTATTGTGTGCTCAAAAACCTGTCAAAATTACACAATTTATTAAGGAAGGAAAACAGGAAAAACGGCCAAATTTTGAACTTTCCAATTGTTTTTGAATGCATCGTCAATGCTTCAGATATAGGGAAATATAACTTAATGAATATACAGTTATAAATATACAAACAGACAGTGTAACTATAAAACCATGAATGAGTGTTTGACTGATGTGCAGGCTTTGGTGCTTTAAAGGGTGTAACTGCGTGTGTTTTTTCTTTATACGAATGCTATCGTGTTGTTGGTGCAGCACACTGCAGTGAACAATGAGCCCTCTGTGACTGACAGTGTGACAGTGTTCCCAGGTGGATAATGTTTAAGAGACTGACCAAGCATAACGCTTTACAGCCCTTCCAGCTGATGCTTCTTCATTTTCACAAAAACAAACAAAAGTAGCCGAGTCACCTTCAGGTTTAGAAGAGTTTCAACAACATTTTGTGAGCTGCCTTTTACTTGATGTGTTTGTGTGACGGTGGATTGTATTGCAGCTTATTTTTATTATTATTTTTTAGTTGTAGTGTTACTGCCGGGTTGATTGATGGGAACAAACATGTCTTAATAAGTGAGTGAGGAGTCCAGGGATGAATTACCTGCTGTTAATAGAACTGTTGATGTAGAGCCAAAGGCAACGTGGACACAGATATTCACCATTAGATCCAGCCTTTCTGCTTTAATTCAGCAAGAACACATGATAAATGTCCTTTGGTATTACTGTTTTTCAGGGATGGAATGGGTGAAAAAAGTATATTTGTTTTATTTTTTGAATATTAAAGGCGTCAATTTCTCCTCTTTGCACATATTATAGTAGAAATTTGACCTGAATTTGAATGCACCACTTGCACGTTCCCATTTTGTGCTGAACAACTGTTTCACCGCGGCTTTTGAAAGCAGCAGGATGGGCTCTGACACCATTACCTCCCATTCTGAAATATCACCATTTCACACCGCATACCATGAAACAGCCTTATCACACCGACCTGCCCTCTCTGCCTGCTGCTGCTGCGAGCGCTTCTCCGCTCTCACTTACAGTTCACATGTTTTACCTCAAATTTATGGATCCTTTGTTTACAGTCCTATCTTGTTGTTGCGTTCTTGCTCTGCAGCCTCAAAAAGCTCTTGTTGTTTTTTATTTATTGACTTCCTCTGAACTGAAGTCTGTCTTCTCTTGAAGTTATTAAGCCGAGAGACAAACACCTAAAACAATAAAAAAGGAGCGGGCGCGTTTCATTGTTGTGTTTTTGTACCGAGCGTTGCTTGTTCACACGTTTTATTGGCCAAAATTATTAAACAGCTTGCTCACAATTAAACTTGTTTTATCTTTTTTGTGAATATTGAAATCCTGTGGGCTGTTTTTTTTAACGCCCCCACATTACGGAGTGCCGTTTCTCCTCAATGGCACATCTGCTAACTGCATCTGTGAAGCAGGTGCCAAGGCCTGGAAACCAGGTGTGCTGGCGAACATGACCTGAGTATTACTCAGGGAGAGCCGTCGTGCGTCAGACAGAGCTCACCGATGTTACTGTGTGTGCCATTTTTTTAAGACTTTCTGGTTAACACGCTGCTTTTTGTTTTCTTTGTTGAAGTTTGTCACATCTTTCACGTCTTTGCACCTCACACCATTTTCCCTTCTACTCAAGAAATCAGAGCATTTCTGCATCGTATTGAGAATAAAAGCACACAGTCACATTTCCACAGAAAGCATGACAACAATAGATTTGGCTCCAAAGAGAGACACACTTAATTTGTACAAAAAAAAGAGAGAGGACTGAATCTTAGCTTGCTGTAAACACCCGGTACATTATACAGCTTCTGTTGTTTTGTGCAGCAGATGCCTAATATCATGTGAGCACTGTGGCGCTATCTGTAGCAGCCCTGTCACAACACATTCAATGGATTTAGATGATATTTGTGTGGAAAGAAGGAAAACCGGTCACGACCTGGAATATACTTTTTTCCTCTGTTGTAGACTGCTTCTTTGTCTAAACAGAAATAGGACCACACATGCATGGCTGTGAATGTAGGCCCTGTTTATAATAAACAACACTCCGAGTTCTGACACGGTGCTTTGCATGAGCTTTTTTGGCATTGATCTCCATGGAGACATTCCAGCACATGTTTACACAACACTGAAGTATGAAACATACAAGACTCTCACTAAAAAAAACAGATTGTATTGATTTTTTTTGTGCTCATTAATTGTTAATAAGTGCATCAAGATGAATGAAATGTGACACATTCCAGAATAATTGCATGCACATTACAGTATAAATACATATTTTTGCTTGATGGTCCTGCACTGTCCTTTAATTAGCTTAATTAAATCATTCAGATGTGTTCTCATCATGGTCTATAAATAAGCCACATTTTTATTCAGCTGCTCCTCAAGGATATTTTCTGCTGCTTTGGTTCCATAATGCAGTTCTAAGCTGTGCACTGATGCTCATATGAAAATTTGATGCACTACACGCTTGGTTCTCCCCCATCGCGGCGCAGGGGCAAAAACAAGCCTCTGCCTCCTGCTTTCACATTTGATCTGGCATCCCAGCTGTTTCTCTGCTCTCTGTCTTCCTCAGCAAACTCCTTCTTCTTCTTCTCTCTCTCATTTGCCCTCTTTTTTTATTCTCCTCATCTCTTTAAATGTGCAAAAAATCATAAATTACAGGCTTATGTGTCTCTAACACTGGTGCTGTGCCTCCAGACTAAAAAAAAAAAAAAAAAAGGAGGCAGTGAGAAGCTGATGCCTCCTCTTCATGAAAAATTCACCCTTGACTGACCTTTTAGGTGTCAGGAGTCGCAGAAGCACTGAACATGGTTTCTGGGTGCTTTTAAGAAACTACCCGGGGGGAGCGCTGCCTAACTGTCCTAAAATGCACTTATAGAGCTAGCGCACACACACACACACACACACACACACACACGTTCTAAGACAGAGTTCCTCTGCCTTTGTCGTCAAAGAAATCCTGTCCAAATCAAAAATATGTACAAATATGTGGTCAAATCTGTCAGGTACAAGCTTAATGTAAAATCTGTCGGCCAATCAGAAGCTGTGAACAAAAAGCAGCCAGCATTCTGCAGCCATGTGTAAAAATAAAAGCTGTGTTAGCACCACAGTTATTTTGGACACACCAAACTGGTGCACAAAAAATGGAGCACATTCTGACATCACGAGCCAGAAACTCACATCTGCATGTCAACATCAACAAGAGCTTCTATGCAGGCTAAAGTGCACAATGCAGGGGAAAAAATCAGGCTTTAGTCTGATTTGATGTTTATTTTCTTCCTGTTATTTATTGCCTACAGCAGCATTCTTTATATAGAAAGTTGTAAAAGAGCCCAGAATGCATTGCAGTTTTTTCTTAATGGTGTAAAAACAGCTCATTTCCTCGGTGTGCACGCCGGTGCCGTCTCTTTGAAACGACTTTGTAAACTTCTAGCAGCGTTCGCTCACACTCACACTTTCACTTTGCTGTTCCGTCATCAGGAACTTTATTGTTTACAGTGTGGGTGTTGTACATTCAAACGGAGTGCGGCGTCTCACTAAACACACTCGGCGAATAGAAGCGTCGTCTGATAAAACGACTCTCTGAGGAATGAAAGTGCTCATCTCCGTCTCATCCCACCGTTTTTTTCTATTTCTGTGTCTCTCCCCTGCCTTACTTATTAAACTCCCCCACCTTCTGTCAACGTGCCATCCCTGCACTGTATATTAGCGGCAGGCCACTCTCAGCTGTGACAGTGTTTGGGGCTGTGTGAATGGAAATTCAGTTACGTTACTGGTTCTCCTGCTTTTGGCCCCTCACGGGATCTGTCACTTGACTCCTCACACACAGAAGCCATATAGTCAGTGTAAACATGTCGAAGCCCAATCTCAGGGCGATTGCCTCAGCAAGGTCAGTGAAGGACGATGTCATCTGAACGAGAGGACACACACACACACACACACACCTTAGGATGTGGTAATGCTGAACTGCTGTTTTACTCTTGCTCCGACTTATCGAATATTTTAGTCAGAGCTGAAATTTAAATGTGTCCCGGCTGTTGTTTTTATTCATTAGCAGCTCCAGGTTTAGAAGGAGGTTATTTTAGGTCAATGAATTCTGAAAAGACGAGACCCTTATTTTCTCAAGCTTAATCCTGTTTTATCTAAATGACTCTTCCCCCCCCCAAAGCAAAAGTTGTACAAATATTCAGCCAATTTCAGAATTAAGTGCTGCGAATGTGCAACAGCACTGAGAGTCTTTCTGCAGTCTGCTGCTCTTGAAAAGTTTGAGGTTATTTTAGATAGAGTCTGGGTCATGGGCAGCATATCTGTTACTACTTCAAAGACAAATAGCAGAAATTCGTCCAAGAAAATAAAACAAAAATAATGGTGGCTCTCAGTTTGCAGCTGCTCTGATAAGAAGCAAATATGGGTCAAAGTTAAATGTCAAACATCTACGTGTCTGATTACTGCAGCTGTCAGACGCATCAGCCCAGGAAGAAGCACAAACACTGCAGCTTTATGTTATTCATGGCACAGTTTTAGACTCTCAGCACTCTCTGACAGACCCAAGGATGCCATTAAATGCCAGAATTATTGTGGAATTTAATAAGGAATGCTTCTTGGAGGTCATCATAACATAGGTGGAGGCGTGGGTTAATATTCAAAGGGGAAAAAAACACAAATTTATGACAAGAGGGTGTGTTTGTGTTCGTCTAGGAATAAAATCCTACGTTTCAAAAGAAAGGAGAAAAAAAACACATTTTGAAGGATTATACAGTCAAACGTTGACCTACAATTGTAAACCAGGAAGTGGCAGGTGCAACAGAGCAACATTTCCTTATTGCTTAATCTACATTGTAAAGTGGATTAGCTCATCTAATTCATGTGGAGGCGTATCAGGTGGCTGCTGTAAAAAGAGGCCATGTGCTTTCCCTCCACTAGAAAGACTCGTATGAAGCATACGCCTCTAATGCGCTGTTCTGTTGATCACTTTTGAGAAAAAAATCTAGATTCCATAGAGCAAAGGGCGCCCTTTCAAAATAAAAGCATCTTTTTTTGTTAGTATTTTATTTTCCTGCATGCTTCAGCACCATATCTTCGTTATACTTTTCTATTGCAGACCTTCAGTAGGTGGTGCACAAGCTTTCAAACATCCCTGACTATCAGCTGACAAACAAGCTGTTCAGTGACTGTCTGGACTGTGATTGGATGGTTACATCAATGAGCCATGGGCAGAAAAACTAAGAGCAGCTGAGCTTTATGAGGCCAGGCGGTGCGGAAAGTGTGATGCTTTTTAAAATTCAAATAAAAGACAAGGCAAAGCGCTGCATTCCACGCTCTGATGTGTGTGTGTGTGTGTGTGTACTTAAAAAACCTAGTACAGTAAAAGACTGTTTCTGGAGTAGAAGTGTGGTATTGGTGTGTATCTCCTCCCTGTAATTCAGACACTTGGTGGAAGTGCGTTGCTCCTTTTGTGCACACAGATAGCATCCATCCAACTGTTACCCAATCCAATTAAACCACCATCCACCCCGCGGCTAATCAAACTTTTAATTCTCTTATAGTGCCTCGTTCTGTAATTGGTTTAAGTAGTCAAACCAACAAACAGCGCACATCTAGACTAGTAATCCCCTGTGAGCCACACATGCTGACTCTGCTAAATCAGCTCGTGAAACTTAGAGGAAATCTGGGACCAGTAGAGGCCTGTCATGGCGTATTTGAAGAAGGGTTAATGGTTAAACTCTGCGGGATGAAGACCTAAGCTGTAGGAGAACGATTATACTGTAAAACAGGTTGCAACATCATTTTATTCTTAGCGTTTGTGTATCTGGTGTGTGTTTTAACAACCTGCAATCAAACATAATTTGTAATTTTCTTAGTTTTGAAGTCACAATGGGACTTTTTCTTCTTCTTTTTCTTTAATTTGCGCCTCCAGCACCAAATGTTGTTTACTTGTAATTACTTGAAAAGGTGTGAGAGTGATGAAGACGAGGGTGTGAACGTCTCAACTGATGTTAAAGAGAAGCTGTGGGTGTGAACCGTGGTCATGGATGTAACTACTAGGTGTGTTAAAAACATGCACAACCCAGTCTTACAAAACTACGATACACGAACCTACACAGTGCACAGTCATGATCTGCGCATGTTTTGAGTCCTATTCTGCAGTAAGTCAGATTTGTACTGTAATTTTGTTGTCAGGGGGTGAACACACGCTGCTGCAGCTTTGTTTGTGTGTGTGTGGGCTGAATGGTAGCGCAGTATAAAAACAAGCAGAGCTTCTCAGTCCCTGGGTGAACATGACGCCATGTGCATGTATGAAACTCTGGATTTTAATGCCATACAATAAGAACACCCATTAGTGAGACTGATGCAGACGCCATGGATGTGGAAAGTATAAATTAGGCTTCAGCCAGCTGGAACAAATCCTGACAGAAGTCTGCATCATGGAGGCTGGGGGGACGTATCACACGTGACTTTCAGCGGCTTTCCTTCTGATTCACTTCTCATTTTCTGTCACTGTTCAGTTTCTTTCTTTAGGAAAATATACCTGGTTTGAATTCAAATGCAGCATTTCACCACTGAAGGCCCCATGTTTATGGCTGTGAGTCAAAAGGAAACATACAGAACAATGTACTGTAGCCATGACATGCTTCTCCATATGCTTGTGCTCCAAAACAAATATGTAACATGTGGACAGAAATATGCTCTTCGTGCCCTAACATGAGGAAATTCCTCTTGTGGGAATTTATCACTATCTTCTGTGTATAATAGGCACGCAGAGGTTTTGACAGCTTCTGCCACTGTGGAATTTTTCGTCAGCCTTCCCTGCACAACTGTACAGTGGCCTTGTGATGGCTTTGAGGACCAGGACAGGTCTGAGCATTCACAGTGACTGCTACCAGAATGAAGGAGATCTTGAGCTACTGTATTCTTTCTGACGGCACAAGGCGCTAACAAACCCCCCCTGCAAAAAAAAAAAACAGGCCTTTTGTAATGCCTCTGAGCTGAGAGTGGGGGAATTATTGCGAAACTACAGGCAGAAAGCTCTGCAGAGCGATTTGAGGCCTGTAAATGGTGGTAATAGGCTCTCTAGCTGAGATAGAAATGGCCAATAGAAATGATGTGAACCATAATCTCAGAAGAAAAGCGCGTTGCAGTCACAAACCTTTGTTGACTGATTTGTGAAACGCTCCCTGGAGTTTGAGTGCTGCATTGTTTGCAGTCACAGGACTGACTCATTTTAACATGCGCAGGGTAAATCATGTCTGAGCAGGTTTGCGGCGTCAGTTTTGTATTGAAACACAAGCAGCTGGCTGCACGGCCTGCAACTCTTACACCCTGACAGCAGGGGATCCTTCAGGTGTTCACCGGAGTGTGTTACGGGTGCAGCCGAGCCAGCTGATACGAAGGTTGAGAGCCATCAGCGGAGCTGAACATTGTTTCACACTCACACTCTGACTGGCTTAAAAAAAAAAGAAGAAGAAGAAGAAGAAGAAGCACAAACAACCTTGAAGTTGTGTCCCGTCACAGTTCATCAGCCAAGCAAAGTCAAGCGGGCTGAGCTGTGGGAAAGAGGGGAGCGTCACCTCATCCTGTCCAGGCCTGCTCACCCTGCAGGGGAGTGGCAGCACATTAACAAAGCACGGCCGCCTCCGCCTCCTGCGACGAGGAGCCAGAGAGAGCAGCCGGGCTCTGTCCTTCACCCACCTAATCAGCCAAGGAGTAGGACACAGACCTGGCTGCCCTGCGTCCTGCTAACAAACTGTCAATGAGGATGCTTGTGCAAAAATATAATGCGAGATGCGGCTGTTTCTGCTTGGCTAGTCTCACGGATAGAGGGCGGACGCGGCCTTGTCATGTGGCATTCTTCTAACTGGGTCACAACAAGTTCCATTTTAGTGCAGCCGAGCGAGATCTGCTCGTAGCCAGAAAATGGCTGTATAAATATTTAACAGTTTTTTTTTTCTCCTCTCCTCACAACAGCAGGATTAAAAAGGGAACGAGATATTTGTATTCATAAAAGTAAATTGCATTTCAAAACTATAGCAAAATTATGGCGAGTATGATAATTGCTAAATAACTAACTGTTTGGGGAATAGGAAGACAATGCACTGTTAATTGCTGCACACAATCCACCGTATGCTCCCACCTCTCAGGAAACAAATGTCTTTGATCATCGTTGGAATGAAAAAAATATGCAGTTAAATCTAAATGCATCTGCGATTAATGCTAGTTTGTTGGATAATCCACTTTCATTAGAAACAATAAGCAGATATATTAATCAACTCACAGAGGCTCAAGTGTTGTTTACAGGCTTTTTTTCTGCTGCTGCTTCTTTTAACTGAAACATATTTAGTCAGAATGAGTGACAAGTGAGACACAATTAAAACCAGTCACATGTTTCCATCATGTTCTTTCTCATGGTCGAAGCTACATCACCATCAGCCGCTGCATTAGCATGAGAAATATAAAGGACGCCATCGCTGATCAGTATAAAGACACTGAAGCCTGATAAAAACACTCAACACACACACACACACACACACATTAAAAAACAAAACCTTCAATTGTGTCTGCCGTGCACCAACTCATAGCCTCCAGCATCTGCAAGCTCCATGGACACGAACGCATCTATTATGTATGAAGGGTCGGCTGTGTCACAGTGTAGCACGTGAGTATGTCCGCTGCAGCCAGATAAAAGCAGTCTCGGTCTCGGTATGAAATCCTTCAGCACACCACCGGCCTTCATCACCTACTGATTTATTAGATTATATTCAAAGTGTGTGACAGTGTTTTATGGCCTTGCAGGAGTCTCTACTCCCATTTTATTATTACAATGTGCTCTGTAAAGACTTCATAGAAGGCTCCACATCTGCCTCGTCACTGTCACCCATCAATAATCAATAATCAGACGTTCACCCCATGCAGCTTTTTCTATCATGTACATCTCAATTCAGCACCATGATTCATTCCTAGAAAGCTTCTGTGACTTTCTCCATTTTTAAATGATCTCCTAAACTCCATTTCCTATTTTCACACATGCACAGCAACCCTGCAATTTCCCAGACATTACCCAGCATGGCTGCATGATGCCTTAACGTCATGACTGTATGTTACATGGACTAAATCCTGTCCCTCTATCCAATACACTGTGTTTAACATCCCATACAGCCCATTGTAAATAGAGCAGGTGATCTGCTTGCTAGGCATCTGACCAATTAGTGACCCTAACAACAACAACAACAACAACGCCGATATTGAGGGTGTAAACATGTGCAGATTTGTCAAAGGCGGCTAACAGCTAGCATCGAACCACCACTTTGGTTTGATGGTAGCTGATAGCCGCCTCTGTAAGTGAGGGATCCTGTCAGTCTTCTATGTTTGTAGCCTAGATAACCGCTGTTGTGTATCTGCATTGCTGCTCATCACAAATAGCAGCTTCAGCCAAAGATACAGTGATTAATGTAACTATTTCTGCTGTTTTCTTTTCCTATCCTAAACATATCCATCATTCTGAAATTAACACTGGCTGTAATTACCACATTGATATGCATGGAAGATTAACGCACAACACACTGTAAAATTATAAATAACTTTAAACAAGATTAAACACACGATTATGCCCACGAGGGATAGCTTCACCTGTCACAGCTCGCTGCCCTTTATTTCACTCCTGGCCTGCATTAGCCCATACGTCAGGTCTTATTCTAGCATTCACTCACAACACAACACTTTCAGCGCACAAATGCAGTTTTGTCAGTTGTCCAGACACCAGCGCTGGGCTCATTTTCTGCTCAGACATTTTCCAGCAGCCTCGTGAGTCAGGGAATGAGTGTAGGGGTACGCTGGCAATCTGTGAAGGACAGAGTGAAGATGAGAAATCTTCACCCAAGCTATCATTTCCAGGCAACACCACATGGTGCACGATCTACGGCTGAAGACTCTGGCATTTATAATCCTGGTGGCAGAAAAGTCTTCCCCAGGCGTCTATAAAAATACCCGCTCTGCGGAGTGAAGATGTGATTGTTAATGAACAGGAAACTGTAGAAATCTCATTGTTCTAATTGCTGCTGGTAATTACATCGAACATTACAGATAAGTGTTAAGGTAAATGGTAAGAAGCATTACTGCATGACTTATTAGGCCATCTGGCTCATGTCTTCAGTGGGAAAGGGTACTATTGGCAATCCTTCCCAGGTCAAATGACTCTGTGGTAGCCACAGGGTACTTAGTGGCTCCATTAGGATGCAATGAATACACGACACCAGGGTAGACATGCTCGTCTGACTGTAACTTCTTCAACTGGCCTCTTTGTGCCTGACTTAACATGTTTGAAAGTCCTACAGGCTCACACTGAAGAAAGTCAGTCCAGCTAGAGTAGGATTGAATCCGGATAGCCTTTCAGCTGGATATGTTCAAACCTATTTTTTTTTTTTTTTTTTTAAATCTGGCTATCACACGCGCGTGTCCGTGCTCAATCCGGCTTAATCCGGCTTGTTTGTTGTCCTCCAAACCACTAGGTGGCGCCTCGTAATATACAGAGTCCGTTCAGGCCACAGTAGGACCACGTGTGCGCTTGCGTCATGCTTTTTGTGTGTGTGTGTGTCGCTCGTTCTTTCGTGTTTATTTCAGTTCAAAAAGCAGTTTATTCCTTTGTATCCCTGTGGAAAATAAACTCGGGGCAAAGCTGTCGTAGTCTGACGGTTGTTTACATACCTCCGAAAGGTGGATCGAGATCTATCCGGATATATTATCGGATATATTTCCCCAGTGTGAACTGGGTCTTATTTTGATGTAAATAATAAAGCACATACTGCTGAGTATACCTTATATAATACAGTTTGACATTAAAAAAACTAACCCTGCAACATCTTTAAAACAAACTTTGAAACGTATAATTGAATTTCATATATTCCACCCATAGGATTCTCTCTCTGCTCGTGTAGCTTCAGGACATCTTCCTCCTTCTGTCCCTATGACCTTGCTTTAAAACTCACTCCTATAAATAAAACACAAAATGCATACAAGAAGAAAGGGGCCAAAGAGCAGCTGCAAATGGAGATGTGACCTCACACCTTCCCCAACAGCACCTTCACCCTTTCCCCCAGCTTCACACCTACCTAAAAAAAAAACAGTCCAGGATGAAAGTGTGAATTTGCTCCTTTCACCTCACTACATCTTCATCAAACATCTAAATGTGGAAACACAAACTGATGAGGCGCTCCTGGAAATGACGTTAACATCAGTAATTTAGGGTCACACCTTGTTAACCAAACAGAAAACTGTCTGAGTGTCAGTCAAGCATTTACATGTGGTCTGTTTGAAACGGCTCCTCATCATTGATTTTCATTTACAGAGGAAACCAAAAATTGTCAGGGTAATGAGTCCCTTTAGTCTGATAAATAAGCAGGTCTGACACTGATCATTCCTGCTCGACAATGTCTCTCTTTGTTGTGTCTATTAAGGCAGTTTTGTATTTTCTCGTTTGATAAAAGCTGAAATACAATGACTGAATCACAGCACAGAGACACCAGCCAGGTGACTGCTGCTGCTGCTGCTGCTGCTGCTGCGACCGGGCAGGGATTTAGAAAATGGAAGTCCTCTGGAGATGAAGGCTAGTGATGAGTGGTGTGTGGGACACGGTTTGAGATATCTTTTGGTCAGAGGCACCCAACCTTTGCGGCCTTATCCCATGGCTAAAGCTATGGTATTAGGTTTCATTTTAAAGATTACTGTGAGATACGATGTCAAAAGAAGAACAGTTTCTCTTGTGTGAGTGAAAGGGCCTACACCAGAAAGGGATGAAATTGCTGAGGTATACACTGCGGCAAGTATCTTAATGCACCATCATCCAAACTCAGGCTGGAGTAAATTGAAATGTCCATTTGTGGATTATAAGTTGGGAGAGCATGACCAGCTGTTTGAGTTTGTGAGAAAACGAAAAACTGGTTACAGTGAAGAGAGAGAGAGAGAGAGAGAGAACGTGAAGCCCCAACTCTGTGATTGGGCTAACTTATTTGGAGAGGCTTCAACTGAACTTCAAACATCTCTTTAATGATCTGTAATCCTTTGGCAAATCTTCAGTGGGCAGCCTGGCTTTCAAAGTTATTTCTTACTAGGATGTGGAAATCCATGATGAAATTAAGTCTGAAACTGGAAAATAAATAAATAAATACATGTAGAAATATGCGCTTGTCGCTCTACATTTTATTCCTTAAAGCAAATAGGAGCCAATGCTAAAGAAAAAAAGGAAAAAACACTTTGGCTTTTTGAAAATAAAAAGAGGAAGAGGCAGGTAAAAGGTTGTTTGCAAGCCAAAGCAGAAAGCAGTGCTGTCAGGGGAGAAAAAAAAGAAGAAAAAAAAAAAGAAGAAGTTCAGGTTGGGTCTTAATGGAGCCATTGATCCTGCGCCAGTGGAGGACACACCCAACAGGGGACTGGCTCACAGCGAGGAGACAGGTGTTCGCTCGATATCTGTCCCACTTCTCTGACCTTAAAGCTTTTAATCAGCTCTGCCAGGGAGCTTGTCAATCCTGTCAAACAATGAGCAGCCCACAGTATAGACACAGTGAGGGAGGGTAACTCCAGGGTGAGAGCTCTAAATAATACTGCCGCAGCCCGGAGGAAAAACCTGTATGTGCAGTGTAACGGCTGTCCCAGTGGAAAGGCTCCGGTCTGTCAGCAAATTTCAAAGGCTGCTAATGTCACCTGTGTGAATCCATCAGGGGGTTTAACACTTGTTTTTGGCTTCAACAAGCTTTTAGGTTGACTGTCGATGCAAAGGTTGGAAACCATACCTGAAGACTCGTTACCCTCATCCACCCTCAGCTGGACAATTCTTTAGCTTTCTCCACCAGAGCTAGTGGTTGTTTTGGTTTCGTGGCTCGTGTACAGCTGGTGTCCTTGAAGCAAAGGGCTTGTAAACTCCACACAGGTCCAGCCAGGACGCTTCTCACTGTGAAAGCTAACCACTGCACCACCTGTATTAAAAATCATGCTAACTGAACAGTATGTAGGAAAGACATTTCCATGACTAATGCCATGTGTTCGCCTACTTTCTGGTATAAGCAAACGTCAATAAAGACCAATTTTCTACCACATATACACACCCCACTTGTAAGTTAATCAGGTTTTGAGGTCCATGGAGGGACACTCGGGCAGCACTCGCTGGCTGCATGCTGGCACTTAAGGGTTAAGACTTTACTTTCTTCAGCTTGAATTGCAATACAAATACTGCGCGAGAGTAGGGCTACAATGATTGCTCGAGTAATATTCGAGGATAAAATGCATCGACAACTAATTTAGTACTCGATGACTCATTTAGTGACGTCATTGGGGATGATTCTCTTGTGGCGTAGGATGATCAGCATTTTGGGCGCAAGAGGTCCCGGGTTCGAGACGTGAATGACACACACACACGTTTTTGGCGCCGGGTATGGAGGCGGTCGCGGTCGCGGGCTGAAGCAATGAAACTGCAGCGGTCCAAAGCAGGTATTCACCTGCTGCTAGATGCAGCCGTAGCTATGGAAAAACTATGACATTTTCCATCGCAAAAATAATCAGCGAGTATCCGAGTATCAAAAATACTAGTTTGTTGCAGCCCTACACGAGAGCGCCTGCGCTGTCACACTTTGAGAAACATTTGTGACAACGTCTGACTTCCTGTTGATTGTTGTATACTCTCTAAACTAAACAACACAGAAATACTATTACTTAAACAGCATTGCATCATGGGAGACGGTCCCCTCGCCTGTCGACAAACGCAGCTTGCTACTCAGACTTGTGTTTCTCCGTCGGTTGAGTGACAGGGATTTCTATATGGCCTAATTGAGTTTGTGTGGCTGCCTGCTTCACTTTGCCTGCTTCTGATCAATAGTAATACACGATCAGGATTTGTCAGCTATACTTTCTTTCTTTCTTTGTTTTCATCAAAGCCGGGCCGGTCAGAAGCCGCTCCGTTCTCCCTGGCTCATTTCACTCTGCATTCTCTCTGCAGTTTGGAGTCCGAGCTGGCACGCTGTGAAGTTTAACTACAGAATATCTTTTAACACGCGGGGTAATTACAGGCGCTGCTTTGATTGCCGTTAATAGCACAGGCTGTCAGCAGAGCAGTCACACAGCAGTCACACAGTCACAATTTGGCCACACTGAAATTGCATTGAACTGAACAATTATCTCCAGTCGAAGGCAGACCTTCGTACGTTTTATCTGGACGCTGCTTAGTATTAAGTTTTAGATTGAGATTTGTATTGAGCGACTGTTAATCCCACCGCTTGTAATTTGGCTACAGTTTTTATTCAACACTTCACTGAAAGTGTGGAATCCCACACCTCAAATCTCACCAGCAGCAGAAGCTACACTTAATTCATGAGCTCATTTCCTCACGCTCTTTTTTTTAATACCCACAGCCCACCCACTGCGGCTATTTAAAAGCCGTCCGATGATTTTTTGATTCCTTTGATTGATTGCAGCTCCCGTTCTGTCTCTCTGCAGTCTCAGTGTAGAAGGGCCTGTCCTGTTTTTCTTTCCGTGTAACATCTTGTGAGCATTTACCGAATGGTTTTTGTGTCCCGGGTCTCTGTGTCAATAGACATTGTTAGACATCTAACGACCGGTGGAGACTGCAGTAACTTATACCAGCCGACTCAGTTTTCAGGCTCCTTTCCCCTTGCTGTGGCTTTGTGGTTCACTACTTATGTCTCTGTGCCAGTTGCTTTTTCTCTTGAAAGGCCAGTTGCAAACCGAGCAGACAATGAAGTGTTACTATTCCATGTGTTCTTTAAAAGCTTTTCCCTTAAAAAATAATGTCCCAGCATGAAGAGTTAAAGGTACAGAGGCTTGAAATATGGCTTCTCTTATTATTAGGACTTTAAAGCTTTGTTTATTCTGTTGGAAGATTTAATGGTGGTGTTATAGTCACGTATACGCTGGAATCTGTTGTAATGTCCAGCATAGGGTTTGAGAGATGGTACTTTGAAAGGTACTGAGCTGTGAGAAAGTATATGATGAGACTCAGAGGCCGCTGGGAAAGACAATACTGGATCACAGCTGGAAAGCACATGCAGCAGAATATGAACACGGGCCTGAGATGTGGTGAGCATTCCAACGGTTATATGTATGTGGAACATGGAGCCTTCACTCGCCTTGGAAAGAGGGGGCTGTGGTCGTGGTTTAGGAAATGGTTCAGCCCCTGGTCTCGGAGTTCTGCCGAGAACCGCTGGATTTCATAGAGGGTTTGTGATCAAAACACACATGAAAAGGGGGGGGGGGGGGTTGGAAGTATCTAGCATTTATGCGGAAACCTTGTGTGTTCCCATGTAGCCATCTCTGCCACATGTTAGCATCAATCTTGCCTTTTTGTTTACATGTCATACGAGCTGTTCTTGCTTCTGTGTTTTTTTTAGAGAATCCAGGGCAAGCTGATGTAAAAAAAAAACCAATCCTATCCTTCTGGCACTCAGGCATGTCACCGTCACAGTACTGCAAAGAAGGCCTATTAAAAAGTACACACGTTACCAATGTGAAAAATCACTTAAATAACAAGATAACATGTGCAGAGATAAAAGTGTATCAGCATATCTAACTTTATCAGCTTAAGTAACTCTGCACGTTTACTCCTCCGGTGGTGAAGTCAGGATACTAATCCATGCCTAAATGATGTGACTGCAGGGGAAAATTCATAATCATGTTTATTTGTGCTTAATTCCTCGTACACGTGCACAGAGATGACAGGTTTCTCACAGGGTTAGCTCTCTGCTGCTGCTGCTGCTGCTGCTGCTGCTGGGTGAGGTGGTTTTATTGCTTTCAGTTAGTGCATGATACAAACACTGCTAATCAGCTAAGGACTAGCTATTGTGACAACACACTTCTCGTGTGCACATGCACATGTCCCATGGTGATCATGAGTCAGACACATACTAAGTGTGCTTGTTAATTGATAGCAGACTGGGGCTCCAGCCCACTGCCCACTCCAGCTGGAGTGTGAATTCCCTCTCCTATATGTTAATGGATCTGTTGTATAAATGGCCTACCCTAGCAGAGCAGGAGGGGAAAAAAAAGAAACTAGCTCAGTGCTATTACACACACAGCAGCGAGCGGAGCTGTGTGCACATTGCCCCTGCTGTCCTGTTTATGTCCCAACCACAATTAGAGATGCACTTTGATGACAGCCAGTTCTTCTAGTTTTTTTCCACCGATCCTTTTAAAAATGCATGATGTGCACAACATTAATTTATTTCAAGAACTCTACGGAGGCTATGCTGATATAACTCGGAGCGGAAATGTCTGAAAAAATCACAAGTGACTCTAATCAAATATTGATTGTGCGTTCTCTTTTCTTGCTTTAATAAGCCACTGGTCATGCAACAGCGCTCCTCGCTATGCGTATACTGGACCTCTTTCTATCCCCGTAAGGCTTCCTCTATACTACAGCTGGCCTTTGTCAAGAAAGAAAACAAAGTCCAGCAGTAAAGGTCGACACAGGTCAGATGCCAAAAACGATCTTCTGTGCTCTCGCTGACTATTTCTAAAGGTCACCTTGCGGGGAGTGTATGGATTCACACACCCATACTATGTTGTTTTGACTGAGCACTCACATCCCACAGCACATGCCTATATTTCCATTCTCATGTACAGCCAGTAATTGATCATCTGGCTTCAGCTGAATTGTTGTTTGATTTTTGAAATCTTAATGTTTTATAATGTATCCAACACAAGTGCTTGGCATAATCATATGGAAATATTCAGTGTTTGTACTCTATGCAAGACTTATCTTTACTTGTGGACAATGGAACAGATGGTGTGAGAGAAGGATTTGTCATGCATGGTTGTCCAGGGCCCAGACTCTTTCTCAGCACTTTTTGGCAGGACTTTATATGCATTTCATGCTGTATTTGCCGAGTGCTTAGTAGAGGTATAGGGTTCTGCTGTGGTGGTGGTGGAGGCTCACACAGAGCCAACCCCTTCCTATACACCCGACTCCAAAACCATTCTTATAGATAATCCCGTGTGCTTCATTGTCCGATGCATATTCAGTGAGGATGTTTGCACTTTGAAAAAAAACAGCCTTAATACTGAGTCATGCGAGCATAAACAAGCTGCTGTCACAAACAGGGGTGATTAAACACTGCAACAAATGATCATCTCTCTACTATCCGCTCTATGTACTATATCAAGTTTAGTGTATTTTTCTAAGTGAATAAATGATAAATAAATATGCTTAATGTCTTCCCGTTACATGCTCTGAGCTTTATGAACTCAGTGTTGACTTGCAGTCGACTATCCCTCAGCAGTTGTGTTACTCATTGTGTTTTGTGTCAGTAGTATAAGTGGAGGCAGCCTCTTTGTCACCCCATGCTAATGCAGAAATTTCCACAGGAGGTGTGTTGCCCGCGGCGGCGTCTCTCCTCCGCTTTAATATCCTGAGTGCTGTAATCTGCTCACCACGTCTGACCCACTGTGTGTGTGTGTGTGTGTGTGTCACTCTCACTGCTTACCCTCCTCCTTAACTCCCCAAAATCCCCTACATCACATTTATGTAACCCCACCCAACCTCAACTCCTCCGTGCGCAAAGCCTGTACCTGCAGTCGCCGGGGCTCAGCCTGTCTGAGACCATAATGCATCACTTTGCAGTGCCTGTGGCCCCCTTTTCATTTATTGATCGGCCTCTCTCCTATTAAGACGTCCAACAGCTGCCGCTGTTTTGAAAGCCCAGGGAAACTTTTGCATTATTGAAAAATAACCAGCGCACATCATCGGGCGCGCTGAAGCCCTTCTGTGGATGAGATGCTTTGTTGACTAATTGTCTGGTCTGTGTAAGAGCTCCCCAGCGTCCTGGCTTGAGATCAGTCTGATAAAGCGTATTATTATCTGGCTGTTATTGCTCTCACACCACAACATTTTATTTCTTTCAGACAGTCGCTACACCTGGATCTGTTCCCGGCTTTAGTCTCCAGAGTTTCAGTCAAACACACACGACTCCGACATTCATTTACCAAGGTGGGAGGGGGGAGGTAGGGAGGTGGTGGTGGGGGGGGCTGTGCCTCCCTTTCACTGGTACCCTGCCTTTTGTTTATTGACAGTCGCTTGCTATCTGGTATCAGTGGGTGATGTCATCTCAGCATTTGGTCAGGTAACGTCAGAGCTGTTTATTTTGTGTCACAGAACCGAAACTGCGGCGGCCTTGTTTAGTTAAGCTGCAGGGTGGGGGTGGGGGGGGGGGGGGGGGGGGGGGGGGGGGTCAGAGCTCTGTGATAGTGTGTTTACACTCAACATGCTACTCTCTCTCTCTCTCTCTCTGTAGGGCAAAAGCCTTATTTTTGGCCCAGCTTTATTTGTCATTGCCACGGTCAAAGACAACTACAACCCCAGACTGCTTCTAGCATATTCTCTATTGGACTACAATAATCATACTCGTAATCATAATATATATATATATATATATATATATATATATAAAAATAAATAAATGAATATATAATTTTCAAAGAGCTTGGTGAGGGGTTTCTGAAAAGGGTGTAATATACTGTGTCATCTAGATCCGCTTGAAATCGTGTGATAACAAAATGGAGTAGTGGTGTTTTCCTGTGTTTCATTCAAGGATGAATCATTATCCCTGTGAACTAAGATGAGAAGCTCTGTTGCAGGCGAACTGATGCATCCCCTTGACATTTGAAACGCCTTAAAGCAGCTCGAGGGGCGTGTGTGTGTGTGTGTGTCTGTATAAGTGTGTGTGTGTGTGTGTGTGGGCTTGTGCTGTGAACCTTGCGTTGCCTCAGAAACGACGGCTGCAGCTACATTAGGTGAGAATCTGTGCACATAAGTTGAATAGCCGAGGCTACGCACTGCCGACCCCGGCGCTGTAATTTTATAGCCCTGGTGGGAAAACAAACGACTACTGTGTCACGGCGTTGGGTCGTAACGTTTCCTCCTCGCTCAAACAAACAGCTATCACAAATACTTGAAAATGTAATGCGCACAGCGCTTTTCATGGAGCCATCCCAGATTGGGAAGTTGCCTAACATAATAAATATACCCGATAATCATTACCATTTACAGCACAGCAGATGTTACATTGTCCTCAATGAAGGAGTGTGTTGTATAGAAGAAGCATTTCAAATTTGAAGCAGATAGTGGAAAATTAGGAACAGGTCTACTAACCATCTGTTCCAGTGAGGTTTCGCTTGCCTCTGCAGTTGAATGTTTGCTTGGGGAGACAGGGTAAAGAGAGCTGCTTTGGCAGGTACACCATTGTTTACCCAAGAGACCTGGCTGAAGCACCATCAAATAGTGTCTGAGTGTAGATTAAAACACATTCTCTGACACATAGTGCTCCATCGCAAAAAAAAAAAAAAAAAAAAAAAAGGCTGAATGGGAAAGCTAACACTAAACACACAACATGGCTCCTCCTGCTTAAATGAAGAGGCCTATCTGGATGCATGAAAGCCCGGAGCACAGCGAGATAGCTTCCAGTTATATCCCTAAGAGTAATACCATCATTTATTTTACAAAGCATTTTCAAAATCACTCCTATTTGTTATGTAACATCAGCGAAATGCCACTGGATGAGCTCTAAATTACTCACTGACAACACAAAAAAGGAATAAAAAAGGCTCCACTGGGGGAATAAACAAGCAGCTAATGGGAGGTTTGTGTCTGTGTGTGTGAGAGAGAAGATTTGGACTCCCCCCCCCCCCACTAAACAGCCCCATGTGTGGCCGTGAATATGGGGAGCAAAGAGAGGCCTGTGCCATCGCCGTGGGAACTGGGACTACATTAAACAGTCATTATCCCGAGTGGCTATAGCCATGTTTTATCTATCAGCATCCCACTTACAGTAAGTCAGAGTGGAGGAACCAAAGCATATCAAGCAGGAGGAGATGATGCGTCTTCACGCGGTAAGCTCTAAAGCTCGGCAAGAATCTAAACAGAGCCGCAGTACAACAGTTGTCTCCACTGTATACAAACTTAAAATTGACCTGCTGGCCTGAAAGGATTATAGTGTAGGCGGGTAAGCACCGTATCCAGTTACTTTCCTTCATCTCCACCTCTGAGAGGACGACATTTAGCTGCCAGAAGAATGCAGTTTAATGACATCACATCACACATTTTCGTGGAGTTTTTTGAAGTCTTCAAACTTCAAACGGCGATGTCTTGCTGCCATTTGGGACTGACACTGTGCCAAGTTGCCTGGTGCAGCTTTAAATAGAAGACATTAATGAGTGCTTCTTCTAAAATATGCATTCAGTTCTGTTTAATCTTTGCCTTCCATGCTCTGCAGCGGCTAGAGGTGAATTATTCTGAACTTTATTTGACTTGTGCACAAATGGATTTCTTTGGATGTGCATTGCTAAAAGAGCCAATAATGGTCTTTTGAAATATTGCTGGTTGCTGGCCAGACAAAAAAAAACATCAGTTGTGAGATGAGTTGCCAAACAGCAGTTGTTTAATGGAACAGTGGCTTCTTCGGCTTCAGGAGACGGCATCCTGCTTTTCAATTTGGACTTTTATGGTGGCGATATTGTTTCATATGTGGAGAAAAGTCTGGCTAAACATTGCAGAAAGCAATATTTGGATTGGGTACGTGTAGTATATTTGATTCAGAGGCTTCATTGTTGCTTCTCTGCAGCAGAGGGAAGAGGCGAATATTAAATGTTAATGTTCATTTCGATTGTTACATAAAAGAATCAGTGTTGTTGTTCATTATTTATGTGTGTTTTCCCAGCTCTGTAATAAAACGTCTAAATGTGGCTAATTTGAATACGTTGGGCCTGGCGGTGTCTGTGAAACCCTGCAGCCCTGCAGGTCTGTGTTGTCTTGGACTTTGTCCACCCATCATCGGAAGGCCATTTGACTGAAGGCTGCTGTTCGCTTCAGCTCCTCTCGCACAATGTCCAGTGCGCCCTATGCAAACAGCACAAAGCACGTGCTTTTTCCTGCTTCTTGCTGCCCGACAAACCGGATCTTATTACAGTTGGACATTCTGTGTGCAGCTCTGTGTCGAGGCCTTAGGAGTCTCTTGCTTGCTATCAGTACAGGGCCAGACGGTACAGCAGCTGTTTTAATAGTGCCCCCTTATGTCGCCCTTGATCCAAGTCGGCTCACCTGGTGTGAATGAAGCCACTCTTTTTTTTTATATTCTGCCAGCTTGGATGTAACTTGTTTGTTTGTCCTATTGCTTCTGCTTCCAGAAATAGGGCTCCTCTCCCCACTGCCAACTCTTGAGGCAGTGTGTAGCCTCAGGTGTATTAGAGCATGACTGCCCCCCCCCCCCTCCAGCCACCCTGTTGTCAGTGTGAGAACAAAGCAACAGCAGCAGCACAAGCGATAATGCCGAGCCAGCCTCAAACCTGCAGCACACCTACAGATCTCCCTGAAGCTCCGCCTCCCTCGCGTCTCCCCCTCGCAGTTTTGTGTCTCCACCACTTCTCTGTCTGTCTCTGTCATTGTTCCCCCCCACCCCTTAATAAAATCTACCTACATGTATGTGACTCTGCTTCTCTACAGCTCTGCCACTCTGTTGTGTAGTCTGTAATTACAGCTCTACTGTGTGCTCAGCCAAGGACTCCCATAGTCCTTGAGTGAAAGGGGTCCCAGTAGGCGCCCCTGGTCCTTCACGGAGGGGATTTGGGCTCTGTGGCTGTGTAATTATGCCTATTCCTCTGGTTTCCATTTGCGTGAGCGGCTGTTTATTTGGTTCAATCTGAGTCAGGAGCTTTAGACTCTAAGAAGGGAAGGGCGAGTGAGGGAGGGAGGGAGGGAGCGAGGAGCTGCTGTGTTCACACAGCCGACCCCTGCCGCTATTGTTTTAGCAGTGAAGTGAGTGTGAGGTCTGACCAGGTACATGTTTATGAGTTTTTACAGCCCCCCCGTGCGCTTACCACTCCCCCTCTACACTCCGACTTAAGATTAAACTTTAACTAGTGTTGTCACACTGTGAATTGTGTTTTGCTATTTCAAAAAAAAAAAAATCATGCTATAGCTGCCACAACTGGTAATTGAAGCTGTGATAAAATGGCATTGCCCCGGGGTGCACGAGGACACAGGTGGTCCGTAAGGTACAGATGACAAGGTTGCCAGTCCTCTCTGTCAAACTGTATTAGCAAATCAATCTGTCATCCTCAAATCCCCCAAGTTTAAGTCTCTATAGACAGGACCTGACTGGATGTGGTCAGAAGGAAATGAAAGATGATGTGCTCTGAGTAACTTCAAAATGTTGTCAGTTTTTTTTAATACATGATTTTATGTAGGCAGCAAAAGCATAGAACAATGGAGGGAAATGGTGCTTCTCGTAATGCACTGTTTTCCAGCAGAAACCATTCAACCCGAGGGGTTGTGAGCATGCTGAGAAAGATGGAAAAAAACAGCTCTGTTAATCTTAATGGTCTTTTACACAGAGTCTGCACTATTTCCTGTCTTCATGTGTGTATTGTGCCCCAATGTCCTTCGGCTGACTACCTGCAGGTTTTTACAAGAGAAATCTTAACAGTGGCTGCTTGAGACGGCTCGACAGCCTGTGCACGCACAGCGCTCTCTCTCTCCGCTGCTTCGGATTCTTGTAACGCTGACGATCCACCACATCAGATATTGTATTCAGGAATGGATCTCTCATGTGTTCTTAAAGCCCCCTGTGGAAACTTTATTTCTGAAGGCAGCCATTATCCGTTGCTGCGGTGCAGCTACTTGGTGTGTTAAAGAGCCACTCTGTTTGTGGCGCATGTGTTTAGGCCCCAGATCCTCCACTTGAGGCCACACAAACATATTTCTCTGTGTTTATGACTGGATTCGCTGGTGGCTTCATGAGTCCGATGTGATTAGCGGAGGGAATTCCAGTCGTTCTTCCTGTGGGTCCTTGTCTATCTATAAGAGGTAATTATAGCTACTGCTGGTCGTAAATACAAGCCCTGGCAGGGCCTGTTGGACCAGGAAATGGGATGTCATCAACACTTCACCTGGTAAGCAGCATAAATCAGAGGCTAAGATAACAAAGACCTGTCACAGGCAACAGGATGCAGGAACCCTGCACTAACACATCTGTTCAGACTGCTGTCACTGCACACACCTACGTCAGGTGTGAATGAAGCTTGTAGTTGTTTTTTCCTACCTCAAGACTCAAGTGCAAAGAACCAAAAAAACAGGACTGGAGCAGAAAGTATGGTGGACAAAAGAAGAGGCACAGAAATTACTCTTAGAATCAAACTAGGCGCCTGCTATCCCACCTGTTTTTACACCACTCCCCCCCACTCGACTGCTTGCCCCATTACTGGTCTTTTGGCTCACACAGAAGTGGCCATCCCCACTCTGAGGTCTGGGTTTGGGTGAAAAGTTCAGAGTAGATCCACAGTGAGAGGTGATGCCCCCTATTTAAGAGGTCTAAAAGGCATGTCCAGCTGGGTTGGCGACCCAAGGGTCATACCAGGACTCACTGGAGGAATTATAGTATGTCCCAGCTGGCCTGGGATCTGCTAGGCAATGCCGAAGGCAGAGCCAGAGGGAGGGAGGGAGGCCTGGGTGTCTCTGTCCCCCTTTTAACTACCACAAGCCCGATGGTGGTTTTAAGATAAGATAGAATAGATTTAAGTTGTTCTGGGTGATAAAAGTTTGTAATATGAAATACTATCAAACAGTACTCGCTTTCTAAATGATAAAGATAAGGTTACAGTCAGGAAGAATAATTCTAGGAAAAGCTAATAGGCCCGATAAAAACAGAGAATTTGACACTTCAGTTTAGCATGAGGTCAATATTATGCATAAAAGGCTACACCACAGGCGAGTTTAAAGGTCCATCCTCCCTAATTGACCGTTTGTTTTGCTACCAAACTCCTCACAGGCTGAGATAGTAAGGGAGAGGTGTGTAATTACTGGGCTCTTAATATACCTAATGTGTGTGTGTTCTCATTGTTTTGAGTGCTTACACAGGCCTCCACATTGTTTCTTTTAATAAGAGCTCCAGGCAGTCATTGAAGTATTTGGGAGTAAAAAGTAATTAAAATTACAATGGTCTTCCCAGCATGTTGCTGGGTGGGTGGAGGAGAGCGGCGGCAGCAGACGAAGACTTGGCTCTAACTCACTGCCCTTGTACTCATTCATTAGAGATGCATTGGTTCTCGCTCGGCCCTCCCATCTCATCTAAAACAGTACCTCTGTGGACAAAGACAGGCCTGTATGGATGTGCCCATTATGTTAATAACAACTCCCCCAGCTTTGTGCACACAGCCAACAGCATGTAGCAACTTTTTATGCAGATGTATAGGGAGCAGATGTGTTTGTGGCATATGTGTGTGTGTGTGTGTGTGCTGGTGGTGAGCTGTGCGTGCATGCACTACCTAGAAGGCTGAATTGACTCCTTGACTTTCAGTGCATGTACTTGCTATTGACTGCAGTGCTTTGCTTGGCCTCGAACACTTGTTAATCGTAATTAAATGGGTTTTTTTTACCTTCTCCTTGTCTGTTAGGTGGCAGTGGACAGATGGTACAGATGGACTCCAGTAAATCCGGCTTGGTGGGTTCACAAGTGGAGCTGCGCTGCATTTTCAGCAACAGCAACCCGCCCGTCAAGATCTCCCAGGTCACCTGGCAGAAGCTCCTGAACGGCACCAAACAGAACGTCGCCATCGCCAACCCGGCCTTGGGTGTGTCCGTGCTGCAGCCCTTCAAGGAGCGGGTCAGCTTCAAGCACGCGGCGGTCCGTCACCGTACGCCCTCGCTGGAGGACACCACCATCGTGTTCTCCAACCTCCAGCTGTCAGATGAGGCCGCTTACATCTGCGAGTACACCACGTTTCCTGCAGGCAACAGGGAGAACATGGTCAACCTCACTGTGTATGGTAAGAAAAAAAATCTAAATAATTAGCGAAGAAACGTTAAATACATTCTATATAATGAACATTTAAGCTTCATTTTTCCACCAGGAACAAATTAGCAGACCTTCAGCAGTGTGGCTTAAAAAGATTAAATATATGGAAATTATTCTACTGAAAAAAGTTTTTCCCTTTAAAATGTTTCATTTCTCTCCAAAAATTCAGATTTGGATGACATGAGAGACAGTTTGCACTTTTTTCCTACAATAAAAAAAAAAATCAGAAGGGACGACGCTGCTTGACTTAAAATAAAAAATTCAAAATCACATTTGTTTTTCTCTGACAGAGATGGAAAGAAACATCAGAGCATGCAGTCAGTGATTGCACTGTTAAGCTTCCACAAGCTGTAGAACAAAGATGGATTCTCCAGAACAGATTGTGTTGTGTTGTCAAGTATCTGGTATAGACTGTGAGCCAAGATAACAAAAAGAGGTAAAACCAGCTGATACATCAGTTAAGACCATGTTTCCTGGAACATGTTTTTTCATGTCTGATGAGTCAACATGGGGGTTGTGAAAACTTTGCTTTCTCTTTGACTTTGGGCGAATCTGATAAGTTTAGGGTCACAACTGACATCGTCCTGCTCAGTGAAAATGTGAATGAAACAACAGGTTTACAGCTCCGCTCTGTTACACTGCCACAGGCTTTTGTAGGCTGAATTCCTCTGGAATACCTCAAACCAGATGTTTGCTGAAGCTCTCAGTATAACTACTACTACTACTGTTTACATGTCTCCAATCACTGAGTGCCATACATCTGAAATCATTTTGACAAGATATGATCGACATGTTATTTAACACCAGTCCCAAATGCCTCTTATAATACAGGAAGCAGCCCAGAGAATATATAGTCAATAAAATGGCAGGTGAGGCGTAAATCAATAAGGCCACTTCAGAGTGTGTAATTTGGCTTGAATAGCCTCATCTTCTAGGGAAAAAAACAGAGTGCTTGAGATGCAGTTTATCATGGAAAGAGGTCTCTTTGAAAAGGTTCTGCACTGACTTTGATTAAAGGGCTAATTAGAAATTAAGTGTTGGTGTGTTTTCCATTAAGTCCCAGCAAAAGAAAAAGCACTTGGCATAAGTAGTCCCCGTTTGCCAGCCGCTCGGCTTCTTAAGTCAGCTCGGAGTCCACATTTTATGTCACTGAGCCTCCCCGAGACTTTCTTTAGGCTTCAACGGCTCAGTCAGGAACCTGTGTGCAGATAACCGAGCGGCAGCGTTCAAAGGGGGCCTCTTCACAGCCTGTCTCTTTCGCTAGAGCATTCACTCAAGCTCGAGCTTGCCTTTTGATGTACTAAGAGTAGATTGCTAATTGGCAACTCACAAAGGATTCAAATTGGATGACTGCGCATTTGGGTAGGGAAGTGGGTTCTACATCTGAGAGACTGACAGAGGCTTTGAGGAGGGAAAGAGGCACAACTTTGTCTGATTTGAGTTACAACATCATTTTCATCACAGACTCACAGTTTAATTGATTTCCTGCTAGTCGACTGTAGGTGAAACAAACACTCATTCGCTTTCATGTACAATTAAAACCCTCCTGCTCCCTCCACAGCTCGGCCTATGACGCAAATGACCTTGACGACCCCCACGATTGTGGCCAGGGCTCAGAAGCGCAAGATGACTGTGGCCACCTGTGTGTCAGCCAACGGGAAGCCCCCCAGCGTGATCAAATGGGACACCAGGTTGAAAGGCGAGGCCACTTTCCAGGAGACCCGCAACGCCAACGGGACGGTGACGGTACGGAGCAACTACGTGGTGATACCGAGCCGCGAGACCCACAAACAGAAGCTGACATGCATCGTGACGTACCGGAGCGAGAAGATCACAGAAAGCGTGGTGCTCAACGTGCAATGTAAGAACTCCTTACATCCAAATACAACATGCAGTTCTCAGGATATTTACTGTTTTAGTGTTTTTTGTTGGATTTTCTTGCAGCCACAAGTCATGTATGCAACATGACAGATTTAGTTTCATGTTATGAATGCATTGTGCATCAGTTCAAGTGTGCATTATCTTGAGGATATCATCTCAGGCTGATCAGCAGCCTCTTCAGGTGAGGGACTGAAGGCGTTACATCACCCTCTTCAAAGCCAGCAGACTCCATTGACAGAAGCTTTAGTCATTTTACTTCTCAGAACACAGCTGTTACTGCTGTCTGGCTGTGGTGTTTTAACTTGTTAATGTGGACCCTGGAAGCAGACTAACCGATGGAGGCAGGCGGAGACCAACAACTCCTGTCCCCCCTTAAAGTAAAATTACTGTTTTTGTCAATGGAGACTGCTGGCTTTGAAGATCGATTGAAGGCTTCAGCTCCCCGTCACAAAAGGCTGCCTGACCGCAACACAGAATGGTGATAATTTCCAAAATACAGCCTACTCTCTAACTGCTATTGATTACTTAAGGTTGCTAAAAACCATTTCTCACCCACAGCTGCTCATTGCTCAGAATCAGATCTATGCACTGACTTTTGCTTATGCACAAAAAACCCAACCACTCCTTCTCATCACTAACATTTTAGTGGACGAATTCAGGTGTTTCAAACCTATAGGTGTGTTATAGGAGCACGTACTGCGGGGGGTGGATGAACTAACATCAGCATGCTTTCTTTGCAGATGAGCCCGACGTGAAGATTGAAGGGTTCGATGGAAACTGGTACCTGAACCGTCAGAATGTTCAGCTGACCTGCAGGGCTGATGCTAACCCCCCTGTCACAATCTACCAATGGAAACTGTGAGTCTGACTAAAGCGTAACAAAAGCCCTTAAGGCTCAGAAGACAGCAGGGATACGTGCTGTTTCTCTCATGTTGTATTTCAGAAAAAAAAAACGCAGTGTTGTTGTGTAAAGGCGTGCTAAAGCACAGGCAGGCAATTTTACAGAATGGCTGTGTTGAGTGAGGCTGTGCCTTCTCAACACACACACACACATAAATGTAATCTTCAAAGATAAAAACACACTAACTTCCTTCATCCTCTCCAGAAATGTGTCTCAGTATATTTGTTTGTTTATAAAACGTGTAATGAAGATAAGACTATGGGACCCGAGGCAGAGCACAATGGGCCTATTACAGCAGCAGCACACACCCCTATCTGCCTGATGGTCACAGATACGGGGAGATAAACGCAAACAGAACACGCTTGGCTTTGCTTTTGGGGTTTGGCTTTGAAGTCTGAAGGGGGCCAGCATGCAGGTAGAGGGGTAGGATTGTTAGTGTGTAGTTGTGTTCTCTGGAGGACACAGAGGCTGGGGTTTGTCACACACACACTGAAGTAGGAGCTGTGGATTAAACCAGCATACCTCATGGCTGACATCAGGGTTTTTTGCCTCAGAGAATACACAAGCAAGAGATACAAACATGGTTTACAGACCTTGGGGAAATTGCTAAATAACATCAGGTGTGATCTGTTGGAATGTTTGTCATGGTGAAATGATAAATATACACACAGAAATATGGAAAAATATCTCTGCTGATCGAAGGCTTTGCTGCATTTCCAGAAAAAGTCTGTGACGTTCCTTGAATATAAATTCAAGTATTATGGTAAAATTGAGAGATGAATGTAGCAATTTGTCCTTTAATTGCTCAGTGAGGGCACAGTTCAGAAATATGTCACTGGACTTGAGTGGATGTGGATTAATAGACCATTGTGCCCTCATTGTATCTACTCTATGGTCTACTGTTGGATTTTAATGAGGCATGGGGAGGTCTCCCTCCTCCCTTTTTTCTTTGTTATGCATAGATTTAGCTTTCAGGCCAGAAACACACACACACACACACACACACACACACAGGGCAGCAGCAGAGGAGGACAAGATAGAGAAATGTTACTCTGCTTGGAATTTTTTTTTCTCTTTTAAAGAAGAGAGGGGAGATTTAGGGAGATCAGGGGAAGATAGGAAGAGAGGAGGAGGGTGAGGAGATGTGATCTAGAAAGACGAGGGCACTGTGCTGACAGATAGGAGAGGACGGCCATTGCTGCACTGAAAATGAGATGCCAAATCTGTTGTGAAGGTTCCCCTGGGCTCCACTGTGGAGGTCAGCACAAGGCTGTGACAGAACCATCCAGAACGGGCTGGCAGGATTGCGTCACAGATGCGACTAACTAACACACACGTACATGAGAGGTGTAGCTAAGCCAATAAATAAATGAATGTCCACATTAATTCCCCAGGCAGCCAGTGCATATAGCATTTATTGTATTCACCGAGCACATACTGCTAGCAGCTATAATGAACACATCTTTATTCTTACTTTCTGCAATCAATGCTTTTTCTTTCTTCTCTGACACACATATATATATATATATATATATATATATATATATATATATATATATATATATATATATATATATATATATATATATATATATATATATATATATATATATATATATATATACAATCCTTGAAGAAAGCATCCGAGCATCTTTGATTTTTTTGTTTCCTTCTTTTCTTGGAGCACAATGCCGGAGCCTTTTTTTTCTGAAAATGGGTTAATAGGGAGCTTCGCTGGAAAAAAGGATGCATCCTGTTTGAACTTGGCTGTTTGTTTTTTCAAATGTTTGTTCGTAGGGCATCCTTGACTTTCCGTGCACATATCTGGAGTCTGTTTTAAGTGTGGATTGTAGTTATGAGTGGGCGCCAGAGCAGTGGGTGGGGGAAGGGCAGCCTGAAGAGCTGTTTAGTCTCCAATACAACTCCATTACTTATGTGATAAGATTAGCTTTTTTTGCTTCCTTGAAAAGCAATTTTCAGTTGTTCAAAGATAAGGGATTCAATAAATAAGAAAGCAGTATTATTGTTATTACTGAATTTCACAGTGTGATTACTTCAAACCCTGCTTTAATTAGCTAGCTTACTTATCTCTATTGTGAAAATGTGATTCTATTAGGCACGTCGATTAAAGGGCACAGTAGGACAACTATTCTGTTCGTTAATTTCTTCAGTCACCAATAGCTGCAAATGAAACTCACAGATTACTTAATGGCCCTTTAAATGATGCTGAAGTGCTGGTTTACTCTTTAAGCATCACAATCATAATGTCTCCTAAGCAGTTGCCTGTTGTTAGCCTGAATTTTTAAATATTTTAAAGCTGTAGTGTACAACTTTTCCAATAAATAGTGCAGATTAAGCATATTATATATGTCCAAACTGCACTGTGTGGATTTAAATCTGGTTTCTGTGTCAACTATTCTATTAGGGGTTGACTTTTATTTATCTATCAGCTTTTAAATTTAGTTTGAGGTTGTTTTATCAAATGATGAATCAAAAATCTGTCATTTTTTTAAAATTACAACTGGGTCTGAGGGCGGTCACTTCCTGCAGGGCACACAGCTGCTTCTGTTGCAAAGAACCATCCATCCATACCTCTTCTTCAGACTGCATTAATGTGTGTTTTTTAAGCTAATTATCTCACGGAGACCAGCTTTTATTAGCGGACAGTGACTTTTAATGATGTGCTTCGTCGATAGAAGCATAACAAATGTGCTCCCATGCAAAACAAGGTCCTGCACGTCCTCGGTGTGGCACAAAGTCGCAGTCTAAGGGTCCTCTTTCAAAAATGCTTCCAGACTTTAGATGATTTCTTGGCCACCACAATTTTAAAATGTTCACTGTGCTAGTTCCCTCATCTTCTTCAGAAAAACACAGTCCACATAAACTCCAGAAACAGTCAAAGAGGTGGAGCGCGAGTGAGGCCGAAGCAGGAAGCTTGTGCTGAGATCGGCCTGTCCCCTGTCCATGATTACTGTTAAACTTCAAATAATAGCCCGGGCCCTCTATTTGCCTAAAATTGTCCCTGCTTATATTTGGGACAGGCGGCTATTTGGGGCAGGCCTTTAATTATTCTGGCGAAGAAGCCATCCAGAACTAGCTGAAAAGCTGTCCACGTCCCTTCCATCATTAATGTCATCGTACATTTCTTTAGCCTTAATCCTTATCATCGCGAGTGCATGTTTATGTGTCTCCATGACAACTTTCTGGTCGTTAACTGACCATTAACCAACTATAGATCCTGCAAGATCCACCCACAGAGGTCCTGAACACATAAAACTCAGTTTCCCAACCAGAAAAGTAGCAGAACTGAAGAAGCCACTTGGGGGAGTGGTGAAACGTCTTCAAAAAACAATCCTTGAGTCCAGTTGCCTCGATTTAAACTCCTTACCTTATAAAAAAATCAGACCCGGCTTATAATTGAGGCCGGCCTTTATATGTCCAAATCCATAATTGGACCTGTAAACAGGACTGGTGTCAGTTCAAGACTCGGTTATTATTTGAAGTTTTACGGTATGCATAATTACTTAATATAAGTAAATGAGCAAGTTTTAATAAATGTCTATGGGGACTGACTCACTTTTGAGCCAGCCTCTAGTGGCTGCGAGGTGAACTGCAATGTTTTCACTTCGGTACACCATGTGTGTGGTCACACTGTTTGTGTGCACTCTCTCTGCCAAACAGGGAGACAAATATAGGCACTGTAGCATTAATATTAACAATCCGTGTGGGTCCTGAATTAGGAATAGTTTGTTTTTTAGATTTGTACACAGATTTAAAGACACCTCCGCACACTTCTGCAGACTTCTAGTGAAAGGAGGATGTCAGGTTGTTGTAACATCCACACACCCACATCTTTCCTCACACATCACACATACAGTATGCTCGCAGCACATGAGCAGGCCAGCCAGACCTGAAAGCATCCGCATCACTCTCAAGCTGTTTGTTAGTCTTTCATTTTTCTGCCCCTCAGGCCTCACACACACACACACACACACCGCACACACAAATGCAGACGCCTCTGGTCGTGGCAGAATCTGTGATGAATCGCAGTTTGCCAGCCTTTCATTTCTGCAGCAAATCAATTGGGCTTTGCAGAACTCAGCATTTGATAGAGGCTCACAAGGTAACTGATTATTGAATCGTGACATACTGTATTGGGGGTTGTTTGCATCTCTATTGCGATTGCTTCGCCAAGGTGGCCAATGAAAAACAACTCAAGCGTAGCTCTTTCTATTACTTATGTTCTGAACTATGGACACACACACAAAAAAAATACTTTCTGTTGTTTGTGTTCTGGTTTTTCTCTCCATCAGGTACACTTAGCCACATGTGGATCAGCTAATTGACATTTTATAATGAATTAATGAATGGTGTCTTCCCCCTGTCAGTGGAGAGCCTTGTTAAAAGCCTCTTTAGTGAACCTCGAGTGCTTGATGTGTGACCATTGTTAGCAGGTGACTTAATCTTGTTGCCTTGTCAGTGTATTTTCTCCCCTCATTGTAATAAATGGAGCGCTGTGTTGTTTTAATGTCCTCACACGCAGCTGCCCCTCAGCCCAAGAGTGATGGGGGGGGGTGAAATCTTAGCAGCATCCTTATTGTTTAAAGGTCTACAGACAGACTGGACAGCCATTTAATATATTCACAGTTGTGTTTGGTAACATCACTTTAGAAGCCTGGTCCATTCAGAGCAGCTGATGAAGCTGATCGAGGAGGAGGAGGAGGAGGAGGGGAGGAAGGCTACAGGAAGCAGCTAATTGTCATGAAATCTGATACCTTTTTACAGCCAGATAATAGAATGAAGAGTTGGTGCGTTCATGAGCCGTGACCTCAAAGTGTGCTGACCTGATCAAAGGACACGGGCGAGTCTGAGCGCTGTAGAGACAGTGAACCATAAAGACAAACACCTCGGGCAGGAGAGCCGGGCTGCGCCCCTCAATGACAGGGCCAGCATTTGGTAGATCCTGAATTTATCGCTTGATCAGCTGCCTCTCCTGACAGCTCCCCTGAGTTTTGAGTTCAGCCATGTGAGCTGCGGTGAGAAAAGGAAGCCCCCCCGCCCAGTCACCCCGTCACCCTCCTCTGCCTGTTTTGTATTCCACATGCCAAAAAGGCCGGTGTCCTCAAGCGTCTAGCTATATCTCACCTGTTTGGACCTGCTGGGATTCCCTGTCCTCATAATTTTGTTTGGACTTGATGGATGATGGCAGAAATACAGCGCTGTCAAATATTCTTGGTATTTATCTCACCCCCACACGCACATCTCTTTGTTTGGCACTAGAGACTGTGTTTTTTTCATGCGCTGTAGATTGCTTTGCTGCATCTGGGAGTTTTTGGGGAGTAATTTAGCCTTTTTTATGGTGTCTACATTATTGCCTCTCTCTATCTCTCTCTCTGTGTGTCTCACCACAGCTTGAACGGCTCCCTGCCCAGTAATGTGGAGATTAAGAACAACACCCTGTTCTTCAAGGGGCCTGTGACCTATGACCTGGCTGGAACGTACGTCTGTGACGCCACCAACGGCATCGGCACTCGCACTGGCATTGTGGACGTTAACATCACAGGTAGGTTGATCGTTTCCGCTCTCTCTCTAGTAACTCTGGCATGGCTTCATCATCAATGCAGCAGCCCTCTGAAAAATGTTTGTCAGGCAGCCTCACACCCCCAACCTCTGTCCAAATAAAAGACAGGCATCAGTGCACATGCACAGGTCGGATGATTGTACCAGCTCAACCGTGTGCTTTCAGTGTGGATCCCGCTTGCCTCGGCTGTGCAGCACCCTGCTGCAAAGTGTGGCAGGTTAGATGTGTTTGTGCGTCAGAGCTGCACACACACACAAACACACACTAGACACACACACACTCACACACTGTGAGAACAGCCGCCCCCCACCCGTCCTGCCCCTGTTACACATCCAAGCGCATGTGTGTGTGGGAGCAGGTCTATTATCAGCGCCTAAAATAACATCAAGGAAATTGGGGGTTTGAGGTGAGGGTGCTGTATTGATCATAGTTTGCTCGCATCACGCTAACAGTTCTCCGAACAGCCGTGCCTGCTTTGCAGCTGAGCTTTGCGCTCGTTCTTTTGTCTCTTCTTCTTCTTCTTCTTCTTCTTCTTCTGGGGGAAAACAAAATGCTGAACAAAACTGATTCAGTTTCCACATAATTGTTGGCACACACGCACTGTGGTTCCTCTGGGTTCATATCTATAGGAGGCTATATTTTGCACTCAAAGCCTCAGATCTGACTTTGCTATACATACAAATGTGGGGATCTTCCTCTAATGTTACCAGACCAGTGTGTGTGTGTGTGTGTGTGTGTGTGTGTGTGTGTGTGTGTGTGTGTGGTATTGGGAGACTGTCACAGTTTTGCTCCCTCCCTCTCTTTTACTCTCTGTGCTGCTTGGTTTCTGGGAAGCCGTGGTGTTCTCACTCACATTGCTGTGCATGTTGACTCATGTTGTGTCTCTGGAAACGCTGTGCTTGGTGTGAAGTGAACAGCTGTGCCTTACAGTATCATTACAATCCTTGTTTTTTTTCTTGTTTCCGCTCTTTCTGCGTGTTGTTCTCTAATACAATGCAGCTCTGTGGGATATGATGTCAGTGCTAAAAGAAGGCGTGTCGGTGATAATGGACGTACTTAACATCAGACAGGAACGTGAGGAAGTGATCTGCTATCAGGAAATTACTGTTTATTGAGTACCTGTGTGCAGCTTGGCTTTAAAAGTCCTCTAAGGTCAATTGGAAAGGCAAAACAAAGGCACCAAAGTAATTTTCTTTTTCTGCTTTTTCATTGATTGCTTAAATTAACAAACCACGTCGCCACTGTCCCGGTCGTCTCTCTGTTTATTCTCATCATTTATCCGTATACTTTTTACCGAGATGAACAATGCGTGGGTAAATGATTTGAAGGCGTTTGTGTGCATACAGAATTGGAATCGAAGCATATTCTTGTGTTCTTTTTTTTCCACACGTGCCTGCGTGCTGTGAAAACGCTCCTCAGCAGCAGGCTGTTGTTCGTTTCTGTCACGTTCTTAGTCATTGCATTTAACCATGTACATCAGGGCATAAAGTATTTTCATTTTCCTCCTTGACAGCTTGATTGTCACGTCTCCTTTTGCTAAAAGAAGTCCATCACTGATATTTGGAGTCACACTTAGCCGCCGTCCTGCCAAAACATATCTCGCTCAGTGGTCTCTTTGTATTCTCTGTGGTAAGTCGTTGGCAGGATACAACGCTGAAAGTGTTGTTTCTATACTATTTGATGGCAAAAAGTCCTGAGATTCTGTTAAGGAACACATTCCCAAAGGGTACCGTATGAGCCTTAAAAGCATGTTGCCAGTTCCCATAGTAACAGGGATAAGTTAAAGAGAGAGAACAGCCAGCCTGTGCTCTGAAAGCCTGGGCTTCACCGTGGCGCCCCATCAAATAGACGTAATGTAAGAACAGCTTATAAACAGCTTCAGTTGATTTGAAACATTAGTATCATTTGCTGCTTTATGACACAAACAAACAGGGACAGAGCAGCCCTGCCCTTGTTGTCTCATTCAGGTGCGACACGGATCTCTTACAGTGCTATAATGCTTGCGTGCTGATGTTGTGAAACGTTAGCCCGTCTCGTCAGCAAAGACTCTTTCACCACCTCTCAGGCTTCACAGATGTATGCAAAGGAATATAGTAGCTGTCTGTGTGAATGCAGATCAGCTTGTGGTTGCATCGCTCAGCTTTACATGAATAAAAAAAAAAACTCTGTCGGAGGTGAACTCCAGGGTGGGTTGAAGCCTTTCCCACTGCTTTTTGGGGAGTGCTGTGTGCAGCCTTGACATTGCCTGTGCATAATGACCCAGTGGCAGGGGTGTTAGAAGTGTGCTGATGCTTCATTAACTTCAAAGAGCATCTTTTGTGCCTCCCAACAGCTTCAAACAGGCCTGGCAGGTGAGAGGGAGCCCGCCGCTGGCTGCTGTTCGAGGCTGCAGCACTGGGCTTCAGTAAAGCGGGCTAAGTGTTCTCTGTAGAACAGGAAAGCGACCAAGCTTCGATATATTTGTTCAACAGAAGTGACAGCTTCTCAACTAGTGGGAGACATGAGATAATCACTTAAAAAAAGCATCTTTTAATGGATTTAGAGGCTCTCAGGTGAAGCTGCTCTTTTTAGCCTGTGGTAAATCATCACAAATATGACACCTGAGCACCCTGACAGTCCTTCCCACTTCACCATTGTGCATAGTTTTGTCACTGTGAAGATCTAGATTTATCCAAATGCACTACTGCTGCCTGCATTATGCATGAGTTTGGCAGCGGCGCTCTTTGTTTTCATTTTGAGTTTAATTTTTAGATTGACACGCCAATATACACCTGCGGGGGGAAACAAGCCGGCTTCCAGTGTCAGGAAGATAAAATGTCTGTGACAACTTGTTCCTATCACGGAAAAGCTATTTTTTTTCTCCTCACACTGGGATGCAACACTGATGGAGCACTTATGGAAAGAGTTTTTTAATCAAGCGGCTCAGTTTTCATGGTCAGATTTGTGGGAGCTGCATAACTGTCGCCTCAGCAGATAGTGGGGGCTACAGAGCACCTTGTTTCAATTAGTCTGGGGATAGTGTGTTTGCTGTGGAGATGGCATCGACTGGGCTTAGTCACACGGGCTACAGCGCCTTTCTCCAAGGACATGTGTATCTGCAGATATAGTGGCACTTGTCAGAATCTAATGAACCACTCTCCTGTTTTAATCAATCCTTGCTCTCAGGAAAAAGAGGTGGAGGAGGAAGTCAGAGAGGAAGGGGATGGGAGGGTGTATAGCTGGAGGAGTGGGGGGTGAGCTTCGTGTAAAGGGCGTCTTCTTTAGCAAATGCTTCACTCATTTACATGCAGTTCAGAAATCTCCTGAGAGAAACTTGACAAGTCGTCAGATCTGATTAATCAGCTAATTACTGCCGGGCATCAGAGGCCATGTCAAAAAATAGAGACAATTAAACAGCCTCACAATGAAAGTTATTTTTGATGAGTCGTTCTCAGAAGCTTTTCAGTGTCTAATAGAAACGCCAGTCATTCCTGGAAAAATATTGCAGCTGAGTAAGCCACAGGAAGAGAGGGAGAGGTCTGAATAATGTGGTTAAACCTCAAAGATTCTCCCCCAACTTAAGAGAGCGAAATCAGTCTTTCATTAAGATAATCAGCTTTCCGCCATGACACTCTGTTTTTCTGAGCTCGAAACAAATCGATGCTGCCATCTTAAATTTCTTTCCCAGCGCCTAATAAGACGTGATGAATGGCCGTTTGTGTCAGGACGGCCTTACAATTATGTCATTATCACCCCTGAGAAAGGAGATGTGTGGTTTTATTTCTGGCAGCACACAGTGTATGTGACATGTGGGAAAAATCTCTGTGCAGCACATTTGTTTACCCGCTTTTAACCTTGAGTCTCCCACACAGCATCTCTGTGAGATAGGGGCGGTGCTCGGGCAAGAGACAATGGCATAATTCCCACCCTATTATCAGGATCAGCTGTGAGGGATAATATCAGATCAGCGAGAGGTCAGCTCGTATGTGAACCTTGCGATGATTCTCAGCGGCGTTAACTTTCCTGCTCCTTTTTTTTGTCAGGAGCCGTGGCACCGAGCAGCTCTGGAGAGAGGAGGAGAGGTGCAGTCGGCTTTGCTACAAGCGCTTTACCACTCGGGTTAGAACGGACAGAGTGAGAGCGTTCTCTTCAATTTAGCAAGAAAGCGTGGGGATGGATACTTTTGTGAGCACGGGCAAGCGGTGCCGACATCTGTTCACGCTCGCCTGAACAAGCAATAGTTGGCTCCCGTGTGGGAAAATGAAGTTTAGCGCGAAAAGGGGGCAGGGGGAAATCTTAATCGTGTGCTGAAAATGAGGTGAATAAAAAATGCTGGCAGTCGAGTGGTAGGGGAGAAATAAATAAATAAATAAATAAATAAATGAGTGTGTCCATGTGACTGAGGGTGATGCTTCAGTGGGTCTGATTTTGGAATTTAGATGAATAGGTAAAGTGGATTCCAGAAATGAGCTCCCAGGCAAACAGCATCTGTGAGCGGAGCAGAGGCAGAGAGGTGGAGGAGAGGGCAGGAGGCTGTTTACAGGACTTTATGTAACAGTCTGTGTCAGCTTCTGCTGTTCACTGCTTGTCACTGTCTCTCTCTCCTCTCCCAGTCCCGCAGTTCAATGAGATGCAAAGACAGTCAGACACGGTGACATGGTGGGAGGGGGCTGACACACTTTAACAAATAAAAACAATCACCTCTGTGCACCGATCACTGGCTCCATGCAACCAAATGAGGCTATTGTCAAGACCATTAAACATGTCTATGTAATGATTCCAGATGTTTGGCAGCAGGTTGGCCGGGAAACAGCAACGGGTAGCTGGCAGTGGCAGAAGGAGCTTTCTCAGCATCAATCTAAATGACTTGAGTTAAAGTTTAAGCTGACATTAGATGTTAAAATTGCCTAATTACAGACTGGCCTGGATAAATAACACATTTTACTTACAGCTATTTATTAATCTACAGTGATTATCAGCTATAGACGCAGATGGATTGGAGGTCCCCATAAGGTTGCAGACGAGGTCTAACATGCATGTTATTTTAGACCTTCAGATGCCATTCTTGCTTAATGCTAACATCAACTATGAGAAGAGGTTCAACATATTTGCTGCAGCTGCTATTGTTCGCAGCTAGTTTTCAGGTTATGTAGAGTTGACCGGGTGTTAAACAGATAAATATGTAGTAGATGTCACTGTGGAGCTGCACGGCTGCTGTAGTCTCACCTTCCCTTCCCTCTCATCATAAGCTCTCCTATCTTACTGATGTAGCTTCTTTAAAAATACTATATTGAGGTTTGAACTCCCTCCACTGTGTTGTTTCAGGAAACAATGCATCGTTAGGCTGTAACTGAAATTAAGGAGGCTTGTGGCAAAAAAAAAAAAAAAAACACAAGCTGGCTGGCTCAGCTTTTTCCTTCCTGTCCCTCGTGTACCTGTAAATAACAGCAGGCGTTGATGGCGGGGCTGCGAAGGAGGCACGATGGTCTCTCCTCGCCGCCGTGGGATCTGTCGGCTCTTGCAACGTGATAGCGCACTGATCTCACCGTGTGATAAAACTGCGACAAGAACATCCTTGAATGAAACAAGTAAAGCGCCATATATTACTGACATCTTACAGCGGCGCCGCTCCGTGCAGCCATTTGTCTCTTTCTTTTCTGTGACAGAGACAAGAAACATTATGATGTCAGCTTTGCAAAAGGCTCCCCTAGCAATGTGAAATTTGTTTGTCTTCGGCTGTCATGGTGGAGTCTCTCTCAATCTGTGTGCTATAGCACATTGCGCTGTCGCCTTCTCACAACGCCGCCTGCATTATTCATAGATCCAAAGGCCACACGTGTATATCTTGTATATTATTACTCCCACTTCAAGTAGACACATGCTGCCTGTCAGACAGGTTGAGGAACATTTTCGGTGTCTTGGTCTCCTGCTGCCCCCCCGCCCTGTTAGCTTCTCATCACCCCTGAACTTCCACAGGCCTGGGAGCAGTGTGGTCTGCAGTCGATTTATAGCCCCTGGCCTCCTCACTACAGGAGGGGGGGGGCTCGGTTCTCAGAACCCTGCCAAGATCACACCTCATTATCCAAATGAGACATTAGCATGGGCCGCTCTCTCGCCTGCACAGCGTAGGCCGCTTCATAGAGCCTCTGCTGTGTTGTGTTCTGCCAGGGGAAGCACTGAGGGGGAAGACATTGTCTCTTTGCATAAAATGGAGGAGCGGGATGCTCACTGTGAAAAAAAAAAAAGAGTCTTTTTCTTTTATTATTTAGAGAAGCGATAGCCCGGCTGAAGAGTGAAATGCAAATGTCACCAGGGGAGAGCATGTGAGAGCAGAGCGGAGCAGCTGAGATCGTAGTGATTTATCTTAACATTTGTTTCTGCATGGCTTGCCGTTTCTGCTCTCCCGAGGATATGCAGTAGGAGAGGGATGTGGCAGACAGATGGAGCAGGGGGATTGGCTGAGCCCCTTCGGCCCAGCTCACCTCCTCCTCCTCCTCCTCCTCCTCCTCCTCTTCCTCTCTGTCCACCCGTGTGGTGTTGGATCTGTCACGCCTCCCTGAGAGCCTGATGAAGTAGGTCAGACGCTGTCCCAGGGTCTGACCACTGGCTCCAGAGCTGCTGCTGATGCTGTGTGGTGATTCACTCATCACACACACACACACACACACACACACACGGCTCCAAAACAACAACAGTGAGACAAAAAAAAAACCTACAGAGGAAAAAAGCTGATGGAAGGATGGTGTGGTAAACAAACTGCTCCCCGACCTTTCCTGGCTTAACATGCAGATTTGTTTGCTGCGTGTCTGCTGACCTAATAACTCATCCGTACAGCACTTAGTGCTATGACCACATGCGGGCTAGCAGGGAAAATAGAGATACATAAATAATGATACCTTATGAGCAAACATGATTTTTTAAAAGAGCATTGCTGTTCAGATGTTGGCGTTAATATTCATTGCTCATTAAAAGGTGCATTCAAAGTGATTATTACAGGCCCTGTAGCACAAAATGACCATGTTACATCTGCAAGGACGCCAACAAAAACTTCTACAAACGACCTCCGTGTGGGGTTTTTTTCTGCCAGCTTATCTTAACTGTACATCAACATATATGTCAACCAGAGGCGCATACCGTTTCGCTGAAGGCAGATGAAGCAGCCTTGTTGTTCTGTCAGGTTTATCCTGCATGTTGCTTCATGTTCACACATACATGCCTCAGATGATGTCACCCATGTTTTGATGCCAGTATTTCACAGCGTTATCACCCTACAGCACATCCCTTGCTTCTTATCCATCGGCTTTTGACAAGGAATTGAATTTGAGTCAGAAGGTTTTAAAGGTGCGAGCATTTACCTACACATGAGATGAGCTTACTGCCCTGAGATAGCAAAATATATATATATATATATATATATGTTGACAAACGGGGTGAAATGGGAGATATTGGACAGGAATATGCGATAGAGATTTGCCTTAGCCGCCCCGGCTGCATGTGAAATTCCTGTCAGTGATGAGCTTTTATACATAGTGGCAGCATTATATCTCCATGACTTCACAACCGCTGGCAACTGCAGACAGGAGAAGTAATGAGGATCTCTGAAATCACTAAAATTAACATGTCTTCTCTGATTGTCCCCCCCGTCCTCTCTCTCGCTCATTATGCCTGTCTTTATTTGCTGTTGTCACTCGCCAGCCCCTCACAGCCGCTCGCTCCATCTTCTTTTCTTTCCCCTTCTGTTGCCACTACTCAACTTCTCAGAGTAGCCCTCTATTTTCCTTTTCATCTTGTCGTCTGCTGCTTGTTCCTCATTTAGTCCCATTAGAACGCCACTCCCTGCACCACTCTTTTAAAATCCTCTCTCATTTTCCCAGCCTCTGTCATAACCTTGTCCAAGTGATTGCGCTAAGTCTCAGGAATGTTTGTACCTGTCTCCCTCCTTCTCACTGTTTCATGTGCAGACATGACTGGAGCACACCTCGAAACAGGAACAGTATCTGCAGGACAGAGTTGTGAAACAGTTTCCCCTCACTTCACAGTCCCTGCTTCTGTTTCAGACTCTCCTCTCCTGCAGTATAGTCCCTTTGAACATTTCCTGCTTTCTGCTGTCCTGTGGCTTTACAATGAAACAAACTGTTGTTTTCTAAAAGCCACAATTCATGTCCACAACATTTGCTTGTGACTGGCACGGCATTTGTTTACCATTTGTTTCTTGTTTCAAGACTCACTTCTGTTTTACACAAATGACTCAGACCGAGAGCAGTCATGGAGTGTTTAGAGGTAGTAAATCATCCACCTCGATCAAGTCAGATGTTGAGAGTAGTATGATTAATCCGAGACAAAGCGGCGTGCGCGCAGCTCTTAAATAGCTGCAGTATTTCATGTTATTCATTACCTGTTTGAATCTATCATGCTTCTGGATTGAATTATATCCTTTCATTGCACATCCTGTCGCCTATTAATCTCAATGCTACATTTTTAGTCACTGCACCTCAAAGTTGCCTCACTATCTGACTGTGTGTTTGTACAGTGGTGCCTTTTGTTGCCTGGAACAGTATCGGGGCTCTTGTTGTGCTGCTCGGGTCTCTCTTTTATCCGTGTGTTGGCGGTTGTTGCCAATAGCGAAGGAGTGCTACTGGAACGCCTCCTCATTCCTCCATGCTATCGAAAACACCTACATATAACCCATTTCAAATGGATTTTTTTTTTAGGTTGCCTAATGTGATTAGTTCATACCATAACCATTCTAATTTCACATACATTCACGGCGTGCATCAGCTAGACAAAGCTGCTGAAGTGGATGTGTTTTTTTTTGTGGCCATTTTCTTATCTTCGTGCATGCACAAGGCCGGCAGTGTGACCTTGCAGAGAGATGAGTGCAGGGCAGAAGTGTGCAGGATGACAAAGTGAAAACAGGCAGTCCTCTTTGTACCTTTTTTTTTTTTGGAGTTGCAGAATGAAAGCGGTGTGCCTTCTTTATGCTTGAGTGATCTGATGAGCAGTTCCTTGAGCTTCTTTTTTGCTTTTGAAGGGATGTTTTACTGCTAAAAAGATTTGAAAGTCCTCTCATGAAACTCGGCTGCATAGATTCAGTAAAAAAAACAAATGAAATCGGTGCTACGTGATGAGAGAAAACAGAAAATCAATCAATTTCACCAAAAAAAGGTAGAAAGAGGCACCAACATGAGGACACAGAAGTAACATTACTCCAGTCACACTCACTGTCCAGCTCTCCACTGTCCATGTGTGGCCAGAGGCCTTTGCACAACGTTACAAATGATCCTCACCTGCTGGCAGTGCACGACTCCCGACTGTGATGCATATTTCTAATTTTTTCTGCATCATTCTTCCTCATACATGTTATGTCTAGGTCTGGCATGGCACTCTGAAGCGTGAGGTTTGAAGTATGCTTTGTAGTCCTGACACTGGCTGATGATATCTGGGTGCAGGCCACATGTATGGAAAGTACCTCGGTCACAAAGCTAGAGCCTCACTTCCATCCACACGTCAAGAACACATCTTATTAAGCCCTGTTGTGCTTTGATGCACCGTCCAGAAACCCACAAAATCCCTGCGTGTTTACAGCTGCTTTCATGTCCACAGTGTGCATAGACAATGACTCGGTTTAACAGTCATGATTGCTGACATTCTTCAAATACGAGTGTCAGGAGGTAGAGTTACTGGATCCTTTACAGGAGCAGAGATGACAGAGGGCACCTTTGAAGACTCTCTGCATCATCTTTTACTGCTTGCTATTCTGCAGTTTAAATGGGCCGGCCTTGTGTTTTTTTCACCTCTTTAAATGGTGGTAAATGAGGAGTCTTGGCAACCTTTGAAATTCTAGGCTTAATTAAGATTGAATAAGGCGACTGATGAGAGCAGAGACACATCCTAGCAGAGGAGGGCAGTGGAGGGTAGAGGAGAGGATTACAGGGGAATGTTTTTTCTCTCTACCCCGGCAGTCCTCTGGATTTTTTTTCACCCCCTGTTTGGGCTTGGTGGGAGGATGTGTTCTCTAGCAGGGGTGACCTGGCTCTGCTCTCTCATTGATGTGTGTAATGAAGGCCTGTGTCTGAATAATCCCATTAGGTGGTCAGATTAAAAACCTGAGCTGATATTTGAGACTGTGCCCGGCACCGCTTTAGAAATTGGAGAGCTTTGCTGTCGGGCCCTGGGAGAAGAAGAGCAGCTGAGGAGAGCTGTGGGCTGTGTGTGTGTGTTCGGGGAGGTCGCCTCATTGGACTGATAGGAGCGCCGCTGAAATGAAAGCAGGGAGGGGAAAGCTTCGGCAGCTTCTTAACTTCATCCTTTTATGCCCAAATTATGCTCAGAGATTCATCACTTCCACTGAAGAGCAGTTCTAATCAAGTGTAATGGCTTCAACTTAACAGTTTAGTGCAACAATTTGAGAAAGATTTGCTGCTAATGTGTGCGACTTTATCTCTTTTGTTGCGCCGTGAGGACGGCAGAGGTTGTCACGTTTGTCGCGACGTTCTGATTCGACTTACTGAGAAGCGCCGCGGATGATTTCACGTCTCCAAAGACGTAAAATCTAAACCTTCATTTTTCTTCAATTATGATCAGTTATTATTCACCGACCCTGTTTTAAAGCAGCGCTGACGCAAGCCTGCTATCTCACAGTTGAGGCATTTACTCAGTAACAACCCTCCGTGCAGCCATTTTACAGATAATTTGTGCGCATTAAAACTCAGCTGTTAGTCGTACTTCGGGCGTGACGTGTTTGTTGAAAGCTGAAATTTTTATATTGCTGCAGCTGAAGAAATCTACTGTTTAATTCCTTGTTGTTATCAGATGAACACTGAGACTTATGATGATATGATGTGTTGTAATTGGCTCGTATCAAAAGATAATAGCACATAAATTATAAGGAGAATCTTGTCTTGTCTTGTCGCACACTGCATACAAGCCTCTGTTTGCCCTCCTCCTCCCTCCTCTCTTCTACACCATTTGTTTGGTAGATGGTGTTACTCTGCTGCTCTCTCCCACCTCCACCTGTTTTTTTTTTGTTTTTTTTTTTAAATGTACCTCTGCTCTGCTGGCACTACCTGTGCGCCTCGAGGCTTTGATCACATTTCAGATAAAAGTGTCTTCTGACTGTGCTGCTCTGAGGAGCTTTGGACGGTTTCAGGTGAAGACGTACATGTAAAGGACATCACCAGCAGCTTTAGTCATGAGTTCGGTTTGTCTCTCTGAGTGGGCTCTGTGCTCTCTAAAATGGTGGACAGAATGTGATGGCTTTCATGTCAACATGTGCAACAGCTACACTGATGTGTTGTTGTTGTTTTTTAGCCTGTTAGTAGTTAGTAGTTAGATTTTGGCAACAAAAATACCCGGTTAAGTTTAAGGACAAAACAATGGTCTGTGTTCAAAGACACATTATGCCACTTTAACCCTAAAAGCTCCAGCTTTTGAGATGGAATTGGGAATTTGTCACTGACAGATAAATCATATGAGCTACACTCTTCCTGGTTGCATCTGATTGGTCACATGAAGGCTGTTCAACATGGCCGCTCGTTTTCTTTACATTTCAAAAATAGGTCAGCTGAAGGTGTCTTTAAAACCCACATGTGTGTAGTCTCGATAGGCACGAGTCATGCTGGACCATGCTCATTTGCATAAGGTAGCAGTGACCTCACCTTTATGCAAATGAAGAGCAGCAAACATGTGACACAGAGTGGACTTCCTGAGTCCACATTTCCCTGTGAGGTGGTGCTCTGTCTGAGCCTGTCTGAAGTTTTTCTTTTTTTCTTGTACTAGCAGCCGTCAGGCTGACATCTCAGTTATTGTGTCGAGCGAGCCATTCGTCTTTTTCACTCTGCTCCAGATTATGACTCATTTAATAATTTTCTGTCTTTACTGAATAATATATATATGTGTGCGTGTGTGTGGGGCGGATGTGCTGTGTTCTTTTTGCTGTGTGTGCTCTGCTGCCTGAATGGAAGAGCTTCATGTTTATCAGCTCCCTGAATGCATCTTGGCTGTGTATGCTTGGCTGCTGATAATCATCTCTGGCAGTGCTCTTTCATTTCATTAGCACCGCGCTGACGATGAAGACGTCGTACGTTGTATCATTTTATGCTGCAGTGTATTTTTCAGTATGTTTACTTTGACTCGTACCGAACTTCCAGTTTTTACATTTATTAACTGAAAAAGCACACGGACTAATTCTTCTGCCGTTTGCCTATTAAAAATGTTTCATTTTCCTCCGCCTTTCCGAACAGAGAAGAAGTGATGTTAATGCATGCTGACAAAGCTTCATTCACTTTAATGTACTCCGTCGTTTTACTCTTTGATGCTGCTGTGCGGTGGCTGGCTGTTTATTTCATTCTTTCCATGTCTGAACTGCATGTGACTGTTCGTCTCTGAGCCTTGCCACAGTAAAGGCTTCCTTGGGGTTGGGTGGGGTGGGGTGGGATGGGGGGTTGTCATGTGACCGGGGGTCCTTCCTTTCCCTTTGCTTTTCCGTCCTTGTCTCCCTTACTTCATCTTTCCTAAAAAAAAAAAAAAATCTGCACCTGCACAAATGCACCTCCTCCCACCAGAGCACTGACACACTCCCTTCCATCTGTCTTTTCCTACCCAGAATTCCCTAACAACCCGCCACCTGGGGGCTCTGAGATCCCGCAGGAGCAGCACAATGCTGGTGCTGCCATCGGGGGCGCCGTTGGGGGAGTTGCCCTGTTGGGCGTGGCGGCCATACTGCTCTTCGTATTCCTGCGCCGCCGCCAGCGCACCTTCAAGGGAGACTACAGCACCAAGAAGCACGTCTTTGGGAACGGGTACAGCAAGGCTGGCGGCCTGCCCGCCCATCCCCCCATCCCTAAGAACCTGCAGTACCCAGACGACTCAGACGACGAGAAGAAACCCGCCCAGATCGGCAACACCGGAGGGTTCGAGGCGAGCGAGCGCGATTTTGACGGTGAAGCGGAGGACCTGAAGAGGCCCTATTTCACTGTGGACGAACGAGAGAGTCGAGACTACGACGAGCGGACTCTGGCTTTCCAGTATGACCCTGAACCTGAAATAGCCGATGATATGATCTCTCAAACCGACGGCTCTGTCATTTCTAAGAAAGAGTGGTATGTGTAGTGGCATGCGACAACCAAACCAAACAACCCTTTGTCCCTCCACCTGCATTCCACTGCACCTCCTTCACCTCCCATCACAACCCCGCCCTCCCATTCGTCAAACTGCACCACCACCACCACCACATTCCTACCCCCCTCTTCTCTCCCCTCCACCCCCCCTCACATCAAACCCCATCTAACTAATCTCAATTAGAAAAAAAGCGTCTATTTAAAAGTGCTAGCAACATCAACTTCGCAAGCGTCGGTATCAGTTCCATCAGGTGAAAGGGGAAAGAATACAAACTAAGGTATGTACATGGACTCGTTGAGAGGTGGTACTAGTGTATTCTACTTATTTTGTGTATTTTTTCATGTTCTAAATGTATTAAATGTATAAAAAGAGAGAGACAGAAGTTTTTGCTGAGCACATTTGTGAAAGTCCTACACTGGATGTACGATTTTTTTTATTTTTTTTTCCACTAGCATTGCCGTTTTTATTTTATTTTTTGGTTATTTTTTTTTTATATGATTTCTAATTTGTATGATTTTTAAGTGACCAGAGAATTGAGAGTTAACTGTGTGACATAATAATTACAGGTGGAGTTTTAAGTGTTTGTAGATTTGTGATCAAGATGTTTCTGAGAAAAAAAAAAAAGAAAAGACAAAAAGACTTGTATCATTTCTCAGTGGGGTTAGTGTCCATGGGATTAACTCATTTTTATACATTCTTACTGTTGTCCAAAGACATGCTTAGTATGTATGTGGAGCCCTGGTGTGTTTATGTCATTAATTTGTCAGTCTACTGAGCCATATGGACATGGCAGTAACGGATCAATATTATCATGTTTTGTTTTGTTTTAACTAAATTCCATTATATTAGTGCCCTTATCGGTGAGGCAGTGTAGCTGTGGGAGAGAATGGCTACAACTGTATCAACACACACAACAGTCATGTTGGTGAGCCTCACAGGGAAACCTTTAATAACGCTCTGAAATGTCATGATTGAACAGGCTGCCCTGTGTGTGCACCAGCTCCGAGTCTTACCACTATAATGTAATGTCTGTTTGTGTGTGTGTGTGTGTGTGTGGAGCTGTCATAATAATCATGTTACGCTCCGACTCCTTTTTATCAATCTGGTGTCAGTGGAAAGTGTCGGAGGAATTTTCCCAATAATGACTCTGTCTCTCTGTATAATTGTGACTGAAGAATTGGCTTAACACAACAATGTTTTTTCTCTGAGGAGTCCTCCGTGGACACAAAGGACACGGGACAGGCGGAACAAATGTCCGTGTTTATTCACATGTAAAGGGAATTGAGAGAAATTAAGATGGTGGCCGTGCTGGAGTTTAATAAGTCACCTGCTGCTTTTATGATGTGTGTGTGTTTTATTTTTTTCTTGTTCCATGTTTTATTTTTTCTTCGGGTGATATTATAAAAATACTGAATTGTTCATGTTGGCATCTGATTCTGCTAACGGGGGGACGCACTGACCCCCGTGTCTGCAGGCATTACGCGTAATATATCTGTTTTTAACAAGTGCCAGTGGAAGCTAGCATAGCAAATGACTTGTTTGTCTCCTCAGCACTGAGGTCCATTACACACACAGACACACACACACAGAGGGAAGCTCAATGTGAAAAATGGGAGAAAACATCTGTGGATATAAACGACATATCTGGCTGGCTCTGAACAATATAAATACTGTATTAAGCCTTACTTTATGCATGTTGTTTTGTGTGGGAGTGGGAAGTGCACATGTTGTTTCTTTTTTTTTTTTTTTTTTCCTCTATCAAGTGTATTTGTCCTCATTTGCAGCTCAAAAGACGACATGGAAGTGTCGTCAGTATTGACAAAAGGTATGATTTAATGGGCAGACAGCAACACTATTGCCATTAACACACACACAAAAGAAGTATATAAATATATATATAATAATAATATTAATATGAAAAAATAACATCTTTGTGAGAGCAGACCTCTCTGCCAGCTGGAGATGTGAATGTTTCTACAGTCCATGCTTGTCTACTGTATGTTTTTAGATGAGCATGTTAATCATGAGCCTCAAACTATATTGTACTTTTAACACAAATTAGCTAAGTTACACAGTGTGGGGGGGTGGGGTATGGTCTTCTTCTTATTAAAGATCTCAGTTTAGTTGCGTTGGGTTTTCTGCAGCCTTGTGTGCGTTCTTCTTCTGTTTATCCACTGCAGAGTGATACGTGAGGTTTCAGAAGGCGTCAGTGGAGGGGAAGACGGTCGCTATTTTTAATGTGCAAAAGCAATTTAGAATTTTACAGCACAGCAGACACATATCTAAAAAGCACGTTTTTTTATTTGATTTCTTCATGCATTCAGTGCCTATCAGAGCTAGGAGAGGTAGATATTTTAAGTTATTCATGCTCAGCTGAAACCCGAACTATAACACGGACTGCAGCGTTTGTACATTTCAGACCAATGATGGCTGTTTACTTGCAGTGAGGTCAGTGTTAGTGGAGTGGGTGCTCCGGCTCGGTACTAACATTGTGTTTATACTTGATCTTTAAATCAATCGATCTCCTTAAAAGCTGCATTCGTTACCATTTTAAACGGTGGCTAAATGGCGAGACTGCACTTATTCGCGCTCAATTCTGGACAGGTTTGCAACTTTAGCCGCACATTTGTAAGCACAACAATTGAATTCTAGTGAAAAAAAATCCAAATAAATCAATACGACCCCGTTTTAAAGCACAAATTTAAGCTTTCGTGTGAGATGCTTAGTTTTTTTTCTCGCTCTCACAGTGCCGTCGCTGGCTTCTTTCCGCTTCGAGTCGTCACTCGGTAGATGTAACCACGGTCTTCATGTCGTTGGGGTGTTTTAAGTTACTATTTTTGTAATACTGACTTGTAACTTCATTCCATCCTAATCTACTTTTTGTATTCAGTATGTTCAACATTCCACTGTAAATAATGTACATATAAGGTTGAGATTATAGTCGGGATTTATTTAGGGACCCTGTCATGTAAAATATACCTATTTTGACTGCAAACACAGAGACTCGCCGCTCGCCCATGGATAGACGATGCATAGCTTATTTCCAAAGTCCCCACCCACCCTTAAAGATGCTCCTCTAGTACGTTTTTAATACGCCAGTAGTGGCTTTACTGTCATACAAAAAAAAAAGGGGGCGATGCATACAGTGTGTCGATTTAAATGTTATGGAAAGAAATTGAAAAAGAGAAGAGAAACTGTCTGTATGCAGCCATGTGAATGTATATTTCTGAGGGTGTTACACAAAAAAAATAATCTCTTGTTCAATTGTGATGACCCAGTGAAGTAACTTGTATTTGTTTTAAGCATTAAATGAGTTCAATAGTCAACTGTCCCGGTTCACTGATTGGATAGATGTGTGTTATCTGAATATGGTTTTTGCAGCAACATTTCTTATCAGTGTGTATTGATCGATTGGTCCCAGTAGTGTCTCCCTGCCTCGCCTCGTGCTCTATTTTCTTTTTTTTTCTTTTTTTCTGAAGACATAAAGCGTTTCTTCTGCAGATAAATCAGATTCAAGAAAAAGATAGATGTTGTTAGAACAACATGTAAATCCAGCCAGAGCCCTCACTGCTCCCTAATCAATTTTATTTTGGGTTAAATCTCATGAGACACCCAGCTATTAGACAGAGCCATTTCACAGATTTACAATGCTGCAATCCAGCTTTTGAGAATTAATGCGCTACAGAGAGAGAGGGCGGATCGTGCTGGATGTTTCAACACGTCCCCCTGCTAAGCATCAGATATATATAAACAACATCAAAAATGATTAGGAAAACGTCCAAGCACTGTGTGGACAGCGTGTTTTAGTTTCACCGCACAACGCCTCACGCTGCACTTGTGAAGTTAACAGACGACAGATTAAGGGAAACATACAGTTTATAACGAGACTTTGATGGTTATCGCTGTAGCTTTGGGTGCTTTTTGCCTTTAATTGGAGAGCAGGAACTGTCAGGCAGATGCTGATACTGAATTCAGAGCTTAATGAAGCTACAGTGATATGATGAGAGAGGCCCAGTGTAGAGCCAGACAGATCTGTCTCAGACTGTGGGACTCAAGTGCAGACATCTGCACTGCGCACATTAAGAACAGCCCAGAGTTTGCAGCTGTTGCCATCCATTTGCTAAAAGAGCCCTTTGTAGCCCAAGGGGCTTTGATGGCACATAGGCTTTTAACATGCACGGCCGCCTCGTTTTTTTCATTTCCCTGCTCTGCCTGACAGAGCCGCGAGAGGAAACCTACAACATTCCCTCTATCAAAGTACTTTTAGTGAAGAAATATGGCTGGATTTTTTTTGTTTTGTTTTGTTTTAAAATATGTTCCTCGTGGGCCCTGTAAATTTAAAAAAGCGAGTCTGTTAAAGGCACCTCTCGTCGGGTTTGTGATGTCACACCATTCAACACAGTGTGAAATCACAGAATACAAATTATGCTATCACAGTATTAAAGGCCTATAGAGAAAATGGAAAAGGATCTGACTGTGCCCGCCATGGTTTATGTAGATTATGTAGATGCTTTCTCAGCTCATCATTTTATATTTTATGGCGCTAATAAGTTCAGACACGTAGTGAACTTGAAGCTGAATAAGTACTTCTGTTCAGCCCCCACCAGTTGATGAGTTTTGCTTTACATGTTTTTTTTTTTTTCTCCTGATGAACCCTGCAGAAGTCGGTTCCATTTTGCAGGCCACGACTTGCTCATTAAACTCCAGATTGGACTCTTAAGATTCGTCGGTTATCGCACGTTGCTGGAAACCTTTTGCGACTCTGAATAGTTGAGCTGCCAAGTATTGGAAAAAAAAATCAAAAATCAATCAATCTAAATGACTTTAGCAAAGCAAACGGAGTGATTAAAGAGTTAATGATCATAGTGTATATGCATTCATTGGGCTGGATACTGCAGGAGGAGAGTTGTAGCTGCACTAGTTAGTCGGTTTGTAAACACATCTGCATTCTGATTTTCCTCAAATGAGTGTCTCTATTTAACATCTATATTAAAAGTGGACTCTGCTGTGTAATGAAATGTTCTCCCATCATTGTTATCAAAAGACACGATGACTTCATCTGTGTAAAAAAAATCAAAGAAATGCCTGTTTTTCTGTTCTCTTTCTTCTTGTTTTGATAAAAAGTTCACGCTTCTAGAAATATGTTTGTTGTTTTTTGCTCTTGTTTTCTACCTGTTTTCAATGTGTACACTTTGAGGTTACAGTTGGGGTTGTCCATAATAAAAATGTGTTACTATAAAGGACACTGTCGCTCTCATATTCAACATTTGTCAAATAATAATTCAAGAAACGTATTCAAACAGCTGCAGCCTCACAGCGATCACAACCAAACACCAGCTTTGTTATGACATTTTTTTTTACAGGTTCTCCAGCAACTTCCAGGCATGTAGGCGTAATAAACAGTGAATTTGTAACACTGCATGTATGTGGCGCCACAGTAGTATGTTTAAATGACATCACTAATGAGCTGAGCATAATTCCAGAAGTAATCTCCGCCCTCACTGCTACTAAAAACACATGCTGCTTCATATCGATGGAACTCCACCTCTAGCACATGAAGGCACTGATAAGAAGCACGTCAGCTTCTAGCATAATGTTCCATCTGTAAATCATGATCCATGCAGAGTCAACATGTCTCAGCCATGTTTAGTTTGAACTAAAATGACGACAAGTCTCATTTAATCGTTCGATCGAATCAACATGTTAGCATGCTGCGCTCAGCACAGGCTGATTAGAACTGGGTTACTTCTGCAGGTATAAGTGAGGAACAGGCTGACTGACCACGCTGTTCTTTAGCTACTCAGAGTGGAGGATCATGGGAATCCAAGCAATGCAGCGGCTTCTGATCCACTCCAACATGCCAACAGAACAGCGTGTCAGGCGATGCCTGAACCAACCAGACACAAACAAGCCGCTGCTGCTCCTCAGAACCATGCTAGAACCTCGAGTCATCCACATAACGAAATGCCGGCTGCATACATGTGGCGGCGGAGAACAAACTGTGTGAAAATCATTAACCAGTTTAATGTATAGCTTCGTGTTGCTGCCCAAGTGGTTCTTAGCTTCAGTTACTGCACCAGTATGTTCAGTACTATATTATTATGATGCACTATAGCATGCACTATAACTGGACTGTAGCGTGGGCTAAGTGTCGCTATGCTTTACTGAGCGGAGCATGAGGTATTTCTATAATCATATACCTCATTATTATGCAGTACGCCAACAGCTAAAAGCAAATGTATGATGCCAGTAAACACAGCGGTCATACAAGAAATCACGCTTCTAAAAACCACAAACCCAACATTCAGTGGCCAAACTATAAAGGAGCTGTGTGTGTGTGTTTTATAGCCTATTTGTCACTGTCCTCATACAAGGGTGAGTGTTGAACTTTAAGAGTTTCACCATTTAAAAAACAAAATGTCAGCTGTTCCACACTCTTTCTGTGTCCTGAGTCCAAACCAAACTACAGCTGCCCGATAATCATCAGAAGAAAAAGCTGCTGTTGATATTTTCTCCGTCACTTGTGGTATTTTTATTGGTCGTCCGATCAAAGGTGTCCTGAGATGACTGGCGTCCGTCTCTGCATTTTGACTGCTGTTTACGTCTCCTCACATTTTGTCTCTCAGGCAACGAGTGGCGCAGTGACATGTTTGACTTGGAGCGCCATGTGAGGCGCGTCAGTCTGAGACATGTTCCCGCTCTGCAGTGAAATGCACTATGGGAACGGCCACTTTTTTTTTTTTTTTTCTACCCGTTGAAACCGCTCTCGACAACGAGCTGCTTTCGTTGCACAAAGAATAGCCGCACGCAGAAACAAACCCTGATGAAAGGACCCAAAGTGCAGTTTCTACACTCGGACACTGACACCTGGCTGAGTGTTTCTACCATGCTTAGAGCTGGATTCATTCATTTAGGCCTTATTCAGTTCCCGTGTTTGTTTTTAGGACAAAAAACATTCACATTGTGACTGCAGCTGTGTGCACATGGCAGGAAGTGGTGCACACTTTGTGTTGCTGTCCTTGCTAACCCCCTCAGTTGCCTCTCGCCTCCTCTGATGCTCATATATCCTCAGCCATCATGTCAGAGTGAAGCGTTTCCACATCACAGCATCATTCACGCCGGGCAGAGCTGACCAGCCAGGGGACGGATGCTCATTCAGAAACAATGACATCATCGCCTCCCTCCTTCACATCCTTCTAAACCAAATACTCTGCTGCTGGGACTCGACCCGGGTCTCCCGGCGTCTTCTACCTCCACGGGCTCTCCACTGGGAGAAGCAGCTTCAGTGCCTCCCAGCAGCTTGAACAAAAACTGAATATTAAAACAAACATCTTCGGATTATAATCCACAGGGAATCACAACCTTTAGCACAAACATTACCCTCACTCTAACTGCAAATTACAGACTGCAAAAACCACACACCGAGCTCTACAACCACCATATCTATTACTGGATTCACTTCAAATCCAACACTCACAGTTTCCATGCAGGATCTGGACATAAAGACAAAAGTATGTGGACACCCAGCCAGTGTGTGTGTGTTTGCTGGCGTCCATTGTCCTGTGCAGTGGTTTTGTAAAGTGTGATGAAGGGCGATGAGGTCAGGACACGCAAGTTCTTCCACAGAGAACTGGGAAGGAAGCCGACAAACACACCAAGTTATCATCTGATCATCAAGTTTGTGAGGTTACCAACATGATACTTGTGCACATTAAATGTATAAAATCCCAATAACACACCCAAGGATAATCAAAACTGTCTAAATTAAATCCAAATTATAAGCTTTTTATTACCTCTGACCTCTGACTAGAGCCTGAACATGACAGGACTCGAAGGTTCAGGCTTAATTTCTATCATTTTACACAGGCTGCACTCGACTTGCGTGGTGAATGAGCGCTCGTGATGAGTTTTGATTATTATTATCAAGATGTTACTGAGGACTTACTTTGTATCTTTGTTCCAACTTCGGCCTCTGGCCTATGTTAGTCATGATAAATGATGTTCAAACATGTTTAAATGACTCATTTCTGACAAAAGGCAAAAGAGCTGTGTGCGTGCGCATATTTGTATAATGTCAGGCCGCACATGGCGTCCATTAATGTTTGGTCACATCTCACTAGTATCCGTGAGCAGCAGCAGCACACACATGCAGTGCTTTAATAATATACTGCCAGAGCTGGCAAACACAGATCAATGCTCATCACTTCTGTGGATCTGTCAGAGCAGAGAGAATCACAAAACAGTGAAAATTTAGACCACGCCTGACGTGATTGATCGTCAACAAGCTGATAGAAATACCTCAAAATGACTCGTCTTTTTTTTTTTTTTTTGTCTTAGCTTTAAAATATGCTGCACGGGAGTCGTAATATGTTTTCCAATTTGCTCTCCACCCTGCTGAATATTCTCAGACATTGTTTTCTCAGTTTCGTCTTTGTTTGATGAAACATGTTTCACACATAACCTGATCGATTGGGCATGCAGTTTACGCCCCACTGACAGACAGAACAAGCCAATTCTATTTCCAGAAAATGTGAAATTATAATGAATTGGCAATTATTTGGATTAACCCAGGATCAATCTGCTGAAATTATTATTGCCTATTATTTTGTAAATGAGACGCCTCATAAACAAACTGCTCCGATCCCATGAATAAATTTGTTGGCTTCTTGAGGGGATGCTAGCAAGTAGGTGCTGCGGTCACACACACACACACACACTCACACACACCAAGCCCTCACATTTTCAGGAGCAGTCATGGCATGAGCAGCTCTGCTATCCAGCTGCACATTAGTGCTCTCCAATTAAACTCAGCCATCCCAGAGCAGAACGAAAGGCCTAAACCCTCGGGTGAGAAAAGTGCTGACAACCCTCATCTACAAAGTCCTGCTGGGAATACTCTGTCCCTGTGACCATTTACCCAGCGTCAAGGAAGCAGCTAGCTCTGTGTGTGTGTGTGTAGCCTTCATCCTTTTGTTGGCCGTCACTTTTCTGTCCTCAGTCTGACTGACCTTATGCTCGTACACAACAACTCTCAAATTGCAGTTTTTGTCTGCATGACTGTAAAGTTTGTGGATTTTGTGGTGTTGGGCTGCACATACGGGGATTTGTGTGTGTGTGTGTGCATCATACAAGCCTCATCTTGTCATACAGTTAAAATGAAAAGTGCCCTTTGAATTCCTGGAGGAGCACGATGATGAAACAGATCGTGTCTGCCGTCCTACCAGAGAGCCTCTGCGGCACTGAGGCGGGGCGTGGCAGCAGAAACAGCCCCCTGCTGTAATCAAGTATTAATTGGAGACATTATGTTTTCATAATTTTTGGCATGGTTTTGCTTTAATTTTTATATATATATTAAATTAAAACACATTTCCCTTCATTTTAACTCCTTAAGAGAGCTACTGTATCACCAGCATTCTTCCCTTGCTGCAAAAACAAGGTTGTGGCATCATAAAAGAGGAAAAATATGTCCCTGCTTTAATGAAATATTAATTTGTAACATCATTCTGTTCTAGCTTTGCCTTTTATTTATTTTAAAAACCGGTTTCGCTTCATTTAACTCCTTTAAAGAACTTTTCTGTGCCTATTTGTTTAATTGCCTTTTACTTTCATGTTATTTATAATCACCAAATTCCTTTGTATTTATAGGTTGTGGAATCATATCAAAAACCCCTCGTGCTCTCCAGCATCATAACACTGTGTGCACCCTGTGTAAACCATCAGCAGCAGCATTCTTTCTTTAACAGAGACGCTAATTAGGTCTCTGTGCTGTCTCTATTGACACATATCTATGAAACCTTTCCTGAAGGCTGAACCCAGATATTAGCCAGTGTCCTTGGAACACACCCTGCATGAATCTGCCCCTCTCTTGCCCTCTCTCTCTCTCTCTCTCTGGGAGAGAGACTGCATCACAGGATGAGTCAAATCTCACTCAGCATCATTATGTCAGTTGGAATTAAAATTCCCCTGCCCCCCAGACATGAAAGTTGGCCATGAAACGAACCTTCACCTGTTAAAAATCACAGACTGCAGGGGAGAGCAGCTCCTCCAGTCCACGTTCAGAATGATTCATCAACCCAGTTACCACTGAGATCCAGCATCTGACAAATGGGACAAATGGGGTAAATTAAGAATCCACTGTCTCCCACCCCCCCCACACTCTCTCTCCCCTCACTATTGACTCTCACAGCTTTATCAGTGTACATTAGTGTCAGTGCCAGTCTACATTTAGACTAACTGTGCCAGAGGAGGCAGCCCATCAGCGCATGCAGGCATGTCTGTCGTCATGCAGAGCCAATGACCCTTTGTCAGAAACAATCCTCATCAGCGGAGCCACCAGGCCGAGGCTGAACTGTCCGGTCGTTATGGCACTGAGACTGAGACTGTCCTCGACAAATGATACCAGAGGGGAAGTGGATGAATTCAAACTGTGAAACTCTAACAGGCCCAAAAAAACAACACAGTGTTATCAGACTGTGGCGCCGCAGAGTCTACCTGAAGCTCAGTTCTCCTTTATTGTACAGAGCTGTACATGAACAAGTCATGATAATAACAGTAATTGGAAGTTTTCTGTCACCTCTGAGGGACTTTTGGCTTAAATACAAAGTCAAAAATATGTCCATAATATAAAATAGATGGAGTTCAAATATTGGGCAAACCAATGTTTTATTAAAGTTGATAAATAATCACTTTCCTCACTACCCTTTCTAGCTGAACCGAAACATCAGAATAAAAACGTATCATGCCAATTATTAGTACCATTGCATCTATGGCTATAACCGTGTACTAACCTCACTAAAATCAAGGCATTGCAAGTGCACAACTTAATATTAATGTTTTAAAGAATAAAGCAATTATAAAATATTTATTTAGCACATTTAAACAATGCACAATATAAAATAAAATAACTTTTGCTTGACCCCACTCATGTGTACGTTATGTGTGCGTTGTATTTAAATAAAGGGCCAGTGCATAAATTAACATTTTGTCAAATTAAAAAAATGTCCAGCAGAAAAATAAATCTGATGTCACATATATAGTAAATCAGAACAGAATAGCCTGTCTATGATTTTTTTGAGGCACTGCAGGATCTGACTGAACACATCAGACAGCGAGGGGGCGCTGTGCGCTTCCCCGTCTCCAAGCAGTTCTACGCATCCACGCGGCCTGGATCACAACAACATCCTATTTCGGCCGAGTTGTTTTGGTGAAAAAACCGAAAATGCACTTTTAGGCCATTTTCGGCCGAAAATTCGGTGCATCCCTACTTGAAATACCATAACACCTTGTATAGATGCACATCTAAAATCTTTGTGTCAACTTTTGCAGACGACGACTCGCTCGACTTCAATAAAACTTACTAAATCATGTAGTAGCAACAACAGTATTCACTCCAGAAGATCAGAAAAAAAAACTAGACACATCTTTTTCCGTTGAACATATTTGCAGCAACCAGGCAGATTCATTATTATATCACTTTTATTATGTACAATTCAGAAAAACACCTGGAATCCCATGGCAGCCATGGCTGAAAATAAGACTGGCAGAGATGCTGTAGGCAGTAGAGGAGAAGGAGCTGATGTGTGCCAGGAGGGACATTTGCAGGTAGCTACAGCGGTGGCCGACTTAATCACTCAATTATCTTTGGGCTCCTGAGGTCATCAGAGAATATTTAATTGAGTCCAAAGTTCTACATCTTACAGCGGTTCATGTCTTGGGGAATCTGTAGCTGCTGACTTCGAAGCTTTGACCCCTAAACTCTCGTCTTTGAAAGTCCAGAGTTACTGCTAACAGAAATAAGTCTGCTAATCTGCTACATATGCACACACAGACAGCCATTGATTAGATCTCACTGCTATTTGCAACTTCATCCTCCAAAAGCTGATCCTTGCAAAAATGCAAACAAACTAACTGATCCCCACAACACAGCCAGTCGCCGCTAATTCTCCTGAAGTGTCATGGCCGGTTGCCATGACGAGTCACAACCAATTAGTTGCCTCAGGAAGACTGGCTCTCTGCAGCAGCAGCAGCAGCAGGTTTCAATAGCCAAACCTGAGGTCAGACACCGAGCCCACATCTGCACACTGACACAGTGAGCGTCTCACTGCACTGGACCTGCTTCAGCTACTGGACAAAGACTGCAGATAAGCGATCAGGCAGACTTAATGCAACACTACATGAATGCCTCATACTGTTGACGATCAGGCCATGTTGTGCTTTAATTACTTCCCCTCAGTTTACACTTGTCTCTGTGATAAAGAGGAGGTGCAGCCGAGCACACTGCACCTGGGCACTCTCTGTTTGTTCTTCCTTGAAAGATGTGTGTTAGTATTTAATCATTCTCCAGCTTCCTTAATGATGTCTTTACTATCAACAAACTCTACCAGCAACAGGAGACAAACACACACACACTGGCCAATCACAGCTGCTGGTGCAGGTTTGTTGGCTGCATCAACAGGCTTTGTGGGGTGTGGTGTGCAGTACAATGTTTGAACTTCCTCTTTCATTACTTTCATGGATGCTGGTAAAATGCAGTGTTTGAACTTTGGAGGTGTGTTTTTGTCAGAAATCAGTTTGGGTTAAAGCTACAGTGCAAAATATTTGTCTCCCTCTTCTGGCAGAGTGAAAAATGACACAATGCACATACACACATCACACATGCCTACTAACACTGGGACTGTCCCATAGGATCACAGCTAAGCTAACCAAACTCAGACACTAGCCTACAACACATGGACTATGATAGCTTACAAGGAAAGTCGGAAAACTCGTCTGAGGCCTGGACGTATCATGTCTCATTATGTAGTCCATTACATGTGTTCATGTGCAGTGCTGTCAGAATATTGTGCTTTAGGTAACTAAACATGCTGAACTGTAGCTTTAAGGGACAAATAATCCTAAATAACAAGCAGGCCTATAGTTATACAGTATGTTTTCTGGTCAGGGGATTGCAACTTATGTTTTTATAGCTTTATTTGCTAATCAAAGTTGGAAATGTGTTAGCATAATTGAATGCTCACAGTGACTGATGACATGTTTATTTATGGTTCTCTCTGAGGGCTGATCATCACTCGGCTTTTTTTCTGTGCTTTGTCGTCTTGTTTTGCAGAGACGTTGGCAGCAGCCTTGGCCTTCAGAGGCTTTTCTGATTCATTTTACTTGTTGATCTTTATTTATTACATATATCGTGCTTATTGTGCTGTTTGTGTTGCATTAGCAACCCTCTGTATAAATCACAAGAACATTTCTAGACTTTAGGTTTGAGTTTGTTCCCACACTGAGATTTCCGTATCTGATTTGTTTATCTATCCCTGCTTTGTTTTATTGTTCACATATGTGACTTAACACAGATGCTCAGCAGCTTGTACACTAGCAGGCAGCCATTTCTCGGTACACTCATGCTAGGAAAGGCTACGTGCTGCCTCACACATCTATCCTGAGGCCCTTACATGTGTGTCTGAGAGCAGCACAAAGAGCCAGCAGTGACTCAGTCGGCGTGTGCAGGTATCGACAGAAGGTCTTCCTGCCATGAAGTGTCTTGTCAAAGGGAAACGTGATACAGTACTGTTGATTTAGCAGGTTTCCTTCTTTCAGTGAATAGCTCTGTGGGGTAAAAGCTTCCTGTTTGAAGAGAAGGTATTCACTAGCAGCAAGTGGATGCCGGCTGCTTGCTTTAAGACTGGCTCGGCATAATGTATCTCCTGACAAGAAAGTACACAAGAAAACAAAGGTCTGTTTCAACTGTAGCAGCATTCAGAGGATCCGGTTACTGCACCGAAGCACCCTCTGTTTATTTGTTCCTTTTTTTGTATAGACTAAATTATTAGCCCTCCTAGGAAAATGTCATTCTTTTCAATTAGTTTCCACAAAGCAAAGACATTTCAACACTCCTTTGTACCACAGCATTTACCTGTCCAGGTAGTTGAAAGCAAACCAGAGCGTCTAAAGAGCCTAAAACAACTGAAGCAAAGACTAGTGAATGATTTAAGGGACTGAAGTGTGTCGTTTGGCCACATGAAACTAAACTAGAGCTCTTTGCTCACAGAGATGTTGCCTTTGTTTGAAGAAAGAGACTCAGGAGACTCACATCAAGAGACTCCAGACTGTTATCAGACACAGAGGATGCACAGCTGACTGTTAGCAGAACTACAGAATCAGAATAGTGTGTGAAGAGGGTTCACATTACTAGGAGTTTGCCTAAAACATGAAACATAAAGCATATAATAATAAGAAGCGTGCATGGGGTAAAAAATGTAATCTAACCTCAAATAAAGCTATAAACTGAACAGAAATGGAAAATATTTGAAATAAAAATGATATTTTCATAGGCAGGGTAATCATTTTATCTCCAACTGTACCCTGGTTAGAAGATAACAGTACATGAAGTGCATGTCCTCACTATTAATATGACGTATTTCTGGCCTTCAGTTATTAATAGAGGGGTTTCATTCACACTGTATGTATGGCTGAATGCTTTTTCTACCATTCCAATGACTTGAAGTTGAAGGATGTTTCCTTGTGAGTGGCCCTGGGGCCCCAAACCGCAGCACTACATGTGCTCGTGTCACTGGAAATAAAAAATAAAGTACGGGCACACATTTATCAGCTGACTGCGGTGTGTGTGTGTGAGAGAGAGAGAGAGAGAGAGGAGGGTGAGACACGCTTTATGTGGCCTCGGCTCTTTCTTCTATACGTCACCTTAATGGTGACCAGAGTAACCACCCACACACTGCCCACTGATCATCATTTATCACTTCTTTGAATTTAAGGCTGGGTTTTCAATAGACCGGTCACAGAAAAAAAAAAAAGTAAAAACGTGCCACAAAAAAATAATATTTATTTCAAACATCTTCTGTCAAATAAATAAACAGAGTGTGTGGTAAATATGAATGGAATATGGAATAAATACTGAAATAAAATGACGCTATCAGACAAATCCAATCCCTGTTTATCACTAAGACCCTTATGTAACTTCTGTTTCACCTTCCTCACTGTCACCGTTGCAGAAGTGTCTGCTCAGTAGTGGCTGCACACCATGCTAACAGCTAGCTACTCTGTCTGGGAACCTGCATTTACATATATTTTGCTTAATTATTAAATTAAATTATTATTAAAATAATTATGTGCCATTTAAATACCATACAATGTGTGTATTGTTATAATAATCTAACCATTTACTATTTCTCACCATTGTAATATTCATAATAATATTTATATGTGAGCTTTCAGCTAGAAACAGCCCATCATCACTTATATAATCACTGCACTTTTCCTGCTGGTCTTGTGTGGCCGTACGTTTACATTGTGTAGGCCTTTTTACAAAGCCTCAAAGACAGATGTTGGATATTAGATGACAGAAAACTGGGAGCGGTGGAGTCATTAAAGAGAAAAAGAGTTCATCAGTTCCAACACACACACACGCACGTGTTAGAGATTACAACGCTGCATCAGCTGTAGTCACTACTCACAGACAGTGATACATAAAATAACGATGCCCTCCAGTGCAGCTGTAAACACGGTGTTGGAAATGGACTTCAGTAAAATTTATTGTTGTTAAATGGAGTTTCAGCACTTGGGAGAGATGTTATATTACAAAACACGAGGCGATGTCTGATTTTATTATTGTTGGCTAGATTGCTAAATCTGATTAAATGTGTCTGTGGAGCAGAGGAGGAGGAGGAGGAGGAAGAGCAGGAGCTCCAGTGTTTGTATTCTGACTCAGAGAAGTATTCCAACGACAGAAGTCCCAGCTGCTGCTATACAAACTCCAGAGTTTCCTCATTTCCTCATTTCATTACAATATCTACATCCTGTCTCTGTTGGCTTTGCTGAGCGCTGACGGTGGTTTTAACAGCAGTCCCCCATAATCCTGTGTGGCACTGCTCGGTGTCTTGCTATCAGTTAATAGGCAAACATTCCTCCCTTTTTTAACGAATGAATCCATCATGTTTGACAGTGACTTGCATATATAATAATACATAAATCCTTCAAAGTTGTAGTAAATGTCTCCACTGTGGTCCAAACTGGTCCTAACACGTAGTGAACATGGACTGTATGTAAAGACTGATGGGATCATCTGGATCACCCCCTGGTGGCGGGCTGCAGTATAAGGTCATACCCCCGCCAGGAAGTGGATGGGGCACAAATCCCACTCAGTGACAGTTTAGTATTTGCCACCCTGTTCTGTGTTTAAGTGCTGATTTCTTATATATGTTCATATTTAATTACTGTATTTGTCGGACTATAGGTCGCACCAGCCAAAAAATGCGAAATGAAGAAGAAAAAAAGCATAGATAAGTCGCACCGGACTATTAGTATTAGTGGTGTGGCTGCAGGGCATTGAGAGTGAGACACACGCATTTCAACAAGTTCTGATGTGGAGAAATGATTTGCCTTACCGCACAGAAAAAAGGCAGATTACTGTGCGCTCATATAGCTGTCTGGAATTAGCGACCTATCGACCAATCAGAAAATAGAATTCCTTGTTGCCAGGGGCAAGGGCAAGGACTCAGCTGCAAGCACATGAACATGCGCCTCACCTATGCTCGAAATGCAAAGTGTGGACAAGCTGGAGGTGGAAGAGAACCGTCAGGACAGGGACAGAACAGCTACCATTGTATGGGTAATGGGACGTCAGGAAACAAGACTATTTTAATATACAAGTCACACCTGAGTATAAGTCGCATACCCAGCCAAAGGATGAAAAAAGTCTGACTTATAGTCCAGGAAATACGGTAATTATTTTTGGCTGAAAAGGAGGAAGTAACGTTGCAGTCAGAAGCCAATACAGCAGCCAAGCAACGAAAAAAAGTTGAGGGGTGTGCTTGATGGAGAAATGGTAACGTTCAGAATTGCAGTTCATCCTGCAGCCACTAGTGGCTGGCTTCAACAGTGAGTCAACCCCCATGTTAAAATGGCCACCTTTACAGCAGACATGAACAGCCTGGTGTCTATTGATTCGTTTTTGGGGGTGGATCTTTTCCCACACAGACTCAAGACACGTGGAAAGTGGGTGAGGACATAGAAGCTGTGACTTTAGCTACATACTGCCAGTGGGGGTTGTTTTTGACAGAACAGTTCTTGACCTCTCCTGTGCAGACTCATGTTTGTACAGCGCATGGAGGTGGAGTCAGGTTGTCCAGCTTCATATTCAGTCTATGACTGTGTGACAACAACGTCCCGAAGTGCAACAGGGTGGTTAAATGTATTTGAAGCTCTTTGGCTGATACGAGCCAAACGAGGCTTCAGACACAGCCTGTGCTTCTTAGTTGGATTAATGCATTGTTGGTTTTGCATTTTGTGTGATTTATCGTTAATAAGGAACATTTAGAAAGTTATCCTTCACAAAACAACACATCCCGGCAGTTTGAACGATGTGACAGAAGCACTGCAGTGGACGGAGGATTGATTGATTTTGGTAATTTTGGCAGAATATGAAGCCAGTTGTGATCAGAGGCGTGTTTGCTTATTTAATGTGAGCTGTAAACATCAGATCTGTTGCCCGATCCTTTCAAAATGTTTCTGACCACAGAGCGTCTGATTCAGACTTCACTGCTTGTTTCTGTCAGGAGCTGTGAACTGTATTTACTAAAGTCTGGTCGGCACGCTTTAATTACAATAAAGATCACGCTGCTTTGTTCAATTTTACAAAATGAAAAAAATTCTGACAACTCTAGCTGCAGTGACAGCGCATGAACAAAGCTGAAAATACCGCTGGGCTCACGAAGCTGTGCTGCAAGGAGTAAAAGGAACAATCCAATCAAATCGAATGAAAACAGAGAGGACTTTACACACAGACTTCTCATCATTGAACACATTTTATCACCCCCCTATCAACAACAGTGATAGTAGCACACTAAGTCATGCTAATTGCTACTACTATGCATAATTATCAACAATATGAATTTAACTGTGACCAATCAGCTTCCTGTGAGGAGGAACACGCAGCTGTAGGCGTGCTTTAGGAGTGATGACAGCAAAAACTGCTCCCTGTTAACGTTTAAAGACCCTCGGCAGGATTCTTGTGTTCCATCCAATCACCTGCCAGTGTTAACCTCTCACATACAGCTCTGTGCAACAAACCATGTGGAAAGACACTTTCTGTGGATCAAAGCAACACCAAAACTGTGACATTACATAGACTAAAATGCATCAACATGCTACACAACATGTGCCAAAGTGGCAGAAGTAAGACTGTATGAAGACCCAGGACCGGGCATGCTGTCACGTTAAGGTAAAATGAAGAACCTTTCTTCAGATTGTTGATGAAGATTCTCAGTCATCCAGGTCATCATACGTAGAGAAGGTTGAAGCAAGGCGTCTGGACTTGTAGAGTTTTCTAGAAGACGTTTCGCTGCTCATCCAAGCAGCTTCATCAGTTCTAACTGTTTGGTGGGGAAACATGGTTTATATGTGGTTACAGAGGACCACATATAAACCATGTTTCCCCACCAAACAGTCCAGACGCCTTGCTTCAACCTTCTCTACCTTTCTTCAGATTGGTGCTTGTTACATCTCTAAAATAGTGAAAACACTTGATGCTATCTAACACATTTATCTGTGCAACTTAATCAGCATAAAAGCATACTAAGGAACAATGATGCATCAAAACTATGGATGGAGTGAATCCACCAAAACACAAATATATAGAAATATATGGAGGATAGGCTCAAATACGATGGCTTCTTGCGTTGCGTCTTGTGTTCCTATGTGGCTAGCAGGTTAGCATGCTAACTTCAGCAGGATATATCTGAACATGAATAAACTTTGAAGTGACGTTTATGAGCTATTGATGCAAAAGGCACAACGGTTTTATGAGACACTGATCAAAACAGCAAAAAAATGAATTAATATACAATTTAATTAACATCTCTCCGACGTCGTCATGACAAAATTGAACCTAATGAGGCTTGTGTTCTACAGGTAGTCTTTGTTACAGTGGTATTGTGTTGGATTGCATAATTTTGCCTCTGTAATCACACGCTGTTATTTATCTGAAGTCGTGTTTCTGAGCAGATGTGCCCACGTGAACGTCAGCAGCTCTCTGGATGTCTCCCGGCAGCGTTATTGCAGAGATGCTGGATATGATTTTGTGTACCTCATAATTAAGTGCCTGTTCATCTATCGGGTGATGTCTCCTTTTTTTGCCGGCCTGTGCTGCTGTGTCTTTTTTATTTTTCAGTCATCTATTTTCAGGCCAGAATGAATCAGCCTCTCTCTCTGTGCTTTTTTGTTCATTTTGACACCCGACAAAACTCATCGCCTCTAAGGGAATTGGAGTAGAGGGTCTTGTTTTGTTCTGGCAGTTCTTTCAGGAATGGCCATCAATCAGGTGATCTATTGTGTTAGAGAGAGACCTTTCTCTATTGAATTCATGACTTGCTGCAAAAAGCAGATGCTACAAAGGTATTGAAAGTTTGCAGGCTACATTATAATCTGACGTGAGACAGACAAGGGGGGGGGGTGCTTCATAATGATTTAGCTGCCAGTTGATATGTCAAAATGAGGTGACCCCATTGGACAGTGACGGCATTCATATTATATCAATAGTCTCTCATGGTTATTCTGCACATATTATCATGTCCTGGTGCAAAGATTCAAAAGCAAACGGAGCAGCTCAGATTATTGTTTTTCCAGTAATGGAAATTAAACTGAAATGGAGCACTGTGATAAAGTGTCCAACTTAAACACTTTAAGCCAATTATTGTGAAGCAAAATAATTGTTTTCCATCAAAAAAACCCACAATAATCTCTTAGATTGCAGCTGTTTAATCATCGGGACGCTGAGGTTTTTTTTTGTCTGTTTGCTCCATGATAGACTGTTGAAAAATGAGCAATCTTTTCCAAGCAGCAACCAAATGTTGATAGATTTTGGTAAAATGTCAGCAGGCTACAACAAAGGAGGAGGAGGAGAAGGAGGAGGAAGGGGGTGATGGGGGGGGGGGGGGGGGGGGGGAGTCAGTTTGGATCGGAACATTTCGCCTGATACTCCGGGTGATGGATGAGAGCAGTTGTAGTGAGCTATCGTGAACACATTTCCCTCTTGTTTCAAGGACTGCAGAGGAACTGGGGATGGAGTTTGTAAAGTCTTAATCTGCTGGAACCGGTGGCCAGCTGGGCTTCTCATTTTTATTTATTTTAGATACTTATACTAGATACTTATGTGCTTAAGGACACACAAGAATGACTAGGGAGGAGTTGGGATCAAACCACCAACCTTCCGGTTATTGGACAGCCCTGCTCTACCACTAGGCCACTGCTGCCCAACATGACGGCACAGGAGCGGAAAACTAGATCCAGGTGAAATCCTGACTGCATGCGTCATTGCACATTTATTTTAGGCAAAGAAAACAAAACATATTCTGGCCCACCACCACCCCCCTCTAACCTGAATGTGGGAGCCTTTCTCAGCATTTTGGGAGCTCTTCACTTACTGAGTGGTTTATCACTAAAACATGCAAAAGCCCTGAGCAACAGCAAGTGTTTTTTTATATATATGGATCCAAACACAAAGTAGAGACGCTGTAAACTGCTTTCCTCTTATCTGAACAATTTTCAGCTCTTCATGCTCAATCTCATCCGGAGGGCAGCACATTGACTTTTTATTTTTTCAGATTCTACCGTATAATACAATGTGCTTTTTTTAATGTCTTTAAAGAAGATGTTTCAGTATCACACGGCCACTCAAATCCTCACTTCCTCAGATGAAATTATCTTTATTGTATATTTTAGCTATTTATTATTATTATTATCTGATCATCCATATGCTCATCTCCTCGTTCTTTTTATTAATATTCTATTCGAGATCTGTCGGCTGGTTTTCACACTGCACTGTAATTATCCGGGTCCCGGCTAATGACGGCAGCCTGCGTCTCTGGTGCCACGGTGCTTGTTAGGAGGACATTCATACGGTGTTCTGTGTGGATTAATGCTGAGTGAACATTAAAAAAAACTGTTCCCACCCCCTGCCAGTCCAGGCCAACATGGCTCCCACACAGTGTCTGTTCTGAAGTCTCCTGTGGACCAGTTTTGTCAGCTGTGTGGTGTAGGAGTGGGTAATGACATGCTTACTACAGATGTCTCTTATGAGTCATGACAGGCAAACAGTGGAACCCAGCCGTGGATATTAATTTCTCTGGACATGGCTTGATTTGAATGATGACATGAGGAAGTGAGTTTATGAAATAATATAAGGGGGGAAAATGGTGGCTCTAAGTGCAGCCTGCTCACTGCATCATAAACCCCTACTTATCTTCATATCAAATTAATTACTCTTTGGAATATATAATTGCACTTTTTGCTTGTTTATAAGAAACTACAATCACACACACACACCATTAGAAACCAAACCTGTTTTTGTTCTAAGCTGTAATCATATTTAGTTGAGATGTTTTTGGGGTTTGACTCATTTTTGGAGCCACCCTCATGTGGTCACTAGAGGAAATGCAGGTGTAAGCACTAAATTTTTAAGCCTTAGAAAACACAACTTTATAAATATCCTGTTGTATAATTATAAAGCTTCATAAAGACTCTTATAGCACTATCTATAAAGATCTGCACTTCCTCAAAAGTGAAGCTAAAAGATTGCAGCCGCCATCTTGAACCGATGATCTGCAGCTATGACATCTTAAATGCCTAAACAAAGAAAACCCGCTAGCTGCATAGACGTGTTGTTTCTTGTGTTATGTTCCACAGCAGTGAAATCCTCCTGAGAGTTGTGAGGTGTAGAAACTACCCATTGTGTGTTCTATGATGACATGCAAGCAATCAGATTGGGTAAAATTTAAGCTGTGATTGACAGACGCTTATCCAATCAGATCCAAAGTATTTGTGTTTTGCTGAAATGTTTACATAACTTTTCAAGGCAGGTATGTGCAGCACAGGTTAGCATGAGCTTTCTAAGTAAGGCACAGAAGCGTATGTTCCCCTTAGATAGAATATATCGTTAACAGTACATCTTCATTTGGATCACTATACATCTGCTAACATCATTGAGGCGGGGTTTATGACCTGTACTGGAACAGGCCAACAGGGGGCAGTGCAGAAATCCCACCTGAATCTGACATGTTTGAATTAATAATTTGATTTAGGAAGGAACGTGCCTCTGCTTGATGGACAGATGTTTCTGCTAGCCGCTGACAGTTTGCTGCTTACCCCCCCCCCTCTCTCTCTGTAAACTACATTCAGCCAAAATGTGAGTGAAACTTCAAAACATTTCTCCAATCTGTGCTTGACATTAGAGGCAACAGGAGCATGCCTTAACTCTATGAAAAAAAAAAAACATTGATGGACTAAAAAGAGGAAGGACTGGTGGCCATCATTATAATGGCCTCCGCTTTGAGTCCAGAGTGAGATTAAGGGAAAGGTTCTCCTTTGAGACTTGTGAGATAAAGAGTTCATCACTCCCGATGCCCTCGAGAGACTCTGCAGAAAAGATTAGGTTCATGTGCCACTCAATTATCTGTCCCCTTAAAGCATTCTCTTTGAGGATGCAATTATACAGAATGGATGTGAATGAGACTGTTGGACACTGTGATGTGGGGCTGGCCACTGGAGGAGCTTTTAATTCAGTCAGCTTAATAGAACACATATGTCTTGGCAATGTTTGTATTTTCATTCGGTGGAGAAGAGTCGTATTCTTTATGGAAGAAAAAAAAAAGAGGATAAAAATGTGGGACAGCATGCTGAGTGGAGGACATTTTATTTTTCCATCTGTTCAATTAATCTGCCATTAAAGAGAAAGAGCCTATCCACAGTCTTTGTGTTCGTCTGCCACCTTCCCCTAATTTGATTCTGCTGCTGACCGAAAACAAGTCGGACATTGTTGTTTTCCTGGTAAAACTATCATGATGGTGTTGTTACAGCCTGACTGCAGGGTCTCGGTGGAGAGGTTTAACTGTACGCTGCCTGCTCCACCAGATCAGGTTTCTCCTGTTCCCCCCCACTGAATCTCCCTCAGGCCCAGCTGCCTGGCAAAGCATTCATGATTAAATGTGAGACACGAGCCATCCTGCCAAGAGAAGGCAGGAGGAGGGGCTGCTGGCTTTAGGACGACCACAGTTTGGAATTTCTTTGCTGTTTGTCATACACACGGAGAAAAATGAAAGCAGATGTAGGAGCAGGGGGGAAGGGAGGGAGAGAGGCAACCATCAAAGACAAGAGGCCTCTCAGGCAATAGGAACAAATCTAGAGCAATATTTATAAAGCAATATATGCAGGGGTTTACCTACACAAACATTTCTCAAGCAGTCTCATTGGCTGGGCCAAAGCTCGGCAGGCTGGGTCAAGAGAACCGCTGCTTCTCTGGCTAACAGGCCAAGTTATATTAGAGCTCCATAAACATTTCAATTACATGTGAAGAGCAGGAACTGATTATTTTTTACATTGGCCATGAATGAAATAACTATGAACAGGATCACTGAACTGAACTGAACTGAACTGAAGCACAGTCTGAGCTCTGCAGTGCCGCCTTCAGCTGGATTTTTCCTGCTGAAGGACACAAACGGTCAGCAAGAAGCAGACCGGCTGTTTTCTACAGCATCAGGTCCAGCAGGTTCAGGCTGCAGCCTCCTGCACAAACAGCTGTAATAAAACCACTGTGGGCTACCTGCCCGGTGCCACACTGCAGCCAGGCAACATGAGCCACGAGCTGCTGAAGTCAAACATGCAGCAGCTCCAAGAGTAAATAGAGGCCAAATATTTCAAGTTATTGGAGGAGTAAACGTGTGTTTATATGGCATGAGCTGCACTGTTCTTAAACAATAACACAAAACACACTCTAACTACGTCTCATCCTGCATGCCAGGGTGGTTTAGAGCTCACACGTCCTTTTCACGCAGCCCCAACCAGCAAATAAAACCAGAACAATCCTACAAAACAAGTCAACACACCAAAACAATGGAAGCAGTCCTCTGACTATATGTTTCATGGAAAGAAGTGCGATGCAGCGCGAGAGTTCAAGCAACCTCCCAAACCCTGCTTTCAAAATCCAAGATGGCTGCTCCACAGATAAACAGACAGGAAGTCAGCGTTCATCAGCATCTCTGTGTATTTGTGTCCTTAATTATGTCCCCATTGTGTAGCTGTGTTGCTGCTGAGTCTGACTAACAGAAGCCTCTTCGCTCACCTACTCGTTGTTCTGTGATGCCTTTCCCCCTCGTCCCCCAGCCGCCCACAAACATGACTGACGTTCAGTGTTTCTACCCTTTAGTGGTAAAAACAGTTTTTATTCAACATCTAAGTTTCTGTGGGAGCACTTACTATCCTGTAGCTGCTTTGTTAGTCATTGAAACACACACACACTAACCCAGTTATTGCTGAGGTCTTGACTGATCAGCCTGCTTCTGTTGCATCCAGTTTGCCCTGAACTTGTGTTTCTTTGTTTCCTTTCTCTTCTCTTCTTTTTAAAACTTTAAACCCGGCGGCTTGGTGTAAAGATTTTTTTACTTGACGCTCACAGTTTTCTCAGGCTTTCCTTCCATATTTAGCAGAATGTGTTGCAGCTGTGTTCGATCACATGGAGGAATACGAAAGTTCATAATTAGTGTCCTTTTTTCAAAGAATAGGAGCTTGCAGTGTAGCTGGTGTGAATGTGAGAGCAGAGAGGTGGGAAGCAGCTGTAGGATGGGACAACGCTCCACCACACTGTGGAGAAAATACCAAAGATTCATCTTCACTATGTCGACCATTAATGCTATCCAGGATTATTTACGGCCTCCAGAAGACTATAAATCCAAATCATATCCGGGTCACTCCCACTGCTGAGGACAATGTGTTTATATTTTTTTTAGTGGATGGAGTAGATCTGATGTAAATGAAAACAAACTGCGGACCTGAAGATTTATTTATTCCCCTGACTTTATGGTAAAGTGTTTTAATAATGTTCGTTTTTAAAAAGAAGATAATTACAGCACATACTTGTGCCTCATCCTGCATTGAGAGCTGCAGAACAATGAGACAAACACTTGAATTAAAAACGTGTTTGGGTAAACCTGGCACGGCGCCGGCAGATGCATTTTGTAGCATTTGTGTTGAGCTGTGTTTTGTTGTGTGGCCACGGGTATGTTCTGCACAAATCTGATGTCTATTGCTGAGACGTGAGGGAGGAGGAGGCGAGAGGAAGGAGGATTGCTGGAGAGACAAAGAGGAAGAAGCAGCAGAGCTGTCTGATTGAAGTGTTTGATCCAGGTCATGCTGCGGTTTAATCATTGCAGCCACTGTTGGTGGGTTGTTTTATAAAGAAGTGATGGTTGTTCGGGTGCCTTCTCTCTAGGACCTAATTCAATTGAAGAATAAATGAGTTCTGTTGGTAATTTGGAGATAACCTGTGCAGTGGCCAAGCTTAAAGGAAGATAAGAGACGACAGAAATGAAGACAAGAAAACGAGACAATTTTTCAGCCTGCCAATGCCAAATTAAACTTTTCCCAGCTCTCCTGAAACTTTAATTAAAACACACACTTGCATGCACATTGTGTGCACAGGTTCACACAATCATGATCGCGCGGTCGCACATTCGGCTGATAATCCCAGAGAAGCAGTCAAGTTGTGTGAAAGGGATCAGCAGACGCCAAGCCTGACTGGAAGATACTGTATATAGCTTCTCTATCTGGCCCTCTGTTGTTAGGATTAATCAGCCAGGTGCTCTCTGGAACTCAGTGGCCCTTTCAGTCATAAAACACAGAGGTGTAATGGAGAACTTTAAAGGGTCAGTTCACTCAAAGCACCTAAAGACAGGATACTGTGTGTTGTTACTGTGCAGGTTCTGGGCTGAGGAGAGTTAATGCTCAGCAATAAGATTTTTTTTTTGTTTAAAGATTAAACAAAGTTTATACAGATGAGTGGTTAAAGGTCGGGTAGGAGATTTCATTCTGATGCACTTTTTGTTAAATTAGTGTAACTTCTCTTTACAATCCGATAGCAACCAATTAGTTTGGCAGTTTTGCATTAAAACGAAGAATATGAAAAAAAAGGAAGCTATAAAACACTAAAAACATCCGGGTGGACCCTGCGCGGAGGATTGGCTGGTTGTCACTCTCTTCCTGCTCTGTGTGCACCAGAGAGGTACGTGCATGATGGCCGAAGTCGCAGACTGGTTGGGAGGCGTGGCTTCAGGGTGAGCTCCGAGAGAAAGGGGCGTGTGTTTACTTTCGAACTCTGGCTGACTCTCACTGAATTTTCAAAATCTCCTACTCTACCTTTAAAATATTTAAAAACGATTAAATTAAAAATATAAATTTATATGTAATTCATTCATTGTTTACTTCATTTTGAGAAGCTAGCATAATCGGCAAGACTGCCTTGCTCTTTTGATTTCTTTGATCGCGGATCGATTGCTTTTGCCTTGCCCCTCCTGTATTTTCTTCATTTAAATAAACTTATTATTCCTCTTTGTTTTCCAGGTAACATTTCTACAGTTTAAGTGATGATTTTTTGATGAGTTAAGCTGGAGTTTTACGGTTTTGAGTATGTTTGTGAGCTTGCTAGGATGCTGAGTCGACACATAGCTGCATGGCATGCAACTACTTTGTGATTGTTTTACAATCTCACTTTATTCAAGTGAAGGCTTTTATTGCGAGGACACAGCACACAGTCACTCTGCGACTTCTACACTGACATCTGGATTAACCCTGCGTGCTGCTTTTGACTGGTTAATGATCTCTTTTTCCACCAGCGTGCTGGTGACACTGAATGTGATGCAGTACAAAAATAGTCCTGTTCTTATGTTTGTTCCTTTTTGTTTTGACAATGAAGAAACAAGAAGACAGGGATTAAAGGAAAAACAGAGAGATGAGTCTCACGAGCGGTCAGTGCGCACAATACAAGCTAATCATATCCAACATCTGGACAGCGGTTTCAGATAGAAACACAATCTAAAAAAAAATACATCACTGTGGTCAAAATGTGTGTAAATTATGCTAAAAACTGCAGTCTAGCTGCACCTGAGGAAGTTTCAGATCAGACATGTAATCAGTGTCTAACACTGAACTGAGAAAAGCTCAAGATGGCACATGTGGTGCCTACAACACACTTTATCAGAGAGCACACATTCACACATCACTGGTATCAGTGCAATATTTTAACAAGCACAGCTGCATCCGTCGCTGCTTTTATCAAATCAATGCAACATGTAGACCTATATCCAGGAGTTAACAATCAGCTGGACTCAGCATGGTGACAACGTTTCACCATTTCATCAGAGGCTTTGTGAGTTCTGCTGGCCCGGTGAAGAGGTGCTGATGGAAGATCACACTGAAAGTGGGAACACAGCTTTCCCTCCTCTCCTCTAACTTCTATCTATTTATGGATCCGTGATGATTACAAAAACAGTCTCCCAACCTCAAAGCAAACATTCATGTAGACTGAATGGATCATCTGTGCATCTGGTTTTTGTGAAGCTAGGCTGCCCCACCGGGGTCCTCACTTCCAATCCTCCTTGAAATTACAACTGTTGCAGCTCCACTGAAACCGAACAAAGAAACATTTGGTCGTAAATGACGCTGCGGAGCCTCCACATGGTAGCGTTTTGTGGATGGGACCATTTAGCAAGTTGTCTCTGGTGCAGTCACCCCTTCCTCAACCCCCCCCCCCTCCCCCCTCCATCTCCACCTCCCTGATTCCCACATGGTTACCAGTCAAAGACCCGCTTTGCAGTTGTGCTCATCATCTCCTCTGGCAGCGCGGCGTGATGATGTTTGTGTGGCGACGCTCTGATCTTGTAATTAATGCAGTGTCGAGGCATAACAAGATGCGACGCGTGTACGGGCCCAGTCGGATCCGAGTTCAGCTTTTGTCTTTGTCGCATTTATTTCAATAATTCATGCATGTTTCACATAAGATGAGCTGTTGTTTCTGTTGATTGAACAACAGCAGCATGAATCCACAATGCATGCACACATCAAAAGCCAAGCGAGCGGAGTGACAGCATTTTAAACAGAAGGAAAAAGTGAGGACTGAAGTCTCATCTACTCCTGATGAACTGCGTTGCTTACTGTCAAGGTAGGGTTAAGGTTAGGCTGTGTACTTTGGATGCTGAGATGAACTCCGGGTGTGTGTTTTTTTTTTTTTTGCTGGCGCTTGGTGAATAATAAAGTATGTTTTTACTGGGTCGTATTGACTTCTTTTGTTTTTTCTTTTTCTTTTTGCCACATCTGAGTGGTTTCCAGAAGCAACAAACGAAGGCCAAAGAAGGCAAATATGTAAATGTTTAAACCTGGTAGATTTTCTTAGTCTCCTGTGCAATGCAAAAAAAAAACAACACTTTTATTGAAGTGTGCTTATTTTTAAAAGAGAACTGCATGTATATGAAAACAATAACAAATCTTTCCCCTGTGATGCACTCACATTACTGCTCGGCTACAGCTAATTGCAGCAGTGAATGCATTTTTCTTCGACTGCGCCGATTCCAACCACTTGCACAACCTTCATTTCACTGCAGGTTTTTTTCTCTCTTTCTCCTCACTGATTTCTCACCACAGATATTTTTTGAGTGACCACAGCTTGAGTCTTGAGATTCCCTGGCGGTATTTAGTGGTGGAAGTAAGTAGCTTCAGCAGCTCGATGAAATGCCTTTGAAACTCTGGTGTCTGTCTAAGCACTGTGTGCTCAGAGCGGAGCTGAACTCGGCTGAGGTGAGGGGTGAGGAGGAGGGTGGTGGTGGTGTTGGTATGCGTGCAGAATCACAATAGTCATCCCTGAAACGTGGTCCGGAGCAGATCTGAGTTCAGGGCAGCCTCTGTGAGTGAGAGGAGAGATTTCTCGCTCTCATCTGTGGCGAAGAGGACGTAACCTCCTCCTTTCAACTTTAAACCGCCGAGCCAGACATCAGAGGGCGGGTCAGGTTTATATTTACGTTGGCTCATTACCGTGTCTGTCCATGGGAAATGTGCATGCATACCAGCGCACGGTCAGAGCGAATTAAAAGCACCAAATTTTTGGGACATATTTTATTCTGCATTCCCTCTCTGCAGAGTCATATGAACACAAGCAGACCAGTTCCCTCTTAAGGGATTTTTTGGCTGATCTTCATGATAGAAAATAGCTCTCCTCCTCCTCCTCACTGACCATATTAGCCATTAAATGGTGGTTTGTGGTGACGGGTCATATTTGTGTCTGCGGTCACTCTTTGCAGCATCAGCACTTGTTTAAAAAAAAAAACGATACCTGTCGGACACACTTGAGTTCCTTTCCTCATATCACAGCACAGATTTCTGCTCCATGTGGGGATTTCAATTCTGCAACAATAACAGATTGGCGACACCAATGTGTTTTCTTAGCAGTGGAGGTGGGGATTGTCAGGATGCAGAAGAATCCCCTGTGTGATTTCTGAGGGCTTTATTTCCACTTGGAAAATTCAGTATGCACCCATACTGTGTTATTCTCCTTAGCTTCATCCTATGTGGGAGAAATGAATCCTGGATGAAAGCATTTCATCCATCCATCCATCGATCACTCCTTCCACCAAGACCACCACATCATGTTTTTCAAGCGTTCGGAGTCCTTATAGTGACCTGGCTTCCCATAAAGCAGAATGAACTGCACATTAGTGCCAGTGAGTGGGATCTGCATTCCACTCAGGCTCAAGCAGTGAGGCTGTGTAGACCGGTGTCGTTGTTCTGGCTCACTAACAGCCGTTATATTTACTGCACACTGATTGATTTTTATGCGTTTATAAATAAGGACGTGACGTCTTAAAGCTTCAGGTTTCTCTGAGATGTCTCGTCCCCACAGAAAAGCTCGGCCTGACTCATCAACAGTGATTTTTTTTTTTATGGCAGAATATTTTTAGCCTTTCTTTTTCCTGTAACTCACACAGAGTTGAATCAGTGTGGTGCTTTTATTCTCGTATTTACTCATGTAGAAAATATGTCTTTTAGAATGTCATCCTGAATCCTCTGATTCAGGTTTTCCTCTGATTTAAAACACATCATGACTCAAACTGGCCTCATGGATCTGATATGCAGAAAGTCAGGATGAGACATCTCTTCGCAGGATTTGTCTGGATCTACTGTGATTATCTATACACTTTATCTGCTCTGTCGCTGCTGATTTTATTCAAAAAAATGTTCTAGGTGAACCATGCCAAATGTAAACAACAAACATGGCCGCCTGTGGCAAGCTGCTGTCTCTTTTGAACACGGAACAGTTTGTTTTTTATGTTTTAGGGCACTTTATGTGACGTGCCATATAAGAGCACATCATTCAGAGACACACTTCCCCCCCCACAGCTGTCCTGAGCGCTGCACATACCTCTGAACAGTAACTCAGATTAGTCGTAGGTTGCTGCTTAAATGGAATTCAAGCGCTTGTGATAATGACATAGTTAGTTGTGTTCAAAAAAAAGGACACAAAAACTACACAAAAGGCTTGGCATTGAAGTGCTAATGTGAGTATCTAGCTGTTAAGAACGCTGCTGCTTGGCAACTGTCAGCATCAATGACCCACAGATGCTAAAAAAGTAGCATAAAATACAGAGATGTCAGCAAAAATGTCAAAATTACTACCTAAAAAAATTCATCAACCTCTTTAGGTCTAAAAAAAAAAAGACGTCTCTGGGTCACCAATGGATCACTTCTTTGTCCGGTTCTAACTAGGTAAATGGATTCCTGCCTCCTCCTCCTGTGTTCCTGTATTTGAGCATGCGGTGTCCTCTGAAAGCCCCCGAGACTTTCTGCACCGAGTCAGGCTTCCACACAAATAACAGATAATGTAAGATTCTAAAAATACAAGTGGGGTGAAATGAGAGTTCTTCCAGCACAGCATCATTAACGTGTTAGATTGCAGGCAAGCTGCGGATCATTCTTTAGGAAATATGCTACATTTCATTTCTTCAGTGGCTTCCAGAGCCTTTATGAAGATGCTGCTTTTTAACCCTTAAAATGAGGATCAGACGCCCGTTTGCCTCAACTTCATTTCTGACTGCCAAATGAAACATGGAAAAGTATCAGCAGGCAGGTCTTACCATGTCTGAAGACATGTTTGTTTACTCCTGTCTCTGCTCCAAGCTGAGACAAGATGGTTATCTCTGCGATGGTCATCTCTTCAGTCTTTTCCTAATGATCTGTTTTGTCTTATTTCAGAAGAAGTTGGGAAAAGTTCTGGCCTCAGGGTGTGTTTTTGTTTGTTTGCGTGAGTCGGATCACTTGTACTCTGGAGTAAATCTGGGGCTGTGGATCATCTCTCTGATTTCGCTCGAAGCTTCTTTTTTTTCATAGAAGTACATGGACAGAATGCATGGATGGACAGGTTTCAAGTGAGAAAAGTCGTACTGACAGACACTTGAACTGACTGCATGGAATAATTAATTTGGCTACATTAATACTCAAAAAACAAGGATACGTGCATATTTCTCTCGCTGCAACGCAATAATTGCTGAAAATGGCGCCCGCGAAAGGGATTTAAGATTGTTTTTAATTCATAACCTTAACCAGTTTTGTTTGTTTGCCTTGTTTATTCCTTGACAAAAACTAAACTGAACTACTGGCAATAATGAAAGTTAAAGTAGGTGAAAGGAAAACAGCTCATAGCGTCAGGGGGACTTGAACCCCGGACTCCTTACCGCCATCTGGTGGCTGTATTATCACATGTTGATTAAAAAAATGACAATTTTACTAAAAGAAATGAACATTCATGTCAGCATGCACAAGACAATGGATGAAATGACATGACTATTTCACTGATGGGGTGAGGCTGTCGGCTGAGCTCTGAACGCTCACTTGATTCACCTATTTCTGTGATCAATCACAGCATTAAGACGTTGTTTAATTAAGAATCGTATAATGATTCTGACATATGAGCTCACTGACTTTGTGTGTCCACTATCCACAGTCCATCTGCCAGCCCAATGTCAGCTTTATGAAAAACTACTGTTAATCAGCATATTATTAGAATGTAATCTGCATCAGGAGGATCCAATTCATCATGCAGATTGAATTTATTGAACGTCAGAGCTCAGGTGCGCCTTCGACCTCTTGCAGCAGATATTTTTACCCTGAGTCACACCTGATCTGTGATCTCAGCGGAAAGCCACGTGACCACATGTAAATGTTTTATTTCAATGCAAATGTCAAACCAGGCAGAGACAGAAGGTGAAACCTGTCACCGGTGAACCTCCTGGTGTTCAATATGTGTCATGTACCTGCAGCGTCTTTTACAGGTGTTTTTGTTTTTATCCTTGGTGTTAAGGTTCCCTTTGTTAATTGCTTTAATGGGTAGACACACTTAAAATACTTACAAACACACGTGCACAAAGGCCAATAATAACCTGTTAAAAGGTGGAAAAAAGACCAGCGATGACAGACACGCTGAGAAAAAGACTCGGCGGAGAGGAATAAATGATGAAAACGTCAGACAGGAGAGAGGTGCTTTACAAATGATTGTTGAAATTCTTATTCCTGCACTGAAATCACTCGGGGCTGCCGGGAATCAATGGTCATTTTCCAAAGAGAAAACAAACAGTCCAGTCCTAGGAATATAAACATATTGTACCCCTGCTCTAACTCCAAACACGTCTGAGCGTGCTCCAGATGAGACGCTGGCTTAGCAGTGGAACCACACCAGGAGCCGGCCTCTGGGATGGGATCTGCACGCTCCCCAGCCAACCAAGAGTTGCTAAATTGAAAACCTCCTCTCCAACATATCCAGACTGACTAGGTCTGTTGCTCTGTCAGCTTTTAACCAGGCAAAGGAAATTACAGTCGTGACCTTATGGCGCTTGCCAGAGATAGACAGTGAGAAGTAATTTTGCTTACACGGAGAAGAAGGTGGGAAAGGGAGGACAAGCTAAGGGAAGAGATCTGTATAAGCACTCGCAAGCCCTCCAGTTTAGAGCTGAGAGCAGCCAATAAATTAACATTCAACACATAGAGGAGTTCAGCTGGGGCATGAAAGGGCTTGAGAGTGAGAGAGTGCCTGCTGTAGTGGACTGGGAGCCCTATCACTGCACTAACAATGCATGGGCAGCTCTTTTTATGGGAGCCAAGAGCTTGTTTTCAGATTAGTGGCCATGCACAGTGGAGGAATCTGCAGCAGGCTTACTGTACACTTCAAAACGACAGTCTATAGGATGATCTGTGTGTAACCAGCATATATATATATATATATATATTTTTCTAATTAAAGTGCTGGATTGTACGGGCCAGTGGGCAAAATGGATGAAAAGTTATGTAGCTTTAAAAATAAGCTATTACATCTTGACAGCAGCCAGCGGCTTCCTGAAGTTAATAAATGAACGCAATTCACTTCCTGGAGCGATGCTGTGGTTTATTCCCCCATTAGGAGGCGGTGGTCCACCCTTTCCAATCATTCTTTAATTAGAACTGTTGTTATTTGGGCTGTCACAGGAGGTAATACCTCATGACAGCATCGGCATCAGCCTGGCATCTCGCAATCTCATATTCATTGACAGGGGCTTCGGCGCCACTCGCCGTCGCTTCAGGACTCAGCGGTGCACCAGACACCTCTGATGTGTGTGTGTGTGAGGCTACATGGAGCTCTCCTGCTCGCTGTGCTGACTTTGAGTGTTTCGGTGTGGAAACATGCTAAGTGTTTTTTTTTTTTTTTATTGAAGGCTGGTGATTACTTTCCCAGATTGCCTTAACGTACCATTGAGTCGCAAAATGTTTACACAGGAATGGAGGAGAGGCTATAAAGTGAATCCAAATGGCTCAGCAAGCATTTATTCAGCCATCCAGTGACATCCATCCATTACTCTCTCATCCTCAGTTGTAAGCGCCAGCTAAAAATAAAATATGGAAAAAAAAAAAATGCAATGAATAGCCATTAAGACTTGATGTCTTTCTCAGCTCAGGTGTTTTTCATGAAAACCCAGCAGGTGCAGGATTGTTAGCTTCATAATGGGCTTGGTTTAATCTTAATAAACACATCCCATGTGTTAACAATTTATCCTTAATGAAGTGCTGCCCTCTGTGGAGTGATGTCGTACAGCAATCACACACCATCACACAATTCCCTGGCTCCCGTCAGCTCTCTTTTGATGCACGAGGTCGGAGGAAGCAGACCATCAGTGTGAACACAGGTGGAATAGAATGCAGACCTCTCTAGAGGGTAAACTACTGTGGAAAAGAGGATGACATCAGGAACCCCTTGCTCCCAGAGGAGAGAGCTCTGGAAACATTGAACTTTAACGAGATTACCAACCCGCGGAGGGGGCAGGAGAAGGAGACCAAACAGCGCATACCGCACGGATGTTGGCAGCAAGAAACACAGATTTATGAACTCCATTAAACCACATTTCTTTCTCTTTATTGGGCCTGCAGCATTTACCCGATGTGGAAAAAGTTCAGGGAAAAAAAAAACCTCCTCCAGATAAATTACTAACAGCGTGGGCATTTGCTTCCACATAAGGTAGCTGTACAACTCATGAATAGAGAGATAAAAGCAAGCAGACACCTTCACTGTGCTGGTAGACCGGCCAAGGTAGGGAACCAGTCAGTGTGGTCTTTGGAACAGGTGGCCGCCTCAGACTGGCATTGGTGGTGCGGAGCTGGCATGGGTTAGTAGCCAGACTCTCAATCTGTCCACTTGAAAACTCCCCAGTATTGCTGGAAAGTATTATGGCCCCTGTGGAGGAGATAGCAATTACAATTTCTGATGGGAGAGAGGGAGAGAGTGCCAGGAGCCACATCCATTCTTGGAATGTGATCAGACTTATGCCTGGAACATTTTTATAAAACACCACCGCACAAATGTCCCCTTAATACCAGCACAGTCTCAGGCCTTCAGTGCACTCCCTTTGTACTGTCTCTCCGTCAGATTGCCAGAGGTGACTTTACATTTGAAGACACCATTAGGCTCTGAATTGTCTTCCCGATGCCAGTGTTTGATGATCCACACCAGGACTCAGCAGGTACATGGCAGTGATCCGGATTAAAAAAGAAAAAAAAAAAACCTGCTCCCGTTTAAATCCTGCATTGCCGCATTCTGTGACAGATTGGATTTGGAGTGGGCAAAGCCTGTTCCAGCTGGAAAATGTTCACCCTCTGACCTCCTACCTGAACTCTTCCTGCTCTGGTATGTGTAACTAACATGGACTATGGGGAGACTGGTAACACTAGAGCCCACATGTTTTGGCCGTTGAGCACAGCTGGTGTGGGAGGTTACGCTGTTTTCACACATTTGGACGGTGCACATGGTGAATGGCTGTGTGTCACTCTGCATGTAGTTCACATTTACTCAGAAAAAGGCCACGAGCAGAAGTGAGAAAGTAATCAATTTTCATCTCATCAGCTGCTTCTGCTCCACAAAAATGTTGCCACATCGCCTCTTAAACTAGTAGCTGCCCCCTGTTGGAAGCAGGCATCAGAATCTGTAGGCTCTGCCTGAAGAATAAATAAGTAATCACCACATGCAAAGCACTTATTCAGTGCCCCTCCCTAAAACCTGTGACACCTCTGACTGGCTGCACGTCTGGACTTGGCAGCAAATAGAACAACCTGCTGGGTTTGGAGCTGCACTCAGCCAATGATGCCTTCCTGATGGATTGTCAGGGAAATTTGATTCTCCGTCAGCCACCAGCTGACGTAAACGTAATTCCACATAAAGCCCATCAAAGCTGATGGAGGCACTGTGACTGTACTCGCTGTTTGAATGCCGTGCATCAAGGAAGCGAAAAAAAAACAACAACAATAGCACATAGATCTGCTGCAGCTCAGCGAGCACAGATGTGATGAGAGTGAAGGTTGCCACCACCTCAGAAGGAGCCGTGACCACAGAAAAAAATAAATAAATAAATAAAAAACCAAGGTCAAGTCTGTTGGCGTAAATGTGCCACAGCGCTGGACTGACAGCAGAGAGAGGGCAGCTGCATGGATGGGTGCTCCACACTTATTGAAAATCAATAGCAATCTTTCAGTGGCAGCTACAAGACATATTTGAACAACAGACTTTACTCAATAGAGTTGGGTCAGATTTTATGCAGGACTGGTGAAAAATCAAAAAAGGGGGTCAAAGGGTCACTGGATTTCATACTTCATAGACATTCCGTGGGATTCTCTGTCAAACACAGAGCTGTTAAGGTCAGTTTACGACATCATAACATTAGTTCAGTGCAAATCTCCCATCATAACGTCTTCACTGATTTTTTTGGCTACACACATAAAATTGAATTGAGTTGAATTGAATTCTCTTATTAACACCGTTTCAGACAGTTATCAGGTGAGGTATGGGTTGATGGTTAGAATTAATATTCAAGAACATTATAATGGTTTTTCATTTAACGGTGTTGCTTATCAAACAAAAGAACTGGAATATATTTAACAAGTTTTATGTAATTAGTCTCTCTCTCTGTCAGGTGACTTTTTTTGCACATACAAGCTGCTTCAGTGCTCTTACATGTGTGAGTATAACTTCATAGACATTAGCAGAAACAGCGCAAGGGCCTCGGAAACTAAAGCTACGTTCAGACTGCAGGTCTTGATGCTCAATTCAGATTGCAACGTCTGTACAGCGATGTGTGTGGGTGCAGCGTGGTGGGATAGTGATGTGACTGCTTTTAGCGACATTGACTTCATAATTTCATAACGACGAGAACCTTTGAATACGCCTGCAAGCACCTTTCTTTATCACTTTCATGACAAGAGAGTCGACATCTCCCTCATCTGTGAGTGAGCGCGTTGGAGTTGGGCTCTACTTCCTGGCAACAGGCGCTGGTTGCTAACAACACCGCTTGTCTGCCTGTGTCGCACAATTGTGACGTCTGTCGCCTTTCACGCCTTTCACTGACGCAAAAGTCGGATATATGCTGTATAGCCGTTCAGACTGAGGTCGCATTGCAAAAAATCACATATGAAAGTGGCCTGGGTCGGATATAAAAAAATCGCAATTGAGCTGTTCAGACTGTCATGAAAATATCAGATACAGGACACATTCGTGTATATACTCATTTCAAAGGAGAAGGTCTCACTCACTTCTTCTTATTTACTTTCCGATAAGCCTTTACTTTTTAGCCTCACTGCTTACCTCTGATGCAAATCTAACATCTAGAGTCATCCAGAGTGCTCTGTGTCTTCACCTGAGGTGAAAATAGAAATAATATGTTATACAGGAGGGCAAAACGAAGCACTGTTTGTGTGACTTAATGTAAAGTGGAGGCATACTGCTTTAATGTGTTTTGAAACTAGCTGAGTGGTGAGCTTAGAGGAGTATGTTGTCATTTTTTTCTTAATAAAACCTTGGTGTTAAGGTGCCTTCTGTGTTTGAAGATGACTGGTGAAGGTGAAGATAATACCGGTGCTGCTTTACGGTGCTGGTTCTGGCGCTGCTGGAGGCTGAAAGGAGGGGAGCGTACTGCATGCAGTACTCAGCCTCTGTGCTTATTACTGTTGGCAATCTGCTGCTTGTTCTACAACAAGGACAAAGCCCTCTTCGTGTAGGACTGCTGCCTGTTGTGTAGAGAGGGGGGTATTTCCAACTGCTTACTTTCACAGGACTGAGTCACATCAGAGAATACAAACACATAAGACATGCGAGGCTCTGCTACAACAGGCAGTCAGTCAAACGTGAACTCATTTCCTGCACTTGGTCTCGATGGCGTCTCACCTTGGCTGGTTAAAAACTTGGGTTCAAGCTTTCAAGAACACAAAAAGTTTCCTTTTTCCTAAACTCTGGTTGCATTTAGTCCTTCAGCAATCGATCTCCTGTCCATTAAGACGTTATGTTACAATTTAAATTCAACAGAAACGCCATTGCAGCTGCACAGCCGCTGATCCACAGAGATTCATGTCCTTGAAAATAAATCCCTTACAGCAAGTGAGTCATCAAACAGCAGTTATCTGGTACAGTTACACTATCTTACTAATTGAATTTGAAAATGTGTTGCTGGCTCCAGATAGCGTAGAGAGGCTCCGTTTCCGTGGAGGGTTGCCTCGACTTTTTTGTGATAAAAATTAGCCAAACTCGGTGTTATCGTGCCGCAACACAAGGTGGGAGGAACAGTTTTGTTATCACAGCATTATCCACACCTGCCATTTTGCAAATTCCTTTCAACAAACAGTGTAAACACATGAAAATGGATGACGGGTAGGTTGCTTTTTTTTTAATGCAGAACTAATGTACGGAAAATCAAAGCTTTAATTTTTGATGACTCTCCTGCTGCACGAGAAGCAGACGAAGGGCTCAGACTGTGCACCAGATGGCTCTCCCAACTTTATGTGTTAGGAGGTGACAGTGTAAATCCTGTGTGCAGAGCGCCTAAGGCTGCACAACAGGGAAATTGCGTTCTGATCCAGTCCACTCCTGTGTGTATTAGTGTTATACAACAGTCTATTGTGTCTGGCATTTGCATTAGGGCCATGAAATTCAGCCCACTGGCTTTGTAGCGCAATGAGACAACAGTAGGAGTTCCTGCTTATCTGTCACCACGCTACAGCTAGATCACATTCACGCTTGCTCTTCAAAGCCTTTTTTTATTGAAATGCATCACAACAAGAAAAAAAGGCCTGTGTGGCTACAAGACAACCACTTTACTTTCCCTTTAGAGTGTAGATTTGACATGATGCGACTTTTAGGTAGGAGAAAACTGAAAATTAGATCGGCCACAGCCACTATGGTGTGACAATCTGATGGACACGATGTATAATCGCTGACTTTGAAGCAGCGAGTGCTGGGTACAAGTGGAGGGGTAAGGTGGTGCCTGCTATTGTGTGGGCTGTATGTGAAGTAGTCCTCTGTGTATCCATCATTACAGGCAGTGAATCAAGCAAGCGGGGGGGGGGGGGGGGGTCTGTTGAGAAGAGGCCCCCTGGGAGCGAGGCCTTGTCCTGTCACTACCGGGAGGGACGGACAGATAATAATGGAGACATCATGAGGGCAGGAGATAGGCTTTCCTTTTCAAAGTGGAAGATAGGGGGAATTTGCAGTGTGTCCCATCACAACAGCCTCAGAGCCATTGATTGGTCCCTGGCCTGTCTTCAAAAGGACAGCTTTAACTGCTCTTGTCAAAGAAAACAGATGCTAGTGCCATTTGCCTTCACACAAAAAAAAAAGGTCCATTATGCTTCTGAAAAGAGATGGCCGTCCTATTTCAGTGATACCTGACATCAGCAGGGATGCAGAGAGGACCTGTAGTAATTTAGGTTTTTATCAGGCCGTCCTCACCAGGAAGGGTGAACGCCAGTGGTCAAATTTACGTATATGTAGTTTTTTTTTTTGGCATTTGGTCTCTGTGCACCATCAATCTGAATCTGAAATGAAACATGGAACTCATGGGCATGACCAAAAGCTCTTTGCAGGCCTTTAGTGCAGCTGCCTTCAGCTGCTGCTTGTTTGTAGCTCTATCTTCCCCTCAGTACTGAGATCTGGTGACTGTCCTGCCCAGTAAAGAACCAGCTGTTGGCTAGCTGTCGTGTATATTTTGGGTCACTAATTGTCGGTAATATGAAGCAGCGTCTGATACGTTTTGCAGCAATTGATTGAATCTGAGCAGATAGAGGTATAGATCTATACACTCCAGAATCCACCCTGCTGCTTCTATCAGCAGTCACGTCATCAATAAACAGCAGTGAGCCCAGTGCCAACATTTCAAAATATGGAACACATTTTAATGAAAAGCAACAGGCAAAAAAGCCACTCATCCTCATGAATAAACACCACATTAACAAAAACATCTACTAGATGTGACTAATGGTTATCTTTATGCTAGAAGGTGAGGACGGAACAAATTAACCAGATAACATTAATCACGGTACACATGTAGCCACAAAGGTGCATGTAGGGACGCAGGTTAAGCTAAGGACACAACACACAACTCTGACATATTTTAAACAGACTAGAAGCACACAGACTGGCTTCAGCAGATGTTTGTATGACAAGCTAAAGACTGGGAGTCACACACTTAACAACTGCAGCTGATCAGGATCACAGACCTGATTTGTCAAACCAACTAAAGCTGACTAACGTGCCAACAAACTCAAAGAAGAAGAAGAAGTAAACAAACACATACGACAATTGGATCTGCTTGTAAGAAGAAGAAGTCGTAGATACCATGCATGTCCTGTCAGGAGTCACCGTCAACCCACCTGTTCATGCAGACCTGCAACACAATCCACACCCCCTTATGCAAATCCACACCCCCTTATGCAAAGAAAATACATCACTTAACGCAGCTACATGCATCAGAAGGTTTTTATTTTCTAACAGTTTTTTGGATGTTTTAGATTTTGGTCACAGTTTCCATTTTTCAAAAGCTCTCAGAGGCTTCTAAAATAATGATGGTGATGGTGATGGTGGCAGGACAGGACAGTGTTTATCATTTGAATCATTTAAATGTTAGTGTCTGTGCCTTTCTAAACTAAACAACCGAGGAGGGACGGGCGTGTTCAACACCCTGCAGACTGTAAACATGTGTTTACCGAGTGTCTCCTTCACAAGCTCAGCCGACAGATTCGGACTAACTTCCATGTTTTCTCTCAACAGAATTGTTTTACTTTAAACTATGAGCACACACCCCCACACACACACACACCCACACACACACACACTGGACATATATTTTTGCATTCCCCACCCGCTGCTGGCAGGGACTTTACAGTATAATAGCTTTGTCGTGCTCTTGAGAGTGCGTTTGGGTTCGCTGTCATACTCAAGCCAATTTAGGCTCTTTTGAACATTTGATTGAGCACACATTAGAAATGCAGCAGCAGCTGCTGAGTGACCACAACAGTGTGTTATTCATGCAGTGCCAGCGCAGGCAGGACAACAGTCTCCTCCTGAAATAAGTCTGTGAAAATGGTGTGTTTTATGACAGAAGGCCTGGAGGTCTGTGGAGTGCTGTGTCAAATGGTTTGTAAAGATTCTCCCTTCGTACCAGTCCATTGTGTTTTTATTATTATTATCCTGTTCTTGGATGCGTTGCTGCTTTCATTTGTAAATATTTATAACCAGTTTCTGGTCCAGAATTTTGGGTGATTTATTACACGAAGTTGTTCCTGCTCATGTTGTTTCAGGGAAACATCATGTGACATGTCTCTTTGTCCTCACTGCATTTTTTTTTTGTTGCCGCCGCATGGCCCTGACACTGTTATTTCTCCTCTCCTCTGCAGAGAAGCCAATGCCGCAGGGTCCCCCAGGTGGTGTTATCGGGATCCTTGGAGGTGTTGTTGCCATTGGACTCATCATTGGTGTGGCTGTTACTGTTTTCATGGTCCATCGGCGGCAGCAGAAGACCCGCACAGAGACAGATAATGACCTGTGAGTACTGAGCCTCTGCCAGAGAATATTGCAGGGGGCTGGACAGGTGGTAAGATTAGGTGTGCACTCTTTGTCAGTCCCCGAGAGAAAAACTCTTTCAAATACCTTTTTTTTTTTTTTTTTTTGGGAGACACGTGAACATGCTGCCAACATGTTTCTGCTTAATTTATTCTGGAGGCTGATAATATCCTCCACAATATATAAAAAATAATAAGTGTTTATCTTCATTTACTATCACAGATATGGAAAATGATCATTAAAGCAGCAGCTATTAAGTGGCTGCTTGATTGTATTGTGGGCTGTAGTGAACCCATTTCCCATTAAAATAGTATTGTTTTAATCAGGACTGATTGGAGAAGCATGTGCTGCGTGGAACGCTTCACCTCTATTGGATATCATCAGGGAGTAAAGTAGGCTTTCTTGCAGCTTCTTTGCAGCAGGTTCAGAGGTCGAGCTGCTTCTAGATTTTAGGCAGAGAAACAATATGTAAATTAATTTGATTTTAATCACCAATTTGAGGAGGCTGGAAACAGCAAACAGCAGTTTATCACAGCAGATGATGTGATTTTGATTCAAGTCTTGATCCACGTCTGCTAATCTGACACTGAGGTAGTGTTTTTTTAAATAAATAGGACCAATTATTGCAGTTGGAGACAGAGTTCGGAACCTTGCTCCTTTGACTTTATTCACACCTGCGCCCCCTCCTCTGGCCAACCAGGTAATTCTGTTCTGTCTGCGAACCGGGGGCCATGACAGCTTTGAACACTGCCAGCTGCTGCACATGCACAGAGGGGGGAAACAGAAGTTACAGCGGGTGCAGCTGAGAGAACAACAAACAACAGAGCTGTAAAAATATAAAATATCTTTTGGTGCTCTTCAGAGATGCTAAAAGTCTCCCATCTGTTAAGGAACAATTGTCAGAGATCTGCTTGGTGAGGGAGGAGGAAACATTTAAATCGTGTTGAGCTAATTGCTTTTGTCTACAAACACCTTGCTTTAACAAATCTCCCGGAGGTTGCCAGGGTTTCTACGATTGCTCTTGGCTATACGAGATGCAAACCACATTCCTTTTGGGAATGATGCTGCTGAGTTGCAGGAGCTGGCTGATCTTTCTCCCGGGGAATATTACCAAAACAAGTGAGGGTGGGGGTGTGTGCGGAATCTGGCTGCGGGTGCACATGAGCCTTTAATCAACACAGATGATGATGATGAGATTACAATGCTTATTTTAGAGGTCTCCCTTCCAGAATCTTCTGATTTGATATTCAAAGCCGCGTTGCTAACATCAAGCAGCAGCGAGGCGCTCTGCCAGGTCTGCGCCTGCTGCTGCTGCTGCTGCAGCACATCTCTGTGCTCTGTGGCGGCTGCAGGTCCAGCTCTGACCACACCTCCGCCTCCGCCGCTTCTCAAGACAAATGACGCACACAGACTCTTACTGCTCCCATTGCTTTCTGCCTCTTTTCTCACCTCCTTGCTGATCTATCTTTCTTTCTCACTCTGATGCCAAAGTAACTGCTCTCTGTTTCCCACTCCACTCCCTCAGCATTGCTGTTGCTGCTGTTGCTGATAGTTGTGTGACACAGGGTCCAGAGAAGCCAGAGCCCCCCACAAGGAAAGTAGAGGCACCTGACCCCAGTCTATCCCCCGCTGACCCCTGTCCTCCTGGATCCTCTATTCTGTTGCCTGCATGTAATGGTGGCCTGCAAGTGACATACTTGAGCACACCATTGTGAGCGATGAAAGCAAACGATCATTAATCAGACACACACACACACACAGGCACGCTGGACTTTTGATAGCATTCAAACAAATTGAGACTTTTGAAGAGAAATTGACACGTGCATGACAAAAACACAGCCCGCTCCATCAAATAACGGCAACAACGGAAATTAAGCTCGATTAAAGAAAAAAGCGGCAAGGCCAATTAAAGCTAATCAGAATTCTTAAGATAAAATGTCTCCACTCGAGAGTTTATCAGATCCAGAGAGCTTGGACAGAACGAGCCAAGATGAGATTTAACATATCAAATTGTTAATCAAAAGGGGAAATGGGTAAGCTTTTAGAGGCTTTGTTTTGACATAAGCTAAAACTCAATGGTAATGTCTTTGTTAACAGACCACATTGTCCAACCTCTCTCCTCCACCTCTTGCTCTTTTCCCTCCTTTTTTCTTGTGTGCATGGTTCTCGTCAAATATGCATGACAAGCGTTGTGGTCACGTCAGTGCTGTATTAACTGTTGTTATCGTTTCCCACTCGGTAGATCGGCATGTGATGCTCAATGTAGTGACATGTGATTCAAAGCTTTAACTGTCCACATGAACTTCTTGTGTTGTCATCAAACATGTTCAGTGTCTTATGAAGAAAGTGTTTATTTTATTTTATTTTTTTGGTGGGGGGGGGGGGGGATGTCTACTTGATGTGAATGCAGAGAATGTGTTTTAATGTAGAGAGATTCATAGTTTTATATGAGTGTCTGATGTCAGGGTAAAAGGGGAAGCATTTAGCCAGACTGTTTAATTCTGCATGTTGATGAGCTGTTAATCAAGCCTGGGTATTTGATAACATGCCTGACTGCACCGCCAGTCACGCCTCTGTTTGCCCTCACAAAGCAGCACATGATGTGACTCAAAATTGGTCAATCCTAATAAATCACTGGCCCTTCAGAGGCTGCACTGGCACAATAGTCAACTGATTATCAAAATAGATGGGCATTGTCAAAGGCGATGTTCGCAGAGTAATGTGTTCATCGCTCTGTCTTTTGCCCGAGCGTGATGTATGACCTCCAAAATGCTGAAAAGCACGGCCAACTGAGGCACTGTGGGAACGAAAACTAAAAAAAAATAAATAAATAAAAAAATGAATGTGGCAAAAATGAATTCACTCGCTTGTGTTCCTCACGCACAGCTGGTGTTGACACAGTTGCAAATACTTGCTGGTATAAATCACTTTGACGCCAACTTCCTGGTTATATTCACAGTAATATCTGAAAGGAATCACATGCAGAATGTAGAATAAGCCCCTTTCAGTCATGGGATGCACACGAGCAGCAGCGGCGTCATCGATCTGTGACGCCTCGCTGTCTTTCAGACACATTTGCACCTTTACATACGTACAATATGTACATAATTTTATGTTACGATACTGATTTGAAACAAAAAGTGACAAAAATAACTTCCGCCTCCATCACATCATAAATAATTTATCACTATATGGAAGTGTGCATGCACACGTGCACATTTGTTTGGATTCTGCTGCACACAAAGAAACTAAACTAAAGCTCCTGTTAATGAGTGTGATTCTGGCTGCGTTCAAAATCACATACTTCTGCTTTGTGCTCATGCATGATGCACTCTGCATATCTAGGAAACACAACTACACAATGCACCACAACTCTCCTGCTCAAAATAACAGTTTGAGCTACATTTCTTTTTGTCCGTGATGCACCACGAACACCATTAACTGCACATTTTAAAGATGCAGCAGTGCTGTTACTAGGGCTGTAATCTCCCAGTCGATTGGTCGATTTATTAGTCGATACATTCTGGCTCAACCAAAATTCTGATTGGTCGACTTTTTGTAGCGTTTTTTTATCAGCAGGACTGTACCAAGTGCTAATGTGGGTGTTTTCGGCACACCGGTTTCACAGGTAACAGTCGCTCTTTGAACACCCCCCTTGTTTTCACTGCTTTGGTTTAGCCCGACCCACCAGAGACGGAGAGACAGAGTACCGGCTGGTGGTTTTCTGAATATTTATTTAGTTTTGACTGTGTCATTTAAGTCAGTCCTCCTCTACCATGTCAGTGACATCCTGAATTTTCCCCTCGCGGATCAATAAAGAGTCTGTCTGTTAGGCTGCCCCGTCCATTTTCAGCATATGAACATTGACGCATTTCAATGTTTTAGTCCCACGATTAGTCGATTTTTAGTCCAAATTTGAGGGTTTCAGTCGACCAAGACTTTCTTTGGGTGATTACAGCCCTAGCTGTTACTCTGTAATGATGTCTGCACTTTCTGCAGCTCAGTCATGTGACATATCTGCGCCAGAAGACACAGAAAAGCAGGTTTCTGCCTTCATCGTGATACAGTCGGATTTTTACAGACATTTAAACGTGTAAAGGCAAGCAGACATGTTGTTTTGTGCCAGACATGATTGTCTGAATGCATGTCTGAAAGGGGCTTCATATGTTTGAAATCACATCACCACTAAACATCCGTATTTCTTCTTCAGAGACAGAAAAGTGTCCATCTTAGAGGCTGGAAATCTGTTTCCAGCACTGCTGCAGCAGTGAGGTGAAAAACGGTTCCCATTTAAACGATAGCAGAGCTCTTTGGAACATGACACTGGCAGAAGTGATTTGTTCTTGTGTCCCCTTTGATTCTGGTCACCAGTGCTTTTCACCATTGCTGTGCTGTGTGGAGACCTTTTTCCAATGTGATAATTCATTGTTGGACACCTCCTTGCTTTAAGCTGTAACCAAAGTAGGGTTCTCTCTCTTTCTCTTGTCTTTCTGACTCACTCACTATGGACTGTTTACTGTACCGGGTGTGAATTCAACTGTTGTTTATGCGTAAACATGGTGCTTGCTTTCTCTGTACAGAATGTTATTTATGCAGTACAACTGTCTATGACCTATCACCTCTGTTTCCATGTTTTTGTATAGTGGTGTATGTACGCTAGGAGTTTGGAAAAGGTTTGGAAAACTGACCGCTTCTCTGAAACTGTAACGTTAAATGTTCTAAAAAAAAAAAAAAAAAACCTTCCTCCAGCAACAGAAATAGTTTTTGATAAACTTGTCAAAGAACCAAAAAAAAAGACATTTTGTTTCATTATTGTTTCTTTCTTCTCTTGTGAGGGAAGAAGAAGAAGAAGAATAAAAAAAAAGCTAAGCTCTGCAGAGTAATTGTTGTCCGCCTTTTGAAAAAGATTGGAGCGAGACAAAGCATGAAAGTAATTGCCTCCTAAAGATCAAATCACATTTATCCCATCTTGCAATTAAAAGTATCATTAGCATTTAAATTGCCAAATAAGATTGTGATCAACAGAAATCAATGAGAGCACCAAGGATCGGCTCAAACACTTCACGTTGTTTTTCCACAGCGGGGCTGCGGTCATACGGTGGCTCTGTAATCCAAAGGCTGCTGCTGCTGCTGTGAATGCCACACTTCACTTTCTCTCATGTGCAGCAGGAGCAGGAATACTTTTTTTTTCCTCCCACCACTCTGAGGGACATCTTAACTTTGATTATCTGAGCCTCACAGGTGCAAAAAGTGTCTCATAGGAAGGTCTCTTTCATTGTGAGTGCATTGTAAAAGTTATTTTCTCTGCTGTAAATCTTCCCTCGCAGATTACTCTTCTCAGTTTAAGGATTAGTTATGTTTTCTCCTCGCTATCCCACTTAAATCTCTCCTTAAGCTGCCCTGAGCCTTTTGTAGCCAGCAGAGCGAGGAGGAGCGAGGTCTTCAAGGTGGATGTCTGAGTAGGAAACGGCGCAGACCTGAATGTAGCTTATGGTTCCCTGCCCACTGCTTTCTGCTCCCCACGCGCTTGTGGGGCCTGTCGGCTTTCATTAGCGTCTGCGTCTCACAAGAGCCAACACCTTCCCCACCACCCCCCCAACTCCTCATGCTGCCTGCGCCACAGTGAGCACTGAGGGAGTCTCTGCGATCATACAGCTGAGATGCACACAAGGTGGTCAAGCTGAGGAGAGAGTCTGACTGATGACTGATAGGGGGCAAACCACAGCTTTGCATTATAATGCATCAGGAAGACAAACCTGAGATATTTCACTGACCACATGACGACACTCTAGAAGAAAACAATCCTGATAAATGCTTCAGGTTAAACAGCCTGTCAGGGAGCGGCTACTTCACACCAAGAAACAACATTCACAAAAAAGGCTTATTTAACTTGAAAGAAAAGGGAAAAAAAAACACAAGGTGATTCAGCTGTTAGTGGGGCTGGACAGAATTATTGTGAGAAAAATAAGCATTCACCTGTGAGGTGCTTGAACAATTCAATAACTGCCACTGTGCAGCCGTGGGAGCTTTATTTTATATAGTCTGCATGTGTAGATCATTCTGTGTCAAACCTCCACATTACACTTAAATTTCATTTTGCACACAATTTCCCAGAAAACCAAAAAATTATAATAATAAGCTATTAAATTAATGAATTCCACCTAATCACAACCATTGCTGAGCTCTAACAATACGGCAACAACAACACTCTGAATAGTTGGGCCTCACCAGGAAAAGGAGCTGGTTGAAATTTGAAATGGCACCAATTACTCTGTTGGTGACTCTGCTGGCAGCCAGTGTCTGTGCATGTTGTTGGTTTCTCTATTTAAATCAACCCATCCTGCCGTTAGAGGGTGAGGGTGTGGAAGATAACACACAAGTTATCGCCCTTTTTTCTATAAAATCAGAGATTAATACACATACGTAAGTCCTACTTCAGTCATATCTGGTCTTAGATCTGTCTGACCACCTGACAGTTTGGAAAAATTGGATCTTCTGGATTTGGGACCCGGCTGGAGTGACTGAACACACACGTACTGTTGTGCGTTTGCCTTGCCGGAGCACACATAGCTACAGTATATGTTTGTACACTCTGCACTCACAGCACTTCATCAAACACTGATGCTACTTTTCTTCCCCCCCTCGCTTGTTTTCCTGCTATTGTGTCAAACAGTAGCGACAGTCGATGCGCTGAAGGTCTCCCGAGGCTGCTACTCGTGTGTAATGTGATTACTAATGTAGTTGAATTCAATCAAGGAAAAGGAGGTATGACAGGGAGAAAGCGGTTTCCGTGGGGGTGGTGTAGTCATGAGACGGAGGGAATTTCTTCATGTTTGGTCAGATTTAATAAACTCACTCTGCATATGGGGCCACCGACACACACTACCTATTTGAACAAGCTCCTTTGCAATGAAATGCAATCATCCAGGGTCCTATGGGATCAAATGCAAAGTTGAAAAGAGCAGTGGGGTCTGAATGCAGATGCTGCATCGTACACAAACGTTGTGTGTGAATAGGTTCTGGCTTCTGTTAAATCATGGTGATATGCAACGGATTTGTCTTGAAAACCATGTGTCAGACTTTGCTTTGTTTAAAAATGATGATAATTAGGTCAGTGAATGAGGTGTTCTGCTACAGCAAGCTGAAAGAAAAGTCATCATTTGGTGTTGGAGTTTAAGCAGAGGCCAGACGGAGGCTGAAAATTACATTTTGTACCATGCATTTCCTGAAAGCAAATTATCTTGTCAGCTTGTCGGTGCTTCTTTAAAAGTTCTCCCTGTATCAGAATTCAGTCAATCATAAGCAAATGGATTACAATACTTTATAATGAGCACTCTGCTGTACCTGCGACAGGCGCATTTCCACAAGACTCATAATTATCTGTCTCAGAGAAAATGGATGTTTCTCCTCTGAAAGCTCAGCGATGGAGAGGGTTATTGTAGCGACAGAGCCTGTGTGGCTGCCTTTCTGTACATTTCTGTGCTGCTGCTGCAGCAGCAGCAGGCTGAGGAAATAGAGAGAGAGAGCCACATGAAGCTGGCAGTGGCACGGCAGCCCTGTCTGGAGACAAGGTGATATGGACTGGAAATAATGAGCGTGAAAGAAAGAGTTAAGAGGTGCACTCATGCACAGATTTTCTGCGCATTAAAACGCCAGCATGGCCTTGCAGAAAGGTCATGTTATTCAATAAGGACGTGAACCAGTGCGAATGGGAGGCGGGAGGAGCCGGAGATAATGCGTGTAGGTACACAGCTCAGTGTCTGTGCTCCACTTCATTATCTTTGATCACTCCTGATATCATGTCAGAATACGACAGATGACATCTGACTGCCAGCGTGTTTCAGGGAAGAGATGTTCTTTGTAACCATTCCGCAGCATCAACCCTTCTGCTTCCTTGTCTGAAATAATTATCCAGATACACTTCAAACTATTTCAACATCAAGCTATCAGTCACTGCTGTCTTTCCTGTTCACTATTTAATTTTCCCCTTTTTATTATCATATCAATGACTGTGTGTCATTTATCTCCGGTGAAAATTTCATTGTTGATTTGGAGGAACACAGTCTGTTCTGTTAATGGTGGTATGTAAATGAGCGCAGGTGTTCAGCTGTCGAGGCTTTGTTCTTCCCCAGGTGTGTCAACAGAGAGGGGGCGGGGTGAGCGCCTCGGGATTAGGCGTGTTAGTACCAGAGATCCAGAAAAAAAAAAAAAAAAAAGGTGGAGAGAGCAGAGGCTTCCCGCCGAGCTGTCCGTGTCACAGCACAGGACGATATGTCAAGCAAACGGTCGCTGCACAGTAGGCAGGATGTTTGTCCACGTGGCACTCTGAATGAGGCTCAATCCACCCTGAGGACTTGACTCACACATGCCCTTCTCCCCTGCCTCCCTATAACCCCCCCTCCCCCCTCCTCCATACCCATCTCCTCACCTCAGTGTCCAATTACAGCCCACTCTCATTAGCACAGTGTCTCTCCAGCGAGAGCCTTTCAAAGGGCAGGGATGGCTGCCGCTGCAACAAAGCCACCAACACGAGATCTATCAAAATCCCAAGGAAAGAGTGAAAAAGGCAAGTGCAGGCAGGACTTCTCATTATAGAGTGCTGTAGAAGGTGAGGGACGTAAAGAGTGGCCATCCCTCACTGTGCTGAGTGTCATGTTATCTTTTCACTCTCTTAACAGGACTGACCTCCCACCTGCCCACAAGCCAGCCCCTCCACCGCCCAAAAAGAAGAACAGTGACATGAAGGGACACATGACATCAGATGACATCCAGGTAAGACCTTCCTCTTCCTCTTTAATCTTGTCCTCTCTGGGCGACAGGCCTCAGATTTTGTCACATGAAATGCAAGCCAAATATATTGAAAATGCGGAAACTTAGTTTTATGAAGATATATATGAGTTAAAGCAGTAATGTGGCAGAGCTTTGGATCTTTATAAACTCTACATTTGATGGTGTTTGAATGGGATTTATTAATGTTGATGTCACGTGATTTTTTTCTGCAATATATTTCAGTTACAGTGTAATTAGTGCCTTAATGTACTAATTAAGTCCCCTCTTAATAAACAATGCGACAGTCAGAGGGTCAGTTCTGACATAAATATCAACCTTGCAGAGCAGCATGGTTACATCATTTTAATTGAACTGACCTTTGGTGCTAAACACTGTGTAGCTCCCTTCATTAAATTGTAGCTGACCCTTAGCAGATGAATAGCAAGGATTACAAAGTACCACTAAGGTCTGATTAAAACTCTGTTTTCATACTAAAGCATTTTAAAATCCGTCTTAAACTGTATAAATCCTCAACAACGTTAATATGAAAGAGAACGATATGTATGCACGAGCCTCCGCCATCGCCCCCACCGTCCTGACAGTCAATAAAGCCGAGCGGCTCTGAGCAGGTCGACAGTTGTTTGTAAGCGTTGCTAATACTGCTAACAAGGCAGAAATGCACTTCATTGGTAATCTGTGCCAAGGCGTCTTGTTGCCATGGCAGTTTGCCACATCACGCAGAGGGAAAACAATTGACTTGTGGCTCTGATCCACTAGTGTGAAACATCGGAATTGGCTGACCCAAAATTCATTCGAACATCCATCAGCCGCTCAGAAGCACCACCCCCCCCATGCAATGCAAAGGATGCATGATGAGGCGGAAAGTCATCCCGGATCTTAAAGGAGTCGTGCAGCTCAGAAACAGCCTCAGATACTCGTGTATGTCCAGATTAAGGTGGAGCGGTGGAGCAGCAGTTCTTCAGACTTCAGTGGCAATTGAATTTTTGAAGGTTGTTACCAAGGAGACCCAAACCATGCATAGATGTTAATACCAATAATATTTAACTTCCTCTGCATATGTCTGTATATTTATATATCTTTTCTTGTAGAGAAATTAACTTATTACAGTGGAACTAAACTAAGTTTTTGGCTGTGACTTGGCAGGTGATTCAACCTAATATAAACATATAATATTTATTTATGTATACCTTTAATTTAACCAGGAAGTCCCACTGAGCTTCAGAATCTCTTTTACAAGAGAGACCTGGTACATGAGATACAACAAGCTAACGAGGAGATTTCTACAGCCTTAACAAGTAGCAGTCTTTGGCTGCACTCTCCTTGTAACTTCCTCACAGGGTGCTGATTGGTCCAACCTCACAATAATCCAGCTGTCTCACAAGATAATATGATCAGCAGCTATCACAAAAAATAAAGCTGCAGCCGATTTTCAGGGGGGAAACATACAAAAAGGCAGAAAAAGCCGAGGCATTCTGTCCTGCCCGATGTCCTTATCACATAAACTAGTCCAACCTCCGCTGTGCGACAAGACGCAGTGTTCAGTTCTCAAAAGTTGTCAAAGTGCAGGTTGGTTCTCAAAAGGCACCCACCAGGGCAGAACTGGCTCTGCACCGGTTCTGTCCTGACGGAGGAAGAGGCTTATGTGAGGAGAATCTACTGATATCACAATTTTTCTCAGAACACTGATCTGGGGCACACACACACACAGGCACAAACATTCACCCCCGCTGCAAAAGCAAAGGCTGCCGCTCAATCTTTGGCACTGCTACCGCCTGAATATACAAACATGCAGAGACTGGAGTGAACACCAGGTGCTACACTCTTGGCGGGCTTAAAGAAGTAGGCCACACTCTCAGAACATCCTAAAACCCATAAGACAGCTCCATTCTGAGCAGGTTTGAGTTTGTGTGTATGCACACGGGCAACGTGACAGAGATTTCTTGATGAGTTATCATCTGGAAAAGATTACAGCTAATTACAGACAGCAGAAACATGCCTCGGCAAACAAAAAGCAGCACTTTAATTCACTGTATGTTGATTCTTGTACCAACACAAGAGAAAAAAACATGTTACACCTAAACTAAACACTTGCACGATGTGTAAAACTGTGTTCTGTAGAATCAACATGGCGTACAGAGGCTCGAAAAAGAACCACTCATGTGCTCCACTCCACTTATGAAATTGCAACTTAACCACGAATTGCCTCCGGCCAAAAAAATATTCCCAAGCTGCTCTCTTGGAATTTGAAACCACACTTTCCATGGTCACACTCTGCAGCGCGGTCTGTGTGACCCGCACTTTTAATCAGCCGGTGGTCACGCAGAACAAAATGCTTTTGTCAAGCTTGCATGAGAAAAAAACATCTTTGTGTTGCATTAACAACCAAACCAGCCTCCCATACATTTTCAAGTTTTGCATCAATTGTCCCAACTGGCTCACTAGTGCACAGAGTGCAGTTATAATAACTCTCATAAGAGCAGATGAAATGCTGTGAGGATGAGCCTGCAGAGTATAAAGTACACATTCTCAGTACATTTAAAGTGTTGTAAAGAATTGCAATACTTCATGACTTGGGGAGACGAAGTGAAGTGTCGAGTTAGCTGCCATGTTTCAGCACTGCTGAGATTTTATATCCAACTTTATAATAGTCCTCAAAGGCCCAAGGTCAAACTGCAGGGCGTCTGTGCAGAGAAACTCATCCAGAGAAGCCACAATAATGTGCAACAATACTGCAGAGGGGTACTTGAGGAAGACATCTAATGCCCGACTGGTGATTGGTAGACAGATGAGGCTATAATAGATATAATGTATTTAATGTGTTGAGTTTTATGGCTGTTGTTGCTTTGAAAGAAGCTACATACTCAGCAGATAAGCAAAAGAAGCCAGCAGGTTTATGATGGGTAGAGTATGCATGAATAAACAATAACCCATGATTCATAAAAAGAAACAGGAAGCAAGAAATATCTATATACTGCCTGTCGATCATGTGCCGCAGTGACAGAACAGGCTTCAAATGATGGAAAAATAAGCTGTTAAAGAGTTAATCTGAGGCTCGCTGCAGTAGTCGCACCTTCCGCCGCTCAGCTGGACAGGTTCCTGCCCCACACAGCCTGTCAATCACTATGATGAGCTGTTTCTTTATATGACACTGAGCTAATCAGCATCTGCAGAGCCACAGGCAGTTTGTAATGACACACTTCTAATTATGCTTCACTGTATTTCCTCCCAAGCAAAACTTTGACTTTCTTACTTTTCGTCCTGTGTGTGACTCAGCGGTCGGTCACATCACGTTACAGTAGCACCTGATAATATTATCAAACAAAGCCAATCTGATCTTTTGATGACGTATTTTGGCCTTATGGTGGCAGTAATATTGCACCACCTGAAGCGATAGGTTGGGGTTTGTGTTCCCTGTGGTTTTCATTAGTGGTTACATTAAAGAGGAAGTAACACACTGACTGTGTAATAGAGTCGTGATCACCGACAGTGTTAAAGCCATCCTTACTTTTCAGATTGATGATCCATCTTTTAACCCTTTCACTACTATAATTATAACAGATCGCCTCCTTTTTCTTAAAATGAGTCTGTCAGAAAATGTTCTTTGTATTAATTATTTTACCTTTAACTTCTTATAAAAACTTATAAAAAAAAGAAAACTAATTTTTATTAAATTTCTCTTCTCTAAAACAACTATAAATGTGCAGCAACAAGACAACAAGAGATTACAAAATTAAACTCAAACTATTTTATTTATAACTCTTATACGCTCCACTGGCACATAAGCAATTTGGTCATTACCGTAATGAATGTAATAGGGTTCGAAAGAGCCGTTTTTCAGCTTTCAGAATCTGTTGAGATTTTTTAATAGTGCGAACATAACCAGAGCTATGGTACAGTATAGTATATACAGTATAGTACAGTTTGAACAGCGCATGTCAATTTCTGTCGTCGGCGACAGCTCCGTTTAAGACGGGTTAATCCTGCTAACAACAGTCACTGCTACAGAATGAACAAAATTCTGCCACCTGCAACAAGCTTCGCCACCTATTTGACATGCACTGCACGCATGTGGCCAGAGGGGGGCAGCAGATACAGAAACAGTGGTCACTTTAATGTCTTAAAGCTAATTGCTAATTTGTAGCAGGGAGACAGGGACAAATGTAAGAACTGGAGAGACCAAACTATTGAAGGATCTTTACAAATGCAAGAAAACCTTCAGTACTGAAGAACTTGAAATTGTTGCAGCTTTAATTTCAGTACTACTATTTATTACATTAGCATCTAGCATCGAAACCTGTGCTCAAACAGGTGAAAACTGTGCAGGAAGCGAACGTCTTTATGGCCCTCCTCACTTAATTGCACATGAAGTCCAGTGCTCAGCTCACTGTTTGACCACTCAGGCATTAAATGCATCACCTTTGATGTAATATGAGTGGAAAGGCTCGCACAGACTGGGCACGTACTGACTGGCATTCAACGGCTATATTTGAGTGCAAGGAAAAAAAAAAGTGGGGCTCAAACAGCATTTGGCAGCCTTTTGATCCCTTTAAACTGAACAGAACAGAGGTGTGTGAGGGTGAAGCGCAATGTTCAACAACCATTATATGAAGCTCACTTATTAATCAACTCCATTGTTCTGGATGACTTTGATTTCTTTATTTTTTTTTTATTTTTATTTTAGATACTGTATTAATTCTTTATGGCAGTGTCATACAATGACTAGCAGGCTAGGGTGAAGTGTCTTGCCCAAGAACACACAACAGTGACTAGGGAGGAACCACCAACCTTCCAGTTACTAGACAACCCTGCTATACCACTGCGCCACTGTTGCCTTGCCCTGTTTCACTTTTATTTCTTTTCATTGTGAAATGCGCCCGTCTGACAGACGTTTAATGAAAGTTTTGAGAGGCCTTGATTTGTCATTAGAATATAATTACCCCCTTTATTCCATGCAACATTTTGTAGCTCCTGTTGTGACTTCCCCACCTTAAAAACCATTAAGAAAGTAGCCGAATGTCAGAAGCATCACACGGTGCTTTGTGGTCATGACAGATCAATTAGAAGTGCGCTGTGGGGAAAGTCTAAGAGCCAGAACCTGTTGAATAGAGAGAAGGAGCACTTTGCCTCCACTGCTATTATGCCGTTTCCATTCTGCCCGGTGAATCAGCTGAACCTTGAATTGTGAAGTGAGAACCTTAGATATATGGCTCAGCCTCCAACTGCTCCACTGAAATGTAAAAACACACAACAAAGGCAGCTGGCGTGAATGTTGTCATCTTTTCTGTTTTTGAAGTCGGGCGACTTTCTGAAAAAGATCTGCAGGGTCGCTCGCTAAAATTGTTTAACTATAGATTCAAAGGCAGCGAAGAGTGAAAAGATGTCCTAGATTATGATGTTTCCTGAAAGGAAGTGGAGATGAGGATCAGACAAACACTCAACACGTTATGCCTGAATTGAGCAATTAGATACAGGTCTATATGTCTTTCATGTTATTGTATTATATTGTATTATTCATTCGACATTTCATTCAAGGTTTTGTTCTTTTTTGCTTTTCAAATAAAAAAAACCTTCTGATTTTGACAGATAAAACTACGTTCAGCACATCAAACTAAAACCTCAAGGCTTCCTGGCATCAGCAAAGACAGCTTGAGTGAAAGATAATAAATGTGTTGACCTCCACATGAGTATTGATCACACACCGGAAAGGGCTTTTTAACAGGAAACATGAGAAACCTGCTTACTTACACATGATTATAACAGAATTCACGTAGCATATGCACTGAATAACCGTATACTGCAGAGCTGATAGGATCTTCGACATACAGAAGGTCTCAGTTATCAAACTATGGTCCATATAATTGATAAAAATGGCCGGGGATGTTGAAAGCTTGAAATGCTGCTTGGTGTAAAAGGGACAGAAAGAAAAGAAGCGACGCAGCAGCTTTCTGCTGCATCGAGTCAATTCAGGCAGCTTTTGTCATGGCTGCCATTTAGATACCTCTGGGTTATTTGACTCAATTAGGAAACCTAGCAACCCTGGTGTGAGTGATGGCAGAGGGTTTGCAGACAGGTGTGACGCCCCTCCTATGATCACTGCTGCATTAGTTCAAAATGACTCCACAGAGAGCACAGAGTGTTTGGAGCTCTGCTGAGGACAGTGGGCTGCACACAATTAAATCATGTGATAAATATCTTTAAAGAGGACCTGCCACTTTAATCTATTATACATTTCTACAGTGTTTTTAAACCTTTAAATACGGCTCAGTGCGCTCTGTGATATTTGACTTTTTTGGAAATACTTCCTACTGAAATTGCAGGCTATGTATCACTAATAGTTTTCTACAAAAATTTCAACTCTTCTTCAGCACAGCGCATCTCTGCGGTGAGACGAGGCCAAAACTGGACATGCATATAAAACTATTTAATGGAAACTTCAAAGTAAACCGCAGACACAGACGCTGTTTGTTTTTTGGAATAATTCCTTTTATGTTTTGTTTCTATTGTAGCAGAGTAATATATCCCTTCATTCCCATCATGGAGGTGGTTCTCTGTTTTCTGATCACATGACTGCCTCATGTATGAAATCCAATCCCAGTAGCTTTAGCTTCTCTGCCCGGCTGTTTCTGAAGTTTGCATCATACATTCGTGTCATACGGAAGTGATTAATTTGACAAAAAAAACTTTGATGAACACAAAGAGTTCAGCAGAGCAGCTAAAGTTCAAACTGCTGTCAGGCTGCATTCGCTGTCAGGGTGGAGATGAATGCTGCTGGTTCCTGCTCATTACCACAGCAAAACAAATGTGAGCAAATGAAGTCAAAAACTGTCAACATAATGTTCTGCTGCTGCTGCTGCTGCTGCTGCTTTCAACTGTGTCTATAACAAAAGGAGCCCGTTTTCACTGATGGGCTGATTGCAAAGTTAACCCAGCAGAGCAGCTTCTGTTGGAGCCGGCTGACCTGCCTGAGTTTCTGAGCTCATTATGAGTGTTGCTGAGCTCTTGGTGTTTCCTGTAGGTGGTTCATCTGGACAAGGAGGAGGAAATGCAGAAGCTTCCTCTCCAGCCTCCTTATTACGACATGGCGCCCTCCGAGTCGACCCCCTTCACCGATAAGCCGGTGAGTACTCATGGCAGGGAGCAGGTTCACGGGAGCTTCTGAATGAGGGGGTCCCATCACGGCCGCCGCCCTCGGCCAGCAGTGCTAGCTGGTGAAAGGGCGAACATTCTTCTGCGCTGTTATGCTCGGAGGTATTTAAGAAGTGATTCACATCCAATGCTGCTTCCACAAGAGCGTTCATTTTTTTTGCTTGTGTAGGTGTTAAGAGTAAAAGCTGACCAGTAAAATCCACCGGGTGCTTCCACTAAGTTCCTTATCTTATCATCTACATCTGCACCTCTCATATACGTAAAACCAGGGCCAGCTCAGCTGACATCCTGTCTGCACGCTGTTTCACGTCCTGACCCAAACACTCGCCGCTCGCTCTGCCCCTCTGCCTCTCCTCCCCGCCACTTCCTCTAATCCAGCGTAATTACTTGTGGCTTTGCCTGGCAACCGTGTGCAGATAAATTGCAGTGTGATGCTCTACAGTACATCCTCACCCCTGAGTGTTAACTGTTGACTGTGAAGCATTTGCCTTGTTGTATCAGATGCCTGTGGCGAACCTCCCTCAGTGACACGGATGCTTGAGTGTTTGGGGGCTTTAATTGCTTTGGCTGAAGTTTCTGTCTTCAAGTTAAAAAATAAAACTTCTAGACAGTGTGTGTGTGTGTTTGTGTGCATGCTGAAGCCCGCGTGTGCATTATGTGCACTTGCAGAAGACACAATCCTTTCAACTATGCCTCTGGTAAATGTGAGTGCTTGCTGTGTTTTCTTTAAATTAGTGTTACTAATTCCACCAGCGCTGCTAACGAAGGTAAGAGGTGTCATGAAACTTTCTGCTGTTGGTGTAAATGTGAAAGTGCAAGTTTCTCATTGTAACTGTTGACAACACGTGAGACACTCGTGCCTACATACACTGTAAAACTTCATCAGCCCTGCAGTTAAATCAGCTGGTGCATTGGACATATGGCTGCTGAACTCTATGGATTTTGTGCTAAGCTAACCTTGTTCGGACCTGAGACAGCTCCACTTTAAACACACAACAGTGACTTATTTTCCTAGAATGATGAATGCAAGCTAGCTCACTAACATAGATTGACATGGATGTGGCTCAGAGAAGGATAAGTCAGCGCAGGTTTCCAGCTCATAGGCTCTTTTTCTTGAAACTTCTGCCCCGCTGTCGAGCTTTAAACACACGTGATCCTTAGCAGTGAAGATCAGACCGCCTCACAACACATCTCTGAGCAGAGGAGGACTTTGAATTTACTCAATTATAACTGGGTTCCTATCATTCTTCTCCCTGGGCGAAGTGGTTTTGATTTTCTGTGTAGTCATTCAAGGTATTAAGATAGTAGTAATAAGATATTAAACTATCGTCTTCCATTCAGTGCTCAGAGGGGGCTGGATGTTTTAATTCTGATAGTCCTTGGACACTGAAGCTAGATTCTTCTTAGATTTATTTCTTATCACTGATAACATTCCACTTAAATTGACGTTTAGGGCTGCTCTTAAGATGAATAGGGTATCACCGAGGTTTTCAAAACACTATTTGTGGGAGACGAGCGTTGACTGCCGAGCGTCGAGTGTTACTAATGATGATTCTCTAGGGGCAAAACACTATCTGCCAATTCTGAATGCGATGTGGCTGTAATTTTCCCCCTGATTGCACTCTGGTCATGACAAATATTCCAGATACTTAAACATCCAGCCAGTGCCGAGTGTGTGAGTGGTGGTGGTGGTGGTGGTGGTGGGGGGAAATATGCAATAGTGGAAAGATTGCAAAGTTAGATTTAAATTATTAACAGCAGAGTCTGTAAAAGCTTCAATCATTTCTGTGTAATCCTTTCTCAGATGGAAATGAGGTACATTGATGCAATGCGGGGACAACATGTATCATCCCATTGCATTTCTCACCCACAGCCCCTTCACCATCCATCGCTAAGATGCTCTGTAGGTCAATCAGGATAATGGAAATCTTTGCATTGACTTCAATGGTTTCCACTGAAAGCAGCCGTTTTTTTAATGCAATTACAGCGGCACAGTTTGTACTCACGTAATTTACATTTTAAATAAGACATTTCTCCATTATCTTTTGTAGGTTGTTCTTTAAAGGCAGGGTAGTGAGATTTTGAAAACTCAGTGAGAGTCAGCCAGATTTGGAAAGTAAACACACGCCCCTTTCTCTCGGAGCTCACCCCGAAGCCACGCCTCCCGATCACATGGACGCACATTACCTGAAGACGAGCTGCTGTCTGTGACTTTGGCCATCATGCACGTACCTCTCTGGTGCGCGCAGAGCAGGAAGAGAGTGACAACCAGCCAATACTCTGCGCAGGGTCCACCCGGAGGATTGGCTGATGTTTTTAGCATTTTATAGCTTCCACAGATGATTCATATTAAATAAAATTAATTAAGAAACCTTTATTAGTCCCACAATGGGGAAATTGCTTAAGGCAGCCCAGCAAAGAGCGCCATACACCAGTGAGTACACTGGAGGCTATGTAGGGTAAAGTGCCAAAGACAACAGTGACATAAAAAGTACATCAGAATGAAATCTCCTACCCTACCTTTAAAGGTGCATCAGGTTTTTACGTTTTCAAACACAGAATAAATGTTCAGGTCTGTATATTTTAGAACTCTAAAAACTAAAGGGGGCCATGGAAATCAAATCTCATGTGTTTACATGTTGTCGTGTCTCCTCAGTGTCTGTTCTTCCCGTCTGTATTTCACATTTAACCAAATACATTCAAATGTATTCCAGTTTATTGTCGATGAATGAGTGTTTTCACATTATTCTTCACTTCAGTCTTTTTCCTAGTGGCAGCAATCTGAGAAGTATTTCTGGAATTGGATAAACAGCGCTGAAAGCTTTTATTGTCATTTATTGATTACCCCATTAAGTTCATTTACTCAATCATCCACTTGGCCAATTGCACATCGAGTCAATCGGTCAGTCAATCATTGGACTTGTTTTTGTGCTCAGTGGTCAGCTGCTGGTTGAATGAAGGTCTTTGTCTGTGTTTACATGCACGCTGATGTCGCAGTGTTAAAGAAGCCTCGCCAGCAGCTCCATTAACATGCTTCTGGGCTGCACAGCCGCAGCCATTCCAGAGCTCAGGATGTAAAAGTGACCGTCCTTGTATAGTTGGAAAGATTTCATGGAGATGTGCTGCCTGTAATCCGAGCATCAGAGCTGCACCGTGCCCAGTCGGCTTGTTTAGTTTGAGTGTTTGCTTTTGTTTAAATCCAGTTTTCGTGCCCACCGACTCCAAACGTTGCGTATTCTCTGACAAATCCAAACACAAAATCTGGGAAACATCTGTAACTGAGCAGGCGCCTGTTTCTGGTGCACACGCAAACACTTGAATTAAACAATTTGAATATGTCATTATGTGCACAGTAAACACAGACAGAGTCCTCCAGCTTTTATTTATTGTTCTTTCTGTTATGATTTTCTGTTACATCTCCATGTTTTTGTTGGCTCATCACAGTCATTTCTTTCTATGTTCCATGCATACACATTTTTATTTGCCTTCCTCTCTAACACTGCTGCTCACAAACTCAAAATGTCCCCATGACCGTCCGACCTACAGACAGCATTATTCTCATCGCTCTCTCTCTCTTTCTCTCTCTCTGCTTCTTTCTCACTCTCATCATTTTTTGGCTGCCTCACTCCTCACACGCCTTTCGCCTCTCTTGTCTCCAGAACTCTGGCCACAAGGACTGTGATGTCCAGTATGCGGAGCTGGATACTGCAGCTTTGGCCTCCTCTCCCAGCCCACGAAGCTCTGCTCTCACTGGCCCTGGGGACCTTGTCGAGTATGCAACCATCCAGCCTAGCTCACACTAGCGCATGCCATTATAGGCCTTTCCCCTCAGACTTTGGCCTCAAGGTACACAGACTGATGCACCTCATCCCTTCGTTCATCCCCCACCCCCCTTTCCCTCCCCCACATGCACTGACCTCCCCTTTATATGCTCCATGTGACCCCCCCCCCCCCCCCTCCTGTCTACCTCTCCCTTTAGCCTCGGCCGTCTTTTGATTTCCCCCCTTGTTGCTCTGCAGAAAGTTTGATTGAAGCGCAGATCATTTCAGGCTATTATTTAACACAAAAGCACTCAAGCAGAGATGTGCGGTCCTTTGGCACAACCCAGCCACAATGAAACATGAATCTAACGGAGGGTGGGGGGGCGTTACTGCGAGAGATCGTAAGATCAGCCATACAGGGTTTCTATTATTTACAGGAAATATGATGATTCTTGATTCTCCTCTTGTCTTTCGGTGTTTGTATGCATGAATTCTGACAGTAGAGAGGCAGTTGAGTGTCTGCCATGTAAACATTTAACATCCCAGACCAAGTAACACATGAGATTCAGCTGCATGAGTCTTCTGCATGAACTTCTTAGAGGAATGCTTCATGTCACTATTTGCCTTAATAACAATGACAAAGATCTAAAGATGTAAAACACATTTCTGAACAGTCACAAACATTCAAAATGTGCCTCTCGAGTGCGTTCGCCTGATTGGTTGGTGGAGGAAAACACGCTCTCATCTACGATTCTGCTCTGATATATAATCTGAACCCAGCAAGAGAGAGAGAGAGAGAGAGAGGGGGAGAGCTGGGTCCATCACGCACAAATACAGTCCTCTACTTCACTTCAATCTTCATCATACACATACGACAAAAGTGGGATATACAGGGACTTGTTACCATGGTGATTTGTAAAGCAGGTAATTCTCCTGGCAATTCAGGACGGCTTTGTCGAGGCAAGTGTTGAGACGCACTGCAAAGTGTGCGTTATTGAAATACTGCAGCAGCAATTCTCTTCTCATTTAGGGACGATTTCATCTGAAGGGAACTAAAAGTAGACGCAGGACGCATTATTGCACACATAAAGGAGCAAAGAATCAAATCTATTGTACTGTATTTGAGTCACTAACACATTCAAATCTAAACAAGCAGCTTCACCCGACGACAGGAGAGGAACACATTATTACAATTTGTCGTCTTAAACCGCAGCAGTGTTGAGGTAATGTGCAGGTGTGACACCACTGGGGAGCAGAAATGAAAAGCTACATTAGGTTTTCGCTGCTTAAACATTCCCCCAGGTGGATTCAGCAGATCGCCGTTTGACTCGTCTGTAAACTGACAACACACTCACCCCAAAACAAACAAAAGAGCTGAGCACATCCAGCTGTCTCTGGACAAAGCGGCTGGTTGCCAGGAGACAGTTTATATTCTACTTAGCTCTAATTATTTGCCTCTTGATGACCCACAGTGTGACAACAATGATGGATTAGAAATCCCCCTGTGTAGCGTCAATAATATAGACCTGCGCTACAGTCAGTTCAATTAAAAAATATCTGACACGCGTGATAAATAATAATGACATCTGTTGTGAAGAAGCTTGCCTGTCTGCCTGTTCCACTCATAAAAACAGAAGAGAAACATGGATGAAGTATGTCTCAATCAGCCGGCTCACATGGAACCGATTCTTAATACACAGCAAGCATTCCCCCTGAAATCAACATGCGCTCCTCAATGTTGGCATGCTACAGTGAAAACACATGAGGTGACATGTTTCCAAGAGTGTCATATGCACTCTCTTTGCTATTGTCAATGAATGCGACCGCAGTAAATATATAGACTACAAAGTGAACATGTAAGAAAGTGAAGAAACACGTACAAGAAGCAAACTTATAATGACTAGAATTATTAAACAATAGACATAAGTGAAGTCAACAAAATAAAACAAAATGTGAAATATCATAGAAGCCACTCTACAAAAAAAGGTTTCAAAGAAGGCTGCTCTTCAGTCTGGACTGAACACAGAAGCACAGAAGTTCAGGTGTAACGGTAATGATTCGGTGCCAACATGTGGATGGCTGGATGGAGGCAAAGCTATTAAAAAGCTGTTGATGAGAAGCCAGAAGCAACTTACACCTCAGCAGACGAGCTGTAGCATCAGAACACACCGGCAGCTTACGCAGGTGTGCAGGACGGAGGCGGTTTAATGTGCTGTAGCGGCGCAGTTTTAAGTTTCCCCGTGGGACCGACTGTAACTACAGACAAAAACAGAGAGAAGGCCGATGATCTGCTAAGTCCTGATATAACGTCCAGGCTCAGCCTGCTGGAAAATTGGTCTACAGCACCCAATGATTTCACAATAAAAGCTCAGACAACATGTGTGTTATTGATCGTCGAGGTTATTGTTGAAGAATTTGTGATAGAAAATTGAGATAATTCTAACAATGTAAAAGAAAATCTTTAACCCTCGACTGTCTTCTCTTTTTAAACCAAACAAAGCACCACAAAACTCAAATGGAACATTTAATGCTATATGTAAGGCTTTTATTGTGAAAACACTTTTCTCACTATTGAGACAACATTTGCACCTTTTTAATTTCAATGACTGATTTCTACTGTAGTGAAAAAAATCATGTCTCGCACACTTTACCACCTGAAACCTGGTGCACAGCCCGCATTAACAGCCCGGACTTATCTCTGCTATTAAACCTTTAGCAGCTGCATGTGGGAGGAAGCTTCTCATCTAAAAATATCCATAGTAAAACATAATTTATTCATAATTTTTGGAGCAATTGTACAAGTGAGATGAGCTTTAGGGTATGTAAAAAAAAGAGAGAGTGAGAGACTTGTTTCAGCACATTCATCATGTCTGAAACAGGTAAGACTGAACAAGAACAAGATGAGTTATCACAGTTTATTGGCAGTTAACACCTTTTACTGCTGTTAACTATTCATAAATCTACATTAAATATATAATGAACTTTCCTTTTCTTGTCTTAGAGGGGAGGGAACGCTCTAAAAAAAACCTGGAGGAGGCTGGTAGAAATATTGCAATCTTCCAGTCGGCCTGTCTGTAAACACTGACAGAGGAACAGTTCCAACCTGAAAGCCCTCCTGGGAATTGCCTGTTGACACCCCCTGTTTGTAATCAGCCTCGGCTCCGGTCAGGAGCTTACACCCTTCAATAAAAAAAAAAAAAAATCTTTGTTTGCTGAGCCAAAGAGAAAACAACTAGTTCATAACCACGGCGACAAATTCCCCCTTTTATTCTCCTCGGTCAGTAATCAGAGCCATAAAATCAGCCGACTGTTAATCATACTCGGACCGTATTTTCCCAGCATCCGTTTGCTCTGACGATTATTACATTATCAGATATGAAAACTTATTTGGACCATACTTCCTCAAGGTTCTGTTATCTAGCCATTGTCCCTCAGTGCTTATATGACTTCAAGGTGAGTCAGATTTCATTTAGATTAACCCTCAGTTTTAAATTCATGCATTTATGACGTCTCCATGTCCTCTTCTGGCTTTTACACTCACACAAAGGAAACCCCGCAGAAACAAAAACTGCTCGTGAAGAATGAATTTTGGCCACTAAAACCAAACAAAGCAGCGGTTTGAATAACTGTGAACCTTTTTCATGTCACAGTTTTGAAGCTCTGGCTCCGTCTGTTTTTTGTTTTTTCTTCCTGAACAGCTGTGAGAGCTGAATGGGTGAAGTGAAGCATGATTTGTGTTCATGTTGTTTACAGACTTGTGTTTGGCAGAGTCAACACTGTGACTCAGGACAGACATTCGATAGTGGAGAAAAAAAAAAAAAAAGCGGTATCATCCATTTGCACCTTTGTGCATCTTCCTGCTCGGGTTTAAAAACAGACCTGGACAGAATACAGGATGCTGTCGTCCTGTTTTTCAGCCTCCTGCCGTCTGGTGAATGGACAGAGGTGTGAACATGTGAGGGGAAAAGCAGGCAGGCAGAGATATCCATTCATTTGCATAATTATACTCACTGAATGAATGTATTTTAATGTTAGGCCAGATGTATTGATTAGTAGTATGTGAAATCACAGCTGCTTTCTGACAGATTTCTCTGGACCAGATGCTGAGCAGCACAGAATAAATCTAACCAGTGAGGTCAATAAATCTGATTATTCTTCAATTAAATGTTGGAACAACTAAGACATGTAATCTGAGAAACCACCGATCGATGGATGGAGACTGCTGGTGCAACACTCAGTGTTGTCACAAGTAAAGACTGTGGTAAAAAAAGGCTGCAAGAGAGCTGCCAAAAAACAGACCCACTCAGCTGCAAGTCTCATTAGTCACAAAAAGGCCGGTTTCTATACACAAGACACTTTTACATGAAAACCAAAACAAGCAGCAAATCAAAGAGAACTCACACAATTATCTTAAAATGCTGATTTCTTGTAAGAAAACTGTAAATTTAGTAAGTAAAAGTAAAATGACAAATCTGAGTCGACTAAGGCCCTGTTCACACTGGAGAAAGTCAATCCAGCTAGAGGGGGATTGAATCCAGAGCCTTTAATCTGGATGCGTTCAGACCTATTTTCAAATCTGGCTATCACACACTCCATGCTCAATCCAGCTTGAGCTGGCTTGTTTGTTGTCCTCAAACCGCTAGGTGGCGCCTCGTAATATACAGAGTCCGTTTAGGCCACGGCAGGCCCGCTTGTGAGCATGCTTCGTGCTTTTTTTTTTTGTCCTGTGTCGCTCGCTCTTTCATTTTTTTTGTTCAAAACGCAGTTTATCCCTTTGTAGCCCTGTGGAAAATAAGCTGTTGTAGTTCCACGGTTGTTTACATACGGCTTTTGGACACAATCCCCGTGAACCGGAATTATCACTCCGCTAGTGGGATCTGATAGCGGGACCTGAGCCCGATGTAAGCAAATCCAGCTAGAGCCACCTCTGAGAGGTGGATTGAAATCTATCCGGATATATCCAGATTTGCGTTGTTCAGACACTGAAAAAAACGACCCGGATATATCCAGATACGGCCTGAATCCCGTTCTAGCCGGAATGATTTTCCCAGTGTGAACGGGGTCTTATGATCCTCACTGTGTGCTGCAGACTAACATACTGTATAAACACATAATGCTATTCAAGGTGCATAATGTGCAAAAGCAGTGAGCATAAAATTAATGATAACAGGAAAAAAAACTAATTTCACGATAGCATCTTGTAAAAGGGACAATTTAGCTCCAGATGTGAGCGAACATCCCCGTCAGCAGCTGCTGCAGCTGTTCCTGTCCAGCGTTAAAAGAGGATCTGTGGAGGTTCGCTCCGTGTTTTCAATTAACTTCTGATGTTTAAATGAGACCAAACATGGCTCGTTTATGTACCGTTTGTATTTATACCTTAAGTTGTGACATATGTAATCAGTACACTACAGTATGTGGAGGCAGGAAGATAAATATCTGAGGCACCAAGGCTCGATGGAGCCAACACAAACACGTTACTGTATAAACATGAGACATCTCCAGACACTGTGGGCCTTTTACCCACATTAAACCTCAAATATATCATTTTTTTCAACACTGAACTCCTCATTTTAGTGTTAAATATCATAAAACTCTCATGTTTTTCAAATGAAGAAAAACAAATCTCTATAACTCGGTTGCAGCTAGTTCTGTTAAGATGCTGCCTCCACCAACTAGTTTGAATGTTATATTCATATAAAGTTTGGTTAATAAATATCTTGTTACTGTAGATTACATATCTGTATAATTTAACCTTGCCCTGAATTAGAGGACCAAATATTACAATGCAGTCTCATCCCATTATGTAAAACAGTCACATAATGTCATCTATTGTTTCACACAGACCGACACAAATTGTCAGATTTTTAAAATTGGTGTGTGTAAGAGAGAGAGTGTGTACAAATCAGCCCTTTCACGGTATAAAGGTACAAAAGTCTGTGTTAGGAGGTTGGAGGTGCTGTAACCTGCTTACATGGACTTTTATACTGGTTCCATGATCGGGCAGAAAGATCATATGATCCACTAACGTAAAAGTAACAGGTTGATCCATATGTTCATATATATGAATATATATATGAGGCTAAATGATGAGTGATCTGCTACAGAAACGTGCAGTTAGTAGTAGGCAGAGGGCTCCGTCACTTGTTACTCTAATGGGGGTTTTGATTTTCTCACTTCCTGTGAGCAGAGAGCTTCTCTAACAACATCCACTCCTGACACTCATTTAAACACAGTTTTTGTAATTTAGGTCGATAAAACTCCTGCCAGGCACCGCTTTAATTCTTAAAGAATGGGAGAAAAAAAAGAATCTTAGAGTCTTTTCCGTGAATGACCTCCTTTGCATTTAATTTCCCTTCAAAGTCATTATACATCTTCTGATAGGCCATTATCCTAAATCATGAAAATCCCCGGGCTCGCTGCCCGGAGTTTGATGTAGAAAGTCTGCAAGAGCTCAGAAATAAAGACGGACTCCTGCTCTGAAGGTTAAAAAAAAAAAAAAAAGACGATGGTCATAAAAAATGTATGAATAAACAAAACTCAAAGGTCAAACTGCAGCAGTTACAAATATTTTCTGTAGAAGCAGCCAAAAACTGAAGAAAGGTGGATTTATAGAGAATCATTTATCTGACACCTCCGAATGACCTGGTGGCCTCGGAGGGTTAATGTGGTACAAACTGCAGGTTTTATGGTTTTTAAAGAACCCAAACCTGCAATCACACCTTAGACTGGGGGGGGGGGGGGGTCAGGTTTGTCACAGTCTTCTCAGCAAGCGAAGAAATGAATAAGCCGGCAGAAGTTCTCTCCGGCAGCTGAAAGGCCTGCTCTGCTCTGCTCTGCGCTGACCTGAAACCAACGAGCTTCTGTCAGCGGCTCCTGCATGTGTGTCAGGAGAAGTTTACTCGCATGTCGTCCACTGTGAGAACACTAAATTCACCTTCACACAAGCTGAGCGCTCAGCCCTTTGTCTTCCTCACATCCACTCTGCTTACATCAGCGCTCATGCCTCACTGTGTGATTGTAGCTTACAGAGTTCTGCTTCAAACAACATGTCTACACTTTATTAGACCAGCTCTGATAGACGTGTTTGCTTCCATCCTGATCCTGGATCTACTCCTCATGTTTTACCCATATGTCAAGCTGTGGCCAGTTTTTGTCTCGTCTTTCCTTCCATGGCTTTGTATTTTCTGTCACAGATGTCATCACTTGTAGGCGGCTTTAAGTCTTTTTTTTGTGGTTTTGTTGCCTCATTACAACATTTTCAGAGCTGGGATCATCGTTTTCGTAGATGTAGAGATGCTTGAGGAGTACTCGTAAGTTTCATTTTCACTCTCATCCTTTTCTTTCTTTGCATGTTTGTTTTTCATAACTTCATCACCATATTAATATTTTATTTTCTTTAAAAAAAAACGTGGACAGGTTTGTGCTCCGTGCTGCTTTCGGTGATTTTAATGTGAGGACCATCAATTATGTTGTTTAAAAAAAGCCTGAACCCTAATTTCCTAAACACCTGGATTAGTTTTAAGACTGAGGGCACTACAATCATGATCCGTTATCTCATTTAGCCTCCAAGGTCGTTTTTATTTTGCGGTGGTTTCATGGCCTGATGTACTTCTGCTATTACAGAAAAACACTCTTGATCAGAGTGTCAACAAATTTAATAGCAAAATACAATTAACTTGACTCTCCCTCTACTCAAAACACATGCCGGTGCATAATTTTCAAGGCCCTAATGACACGAAATCAAAGCTAGTTCAATCAGTTAACCCCAACCTGCCCATGTCACCCACAAGTGGCTGCATAATTCCCCCTGTCTGTTATTAAATCCAGCACAGGATGTTTATGCAGCATCCATACTTTGACTGAAATCACTTCCTCTGCACTTTCCTGTAGCCTGAAGTTGCTGTTGACTTCAATTTGCAGCTGGACACGCAGATTCTAAGTTTAAGCAGGGACAGGAGCAGGATGAGGCCGGCGCTGCGACGCTCTTAAAGCCATTACAAACTTTCAAGCATCACTTAGAAGCTGTGCATTTTGAAAACAGACAGACAATGGACCCTTCAGAAAAACACATGATGTAACGGCAGAATAATGGCTGCAGTTGTTTTGTATAAATTGACAGTGGCAGAAGGGGAAAACAAGTCCGCCGTTAAAGCGCCTCACACGTCTACTGTCTGCATGTCTGACAGTCCGTCATGTAAATATGATAATTACAAGGTGCCGTTACTTTGTCAAATCATGTAAACAGTGAAGTGAGCCTGTGAAAAGTGTTGTATAATATCATCTGTAGTGCTGGAGGGGGACTTGAGAAAATGGCTCCACTTGTTGGCAGACTGAATCTGAACACAGCGGAGTCACAGCGGATGCTATACACACTGCACCTGTACCCGCTGGAACACAGGCTGAGCATAAGTATAAGCTAACCTCAGGTCTATGCAATGATGTAAAATTAGGCGTTAAGTGTTAAGTAACACAAGAGTCACAAAGTTTCAGGCTTTGCTACAGGCTTCATCTGCAGCCTGACACATCCAGAAGAAGTATAAGCTACTTTCAGTCATTCAGATCTACAGATGATGTAGAATGTTCCGTCGTGGTGAAAAAGGAGCTGAGCTGTAAGGCGAGGCTCTCGATTTACAAGTCAATCTACGTTCCAACCCTCACCTATGGTCACAAGCTTTGGGTAGTGACCAAAGAATGTGAGAGGGAGCTCCCTGCTTAGACTGCGTCCCCTCACAACCTGGCCCCAGAAAAGCAGTTGGAAGATGGATGAATGGATGGATAATGAAGAAGCAAACAAGAACATGTGCATAAACCAATTTACTTAAAATGAGAAGTTAAACTATTAGCATACAAAACAACTGCCACACCTCAAACATGCCCAGCATCAGCACCAGGACGTCCACACAGCTCATAAAGGGTTAGTCCCACTATCCAGCTTCAAAGACTGAGAGGTCTGCACCACCCAGTCCGCACCAGCATGTCTATCTGCAGCTTTCTGACTCATGGAACCAGGGCCCTCAGTGCAAACCGTTGCTGGTTGTGTTATGCACAAAGACTCCTTATGTAACAGTATAAACAGACAGTATAGTTCAGGCCTTGCGGCGTTAGAATGTGTGAGTGTAGAGGAGCAGAGTGCATGAATACGCCTTTAAATTCTAGCTGAATTTATTTGGTATGTTTATCAGTGAGGAAATGCTGCTGGAGTGTGACAAATAAGTTTATAATGCCTGCACCACGAGCGGCTCTCTTCAGGAACACACCGCCACGCTGCACTAATGTGACGACCCCGTCGTTTCGGGTGCAGTCGTCCCTCCTCGAATAAGAAAAATACTCTGTGACCCTGCAGTGTTTTTGTCTCCTCTCCTCCTCGCAGGACTCTGGGAGGCATCCAGAAGAGCTGCTGAACCCAGCTGAATACATGAGCTACCAGCGCGTCTGCAACATGGAACAATACCCTGAGTCTCAGCCCGCTCCGGCCTACCCTCCTGTTACTTTCTTGCCTCAGCACCCTTACACTCAGCACCCATCCAACGAGCCCACGTACTCCAACACCAGCTTCCCCGCCCACGGCCCCCGCGCTCCGTTCACTTTCCCCAAGGAACAGTCCGTGTGAAGCGCCACACATCTCTCCAAACCTCGGCAGGAGGCGCCTGGATGACGCTTCGTGCTGAACAGATCTGCACCTCGCTTCTGTTTACCCTGTAACACACCGGTGGGCTTCCTCCCTCCCATCCTGCCATAATCAACGCGCCTTTTCCTCCCCCTGTGTCATGTGTGCTGCCTGCTCCACTGAAGCTGTAGGACCCTCATTCACCTTGTGATGTTAGCGTAGTCACCACCACCACCACCACCACCACTCTACCCCTCCACCCCTCACTCGCTCCCACTCGTCCTTTTTGCTTTTCCCCACCTTTGAATGCTTCTTTTTTTTTTCTTTTTTTAAATCGTGTACAGAATTCATTGTATCACTCATGTTATGTTTTATTTTTATTATTATTATTTTTTACATTTCCCACAGTGGTAGTGACCTTTGTTTGTTTTCCATTTGTCTGTCAGTCATATGCTTGCTTCTTTGAAAGTCATATACTGTACTGTACGTGTGATCAGGTGTTTTCTGGTGAAACAAAAAAAAAATTGATTTGTGACTCTAATTATCAATCGATAATGACTTGGACTACCCCTTTAATGACCGTTAATGACAGGGATGTTATGTGAAGGTGTGAATTGGCAGTCTTTCAACTGAATCCTTCATTACGTTTCATTACAGCTTTGCTGTTGTGAGCTTTGACTGGTTATATTTAGGACTATTGGAGGAGAACGATGTTATCCACAGTCGCTAGGAAGAAAAACAAAAAGGGCTTGAGATCCGACAGTATCGACGTTCTTCTCATTCTCCATGTTTCTATCCATCTGTTCAGGTTATTATTTTATTATTATTGTCATTATTATCTGCCAGTAGTTGCCAAAGATATAGTTCCATTCAGTTTTTGTCCAGCGTTTACATAAAAACCACAGTGTTTGATGGGAAATCAATTCATTGATTAACTAATTAATAGTATTGTGCTTCACTTTCCCAGTTTACATTATGGCTTTACCATATAGCTACTGTAGCTACTGTCCATATCTTGATGAGGTTGGTTTGAGGTTCAAGGAGTTTTCTCTTAATGCAGGTGTCATAGGTGAAGACAATCACACACTCGGGTTGTAAGTGTCTAACATATTTAAATATTTTTTTTAATTTGTAACAATATAGCCTAAATCAGTCTAAGAAACAGAGCTGCAGAGAGAAAAGCTTGCTACTGTATTTTTGTAGAGAAGTCTTAGTCGTAGTATACGATAGCACTCACTTATTTTCTGAGTCCATTTTTACACTGTGACTGTTAATTTCAGACCATACATAAGCTAATGTGCTTGACGAGCCAATTTCAGGATACTGCCTCCTACACACAAGCCCTCTAGACCCAGCAAATTAACATACGCTGAAAGTAAGTTCACATTTTTATTTATTTTTTGTGTCAGATGTACGTTCCGGGGGTAAAAAAAAAAATAATATCGAAAAGAAAATATTTTGTGTTTGTGCTCGATGTAAAAAAAAAAAAAAAAAAATAATAAAATCCTTGAGGTGTTGAAGGTAATTTAGTGTTTACTCTTAATGGTGGTGGTTAATGGGATAGAGTAACTTGTGAGACTTTCTCCTGTGCTCACCTTGTTGTCTTGCGATGGCTCGATATGTGTGCTAGCATTTAGTTGAAGCAGTGATCTGTGGTTTGAACCACTGAAGGAGTTTGTTATTGCTGTACCTGCTGTGTGAAAAAACACTGAAACACATCTTCGTCTTTTTGTGACACATTTACTATTCATGACATCCTTCCTTTACGTTATTATTATTATTATTATTATTATTATTATTATTATTATTGCTGTGTAAGTGCTCATACTTGCCACAAAATACGCTGAAGCGGCATGTATTCATTTTTACTGTGTTCATTTGAAATGTCCTGAACAGAATTGCCATGTTTGTTTTCACCTTTAACCTTTTTGTTTGGTGTTTTGTAAGACTGTAACATTTAGTTTTTATTTTTTTACCGTAAACATATACATTATATATACATTTATATATATATATATATATAAGCCTACAGCACATTTTTCTTTTGACATTTTAATGCACATTTGTGGAAGGATATTACCCGAACAAGTAATTATTATTATTAGGGTTACAAGCTCTTTAGGTCGCCCAGTCTGAAATACTGAAACAATGTGAAACCTGTTTTTTGTTTTTTTAGTTATATTTGATGTAAATATTAACAATGTATCTGATGTGTGGAAAAAAAAACCAAGTCATGCAGTTTAACATTAAACTTCACAAACTACCCATGTTACAGTTGTTGTTGTTCAGTCCAGCATCACAGATCTATGCCTGTCTCTGATGTCACAGCAGAACATGCAGTGTGGATCGCACAACGGCAGACACATGTGCACCTTTTAAAGAAAGAAGAAGAACTGACTCTTATTTAGTCTACACCACCCCCTCACATGTTTAAACCGAGCAGCAACCCCTCTGCTGTGTCCTGTTCTGGGCTGAAAAATGAATCCATTGCAGTTCCCAAAACAGCCACCAGGGGCTGGCTCCTAAAGTGAGTCAATCCCAGCAGCAGAAATAAACACAATTTAAGACTAGTGCAAAGTTATTTTTAATCCAGATTTTCCTGTATGACAACTGTATAGGGGTGATTGTGTTTCTATACTTCAACCACTATAATAAGGCTTAAAGTTGATAATCTGTGACCACCTGCCCATCACTGCTTCTCCCATAGATCAACCAGTAGGCCTTACAGTCGGTGCCAAACTAGGGCAGCAGCAGCCTCAGCCACCTACACAGGGCTTCAACATGGAACCTCTGGATGGCGTCGCACAGCGTTTGTCTATCTTTATTTTTAGTCTATAGTTTCTATACTCGCACTGACGCTGAAGCTGCCAAGCAGCATAAATAATCAAAGGTGACATTAGAAGGGCTGTGAGAGAGAAACTTCAGCAGCAGCAGCAGAGCACACTTTAAGTCACACTTCACACTGATGTCTCACATCAAACTATATTTTAACACCATTAAACACACACCTGCTAATAAGTATGCAACGCAGAACAAGTGCAGGACAAATTAGGAATAACCAATATAATTAGCACATAAAGCAGTCAAATATAAATCAGAATATGTGAAGCTGTTAAAACAGTGCTCTCAGATGTGCCCAGTTGCTGGCTGGAGCCAGAGGAGATCAGGTTTGGCTGCCAGAGACTGTGTCGCCTACAGCGAGCCCCCAGGAGCAGAGCTGGACAAAGCCAGACCTGCATGACAAAGACTGGGTGTCCAGAAATGGACAGACAAACACACACACACACACACACACTGGAAAAAACTAAAAAATCTGTAAACTCAGAGATCCTTTTTCACACAAACGTTATATTTTCAGTGGACTGAACACCTGGAAACCTCCTGTGCTGGTTCAGACTGTGACAAACTATAATGTAATATCAGCATGTAGGTAGTTTAACAAGGCTCAGGGGGTCCAAAGGAGTCACATGACCTCCAGCTGTGCTAGCAAGACATGCAAATCATTGAACTCTTTTAGTGTAGGTTAGTGTGCGTATCACACTGTGTGTGAGTCAGCCAATCATATGCAGGTCATTTACTAACAGTGCAATAGAAAGAAGAGACATAATGTGCACAAATATACAAATATTCCTTCATACCCTGATTGTTCAATAGCTATAATTAATAATTGTATATTGACAGGAGGTTGTGTTATTGCGGCCACATCCTGCAGATTATTTTCCAGGAATATTTCCATTCTCATGTCTGACCTTCAGCAGTTTGATATACGATGAGTAAGTCATTTCCTAAAAAAAAAAAAAAAAAAAATCACACACACACACACACAGATCTGCTCCTGGATGATCAGTGATGTTATTTTAGGTGTGTGTGGATGACAAATCTACTAAAATACATAATGATCTGTGTTAAACTGTGCATTTGTGGCGGTGCATGCTACCACACTTAACATAAAAAACGTTAATTTCCTCATCACTGAAGGACAGGTTAACTGGAGTGCTTTCTTCTCAGAGATGCAAGAATCGCTTGAGAACTCATCCAGAAAAGCCCACTTGATTGGATTGGGTGAAGTCTCCTGGAACAAATCCTCTGTGTCACTTTTTATGTAAGATGTCGCCCTCTTTTTTTTTTTTTTCTTTTTTTTTTTTTTTCTTCCTGTGCCCTAATTTGCGTTGTCTCTGTAATATCTGTGTAACAGACACCAGTAATACAGATTACAGTGTAAGAGGAGAGCAGGTATCTGTTGTACATTATCAGGTAATAACTCCACATTGCACCGTGGCAGGCATGAAACACTGCACAACATGTTTACAGAATAATGCACAGTACGGCCTGTGGGGCTAATTCAACATCCAGGACACATTCATCTTATAAAATACCAATGCCGAGCAGGTTGTCAGTCAATCCCCACGTTTCCTGTGCCTAATGGGTGCTTCCACAGTGCTATCCTTTATGGGCGGTCTTAATTAAAGGGATAACTAACAGCCTAGTGCAGCCACACGCTGCTAGCTTTAAAGAGTCTTGTTTGTTTACATATATTTCCTTTAACTTCCTATAAAGGCAGGAAGCCAGTGAGCCTTATCTGCTCTGATTGATCAGCTACAACAGACTGAGCAGCGAGCGCCTCCCATGCAGCATCTGTGCGTTTGCAACCAGAAAAGCTAGTTAGCTTAATATAAAGAGGAGCAACGTGTCTTAAATCACTTCTAATCACTATATTGTGAGCTATAAAATGTGTGTTCTTGTCATGGTCACTATGTACTATGGTACTTATTTAGCGGCACGTGTAAATTATGCTACAGCAATGATGCTGCAAGTTGTATCTCGAATGTACTTTTCAATTTGCACTTCACTATATACTCCCCTACAACATACTCCGCTTATAGTGAGGCACTTCACAAAGAAGCATATAACTCCTGCATGCAGCATGCATCATCAGAGTTTATGTTATTGATGATTTAAGCCTTTATCATCATCTTCTCCAGCCACATTTATGGGGGTGGGACACGTTGCTATGGTAACTTAAAACGGCACCTATAACCTTAAAGGTAGGGTAGGAGATTTTGAAAACTCAGTGAGAGTCAGCCAGATTTTGAAAGTAAACACACGCCCCTTTCTCTTGGAGCTCACCCGAAGCCACGCCTCCCAACCAGTCTGTGACTTCGGCCATCATGCACGTACCCCTCTGGTGCGCACAGAGCAGGAAGAGAGCGACAACCAGCCAACTATACACACAGGGGCGCCTCGTAGGATTGGCTGATGTTTTTAGCATTTTATAGCTTCTACAGATGATTCATATTCTTCGTTTTAAAGCGAAACTGCCGAACTAATTGGTTGCTATCAGATTGTGAAGAGAAGTTACACTAATCTAACAAAAACTGCATCAGAATGAAATCTCCTACCCTACCTTTAACCTGTAGTTTTTAAATGTCTAACCCCAACAACGAGTGAAAACAAAACTCAACCTCCCTCCTAATGCAGACTCCGCAAGATATATATTGGTCTAATGATCAGACGACATCCGCCTATATGCTCAGTTTTGGTCATCAAACATGACCTTAACCATGTGTCATAGATTATCCATCTATATGGGCTGATAACAGTGGCCTCCAGTAAAAAAAACAAATCTCATGCTTCAATTGCTACTGAGAGTGAAATTAGTGGAGGTTCAGTATAGAATGTTATCCTGCGGGTCAGTTCATGCATTGGTTTACAAAGAAAGGAGCCATGCACTACAACAATGCTACACACCTGTGCACCTACAAGTACTTCACAAAGAAAAGAAATTTAAAAGGTGCTTTTGGAGAAAAAAAAAAAAAAAAGCATTTAGATTTAAAAAAACATCAATTGTTGACATCCTGCCTGATACAACAACATGCCTCAGAGATAACTGGGCTATAGAGTATATTGACCACCTCTATGACACACTGCAGGCTCACACCGAGTACATACTGGAGGCCTATTGTAGTGGAGTGTGTAATATTGAACAAATTCACACTATTTTGTCCACCTTTTGTAACCCGGGAAAAATAGATAAGATAGCTAACAAGCTCCCTGGTTACCACGCAAGGTGGCATAGCAACAAGTGAATCTAAGCTCGGGCACTCTGTATAGGAATTATCAACACACCTGCAGTATGTCTGTGACCAATTATGCTGCCGGGCTCCAGGCACCGAGTGCGTATACAGGCTTTAAAAGAGATCTCTGTCACACTGGAAATCAAAGAGGAGCGTCTAGGAGCATATTAAAAGGCACCTGAAGTGATGCCTCAGTTCTGTTATGTGTTAGAGTAACCAAGGAAAAATGCATCAGATGTGACAGGTGTTCAGTAGATGCATAAACAACGTCTCATTATATCCGCCAAGGTGGACGACGCTTTTTCCACTCAACACTTGACCTTTCAGACGCGCATATTAAATGCTCTGTGTGTGTGTGTGTGTGTGTGGACCATTACTGCAATTTTTTTTTTTTTTTTTTGCTATTAGTAGAAACTTTCGAATCGATGCAGCAGCTCAGACGGCCATTACACTCATTTTTTCTCATCAGCTCTGTGCCATATTTTAATATCACAGGAAGCTCATTGGGATGCATAGAAAAGAAAAGGGAAGCATTGATAAAACTGACTGATACTCAGCCTTGTACAAATAGAAATAAATTCCATGTGACCTCCTCAGCAGAGGGAGATGAGGCCTTTCCTCACAGCAGCCAGCAGACCACAGCCAATAAGCCTCCTGCGATACATCACACACACACACACACTCCTCCCCTGTTGTAAAAGACCCTTTTCTTCCTCTCTTTCTAAACACATATTGTTGATAGGCCGACTTTGGCTGAAGCTTATTGATTCTGAAAGTGAAGTTTTGCAAAACCGATTCATATTATTTGGAGATGGCTTCCGTGTGTTTGGCGCTCCGTGTGGTACGACAAGCCAAATAATGAATGGGAGATAACGTTTTCTGGCCTGGAGGCAGGACGCACAGAAGCAGAACAGTTAAATATGCAGTGACTGCTGCAGCAGGAGCTCATCAAGCAGGAATTCAAGTTACTCCTGAGGATCACACACACACACACACGGGGAAAAAAAAAAAGTGCCCCCTGAAATATAGCACAATGAGACGCGGAGTGCATGAAAGTCCTGGAAAAGGCTGCCTCGCCTCATTGTAGCAGCAGACTGTAATGGATTCAATTATCTCTTCTACCACTCCGGCCACTGACTGCTGCCAATACTGATCTGTCTGTTGATGTGATTGTTTTTATTCTGTACTTATTACAGACATATATTCTGACTGGAAGCCTGTTGTTTCTGAAGGATGGACAGTACTAAACATATCTGGTAAAATTGCTTTCAAAATCAATTCTTTATTGAGCGGTGTGGAGCTATACTGGCTGCACCGTTCATGACCCCTTACTCAGAAGGAGTTCGACACCTGTAATGAGTATGCATGGCTCTCAATGCAGATATAAATACTTTATTATTAACTAATAATAGAGAGGGGAGACTGATGTGAGTGCATCATTAACAGACTATTTACCACAGAGAAAGACATTATCTTTTAATGTTAATGTGTGTGTTAAAACACAAGAGACGCTTCTAATTATAAATAATAATGTTTTTTGTATGAATTATCCAAATTAATAAGGGTGCCTGCTGCAGACCATCGGGAGAAAATCTTGGGTAATATTTTACATAATTTAAAATTATGTAAGATAATTCAAGGCTAATACATTTCTAAACATTCAGTCGGCTACACTTGGGTCTCGATTCAGGCTCTGTTTCTTTTAGAGACCGACTGCTTCACACAGGTGCAACAAGGCCGTCATCTCACGGTGAGACATGTGGCCTTCTCCTCTCTGATCCACCCGATGGCCACTTTGCGACCAAATCTATCATGATGAAATTGTGTTTTTCTTTTCTTTTCTATTCTCTTCTCCTCAAACTATTCAGCACATATCGTGACTGGCATGGTCCCGGCAGCGTGTCCTTCCAGGATGGAAACAACCAAACACCAGCCAACCTCAGTGACTTTTCCAGAAATATGATGGACATTAAATACTCAAAAAACATCAATAAAAAGGACATTTTAGATGCACTGACAGCTTTTTTCTCCCTCCAGAAACCTCCCTCTTGTTATTGTAATGCATCTGTGAAACAAAAAGATAATGATCTATTTAAAAATACACAATTTCAAAGTCAACTAATAAAGAAGTAATGATTAGATGCTGCCCCCTGATTGTCACTGTTGACAGTTCGGTTGATGGGTTAATTGTATTTTGCGCCATTCACATGTTTTTATCTCACAAACTAACCTCTTTAAAACTGTCAGTCAGGTCACAGACATGAGGGCGGCAGGAGTGACACTCCCATAAGTTTCTGATCATACCCGTCGCTGCTGGGAATTTTTTTTTTTTTTCCCTGTGACAGGGGCGAGGAGGAAAATTGCTTTAACAGAAAAGCCAGAGAAACTAATTTACACGAGATCAAAACCATGAAAGAGCACTTCTGTGGAGAGATGATAAGCCTTCAAGGCCACTGCCAGAGCCCCGGGACAGCGCTCTGGTCTGAGCCACGCGGACACCTTCACCGACCACCTTTGTCCATCATTGTCCAAGAGACAAGCCACAGGGATGCTTTAACAGGAATGCCAGAGCAGCTGATAAATGGAGAGCAACAGTGAGGAGGCAGATAAACAAAGCGCAGCCAGAGATAAGAGGGAGGGGAGGGTGCTGCATGCTATCGTGTTGAAAGTCATTTTCATACATTACACTTCAAAAGGTTTAAGCCATGTGAGAGAGTGAGTGTGTGTGTGTGTATGTGTGTGTTGGGAAGCATCATCTAAAAGTGCATCAAGATGAAATATATTTGTTCTCTTTACTCATTATTCTCTTCGCTTCAGCGCCTGCTAGCAACAGCAGGTGTAACAAAGACAAACGGCCGAACATTAGTCATGTGAGGTGTCACCGCGCAGTTCATAAAATCACTCGGCTCACTTGTCGAGCCCCTATGGCTTGATTAAAATCTGTTTATCGTGTGTGTGTGTGTGTGTCAAGTGCATATTTTTGTCATACAGCCAAAGGTATGAGGAGAGTTATTGTCCGTCTCATCAGCGGGGACAGCTAGTCGCATGACTTTGGGCAAGGACGGGGAGAGAGAAGCACACCAGCGCCACATGGGACATCTGGATTTTCACACTTCTCCACACCCATGTGTAATCGACAGCGACAGGCAGTGAGTGACGGCATCAACTGCGAGTCTGAATACTCAGGTGGACAATGATTCCTCAATCATGTCTGTGACTGGAACAGATCCCTGTCCTTGCTGCGTGGCAGTAATACTTTAGTCACACAAGTTGGAGCGAGAGAGGGGGGGAGGAAAAAAAAATATATGCACGTTTACTTTGTTTGTTTATTGAGAGATGGCAGGTTATTTAGGAGATGGGTGACAGCTGCATTGTGATGATAAGGTTTCCACGAGAACCGGGTCCACATACAATCACTCCAAATAAAGAGCCAGCTTTTCTCATATATCAAATGTGAAGGCGGGCGAAGCAGCTACTGATTAAAGTTAGAAGAGATGAACTCAATTTGAATACAGCCAGAAAAAAAATAATCATCTTGCACTTCTTGTACTGCTACATATGAGTAATATCACCCTGCTATGAATACACTGCTGCATATTTATAGCTCCGTCTGTAACCAATGAAAACTCACACTAATCCTTATTGTAAACCACAAACAGGCTCTATGAGGAAGTCCTAGCAGTTATGGCCGTCATGTTTTAGAACAGTTATTATTATTATTTGATAACTGCAGCTTGCTAGATCAAGGATCCTCAGCAGACTCATCCATCTGATTGGCTGAAAGTTTCCCATGATAGATTGTAATTGACGAAGGTTTCATCCAATCACCTGCCAAGGATTCTTTGGAAAATGAGCAGTTTCCCTCTCACCCTCTGACCTCTGCTCTACTCTCCTTAGTCTGGCTCATACAGGTAATATCGTCTCATAATCTGTGTTCACTGTCTTCAAATTACTACTTATGGACTGACGATATATATAGATATCCATTATAATATAATCACCGTATCATCTTGCTGTCATGTTTGCTGCATGTTTGCTCCTCTCTCTCTCTCTCTCTCTCTCTCTCTCTCTCTCCTTCATGCTCTCTGTCCTGTCTCCCTCTTCTTCTCCTCCTCTACCCGGCCGACTGGCAGCAGGCAGGTTCTTCCTTAAGAGACGGGTCCTGCTCGAGGTTTCTTCCTCTTAAAGGGAGTTTTTCCTTGCCACAGCGCTCTTAAGGGGGTTCAGGCTCTGGGTCTCACGCTCTGGGTTTCTGTGAAGCGCTTTGAGACAATTTCTGATTGTAAAATGTGCTATATAAATAAAACTGAATTGAATTGAATTACATCCCTAGATGGAGGGTGATGAGGTCAGATGTCAGGTGGCCTCGAGGTCAGGACAGGCAAGTTCTACCACACCAGACTAGGGAAGATCGTTTCTTTGAGCTTTTATTTTGAAACAGGAAGCTGAAAATGAAACAAAGCCTCATTATTTGCTCTGAAGCTGCTTCAATTAGTCAATGGATGCAACCGTTATCCTGGAAACCAGAATATTTTCAAAAAAATTTCCACATATAAATAAACTATATATTTATTGATTAATCATGGACCATCAATGAGTAATGAAAATAATCATCAGCTGCAGCATTAACAGTTCCACCTTACCTAAAAACAGACCAGCTGGATGCTAAAGATGCACCTGGCCTCCATTGAATTACTTTACAATAATTAAAGAAAAGTCAGGGTTATCTCTCTCTTTCATGATATCTCATCTTTCACAGCATGCTTGGATCTTAGTGTTAGATTTCAGGGCTGATAAACTACAGGCAAAACACTTAACCTTCCTACTTATAAGGCCCTAATCCGCCTGCCACTCTGGAAATGTTAATATCAACAAGTAATAAATGAAAGGCGAAGAAGATGAGAGGCTAAACAAGTCTGGACAGAAGTGCAGGAGACGCATCATTTCAGAGGCATTAAGTGAGACGGGGTCTGATGCCGTCCTGCCTGGCAGAGCGTGTCTCACTCATCTGTCCCTTCAACTATTTACCAGCCATTTGTGAGCCAAAGGACATCGTCTCATTTCCCAGCACAGCTCTTCTGCTCTTCCTATCACACACTGGACAACACTACACGGTCGAGTCAGCATACTTGACACTTATAATTGTCCTTTTGATAGAAGGCTGCTGTCCAGCCACTCTCTCATGCTGTTGCCCACTGCAGTGGATGAACACAACAGCAGACTTGGACGTCCATGTGAAACCAAGGGCAGAAAAAAAACAACAACATGCACAAATGTCCTGATAGTTGTTCAGGCCGATATGGTGTACTGGCAGTCTGACCAGTGTGCTCCCCCTTTATAACACCAATAAATACAAACAACACAGAGCCTGAGCGGTCAGAAATTGAGGTCTCTGAGAAAATGTGGTGGCAATAAACAGAATAAAAGGAGAATTGAGTCTAACTCTGACTTATTGATTTTTCATTCACCCTGTCGGAAGATACCATTTTGAAGCGATCTAATGAGAAGTATGAGAGTGCCGTCATAATTCCTTTTATCCTGAGGACACGGAGGCAGAGTGGAGACATCTCTCTGAACCCGTTCGTCTTTCAGCCGCTGCTAACTTGACATTAGGATGAAGGAACGGACTCTTTGTATGCTGACTTCATATTCTTCTACAAATCCGGAGTGAAAACAATGAGGGTTTGTTTTTTTTTTTACATGGAAAAGCCTCCTGAGTTTACACTCTTTTGAGGTACGAGCTACATGTAGAGGTTATTCTTCAGAGCAAGTAAAGATCAGGCTGAATATGAAGAAAAATCCATCAAGAACAGAACATCAGGAGCAGGTTTTAGTTCACCGTTTAGCTCTCTGAGCAGTAACTCTGCTGTTCTGGTTCATTCTCTGTGAAACTCTCAGCTTTGTTCACTAAAAAAAACCCTTCAGCACCAAAACAGACAAACAACATTTGTGATGATAGTGAACACAGTGAAGCATTTAGCAGCTAAACACACGATGTTCCTCAGACAAATAGAGGAGCCGGTGCACTTTAACTTCTTCTACACCGTGTCAAGCTCCTGCCAGCTTCAGTCTCTTGAGCATTGCTCTCTGTTTCACTGCATTTATAAAATATCACACACGGATGCCTCAGAGTCTAGGACTGCACGCACGCATCAGATAGTGTGAGATCCTCTTGGCTTTTTAGGACATCATCTCAGCAGAAAGTGCTGCGTTTGCTGCTGGGATGTGTCCATGCTGCTGCTGCTGCTGATGGACACCGATGTCGCCTCATCGTATCTGGTCACTGTGAGTGGAACCTCTCCTTACTATCAACGTGTGAGTGACATCAAGTGGAAGAATATGAAGTGGTTCTATGAAGAGTGCAACTTGAAACCACTCAAGTAGTTTAAAAATCTAAAAAAGAAAAATAGAATAAAAATGCAGCAGTGAACCAAAGAGCAGCAGTTATTTTACAATAGGGGGGCAGTGATTCGACTACTTAAAAGATAATCATGCTGCTTTCAAAATGAGTAAATGTAAAACCTTAAGTTGCTGAGGTGACCAGGCAGAAGGAGCCATTTGGACTTATTTTATTCTGCTAGACAAAGGCACAGTGCTGTAGAACGGATGCTGTGCTATAGAAACAAGACTTTTAAAGTGATTGTGGCTTTCTGCTTCCGTCCAGGTTGAGCTTGGTTATTTTTACCTGTTTAAAGGACTGATGTCATCCGTGTAAAGTCCTTATACGCAGGCCTCTGTCAAGACGGCTCTGTTGTGACCTGATGCTAGTCTGACCTCGAGGGCAGATAGTTAGCGATAGCTGCTTTTTATGACTTACTTATTTTTTCCATGTTCGCCAACCAGCCATTTTGCTTTCTGTATTTCATGTCCTGACCACTGCAGGTGTAACAACATGCACTTGTGGATGAAGATTCTTATCATCAATTTCATTCAAGAGCTTGAAGCGAGGCAACTCTACAAATCCAGATGCCTCGCTTCACGCTCTTGAAGGATGCACTTTCATCACTATTGTAAACATTCCCCTTCTGAGAACACATCAGCTGTCACATTAATCCCATTTTAATTCAATATATCCTTAAATACTCCACCAACCTCTTCACATTTAAAATAAAAATGTGCCTTTTTTGGTTGACTAAAGGACAAAACTATTCATATTCTGGACAAAATAATTGCCTTTGTCATGATTACATCAATCCCTCCTTCTTTATCAGCTCATCTGGTAGATGGTCATCATGTAGGTAAGAGGACTGGACTGTGTACTGGACAGATTTCCAGTCAGAGACACACTCACACTCACACCTACAGGCAATTTAGAATGTGTTTTTTTCTCCCTCAGACAGGAACACACACACACACACGAACTGGTTTAAACCTGCTGGCCTCACAGCTGGCCGTCAATTTCAAACCCACAACTTGCATGCTGTGAGGCTGCCATGCTAAGCACTGCAGCACCATGCTGCACAATTGTTACATTTTATTTGCAGTGCTAACACATTATTGCAACAGATTACTTCCTTAGAAAGTGTCGCTGTATTTGCTGCAGTGGGCAGGCCCCTATAATAAGAAGGGAAACACTGAAATGTCTAAATTATTTAAAACTGCCCAACTGTCTATTATTAGATTATTGGACCATAGCACGTCACATTTCAAGCTCTTTTTGAATAAATGACACGGAATATAAAATTAAACATTAGTATCAATATTGTCATCGCATCGAATCGTAGCACTGTATTGAGGTACGTATCGTATCGTGGTGTCTTCACAATACCCAGCCCTGTAAGTCAACACAAACCGCAAATACAGACATTAAAATGAGACTTAATTCAAGTGATTTACAGAAACAATGAGTTGCTAACTGAGGGCTGATCGGCCCCTCTGGCAGCACCTTGTTCCACAGATTCCACTGCAGTGTATTGTCCGGTGCATTCATTATGCACGCTTTTGTTTTTCCCCTAGTGATTTCTCTCAACTTTAAATCCGTGTTAAGTACTGAAATCCATTATGGCACAAAACACAATGATGTATGCATCCAAAGGCCTCAGTATAAGGCTTTTTTTTCTGTAATGGTTTGTGAACACAAAAGGTTCCTTTTGTCTATCTCTGATCTTGTTATCATTGTGAGTCACTATGAGTTACCCAGCTGCATGCATAAATAGATGGATGAGAGGTTTCTCTCCTTTTGTTCAAGGCGAATTTCCACTCAGACTACATTGTGTGTGAAAAGCAGCTCGAGTGGACGGGCCCGGTGAAGGAGATGCATGTCGTATATGGCCAGATTATCAGGCGTGATATGTTAAATTAAAACTGGAACAAATCAAGTAGGAGTCTTTTTGGTGTTCCATTGAATATTAATTAAGGTAATTAACTGAGGTAAATTGCAATTTAGAATGTAATTGGTAGTCAGATGACATTTGAAGTTCAAACAGGACTGAAATGCAGTCACCCTTAACCATATGCTAATGGAATTTCCCTAATCTTTAGCCTCGCTTTTGAACAGAGTGGATTTTACTGTCCAATTAGTTTTGACCAAACATCCTCTGGGTCAGCAGTGAGAGCAGAGTAAGTGCTGGTTATAAAACAGAGAGAGACACATCAGCTGGTAACATAAGTGGAGCCTATACACTCAGTGCACATCTGCAGTGAGCTGCTGGGAGTAGGTTGAATGCGGGGAAAACACAGCACAGGGAGAAAATACACTTGGCTTTAAAACGGGAGCAGAAGGCTTTGTGCCTTCTCACCGGGGGTAAGCTTTGTACTGTTCCCTGATTGAAGAAAATCATACAGTATGGATCTGTTGTACTGCCAAAACAAAATTTCTCTCCCTGTGCTCCAAACACAAGATCTGGTGCTGAAGAACGGAGCAAAGTCTCTGTTCTCCTCAGAAATTAAAGCGGTCACACTGGAATAAAAACCATCTGATAGATAAAAGATTTTCTCCTGACTAACAGGAATAAAAGTCTCTGTACTTTTTACACACTTATATGACACAAAAAAAACGACACACTTGCTCAATAATACATCCTCCAGATACGAAATATCTTCAAATATTTTACCCAACGCCATCCGATCGTGGGACTGATACAGCCGCAACATTTGGGCGGCGTTGTGGACCCTCCCACAGTGTAAGGAGTCAGGTAAAGATCATGGTTTGCCTTACAACACATAGCATTCAAGCATCTGCAGCTATTTTCAGTTACCATGGTGACAGCATGTAAACACATGAGGTCAGAGAAACGGGCACACATGCCCTGAAATAACCTCTTGACATTTCCTGGGCTGTGTATGAAGACATGAAATGATCTACATTGAAACAATATCATAGAATACCTTAAGGTGAAATCATTCGAAAACTATATATAAAAACTCAAACGCTCTTAACATAATGCCCACTGAGCGAGTCATTGAGAGAGCGCGTCAAGATCATCAGGGCTATGCCACGTATTGCAGCAGCTGTAATTGCAGAAACCTCCTCTGTGTCGGTGCCTCACACTGTTCTATTGTGTCAGCGTTAATCACATTCATAGAGGTCTTACAGTCGCTGTTAAGAGGAACACACATCTCAGAGGATCACATTGTTTGACTCGAATCATTTGATGCACGTATGCACACACACACACACACCCTTCAAATGTGGAGTAGCCTGTTAGCAGTGATCTGTGCAGGCTTTGTGACAGAGCTCCTGACTGTCAGGTGAGTTGAAGCTAATTAAAACTGATAAAAAACTGATTTGTTGACGAGCTGAAATCAGAGAAAGCAGGTGACACCTGTCAGTAAAAACTAGACACAGGACGGTTCAGGACGCGCATCAAGTAGTTGACTAATAGTCAATGGCAAAATTCGTAGTTAGTTACATTTAGTAGTCGGCGGGTCGTTAGTGACATCATCGCATGGCATGCAAGTGTAACGCATTTGCAGCGGGGAATGATTTTTTGGCTCGTGGTGTAGCGGGATGATTAGCACTTTGGGTACAAGAGGTTCTGGGTTCAAAACCAGGATGCCGTCCGTTAGGTAAACTCTGGCAATGTGGCAATAGTGGAAGCATGGAAGCGGATGAAGCAAGAAGTTAGCGGTTCACAGTAGTCGTCGATTAGTCATTTAAGTAGTTGATGAGGAGTCAACTACTTTATGAAATAGTCATTAGTTGCAGCCCTAGCATCATGTAATGCAGTGAGGCGTTTTCCCAGATTGGCACAGAGATGAGTGTTCCCAACTTGAGGACACTCCAAATGTTTTTTGTCAAACGCGACTAGCGACTTTCTCTGGTCAGCTAAGAACCATGATACAAACCAAAGCATGGATTTTGTGAACCGTTCCACCCCGAGTAAATACAAGATATGTTTTCACCATTACTCTGCAATAGAACTTATGAGAAGTAACTTAAAGGTGCCATACTACACATGTTGAAGTCAGTACTTCTAATAGTGCTATCATCATCTGGATAAAGAGAGCAAAGTGAGAGCAATCCACTCGTGTGAGCAGTGAGGAGAAGGAGAAAGAGTCTTAGAGTTGGACTATGTTAGAATATGTTAAAAGTTTCCTATCATCATTCCATTAATCAGCGATTGCCGGTTCGTGGGGGCAGGTCTTTGAAGTTCATGCTATTTGAAGACAATGAGATGAAGGACAGCTCTGCACACATCGTCCAAATGATCCAAAGGTGTGAGCATATAAATAACGAAAGTGTTTCAGTGTAGTTATTCAACTTGATTTATGAAGAGACAAGGCTCTTCAGCACCAATCGATCGGACAGCTGAGACGGCTCGTCGTTAATCAGTTGTGTGGTTTCCTTAAGGAAATTACTGCACAAAGAACATACATAAAATGGCCTCTAAATGCTGGTTTAATTGCACTTTATGTGTTCATTATGTAGTAGAATGTTTCAGGAGGAAGAGTAGAATAGTAGTCACCACCCCACCCCAGGACTAATACAGCTCTGGTAAGAAAAACAACAGTATAAGTTTGAACTGCAAAAGAGGGCTTGTCCCCTTGTGACATCATAAGGGGCATACTGGAATGGCTCATTTGGAAACACGTTTTTTTTTTTTTGGAGTAAATAAAATAATGAGGGGCTGGCATTCTGTCATATTTTGTGGCTTGTTAAAAAACAAAAATGAACATTTTTAAATTTAGAAGTAACTGATTAGTGGTTGGACAGTAAAATGGAGTTCTCTAAAAAACAACAATCATTATTATAATTATTATGATTGTGATTATTATTATTATTGTGGAATTCATTAAAATCAAAAGCCTGCACCATCTACTCCCCAGTTCCAAATGTAAATTGGAGTCTATCCTCCATGACACGTTCACATGTTTTTTTATTTAACCAGCTGGATGTCTTTGAGAGCTGAAGCGCACCATACTGAAATTACAACATGCCTCAGTCTGAAGGAGAGGCGCTTAAAAACATCAGTGACCTTGGTTTTAAACTTTCTTTAGTGCTTAGAAATAAACAAAACAAAAAAAATAGCACAAATAAAAGATGCTGCTGACTGCAGGCCGTGCTGCCCATCAGGACCAGCTGGACCTGAAGACTTATCGATCCATCTGTTACTGTTTGGACTCATGGTTTATCAAAGTGCTGAAATCTGAAGTCTTTTCTTGTGAATCTGTTAGATTGAATTAATGCAGCCGATACATGCAGCCACTCCTCCGTCCAATGTGGTCAAAGAAGGACCTTTGGCCTAATCTTAACCATCTGAGGCCATAAAATGATGAAGCACAGAGCCTGGAGTGTGCAGAAATGACAGGCACACATTATTTGATGCTGTTTATGGACAGAAAAAAATGATTTGAACCACTGATGATTCTGTTTGCCCACTAACAAAGAAAGGATCAGTCAGTGGTAGGTTTATTTGAACAGTGAGAGACAGAACAATAACAAAAAAATGCTTTTAAAAAAAAAGTTAGAAATTAATTCTCATCTTCAAAAATGAAATACGTTTTTGATCCCTTCACAAAACGTGCTTTAGTACTTTGTGAAATCACCCACAGAGGAACTGCATGACTGGTGCAATGATTTATATTTAGTTGCCTTATTTTGTATATATCATATATATTTCCCTATGATTCTATGTTCTTCTATAACAGACCTGGGCAAAGTACGCCCCCCAGGCCAGTCTTTAATGCGGCCCATGGACCGTGCACTGAAATATTTGTTTAATATTTGAGTGCACGGTACATATTAAACAAAGGCAGCAAAAGTCGGCTGTTGAGCACGGCATGACCAGTAACGTCTTCCCAACCCTCCTCGTCTCTTCCACGCTGCTGTACTGCATCATCCCATCTACTTATTGTAGAGACACGGTTGCGCTTTCTATACTTTAAAAATGCTGCGCGACTATGCTGAAATGTACGGTAAAGCGTCCGGAAACTCCACAGTGCATTCAGATGTTGCTGCGGTGCTGCAGCTGAAATATTTCATTGTCATCTGTTCTTAAAAAGCACAGATCTTGCCCAACTTTCAGAAGTTTAGTTTTAGTTTCTAATGTTTTTCTTCTGTAAAAATATCTTCACATTGTCTGTGCTGCTGTGCGGGAGTGTGTTTTAACATACAACCAACACACACTCAGAGTAGACCATGGACACACACAGCGAGGACAGAGGAGCGAGCAGTAAATGACAGCAAAAGACTCGTACAAAGATGAAAATGTAACAAGAGCGTATTTATAAAAGGTAGATACTGTGCCCCTGATCTCCAATTTATATTACTGTATTATTTATGAAAAGAAAATTTGCAGAGCAGAAAGCCCTTTGCTTTCTTATGGAAGTCTATGCGGCCCTTGCAAAAAAATAATTGCCCACCCCTGTTCTATAAGGAAGCATGAAGGGGTGTGTGGTGGCACAAACCTGCAGACTGTAGCTGAAGCCAAGCATTAAAAAAAAACTACTGGTTAAAGATGATGAAAAAACAGGACTGGGGATAAGGATCTTTTTTTTTTCTTAATAACATACATTCATCCCATTCCACACATTTTACAAGCAAACCCTGTTTCCTTCTGCCGCTGTAACGTGTCAAAATGTGCTAAGTGCTAATTTCCAGGGTAATAACACACCTTTTGCTGTTTGTGTATACTGCTATATATATATATATATATATAAAATGTTAGCATGCTGACATCCTTAACTAAAACTGTGGAGACACCAGTGCTGTGAAGGTGTAAAGATGCTGACATGCTGTTTACCTGTGCAGCAGTCTCTCAGAGCGGCTCTAACACTGCTGCACTTTCTACATGCTGCTGAAAGATATATTAATTATGCTTATTTTAAAAGATTTAAACAAGCCAAGCTTCCGCACTAATCGTCTCACAGGCAGTAATGTATGTGTTTATCTGTCACACTGTAAACCTCAAATTCTCACATACAACCCACACTTAAATCACAGCAGCATTCAGAAAACCGTCATCTGACATTTAAAATTAGCACTCATGTCTGAACAAATGTTCCATCAGCCTGTCCACACTTCTATCTATCATGACTCAACCTATACACAGCTCCTACACACACACACACACACACTAAGTGTCTAAAATAGAGCTATTAATCTCAGGCACGCTCCAGTGCAATAACAAAGATGCAGAGGTCCCACTGTGTGGATCAAACAGAGTAGCACATAGATCCACATTTAGCTTTTTTTTTTCCAGAGACAGAGGCAGACAACAGCTCTAAGATGGAAGAAGAAGTGAAATGAGGCAGCAAATGATGCTCGGGCCATCGATACCCTCAAATGTGCTCGATTATTTGTACAGTATAACATTGAATTTAGAATGTGAGCTTTCAAAAGCAAAAAAATCACCTTGATATTTTATTAACCCATGGGAAGTATTCTCAAGAGACTGCAGCGTTGAGAGTCGGTACTTTCATTGGAAGGACCTTGAGTTGGTCTTATCCTCAATGCGTAAATTCAAGTGTGGCTTTGACAGCTAAGTAAGCTATCAAAGCCTCTGAGAGCACGACCCAACAGAAAAAACCTCTGACTAAAGCGCTATATAAAAAAAAATCCTTGAACGTTTGGCTCTGAACGGCTGAATGGCGCCTTAGGTGTGCTGTTAATTTGACCAAAATATGTAAATGTACAGTTCCTTCAGTGCAGAATTCACTGGAATTGGTAAAAAGTGGTTTGTAGAGACTGTTTAACATTATGTTATTCTAAATATAAGATACATCCTAGATGAAGTGCTCCATGTCTAACCGGGAGGAGACCCCAAGGCAAAACCGCAGTGGAGGGATTATATCTCTTAGCCTTGGTGTCCACCTGGAGGAGCTGGAGGAGGACATCAGGAAGAGGGAGGTGTGGGTTTTCCTGGATAAGCGGATGGATGGTAAACGGAGTCATTGTGCATTCAGGGTCTAAACCTCTACCATAGGTAACATGTATATAAAAACATGTATAAAATACAGTGTGCCCCCTTAGGACTATAGTTTACAGTGCCAGAGGACTGCATGATGTTAGGTGACCACCAAGGCAAGTGAACCAGCCACTGAGGAGGCATCATGATGCAAACTCTAAGCTCATGGTGATAAACATAGCCATCAAATAACTCTCATGTGTATCAGAGGGTTATATAAAAAGACGGAGATCCTAAAAAGCTCAGCACAGGCCTAAACGGAGCCATTTCGAAGGAACTGTGTCAGTATGTAGGGCCGCCATCCTGCTGAAAGGCCTGGATATCGTCATAGAGCTGAATATACCCACCAGTGAGTTCAAAGCCGGCCTCGGCTGCTGCAGAAGAATGATGCAGCGTAATGGATTAGCATTAGGCCGCAGAGCCAGTCATGCCCAGTGACTGCCCTCTGACTGAGGGGTGAAACTTTTACCCTTTTTAGAGCCTAATTGTTGTTACATTTAGATCAACTACAGGTTATTTTTAAATGGTGTGCCATAAAATGTTTATGTTTAAATATGATTGTTGTCACATTTTACTGGTTTTTACCATATTTTTAATACAAAAGTTGACAATTAAATGGCAGAAATGTGTAATATAAAGCAGAGCAGAGCACAGGACACATGTTTAGGGCTGTGTATTGGCAAGAATCTGGCGATACGGTACATATCATGATACACTTGTCACGATACAATACGATATCCGATATAACCCAATACTGGAACAAAGACAGTATATATTGCCTCATCTGAATACTAGTAATGCATCTTTCACAAGAACAAAATGTTTAATTATAATTATTTTAATTATAAGAATATTGCACAATGCAACTGTATCTGTATTTTATGCTGAAACAGACAGTGTGCACCACAAAAGTAAGATGTTGAAATTAATTCAAATAATTATAAAAAAAATAGATTTTTCAAATACTTAAATCGATACTGTTATCTCCAAATAAAATAACGCGATATTTCACAGAATCAATTTTTTTTCACAGCCCTAATGTTCAGGTTCTCTCGGCTCCTAGCTGTGGTTGTGCAGCTTTCACAGAAGTGCAGGGCTTCGCAGTGAACGATGAGCCCACACTGAGTGAAAAATGCACACACACCCTGAACCTGCCCATACATATAATATAAAAATGATCATCCATAATTACCACATCTGACAAAAGCCATTTATCAGGCAAACTTTTCAGTGAAAAAAAAAATCATGCTTATCATGCATTTTCTGCCTCTAATGAGCTGTTATAAAAAAACAACAGTAATCAGTAATGGAAATAACATTCTTTCACTTGACTTCAGACCATGCCTCAGTAAAATAAATGTTGGGAATGAGCAGAGAAATGCTTCTTCGTTTATCACTGTAAAGCATTTACTGCTGGCAGTATGGTCTACATAAGAGCTTTATGGCAGAAAGAGCCGTTAGGATCCCGCTGCTGAGCGTATACGGCCTGTCTGTGAGATGAATGATGGGGATTATTCATGGTCCCTTGGAGACAGTCTGAACTGATGACTATTAAGGTGGGACTCATTGACCTCCTCTTGACTGGCAGCGACACCAGAGACCACCCTGTGTGGGCCAGGGGTCAAATTGGATCAGTGTGAGGTCAGCGCCGACACGGAGGCCTGGACAGGTCCTCTGAGTAATTAGGTGCAGGGACGAAGCCCGGTTGCCTCTGACAGTTAGCCTCCACCGCTGAATGCTACTGGATTTCTACATCAGTCTGCCTTAACGGGGCAATAAGTGAGATTTCTGCTGCTTCATAGCACAAAAATGACCATAATATATCTGGAGGGAGTTGATGGAACCGTTGATAAATACCAGTGACTCCATGATTACTTCACCAGGTGCTGACCTTTCTGCTGTCTGAAACTCAGTCTGTTTGCAAAGAAAAACATCCTGCCCAGGGGCATGTGAGGATGCGGTCAGCCCTCCACCTGTCCAGTATGACCACATCACCAACCTCAGCCTAACACCACACAAAAAATAGCTATAAATACATCTACATACATCTACATAGTTCATCTTTAACATGAACACCTTTGGTGCTTGTTCTCCAGCAGAGGACTCTGCATCTGTGTGACCTTTGTGGTGCACAGTCATTTATCACAGAGATTTATCAGCCTTAAAAGATAAAGCCAGCAGCCTATCAGTACTGTATTTAGCATGCTGATAGGGTCCTGTGATATTTACAGCTTAGTGTCTACACACCTACCTTGAATCTCTTGGGTAACGGCTTCAACGGACTGAAAACATTTACTGCACTTAAACTCCGAGCCATGACAGCTCCATGGATGTAGGAGAGGGGATGCCCTGTGTTTTGGACTAATTAGCATAAATAACATTTTAAAACACTGATCATGATAATATATATATTTACAAGAGGCAGGTCCAACAACCTTAAAAGTGAAAGAAGAGTTTGAAGAACATTGCTGCTCGATCGTCAAATGAATAAAAGATAGAAACACAAACAAACCAAACCATAGATGAGCCGACTATGAAACTACAGGCACAGTGAACCACAGGTATACACACATCTGGAGGGCTAACTGTCATGAACTTTGATAAGCACTGAGTTGTTAATGTGTCTGTATCTATATGTGCTCACTCTACGTTCAGAAAACTAAACAGACACTGGTGAGAAATACGTATATATGCAGTTAAGAAGCATCAATGCATTGCCAATTGTCATTTTCTTTCGTAAATATTTATAAAAAAAAAAACGACGTGTGTGCTCGGTATCCTCTTCGGTTGACCTCAGGCTCTGCATGTGAAAGACATGCATCTTAACATTTACTTCTTATTCTATTTATCAAAACAGCTGACGTCAAATGGTGTCACAGTCCACATTCACAACATCATCTGAGCTGGACAGAAGAATGAATGAGTGAATTAGCAGGCTAGCTGGTGTTCTACAGTAGAGCTGTAATGAGGCCTTAAAAGTTAGGCCCGGCAGGGCCCGAGCCCGACAAGTAGATTTTGATTGACAGATATTTAAAAGCCTGACATTATTCAAATGTGCACACGCACACAGCTCTTTCGCCTTTTGTCAAGAATGAGTCATTTATACGTGTTTTAACATCATTTATGACAGAGGATAACAGAGGCCATAGGCCACTTGGAAGTTGGAACAAAGAAACAAAATAAGTCCTCTGTAACATCTCATCTAATCGAACCTCATCACATGACCGCTCATTTACCACGCAAGCCTAAACCCGGACATTACTTTCAGTTTTTTTTTTAGGAGAGTGGTAATGATTCCTGTTGGTTTATTGGATGTGGCTGAAAATTTATTTCACAAACCACATTATTGGCTGCTTTGCCCATGAACTCCTAAACTGTGCAGCATTAACCTTTAAATGACAGAGAGGGTGAAGTCTGATGAAGGACTGACTGGGTCGTTAGCATTCAGAGACCTCGGAGCAGATAATAATCTGTCGTCCATCTCCGGCGGGCTGATGCAGGCTGATGCAGGCGGGGAATAAGCGGCTCTTTGCTGTTCAACATTCTGCTGAGCTTTTATGAGACGCTCTGATATGCTTAAAAGAAGCTCATCCAAAATTTCACCACCTCAGCAACGCCAGGCGTGCAGGGCCGACTTCAGATGCCCCAGCGAAGATTTGTGAAATTCATCGGACCTGTTCTGATGCCTGCCTCACCTGTGTGGGCAGGCCAGAGGCTGGAAGTAAGCAGGTTTTACTCCAGTGATCTATTAATTATGCCGACTTGAGGGAGTTTTATACTTCACTTTAAACCTTATTATTTATAGTGCTGCACATCAAAGCTAATATACAAGCTTCGCTTTCCGAACTTCTGTTACCTTTTAGAAATTAGCAGAGTGGTCCAATCATTTGATTCTTTCTCAGATATTTAATTTACATTTAGTGCTGTCAGTCATCTCGGCACAGGCGGCTAACAAAGCCTTTAATGCGGTTAAAGTTCCTTTTGATGCAAAAACGACGACGCCCAGATGTTTCTGTATTCATGAATTTTCTTTCTAACTTCACAGAGAGAATTTTTGCTGACATTCTAAATGTGAGCCTGCTGCTGCCTCTGATACTTTACTCAAAGGAAAATTCATCTTTTAAATAGCCACAGAAACATGACAGCATCCCTGAGCCTGCTGGATGATCTCCGTCTTGCTCAAGGACACTTCAGCAGAGCAGATGTTTGCCGTCACAGGTGACAAAATGTTAACTCTGTGTGACTGACGGATGATAAGTCACTGTCCTTTCACACGCTGACACTTCATCCTTTAATAATACGGCGTGTTCAGATTCGATTTAAAATGAAGATGTTGAGAATCAGACACCGTCTCCATGACGAATTTTAGCTCATTTTTTTGCACATCTGGCCGATGTGATAGTCGAAGCATATGGAGCATCTCTCTCAGGTGGAAAAAAAAACACACATCTCTGAAGCCATCAGTTTAATATCAAACGTGTTGCAGAATAATTTATTTTGTATTTTATTTAATGTAGGCTTCTTATGCAACTGAATGAATGAATGAGATCTGACGTGATTTACTTCTGGTACTGCAACCTGAAGCCCACCTTAACTGTCAAGGTGCAGTACACCCTGGACAGGTCTAATGGCCTCTACCCTGTGCAATGTTTATCCATCTTATAGGACAATTGCATGGCACACTATGCGATGTGAATCGAATAAACTTTGGTTTGACGTCAAGTTTAATGCCTGCAGATTGTACAATGACCATTCACTGAATCGCAGGTGACCACAGGTTACTATGTACGTCAACATGCGAAGAGGAGGAGGAGTCACAGGTCGTAGCAGCTGTCACACTGAGTCAGTCATCCTAAATTTCTGACACCGCTAAAATTTTTATCTCAGCTCATCTTTGGTTGCAAGACGCTGACAACGGCCATTCATGCTGCCACCTATGGCCAATTTAGAGTCCCTAATTAACCTAAGCTTTTACAGCCTAGGGTGTATATGATAAAAGCAGGTATGGCAGTAATCTGGCTTTTCTGGTTGCAGATTACATTCACCCAGTTCAAGGCAACAAAAGGCAGTTTGGCATTGAATCAATAGGCAGCAAGTGCAGGATATACAGTATCTACAGTGTATAGTACAGAATACTATGGACATAATACACAGATGAATATACTGTAAGAATACTGATTTGAATACAGATACTATTTCCTGTACGCATACAGCAAACAGCCATCAAACAGCTGACTCTCTGTTATCAGTCAACCAACATGCTGCTTGAAGTACTACATGTTGCTAATATAGAGCTGGAGTAGATAAACTGGAAAGGGTTAATATTCATTAAAAATATAAATTGATCTTGCTGCTCAGTCAATATCAGGGCAGATACCCAATATTAATATTGGATCAGTGCATCTAAGAAGTCAGAAGAAAGAAAGAAGTCCAGCTGTCAGAATAACAGCAGGGTGCATGTGCAAGAAAGAAGATTGAGAGATGTACAGGCTGCAGCGAGGGGATTGCTTCTCCTCCTCTGTATTCTTCTTCTTCTCTTCTTTTTTTTTGGACGATTTTGATTGGTTGTGAAGGAGGTGAAGTAAATTTTAGCTGGAAACACTCACGGTACAGGAGAGAAATGGTGGACAATTCTGCCTTAAAGGTAGGGTAGGAGATTTCATTCTGATGCACTTTTTGTTTAATTAGTGTAACATCTCTTTACAATCCGATAGCAACCAATTAGTTCGGCAGTTTCGCTTTAAAACGAAGAATATGAATCATCTGTGGAAGCTATAAAACACTAAAAACATCAGCCAATCCTCCGGGTGGACCCTGCGCGGAGCTATTGGCTCGTTGTCACTCTCTTCCTGCTCTGCGCACCAGAGAGGTACGTGCATGATGGCCGAAGTCACAGACTGCAGCTCGTCTTCAGGTTAATGTGCGTCCATGTGATTGGAGCCGTGGCTTCAGGGTGAGCTCCGAGAGAAAGGGGCGTGTGTTAAATTTTGAAATCTGGCTGACTCAGAGTTTTCAAAATCTCCTACCCTACCTTTAAACACTGGACAGTCAGACAGCAGTGGAAGTGATGGCAGCACAAAAACTGCTACTACTGAGACAAGTTCACAGATTATTGAATGATATACTTTCTTTTAACTAACCTTCCAAATCTGGTGTTTATCTACTGGGTCTCTAATCAGGGATGTGTTTCTTGAAGCACCTGCTCATGTTTATTATAAGGCTCATTTCACTGCCTAAGCCAACACAGAAACGGTTCATAAAGTCATCATGTGTTTATGGATCGTTGACTATGAATGTGCACGCAACTATGTTTAGCAATTTTGACAGCTTAAGTTGCCACGACATGACAAAAACAATCCCCCTGCTGACAGCTATATTTAGGTTAACCCTCTGCGATGCTCAGTAGAACCGATAAAAGCAAAGTATTAATTACCAGCTAATGAACAGGCTGCGTTTGGACGGCTGCACGGTACATCTTGGCTTACTTTTCATTACTTCAGGCTTACAGGTCGAATGGGAACGGATCTCCACGGAGATACGCAGCTCACGGAATCACATGCTAATAGTTGTGTTAAGATCCGAGACGAAGCTGTAATTGGAGATGACGAGAACATAAACACCTCCACTCCTAAACCATACAGTATTCAGCAGCTAAACATTCATGAGATCACTTCGCAGCCTTTTCAGCCAGTCACTCTAAATCTCAGGAGACAAACTGAATCAAAGCTTTACAGTAATTAACCATCGGGCCCATATGCTCTTTGCTGTTCTATTTGCTGGGAACGCCGTCTGTGAGCTTCCCTTATCTGTGTGGACGGACGGAGACGTTTTCATTGGGCTTAACAATCACAGCGGCTTTGTGGAATCCAATTTTCTTTCTGGGATAACTGGTTTGATAAAGTTAACCACAGAAAACAAGTCTAAAGTCTCCATTGTCCTCTGGTGTGTTTCATCAAGGGATATATATAATGATTAATCGCCGCTGTGTGGCATTATAAATCTATCAGGGAGTTTCTGACAAAGATTTTAAATGATTTATCACGCTTTGGGGACAAACTTCATAACAGAATGACATGAATAAAAGGCTCCGTTTGTCTCTCTCCTCTATGAGACTGTGATCATTAATGTTTAAAAGAGCCTTTTTGTTTATAAAAACAAAAACTATTTGCTGATCCCATTTTCCCACTGACATGTTAAAGCGAATCCACAGCAGCTGAGGGGCTGTGGCTGCATGTTCATGGCTGCCTGATCGTGGATGAGGCAGCTTGAGGAGGCAGGTGGAACAGATGCTGTGCAGAGTTTACCTGAAGGGAGATGGCTGGCTAGTCGGAGAGATTTGTTCCTTTAATGTCTGCCGACCAGTTCTTGATGCTGCTGTAAGCGGAGGATTCACAGGGGGAGTGAAGTCCATACAGTCTGCTGGGTCCATATTTTGGTCAGTTGGTTCGGTTATGTTAAAGTTTGAATGATGTTTTCCTAGCAACATGAAGGACGGCCTGAATTTACAGTAAAGCTGCCTTTAAACTGTCAAGAGTGTATAAAAAAGTGTCATTTCCCCACTTGAAAGCAGACATCTTTTCATTCCAGCACTTCTACTCTGAGTCAGTCAGCTGGTAAATATGCCACTTAAATTCATTAGACATTGGCTCATAAAGGGAGTAATTATTTGGAGTCCTGTGCCTTCATCCGGTTAGTGCAGGAGTCAATTAGGGCGAACAACTGAATGTTAACTGGCTCATTAGATGGCGGGAAACAAAGCAAATGCCACATTTCCATAGGAGGGCTGCCATTTTGCCGATTGGACAGTCGGCAGACCGGCTTAAAGCGGTTCAGACAATCCATACAGAGAAGTTAACCACGAAACGCTCTGAACTAAACACCAACATCACCACGTCAAAAGCTGACAGCTCGATTGTTAGCAAAATGAGTACGTATATTTTTTCCTCCTATTGAAACACTAAGGAGGCGTGATTAAATCTCCACTGAGAGCCATACTTAAAGAATTCTGCCAGTCAAGTGCTGTTACAGAAAAGAAAACATTCACCATAGCAACAAAAAAATGAATACATTTCTCAGACACACTGCGGAGAACATTCAAAATTAGCTCTGTAAATTCTCCTCAGAAGAGAATTTAATTCGGCGTTTCTAACAGCAGCTTGCACAGGAGTCCACCAAAGTTTTTGGGGCACATTAAAAACAAAAACAGAAAAAGTTTGATAGGAACAGATTTTTTGGAGGTGTGCACGTCATATCAGGAGGCTGAACATGAGCTGCTTAAAGACGTGGCAGAGGAAGGCTGCGTCTACAAATATATTCATGTTTATTATCCATGATAAACAGGTGTATGAGAAAAATGATGTGCATGAACTCTGAGGTCTCACTGAGGTGAAGTTTGAGCATCTGTTTTTAATAATGTTGACGTTCTCTTCATTTCTTTTAACAAACGCTGAACCAGATGCTGGTTTTTTAATGATATGATTATTTTTTTTTCCCACATTGACTATTCATATTTTGGCATGATGTTATTTTAGCCTGAAACTAGAGAGCTCAGGGTATCGTTTGGTCAGTTTTATCCTGACCAATCAGATGTAAATGTTTATTTGGTGACTTGTTTTCCTTCTGATGCAAAAAAAAAGGAGAAAATAATTTCATAATGGTCATAATTCAATAGTAGCCGTGCTGCACAGAATCAGAATCAGAATCAGAATCAGAATCAGAATCAGAATCAGAATCATGTTTATTGCCATGTAAGTGAAGGGGGTTCACATTACTAGGAATTTGCCTTAGTGATTGGTGCATACAAAGAACATATAATAATTAACATGCAATAAGATAAAAACTAAAATAAAATTAAGTAAATAAACTAAAGTAAGGCTAAATTTACATGACAGACATGGTGTAACAGACATACAATGAACAGAACATAAAATACTGTGCAGATGAAATGGTAAACATAGACCCTTATATGATCGAATGGAACAGTGTAATAATGTAATAATGTAACAGGTACCACATGGATCGGTGAGGTGGTACTCGTGTGCAAGTAGTGCAAGATGGAGTAAACAGTGCAAATAGTCGTCATTGTGCAGTGACTATACTAAAGTGACCTTCTGAAGACAGTGCAGAGCAGTGCATTAATTACAGTTTAACAGTCCAACAGCAGAGGGGAAGAAGCTGTTCTTGTGGCGTGAGGTTCTGGTCCGAATGGACCGTAACCTCCTGCCTGAGGGGAGTGGCTCAAAGAGTCCGTGTCCAGGGTGAGAAGGGTCAGCTGTGATCCGACCTGCACGCCTCAGAGTCCTGGAGACGTACAGGTCCTCGATAGATGGCAGGCTGCATCCGATCACCTTCTCAGCAGAGCGCACAACACGCTGCAGTCTGTGCTTGTCCCTGGCAGTGGCCCCAGCGTACCACACTGTGATGGAGGAGGTGAGGATGGACTCAATGATGGCCGTGTAGAACTGAACCATCATCCTGGCTGGCACCTTGAGTTTCCTCAGCTGCCGCAGGAAGTACATCCTCTGCTGGGCCTTTTTGATGAGGGAGCTGATGGTGAGCTCCCACTTGAGGTCCTGGGTGATGGTGGTACCCAGGAAGCGGAAAGAGTCCACTGTGGAGATGGAGGTGTCTGTCAGGGTGAGGGGGGGTGATGGAGCTGGCACTTTCCGAAAGTCTACTGTCATCTCCACTGTCTTCTGGGCATTCAGCTCCAGGTTGTTGTCAGCACACCAGCACACCAGACGGTCCACCTCCATCCTGTAGGCAGACTCATCCCCGTCTGAGATGAGTCCAATGAGGGTGGTGTCGTCAGCAAACTTAATCAGCTTGACAGACTGGTGGCTGGAGGTGCAGCAGTTGGTGTACAGGGAGAAGAGCAGAGGGGAAAGTACACAGCCTTGGGGGGTACCGGTGCTGATGGTCCTTGTTTCCGAGACATTCGTCCCCAGCCTCACATGCTGTCTCCTGTCTGTCAGGAAGTCAGTGATCCACCGGCAGATGGAGTCTGGAACATGCAGCAGGGACAGCTTGTCTTGGAGGAGAGCTGGGCGGATTGTGTTGAAAGCAGAGCTGAAGTCCACAAACAGGATCCTAGCATAGGTTCCCGGGGAGTCCAGATGCTGCAGGATGTAGTGAAGAGCCAGGTTGACAGCATCGTCCACAGATCTGTTAGCTCTGTAGGCGAACTGCAGGGGGTCCAGGAGGGGGGCTGTGATGGTCTTGAGGTGGGACAGTACCAGGCGCTCAAAGGACTTCATGACTACAGACGTCAGTGCCACAGGTCTGTAGTCATTAAGACCAGTGATCCTTGGTTTCTTGGGAACTGGAACAATGGTGGAGGATTTGAAGCAGGCTGGCACATGGCATGACTCCAGAGAGGTGTTAAAGATGTCTGTGAGCACTGGAGTCAGCTCATCTGCACAGTGTCTTAGGGAGGAGGGGGACACACCATCAGGTCCAGGAGCCTTGCAGGGGTTCAGTCTCCTGAACAGCCTGTTAACATCCTCCTCCAGGATTGAGAGGGCAGCTGAGGGGGAGGAGGAGGGGGGCAAGGAGGACTCTGATGGGGTATCTTTGATGTGGATGTCCGTGTTGATGGGGTGTGGAGAGGTGTGTGGAGAGGTGTCAGGGCTGGCTGATAGTCCATCAAAGCGGCAGTAGAACTCGTTCAGACTGTTGGCTAATTGCAGGTCGTCAGCTGAGTGGGGGGCTTTGGGCTTGTAGTTGGTGATCTGCCTCAGTCCTTTCCACACAGAGGCAGAGTCGTTAGCAGAGAACTGCTGCTGGATTTTCTCAGAGTACAGTGATTTAGCACTTCTCACCTCCTTGCTAAACCTGTACTTGGCCTGTTTGTAGCAGTCTCTGTCCCCACTTCTGAAAGCAGCCTCCTTCTCTAGCCTCAGCTGTCTGAGTTTAGCTGTGAACCAGGGTTTGTCATTGTTATAACTCACCCTGGTGCGTGTTGGCACAATACTGTCCTCACAGTACTGTATATATGACGTCACAGTGTCTGTATACTCATCAAGACTATCAGTGGCAGCCCTGAACACCTCCCAGTCCGTTGTCTCAAAACAGGAGCGAAGCTCCTCCACAGCCTGGCTGGTCCACTTTTTAGATGTCCTCACCACAGGTTTGGAGAGCTTCAGCCTCTGTCTGTACGCAGGAATCAGAAGGACCATCACGTGGTCAGATAGTCCAAGAGCAGCACGGGGCACTGCGCGATATGCCTCGCTTATTGTGGTGTAACAGTGATCCAGTGTGTTCTCCTCTCTGGTCGGGCATTTGATCAGCTGTTTGTACTTCGGGAGTTCTTTGCTCAGGTTTCCTTTATTAAAGTCACCAAGGACAATAATTAAGGAGTCCGGGTATGTTTGCTCCAAACACAGGATCTGATCCGCGAGTGCACGCTGAGCCTCGTGCACGTCCGCACCGGGCGAGATGTAAACAGCGGCCAGAATGAATGAAGCAAACTCACGTGGAGAGTAAAATGGCTTACAGTGAATGAAGTATTCCAGAGCAGGAGAGCAGTGCTGGGACATCACAGTCACATCAGTACACCAACCACTGTTGATATAGAAACAGACACCTCCACCTTTGGTTTTACCGGAGAGTTCCTTGTGGCGATCCGCTCGGAGGAGTTGGAATCCCTCCAGCTGCAGCGCGCAGTCCGGTATCTGTTCACAAAGCCAGGTCTCCGTGAAGCACAACACACAAGATGAAGAAAAGTCCCTGTTCCTTCCCATCAACAGTGTCAGCTCGTCCATTTTGTTGCTAAGTGAGCGGACGTTAGAGAGAAAAATCCCAGGTAACGGTGTGCGCGTCCCGCGTCTCCGGAGGCGCACCAGCGCACCAGCTCTCTTCCCTCTGCGCCGGCGTCTCACCTTTTTAACTAAAACGTGTAGTAAATCGGCAGCAGATGCTAAAAAAACTGGTGATAAGTCCACAGGTATGGTAAATCTGATGTTCATGAGCTCTTCTCTGGTGTAAGAGCATGCAGACACACAGTTTGTGCACAAAAACAAACAAAACAGAGCGCACCAAAACACCAGGGCGTCCGTACCCGGCGCCATCTTGATTTACACCTTTCAACCAGACGTGTTGACACCATTTGTCTGTTGAATGCTGGTTGTTTGTGACTTGTGCAGATCATTATCTGCAGCGATACAGCTGAACAAATAAACCCAACATCACAGCCTCACACACACACAGCCTCACACACACACACAGCCACACATGGGGGATGCATGATGATACGCAGCCCGACAGATGTAACAAGCAGACTTTTGGGGTGGCAGTGAAACAAAAGCAACAAGGAGAGTCACTCTGGACAACAGAGCAGCTGAATTTCCTCTCAGAGTGGCAAAGGAAGCGATACTCCAGTATCTCTGATATCTCCTCTGGACTGAGAGCATCTCAGCCTAGCAGCACACACACACAGAGACGCCTCGAACCTCAAAGAAAAAAAAACAGTTCAGAAGAAAGAACTCTGAAATATAACAATGGAAATAAAACAGTCACACACACACTCACACATTCAGACTCCAACAAATACAGCTGCCTTTCCTTTCCTGTTTACAAATAAGAGAAGGCTGCAGAGGATGTGAGGTGAGCGCAGGAGAAATGTTATTCAATTTTTGTTCTCATCCATCTCTGTATATCACCATGACTCTACTCAAAGTGTTTTCCTATTGGCAAATGTGGCAGAGCTTCGGTAATAAATCATGAGCAGGAGCTGCGGCCCCGAGCTCAGCTGACATGATTCCCGACAATTGGATTTTTCTCCCTCTCTCTCTCACTCTGTGTGTGTGTGTGTGTGTGTGTGTGTGTGTGTGTGTATTATCATCATGGGCGTCACCCACTAGTAAGGGTTCTATCAGTACAACTTGAGAGCAAAGATCAGTGTTTTCTAATGTAATTGATAATATTTTAGTCATTTTATTGCAGAGGGGTCGAACAGGAATCACTATAATTTCAGATTTTATGAGTAGTTTAAGCATTTACTGCAATAATAATGCTTTCACATTAACAAAGAAATTTGTGGCTCATTGAAAAAGATCCATTAATACAGGATGGATAAGTTTCTTTTCACCGCAGGCAGAATGTAAAGCTGTGCAAATTAAACCATGCAACTTCATGCACGTATTCCAGCTCCATCTTTTTTTTTTTTTTTTTACAATACAACTCTAAGCATAACAATCGGACAGGCGAGCAGGGTTAAATATCTGCAGCTGTGCCCTCAGCATGTGCTATTTCCCATCAATGTCCAAGCAAATGGTGAGAAGTGTTTAGTGAAAAGATGCACAAAAAAATGCAAATTAGTGAGTAGAAATTGGATTTGTGCTTCCCAGAAAAGCCTCCTGAAAAAAGTGTAATGAGTTTCACACAGCCGGAAACGAAGAGAGTCTATGGAGGTGGGGGGTAGGGGGGAGGCAGTGGGAGTGGGAGTGGGAGGTGGGTGTGATCAACAGCTACTGTAAGAGTTTTGAAGAGACAGTAAATGATCCGCGAGGTGAGATGGAGAGCGCAGGCCTCGCTGCAGTCAGCAATTACCCGACATAACAGCCCTTCTAAGGCCGGGACGCCTGTAATTCTCTACTTTGCCTAATTCTGTTCTTTTGTTGGGTTTGTTTATGTGCTGGGATTCGAGGGCCCATGTGTGCCCGTCAACGACTTTCAAGATCCACACACACACACACACACACACACTGAAGGGCTTTTCACGGCGGTGAGGAAGTTTGCACAGAAGTGTGATTCCCTTTTGCCTTTCTTTTGTTTACATCAAGTTCAAGAGCTCCAATAAAGGCGCGTGTGAAGTTGTGCGTCTTTCTGCGTGCAAGCAGATGGGGGGTGGGTGGGGGGGGGGGGGGGGCAGCAAAAAGAGCATCAGAGCATGACAATATAATGAGTCTTCTAATCATAGCATTCAGCCAAGCAGACAATGCAGCCATTGTCAACAGTTGCAAAACTTGCTGTGGATAAAATGGAGACAAAAACTTTTATGTGGACAAAATAAAGAGGATCAATAAGAATCCTTAAAAACACTGTAATCTGGATGATTTTACACAACAGAAGAAAAAGTCAACAACAACAATATACATGATCATTTGACAACAAAGACCAACAACGTCCAAATTACAGAGAGGATTACTGATCAGCACGTCAGCTTCAACACAACATGAAAAGGGATCAATGCTCACGGGCCCTCAAAACAACTATTGTGTTAATATTTATACACATTACTATGATGCAAGACTTGTCACAATGGGTGTGTTAATATTTATACACATTACTATGATGCAAGACTTGTCACAATGGGAGCTGAAAACTGGCTCCATTACATGGAAAGTGAATGGATGGCAACGAACTACCAACAAGTAAAACCTTATATCTAAGGCTGCCCCGTGATTTCAGATGCTATGTTGGTCTTGTGTTTCTTCAGAGCAAACTTGGGGGAAAGCACACACCCACAGCTGTTTTTGTTTCTCTCTCCTCCTGGCAGGAAGCATCTCTATCGGCTGAGTCTTCTTTATTTGATGTGAGGTTGCAGAGCAGTGCAACAACCCATCAGGGTCGTTGTGTTCTGTCTGAAAGCCCCTTCAGTGTCCTTCAGCCACACACACACACACACCAATGCTTTAGCAGTGTTGCATTGGCCCACTGATCATCCAGATCCTTTTAGAGAAGATTTTACAGACAAAGAAGCGCTTTTATGAAATTTGAAATATGAATGACTGTACTTACACGTTACTGTGTGCATTCATCAATGGGGTACTTCAGACAGTACTCTGTGCCTATAATACACTCACACACATGCCAATTTTAGCTCCAAATAGCTGAATGTAGAATTCCACAACACATGTTCAAAGTTGTTGAGTTCATTCTGCGATTCTAATTTCTCAATGATGCAACTAAAACATATCTGAGGGCGCACGCTGCGACCAGCTGTTGGAGGGAGAATCATTTTCTGAGTCCTGGCGTAGCGGGATGATCGGCGGTTTGGGTGCTAGAGGTCCTGGGTTCGAAACTCGGGCAAGCTGTATGCAGGTTGGCATTGAGTAAGCGGGTAGATGTAGCGACACACACGTACACACACATGTTTTTTTCTTAAAGCACTGTGGTGCACCTAAGAAAAAACGTTCAACAGTGCAACAAGTGCCAAAAGTTAGTCTAGAGCCCTGTCTTGTCTTGGTTTTTGTTTCACATTGTGAGACAGGATTCACCATATTTGCATGTGAGGTCTATTAATGAAGACTATTGACTCTGTCAATACTGTTTTGAATATTTAAGGTCACACAGCAAAGCTAATCACCCGTCTGTGTCAGGGTTGCAATTTTAGCCACTGAGTGAATCAAACTTGAGTTTTTTTATTTTTATTCTTATTCAGCTCTGACAGACTCTTTTCCATGTTGTCCCCTAATTTATTTGGAAGCAAAACTAGTGAAACATTTCAACTCATTTAAACATAAAAACGTTCCTCATATTTTATCAGACCAACATCCTAAACATTCTGGGTACTGCCGAGCACTAAATCCCCACATTTAAGAAGCTGGAAGTGCTTAGGAATAACTTCTTATAAAAATGTCTGTCGCTCAACTATGCAATTAATTAACCAGTGGCTTCAGCGTTCTTTATCTCCTCCGTAGCAACATAATCTACAGCAGAGGGAAGCTGTTCAGCTACACTACATGAGGCAACTTTTCCTTTTTTAGTTACCATCAGACAAACTAAAGTAAATAAAACTGTAATCCTGCATATTTCTTAGTTAAATCTGCTCCTTTTTCTACTCACACTTTACCAGTATGATGTGGGTTAATTAATACACTTCACGTCAGAAAGCCTTCAGCCCGTCAGAGTTCAGCACCACGGACAGCTCCTTCACTAACAAAGCAAACAGTCCTGCTATGACCTCAGCCTGCTCCTCGGGGATGGGATTAACATTCACAGTCTTCATACAGGATAATCCGAGTGTGGCACAATTATTACATTAACAGTGCATTTGATGGAGGGTAGAGATTTGACTCTTTGATACAGGAACCTGTGTTATTTACTTAGTTCCTGTGACACTGTCAAAGTGTCATGGCACCTTTTGGCAGTGATCACTGGCTGCCATGTGTGAAGGATTAACCCTTTGTTTAGAGAGCATTAGAAAGGGGAGAGCAACTAAATGTGAGGTGTGTGCAGATAGAGTGACAGCGTAAGTGTCTCCTAGACATATAAGTAGCATGCCCATAAGCAGCATGTCCATGTCCTATGAGGGTTTAGCACATAAAAAAAAGAAGATCAATAAATGGCAGCAGAGTTGGGTTGACTCGCCACACGTGTACCTGTGCAGCATCACCATATTTCTCTCTCAAACATTTACACATCACTTTTGTCTTCAAGTAAAGTTAACTTTACAAAAATTAAAAGGTAAACAGGGGTTTGTATTTACTTTTTACTGCTGTTCAAGTCACATGTCATTTCTGCAAATAATCTTTGAAACATTTCATTTTTGAGACTAGACTGTGTTTTGCATGCACAGATTTGCTCCTCTAAAGAACTCATTTTCATGCCAGAGACTGCAAACAGCTGTAAAGCAGACCTGCTAACCACTGCTAACAGGAGATGCTATCAACCAAACATCTCATGCCAGGAGAACTGAGTGCACACACACTGACACACACTCTAATCCATCGACACCTCTTTGTCCATCCTTCTTGGTGCACCCTACACAATAGTTTGTTTTCAGGAATGTAATTTATGTGTCCCTGAGTTACTCTATAGTCATACAAATAACACAACCTTGGGTTATATAAAAGTCACTGACAAAAAAAAATAAATCTGTTTTTCTTCTTGTGAATCTGTTGGAAACACAAAGCATGTGTTCCTCACATTTTCTGTTTTCATTATTCTGATTATTATTTTCTTTTATATATTTCGTTCTTCAGTAAGAACATACCGCTGTGCTCATAAACAAAATGAAAAACTTACTCGAGGTTCTTTGAATCTTCCTGATCGACTATTTGCTCTGACATTACACTGTTACACACGCTGCACAAGCACTCGACAAGCAGCACTGTGTGTCTCAGTTATTATGCTCCAAAGAGTGAAAACTATAACACATGCTGTTCACATGATTCATACGCTGATGATGTTATATAGTTTATACCCAACTGATCCAACAGAGTTTGAAATTAGTCAGAGAAGTGACGTCTACTAGATGCAGCTGAGGTTTGTTTGCACCATGTTTTCAGACTAACAGTTGCTGCTTTAGAGCAGGAAATGAAGGCTGAGATGATAACTTTGCATGTTTGCTCTGTCTGTCCACATAGTCTATACATTAGCACACAAAAGGAAAATTCTAAATCAAGAAAATGTCTTCAGAAATGCGATAATGAGCTGCAAATACTCACGATCCAACACATAACTGCAGGAAGAAACGTTTCCGGGGGACCCCTAAAAGGGGACGGACCTGGCTTAGAGACGCTAAGGCTGTGTCCGAAATCACTCCCTAATCACTATATATGGGCGTATATAGAGCCTCCGCCATTTTGTAGTGCTGTCCGAATTCTTAGTGAGAAATTATAGACCCCATATAGGACCCTCAATGTATCCCACAATGCATCTTGAAAAGTAGTGTCCATCCGATGGTCACTACTTTTAACAATATGTACCATCATGCATTGCGCAGACCGGCAAGAAGAACGGGAACGGAAGGTACGTCACCAAATATAATGATGGTTTAAAGAATGTAGCATGACCGGCTGTGTTTTAATTATTGATGTTTTGCCATAAAACGTTTATTGGGCTATAACGGCACAAATTATAACTGCTAACAACATAGTTTGTTTAGCCAGCAGAGCTCGGCTTGTTTATTTAGCGACAGCAATGGTGTCAGTAATAGCGACAGAAAATGACGGAGGTAGAGTCTGAAATGTCCAAAAATGCTTTCACAATAAGTGACACAGTGACAATGAGTAAGTGTATAGTGCCCTACACTGAACTCCCCATATGGGGAGCAGGGAGTGAGTGATTTCAAACACAGCCTAAGTTTCTTTTTAATGTGACTTTAGAAGCCGTTAACATCCACTGTGTTGGAAACATTAGCCTGTTATTTATGTCACATAATCATGTTATTAATATGCAGCGGTGCTTCTTCTGTGTGTCGAGCTCTGTTTGCCATGAACATTAATAATAACTTCTGTGGCCCACACACTTCTTATGGCAGCTTGAGATCACAAAGGAAACCTTTTTTTTCCTGTTGTACTATTTTTTGCATCACAGCTCATTATTGTTCCTCACTTTACCTTTTAGTGCTCCAACTGTATTACTGTGTGTTTAGCTGTGAAAGTTGTAGCACAGTCATTATAATTGGATAGACGATGGAGAGCATTTCACTCTTGTTTTGTTTTTTGTTTTTTTGTTTTTACACCCCTGCTTTTACACAGGGATCTGCAGATTCCCTTCTGAAACAAAGGTCAGAAACACAGCGTGTCTGATGGGTAAGTGTTACAGCTGGATCCTTATAGAAGGCTGTGATAAATAAGATATCATCCTCTCTCTGCAGCAGAGGAACTACTTTATAATCTACTTCATGCACATTACAAAGCTCCATTCTCTTTCATGTGTCTGTTGCCCTACAGGCCAAGAAAGAACCTGCAGACGGAGAACCTTGAGTGCAGCGGAAATAAAAGCTGCAATGACTTTTCCCACGACACGTCTCAGAGGACAGGAAAGGAGCGAGCGTGTGACACCGACATTTTGTTGATAAGCATCTTACAAACAACACGACATCGTAACAGAGACGCTTTAATTATGTATTTTAACAAGGCTCAATACACACTGACGCTGTATCATTAACAATGTAAGTGGAAGTTAAGTGATATTCTAGCTGTTTTTTTCTAATGTATGTTGCTGGAAAATGACTGGTGTGTCCTGTTTTTTTTTTTTTTTTGCTGTGATCTGACACAGAGGAGCCTGATGATGATCTCTGGTTTTTGAAGGTGTGCTTATTTAAGACAGATTACATCCTGTCACCTGTGGTCACCATCTCTCTGATTGTTGCTAAATGCAGATTAAAAATCACATCAATCTGTTCATTCCACTTATTTCAACAGGCCTTCTTTCATGTTCTGCACCTGATGACACAGGTTATTTCCTCTTTGCTGCTGTGCTGTTATTACACAGTTATTATTATTGTCAGCCTGTCTGCACCGGGAGGACGTAAGGACGAAATGCTTTGGAAAAAAATAATCTATATCAGTGTGAGCAAATTTTAAATATTGTATTTTAATACTTGGTCAATATTTCAGATATTCTTCTTGATAGTATTGTTTGTCTTCATTGCCGTCAGTGTTTTCTTTTGCTGTTGTCGTTGCTGGATTTATTCTGGACCTAAAGTTTTAGAGATTATATTGAATATATAAATAAAAAAAATTAAACAAATAATGACATTTCCTGCTCTTATGAGTCAACAATTAATACTTTAAATGAATAAATGAGATTTCCCCCTCAACTTTTCTTCTTATGAGCAAAGTAAGCAGCATTTAACTCCACTTGTAGCTGGAGGTAAGATACAGTAATTGGAACACGCTCTGCACACCGTCACGCGACTGGATAATGGTGTTAATCTTCACAAACGGCCTCATTAGCATCATCAGCCACAGAGCGAGAGCGGGACCAAAGCGGCTCCCTGAGGCTCACCCTAAAAAAAAAAAAACACACACTGCCCACGTGACTACAAGCTACACACACACACGGTGCTGACCAGCATATCAAACACACCTGCAGCACCGAAACTTGTCCTGCATTCTTCAATAATGCATCACCTTTCCTAATTAATTCAGAACAGCACAGGAAATATGATTTCCATCTGTATGTAGCATTATGGAAGTGACAGTCCTCACATTTAAGTTAGTATTGGTAATGATGAACTACTGTAATGGCCGCATTATGGAAATTGAAGCAAAATAAACAACAGCCAACGGCCCGGGGGTAATGTATATATTTCATAGTTTCGCTGCAGAATACGCCGCCTGCTTTCTCACTGTTGACTTTGCACTCTAAACTGGAGACGCCGTGTCGCGTATTCATCAATTCAGGCTGCGACAGAGGCCTGCAGAGCTTGCAAAGCAGGTAACACGGGCTCCTCATAGGCAGAAGAAACAAATGGAATTATTTATATGTGTAAAATATTTATTTGGGATCCGTCTGTTGGCCCCCACTGCTAAAATATAACATAGGTTATTCAGCAGAAAACCCAGTGTGCCTCGGAACATTTAAAGATTAATCACTCCTCATTTCGCTGCGATAACAGAATCCTATTTGATGATTTCCACACCATGAAACCACAAGTGACTGAACTGAAGGTGTATGTAAATAAATTAATCGCTGTGGGAAACTGTACATATATAAAAAAATAATTTTCAATATGAAAACTCAAATTACAAACGGATCTTATGTGGTGGAACATGCAAGTATTTGCTCCCTGCGACTTGATAACAATATTAATGAACTACGTCGTGTGAAGCAAAATGGAAATCAGGGTTGACCTTGTTGTGCAAATAGCGCTGCGTTGCAGGAATGCAGAGTAAACAGGCTCCTTTCTCAGGTTCCACAAGAGACTTAACGAGGAAAGCTGCTAAAACCAAGCCAAATATAGGAAGTGAGACGTCTGCATACTGAAGGCTGTGGGATTTTTAATCTGAGTGAACGTGACTGTGAGAAAGGGCAATTCATTTTAAAATTGGTCTTTAAAAAAATTAGCTATGGTCCTTAATGGTCATCAAGAGGGGCAGTGAAGCATTCAGTGTGCTGACCCCTGCTGCTCCAAGACCAGAGTGTGATGACCTTTCTTTTCTGTGAACAACCTTTCAAGCATTTTCTTATTTATTTAAAAATGCTCCTCCTACATGTGTGTGTGTGTGTGTGTCTGCCCCAGGGGAGGAAATCCTGCAAAAAATCCCACTACCCTCAGCTCCATGAGTTAAGATCAACTGTTTCATTGCTGATCTCAGCCAATCAGCTGCTCTTTCGTGGCCTGTCTCTGCCTGAAAGTGTCCTTTAAACTGTGTTTAAAAAACTGACTAGCAAGAAAGACAGCACACAGGACCCTACAGGGGAACAGGCCAGCTGCTCATTTTCTTCTTCTTCTCCTATTATTAGCTCAGCTTGTTCTCACTAGCTGCAGAGAAGCTGTGGAAAACTCTGAACAGCTACACAAACCCATGCTACAGGCCGTAACTATGCATTTTGTGGTTTTGGCATTTTATTATCACACCACATGTCAATGAGCTCTAACCATAACCATCCTGTGTGTCCTACACTGCCATGAAATGACACACAAAAATGCACATGTGGCACTCAACATGTGGCTGTTCTATGATAGCAGATAGGAAAACTGAACCAAAGCCAACAAGCGTCTTCCTGACTCCATGGTCTGATCATACACTCCTTTACAGGCCAGACGGTGTAGAGACAAGGACGGCAAGAGGATGCAAGAAGAACGAGGAGAAAGGGCAGATATGTTAGTGGAAATGAAAGGACTCTAGTTGGTCTACACTCATGGAAATGGCAGCTATAGTTTGTAATTGAGTAGGTCTCCACAGAAGTGAAGGATTGTGGGATGTCAAGCAATGCAGAGGCCACAGAAATGCAGCCACAACAAATGTTCAGCTCAGGGTGTCAGGCGACCATGGACTTCTGAGTTGCATAGCCCTACACCGTCCCCACCCACGTGCTTACTTGGATCGTTGTGGTCATATCACCCCCATGTTCAGACAATAGAATCATATTTTTGTCATGTTAAGCGTAACATCATGTTGATGTCAGGCTAAGACGTGTTGCAAATGTTCAGCTGAGAGTCACCCCTCAGAACTCACGCTGAACTCATGCAGGAAGAGTTGGCTGGAAGCAAAATGGTAATGAATGAGTTGTAGGCTATAAAAGAGATGCAGCAAAAAAAAATGGCTATAAATACAGTCACCACAAATCAGAGGAGCCTGCAGCTCCAGTAGCTACAAATGTTCCTGACACTGACTCTGTGCATGTGCCAACAAATAGCAGGCAGCTGTGCACCAATGCAGCTTTTTTTATTTTCACAGAAATCAGGTCATTTTATGCGATCACAGCAAGAAACCAAATGGAATCCATACGCTTCATCAGTAGCATGGAAGGCAAAGAGAAGACGACTTATGTCCAACAGTGTCCAACAGCGTAGGTTATCAAACCATGAATAATATCAGCTGACACGTCCAAACTTATTTCACCATCAGGTGTTACTCAGAATCCAGCAGCAGCCTCTACATCCCCTGTGCCCACTCCTCAGTAACAGTCTGATATCTGATACACAGCAGCAGGCGGAGACGTGTCAGTTACATTAAAATAAATTTAAAAAAAATCACAAGATATTACTTTATGAATCCATGACATCCTGTAAAAACTCTCCGCCCATTAAATGCTGGCAGAATAACAGATGACCATCAGCATGTTTCAGGGGCTGACAGCTGATTTAAGCAGCAGCTTAACAAACAGAGCAGGCGCTCAGCACTTTCCATGTAATTATGATGTGAAGAAGAATAAAGCCAGCCGTCACATAAACCCGCTGCTTTGACGAGAAATGTTCCAGTAATGCAGCAACGCGACTCAACCCCTCCATAAACCAGAGAAAGAACAACAGTGATCACTTCTGTGCAGTTACAAAGGCTGCAGGCCCGTCACATCCAAACACATGAGCCCCAAACAGCATGGAGCTGCTCCGGTGCACAACGAGCAGCACCGACAGAACCGAAGCAAACACAGCAGAGCATCAGGTCACAGGTTAGCGCAGGTAGCCAGCACTCACCGGGTCGCTGGCCTCTGTGGTGGCGGTTCAAGCTGCAGACAGCAGAAGGCCTCGGATCTCCATGCGTCCTCTGGTCTCCATGCTTCCTCTGGTCTCCATGCGTCGATGCTTCCTCTGGTCTCCATGCGTCCTCTGGTCTCCATGCGTCCTCTGGTCTCCATGCTTCCTCTGGTCTCCATGCGTCGATGCGTCCTCTGGTCTCCATGCGTCCTCTGGTTTTCATGCGTCTTCTGGTCTCCAGCTCCATGGTTTACTCCACAAAGAGGTCTCGTCCTTATGAACATCTGCAGATGCTTCCAAACGTCCAGAAGAGGTTTCATCCGCAGTGAGATCCCCCACAAAGGAAGCCGCAGCCGAGTTTAACATAAACATGGCCGCTGCTACAGGTGCGCGTCCTGGACACGTGTTGCATGTCCTGCAGGTGCACGGCTGCACGCAGCTGGTGCGGAGGTATGGCAAGCCGGAGGTCTCACATTTCGTCAGTGGCAGAACCCGGCCCGCTAATACGCGGCTTATTTCCTCCTGACGGGTTTTTTTTTTTGTATCATAATGATCTCCTCCCCGTAAGACCCATCAGTAATACCATATTTTCAAAATAAAAGCATGCTTCAAAAAATGTAAGAATTACAACTGCACCATGATTTACACATGAGATATAACACATGCCACTATGTTGATTTATGTCCTACATTAATTGCTTTACAGAGAATATTGACACAAAACAACATCACTTAAATCACTGCATCTCCACTTAGTGTGAGCAGGAGACAATATGTCTGCAGGTAGTGTGGGCGTTCTCTAAGGACTCTTTGATTGCAGTAATTGCAAAATGTTTTTTTATTGTAATGTGTTCCACTACATTAGAGACTCCTGAAGATCTCTGCAAAAAAAAAAATGTATGTATATATCCATCAATATATTTAACCTGCTTTAACCCACAGGGGGTCATAGGGGGGTGGAGCCTATCCCAGCCGACCCTGGATGGGTCACTAGTGCATGCAAGAAGCAAACAATCATTCACACCTATGGCCAATTAACCAAATATGGGCGTCTTTGGAATCTGGGAAGAAGCCTGACAACCCATGTTGATGGAGGCAACACTGCTAACAGCTGCACCACCATGATAACTGCTGCTGAAAACATGTCAGTGATTCAGACAGTACAGTCTTATAGGATGTCATCAATACTCTATATCTGACGTCCTTATGTTCTATGTTTTGGAGAATTTGTATGTAGTGAAGGTGCAGAGATCCACCCCAGCAGGTCGGGTGTTCAGTGAGTAATATTCCCAGCTGGTCCTGGATGGGTCACCAGCTCCGTTCTGCTGCTCAGCTTCTATATACACTTTTATGTGTGAACCAAAAAAATGAACACAAAAGTAAGTTGATGTTAGAACTGCAGGAAGATAAATGCCGGGCTGTAATTTCTGCATCATCAGAGAATAATTGGCTATTTGGAGAATCAGAAAACACATTTTGTAAAGGTTGTGTAAAGAGAACAATGCAATTATCCCTTTGTTTTCAGTCAAACACCACGTTTATCCTCATGTTTGACATCTGTGATCCAGCTCCTTTATCACTTAGAAAGCTCATTCTAATTTTTTTTAATCAGCCCATCACAAAAACAGGCGCTGTAAGGACTGAGGCCTACACTGACAGATGCTTGTTTTTCTCTTATTATTTTACTATAGCCGGGTTTCTTAAGATGATGTCTGTCAGTTCTACTGAACATATATCCTAATATATCTAATATCTAATATAACCAAAAAATAGCAAATGTGTTGTTCTTGCTGCAATCAGAAAATATCTGGAAAACACATCACTAGACAAAAATATCCCTGCATCCAGTAGGAGGGAGATCCATGCATAACTTTACACTGCATACATTGTAGCTCTGAAAAAAAGCAGTCATAGAAATAAAAAAATACTGTTAAGTCATCAAATATTCATATTTCTTATTTTTCGCTTTGCCACATATGCAGAATGATAAATAATATCATTTCTATTCCTGTATATTGTCCTTTTCTGCACATGTTTATGTTTAATGTAGTGGGTTTGTGAGGAAGAGGTGAATTCAGAAAAAGCTGGAAAACCTCCAGGGAGCTCTGTATGAATGACTGCTGCTGTCATGTGTGTGTGTGTGTGTGTGTGAGACCCCCCTCCTGGCGGTGCGCTGCCTTGCAATGTTTGCTCCCCTCGCTCCAGCTGTGTGCTCCTGGGGTCCGTCTACGTGCTGTCTCCCTGGGCTCTGAAGCATCATTAACAGGCAGAATAAGGTGCAGCCTCTCCCACACACTCTCGCTCTCTCTGTCCACGTCGTAAACAGGAGCTGGGGTCTGGCATTCTTCAAATGTCAGAAGAATTGTCCCAAGGCTTTCTGGTCCGTTAAATGAAGCCAGACATGCAAAGCCGAACCTCTAATGAAGTGCATTAACCTGGAGCGCCGAGCATCCATTTGCAGCATTGTAATGTTTGTTTACAAGACGCCACATGGGGAAAAAAACAGAGTAAGAAGAAAGAGAGATACTTGACAAGCATATTATTACTGAGGTAAGGAGGGCAGTGACCTGGTGGATGGAAAACAGAAAGATGAAACACACACACACACAGTGACAGGAGCACTCTCCCTCTGGACCACATCTGTCTGACCAACACACTGCATCCAGCTTTTTGATAAAAAGGTTTTAAAAACGTATTTATCGAGTCGTACGGATGATTCAGACTCTCCGTGCTCGTCACTCTGCCATTTAGCTTCGGACTCACGCTGAGATCCGTCAGCCTCTCCTGCTTGTTTCACAGAGTTCATATAAAAAGGGTATTAAACAATGTTTCTACTGGCTGATGTAGTGGCCATAAAGAGGTCCATCAGGGTCTGCGGGATGCTGCAGCTATTTTACTTTGCCAAGTGCTGAAAGTTTTGGCTTTCAGAATTCCCCCTCCTGCTCCATCCATTTACAGCTGCTGGAGGACGAGTGTGGATGCTAAAAGGCAGATACAAAGGCTGCGGCACATTTTGTTCTCATGCCAGGAAGCAAATTACAAAAGGACCTCTTAAGTTAATGGTGGATCTCAGCTCTATTTATCTAGCTTACCCATCTCTTGTTAAATGTGTATTTAATTACAGGCTACAGTGAGCTGTGTGAGAGGCTTGTTGCCACTGGAGACGGACGTGAATAAAGACATTAAGGGTTTAAGTGACTTCTGTAAAGCACCTTGAGACAATTCTGATTGTAAAAAGTGCTCGATTAATAAAACTGAACTGACCTGAAGTGACCAGGATATATGTGTTATATTATAAGGTCATATTTATGCAGGAAGATATATCATACTGTATGTTCACCAGAGAGTAAAGAGCAACATATCCTTTCAGATACATAAGCTCTGCAGCTCATGGTGCAGCCAGAGGTCATCCAGCTGCTCGGGGTTTTTTCCAACCATGTGCCATTAAAGTGACTTTAACAGTTAAACATGACTTGATAAGGGACAACTCTTCATGATGTAGGCCGTACATGAAGGTGCATGTCATCTGCATGACAGTGGAAATTGATGTTGATCCAACAGGAACTTGTAAACAAAAGAAAAACAACAAGGGGCCAAGGACAGATCCCTGGGCAACCCCACATGAAAGGTGATGACAATTACTACACAAAATTATCTAATAAAAAGATGTTTTTATTAGCAGTAGTGAGCAGCAGGTTGCTGGTTCAATCCCAACTCCTCCCTGGTCATTGTTGTGTGTCCTTGGGCAAGGCACTTTACCCGCACTGCCTCCAGTACACTCACTGGTGTGTGGCACTTTTTGCTGGGCAGCCTTAAGCAATTTCCCTGATGGGATTATTAAAGTATTTCAAAAATTAAAAAAAAAAAATTATTAGGAGACATAGGTGTCTTTTAATACGATGATTATCAATACTTTAATATAGTTGTACAGGCACAGGCAGAAGCAGAGTCTGCAGACTAATTGTTACCTATTACAGGCTTACAAAACGCAAAACCGGAGAGAAAAAAAGGCTGGACCCAGAACATTAGGAAAAAGTTCAAACTAAGCAAAACAAAAGGTTTCTTTTCATAAATCAGACTATTGTCAGAATAGAAATAGAGATTTCTCAGGTGAACTCTCAGAAAACCCGCAAGATGCAACATTAGGGCGGGCAGGTAATCAACAGGAGGAGGAGACAAGCAAGGAAGGGAAGAGACAAGACACCTTGTGAGAGGTAAATGTTAGAACTACGAAATAAAACAGGAACAGCCAAGACTTTCAAAATAAAATGTAACCCCCTGCAGGGAACCTGACAAGAACAGCTGACCAGGTTGTTGTCTTGGTGAGGTCATCAGTCTAAAATATCCTATATCCAGCTCCTAATCTCTGGTGTGTGTGTGTCAGGTCTCAGGTAAAGACGTTTAGCATCATGATGGAGGAGGGGTGGTTGCAGACATATGTTGGCATGATGACAACATTTTCAATCTGTGTCCGAGTCAGAAGAGCAAGAGGGCCGTGTACTACTGTACTACTGTAGACCAGGGCAGGCGACTGGGAGCAGACGGAGGAAGTGTGTCCGTGTCACAGGTCAGCCGCCGCTGGGAATACTCAATCTGCTCCGGCTCAAACGCAGAAAAGGCAGAGAAAGTAAAATAAATCAGACCTCAGAAGCCTGCTATGAATCCATCCCTCATATTATATGCAGTCTCACTGTGTGTCCATATGGCCCACAGTGCACCCTTATGACGAACACACAGTTTGCTGATTTGCTCCCTCGACACCAACAAATGCTTCTGAAGGGTCAAAAGCACATGTAGGAGGAACGCTGACAAATTCATCCTGTTAGCAAGTCATGTCTGAGCGGAAATGTGTAAAGATGCTAAATATATTAATTTGATGGAGCAGAGTATCTCATAGACATCGGTGTGGTTGTAAATTGGACCTTTGTTTTCTGTGGCCAGAAGGAGACACTGTCAGGAGTAATGAGAGCGTTCAGATTGCAGCAGGTAAGCTGTACTGACAGTACTAGTACTAAGAGAGCCAGAGAGGGGAAAGCAGCACATCAGGGAGGGGAAATGGCAAAAATAAGAAAGACTCAAGTCACACAAATCAGTCTGTTAATTACTCAATAATTAAATCGAATCATTTTGAATTCATTGATTCATTCATTTGCTACAGAAATGCTTTAGACAGAAGGAAGTGTTTGAGTTCCTTGAACGCCTCCTGCTCACTGTTACCCGCCCTCTCCTCTGTCACACTGATGTCACACTGATGTCACACTGATGACACTGTTGCATTGGAAAGCTGCAGAACCTTCATTGAAGCGTGTTGCATCATCACAGCTGCTCAGCTGACACTGACTATGACTTGGAATTCATGAACCATCACTCTGAAGCTAACTGTCAGCTAATATAAGTCAGTAATGGGCTGGCACCGGGTTAATTGGCTGTTTATTATCTTGATTAATCTGGATCGTGATGAATTAAGTTTCTGAAAAAGGTGGTGACAGCCTAGAGGAGTGTCGGCCATGAGGAACCATGCAGAAGGTTCCTTATGTCAGACAGAGTACACGCCACACAGAACATCTGCAGTGTGTGAGATCAGTGGCGTGATGGTGGGGATGGAAACTCTTTTATTTTGCTGTTTATTGCTGTTAATGTCTCACGACCAGCTGAGTGAACAAAGGGTTAAATAAGACTGAAGATGGAGCTCGCAGCTAGCTGCTAATGGGGAGGCTGGATATTGAGCATTGCACATCCACTCAACACAAATCCACTCGCGAAAAAAAGGTAGCATCATAACATGAGTGATCTAATGGAGTTTTAACGTGACTGAGACACTTGACATAGTTCACTCTTGCCTCCATAGCTAAGTATTTTTTTTTACTGTGAAGGTTCCCTCAGTGAAATGGGCCTGCAATCCCTTCCCTACAGTGTCGCTGTAGGGTTTATGTGATGACTTGCTGCCTGCCTCATTCAGAAATATGAAGAACAACTTGGAAAACATGATTATTGCCACTCTAAAATGTAATCATGATCAGTGAGGAGGGGCCAAAACAGCAGTGATGTGATCTTGTGTTTCTAGAATTTAGAGTTTTTAGAATACTTTCAGCCTTGGTTGCAGGTGTAAGATAAGGAGGTATGATTTTAGAAGTGATTGTTTTTTTTTTTATTGAAGGAAGTTCTGGAACATCCTGCACTCAGTTTCTGACAAACTGTTTCTGACAATCCACTTTTCTACGGCTTCTAATGAGATATTGTTTTTACACAGCTTGCAAAATATGAGCCTTAAAAACACAAGTCGGTCAGAGAGGCCGCAGAAGTATTCAGACAGATCCTCCTGATGTAAACCCAGAGCAACCTGAGCCCTGACAACAACACTGGACCTTAAACTGTGACCCTCCTTCTCACTGACGCCACTGACACAATGGTGAGTGCTACATGTACCTCACCGTACTGAGCTCCTGAGACACACACACACACACACACAGAGTCAGAGGTCGACCTCTGGAATGTCATCTCATCAGAATTATGGGTCAGGACAGCCAGAAACAACAAGCAGCACCATACAACATCCTGGTATTTGTACTAAACTGCAGCTGACTCTGCAGCCTGTTTTTCTAGGACAGTTAATTGTATAAATCTATAGGTTTATCTTGTCTCTTTTGTGTGTGAATGTGTTTAGCAGCTGCTGACTGGAGGCTCAGCTGCAGGAGCTACACCTGTGCTCCACCCTGTCAACCTCCAGATCCAGCTTCCCCACAGGCCCACTGCGCTCCTCATGTTGACATCAACAGAAACAAGATTTACATACATCGACGACATCATCAATAAATCTAAAAGTGCACATTAAGTGCAAAACATAAATACTGTGCTATAAAAAACAGAAGGTGGAGGCTGGGAGAGGGGGACCTGCCGCCTCCTTAAGGCAGGAGAGAGCACAGCAGGTGGACTGAGGCCTGTTTGCATTCAGTAACATCCCATTTGTCCCTGTTTTGAGAGCTGGTCCTCAGAAACAAAGGACTGAAATAGTTGGACTGTTACAGGTCTGAGCAGAGCTGAGTCCCACCACCAGTAACACATGTTAAAGTGGGGCAGCAGGTATGTACACAGAGGTCATTTCCAAGGACTGAAATCATCCAGGTGATATAAAAATGACTACTTTCTATGTCACAGATGTGCTAATCTTTAGCATTAGCCCAAATAAAAATAACCTGTAGTCTATGTTTTAGTACCTAAACTTTAAAGACCTGCCAGTTTTACCCCTGAAAAAATGCAGCATGTGTTTTTTTATGGTTTCCATGAAAAGCTCCATGTTAGGATCATTCAAATTTCCAACAGCTGCAGCTGCTGTGGAGCACCAGCTGGCAGAGACATCATCCAGCACCTTATGCTGTATCGATAAAATATTATTGCCTATAAAAAGCTGATTCTCTGCCAGCGTGAGGCCGCTCTTTGTCACAGCCATGAACACATTTGTTGCAAACCACCTGCCACAGGGACCTGAGCGTCTCCACCTCTTACCTCCTGTTACACCCTGCACTGCATCACATACACCCCCCAACAATCACCGAGAGATTCAACAAGAACAATCACCTTTAACATCATATATATATAATATATATATATATATACGTATATATAATATATATATATATATATATATATAATATATATAGATAACATCATACCTTACTTACCTTCTAAGTTCTATGTTATTGCACTCATATCTGCAGAAACTGTTTGTGTCTCACAATTAAACCAGTTTCAGTGTGTTAAACAGCGCCATTATGCTGCCCGGCTCCTCTTTGCATCAGACACTGATAAAGCAGCCTCCATCAGCTTGTCGATGAAATCACATGACCTCCCGGGTCCCCTGGACCACAGAGCAACCCGCTGCTCTGCAGTGTCACCACCTCCCGCTGATCCTCTAACCACCGTGGTGAAGCAGGCTGCCCTCTCCTCCATTAATTTGACCCCAGTCTCACTTGCTTAAGCAGCATAATGGTCAAAGTGATGCACTCCCTCCCTCTCTCTCCCCCGCAGGAGGAGCTGACTCAGACAGCATACATACATTCACACGCATGCTTAAATAAAACATCATCTGAGCCTTGTTCCACTGACGGCGGCTATACTGTCATAAGGAAACACACATATATGAGACTTCCCTTTACAAAGGGTTCTGCAACATATCCACTTGGTTTGTTATTTCCAGGCTTGTGCTCAGCATTGTGTGCTCAACCTTAGTACAACATGTCCTCATCAATGCATCCTCACGACATGAACGACACAACGGGAACAATTACTCCCAAAAAATGACTGATGGTCACAAATCTGCAGGAAGTAGACACATCTGGCACAAAGGTCCACAAACAGAGGTAGATGGGGCAGCTTAACCCTACGTCGGCTACCACACAGGGCTAGTGTGCCCTGTATTCAGGTGTATTTATCACTTTTAGTACTTTAGAAAAAGACTTTGTTTGAGTTTAAAGTTAGTTAGTCCATTTGAGCTGTTTTTGGTTCCTTTCATGAAATGCACTGTACTGGTTTGACCACAGGAGGGCGCCATGTTTCACCCTGTTAGCTTAGTTGACATGTACTGAATAAACCTTTAGGCTAGTTAGCGCACGTTTACTGTAGCATGTCTTTAAGCCACAGTTAGCTAACCTCAATGGAATGCACTGTACTGATATGACCACAGGAGGGCGCCATGTTTCACCCTAAAAATGATGTGTTCGCTTAGTTTATATGTACTGAATAAACATTTAGTCTAGTTAGCACACGTTTACTGTAGCACGTCTTTAAGCCACAGTTAGCTAACCTCAATGGAATGCACTGTACTGATTTGACCACAGGAGGGCGCCTTGTTTCACCTCATTCTGAAGCTAACAATAAATGAACGGGTAATTAGCCTTTTTCTCAATTAGCTTAGTTCACATTCATGGATTAAGACTTTAGGCTAGCTAGCACATATTTACTGCAGCATGACTTTAAGCTACAGGTAGCTAACGGCTTGTTGTTTTCCCCTTACATGGTTTGAAGTGTGGTCACAGTGATGGCGGCTAACCTTCCTCACTCAGGTATCACGCAGACAGACGTCAAGTTAACTCCAGGCTGACTGCTCATTTATCACAGTCCTCACCTTTAAATGAAAATGTTTCAAGAGCTGTTGAATAAAAAAAAGACAACTCAAAGTAAAATGGCCATTCAATTAAATTAAATCAAATTAAATTAAATGATACAGCATTACACAGCTAAATAAAGTGTAGAAAGAACGGCTCCATGGCCGGGTTTCAGTAACAGTAATTACGTGCAGTTGGATAATAGTCCTTTAATTCATTTTAATGATACAGTCCTGAGCACGTTGACAGTGGGTTTTAGATAAGTTAATTGAAATATAGTGCGACCGTGAAAGCAGCTCTCGTGGATTATAGAATCAGCAGACATTTGTCAGTTATGACAGGTTCATACATCCAGGTCAGGTGTGTTTATTTTACTTTTTAAATGTCTGCACCATGGGCTCTAAATGACTTTATTTCCATCTGTTAAATACTTTTAATGGATCCCGTCGAGTGAGACGATATTTATTTATTATTTATTATCATAGCATCACTGCGAAAAGGAAGCGGCTCATAATTAGAACTCTTACTTCTCTTTTTTTTTAGTACTTAATAAGTACCTGACTTTGGATGTAGGCGCTTTTATGTCACCTTCAAATGAAGCCATCACAACTTAACTTTGATGAAAGACTTTTTTTTTTGTGTCAGCTGGAGCCGGAGCTCCTGCAGAGTTTACACAAGGTGGCTGAGATTGGGCTTCAGACAGTTTCATCTCATCTGCTGTTTAAATTCCTCCTCCTGTACAGAACTGAATGCCAGCTGTAGCAAAACTGACAGAAGTGAAGAAAAAAAAAATCCAATTCAGCTCCATTTTGACATTTGTTTCTGTTCTATGGGCTCCATGTGGTCAAAGGAGGCTGTCAGTTCTTCACTTCATCAATGTAAATGCCACAGTGGAAAACCATAAACACACATTTCCTCTGTATGATTTAGCATATGGCAGGTGAGCATTCAAATCAGCTCACCTGCCATATGTTAAATCATACAGAGGAAATGTGTGTATTCAAGTCCACAGTACAGGCTCTCAGTGAACTATGACTGAAAGAGGTATATTCACTTACAATGGCACCGTAGGCAGCTATGAATTAGAGTCCAGAATTGTCATATTTGGATATTTTTTCTGTTTCCACTGCTCTGGATTATCAGACTGAGTGGGATTTCAGTCTCTACTCTCCTCCATACATACAGTGGATCCACTGTTGCTGCTCTTCTAAGAGCTCAGAGGAAAATGGCGCACACCCACAGGGCCCACATTACTATTAAAGACTGCCTTAGAAAGAGGGACTGTGTGTTTTGTGTTTGTTTGTCTCAGGGCTAACAGCATCCTCCTGCAGAACCACACAGGTCAGCGGGGGCTGGAGCCAGCTTTGCATTGAGAAAAGCGCCTCGGGGAAGATGGGGAGCGGGGATATGTTGACACACAATTCAGTTCTCAAATGGAAGCGTTCCATGTGGAGAATACAGAAGCGCCGGCGCAGCAGACACTGGGAGCCGCGGCAACACGTACCACACGTCTTCATGCACGAGGAAGAGGAGGAAGAGGAGGAGGAAGAGGAACAAAACTCCTCCTGATGGATGTTTGAGCAGGGAGGCTGTCAGAGACATGTTTAATTGATTTACAAGCTCAACAGGAAACTGTAAGCAGTCAAAGGAGAACGTGAATCAGACTCCTAATATCTCACAGCACACACTGCGTGGCTTCAGACCGGAGCGCTCATGTTTAAATATTTAAAGAAGGGCTGTATGTATCAAAACAAATGCAGACATTATAATGACGCTGTGTTTTGATTCATGCACACATGGATCAGTACGAAGGCGTATTAGGGCCAATGTAAGAAAAAAAAATACTGACCCGGAAGAGGAGGGGGGGCTAATATTCTGAGATTTAAAGTAGCAAATTTGCGAGAAAAAAAGTCGCAGATTTGCTAGAAAAAAACTCGCAGATTTACGAGAAAAAAACTCGCAGATTTGCTAGAAAAAAACGCAGAAATTTGCATCAGTTTTTCCTGGTCGTGGAATTATGTCGTGTTTCCAAGACGTTATCTTCATTGCATACATGCACACGGTTTATGTGTACATGTAAACGGGATAAAAAGCAACTGTTTAAAGTTTTTAGTTTTTATCACGGTGTTATGAGAGTTGTAGGCCTATATGCCTTATTATAGGAAGGCAGTGAGTACCTGTGTGCTCACCTGTGTGTGAGTGTGCAGGATACAGGACAGCGTGTTTGTGTAGGAGTGGAAGAGAAGATGACTTGTTAGCTTGAGAGAGGGGCGATTTATTAACAAGAAGTATATGTACAGCGTAAAGAAGAGAACAAAGCTGCCGCCCTGCAAGGACAGGAAAGTGCTCTGGTCCTCCAGCTGTTTGTGACGGTGGGGGTTAACCACGAGCAACGTAGCTCGTCCTCTGTGCTCCCTGACTATGGTCGGGAGGTTGAAGCAGGAAAGGTTATCAACGGTGCTGTCTTCTTCACAGCGTTGTCACAACTTGATGAGCTTTTCCACAGCGACCATGACAGCAAGCAGCGTCTCTCCAGATTTGCGACTTTATAGCCTAATGTCAGAGAATATCTGAGGTCTTCCCGTAAATTTCCGAGTTTTTTTCTTGTAAATTTCCGACTTTTTTTCTAGCAAATTTGCGACTTTTTTTCTCGTAAATTTGCGACTTTTTTTCTAGCAAATTTGCTACTTTAAATCTCAGAATATTAGCCCCCCTTCCTCTTCCGGGTCAGTATTTTTTTTTCTTACATTGGCCTTAATACGCCGTCGTAGATCAGACATCTTTCACCTTCATTAGTGTATATATATATATATATAAAATGATAAAATATGATTTGCATCTCATTTACAGATATGACCAGAGACAGGATGCAGCAATGCCATCATATCCTGGCATTAACTATTATTATGATAGTTCATTCATATTGCACATCGGGGTGCTGCTTGAATGAACCAGGTGCTGATGCAAATCTTACTGATGTTATGATATATATCATGCGTTCTTTCTACTGTTATCAGGCTTCCGGTGCACTTATCTCAGCAGATATCCACACAAACATAACCATGCTGTTACATACTATAACCTGATTGGTCAGAGCTTCTCTTCCCTGCTTTAAGAATTGAAGCGGTGCATTTATCCAATCAGGTAAAAGCAGTCAGGTGGGCGTCATGCCTCAATGAAGGAAAAAATATGAAAATATGATTTTTATTTCTGACTACGTGATCACAAACTGAGCAAAGCAGCCAGGCTCACTTTAAATAAATCACCTATCATTGTAAACAAAGACGGTAACTCTCGAACCGGCTTGATACAAGATTTATTAAAGTCTGCTTTCAGTTTAACGTACAACCCGAGCAGAGAGGCTGCACATCAGGATCGATTAGCTGCTGGATACCTTTCTGTGGGATGGCTGGCGGGGGGGCGAGGACTGACAGTATTGTCACCCAGTACATCACAGTCTGGGAGGACTATCACTGCTCTCCAGAACAAACCTGATAGCATCAGTGTTCGTCTCTGGCCTACCACAGATCCTGACCTTCTATCAGATCCCCAGCCTAATCATGCAGTCCTGCTGCCTGCAGCTCCGGGTCCCAGGAGGACGCTTCCACAGTGCTGAAGTGAAAACGGTTTAAAGCACATTCCATTTGCTGCTGTACAGGGAGGAGGAGGAGGAGGAGGTGCATCCGTGGGGAGGCCCCCTCACTCTAATGGTCAATAATATCTGCAGTGTGTGTGCTGTGGACACTCAGCCTTTTACAATCAGAGGACTGGGAGCTGAATCTACACAAACTTCACTGATATGTGTAGTTTTCTTTTTATCGCCGGTCCCCAAACACTAAGAGCAGAAAAGCTCAGATTTCAAAGTTCCTGCAGCCATTTATGTGACTGTTTTGATTTGCCATTGAAGGCATATCCTCTCTTACCAAAGCCTACTGAGAGTCCACAGTGTGTGTGTGGCAGCCTGGAGCTGTGTGTGTGTGTGTGTGTGGACGTGTCCCCACGGCTCCGTCTCCACTCTCAAACACTGTGGATTTATTGGACTCGTATTGTCATATACTGAGTAAACTGAGTTATGTTTCTGAAGCATGGGGTGGGATTTACAGACAAAGCAACGGCCCTTTAATCTGAGATAATCTGTGACCTCACTCTCCATCCATCTCATTTATTACACCACTACAGTAATATCCATCTTTATCATATTAAATATTATTCACATTGAATTAAAATGAATGCTACAGATGCTGTGAAGGATTCAGGAACCAGACTCTTCTTTCTCTTCCACTTACTTAAGTGGTGATCAATATGTTCATCGCCTCAGGTGGAAGGACACCAGTTGCACAGCTCCCCACCCGGTGCAGTTAAACACTTTAAATGATTATGCAGAAAGTCTGATGTTTCTGTTTCAGGTAATCATGAGAGACTCAGTGAACTGAATGAGAAAGATTTATTAAGTACAATGTTTTGAATGTGCATCGGCGTCCTAGACCCCATCGTGAAGACCACATCCGAAAAGAGGGGGAAAGCGCTAGAGTCTAGACCCCCCGGGGTCTAGACCTGGTGGTGGTGGAGAGCTGGAGGGCAGGAGATACGAGGCCTGAACTGGCGTGGATCTGGTGGTGCTTGGGGTGGAGGAGGGTTGCTGGGTTCGATCAGAAGAAAGCTGGAGAGGAGATGGAGACTTTTAAATTTCATGCTAAGCTGTTATTGGTCAGGAGAGGGATGGAAAGCGACAGCTGATTGGTGAGGGAGGTGCTTTCTATTAAGCGCCTGACTAAGGCCCCGTTCACACTGGGGAAAAAAATGTGGCTTAAGCAGGATTTGGCCGCATCCAGATCAATCCAGATGTGTTTTTTTCCGAGTGTGAACACCTCCAATCCGGCTGAATCCAGTTTGATTTCAAGCCGGCTAGATCCACCCTCGAGAGGTGGATCTAGCAGGATTGGCTCAAATGTGGCTCAGGTGTGAACGCAAATGTGGCTAGCGAATCCGGCTAGCCACATTATTAGCCATATTACGAGGCGCCACCTAGTGGTTTGGAGAACAGCAAACACGCTGGATGAAGCCGGATTGAGTGCGGACACAACTGTGTGCTAGCCAGATTTGAAAATAGGTCTGAACGCATCCAGCTTAAAGGCTGTCTGGGCTCAATCCTACTCTAGCTGGAATGACTTTCTCCAGTGTGAACGGGGCCTAAGAGAGCGGAAGAGAGGGGAAACAGAGGAGTGAGGGTTAGAAGGAGAGAGATTAGGAGCGGATCGGGATAAATGGTGAATGATGGGAAACAGAGTCTTCCTGATTGAACTTATGCTAAGAGCTACATTTGTGTGGTCCTTTCTTACCTCAGTCTGACAGAAGGAGGTGGTGGTGACACCAGCAGAGCGTGGTGGTAAAGAACCAGGTTGCTGCTGAGTTCAAGCATGGTGGAGAGCACCTGAAAATGACAAAGCCCCTGACATGAACCTGACACATAATAACCCAATGGTACCCTTGGCCCAGCACTGGGTATTTCGAAGGAAGGTGTCCGTGCAGTTCTTCACAACAAACTCTCAGCTTTTTGTGCTTTTTTTGTGATTTTGGAGTGCTCTCCTGCTGGACTACCTGAAAGTTCCTCAAGATGAAGGAGTGCAGTGGTTGCCATGACATCATGTCTGTTATGGACCACTTCCTTCAGGCCCAAGGTGAAGACTTCACAAAGAATCTCTGAAAATAAGCTCTAAAGAAGTAAAAACCCATTGTTATTGTACAGCTGTCAATCAATGAATCTGTTTAATCTGGATTAATTACATAATATAACCGAGTGTCCATCACACATTTTAATGTGTCTTTTATGTATTCTACACGTGTCTTAAAAAAGTTTTTAATTCTTGTACCAACATTGGACAAATATGCTTAATTTATTCAAATGTATGTTAATATTATTGCAAAAATCCAAACAATGTCAAAACACTGTCCACAGTATGCTTAGAATGATGCTGCAAGCAGCACATGGATGGTTGGAAGTGTCCTCTCCTGTCTCTCCCTCCTCTTCATCAGCCTCAGCTGTCTCCCTCTAAACTCCACCTGCTGCTGATGGATGTCTGGAGGAAGATGGAGCTGTTGTCTTACATGATTGTAATGAGAGAGAAAAAAATTAAACACTGAGATGGATTACAAAAAATAACACTGATGTTTTCTTGCTGCCAGACATCCACAGTGTTACTGCCCGAGGAACACTTTCACAGCTTTTGTTTTATTTTATTTCTCTAGCAACACACCAGGTCTGCATATATGGGCTATAAATATACACACACTTTATTGCTTTTCCTCTAGTACTCACATGCGGTGGTGATAAAATTGCATGGTAAAACAAAATGTGAACTGAATACAAACAATTTCTTGTATTCATTCTCAACACTAACGTATAGCAAAGAAAGCAGATACCTGCAGAAGACAACAAAAGCACAAACGCTGTGCTCCTGTCTGAACCCTCCGCTCCTAAAAATACTAAATTAAATGTTTGCATTACATGCTAACAGTGCGCAGCCTCTCAATCTGTATAAAACGAGAGCTGAGTGACTCTGCAACACTACAGAAGAACATAAGTGTCATAACTTACAACGGAAATTTCACAATAACTCTCCCACAACACAGGAGGAAGGGCGGAAGCAGCTACAGGAGCTGAGGAGGGACAGGAAGACAAATGTGCCAAAAAGCACACAATACATGTTTGACAGCAAATAAGCAATTTAGAAATAACCTCTAAAACAAACTAATGAAATGAAATAATAAATGTAATTTAATGTATTTTTTGTAAAAACATGTAAAACTGTGCGAATATTCTATATGTATTTGATGTTTTTTAATCTTTTATAAGGTATATAAGGTAAATAAGGTGACACAGAATAAAGACGGTTGACACAAAATGAGAAAAACACTTCAGATATAATTTAAAGCACAGGTGCTGTGAAATGTCATTTAAGCAGCATGTCTGAAAAGTGCAACTGCAGTCTGGCCACTTACTAAAACGTGGAGGACTGCCAGGAAAATAGCAGATGTCTTGGTAAATGAAGAGTCTCACCTCCCCTCACTGCACTCTGACTGGAAAAAAAACCCACAAAAGCAGCATTAGCAGCGGTGAACTCTTCTGCTACCTTCCACCTGCAGCATCCAGTTGTTGATCAGAGAAGACGTCCTTTGTTCAGCAGCAGGGCTCCTGTATCATTAGTGACAGTCGCTGTTGTAATGACAGCAAATCATTAAACTGTCCAACCCCCCTGTATCACTCCTAAATTACAGTGGGGGGAAGTCAGCTTTAAAGTTCAGAGGAAGAATGGGGGGAAAAACAACTTTAGATTTGACCGTCTGAAGCGAGTGACAACTACAGCTGCACTCCTGCTAATGGCTGCCAGATGCTGACTCTAAGAAAACTGGAGCCTACTGATGTCAAAGGAAAAAAACTCACTTTTCCACTTCTGCAATAAAAAGTCAATATATTTTTTTTTTCACAAAGTTTTATGCTTCTTGAGTCTTTTGGAATTTTTTTTTCCCATCAGGGATTGTGGAGGCTTAGGAGGAAATGCTTTGGCATGGGCTCGCTTCATTGACCAGTATCTGAGCATATGGCAGACTGAATTCAAATGAAGTCATCTTATAGTATATTTACAGTTATGGTATATTTCAGTATATTGTGGCATGCTCTTAAAAAAATATTTTGTCTCTAAGGTTAAAAGGACGTAATGTCTTTAAAAGTCTCACTTTGATTGGCCAATGTCTAACGTCTAAAACATATATTATTAAGAAAAGTTCAAAAAAATAAAAATACATGCAAATACAGAAAAGCAAAATATACAAAGTTCTTTGTACGCTTCAAACACACAAGTAAATACAAAAAAATAATAATAATAATACATCAAAGTTATATAGCGCTTTTCTAGGACAATCAAAGATGCTTTACAGATGCATTATTCATTCACACAGTGGCAGTGGTTAACTACAGATGTAGCCACAGCTCCCCAGGGGGAGACTGATGGAGATGTGGCTGCCAAGGTGCGTCTACGGCCTCTCCGACCACTGCCGACTCATTCATACACATTCACATACACAGGCAATGTGGGTAAAGTGCCCAAGGACACACAACAATGACTAGGGCAGAGCTGGGATCGAACCGCCAACCTTCCGATTATTGGCAGCCACAATGTGATGCAGGAGGGCAGCAGACATGTTTCCAGGGGACACAGAAAGGTGATGAACAGCCTTCAGCGAATAATGCACACAAGACTGATCTATAGATGTTAAAACAGATGTTAGACATATTATTAAACTGATAAGCAGCAGGCTTCAACAACATTAAAATCATGTATGCTAGTATGTAACAAGTGTATGCTAACCAGGTTTGGCATTTATGAAGTTCTACAAAAACCTTTCAGGTCGTGTCTAACCCTTGTTCCATGCACACCAAGATTAGCCATATTACAGATAAAGTTGCAAAGGTGCGTATTAGGAGGCAGGAGGAGGTGTGGATGCTTCCAGCCTGCAACAGACCTTAACCCAGGAGTCCCAGGTTCACTTGCACCCTGTGCAACTTCCATTTCCTTTCTACTCACAGAGTGAGACATTAAAATCACAGCATCCTCCAGATAAAACACACAGTTATATATATATATATATATATAATATATATACTGCCTGACATATGACATCATGCTCTGTTTACACTGATGGAACATGTGATCACATTGACATCATCCATTCATGGGTCCGATACAGCCGCAAGGTTCCAGTTCCCCTGACACCGCAGAGCTGTTTTGTTTTCACCGGGTGTTAAGTTAGATTTTGTCCTTATTTTTAATCATAGCATTTAAAAAATAACTACTGGTTAAGGTCAGGCATTCAAAGCAGGGTCGGGGGTTAGGTGAAGATCATCTTAAAACTCCTCCGTGGTCCATCCTCTGATCATACTATCATACTGGATGACTGACACATCCACCCTTATGTCATATTTTCCTGGTGGGAACAGGCTTCACTTAGTGGCGTGCCTAATCACATGATCAATATATGCATGTATATTTACCTGGCTGTGTGGCCAGTCTGTCATTCTATAGAGTGTTTTCAAAGACTTCTGCCTCTCCCTCTTGGATGCACTGCAACACCCAGGTTCATCCACTGTCCACACTTTCTCTTTGGCATCTGTAGTCGAGGATTTTCTCCCTCCTCCTGCAGTGTGCTGAGCTCTCTTGGCCAGAGCACTTCTATCTTTTTTTTTTCTGGCTCTAAGAGATGCTGAGATGGCAGCGAGCTACAATTCAGAATCCTTTCAGAAACATGTGGGTGATATCTGCATGTTTCCTCACAGTCTGATGTGATTAGAATTTGCTACATAGTTATGTATGGAAGTCACAGACAGAAATATTTGCAACGCTGCTGCCTGATTATGTGTGGACATCAGCTAACCAGACAGCTGGAAAGCACAAATGCTAAATTATCACTACGGCTAAGTGCGTATTCAAATATTACATTATTTGCATTAACGCTCTCTTGGACAAAGATCTCGGCGCTCGCCTGCCGTTCGTTTCATGTCTGACTTGAGAACAGATACAGCATCTGAACAACGTATAACAGACACATTCATTATGACAACAATCAACCACGTGCCGAGAAGAACACAGAACCAGAGCGGCTTCGCCGGACTGAAGTGTTGTTTTCCACACACACAAAGGCCTCGCATGATGTGCAGCGGAGAAGAGTTCAAAGACAATATTTCAATAAGCGTGGACAGCACCTGCACAACAGACTGCTCACCTCAGTGGGAGGATCTCTGAAAGGGTTGTCAAAACAAAGTGTTCCTGAAGCACCGTGCTTGGATAGGAGGGGACAGAAAAACACACACATATCCCTTCACAAACATACAATCAAGACAGACAACCGCTCACTTACACACCTCAGTAAATGCTGCTTCAACCCCAGGATAGCTCTGACCTACACTGTCCAAATCAAACTCACCTGGCAGCTCTGCTGTGACACCTGCTTTATTTAATACACCTTTTCACTCTCTCAGAATGGTGCCCTTGAGGGAACGAAAGGGAGCTCAAAATTTACATTCTTTAAGAATGCAATTTTCTCAGCCCTCGTGGCACATAGTTCAAAAAATGTCCCAAACAGCCAAGCTCACAGGGGGGACTGTTGGAATTTATACCAACTGTACAAAACCACAGGCTTTCTTTAAAAACCCAAAAATCACATATTCAGTCACCCTGGGTGGCTGCAGAGAGAGCACAGCAGCGCACTCGGCAGAGACTGGGGACGGGAAGGGACTGATGAAAACGAAGAAAAGGAACGCCGAGTTGTCATGCGAGGGTTTTGATCTTTGTGAATTGATCATTTTACAGGGAGAGGTGGGGGGGACGTGTCAGCTCTGAGGCCAGGATGTGCAACCCACAGCAGTGATAAAAGAGCACGTCGTGACATTGATGCATAAATGATGTGCAATTAACACATCAGCACACCTGCACAGAATAATGTGAGAGCGATTTTTATTTGATTTAATGGGTACTGCAGCTCTTTTATATCACTGTTGAAGTGATAGTTAACAAACAATCTGACACTTAATCTGTGAGATTGGAAGAGACATTTTTCATCACTCTTGGAAAATTTTTTGTGTGAACTAAATGATTGATTAACTGGGAAAATAAATGGTTGTTTAATCTACAGCAACATTAATCATTACTTGCAGCCTTAGCATCATGGCGTCCTGGGTAGTGTGGGATTATTAAAGGACTCCCAGAGCTCTCCTCTTCATTTAGCAACAAAAATCTATGGTTGCTGCTCAAACTGTGAATAATTCTTCTGCATTTTTTTGCATGCATGCTCGTCATGACATTAGACATTCAGGCCTACCTATGCTAGCACACAGGGTAAGTAGAGAGGTGGCTAGGAGAGTGCAGAGGCGCCTGGTACCATGCAAGGACAGCTGGTGGAGCTGCTGTCTGCAGCGGCCAGCTTTGTTCGGATGGCAAACCTGTACAGGCAAGCTGTAGGCCATGCATGAACAAACAACCACAGAAAGCAGGCTAAAACATCAATTAAAAGCAATAGAGAAGTATTTAGTTGCCAATGATGATGCTTTATATTCACTCTGTCACCACAAGGACTGCCCTAGAATGAGAGTTTAACCTCAGGGCATTCAAATGGCAGTTTTTCAAAGCAAGCTAAGCCCTGAAGGAAACAAGCCCACTTCATTTTCTGTGCTTCTTCTCTCCGTTTCCTCTGGTGTCTTTTATACATTTTTTAACCATGCTTTAAAGACAATGTAAATTTATGACATGTCCATCTTTTAGGCAGCAAAGCATCACTTTAACAGCAGCTTTTGGCCACACTCCACCTCACACAGATCTTTAAAGACACTGTCAAACACTTGCTGATTTTCATCTCAGGCCTCAAACGTCTCCAATATCCAAACTGTCAAGTGATACAACATGGAGAACATCACTCATGTGTGTGTCAGACTCGGGTCGACATGTCTGGACTGTGCCCGGATTCAAAGTATTAATTTTTTTTTAAAAATATACAAATAATCGGCAAAGGACTACACTCCCTGCACGGTGTAGTTCTGTGGCATAAATGCATTAATGGACCAATTTTTCCACAAAGAGTTCTATAATCACTTAAAAATTACACACATATGGGCTTTAAATGTGTGGTAAGAGAGGGCTGAGATGAGACTGATTTTTTGAGGATCACTTACAGCACATTTGTTCTGAACTCCCCAAACAAGCACACTCGTCTCTTAAAGAACTCATTTAGTGATTTGTCTGTGAAGCTGAAGAGATCATTTCCCTTCTGTCTATTGTCATTTTTCTTCTGTCCTAATAAATAGACACTTTATTCCCATCTCTTGACGAAAAATAACATAGAATTAGATCAGCACTTGGCAATGAGTCTTGATTGTATACCTCTCTAATCCTTTGTGCTTTGCAATTACTGGAGCTCTTACCCGGAATGGTGCTTGGAAAAGTTTGCTCACATAACTTCATGGTGTCATAAATAAATCATGCCTTTAAAAGCTTTGTATGGGATCAGTTCTGACAGCATCTCTGCAGGTTTAGAGATGCGCCAGAAATTCCTCCATGTTTATGCATCTGTGGGAACAAAACCATGAGTGCCAGCGTTGAAAATAATATGTTTGGCTCTCGCAGTTTTCAGCTGTCATTCAGGGTCTGTCCTCGCTCTTTACCAGGAGCTTTACCGCACGCCCAACCGCTCACCGCAGAGATTCTGCTCGGAGGTCAGTCTGTAATGCACTGACCAGCAGTGATGAGGGGTCCAGGTTTAGGATCAAACCTTTTTTCCTGGGTCCCCGCTGGGTCAGCTCAAAGAGAAGACAGTGAGACCCGGTAATCCTGGAGAGCTCCCACCGGCACCCACGTCAACAATAACAACACACACAGGAGCTTATCTTGCGGCACAACATAATGGCAGACATTCTGTGGGTGAGTGTTGTCAGCCTCTCTACACTGGAATGCATTTCTCTTTAGAAATAGATCAACAAAACAGAACCACGTGGATGTCCTAAAAGAAGGAAGTTAAACACCATTCATGCCAATTACCTGCTCTCCTATACATGTAACAGCTGTTGTCAGCTGAAGGCTCGTACTTTCTTTGGAGATTGAGCTCTTTGTATTTTTCAGATCGAGCTGAAGAGCTTTTCAAAGATTTCCCATTTCCATCACATTTAACCACAATGAAGGTAATTTCTCCAGCCTTGATGAATACGACAATGGAGAGAGATGCATAGAGAAAATGAGCATTTCGAGATTTACACCTAAAGTTCCCTGAGCATCAGCTGAGACTAAAGACCTACGATGCCTCCCCTCGATCCCTGTCAGCATGAAAGAGGGCAGCGCTGATCAAAATAAATAAATAAATAAAAGGTGCACTCATAAATACTAAATCAAATCTGAAGTGATTTCCTTTCTTGTCAGTAAGCAGGGGCGACGCTGTAGCTGCTGAGCCCTCTGACAAGTTTTTCAGAAGGCAGGTGCGTGTGGAGCACTCTCCACAAACCTCTCTGACGGGAAACAGAATCCACGCAAACATGCTTACAGAGATTATATTTACAATACACAGCGGATTGGCAACTGTCAACCTGGAGATAATTATAGATGGAAATCAATGCTTAAACCATCTGCTCTGCTCTGTTAAGATTATTCACAGGTGCTGAATCCCAGCCTGTCTCTCGCCTTTTTTTTCTTCTTTTTTAAAGACAGGAGCTGTTACATGGACTTAAAGCGACTGCTGTGTCACATGCAAAAAGAGCAAAATGCATTTCATACTTTTAATGGATTCAGTGTGGTTTAGTGTTGTGTCAGGCATGTACCGGGTCATTTTAAATGCTTACAAATATACTCGACTACAAGAGATTACATTTTTGGAGAAATGCTGTCAGTTGATTTTAACTAAAGACTTCATGTAAAAACGGCCACATCCACACAGACACTGGGATTTTCTTGACGAATAAGGAAGAACAGCAGTTCTTCATGTGGCCACTTGAGGCTGGCTCCAAAAGTAAAGTGTCAGTTCCCAAGGACCTCTGGAATAAGGCATCAGTGTCATGGTACGACTGCTGTTCCTAACTGCCCGGTATTCACTGTGCGATTTTGGGCTGTCCAATGCAAAAGACGAGCATCGTAGGAGAATGGTGGAGATATATTTGGCCGTGGCTCTAAAACCAAAGCCAAGCTGAGATAAAATTCTAGTGGTGAATTTAGGATGACTCTCCTCATCCACGTCCTCCTCCTCGCATGTTGACGTATTTCAACCTGTTATCGTCTTCAGTGAATGGTCATCGTACAATCTGCACGCATCACACTTGACGTCGTACCAAATTAGATTCATGTCGCATAGTGTGTCATAAAATGGTCTTATAAGATTGATAAAATCTGTACAGTGTAAACCGGGCATAACAGACTGAGACGCTAACATTACAGGAGTTTCATCCATCTTTACGCAGTACATAGTCTGTGAGCGTGTTTCATGTGCCAGTGTCCTCTGTGGCATCCCACTGTTCCACATTAATGAAAGGGGTGTGAATTCACGTAAACATGTCTGATTAGCACTGTTAGCATCACCACTATGTAAACAACGGATGTCGATGCACATATATGCAGATATTTCTGAACAGGGTTTGTGTAGGCCTATGTAAATGGAGGCTTGTTGCAGATGTGAGAAACATTTCATTCCTAATTTACAATCATGGTGTGTTTGGGTCTCCTGAGTGGTTAAAGTTAGGTTTTAGGTCAACGCAATCCTCCCATAAGTAAACACTGTCTTTATTGCTGTCTTTGTCAGTCATTAACAATCAATCCACTGTGCTGTTTATGTATGAGGTTAGGTTGGTTGGTTGGTTTGTTTATTCTTTCAACAAAACCTTCCAGGGTGTTTGACCCTCTGTGGAGGCCTGAAGTTAAACATTGCCTCGTGGTGTTTAAGAGGTGGTCGGGGTGGATGGTGGGCGTATGAGCCTCTCTCTCCTCCCACCAGAGAGCAGGGTTTGTATCCGGACTCTGGTGTTTGGTGTGTAGGTTTAGGCAGCAAAGTACTTAAAATTTAGATTTATGACCTTGAGCCAAATATGTTATTAACAACATTTTGTCAATGACATAATATTTAATCCAGGCACAGTTGTATTTTACAGCTGTTTTGTTGCCCTGAAAGGCAGGTAATGCATTTTAATGTACACTTTATGTACACATTACTACATTTTCTGACTGATTTTTTTTTAATCAAACTTCTGAGTTTGTTTTGAAAAGTCTGTGTATATTTTTCCAATATATAAAGCCGAGTTTGTTGAAGCCAAACATGAATAAAGTGAAGTGTAAGTTTGTGCATCTTGCCAAGTGAAATCCACTTCTGACACATGAGCAATAGCCAAACCGTGCAGCAGGAATAAAACTTGCCAGCTGCTGTCGACGGGGTAAAAATATGAAATTGGCCTTGTCTTATCTCCCACCAACAGCATGAACACAAGGCTACATCTCACCTAACTCATACGTTCCTGTGATTGTTGCTATATCGGCGAGTTTCTGCCCCACCAATTCTGACTGTCCTGTAACGGCCGTGCGTTGTGTGCTGACTGAGTCATTGTGAAATAAGTGCGGAAAAATAAGCTTCGCCTGAAGGGCAGAAGAAGCTGTTTATCCTCCAGGCATTCTCTCACCGAGATAACACAAGCTGAGTTTTAAGAATGCTGGAATATTATACAGCCAGAATCCATTTAAGGTACAGACGTCTGTGGCAACAGCCGTTTGTGCTGCAGCGCTTAATCCCGAAGAGATAGCTTCATTAATTGTCTTCATCCCCCTCTCTGTTGGAGCAACCAAATTCAGGAGTGTTGAATATATAATGCGGGCTGAACCGCTGAGTGACAGGACTTTAACCTCACCTGTCTGCATGCTGGGTGTGCTGAGAGGCCTCTGAATGGATCAGTCCCATCAATCAGCTGCCTCAAATTGTTGTGCCACTCTAAATGGGAATTGTCAAGATGGGTTGTTTGCAGGCATGCTGCAGTCTGAGTGTGCTCCATTAAGAGATCCTTTATTTTAGCAGGTATAAGCCCCACTGAAATTAACAAAGACAATATCATTTATGCAGGTCACAAATCAGAGCATGAGCATTTAATATGATTGTGTACTAAAGCCCTATTCGCACAGGATTATTCGTACCTCAGGGACCTCTTTTAACTCCTAATAATAGTGGAGATTGTCTGTGATCTTAGCCCTGTGTGAATCAGCCATGTCTGTAATTTGTTAAGAAAAAAAAAAAGGCAAATTACCAACCATATATATTTTACCCAACACTGAGGCCCAGTGATAATACGAGTCTCCTGTGAATTGGCATTTCTTTGATTTTGGACTGCAGGATGTATTTTCTGAAAAGGTTTTATTTTTTCTCTCCATAACCTTTCTCTGGTTTCTTTCTGCTCAGGAAACCAAATAATAACTTCAGGAAGCCCATGTTGCTACACAGCATGAGTACCCATTCAAAAAATAAGGCAAACTAAAGCGCACACTAATCGAAGAGAAGAGCAGAATCTTAAAAGGATGAATGGATGGCTGTTTTTCAAGAAGCTCAACTGTTGCTATAAAGTAGTGTACAATAGAACTTAAAGGGGATAACATCAATACATTCAAGTAAAACCTAGACTTTGCTCATATAATCCAAAACCACCAGACCAAACGCTGACCTCAGGGAATAGTTTTTATATCGCAAGAGGTTCCTAAGTAAAACTGACCCTGTGCAAACAGGGTAAAAATGGATGTGAAGTGGCATTTTTAGGCAGTGACTGACGTTAAAACTGAGCTCTTTATCTATATAAAAAGCTGAGCTAAATAATCTGGTGAGTATGACCCCTGTGGGACCAGTTCCACCCACATTTCTGGATAGTAGCCATCAGTGGACTTGTGGGTTGGAATGTTGTTCTAAAGAACGCCCCTTGTCAGCTAAATCTTCTTGATTGTAACTGATTGAAGTTCTGGGTGTTTTCTTCTGATTTGCGCTCTCATCTCCAGGTGATATTGGTGAATATAAACCTTATCCTTGGTACATATTGTTATAGATATGTCTTGGGATCTGGCAGACCTTTGACTTGTTGAAGTCATCTTCCAGGCTCACTTCTGTCATGTTTAAATTCACCAGCCCACTTCCTTATCATGCTGTGGATGGAGCACGTCCATGTCCTAGTGGAAAAAATACTGACTTGCAATGTGCAATTATGCAACACAGAAACCTCACCAAACTTTCTGCACTCAAGGTGTTGACCACATGTGCATCAAATCACAGTTGTAACTGGATGAGTGTGACGACAGTATCTGAACACAACAGGTAAAGCAAAGGGAGTGGGTGTCCTTGATCCATACACTGCTTACTGTGTAGTCATTTGGATCAGAGCTGATTTAAAGTCTGACTCCTCCTGAATTTCTCGGTCTCTGTGTGGTTTGTTACTGTGAACGCTGGCAGTGTTGCCAGAGGCTGTGTGCCATGTAGAAAAATCCTACCAGTTCACAAATCCAAGAAATCTCAAGTCTAACGGTAAAAAATATGGGCTTGTGACAAAAAAATCATAATTTCACCTCTGCTGCAGGCTGAGAATGCAAAGTTTTTTTACAGGTTTACATTTCATACAGTGATCCTCAGTTATTTTGTCTTATGGCCATTGGTTAGACTGTTGAAGAAAGGGCACAAACGTGACCATGAAAGAAAAATCAATACTTTAAAGTGTTTGCCAAAGAACGAACACAGGTCACACCCACTCGTTACTCAGAACACAACATCTGGTTTGGGTGCCGAGCATCGTGAACTATTGAAGCTTCTGTCAGATGATGGGTTTGTGTTTGTTTACTGAACATTGATCGTTGCTGACAAAATCCAAAAATCTTTTTTTTTTTTTTTTTTTTAAAAAAGCCTTTCTTTGTTTGCCTTCTGAGTGGGTGAAAAACAAATTCATTCTTGCTAATTAATACAATTCTGGAGAGATTTTAAACAACATTCATACAGATCCAGGGAAACATGTTGTCAATAACAAGATCAGAGCATAGGTTAAAAGTGCAGTTGTTGAATTTAAGCTGATATATTATGGTCCAAGAAATAGAACAGAAGCTTACATTTAATGTCAGAAAAGATCAACATTATCTTTATCGGATGTGTATTAATTAATTAATTAATCAATTAATTAATATAATTATGATAATAATTACAGAGCAGTCATGCGTTTATTATAAATTAATAACAGTGATTTTTTTTTTCTCAAACTAGATATGGCGCCCACATATATATATGTGGGCGTACATATTAAGCAATTACAAAGAAATATTAGTGCAGACAACCAGTCTAACATGACTTAATGATAAATACAAAAGGATATAAAACATTTAAATGTGTTACTTCAGAGTGTAGAAGAATAACGTTGATCACTGCCACATACAGTCCTGACAGACTGACTCACAGGAGCCGCTTCATTTTTAATCAAGGAATTATTTTTGATCAATATTCTATTTTCCACATCCTTGAATCATGAGCCCTGAAAATATTTAATACTCAGCTAGGTCTTACATTCTTTCAGTTCATCTCAGATTATTGATAAGAGCCTGGAGAAAAAGAAGCTGAAAGAACATATTCAAAGTGATAGAAGTGAAGCTCTGAGGGCACAAAATGAATAAAGCAGACACCGGCCGGGAGACAAAGAGCCTCGCCAGGTCATCAATAAGCACGGCAGCGACCACAGCAGCACAGTCCGGACATTTCACCCTACCTAAACTATTATCTCCAGGCTGCGTCATCTACTTGAAGCCATGCTTCACCCCCCCCTCCTTCAGAGTCGATTAATATTGATTGTGCATTTGAGCGAGCATGTGTCTCCTCAGGTGGAACCAAATTACTCTGAAGCACCCCGGGAGGTCTCTGTTTCTGGCAGAGCAGAATCAGCCAACAGTAGCTGTAAAGGCCCTCTCTAATGTAAAACACCAGACTGATGTTTATGCAGCATTAGCCTCTGAGACACTCGGTTCACAAACATGTGCGCTGCCACAGAAAGGATGAAAGTGCTACACAGGCGTCTGAATAAGTTACGTTATTTACCTGTCTGTATTTGATAGGTAATTAATGTCAAGATATCAGTTCTCACTTACTCTAAAACTGACACATAATCACATCTACATCATGACAAATCTGGCTCTCCTCACTTTCTCCTCTCATTTATGTTTTTAAATGAACCTTGAGACCTGACAGAAGCAATTTGTGTCCAAAATGTGAACTCTTTCTTCTAATCCTCAGAGGTAGTCATCACTGCAGGGGGCCACATTTCCAAAATACACCTGCCAGTTACAACACACAGCTATGCTAACAGAACATATGATCTTATTGCCTGACGTCATTTGATCATGGCAACAATACAGCTGCAAACGTCTTAGTAAGGGGGTAGGTTGGGGATGGGTATGGCGAAGGTTTATACTACATAGCAGACTTTCACTCAGGACTCTGTAGTTTGAGTCCCCCTGAAAAAACAACAAAACAGCTGAGGGTGAGTTTTTTGTTTTCACCCCTTGGCTTATAAACTACTGCTAAAGGTTAGATGCTAAAAAGGTGTAAGGGGTAGAGTAGAGAGAGACAAACGCTCATGTTCTGGACTGAGATATCAGCTTCCTGTTGCAATTTTCTGGTAAGGTATGTTTGTATGTTAATCTATTGTAAGTAAAGCACATTGTTTATCCAGTATTTCAGTGGCAACACTTCAATGGCTCTGATTCCACACAGTCTTCCTTTCACAATAATGAAAGAACATCTTTACTGTCAGCATTTTTATGGGGATATACATGACAGCTTTCCGTTTCTGCACAAAAACAAGGCACAACATGTATGGCTTGTCCATATAATGACTAAGCTTGAAAGTAGGGCTATTTCCATGAAAATTGCCTGAGGTAACGAGAAAACATTTCATTCTAATTACTGTAGCTATCCCCACCGTGTACAGGCCAGCAGTTAATTTGTGTAACGGCTATCCAAATTGTTTTAGGTCCATAACTTCATTGATTGTGTTTTGTACTGTGACTGCTGTCAGTAAGCTTCGGGGTTAAATTGCTGAGCTAATGGATAAAAGCATCCAGTGAGCTGCTGACATTTTGCTGCTGCAGCCGGTGTGTGGACAAGTCCTCATGATCCCCATGTCAGCAGTGTGCTCCCACACACTTCACTGCAGGTAAGGGTAACTGGCAACACTGAATTGCCTGTACTTGTGAATACAAGTGTGACCTCTCACCCAGAGCGAACACCCACAACATGTCTCTGCAAAGGATAAACAGGTATAGATGGAGAGGGAGAAATGACCTTTTCACATTATGTCTCTTAAAGCTGACACGCTGCACACACAGCTGCCTCAGAGGTCTATGATCTATGTTCCTGCTGGACTCAAAAGGAAATCTTTAACATTTTCTCGAAGCAGCCGTGATCGCCTTGAATTTCTGCCTCTTAGAAACTCAGGTGTAACATTACTGCATGTTATTAAGAAAAAAAAAACTTATTTCAAGGTGTCTCATCACAGTGGTGCAAAAAGAAAATGGCAGAGAAGCTTGCTGCAGGTAGAAGAAATTCAACATTTCCTCCCACTTCAACACCAAAATGTGTCAATTTTCACCTACTCCAAACTGACTGGCTATGTGAATGTTCACATATGTAATCACCGTTAAGAGCTGCAAATAATGAGCCTGTATCTAAAGGCGAAAGTCAGTATGCTTCATCTAACATACATATTATGAATACAACCACAGGAGGGTGCCAGATACGTGTCAGATTTGAGTCACTTAGGCTGTTCACACACTTATTTCCTCCTCCCTACTCTCGATATAGGGACTTTAATGTAGGGCACATCTAGTGAACTCATTGGGAAAACACTTTCGGACGTGTTTCGGACACTACCTCCATCATTTTCTATCGCCATTTTACATCATTGCTGTCACATCAATAAAACGAGCCAATCTCTGCCGGCTAAACGACCTAGCATCGCTCGGCTGGTGAGATCATCACAGGAGGCACAACATCAGTGGTTGAAAAGTCAAATATCGTAAACACTGGAGCACTTTTTACAACTCACAGTAAGAGAGACTCTGGGCTGAGCAGAAAAATGCCTGATTACACAGACATTTTTTTTGACAAGAAGTTAAAAGAATTGCGGTCTCAGGGCAAAGTAATTGAGACATTCAGCTCTGTAAGTACCAACTGAAGCATCATATTGCGTTATTTTACGTTGCACACTGTGTGAGCAGTTAAGGAGTATTTTGAAGAGGAGAGCTTGTGAAATCAGTGGGGTAGAAATCCAGATAATAATTTCGTATTCTCTGAGGGGAGGCTCACACTTCGAAAACCCCTGGACCACAGAAACGGACCCCATGTTTCATTTCTCTGGTGAGGACTGTCTTTCAGTCAAGTGAAAATGGAAACAAGTCATCACTGAACTGCTTTCAGGAAGGAAAGGAAGAAATCTGCATCTTGTGAGTGTCGTCATTAGCAGATCTGCTGCAGGTCTGCCCAACGAGAGAGCAGGTCAATTGACAAATCTGCTCTGTGATTATCGCTGCAATTCAGCCGGAGCCAAAAGCAGATAATCCGGGTCAAAATCTCATTCTCACTTCTCAGAAATTGTCAGTCATCACATATGCATTAGTGCCGTCCCACGCATATCGAATGGGACATCTTGAGGAGCGATTTGACCACTCATTTCAAGAGGCTGATTATCACACAGACATCATCCCTGCAGCATCAACGCCACACTACAGATAAATCAGACACACTTTCTCATTTATGGTTAATGCAATCAAAAGGCTCCCTCTGAACAGACACTTGAATCAACATTTGGTGTGTGAGGACAGGAAATGTGCCTGGCTTTTAGGCCGCCAAAGGAGACGGTGTGTGCTGAGACAGGCAGAAACCGAACCAAACTCTGAAAGCTTGATTGGTTATTTCAACACAACTCGGTGGCACGACGGCCAGATAATGAGCTCTCTTTGATCAGAGGAGCATTGTTGTGTATGATGATCATTTGTGTGTGTATCAGGTCTGATGAATATCCAAGGGAGATTGCCAGCCGAAGTATCCCTCAGGAGCAGCTGGCTTGTTACACACACACACACACACACACACACCGGAGGCTTTGCATTGCACCTTGTCACAATCGCCATTGTGTGAAATACCACTGGTGCTGTAAGTCATGACAAGGCCTCCTAAAAGTAACTCGTTGTTGTGAAGAAATACAAAAAATAACATCATTTCACGACTATTATGAAGATAACTGTTTGTTATCAATTTGATTTGTCTTGGATGGCTGAAACCAAATTATTATTGCATGCTAATTACTTTGTAAAGTGTATCAATTAATCATTTAAACATAAACAACAGCATAAAGATTAATCACTCTGGAGTTTTTAAACATTTACAGGAGTAATTGTTTCTATATTGTTTTGCTAATTAAAGAAAAAAACTGAACTAAATTGTGTTTTATTTACTTTCCTGCTTTACCATCCCACTTCCCTGCATACCTCAAGGGGGGCCACGGCTATAGTAGATTTATCTTCTGAATGCAGCTTCCTCTTTTTTTGAGGCAATAATTAATCCCTCATTTATAAATAAAAAAAAGTAAAGCTGCATAGAGATAAGGGACTGTGGTCTGGGAGTCATTCTGTGTAACCTCTGCGTCACAGACCCCAAAGCCTATTTGTTGTGTCACGTGCAAGTTGCTCTTGCTCAGGCTGGCAGAGCAACACAGGACTGTCACAGCTTTGTTTTTTCCCCACACACAATCGCTCTCTGCAGAGGGTCTGCACACATTCTGTACCACCTTTTATCTATGAAATCCATTCAAATCACATTTTGGCTTCATGTTCTGTTTGGAAATAGTTTTTTTGGAGACCGTTTATAAAACAGTTGCTTGTAAGTGAGTGTGAGCGAGTGTCCTACCAAAAGTCATTCCACAGCAGTGTCTCCACTCGACCAAGACCATCCATCTCCACTTATAATGTGCATTTAATAAGAATTAAATTGGTGGGTGGATAGATGCGGTTTGAGCCGTGTGATAATGACAGTTTGACTTTTCATGGGTTTGATATGTGGATGACAGCCGCCTGTAAGGCCTAATGGAGCCGTTCCACCAGCATCTGTTAAGAATGCTTCATTGAGTTTACAATTAGTAAAAGCCACGGTTCACTGCCAGGCTGTGTGACCACTCTGAGTGGGCAAATCCGAGAGATTCACTTTAACACTTTTATCACAGAGTGGAAGGCAGAGTTGGGATTTTCTTCTGTGAGCCAAGGACTAATAGAACCTTCAATCAGGGTCAGACTAAATATTTACACCTCATCAATCAGCAATTTCTCTCAATACTACCACAAAAAAACCCAATAAGATATCTAGTTTTTAGCAAAATGGGGGCTGTTCTCATCAGGTTCAGGTGTCACATTGGGATGCTCAGTGATATTATATCAACTGAAAAGGCTAAATCTGTCAAAGCGCATGGCTACTTGTAGACCAGAGGATTGGCCTTTGTAGACCAGATTTTTTGTGGCCAGATGTAGACCAGAAGAGTGACCTTAATAGACCATAAAATGTGTATAACTATGGATAAAATGTTGATGATGTCACCCGTAGGTGTCTAAAGAGTCATGTTGAGTCTCTGTGGGAGGCTCCAACTATTGTCATGCTGGTAGCATCACTGTTCCCCTTAAACTCGGAACTCAGTTAAGCTTGGAACTGAGGTGGACTGACAGTGGCGTAAACAGGAAGCTTGAACTTTAACTGCAACACTTAGATAAGAACTAGATAAAGGTCTTTGTAGACTGGAGAGGTGTCCATTGTAGACAGTGGAGGTCGCATCGAGCTTTAAATCTAACCTATGGATGAGTTTCTACTTGCTTTACTGGCCATCACAGGGCATCGATTCTGGAGCCTCACTGGAGTCAAAGGAGAAGTGAGTTCAATTGTTGTGGGTGAAGCTTCTTACTGACTGTTAGGCCAAACCGAACCTGCTCAGTGAACAATTCATTAAAACAAGCAGTGCATTGGCTTCATGCTAATACTGGAATTTGAGTTTCACTTTTGCTTCCTGTCGGATCCATCAGATCAACGCACCGCTGGAGCGGAAGAAAACAAAACAGTCTCATTAGTACAAGTTTGATCACCTGTGCCAACACTCACCATCATAACAATGGACAAAGTACAACAGCTGTTCAACTCGCAGCTAGCCAAGGACGCCACTGTTACATGACAGTATATATATTTCAATAATTATATTTGATTAATCCATTTATTTGTAGTTGTTTTTGATATGTAGTTATTATTTCAGTTGGTAATGCTTCTATGTGTTTTCTCTTTGAATGAATGTTGCACTCCTCTGCAGGTTAGGACGTGATGCTACAGGGATACCTGCAGTGTTATATGGGTGTTAATGGGTATTTGTATGTAACTAAATGACAATGTGTTGTTTATTATCAGCCACAGATTAAAACTTTTTAGGTGTAGTGGAAGCATTCCAGCAGTCTGGTAGCACAAACATTTAAAAACATATTGACTAAATCTATTTAGATGATGCTGTGTATTAGAAACTAACTGACTTAATTAATTTTATCTGGCATGCCACCTATTTGCACCTCCAAAATTAACATTTTATTGTGTCTTTTCATAAATTCTTATAATAAATGCAGCATTTTCTCACTTTCAGTGGGGTTTCTAATCATAGTGTAATTAAAACAGCAGACTTGAAAGTTGTGAAAGATAAATACGGAAATTCAGTCCAAGTTAGAAAAGGTTCACAGGCACCAGATACAGTCAGAATGGATCCTGAATAGTAACAGCACAGGTGTAGCCACAGTGCAATCTGTTTAGCATCTTATGGGCTGTGGGAGTAAACATCAATCATACTACATCATACTACGCTTACATCTGTGAATGGACGAACTAATGGCTGATAATGGCTGCCTATTGCACAGTGTGCAAAAGGCAGAACAAAAACTGCCAAAAACTGGAATAATAGGTCAGAATAGACTTGACAAATTAAAGTAGCACAGCATTGAAAAGTGAGAGAATCTAACCTGACTATTCACTCCCATAAAATTACCTTTCACCAAAGTTTTTGTATTTGCCCGACCTCAAAGTGACTTTTTGTAAGTCTTGCCCATTTAGTGGTCTACCATTATGTATTTAGCTGCACAGTAATTACATGAGTCATGACTGCATGAGAATGGTCAGTAAGAGAGAGTGAGCATAACCTCCTTGGCACAGTTTTCTCATTTTTATCAGTGCCTGTGAATGCCACCATCAAGTGGTCTGCACTTATGTAGTGCTTTTCTAACCTTAGCAGCATAAAGAGCTTTATAAATGTTTCTCCTTCACACATTACAAACAATAAGTGTCTTTGTGTCTATATTTCGAAGTAAATTCTACAAATTAATAGAGATTGAGCTTAAGAGGGAAGATTTTAAGTTTAGTTTTGTCATAACTATAAGTGTAAATCTGCACATTTTACTCCCCCCTTCTAATCTCACCCAGGATAAACAGAGGAATATAGTAGAAACATGACTTTTTGACTCCTCTAAACAAAACACCATCTACAAACCGAGCCTTTTACAACCATAGAACAGTGGTCCATGAATCACCCATGACTCACTACTGACTGTGTAATGCATAAAAGTTCAACTTACAAAGAGTCGTACTATGACCCCAATTACACACCACCACTCTCATAATTATCTAAACTGTAGTAAAGAAGACCACAGCTTCAAAATCCTCTGTTTTCAAAATACTCTCTTATTTTATATTCAGTGTAAAATGTTTAATGTTTAGAACAATGGTAGCTGGTGAATAATGATAAACAAGTCTTACATTTTCAGTAAAACTGTGGTTAGGTAAAAGCAAGTTTCAACAACAGAATTATTCTTAGTCGGGCGCATGAACAGCCTGTCGAGAAAAAAAACAAAATGTAAAACGGTCAATATTTCAATCCTTGAAAATAAAACGTGTGCGTATTTCTTCAGATGCATCTCTCTGTAATCATGGCAGGGACTCGCTGATAGTAGCTGAAATGGCAACCAGGCAACAGGAGCAGTTTTCCTTCAAAATGTTTTAAATCCATGTCTTTTCAGATGATGATCTTTCTACCTTAACAGTGGGTGAAAGCAAAACAGTCTGTGGTATCAGGGGACTCGAACCTTCGACATCTGAGTGAAAAGTCTCCCCACTATGCAGTTTAATATTCATAACAAAGTCCAAACCAAAGACATCTAATCTATCCTTATGGGTGTGTTTACATTTTCAACATTAAATGCTCCCTCTTTTGACTTCTGTAGTGCAGAATAAATCTGCATAATGTGGGTCATGAAGGGTATTATTAGAGAGTTTATTGAACACTCCTGTCCTATCGTACAGCACATGTTTATAGGAAAACATCCACATGGATTCAGACATGTCCATTCTCATTCCTGTCGCATGGCAACGACTCAAATTATACCTGATTTCAAACCACATCTTGAGGTCACACATTCAGGATTAATGATTGGATTTGTGCGCCCATACAGACCCGAAAAAACAGATTTGAGTTGCTACAGCCAGGTAGTCTGAATGTAGCGTATGATCCGCAGGACCTTAATCATGAAACCTTCCTCCCAACCCAATCACAACAAGCGACCCGGGGAGTCAGGCGAGGAGCAGCATACGGAGGCGCCGCCTCCTCCAGTCTCTCCCCCTGCTGACACCAAAACCAATCAAGTGAAACAAGGCCTCTGCATGGCGAAAGCAGAGAGCGAGCACTTCATCTCTCACCTCAAAATCATTATTACCTGATTAAGTGTGATTAAGAAAAGATCATTAGCAGCTGCATGTCCTGTCAGTAATGATTACAGTGATGGGTGCGTTATATCCAATGAGCTCATCTGCAGGCTTAGCCACTTTAATGATTAGGGAAGCATTGTTTAGCAGAGCTCTGGGATGAAAGGTTGGCTCGCTATCGTCTCAGCCGAAAGTCAGAGTGAGGTGAACATCCCACAAGTGCATTATAATGAACTAAATTGTTCAACAAGGAGGATGACATTGAACACATTTTTACTGCAGTTCTTCTGCATTGTATTCTTGTGTTACTCGTGTTCAATCTATTGCTAATAATGTTGATTCTTTGGCCATTTATAAGTCCCACTTACATTTCCATTACTTCAAATGTAGGAAGAGGAGTTACAGTAAAATTTAGGGTGATGCAGAGGTAGGAAAAAGTCAGACCGTGTTATCAACCTAAGACATTTTCAAAGAGAACATTTCTCGTCTCCTTTCTTTGTTAGAAAAAGCTGATGTAAAGGCATCTCAAGGTTTCTAACACTGTTCTCTGCTGCTCTCACCTCAAACTGGCTTGTTAAGCAAAAAAACGACGTTCTATTGCTAAGATGTGTGCAAAAGTTAATTTGCAAAACCTGATCAATGACACTGTCATCATCAAAAAACAGGACCTGGAGTGTATCTGACTTTCATCTTCGACTTCATCTTTAATTTTTCTAATTCGATTTTTTATATCAGCTGAATTATGGATGAAGAGTAAATAAATCCCCACATGCACCTAAAGTGCCTCAGGAATATAACTGCATAAGAAAAAGATTCATTTCCGTGCTCTATAAATATCTGGAATTAATTATCATTAGTGAGGAACTTTGCAGTGCGGTGATACATGCAAATTACCTTTCGCTTTTCATCAGACACTATCTCTGTATCAATCCCCCTCAAGATACTGATGGCAACTTCAAATGTTACTATTAATTCCTGTAGTGTTGAACTTGAGCTCAAAGTGTACCAATACTGTATATGTGCTATATTAGTTTCAGTCTATGTCTGTGGTATTTAGTACATACATGCAGACTTCTATGTGTGTTTCTGTGAAGCAAAATTCAATTAAAGCCAAGCTAAAAATTAAAAATAGGATTTTGTATTTATCAGAAAGCAGTAAGCAGAAAATGAAATCAATATCTGCCGTGAACATGCATCGCTGTAAGAAGAGCACTCACTGTGCTCCCACATTGACACCATGACTTTGGGATCTGGTTGCAGGACTCCTTAATGTTTGGGATCACTGACTACTTACAAAAAAATGTTCAAAATCCAACTGAGTTGCCCATTCCTCCATGTCTGAAGAAAAATTCTAAAATCGGAATAATCACAACATGAATCATTCTACATATGATCATATATCAGAAAATGAAAATGCCACATTTGGATTTTTGACTAATTCAGGATATGGAAGGGGAATATACTGTTAACAGTGCACCAACTATTAGATAAGATAAGATCAGATAATCCTTTATTAGTCCCCAAAGGAGAGATTCACACGTTTAGGGTTTAATACACAGTCTGACCAACAGCGGATCAGTTAACATAGGTGGCGTGTTGCCAGACTGCCACGCTCCATCACTTTTCCTCCCTTTGTACAGGCTGTAAACGGCATGTCTTATACAAATACATGAGCAGTAACAGGATGACTTCATAAACTATTCATAAAGTCTATTGATCTTGTGGTAAGTTACTTCTGACAGAAACACAGTACAGTAGGAGCAGTAGTTACTGTATATATAATGGTGTGTACTTCAGTCTCATCATGATCAGGAAATCATGTGTGATCTTTGAGCAAAAAAAAAATTATTAAAATAATTTAACCATTTAATATTTAAAACTCATGTTATGGCAAGTAAGTTCTAGAAGTTTAAGTCATGGTCATTGTGCTGTTATGCTTTTATTGTGAAAGTCTGTAAAGGAAATACGTTGACAGAAGTTAGAAGACAACTAACTCTTCACCCACAACGTTATGCCCTGTCCTGTGGTTATGCACATAAATACATCTCATCTCACTAATGATACAGCATTACTGAGATTATGGGTGACAGCCTATGTTACCTGAAAGTGAGAAGCTTTCTATAGACTGGATAATTTCGCCTTGTAACTTGCATTTTGTGTAAAAGTAATGTTCTAATATGGGAGACGGCGTGGGAAAGTTATGCATTATTTTACCTGTGATGATTATGAATCAAGGTTTTTTTCTGGTTTATGTGTGAGGATGGTTGCTTAGCAGCCCTGTATCAAATTTAAAATACACACACTGATGATGACTTTGTATCTGATAGTGCTGCAGTATGAGCTGTGTCACAGTAATGTATGTTTTAATGCACACCTTGAAGACACATGCTAAAACAAGAATGTTTTTTGTTGCAGAGCTTCATTTTCTGCAACCTATGTCTACTGTGGACTACACACCCATTCATATTTGAAACATTTGTCACATTTCAGACAGCTGTGAAGAGCAGGCAGCATAGCATCAGTCACTCAGGTGAATGCTGGAATGGACAAAATGAGGGACATTACAGTGACTTTGATGTGGTGTGATATTTGACTGTAGAAATGATGGTTCCAGCATCACCATGTCCCCAGATGGCTGTCATTTTAGCCTGGGTTTGAAATGATGTGACAAAGAAAAAAAAATAGCAGTGATTGGTTATTATGCTGTTGGTATAAATGTCATGTGGACCAGAAGGGTCAAAAGGGGGAAATATCACTTCCAAATTCACCCCACAGTGTGCAGAATGCCAATCACTAATATATATATACTACTCCTTAGTGCAGTAGTAGTATTTTTATAATATATTAATATATATATATATATATATATATATACATATATTATAAAATACTGGTTCCAAAAGTGACATCCATGTTAAAATGTTCACTTTTATTTTTACTTCCTCCAAACCTCCCTTATATTCTGTTTTTTAAAGGCACTGAACCCAAAAATGTGACTGAGCCTGTCCATTGTCAATTAGGCAAAAAAAAAAAAAAAAAAAAAAAATCGATCAAATTCAGTGGGCACATGTACCTGCCCCAAGAGCCGGTCAGACAAAAAAAGTTGTCAGCCAAAAAAGGGGGACGTCGGCCAACCAGGGAAATGCCCAGCATGCCAGATGGCCGGTCCCGCCGTGCCATATGGTTCTCTCTGCAGCCCTGGTCCCAAGACAAAACTGAATGGATCACAAAAATAATTACTGGGACACTAACACACATATTTCTGCTGTGTAAGTTAAAAACAGGAGTTTTATGATGGATTGCTTTTTTGATAGGCATTAAATTAGTTGCATATTGTTATACCAATGACACAGCTATATACCAAAGAAAGCAATCAGACAAATGTCCTCCAGTATCCACTACTTAATCTGGACTGTTTTTCCCCCTCAGGCTGTGAGATCACTAAATCCATCCTCCACATTCTACCACAAACAGCTTCATTATGTGATTATTTATTCATTCATTTATCACCTTTTTCACATAAAGAGCCTACATCTGTAATTTCATTATTCATTCCTGTGTTGTTTAATGACAATCACTCTGAGACCTGAATATTTTAACAAAAGGAACCTAATGAATCTCAATGGCCTCACACAACAGAAAACTGTGCATCAGACCTTCATCATGAAATCCCAATAATGTACTTAAAGAACACAAAGGTATTGTGAACACCTCTGAACCTGGGTAGGGCAGTTCTTTTCTTGTATAGAATTACATATGCACATAGGAGTAGATGAGAGAGCGGGTAATTGATGAGAATAAAGTATATTGAACTGCTATTTTTTTCCCACAGTAGAAATCTTCTGGGAGCACCTAGAAGATCCCGACGGAACCCTAGCCAAGTTCAGAAGTTATTATTACAATAATACAGCACAGCTGATGAGGTGCAGGAGCTCAGAATGAAGGCTCCAAACTGCAATTAAATATCAAATATTCAGCAGCTGATTCAACTTATACTCAATTTACACTAGATATCCTTTAAGGGCCCTGTAGGAGTAATTTAAAAATATTTGAGGTGTATTTTCAATCTTAGACATTACAGATTTTGATGTAGACATGACATGGATCTAATAAATATGTAGATACATCCACTTTGTTAAATCAGACCCTCAGAAATTCAGCCTCAGTGTGCCCATGATGATTATTATTTTCACTTCTTGTGTGGAAAAGCACAATCTGACACATGTCAGGGCATTAGGCTGTCTGAGCAGAATTGGAGTACAAAAAAACAAGGCCAAAACGCCATTAAATCTGCATCATCGGCTTTGAGTTGAAAATCATTGGAAAGTTCATTTACATGTAGTCAGAGTGAGAAATCAATTTCAGATGCTGATTCTGTTGATCCTCTCTTTGTGGATACAAATAACCATCCACAGAAAGGCAGGCAAATCATACCCTCGAGACAAGCCTCTGCTCTGCTTAGCAAGCAGCTGAGAGGGAGAGGGTCTGCAGCAGAAAGCCCACATACAATGTCTGAAAGGATCCTGTATTGAACATACACCTTCACAGGCCAGAGCCTTACTGCAGCTGTATGATGCAACATTTCAAAACGAAAGCATGGAAGAAAAAAAGAAACGTCACCAGGAAAAAAGCTCCAAATCTGCAGGATATGTGTTTTTATTAAAGGTAGAGTAGGAGATTTGGAAAACTTGGAGCTTACCCCGAAGCCACGCCTCCCAATCACATGGACGCACATTACCTGAAGACGAGCTGCGGTCTGTGACTTCGGCCATCATGCACGTACCTCTCTGGTGCACGCAGGGCAGGAAGAGAGTGACAACCAGCCAATAGCTCCGCACAGGGTCCACCCGGAGGATTGGCTGATGTTTTTAGTGTTTTATAGCTTCCACAGATGATTCATATTCTTCGTTTTAAAGCGAAACTGCCGAACTAATTGGTTGCTATCGGATTGTAAAGAGAAGTTACACTAATTTAACAAAAAGTGCATCAGAATGAAATCTCCTACCCGACCTTTAATGTATTATTATTAATTCATTTCAATCCTGTTTTAAATTATTTTATTTAATGTGCTCTAGGACAAAAAAATCCTATGAAATATATCCTACGCTGTCGGTTGTTTGTGGCTGCACAACTAGCCGCAGTGTGTATGATCAGCCCGAGCAGGGAGCATCAGATAAAGATGCCTCCATTGAGGAATTGCATGGAATGCTTCCAAACAGACAGTATGATTGGTTTCCAATTCCTCCCATCAGACAAATTGAGCCCTGTGGCCAATTATTCCCATTGCCAATTAACCTTGCAACCAGCCCCCTCTCAGCCCCTGCGTGACTCAGCCTGCCAAATTTACTTTTGCCTGTCACGTCGACACCACTGATGAAAACAGACAGGGACGCTCTATGCCTCTGCATTGACTGGAGCCAAATATCATTGTGCAAGCCGCAACAGCCCCGGCAGGGCTTATGTTCTCTGGTACAGGGACACTCCGGTTGTGTGGCAACAAGGACTGAACTTGGAGAAACCAAGAGAGCTGCTGCAGGCAAGTGGCTTTAGATTTAATTACAAACTCTTTGCGGCAGAAATGAACCCAGAAGCAATGTTTTAAATGTTCTTTTTTTCTTTAGAACTAATAACTGTCCACTTAGTGGTGGATGAGGGCCAAAGATAACTAGTGTTGACACATCCAGATAAACAGTGCAATTGGCCTAATTGCATCTTATGTAAGGATAAGAAATAAAAAGTAAATGTAGTGTAGCTGTGATCTGATTGTTAAATGGCACTTTGTGGCTTGTGAGTGGAAAAAAACTGCAGATATGGACACACCCAGCACATATGGGGCAAGATAGTCACCCTGCCAAATATCTGACTCACCATATTGCACAACCATTTGATAACTTTATGCTGTTTGCTGCTGGTAAATCTATCTTGCAGCTGCTGGAAATGATGTAGATGAGAGCAGTGATGGTTTGAAAGGCTGAAAAGGAGCTTTAGAAAGTGAGTTTATATTAATTAAATTAAGTACAGAAACTAAAACATTTTAATGGAAACAAACTAAGATAATAATAATGATTATCATTATCTTACAGGAGTCTGTAAACTTAAGCACAGAAAGGGATTCTGGTTGGGAACTTGGACCTCTAAAAGTTGAGCCTTTTCTAAAAAAGTAAAAGTTGTCATGTGCTAAATTTAATAATGCTTTCCATGGTCCATATCATCACTTACTTTAAATTGCTTTTGAACAATGAACTGTCTGATATTTGCAGCCCCTTGTGACATCATAAGGGGACAAACATTTGCTTTCAGCCATTTTGGTTCTCCTGCCCATACACAGCAAAGTCACAGCCCTTATTGTGAAAGGGGCATAGCAAGAAGAATCTCTTTCTCTGACACAGTGACCCACTCACTGTGGAGAACAGGGCTAAATCTGTGAGATATTTTCAACTTGCCATCACATTCTCAGGGCATGTGAGACTTAGATCAACTGTTAAAAAACCAGGACAGTTCAGGGGACCTTAGAAACCAAACACAGGACAGAGTGCCAAATTAAGCCTTTATGTAATATCCAAGAGTTTAACATTGAGACAGCTGCTTGTTTAAATGTGTCAGAAACCATGCTATGAGAACAGCTGCCTGGATATGACGTGACCTGGATGAATGGGAGTCTTTCCAGACATTTTTAACCCTAATGTTTTTTTTTTAGAGTCATGAACTGGAGCATCCATCTATAAGCTCTTGCTGAACACATTGTGAGTATATATTATAGCTACATCTATATTCCACAGCATGATACATGTCTTCACCATCACTAAATCTCAGCTCACTGTACATCATCCACCTCCACACCTGAGACTGGCTATTATTATTATTATTATGCCCCAGCACCTGCTATTTTATGTAGTTATCTTTCACATTCACATACAGTCTCATCCCTTTAGGTCATGTGCACGTAATAAGCAGAAAGGCCATATACTGACTTGCCAAAGGGCATGTGAGCAGTATTTCTGTGTGAACAGATGAGAAGAGGGAAACATTTCATATATACATAAATACTAATGCATAAAAAAACTGATAACATTTACTTTACATAATTACATTTTTATCCAAACATGCACACACACACACTCTTTACATTGTGTGGGCTACTTTTTGCAGCAGAAAAAAATGTTATTATTATTATTATAAATGTCTGACCTCTGTATTTCTAAATTGACCAATCAGGTTTCAGGAATGCAGCAGGACAGCCCCCCCTTTTTTTTACTTTTACTACCTGGCCTGTTTGCTGCAGCAGTGGAAACTGCCTGTGATGTGATCTACATCTTTTCATCGGTTTACACATGTTGATTATAGATTGTGCAGAAACACAGATACAGTAGAAAGCTTGAAAACAAACATTCAATAAGGCTTTAAAGATTTAGCCACAAAGGGGCATTAATTCCACAAAACAATATTAGATTTTTTTTTCCCTCCTCCGGCAGAAGCAGCAACTTAACTTGATCTATGGATTTCATTTACCGTTATCTAATATAGCACTGTGAATCTCATTTGTTCGGGCACTGAACACTGAGGCTTATTACTGTGGAAGACAGTGTAAATGGTTTTACAATTGAACATGGAATGCATCTTCTGTGAGCACTTCACGCCATAAATTTTAGTTTCCCCTTCTCAACCTGTGAAACCAAGAATGTCGTAAAGATGATACAGAGGGCGAGAGCGTGATAAATGAGGGATACTTAACTGTGTTACATTTAACATGCTGTTGTAAAAACGGATGGATCATTGCTTTGCTGGTTTTCTTGTACCTGAGCACCAGTGGGTCAAGTCCCCTCTGCTTGAAGTTAACTTTTCTTAACTTCCTGTAAAGAAAAGTTATCCAACACCCCCACGCACATCCCCTCAACACGCACTTCCTCTGACATCTCCAATATGATACAATCCTGCAGTCCACACTCATATACCTAGCAGGCTCTGGCTAGCAAAGGCAGATAGCACTGGAGTTGGTCATTGAAGCTACAACCACATCAACCTTAATTATTAAAGGCCTCTACAAGTCAGAACTTCTTCACAGGACAGCAGCTGATTCAGTAATAAGCAACAGCTGCCTCACAAAAGTGTGTCAGGTCCCATTCCCTGTTTAGAGATGTTTTAAAAAACATGTTTAACTGGAAAAAAAAACAAGATCTGGCTAAAAAAGGTCATGATCAAAACAAACCCTTAAACACATGTCTAGGGATGCACAATAACTATCGCCACCGATAATTATCGGTCCGATATTGAAAAAAATGACGTCATTCAGATAACTCCGATAATTAAAATTTTCACCGATAAAATAGAACGAAAAATAGTAATACTAATTTCGCACATAGTACACGATACATGCTGCTGTTGCATGGCCAACCACCATAAAAACAAAGAAGAAGAAGAAAAGGGCTGTTGCCATTGGCTGTTGCCCTCCTAACCTCGGCCCTCTTCTTCTTCTTTGTTTTTATAGCGGTTTGGTAACAAACGGACTTTTTCACTGTTTCAGAGAGAGACGATGCATTTGCAATTTGCGCAAATTGTTGTTCTGCGGAAGTTTACAGCTGGCTGTAAACGAGGCTTTGCTGAGCCAAAGGAGTATATCTGAGTGTGTGTCAATTGGGCGAAAAAACATGCTGAGGAGCACCAAAAGCGAGCGCTTGCAGTCTATGGAGTAGATTATCAGCTACCTGCAACTCTGAGCGCAAACCAATGGACACTAGTCGATCCTTGTGAACAGCTGACTAGAGACAAGACCGCTGGGCCCACGCTTCCCATGAGCCCAGACTGGAGAAGCAACAAGTCCCGTTTTCCAACCCCTGCCCATCTTGCACGTAAATACCTCTCTGCCCCTTGCACTGGCGTTGACAACGAGCGCTTGTTTTCTGCTGCTGCACATGTGATTGATGATAAAAGAAACCGAAATTTATCAATTACATGTTTGATTTTAGTGCATTACATTTATGTCTGAAAGCTTTATTTTTGTATTATATCATGCACTTGTTAATATGACTGGGTTAACGTTGACACTGATTTGACAGTCACACATTTCATTTTGATTTCAGAGAAGTAACTGGAAATCCTTGGTCTATTGTGCATTTAAAGCAGCCATAGGCTTTTGGTTCTGTAGAACCCTTTATTTTATTGTTAACAGAGTTTTACTAACTTGAAATAACAATAAAGGTTCATTTGAAGAATTGGAACTTATTGTTGTTTGTTATCGGTATCGGGTACAAGAAGCAGGAAGTTATCGGTTATTGTTATCGGTTGTAAAAAACAGTTATCGTGCATCCCTACACATGTCACAACCTATTTCATCAGCAATAAACTTCTCTATTATTTCCAGCCTGTCCTCACCAGGTAAATGTAACATGAGGTCAATATTTTAGTCCTTGAAAACAGTGTGCATGTTTCTTCTCTATGTGTTTCCTTATAAAACCTGCTTAAAGGTAGAGTAGGAGATTTTGAAAACTCAGTGAGAGTCAGCCACATTTGGAAAGTAAACACACGCCCCTTTCTCTTGGAGCTCACCCCGAAGCCACGCCTCCCAATCACATGGACGTGCATTACCTGAAGACGAGCTGCGGTCTGTGACTTCGGCCATCATGCACGTACCTCTCTGGTGCACGCAGAGCAGGAAGAGAGTGACAACCAGCCAATACTCCGTGCAGGGTCCACCCGGAGGATTGGCTGATGTTTTTAGTGTTTTATAGCTTCCACAGATGATTCATATTCTTCGTTTTAATGCAAAACCGCCAAACTAATTGGTTGCTATCGGATTGTAAAGAGAAGTTACACTAATTTAACAAAAAGAAATCTCCTACCCTACCTTGATGATTGTTTTTCTTAACTCTTCCTAACCTTATCGACCAAATGAGGCAAGTAAGCAAGTGTGGACCATTCTGGACCACTTGCTGAGCGTGCCATTATTCCAGTGTGAGCGTTGTACTTTCATCAATGTAACCAACAGATACATCTACCTACCTGTGGTTCAATATATACAATATACAATATATATGTGTGATTTTCATTTCTTTATATTATTTAGGACATAATGCAGTGCCACGGCGTTCGACTGGGTCAGGGTCATGACTTCCGCTCATGTCTATATTGTGTCAGACACAATTGCTCATAAATGTAAAATGATGATGTCACGCTGTGCACAAAGCTGCTGAATGCTCAGAGCCACACTGCTCTTTCTTCTCCGCTTTTGAATCTCCTTCGGAGCCGTCAGGGGGTTTAGAGAATCGAGCCAAATCGTGCCAAACATTTTCTCCTTCCTGTTGGCAAGAACAATGTGGAATCCTTGCCATGAAAGGAAAGCGTATTTCACACCCATACACACCTACACATCAAGTGGGATAGATTAGAGACAAGAGGTTTAGGGCATGAAAAGCACAAATAAGATTTCTTGGAGCATTCCCATATGGTGGCATGCTCGCACCTCTCAGCTTCCTTTATTGCCAGGCTCATACGTGCCTGCTCAAAATACACAAACACTGCAGGATGTCCACAATAGACGAAGCACAGGCTTTGGATAATTGAGGAGAGCAGTAGGCCTATAGTTGTAACACGCTGATGCAAGCCTTTGTGATGAAGGAAACAGCCCACATTCTTCAAGCTTATAACCTTTTCAGCAGTGGTTTCGCTTTCAGACACTTCAGTGTCCACAATCCAACGCTAACCTGATAATTTCAATAAATCAAATCCAATCAAGGTAAAGGACAACAGTGTTATAAAGGTAATAGTAATTGAATTATTTTAATAGGTCCTTGTGCAACACACTGCTCAAGATAAAATTAATTATCAGCTCTGAGAACACTGAGGTCGATACCTGTGTCCTTGAGAGGAACGTGACTAAAGTTGTTGGAACAAAGTTCTGAGAACAAAAGCTTGTTGATTTCTAAATGTTTTCCTTATTTCAACAAGACTTAAATCTTACTAATAAAGCCTTCTCAGTCCATAACTTGCGTGTTGACAGATTTATATTTGTGATTCTGATGTTGTGTAACATTCTGAGAGCGCACGACGGGCAACATTCAAAGACACAACATGAGTAAAGGAGCCGGTGACTCATCTCACAGAACTGTGAGGAGGGCTGCACACAGCAACATCCACAGTCCGCAGGAATATCATCGCATTTATCACCACATCTGTGCTTCGCAATGAAAGGACATTATTTTCCTACTTCGGGGAGATCTTGGTCATTAGTGCTTCGTAGCCAGTTTGCTCTGGCTTCTGGCTGAATGTAAAAAAAAAGCATGAAAGTCCACCTCTACAGTAAATGCTAATTACCACTGAGATGACAAAATGATTAGATTGCTTTACCTTTGACTGTTTCTCTAAGGCCAGTAGAAAGTAAAGTTTAAAATGCAAAGTAAAACTTTCTTCACAGCAGACTGATTCTGTGGTAATTATTTTGTTCCTTCTCTGCCCACATACAGGTGTTTCAGCTCAGTTTTAGGGTTATTCTTCTGGAGAAGAAGAGGAAGAGGATCAGAAAAGCACGTGCTGTGACGGCCTTTTTCAGCATCGGGCCCTTTCCTTTTTATAGCTAAGATATCTACCAAGAGTGAGAGGTGTCTGTCGCCTCACATCCTCCGACTTTTCAAACCATTAGGAGTACGCAAAGTGGGAACACAAAGAAGACACAGCAACAAAAACTGAGCCAAAACCTAGGTGTTGTCACTACAGATTGCCATATACTCAACAAACAGCCTATGATCTTGTGTTTTTTTTCCATAACCAAAAATATGCTCATGCTTTATAACCTGTCACAAACACAAACATCACTTAAACTAAAATCTCATAGTGAGATAATAAAAAACAACACTTGGACCGAGGAGTAGGAAGAGATGGAGGAGACCCTTTCACAACACTAATCACATTCTCTGAGATTGTAACAAGCTTCATAATTTCATCTGCAACACATTCACACATCCCAACATGTCAATAGATAATTGTGAATTATTTGTTCCTACAATTAATCAATTATCAGTGGTTAATTGACTAATTATACCCCAAGCTATGCACCCCGATGACTCATTAGACATTGTCTGTTTACTTCCTGTTTTATATATATAGATATAGATATATATACATGTATATGTATCTGCTCTGTCCTCTTACCATGTTATTAGCTTCTTCCTCCATTTTTGAGTTTCCCATCTTTGTGTTAAATCGGCCAATCACTCGCTCTTGCTGCTCACTACTCTCTGCCAGATTGTCTTTGTACTCCTGTGGATTCCAGCCATAGTTTAGTCATGATTTCTTGTGTAGGACTCCTGCCTGTTTTTTTCTTTTTTGTTACCTGGAGCTAGCCTACTCGCTGGGGATAAACTTTTTTTGAGCATCCTTTGATCCTTGTGCTGTTGTTTTGCCTGCTTCTTGTCTGTTGTGGTTCTATCATGGAATAACAACCTGTGTTGTGTGGACTCTGGGTAAGTATTGTATTGTGTTATATTGTGATTCTTGCTACTGAGTCTCTTTCTGGTTATCACAGCTACATGTATGGTTCCACACTTGCTTTGAATAGTCAGTTATGTGAGAGTTAAAGAGCAGCACTCAATAACTGAATCTTTGAAAATACTTTTTTTTAAGTGTTAACCCTAAAAACTAATGAGGCCTCATCAAGTTTGTATCCAGAGTGATGAATAATAATAAATAAGTGGAGCTCAAAGGACTGACCATAGCTGCACCGTGGGGGCCTTCAAAGGGTGTGTGGGTGCAGTAAATCACTGCACTCAGCATCAGGGATGATCAAAGCCTTCAGTTGCAGGTTGCTCTATCTTACTCTCTCTCTCTCTCTCTCGCCCCCTCCTGATCTAAAAACACCACTGAACCATATTAATCCTTCCACCACATGGTTTGTTTTTAGAGCATAATCACAGAGCTCACACTTTAACCATCCTAATGATTACCCCTGTGATTTACGCAACTTGACATCAGGCAGTATATATTAGCCCAGCATGCAGTCAGCAGCCGTCTTGTTGCCTGGCCTCCCAAAATGTTGCGAGCAGTAATATGAGAGTGATATGATGGAAGCCAGAGGAAAAAAAACTGCCTTTGCCCAGCACACACCTGACTAAACCAAGCCAGGCTGAAGTGCATTCTTACAAAGATCAAAACTTTGACTTACAGCTTTGTTTCCAAAGAATAAACGAAGCCAACCATCAACCATTTACTCATCATCACACGACAAAAGATGTCCAGTGATATTAAAAAGCTTGAAAAGTGACAATTTATAATAATTATATTAAACTATTATGTTTAAAGAAAAATACATATATTATTAAGATCATAAAGTGACAGCTGCATCTCTGTGTGTTGATGGGGGTGGAGATACATTCTACCTGAAAACAGCCACCTCACAAGCAGAATGTTTTTCCTTTTAATATGTGGTTGATCTTATGAATGTGATGATCTGTGCCTAACCCTACCCCCCTGCCAAATCCAACAAAACGAAACTTCATTGTGGGTTAGCCTGCCTGTTTACCTGTCTTCTCTACATGGATCGGGCTGGGTCACAGAGAACGTTACTGAAACCTCTGTTTACTCCATCAACACACACACAGGGCAGCTTCTCACCTTCTGCTCTGAAAACAGTCGCTGCTTCTCTGCCTGCCTTTTTCTGATGTTGTCTGAATAAAAAGTATGTTATATAAAATGCTGCTTCTCTACTTCCAAAATAAATCTCTCCTCTTACATGGCTGTGGCTGTTTCTCTGCGATGTTAAATCGGTGAGAGTTCAGTCTCACAGCGTTTTATTTTGAAAATCTAACGAACTCTCTCTGGTGTTCTGGTGCCTGTCTTCCTCTCTGCTCGATAAGTTTGGTGCAAATTGACGCGTCTTGGGTGCAATACAGTTTAAAAACAGTTCCTGAGCAGCAGTGAGCTACGCTTCTGGGACGATGCTGCTATGTGGCTGATGTAAATACTCTCTCTGACTAAAATAGAAGCATTTCACAGCAGCTGTCGTGCCGCTTACGTCGCACTTCTGGTGTAAATTCGACTTAAAACTTTACAGATGTATACTTGTCATGAGTATACATGACTGAGTTTATGGAGGCCTTGATTTACCAGGAATAAGCATCTAGTGGTCATTTAAAGAACTACACTTTGGCTATGATACACAAGATATACAGAAAGTGTCTCCACTGTAAAACTTTACAAACTTTTTGTCATGCACAAAAATTCTTTCTCTTCCTTTGATGCATCACATTTCACCTAGACTCCCTTTTTGTATAAAAGGACACAAAAACATGTTGATAATCCACTTTCTGCACAGACAAATAACTTTATTCGTTTAATTACTACCAACCAAAAGAGCACCGAAGCTAACAATGTGTTACAGTCAGTCAGTGCCTACATCCAATTATAGATTACTGTGAGGCTGAGCAACGCACTCATGCATATTCGCATGGGTCCACCAATCCACTACAGAACAGCATACGCTGTACTCGAGGGATGTGGAAAACTGCATATACACACATTTCCGTATTCTTCAGAGGCTTAAGCTGCTGGCCATCCTGTGTTTACCCATCATTTCCAGGTAGTACCTGGTGGGCACTGAAGGCGTAAATTAGCATTATCCCAAGGTTAATTGTGTAGGAAATAAGGGTATAGTCCTATAATAGAGAAATTGTCATTGCCGTGCACTATACTTAATTGAAATTACCTGGAATCTGCATAAAGTGGTGCTCGTTCCAAAAGGGATTGTCAGGATTTTATTCTTATAGACTATAGTAAATATTGGTATGCAGCATACAAGCAGGCATCAGTAAGGTGATGAGGCTTTCAGCTTGACTCAAGACATTGTCACACATCCCCGATAACAGCTGTGAGCAACTGCAGAGCACATGACGTTTCTGTAAGAGCCGTTTGAATTTTGATTTGAAAAGTTTCCCTGCGGTTTTAAATAAAATATGTCTTTAGTCATTGAATCAACAACTCTGATAGATAGCAGAGAGAGGAGGAAAAAAAATGGAAATGTTGATTTCATTTCTATCATATTATTCTCTTTGGGATCCAATTTAAGTTCTGTCAAGCAATAGATTAGATGAAATTGACATTCATTTTAAAGACCCGTGATATACAGATAGCCAATCAAAAATGAATGCAGCATTTTTTTTCTTTGCTTCTCATTTATGCTGCTGTATCTGCTCATAGCTCTGGAAGACAAATTAGACCCCCGCTTAGTTATCCCGCTTAGTTTTTTTTTCTTTTAGCTTTAGAGGTCCGGTCTGCCCTTCACCTTAACACTTCAATCACGCTGACATCATGTAATAGTTGGCAAACTTAAGTGTTTATTTTAAACATATACTTTAGTGCAGAACAGCACACATAAATAGTGAGTCTATGTCTGAGCTTCCTAACCTGAATAATACAAGCCGCTGATGTGATTTCCATCAGCGGGTTAACTGTCAAATCACAGCACTGGAATAAGACGCATTGATAAAAATGTGCATATAGAAAGAGAGCAGGTGTACAAGGCATGGGAGGATGTTAACACGAGTCAATTAAGTGTGCCTCCCACCTGTGAAGGAGAGCAGATTCATTTCTATTTAACAACAGAGGAAATGAAAGTTCATTGGGCAATATTGTTGTGAAGAGCAGCCAGATGGGACAGCGCTCAAAAATAGTAACATGGGAGGGTGGGTAAAAAAAAAAAAAAAAAAAAAAAGAATCAGTGGGGGGAAATTAGTCCATCACTCTGACAGTTTAAGCAGAAATTGTGGAATGAAGCGTCACTCTGGAGAAGTGATCATAAATTTGTTAAATTACTTTTGTTTAACCTTTATTTAACCTTTATTTACACAGCGGTGTAATTAAAACTGAAACACATATTCAGACTTTTGGAAAAACTGCAGCTGCAAAAACTTAACAAAAAAATTAACCTGGTAACTATTTAGCAATTAGGTTTGTTTGTATTTAGCAAATATATTTCATACTTGTTAGTTAAAGCTTTAAAGATATGAGAACTTTTCAAGGCCAACGACCGTGAAGCTAGGGAGGCCAAAATGGAACAGTTTCTAATGTAGTTTGTTCTGTAACATTATCAGTGCACAACAGTCTAATAAAGCATAAATGAAACACACTCCTTATTGCATTTTGGAGGCATTATGATGCAGGTGATGGTTGAATCGAGTCATCCAGTGCTGAAGTCTTTGTGTCAGTGCATTTGGATACTTGTACTATGTACAGTTAGAGACAACATTATTAGGCATGGACCCTGGTCTTTAGTGTTCTCCACAGATTTCCAATCAAAGTCAGGGCTTCGTGGAGGCCAGTGCTGCGACTGCTTTGGGTTTTCTTTCTTTCACATGGTCTCTTTTTACCCAATTCCAGATCATCCCCACATCATTATACTACCATCACTGTGTTTGACTGTGGGAACCGTGTTCTTTGGGTTATAACGCCATCGTCTTTCTCTGAAGGAAGGCAACATGAAACTGTGTAATCTTTCTCCAGGTTGTCCCTAGCATACTTCAGTCTGGCTTGGAAGTGTCTTGTGTGGAGATTTTCTTGGTCTACACACACAGGCAGTCCATTCCTGTGCAGGACTTCAGTCTTCTCTGACACTTCAATTCCAGACTTGGTTAAATCCTTCACTAGTGTCTTGGCAGTTGTTCTCAGCTCTTTAAACACATCTCTCATTAGTTTTCCTTCCAGAACCTTCCATTAGTTTTCTTACCAGAACACACCAGTTCTTTAGCGCTTTGATAAACGTGTGTGTTCTTGCTGCTTTCACATGTGTTAAGACATCACTTGTTATACTGCATAATGCAAAATACCAATCCACACTCTTTAAGTGTAAATCAAATGTTTACAGGGTCACTCGGTTAAAGCACAGACTACATAATTGTATAACAGTGATTTGTTGTATGGCTAAACAAAGAGGACAGTTCTTAAGGCTGGTAATAATATGGACCCTGGTAGTTTGTGGTTGTCTGAAAAAAAAAGCTGTTACTCTGTGCAAATTAAGTAATAAAATCTTTCTCATGGGAAACACTATAATAAGAATTTCTTTGTTCTAATAAACAGCACTTAGAAAGTAATGGGAAAAGAATGATGTTTTCATATTGGGGCTAATCATTTTGTCTCCAGCTGTCTATCAAATTATTTCACAGCTCTCCTTGTGCAGTGAGAGTGAGGGAAAACTCTTGTTGGCATACCTGGGAAAACACGATTTTTGCTGGTGTGTAAAAAAAAAAAAATGAATTAACACAAACGAACGACAGGCTTTTCATATTGTCGGTTGCTGAGTGTTGCTAATTACCTATTACTGTTATTACTGACTTGCCAACAGTATTCAAGTGTCAGGCCCTTCCAACAACATCTCACACCTGACAACACGCATACAGTACAGCCATCAAATGGTGATGTAACCATACTTCACACTCACTTGTGAAGCTAACATTGCTCTAATAATGGTTCAGATCCTATTTATTTCATTATTTGAAAGATGATTTGTTTTGCATTCTCTTGCCTGACTGAGCTCATAAAATGTGACAGTGTGTTTGACAATTACTGTAAATGTGTGTATTTGTGCAGAAAACTGATAAATAACAAAGAGAACTGGTTTTGAATGTTAATACAAAAACAAGGGTTATTGTTCCAAATGAGAAAAATCCTGTAGCTGCAGGACACAGAACAAACTGCATTCTGGGGGAATAAGTCAGAAGTCACCATTAAATTCCGTAATGAAGAGAGCGGAGAAGGTGGCAAAACGCTGCAGAGTGAGTGTGATGATTATTGTTAATTAGAGCCATAAATTCAGTCGAGGTGGATTCGGCTAAAAACCTAAGATGCTGAGTGGGGACCCAAAAATAATGGCATCATGTTCAGTGTCAGTTTTGTTTTGAGAATCATTAGAAATGATTTGCTTCCCTCTGCATAATGAGCCGTAGTCATTGCCTGCAGTGATCTAAAAAAGCAGTGAAGCGCTGGCGTTCACTCCTCTCCCTGCTGTGAACAAACCACAGCAATTAAGGAAGGCAAGATACATAATGTACAAAAGTCATTTATGATGAGGTATATTTAGAGCACTAAAAAAAACAACTCACATACAGGAATAAAGGGTATGTTATGTTCTCTTTTTGCTTCCCACTGAGGAACATATTAAGTTAGAGTTTCCAATAATGTGAGGAAATTTGGAGCCAGATTCCCTTGTGATCTTGTTTGGGGAAAGTTTATGTCCTCTCCACTCAAATTCAACAATGATAAAATTCCAATTTTAGAAACCTTGTCTCAGAAAGACATGTTGGAATGTCCCATTTTCATTTTCATTTATATTCAGCAGATTAATCAAACCTTTCAGTCCCACCGCACACCTTTGCTCAAGCCTCCGGGCTCAGTCATTCAGCAGTCTGAAACATCAGTGCTGCATGGAGATGACTGAAAGAAGAACTCCACCCAAACATTTTCATCTCTATATTACTTACACCATCAGTTTGAACAGAAAAAAAAAAACCGAAACCACGAATAAGTCAAACATGACAGCAGTTATGAAGATAATAAAATGAAACAAAATAATAATTGCAGGGCAGAATACATGTCCTCGCAGTCCTTAAAATGAATGTCTCCATATTTCTCTGAAGGCATTTCTACATGCTCTGTGATGACCACAACAGGACCTTTGTAAAATGATCTTTGACCTAACTTTACCTAACTCCACCTAAAACATCCTGCAGTGAAAAGATAGACCACTGTGTATACCCCTCTACGGGTCCAATATTTAGATTATGTCGGTCAATACAACAGAAACATAACCATGTGTTATAACTGGAGGATGTATTTTTTTAGGTATTCCATGACACCTTGTATGTTACTTTTTCACTTGCTGCCAGGTTAAGAACACCTTGGCTCATTTCCTGCAATGCTGAAAAATGCATCTAAACAGTCATATTTCTCCTGTCTTCACAAGTGTCTCCGTCATTTTCTGGCCCGTCACCATGGGGACGAGTCGTACTCTGACTAATGATTTCACATACACATACATGCAAACACCAGCAGCAGCTACGCTATTCACTCCTCTGGTTGATGCCTGTTAAATTTCAGGGCTGCAGTCAATGTGAGAAAAACTTAGCTGATTAGTTAAATAAACATCTTGTATTTTGACGTCTGGTGATATTTTGTAATGTCTCATTTCCTGCTCAGCTTTCCACTTAATTGCACGCTGAATTACCAATGAAACTGGCATGTCACTTTCAGCATAAGTAAACCAAATTAATTAAAATCATGGCATCATGTTCCTTTTTTTTCTTGTGGTAATCCATTGCGCGGTGAGACATAGCATTGGCGTGTCTTTGTGTGTATCTGTGATCTTCTGAGTGTCTGACAGACTCTTTCTTCAATGGCTATTCTCTCAAATGATGCCAAAAAAACCTTTTGTCCAGCACATGCCAAAGAAACTTACATATAGACTTTTTTTGCATTATCAATAACCCACTATTCTTGAAGCTGAATTCTGTAAGAAGAAAAAAAAAGACTGTGAAAGGTGCATGACCACTAACCCATCTCATCAGGGTTACATTGTAGAAAGACAGCAATCTTGTGCTGTTACAGAAAATGAATTGGGGATGGCGGTGGAGCCAGAGTGGGGGAATCAGACGGTCTTGGTGCATCTGACAGTTTGTAAAGAATCGGCACAAGAAATCACAAAGATCTCTGAGCCTCTCTGCTGGTGAGAGACAAAGCCAGGACATGTGATTGCAATCAGGGGGAACAATGTTGGGTGTAATAACTGGTTGGATATTGGCTGTTCCTCACAATGTCAGGGAGATACTCCTGTCACAGACAGTACATCCACCACAGAGCTTGATTAGGAGTGTCCAGGCGATGGAGCAGAGGAGGTGGGCAAGCTTCCTTTCTCCCTCACTGCATCCTAAGCGGCAGTGACTCATGACTGTTGTGCTGTCCTGTGTGTGTCCAAACAGTGAAACTTGTGGAGATTGATGGCCGCTGTGGTGCTGTGTTTTGGTAATAGCAGGCTATCTCAGGGCCTGTCCAGATTCTATTCAAACAGATCCCTCCCTCAGGCCTCAAGATAAAAATCCCATCATGGGTGAAGGTGCAGACAGATAGAAACAAAACTCGGGCCCGAGTCTTCAGAAGACGTCTTGTCTGCTCCACAGGGGTCTATGTAAAACAGCTGAGAGACGAGCACATTTCCAATCATCTGCATGTAGTGCAGGGGTCCATTATGTCTGCACGGTTCAATTGATTTTGATGATAATGTCTTATATATCATTTCTCTTGCATCCATTCCAGCATAATTAATGTGTGTAATTAAGATTTCCATTACAACAGAGCAGCTGCTGTTAGCTTCATGCTGATAATGGACTTAGATCGGACTAAGATAAATTTGCTTTGTTGATTAGGTTAGAAATTGCTCAGCTGTTTAGTTTTAACTTTGAGCTTCTTGTTTTTATGTTATGTAAGCAACCCAAGCAAATGACACTTCCTGTCACTTTCAAGAGCTTGACTGCTTCAGATCCCGGCTGAGATATGAAGTGGATAAAATATAATTCACGCTGAAGCACAGTGATTAAACGCAGTCAGTGCTGCTGTTTTGTCGCAGTGAGTTTTGGCTGAGGGATTAATGGCTGTTTGACTGGAAACTGGGACTGAGTTATGAGAGGTCATGGAAAGTGTCTGACAGCTCCGACCTGACTGACTCCTGTAATTACTGTGAATAAAATAACATCCCTGAGCCACGGAAAGGTTTAGCCAGGTAACCAAAATATAATATTTGGTTTTAACAAAATAAAAAAACGAAGGCTCTCCAGAGCTTTGTGTATTTTCTCCTCCTTTTGTTAAAGCACTAATCTTTCAGTAGTGTATTAGCAGCTGTTCTCCAAAACTGAATCCGGGGAATTACTTCTAGATGACCTGTTGGGTGGTGCTCTGGATAGTTTGCCACCACTTCTAAGTGAAGTAAAAAGGCTGAAAATAACCTCCAGCTGGGACCTTTTTTTGGTGTGTGTTTGCCAATATCAAAGATACGTGAGAGTCCACAGAGCTGTACACTGTCACATCTTTTTGTTTTGTTTGATGTAGACTGTAAACATGTTTTTTTTTCACTTTTTGAGCAAGCCCCTAGAGGCTGCAGGGTGAACTGCAATTTTGAACACTTCTTCGTGGAAAGTGTTTAAAAGAATTTCACAGCACTGGAGATTCCCTACTTGTGAGCCTCAAATGGCCATTTGAGGTACTGCAGTTTTTGTGGCCCTTCATTTCTCAGCCTGAGAGGTTGTAGTTCCTAAATAACCGGCTACACTGTTGGACCAACATAAATTAATAGTGACTGAACAAAATATTAATCTGCACTGTTAATATATAATAAAGTGAATATCTAGTTGCATTAAAAAGTGACTTGGCTGTGCCCTCCCATTAAAATGACACACATGGTACAGCAGGGACAGATCAGACAGGTGGATTCAGGCTCTCTCCATTACCTTCTTTATGTAATCAAAGTGAACACAATTCACCAGCCTCCAAGTGTTGTCATGCTTCCTGATGGTGTTGTGTGACAACTAAAACTTTTCTTTTACAATACGCAGATTTTAATTTGCTTCCTTAAGCAATGTGTGTTAGCAGCATGTCAGCTTACATGGCTTTTTGTCTTTTAATGCAAACTCCCTTTAATCATTGTCACCACTGTTTGTCATGCTGTGTGTCTCGTGATGTTTCTTCTTGAACTATTCCTCTATCAAATCAGGACTTAGGTGTAATTGTTTTTCCTGAACTGAATTAGATGCGTTTCTCTGAGTTTGAGCTGCTGATGGGAAAACACACTCGTCATAAGCTTCACAGAGCATCATATCCAAAATATATTTGTGTCACAATCTGAAAGCCATTCACACCATGGGAAACTTCTGTTCAGCTGTCACCTACTGTCATTCTGCTGCGTGGTTTCAGGAGTGTGCAAATACAAAGATAAACAGGAAACTGTATGTGTGGGGTGAAGAATGAAGGTTTCTCTGTAAGTCAGATCACAGCATGCAGACAGGAGATTATTCCCGGGGGAACTGACATGCCAATGACATGCAAATCTGTATACAATTACTATTATGCAGACTTCAAGGTGACAGTGGAAGTCACCAATCTCCAAGAATGCAGTCACATCCCCCGAAAACAGTTGACTGATATTATGCTCAGCGGCAATTCATCTATTTTCAAAAGACAGACGGCAATTGGTGTGGGAGAAGAGACGAATACTATTCTAATATAATAACACAATACAAATAGTTCCCTTTGCAACTGTGAGAGGATACAGGCTGTGTCTGTGAGACAGCTGCATAATTTTGACACATTCAATGTATAAAATCATATCTTCTTAATAACATGTGACCACATTGAAGCCCTGGAAGCATATTTTAAAAGCCATGATGTTTTTTTTTTTAGAGCTAATATCAAATGTATATGTAAAAATGATCCTTTTTTTACATTTATAGTATTATCACGGTCACCTTGGACTGATGACCATGACCAGTATCCTGACACAGTTTTTTTCCTTCCTTGATACTGCTCGCAAAAAGCCTAGAGGAATATTCAAACATAATTAAAAAAAGATATTCACAGAACATTTGATTTAAGCAATAGCAACATTTAAAATCCAAAGATAATGTCATTAAATAGCTATCGTAAGGTAACAGGCTTCAAAAGTTGATATCTGCTCACACCTGGAAGACCACACAACACACATAATAATAACTGAAGCAAAATGTCACTAGAAATGCCAACTTCTTGTAGCTAATTAAGAGAAAGTGTGATCCCTTTCATTTTACTGCCGCCTTCACATCATCCTGCCCAGTGTGGGTATTTAACTGAGATACGCTAGCAGCGGTTGGATTGTGTGTAAAGTTCTGCTTGCTTTAAAAGTAATCAAACGACACTCGTACGTACACAGTTTTACATTTTTTAGTGCCGTACATCCTACTATTACAGTCAAGCTATAAGAATGAGAAGTTCCACTCAGGTGATCCTCTGATCCAAAATGGTGCCTGTGAGAGTGTCACAGTTTTCAGAGCCCATTAGATTCTAAGCAATGAATCTTTTAGATCACATCCAATAAAATATGCATAGAGTACATCCACTAGAATGCCTTGTAAATACATATTTTCAAATTTTCCAATGAATGATTTAGTATCACTTTAAGTGTGTGTGTGCTTCTCATGTCGAGGTGAGCGGATATGTTTACATTTACTTAAACTCAGGCCTCTGGCCAGATGCTGTTATTATGAAGCAGAGTTATGATCCAAAGGCAGACCTGACGGGTATTAGCTCAACGTAATGGAAAACGGAAAACATATATCACCTTATAATGATCGGACTTTTTCAGATATTCAGGTATGATTACAATACGCATACTCCACTACCCCACCTCCATTACAGTACTGATTAAACAGCCCAGGAATGATGTGGTATTCAAGGACTTTCAAATCACTTAAAACATACTTTTCAATAAAACATATGTATTATTTGCTGGTTTTCAATTTATAACAGGTAACAAAGGACTAAAAACGTTGTTTTATAGTGAAATATTTTAAGATAATTATGAATGTGTCCTGCATCACCTCATAAAAACATGACAGGCTACAGAATCTTTACACACACATGAATAATAATCTCCTTGCACCTGGCTTAGCGAGGCTACAAAAAGCAGCATAAAATGAACAATGCCACTGCTATGCACACCCTCTAATTTCCATGCATTCTCCCTTCCACTGTGCATATGATTAAACAGCAGTGCAGCAGGTTGACATGCTACCGCACAGGAACAGCTGTTCAGTGTTTGCAATCGTTTTATTATCAGGATATAAGTCAGCAGCAACTGCCGTGTTAGCTGCAAGCACACCATGGTTTTAACTTCTGTTTGGTAGATTTTAGCCACGTGAAGCTGTTCGCAAACACGCAACAACAACGCAACATGGCGGCTCAGATGATACAATCAACCCAATAAATACATGTTTTATATTTAGTGCAGGGAGACAATTTTTAGCTGAAAGAGAGACAGAGAGGTGGAGAAAGGCCTTTATAAAGACTCATCAAGTGCTACTGATTAGTCAAGTGCAGCTGCATTGATTGAACGAATCGAAACGGAGCAGGCAGGTACACACACACACACACACACCAGTGGATGTAACAATTCTTCTATTACTAGCTGGGCAGCCTGATTCAGACAACATGAAATTCAACCATAGCAACAAGTAAATAGTCTCTGAAGAGATCAACATCCAGCAGCTCCACAGAAACATGTTTCACATTTCCTGTAAACAGGTGACAGCCGCTGTTTCATGGCCCCAAACAATTCCTGAATAAAATGTGTTTAATTTAACATAAAGTGTGCACTGCGAAGAACAATAGCATCAGAAAAACAATCAAACATTTAGTGGTGCTTCTAGAATACAAAACCTTTCTACAAGAGTGCAGAGAAATAACTTTTTAATTTTCAGCGTGTACCTGCTGTTATTAATCTGACATCTCTGCCATTCAATTCCTGCCTGGAATTATTATTCCAGTGACATTTTGCACTCTCTTATGAAAGTAAATACTGAGGGAAATGGAGAGGACAGCGGAAGTGCAAAATTGAAACATGCTTGAATAAAAAGTGAATGAACCTGGCGCGGCGTTCTGGTGACCTTTTCTAATTGAGTGGTACAAAACTATTGGATGGGGTCACATTGCATGACTAGGTGACATTTACATACGCACGGGGTATTAGATTGGTCTTCAGATTTTAAATGAAACCCATACTGTATTAAAAGTAGGTCAAATGCAAAAGAAGAGGTTGGAATTATGACGATTATATTTTTTAATAATGTTGTAAATGCAAACATAATGAAGCTTAAACTTCAAGAATCCTTCAGCGGAAGTGCACAGGTAAAATAATCCTATTGTCTGGGGAGATTCCAATATTTAAGGAAGAAATCCAACACATTAAATGAATGTGTCAACAAAGAGTTGCACACAGCGCCTAAAGGTGAAAACAAAATCTGGACAATCAGTGGGCCCAATACAACCATCGATTTTTTGGGTAAAACAATGTCACACTTTTTCATTTTCACCTCATATATCTTTTGCAATGTAAGAGGTACCAAATAAACACAATGAATTATAGACCGAATTATTCCAGCGAGGCAGCACTGGAGTGTTAGGAATCACTGGCCAGCTGGCGGTGGATAAAACTCCCTGGCTTTTTGCCCCAGCCTCTGCATCCTCTCACACCACTTCCTCAGACATCAGGCAAGACCAAATAGGCTGAATTCAGACTATGCATTCAGCTTAATGGCCATGTGATATGAATGAGGACAGATATGTTGGCATCTATGTAGCGCCAATGCAACATGCGTATGCTCAGCGCTGGTGTCATCCACCTGCAGAGGCAACAAGGTCTCACAAATATGATGTTGTGATGCAAGACACTTGTAATTATGATTGTCAACCATCAAGACAGGCAAACGTGATCCATGCAGACAATCAGAATTCACACGGTAGCTTGTAATGGGATGGTAGCCATGATGACCTGAGCACACAGCAAACACAGATTATATGGCTTAGCTGGCAGGTCATCATGCAATTATTCCTATACACAGTTCACCTCTCCCTCCTGTATGTTGGACTGTGGGCAGACTACCTGCTACATTGGCCTTATTAGCTTGTTAGCATGCTAACTGAAACACCTCCCATGATGTTAAGCATAGACATTCTGCTGATAACTTTATTCTTTATGTAAATTATTGTATTTTGAATATTATTTTATATTTGTATAAATTTTTGGTATTTTCTGTGGGGAATGCATTATAAACAAGGAGGCCCTCCATGGGCCACTGGGTCTCTTTTACACTATATTTCATAATAACGCTGGGTTTTTCTGGGCCTGAGAAATGCATTAATAACACACAAAAAAGCTGATACAGTGGTCTCTGCAGGCGGTTTTGTCAATGCAATGATTCTTATATATTGCCTTATAATCAAATGTAAAGGTTTTTATCCTCAGACGGAAGTGAACTCGCCCTGAAAAAATGAAAACTTAACCAGAATGAAAAATTATGCATGATGCAGATTCCTCTTTGCTCCATTTATTTTGTTCTTGGGAGAGCACAGCTGTTTCAGCAGGCGGCCATCATCAGTGTCACAGATTCAGGATGGGCTTTGTGTTGTTTGCAAACAATAACTGTCTGAGAGCAGCAACTTAAAATTCATTATTTGTCTTCTCAGGATCGTCTTTGTATTTACATTTGCTAGCAGCCCCATGAGGAAACGAGGGAATGTTTTGCTGTTGACGGAGCATCTGGTTTTTGGTATTTAAGCATGTGAATACAATCCTAACCCTTCAGTAAAAATAACATTGCTTTATTTTAATCAGGGTGCAGAGGAATATGTCATGTTTTAATTTTCTATTTGTTTTCCCTCATTACCTCTGTCCTCTCTGCTTCAAATGCTGCAATCTGCAGCACCCGGCTGCCTCCACTGTGGGCTTTTCATTCCTCCAAAGACAGCCTTGTAAGTGAGCACATGCTGACATTTTGGGGACAGGATTACACAGGCACACTCAAGCCTTCAGTGATGGCCTTGAGTAATGTTGTCACAAATTGAGACAAGTGTCAGACCTGTATAAATTTATCACAAAATTAGCACTCTGACACCAACCCCTCTTCCTTTCACTGTGGCTGTGTGTGTATATATATTCTGTAAGTAAAAGGGATAAATGAGGCATATATTCACTATTGACTTCCCATGACCCTCAAGTGCAGTGTATTGCTTCATCGCTTTCAGCAGACTGAAATGAATGTCTTCACTGGTAAAAGCCAGAGATCAGTTATGGTACATAGTATGCTTGAAAGTGGAAAAGGACTATATTTTTTTACCTGACAGAAATCACTCCATCATTCATGCTTTCAACACATATTACGGCCTATCTGGCGTTGGAAAGAAATCTTTGCATCTGAGCTTATGTGTTATGTTGTATCAGACAAAAAGGAGGCCCAAAAGCAGTGCCATAAAACCCTAAGGGACTCTGTATAGTGCAGTGTATAAACCACAGGGGTGACTAATGCAGAAGGTTCCCTCAACAGAAAGCCAGGGGCTCTTTGATTACTGCAGAAAATGATACAGATGGAGAAGGAAAAGTTTTAAACTTACACGTTTGGTTTAGCTGAATAATATTCACTAATGAACACAAGCTTTAATACTTATTAGCAATCAAGACAGAGAGACAGAGAACAAAAAACATTCATTAGTAAGGTATAACAGCCTGCCCTTGCTCAGAAATGTAACATTGATAATTTAGTTCCTGTAAATGGAAAATGCGTGCGCATGTTATAACTTTATTTTTAATGTTTTTCAAGATGTTCTTTACTTATCCCTGTACCTTGATTTTAACACCTAATTTTCACCAGTAGTGTTTGATGTGTTAAAAACTATAATTAACCATGGGTGAAAACAAAACAGCTTGCAGTGTCAGGGGGACTCGAACCTAGGATTTAGGTTTTTTTTTTTTTTTTTTTTTTCAAATCTTGTCATGGAATATCTCAAGGACAACACTACAGGGAACAACATTTCCTATATATAGTTCAGTCTTATATAAATATCATTTATAAAGAACAAGGTCAGGCCAAGAAAAATTGAAAAGACACATAGTATATATCAGTTCTGTATGGGTTTTCTGTCATGACCTTCCCACACTTTCACAGATATAACCTTCCTATTTGTTTTTTACTATAAGGAAATGTGTGTAATTGAGGCCAAACTTGATGCTGGGCAGATTTTACCCCACTACACACATTTTTTTTTACAGAAATCATGATCTCAGGCAGACATCACAAATTGCATAGCATTCATTCTGTGCAGCAGTTTGCTTTCTTTGAATTTAGACAAACATGAACACCTGAATGGAAAAAAAAACAAAGGAACCAGACGGCGGGAGCAGCTGGACTGTGAAAAAGTACATCACCAATCACCAAGAACAAGCACACATGTTGCCCCACGGATGATGCAAAGTGGTAATGGGGCAAGAAGTTGAAAATGTGTTGCCTTGTATTTCTTACACACCAAGGGAAGCAGAGAGTTTGATACAAGCAACAAAATGTGCTGAAGCACTTCTCTGGCCAATCAGTACAATTGTGAATATAGTAGAAAAGATGAATGAGACATGCCACTTCCTCAAGCAGCGATACAATCTGATTGGTTGGTGGTGTCCTGCAGATTGTGTTTTACTGACTGACAGACAGATGAACTGCCACTACTCTCACCTGATTTTATCACAGGGGACAACAACAACAACAAAAACCCTGTACTAAATCTGTTGTCTATCCATCATGGTCAGCAGAGAACCCAAAAAAGTAGAGCAACAATCTCACCATCTTTCCTTGGAGGCTCTGTTGTTTCCAGACAGTAGATGACAAAAACAAATCACAGACACCTGTGGTGGAAAAGTGTCTAAAAAATGACACCAGAGTGGATATATTATTAGTTTCCTACTGATCTCATTTACAAAGTGATTGGTTCTTGTGTGATGTTTGGTGTCCTGCTGAGATTTACAGACTGAGGCGCACCCAGGACTGAATTACTCTTTTGTCTCATCCTCCTCACAGATGCCTTTATCTGAGCACAGCCATCACCTAATAACAACAGCAAGCATCCAAAGGTGCTGCTCAGAGAGTGGACAAAGTTTCATGACATGTATACATGTGTGACATGTATATTTAGCTTTAAAAGCAAATATGCCCACCACTCCCCTTTCCAGATAATAACCTTAACCAGTAGTTTTTTTAAATGCTATATCCAGCTGCAAAAAAAGGCAACAGGCAAAAATGAACGGTGAATAAAAACAGGACAGCTTCTGGTGTCAGGGGGACCAGAACCTCAGATATCTGAATAAAAGGCTGCTGCCTTGCATAACTGTGCCCCCACCCACCTCTTTACATGGACTCTTGTGGCTATACCAGCCCCATGTGCAAGTGATGTTGGGCAACACAATCATATGATCTGTTACCATAACGCAAATAATGTCTTATGTTGGGCTATATTTAGGGATATCCAGATCAGGTTTTTATTGCCTTTGAGTCTGAGTCATTTGATATTGAGTATCTGCCAATACCTGAGTCCTGATCTGATACTTCATACTTACGTATCAAGTTAGTAACTTTCACAAAGCAAACCATGCATCCCAGTCTCGAACCCAGGACCTCTCGCACCCCAAGCAACAACCATAGCTCTACACTGCAGCACAGACACCCCACGCAGCACTATGCTGGATTGATCAGCAGAAATGAATTAAAGTTGACAGCCTTAACAAATATATATCCGATTTCGCTCGAGTCTAAAACCACGTAATCAAGCCCTATTTCCGATCACGTGATTGGATCTGGACATCCCTAGCTATATCCATGTATGTTCAGTTAGCATAAATGTAACCCTGTGTCATATCTGGAAGGTGTATTATCGACTAAGCAGTTTACTTTTCTGTGAATTAATATGGCTGCTGTGAATTCAGCAGCAACACCAAAACAAATTGGGCAGAGCTTACGAACTGACGGAAACAGTAAAATAAATTGGTCGGTCATTGGTCTTTTATCACACAAATGTAATTTTTTTTTCTTGGTGCTGAAGTGATCATTACAGCATGCATGCAGAGATGTGCTTGTGTTTGTGTCATTTAGTACAGAAAGCAGTAATTGCATGGAGCAGAGTGTTTGCAGTAGAAATGTCCTTGATGTGTGTTTCTGAAAAAGAGAAGCTGAGAGAATCTTTCTTCATTTTGCTTCATGTTGTTTCACTCTCAACAGTCTACACCAGCACCAGAAGCTGACCACAGTTACTGTAATTCACACATGGCTTCTTTGTAGTCTGAGTGCAGCTAAAAAGAACTTGAGGAGGTGCACTTTAACTACGGCATACAACCCTGACAACTTCCGAAAGCTTAATGCACAGCTAGCAGCTTCTTTTTTTTTCTAATGTTATAAAATAGCAGTGGTTTAAATGCAATACACATCATCACAATCCACATTTGGCAGTAAACTGTGGCAGAACAGAAGATTCAAACAGGCATTCACTCATCAAACATTAATCCACAGCTCTGCTAGTGGCCAAAAACTCCACACGAAAATTACATGATACTGAAAATCCCCTTCTGGCAGAAGGGCTTGTGTGGGTTATATTTTCCGCAGCTAAACAGCTCCTGGCAGGGTCTCCCAAGGCAAACAGGTCTGAGGTGAGGATCCAAAACATCTCAACAGTAAGACAACAGTTACCCTGGTTCGAGCAGAGGAAGCAGGACCTGCTTCTGGATTCTGGCCAAAGTAATGTGGCAGGGCCAAGACGGACCATCATGCACGGGGTCCAGAGTACATGTTGGGTGTAAAGTGGCAGAGGGAGCAGGAGCCGCTATGAGCGTGTCAGATTTTGGCAATTGAAAACAACAATTTTCAATTTTCTTTAAAAGCTGATGTATTTACTTAAATAAAAATATCTTCTCCATGTTTGTTGTTTGTTTGAAGCAGATCTTAATTTACATGCAGGTTTTATGTTTCTAATCCGTTATTATTCAATTAACACATTATGTGTGGCTTGCTCAGATTTGGATGGGAAACAGGCACTTCAGGAATACATACATTACTATTTCTGGTCTTAGCACAAACCTACAATTACAGCTTTGCAGTTGTTTAGACTCTGCCAACCAGTCATGGAGAAATTAATTACATTTCTGTCAAAACTTACATAATATACAGTGCTACTGCTTAAAGTAGAGACAGAGAACTCAATCAATGTAAGCAGAAATTTTTCACTTATCATTTATTCAAGAAAATGCTGCCAAGTCATCCTGGTTCAGATGCAGCAAAACAGGTCCCAACCAGGATGCTATCACCACGTTTCACTAAAAGGATAGGTTCATATACTGGAATGCAGCCTTAGTCTTTCTTCCAAAATGAGGCTTCTCATTTAAGCAAAAAAAAAAAAAAAATCTATTCTGGCCTCATTTGTTCACAAAATATTTTCCCAGCAGCCCTCTGATTTGTCCAAGTGAACTTTGGCAAACTGCAGATGGGCAGCAGTGTTCTTTTTGGCCTATTACATGACTTGTTTTTGGAGTAATCTTGTTGACAGACAACTCCTGGGGAGGGTAACAATGGACTTGAATTCCCTCCATTTGTACACAATCTGTCTGTCTGTGTACAAATGTGGAGTCCAAACTTTTTATCAATTGATGTTTGTGTAAACTCTCTCATCCTGATGAGCAGCAACAACGTCCTTTAATTATGCCATTATACACTTCCAAAAACGGTGTGAAGACCAGTCTTTGATAAATCACTGTTGTAAAACACCCCCTAACAGTTTCCATTGATTGAAAACACCTCTGAACAGATGGATTCTAATTTAGCCTTCAAATAATCTGTTGACCCTGCACTGCAGGACAAAGCGGGTTCAAATGATGGATGGATGGATAATCTGTTAACCATTGAGCTTCACATATTTTTACAACTCACATATAATAATGGCCCCATTGTTTCTATACATAAATATAAATATATATATTTCTTTGGAAAGAAATGTGTTTATCTATGTAGAAACTAGGGGTGGGACGGTTCAGGAAAAAAATCAGAACCGTTAAGTACACGTGTTTTGTTCGGTTCTGGACATGCACATCAAGTAATACAGGGAGACATTTTTACCACAGCATGGGGACAAGTGTTGGCAACTTGGCGTCTCTCTCGCTACATTTGGCGGCTTTCCAAACTTTTTTTAATCAAAAGCAGCTTGTGACTCTCTCTGGTGACGTTTGAAAACTGCTCCTCCCCCGCCTCAAAACACTCACAGCTGGTCACTCTCACTGTGGCTTCACGCAGCAGGTTCAGCTGCAGGCAGAGCAGAGAGACCCACAGCACTCTGCGTCCAATCGTGCGCAAAGCTGCCGCTGGTCCCGTCAATGCTTACAGAGCGGGATGTAAAGAGCATATTTCAATGGCAAAAATAAAAAGAAAACCACGGACATCAGTACTGTTAGCATTGCATAGCTTAGCCTAGTCATAGAGTTCAGTCTATCCAACTAGCATGTCGTTGTCTGTCCGACGGTGGGAGTATGTGCGCACACGTGTCTGTGTTTGTGTGTCTGTGTGTCTCGGTGTGTGTGTGTCTGCACATGTGTGTGTGTGTGTACACACATCGTGCCTCAGTGTGCGCAGACAGCAGCGCTGAATTGTAAACGCACAGCCATGCAGAGAGAAATGACATGCTGCCGTGCAAATAAGATAAATATAGAAATTAAAAAGAAATGAAATTGACTTAACCTGATATAATGATGGGGAAACACTGAACTGATTCTTAAATATGGTAAATGTTGGATAATTAGGATATAAGTTGTGCTCATCTGGTATTTCCAGACTGTTAAAAGTAGAAAAAACCTCAACATTGTAAACCGAACCGAACCGAAAACCGTGACCTCAGAACTGTGATACGAACCGAACCGTGGATTTAGTGAACCGTTCCACCCCTAGTAGAAACCTATAGCTTATATGAGGAGATTCCATCACTTAATTCATATGAGTTTATGTACTGAGATCACATTGGTCACAAAGTAAATATTTGTGTCAAACTTAAGGATATTCCTTCAAGGCATCCTTGAAAATGTTGTGTTGAAAAGTGCACATCTAATGGCCTCTCTACACTGTGCGATTTTTAGCGATCTTATAAGACAATTGCATGACACACTACACAACGTGAATCTAATAAACTTTGGTACGACGTCAAGTTTGATGCCTGCAGATTGCAGACCATTTACTGAATCGCAGGCGACCACAGGTTACGTCGCACGTCAACATGCGAGGATGAGGAAGACGTGGATGCGGGGTGACAGGTCGTAGCAGCTGACACACTGTGAGACAGTCATCCTAAATTTCTGACACCGCTAAAATTTTATCTCAGCTTGTCTTTGGTCGCAAGTCGCTGACAATGGCCGTCGTGGAACCTGTCTCACAGTGCGACGTAAGACCACCGATTTAGAGCCACGGCCAAAGACATCTCCACGATTCTCCTACGATGCTCGTCTTTCATCTGGGACAGGCCAAAATCGCACAGTGTAAACCGGGCATAAGACAGAGAGGACAGATGGTTTGAAAGAGGAGTCAAGGAAGCCATATATGTTAAGCTGGAAAAACCTTCCCCTAACAGAGGAGGTGGTCTCAGACATCATCTTTCTACCACATAGAATGCAGCTTCCATCCATTCCTAGGAAGTTTCCAAGTCACATGTGTCCAGGAAGAACAATGGGCTGTCCACCTGTCCCACCACCTCATACCCCTCCTGTAGTGTCATAGTGTCACACCTGACACAGACAGTCAAACCAACACAGGTAAGTACAGACACATGAGTTTCTCACAGACCCACCCACTATGTTATGCTGCCAGTAGAGAAGCATTAGAACATAAATACTGCTTTACTGTACCAGCATCCTCCCCACTGCTTGCTTGGACATCAATCAACTCACATCTTATGCTTATTATTTTCTTGTTGACACCAGAGGTAAACATTTCACCTCCTCATATTCTAAAGGCAGGAATAAAAAGACTACATGGTGCTTCTATGTTTCATATAGTTTGTTTATCAGTGTTTTCTCACATCAATTTACAGAAAAAAAATGGTTTCAGAGCAGAGGGAGAGGCCAGGTCTTATCTGTGACCTTCTTCTCAAGGCCCGTGCTTTGAGATTCTATCTGCTTCATGAAAAAAGGACAAGTGGGCTGTTTAAATTTGATCTGAAATTGCCTTGATATTGTCTTAGCCTTTGAATGGGTTATGCCATCAGGGAATGGAGTTGTTTTCTCTTCACCTATTTCACATGTTGTGTTTTTTTCTTTTTCATAGGCAATTTTTCATTTTGCTATCACTGCCTCTGCTACTTTTAGGTTTTCTCTGTCCTTGACATTCTTTTGTGCCTCTGTGCCTTTGCATTGGACTGTCCAGTTTATGGCACAATGATCACTATAATCAGTGTTAACAATAAGACAGTCAGACAACACAAATACTGGACTGTCAGACTATAGACAGTCTATTTTGTTGGGAGAGTAAATGGCATTGAGTTCCAACATATTTGTTTATATATATAATTACTGGGGCTTCCTAATGTCCCTAGGATTTAAAGCAGAAAAAGGCAGCATGTGTAAGAGGCAGAGAAAGAGAGAGAAGTGAAAGCCAGAGAAACAAAGAGAGGCAGGAGTATGAAGGACTGTGGAGCGTAAACAGGGAAATAGCAGATGAAAGCTTGAAGATGTTGAGGGATTTTCTGGAAGTGATTGGCTGTCTTTGTGGTCTCAGGTTTTTTATAATCCCACCCTGTGATGCTCTAATCTCCCTTTTCTTTTGTAGGGAGTAAATACCCTCATTACATGGGGCAGAGCTGACAACTTGTTATAAAAATGGAAATGAAGAGCCCGGAGAAGCCTTTTATTAAACACTTGCCTTCCTATACATCCACTGTCAGACCACTGGCACCCACACGATTACCATAGGAGATAATCTCAGCACGGCGCGTGGGACCTACAGGCGCACTGAGCAACTTTAAGGCACCCCGAAATCACTCGGAAAACACAGACAGCTGTTTTTTCACCTCAGCTTCCTGTCAAGGTGCTTCTATAATTAATTAGGAGAATTAACTATGGTTGTACATTTGATCCTCTCTGGAAATCAGGTCGTTAAGTATTATATTTTCCCATCTGCTCCATTTTTATTTGTTTAAAAAAAACTCTTCATAATAAACCATTTCCTGGTCAAAATGAAGCGTGTAAGAGGTTTTGTGGGATGAAGGTCAGAGGACTTTGTTAAAGGGAAAGACAGCACCATTTGCATAATATTTCATCTCACATCTCTGAGCACATAACATGAACTGTGAGTGTTAAAGCTCAGCACCTGTGGCCACAAATGCAGATTAGAGCGTATATGAACATGATTACCCCCCACCCCTCTCCCTCTCCTTTCATTTTGGATGGTTCAACTTGAGCTCATTTGTTTGAGGTCAGAGGCAGTTCATAGATATACAGCTCACATCTTTCCATTCATCATCATGAAGTAGAGGCGAGCAGTAAATCAATATGGTATTGATACCACCATATATGATTCAGTGTCCTGTAGAACTGGCCGTGCATTACATCCTTCAGCTGCCAGTTGATTAGGTAACTCCTACTAAGACTAATGCATAGCAGCTGTGATTAATCCTACATTTATGAAGAATATAATAGAGAGGAATTCTTAACAATGTCCAGATCAATATATATACATAAAATCTATGTAAGACTTGGTTTAACTGAAGGTGTATTTTGTAGACTTCTTTTCAGACTTCTTTCTTCCAGAAAAACATCTTAAGACATGCAGGAAAGTAAGGTTTTTTTTTTTTTTGCCAAGAGTTAAAACTACAATTTTAGAGGAGGAAGGGGCGTGTGTGCGCCATTAACCGTGTTTCATGGTGTGTCAGTGTGTGAGGTGGCCAAGGAATCAGGTGTGAAGGTTGTTACATCCTCCACCAGAACAGAGGAACTTGTTCTGGCTCTCAGAAGAGAAGAAAATGAAGTCACACTGCTTTGGGAGATCTTGCAGCTTGTTCTCAACACATCGTTGAAGCAGAACTTTTTTGGTTGGTCGTGTCTGAGAACTATTGTGTGAGTGGTCAGAATTTTGGAGTGGGCGTAGTGAATGCAGAAAAGTGGGAAAGCTATCCGTGGGAAACATATGAAGAGCTCTGCAAACACTATTCTCGTGAAGTATGAAACGTCCAGGCTGAAACAAACGTTTTTGTTCCTGCCACCTCAAGAAGACAAAGAAATGTATCTGTTCTCATGGAGCAACAAGCTTGACTCTCTAACAAGAAAGAACACAACCTTTACATTCTTCATCCAATCAAATTTTCCTTCACATTAGATCAGTCTTTCTAAACAGACTCAATAAAGACATTTCATACTGCACTACAGAAGTATTGTATACTGCAATTTGTTTCCGGCAACATAAAAAGCAGCCTGTCTGACCAAGAAAATGGAACGTGAGGTCGATATTTCAGTCCTTGAATATGGAACATGTTTGCGGATACGGGGCAATAGCACCCAGAATATGGTGACTGGACAACAGGAACTCCTGAGGTGAAAGTCTGCCATGCCTGTATGGGCAATAGGTCAACATGTTCCATTAACATAAACAAACCATGTGTAATATGTGGACAACATATTATTGACCACATGTGGGGTTCTTGTTAGGGTCTGTTGATTAATTAATAATAATCAGCTTAGATTGTATTTTCTCTCAAAACCAGCAGTCATACAGATGTTGCATGATTTACTCAAGCTAATGCAGACTTTAAAGCCTGAACAACCTGAATGTACTTGTGTTATTTTATGCAGTGACCTGCTGATAAAGAATGGCCGTCCCCCATCCTTTGCCCACATAGGTCAAACACCTGAGGCACAGCCAAATTCTTCATACCGGCATAGAATTTATTTTATACACCAAGTTACAAGTTAGAAATACTGAAAATGTTTCTGATATGTGTGCCGCTGCCGCAGTTACTGCATCTTGACTGACTTCAAACCAACTTAAAACTGTTTATTTAAAATGTACTTTCACAATGAAATGTAACATATAATTAACTTTCAAAATAAGAGGGAAATGAACCTGAGCTTTCAAATCAGAATCTAATTAGCAGCTCTGAGTGTCAGGTAATGCTGTAGAAAGAAAAGCATAAAACGTTATTATGTATAATACTGTTTACACACAATTGCAAAATACCATGCAGGGCTAAGGTAAACCGCAGAGTTCAATAAACTAAACTAGAAACAACTAAGCACAGCATGAGAAGCTGAAGCATGGAGCAGATTCACAGGTTTGCTGACAATTTAAAGTAAGGGGAGATTAGACTATAATTAGAGGTTAATTGATTAATGACTCACAGGTGACATGGACAGGAAGGTAAACAAACATGAACACACAAGGAGCATGTGATATTGTAAAGCTGCCTTTGGGTTATTTCAGCTTTAAAAAGTACAGTGTCAAGAAGTTCTCTTATCATGATATAATATTTCCCATTTATAAAGAAACGGTATTATTTTGTGTCTGAATGAGGTTTCTAAAGCCATATTCTGCCAGATGTTTTGGCATTAAGCCATGCCACATTAGCGCTCTATATTCATGATCTGAATGGCAGAATGTATTCAGGCTGAAAGTGCTTCCCAAGAGGAAAAGGGTTTAAAAGGCTGCGATAGCTGCTCCGGTCCATTACTGTGGCAGAAATAGAAAAAGATGAACTTACTCCTCTATAGGCAGTCTTATTTATGTGCAGGGGGTTTATTCATTTACACAAACAAGTGGGTTTTGTCTTACACTGTTCATATGCACACAATCATTTTTGGCCCCAGTGTTGATTATGATAGCAATTTCAGTAAGCTGTTTAAATGCATTGCAGCAAAAGTTAATATTTTCACTCAATCATCCACATTGCGGTTATTAATTCAATGGAATTGTCACATAATTGCTGCCCTATAGTACACATGGCATGTCAATCATTTCCCCTTTATATTATTGGTACATTATTTCCATCACTGAAACTTCTCTGGGAATTATTTAGTGTCAAGGCTTGAGGCTGGAAGGATGTGGTGTAAATGGAGGTGTAAATACAGAAATACACATAGCAGCTGTAAAAACATTGTAAAATTAAAGAGTGCGGAGAGTGTCGCAGCTCGTGGGAAAACAACATGACCGATGTGAAAAGAGCATCAGCGTCAGTACAAACTGTTCAATAAACTGCAGCACTTGATGTCTTAATGCTAGAGTTAATGCTCTGAATATGGCCCTAATTGAAGGAACATAATTAGATTAACATGTTCACGTGACGTATAAGCGGGCCTACCTCATCATTCTCTTAATCACATTAACATCAAAGCATTAGTGTGCCTGTAAAAAATGTACGGATTTCTTTATGGAACGGCTGCTTCTATTCAATTGGATATCTTCAAATGCCATGCTTTACCTCCCACAGCCAGGTTTCCCCTCGGGCAAGTTATTATGCAATACAGAGTGGACTGGCTTTATATATATATATATATCTCATGTGCACTCTAATTTGAAGCTTTTCGGTCTGCTAGAGACAGACAAGGCCACTTAAAGACCTTTTCACTCTGTTTTCTTAGAGCAGCGTGACCAGAGGCTGCAGTGACCCCACTCAGAACCGCAAGACAGGACTGAAAAACTCTGCAAAAAGTCGTCTACCCACTGAGTGTGATGTTTTAAAGTCAGATTTTCAGCAAAAATCATAAAAGCAAATTTTATCTTCTTTGATGAAAAAATAATTTTTTTATTGTCATAAATTACAGTAACAGATCATTTTGTTTGTCAAGTTCTCTCCCTGGGAATCAGTCTATGCTTTGATACTGAATCTGTCCAATTATTTGTGCTGTGCTGGTCTCTTTTATTCCATTTGCCTTTAAGTGACTGATATTTTGTTACTATTTTCCTGACAGTAAAAACCAAACAATCAAGTAATATGAAAATCAGAGTTAGGCTATTTTATTCCTTCATTTTAAGTCCAAATTTACAACTAGTACACCACTTATTCCAGGCAGGCAGATGAATAGAGTGTCCATCATGTGAATAAGCCTGGGCAAAGTACGGGCCCGCAGGCATTACCAGTAACAAAGTAGACATGGACACACAGGTACAGCAAATGACTCTTACAATGATAAAAACGTAACAGTGGTCTCCAATTTATATTATTATTTATGAAAAAAACTGTGGAGCTTTGCTTTTCTTATGGAAGTCTATGTGTGGCCCTCACAGACAAATAAATAGCCCACCCCTGGAATAAGCGACTGTCCTAATCTGAGCGAAGATTAAAAAAATGGTTGAGAAACTTGTTGCAAATAAGACAAATTTGTGATAATGACTAATTTTAAAGTGTAACATTTCCTAATCAAACTACAGACCAAAGTAAAGCGATAAAAGAATCCATCTTCCAACTCACAGCTACTCCATCTGTGACCTTTGTTGGTGTCTTGACTATTCTGTTGTCTGTGTGAGGACATCTTGACATGTCAGTTATTGTTGTACACCAGGGTGCACTCTTACATCCAACTTAAAAATGAGAATAACACCCACCTTAAGGGTTTGACTCCTGCACCACTCAGACTTAAGCTTTGAACCCCTGTGCCTGTGTGTAACTTTTAGTATGGAGCAGGCTTTGTAAAATGTGATTAATATCCAGGGGAACAATATCAGAACACACAAGCTTTTCAAAGTGTCCAAAAACTCTTGATGTTGATTTACATTAACAGCAATTATCACACGCTTCTGCTATTAGTGAAACAATTCTGCCAACAGTAGTGCTACATAACTTTAAAAGAGTACTGCCTAAGGCCCATTGTGTTCTCTAATTCAGCTGTCACTGGTGCACAGTGAATCCTGTGGGATCGCCTGGGTCATGAAGGATTTACCGGCTGGATTGCTACCAAGGGAAAAGTGAGGCAACATTTCTCTTCTGCACCCGAAAGAGGCTTCGAAATGAACAGCTTTGTCATGGCTCTGTGATGCAATCAAACTTCAAACACAGGTTCAGACACTGAACCCCTGAACTGAGACAGCTAGAATGACTTACAGTGTTTGTACAGTATAGTTTGGTTTTTTTATTATCTTGATCCTACTCAAGAAGAACAAGGGTTATAAAGTAAGTATTGGTGAATGACAAAATCAGAGACTTCCTATTGAATACTATTTTAGTCTGTTTTACACTGTACTGCCCTGAGTTGGCTGCAGCAGCACTAATTTGGCTTTGTAGGGAGTGTTTGTGTGTGTGTGTGTGGGGGGGGGGGTGTTAAGTGAAACAGGAAAAGGATATGACAGAAGTTGACATTGTAAACTTGGCTGCAGTTTCCAGCAGACGCGGCGTTAATCATGCATATTTTTTGCCAGCATCTGCTCGATACATCCTATATTTCTTTTTCACTCATTATTCTGTGAAGCCGGTTCTGGCCTTCACTGTAAGTGCAGCCATTACTTGGATGCTGACTTGTGTACAGCTCGTTTATTTGCTGATCACAGGATGTAGTTTCATCAAAGGCTGTTTGATGGGGCACCGACTCCTCCTGCTGAAATTTGTTCCTGTCATAATCTCTGGTAACTTTTAACTACAACCTTGTTTTGGTGAACACAGTGGGCTTCAACTTGTGATCTACTGGGAACCACTTAACACAGTCATAGCTTCTTTTTATTTAATAATTAGAAGCTCAAGAAATTATCCACTGAAAACAAACTGGTTATGGCTCAAAGCATCAGTGCCTTTATTATTGGAGATATCCATATAGCTAAGTCATCCTGCCAGCTTCCCTTATATAGCGCATGGCGTCACACAAACCTGTTTAATTCGACAGCCCTAAAAAAACACAATATTCACTCTGAGCAGTCTCGTTCACACTGGAGAAAGTCAATCCAGCTAGAGCGGGATTTAATCTGGATAGCCTTTAAACTGGATACGTTCAGACCTATTTTCAAATCTGGCTATTACACATGCATGTCTGCGCTTAATCCGGCTTGTTTGTTGTCCTCCAAACTGCTAGGTGGCGCCTCGTAATATACAGATATTCCTTTGTAGCCCAGTCGAAAATAAACTCAGGGCAAAGCTGTCGTAGTTCGACGGTTGTTTACATGCGGCTTTTGTACGCGACACGGACACTGTGAACCAGAAGTATAGCGGGATTGGCTAGCCACATTTGCGTTCAGACCTGAGCCACATTTGAGCCAATTCCTTTGAGAGGTTTTAGGATTTGTTATGGTTTTGTAAGCTCATTCATTCATTTTGATGTTTTCAGCCCATATCAAAATCTGGATTTGACATTTATTGACATTTCTATTAAAACCCAGGCGAACAGAACCCAAAGCATCCCCTCCTAAGAGATTTATTACCTCCTTGGTGTGGGTAACAAATGAAACAATGGATCGATGGGTCAGTCATGGCCAGAGAACACCGGGGCCAGATTCTGTCCTCGGCCTGGTGTTCGTATTGCAGCAGCTTTCTTAATGCCACACTGTTTGTGCTTTCTCTGTCTGGTTCCCCTCCAGTTCACTCTGTGTGTGAGGGGCTCTTACTCCCTATTTGGCAGCGCTGTAAATTGTTTCTGTCAGCTTAGATAAACGGACCCCTGGGTTTGTCCATCTTCCTTCAACACACACACACGCAAGTACAAACACAGCTACACTCTGCTACACACACACAGGCACATAGATTATGGTGTAATCAACGAGTAAGGGTTTATTCTTCCCTACCTTGTTTCAAGGCTTGTTTACTCATTTCCCACGTTATGATTATTATTCGGCCCTTCTGCAAGGTTTCAGACGCTCACCTTCTTAAAGCAGATGATGATTTTATTTTGTCACGCTTTTTTCACTGATGTGGGATTAAGTTCTTAAGAAATGCTCTTAAGTAGTTGTGCTTTGACCTCCAAAAATGTGAAAGAAGCGTGCTGGTAATTGTCTTGAACTCTCCTTCCTGCATGATCGGAAATGTCTTTGCTGCAAATTGGGTGAGATCAAAAAGGAGAAAAGGCGTAACACTTTAAAAAAATCTCATGACAGCTGAGTCTGACACCGGCACGGAGAGAGATTGAAACAGAAAGGATGAGGGATGGAGAATTTCCCCAACTGAAAGTATCCTTCAATTCCATCATTTTCAACCCGAAATTGATTTTCTTTGAACAAGGATATCATCTTGCTTCATGGTTTGTTGCCATAAACCATTGTGCAAACTGATTCACGTCTCGTCTGATATAGTGTGATGGCAGTGATAATTTTTTTTTTTCTATTTCTTTAGGGACTTTATTATGTCATTTCTGCTGAGATGTAATTTAGTCAGACAGTTATGTTCCCTGTTGATTTGATATAATGAGACGAGGCTGCATTTCTTTTGTTTGTTGAAGCATATTGTGCTTTTATCCCAGATGTCTCAAAATAAGAAAAGAAAAAATAGTTACACAATAAAAGCAGTGATGCAAATTAAATCTAATATAGATACAGTAAAACTAAACTATTTAGGAACAGGCATGGCATTGGCCATAATTTTAATTTCAATTATACAACAGTGTTGTCATTACGAGGTGTCGTCTAAATATGATCTTTCTATATGTGTTTTTTATAGAATGTATGCATGCATTTTCAGATGACCTGTAATGAATAAATTAACATACTGTATTACTTTCACATCTGTTTAGAGAAATTGTTCCATTCCATCTTGTATAATATATTGCGTACAATACACAACTTTTTACTTCTATCTAGTGCTCACAACAAATGCTGGATACATCCAACAGCAACCTCAGGAGCCGAGAAATACCAACAACTGCAGTTCCTCTAGTGGCCACTTGAGGCTGGCTCCAGCAGAGTCAATCTTCATAGACATCCATGTTAAAATGTCCAAATTTAAAGCAGAAATATTTACAACTTGGTACAGAGAGCCCACATTTGGATTAATCCGGATTTAGGAAAAAAAAAAAAAAAAGAAAATGTACTAACAATGAGGTGACGGCTAAAGCCTGCTACTCAGAGCCTCTGTCAAAGCAGCCAATAGAGTGGACAGACACTGGCATTGAGTCGTACAAACGAACTCTGATGACAAATTCACATCATACAAATACTATAGCAGATTCTTGGGTACATAAATAGTATGATAATACCCTCCCTAATTTGGCTGCACAAACTTTTAGGCAAGTATTTCAATGCACTGGAAGAAGAGTTGCTCAAGAGAAACTTAATTAAAATCTGCACCAAATGTGCCAGAGAGATCCTGACAGGATCATGTAATTTGACACTGAGTATGCTTCCCTGTATTCATAATCTGCTGTGCATGTATGCAACACCTTCTCAGAGCATGATAAGAATAGCTTTGTGCCCTCAGGGTCCACAGCGATCTGTAGGTGTGTTCAAAAGGAAGTATCATCAAGGCGCAAGAGTGAACTGGAACCTTGGCGTACAGATGACATAACACATTGTTGTCTTCCAAATTGTTCGCCTATTATTTTATGTCCTTGCGTCACATTTATTTATTCCCCTGCCCTGACTTTCACAGAACCAATGCCACCCCATTAATTAATGCTGGGTTTGAAAGCAGTGCTGTTAGAAGAAAGGGGTCAGCTATAACATAATGATAGCCAGAAGCCACAAGTATTCTTAATCATCAAGTCCCTCGTCAGTGCTGGTCATAGGAAGTAAATCCTTCATTAAGCCGTAGTTTCTCGCAGAGGTAGCCTATTAACGCTTGTTTACCACAAGCCTCAAAGCACTTCGTCGCAGAGGTCCTCTGCAAACGGGAAGTACTGTGTGAGATTGCAGGGCAGGCTGAATTTGAAGGGATGAAAGTGCCGTTTGTTGTCCTTTGACGCAATACAGCTCGGTATCTCTGGTTCACTGTCTCTCTCTTTGTCTTGGTGTGTGCGCCATTGTTTCTCTCTCATACACACTTAGCCACATAAAGAGCAACACTATGAACTGCTGGTGGGTACACAGTCAGGTTTATGTGCTCTCACACACTAGCTGTCAGGTATTCTGAAGTTGAAGCAGAATGAGGGAGTGGTTTCTCCCGGTGAGCTTAGCCAGGCTAAGTGTAATTGCATAGGTGGACAGGAGTCTAATAATGGCCTTATGGAACTAAATTATTGCGGCTCTGCCTGCAGAGACACTCCACCGCAGTCTTTCTCATGTAGCGGTTACATTTTGTCTTGAGAGGGTACAACTCACCGCTTTCTGTTGGTCTCCGTCTTTGCTGCGGTTTTGCCTCCACCCCCTCCAACATGTACTCTGTTCGAGCTGAGATGAGGTATGAATTGGAAGAGGTGTGAATATTATATCCTATGGCGAGGGATCATTACAGGGAGCACTTCCAAGGTTTTGTGCCACTGTTCCTGTGTAGTCCTTTTATAATTTGACCTGTACTATTTCTTTGCTTTTATCATTACAAAAAAAAATGAAAAAAAATCTCTCCATTTCCCCAAAAAGCTGATGTAGCATCTGTGCAGCCAACACAACCTGACAGTTTATTTGAGATGCTATTTCCCTCCTTATATTGTTGGTACTCCGATTGAAAAAAAAAACATTCTCTGTATCATATGTTTTTTTAATCATTATTAAATTAGTCTTTTTAAATTAGCTGGAAGTCTTTTTTGTCCTTTTAAGTCTACAAAATGCATGAAACATTTAAAAGTTTATGTGGCCTTGGTTAATGGTGCAGCTTATGTTGCTATTTAAGAACATAAAGAAACCATGACAACAATGCAAAAATACATTACATGTAAATTTACCCACACATTACTTTAAATCAGTAATAATTCCAAGTTCAGAGTAGTGGCCCCGGCATCATTACTCCTTGATTAGTGCTGATTACAGCTAACGTTAAGCTCTAATATAATTTGTGATTTTTTTTTTTAAAATCAATCTACTTGCCATAAAAGGGAAAGAGGCTGTAACCTTGTTCATTTCTGAACTGACATTTTAAACATGGAGGTTTATAGAAATTGACTCACATTAGGAGCCAGACTCAAGTGGCTACATGAGGAACTGCAATTTTTGGCAGTGTCACTTGATTTCCCAACCCCCAGATCAACTAGGTGACATCTTCTATATTAGGGGTTGTCACAGCGAATCATAAGTATAAACTTAACTCTATCCTCGGCATCCTCTTCTCTCACACCATCTAACTTCATGTCCTAGGTGACATGTTACTAGTTAAAAAAACAAAACAATAGCCTGAATGTGTCGTATTCAGATTATACTATGATCTCAGACCATTACTGAAGGTAACAGTTATTTATTGACCCACTATGTTGTGATGCCAGCATCTCTGCAAAAAGATCAGTTTTATATTACAGATATGTCACATTCAGACTATACTTAACATATAAGTAATCATACCAGTACCTTAGTATGGCAGATTATTTCATTAAAGCCTATTTATAAGTCTAATATTTAGTCTCAAAAGTGCCAACGACAGGTTCTACTAACAGAACAGACATAAACAATGTGACATTATTAAAAGTGCAGGCACTGCTGTGAGGTAAGTCTCACATGCAAAACAATATGTCTAGTGGGTACACACAGTAAAACTCATGCTGCTGAGTTTCAAGCAGGGAAACATTGCTTGTTTTTTTTTTTGTTTTTCTTTTTTTGTTGGCGGAGTGATTTGAGTCTGAGGTATCGACTGGTAACTGGGAGAGTGGAGAAGACCTAGGGGGCTACTTCTAATCCACGCTGACCTACTCTTATCACGCACAGCCAAGGTCAAGAGTCTAATGAGGATGGGACGCCATTAGAGCAATTAGATGGAACTACCTTGTTTCTGGGGCATGCAGAGCCATGGGAGAGAGAGAGAGAGAGAGAGAGAGAGAGGAGAGGAGAGAGGGGGAAGAACTACAGTAAGAGACAGACTGATGATCTGCCCAGCAGCTGCCTCTCTCACTCTTTCAGGCAAACACCGGATGAGCTCTCTGAGGCGGCAGCACGATGTTGCAACAGTGACACTTGGTGGTAAAGAATTTCACTGACATAAGGAGTGACTGCAGGCAGTTTTACATCAACAGGACTTTGTTACCAGGGAATACCATGTACAGCAAACCATCGCTGTAAAATGTGTTTTTACTGTGAAAAACGGGAAACGATTTAGCCACATAGACCGTTTAAAATTTTTCCAAAGCATGCTTCTGTCAGAGCTACCATCATGTACTTCCATTGAATATGAATACTGGAGTGTGAGTCCCTAAAAAAAACAAGGTAATTGTATAACTTTTGCATTTTTAAATTAATTTTAAAATGACCAGGCCACTGATGGAGGGGCCAGAAAAATAATCAACTGATTAATTCCGAAAATATTGATTAATTAATCATCTCTTTTAGAATCCAGCTCAGCAAAAAAGTTCCATTATAATAAATGATTAATAATAAACTGATTATTCAGACTTTACTTAGGCTGCATGCAGTTACTTTATTATAATTAATTGTTAGTTTCTTGGCCTAAAATAATCCCAGAAAATAGAAGCTGTTATTTGTTAATAGTTGGAACCTGCTGCTGACCATGTTGTGGCAGAAGCTGTTGTATATGCAGACAGATCTGTCCTGGGGGCATAAGAATACATTTGCAAACTAGAACAGAGGAAGATATCTGATGGGACCAACAGCCCCTCATTGCAGACAGGCTGGTGTGGTGGAAGCAGAATCCTCTGAGCACCCCAAGAGCCACTTTGATAGAAAACCGGATTACTGAGACACTTAATGCATGAAATGTTCTTGAGGTAACCTCACAGCGGCAGCGCCAGTCCTCAGGCAGAAATAAAACATTTGGTTGTGTTACCGTGAACCTCAAAGGGCAGAGCCAAATACACTGAACTGTAATACTACTTTAATGACAATACTGAAAATGGTTACATCAGCATGTGACCATAGTAACATTAGCATTTAGCTTCTAACACATGTACAATGTTAGAATGTGTTGCAGTGACAAAATCGAGGGTTAATCAATGCATTGTGTTAAAGGTTGATTAACTTTCCTTTGATTGATTATTAGACCTGTGGGTTCAGCATTAATCCTGTGCCTGAGTCCACAATCCCCTTCTGACAGGACTGAGTGTGTCTGCAGTATCACTTCAGGGGACACACATTTCTGTTGGGGAGAATTGAGAAAAGCCAGTCCTGCCAGGGGGGCTGAACTAGACTCACTCGGGGTAGTGGTGGAGAAAACGATGTTTGTGGTCTGCTATTATGGACAATGTCCTCCACCCTCTCGATGACAAAATGTCAATGCGATGGAGCACTTTGAGTCGGCAGCTCTTTCCACTGAGGCGTGCCAAGAAGCACTTCAGGAGTCCGTCTGACTGCGCTCCACTACAATGCCTCCTCCCTCGACTGCATCAGCCGCTAGCCTTTCCTTTCCTCTTATCTACTTGCCTGCAGTCTGTCATTTACTTATTTCTCGAGTGGGCTGCAATGTGATTTCATCCTGTCACACACACACACACACGCAGCTATACAAAGCTTCTCCACCCCCAAACAGAAGCTTTGGCCCCATCTGTTGGACTTAGTGATGTGCCTGCTTTTGTTTGCCCGTTTTTTTTTTTTATTAACGTTTGTTTTTTGATGCAAAGCTCCATGTGGATCGTCATTCATCTGTTTACTCTTTCACAGACACAGGATTAGTTAATCTGCGCCTTTAGTGCCCATTAGAAGTCATATGGTACATCCACAGACAACACACTGAGCCAGCATCAGTCACTCTGTGTGTTTCATCTGTGACACTGTGTCCTTGTTTTTATCTGTGTTTACTGTCTGAGAAGCTCTTTGTCACAGATTGTTTTCTGGAAATTGATTTTGAAATAAACCTGACTTGACTTGATAAGTCCCTCCATTTGTCTTTTCCATCTGGGAGGTAGTTACTGAGAGGTAGACACTCTCACTCTCTCTCAATCTGTCTGCATGCAACTTCAGTCAGCTGTTTATCTGTATATGTCAGTGGGAAATATGCTGCTTATGTAACAAGTAACCTTTTCAGATGGATCAACCCATTTTCAAGAAGGATAATATTCCACAAAGGTAATTTTTTTACACTACAACGCTAAAATAGTCACATATGAGGAAATTCTCAAAAACCTGTCTTAGGGAAAATCTTGTTTTGAGACAGGGCTTCCCAAAATTAAACACAGAAATTGGAACGGACATTATGCTAACATGCATAATCTCCATCTGGGACAACTTGCCTGGTGACCTAATCAGCATATTTATCTTTGCTTACTGGTTTGTTTACATGTGTGAGGCAGCCTTTCTAGAAACTTTATAGCTGAAGGCAGTGGCAGATAACTCTGTGGACCATTATGGGGATGGTCGCAAGTCATTTCAGTTTGATGGTCGGCTAACCGGAGTACACAGAAGAGAAGCTGAATCAAATGCAAGGCGAGACTCGGAGGATGAAGGCAGTGTGCATAATAGTGGTTTTCCTGCACTCGCTGCTCTGCTCAAGAGGAAAACCATTACTGCAAAAAGCAGGTTACCTCGCAATGCAGTTGGATTCTTGTGAAATCACAAACTCACATGCCTTCTGAGATTTCAAGCTATGAGCTTGTTACCAGTGGTCCAGACCAATCAACATCCTGTAAAAAACGCACCGCCATGTGTTATGCGTGACCACAATGGGAACTGCCGACTAGTTTCTTGGGATCAGTGACTTTAAATGCATATTCTTTCCTTACACAGACAGCAGAACGTACACAGACACAGGAACTGCTAATTAACTTGCTAGCTCTTCAATACCAATAGCATTGTGTTTCCTAATGGAGTTCATCCAATCATCTTCCAATATTTTTGAAAGGTCCTCTAGCCAGCTTTTACTAATGGCAGTTCTATGTGGCTAATATTTGTGACAGTACCAAAACAAAACAAAAAATCCTTTTTATGCATCCAAGCCAGCAACAACAGTAACTGGAAACAATGGTACAAACACACAAATTAGGTACAAACATTTCCTTTGACTTGGGGCTGAATTTATCAGAATTTTATAGTCAAAGGGGCTTGAAGTTAGAAAGCTACAGGGAGCTCATGGGAACTCAGGATTTTACAAATACAGGCTCCAAAAAGTGAACTTCCTGTGACAAAATATCAAATAATCAAAAATGACATTTGACTATGACCATTGTTATGGTTATAGCTACCGCCATTAGCAACAGTATGTCTCGTCAGCTCTAAAGGATTTCTGGCACACTAAATAATTTACAATGAACAGTACAGTATGACCTGACATCTGAGGTTCTCAAGACAAAAAAAAATGTAAAATATGTTCAGAATATAAAGGAACTGCACTCCATACATGGTGGAAATACAAGTTTTTAGGCTGATAAATAATTACTGAAATCTGGCTCTTTTTGGCTGCCCCTAGCACCCATACCTTACCTTAGGTGTTATGTTTATGACAGAAGCATTGACTCCTCCCATCATCCACCCACACATACACCAAACAAGCAATGAGCCAGCAATCAGCACAAAGTGAAACATCTTATTGTTGTACAATATCTATCCCCCATAGGGAAATCAGATCTGTAAATCAATCTATCAATTATTCTGTGACTTTTATTATGTGCACTGTACACAATACCAAGGACCGGACATCAGTGACCTCCATGTCTGCAACAGACACAAAGAACAAAACTAGTATGACATTAATGGGGAACATGCCACAATGAATTACCCAGATTTATCACCATTTATTCACTTATTTGTTTCAAATCATAATGGTTTTCTAAGAGTAATATTTCAGTCTGGACCATACTGGTGGATTAAATGACAGACTGACTGAAGTATGGCTTCAGTATGGCTAATAAAAATAAATATTGCAGACAAAAGCAGCTTCATTATAATCCGCTTTTGGATAGTCTTAAAATACATCTAGATGTATTGTTTCAATCTGTTCAGCTGCCCATATAAATGATTAATCTGTTATGTGAAAAAGTTTTTTTTAACTCTGATTTGAAATGTGCTTTGTAAATTACAGTTATTATTATGCAGCAAAATATCTGAAAACATGCATTTACTCAGTTTCCCATGCTGCGGCGTCACATACCAGCCGACAGGCCATCGGGCCAAAAAGCTTGCGCCACAAATGGCAAACGTCTCTCAGAAATAAACACATTCCACAGATGGAGGATACACAGAGATATGCAGCTGATCTGAATTAGCAATTCATGTTTAGTGGCATCTGATGACACAGTCTGACGTTTATATTTTTACAGGAATAAGTATCAGATGTAGAAGATATAGTTTTATGCCTCCAAGGGGGTATGGGAAATTTTGAGTATCTTCCAAACCTTAAACAAACCATACAATTTATTTCTTTATTCTGAATGGTCAACTATTTCACTTCCTCCTCTGTGGGCCTGTAATCAGCTCTTTTCTCCCCATGATTTTGAGATCCTCGCCTTGTCTAACATTTGCATGAGGAAGAATCCAGCTCGTGGGTGGTGCCAGATGCTCCCTGCGGCGACCGCTGCTGAAGCTAGACAGTCTCCGAACATCTGTGGAGGTGTGCCGACTGAAAAGGGAAAGTTCCCACAAAGCTGTACCATCAGCACCACGTTAGTTATTGTTACAATGTGAGACGTTTAGCCGCGAGTTAGGCTGGGTGGCTTCTGTACCAGACGGCATGCTGCGAGTGAAGCCACCCAGGCAGGTGTGCAGGTGCAAGAGAAAGGTGCATTTAAAATGTGTGAAAAGATTTGAGGTTCCTGTCTGTCAATGTGACTGAAATGTTCATCTGTTCTCAGAGTGTGTGCTGCTGCGGCCAGCTGGACATGGGCAGTGCACAAGCAGCAGCATATCTCTGCAGTTCATTGGTGCTGGCCTTTGCCTTCCTCTGTCCTGGCTCTGTGTATCTTGGCAGCCAGTCAGCCCTTGTCCCACAATGTTACACTCCTCAAATTAACATTTCATACGATAGCACTGTAGTGTGGGTGTGTGACAAAGCTTGCCAGCACAGAAATGGAGCAAGCTGGCACTGATTGCATTGCTAGCTCTCTCCTCCTCTCATTCTGTCCCACTGCAACAACCTTGAACCAGTTTGTTAGCATCCCAAATGAACAGCAATGGTGTTGAGATTTGAATAGCATAAATAAACGAACGAGCAAACAAACCAGCGCAGGCCTGACACTGCTCTAGTGGCAATCTAGGCCCTGCACTTCCTGTGTAATGATCTGCAAATAGCTGGCTGCAGAGATAAAATTCAATTGAAGCTGCAAACTGCCACTGTCTACCACATGGCAAATAGGCTGTTATAATTTCAACCGAGAGATTTTCCATGCACCTGGCAAAATCCAAACACTTAAAGTCAACAGGACTGCTGGGTAATGTCATAACGAGACCACATGTTGCCTTGTATTTTCCCTCAGTGCAATCAGTCAGGGACACAGAAACTTACAATAACAGTAAAATATATGCGGTACATGATTTAGACATACAACACCAGCTTTGAGCAACATGGAAATGATTGCAGCATTTAAATTATATATTGTAAACACATCATCAGAAAATGAAAACTCCAGGTGTAAGCCTCTTTTTTTTTTTACAATTTTAATGCTTGAGTTGGTCGTTCTGCTGTGTGGAGAACAAAATTCACCTCAAAACTTTGCAAAGTTTATCAAAAAGGAGAAAATATCATGCAAAAAACAAACCAATTTTAAATAACGGATGTCATTCTTTGCAGACCTCTTGCAGAATGTGTGGTAGATACAGTAATTTGCAGAATATTATCAGCTTTACAGTGGTGCACACACAGATACAAGGTCACTGACAACCTCCGCCAATTACTATTACTGGAGGTTTTCATTTAATACAAATCTTATATTAATAGTTTAGTTGTCATGGCGATGTCTCTGTTTCTATACTTAAAGGGCTATACAACTTAAACTTTCAAGGGTTATGCTTGTGTTTGAGGGTCAAAGAAAAGCTCTCATCGGTTTTCAATGCAAAGTGTCTGTAAGAAATAGAAGGTAAATACAGAATGAAACTTAACGATCACAACTGAAGAATGTAGAATCAACACAGATGCATACAAAAATGAGAGGAGGAAGGCCATTTCCAGCCTCCTGTTATCCACTTCAGACTATCAATTGTTCACATAATCTTTGTTTTAGGGTCATTTCTTCGGTGTCAGTGGCACTGGCTTTAGATTCAGGAAAAGTTCACAACATTCAACACGTTACTAGGCAAGGTCCTCCTATCCGCAACAAGGGAACAAGGGAACTACGTCATTGGCTACTATGTGGAACAGTCCCATTAACAACTAGAATATTTACATGTGCTTAATCGACATAAAATTTAATAAATACAACTGCTGAAAAATGTAACCACAACCTTTCCTTAAATTTAGTTCAAACAAGGCATGGACTAGTGCTTGATTTCTGACCTTCAAAAATGACGTACAAAAGTGCCAATATTCTGTTGTCTCCACAAGCGACAAGTGAAAAAAGGCAGGTTACATCAACCAGCCATTATTTATTAAAATATGTCAGTGACCTTCACAAGGCTGACAGCTTAAATGGCCATTAACGCCTCTTCAAGCCACACAATTCTGGTGACGATTCACTTGAAGAACAGTCCGGAGATCAAGTTCAAGTTCTTTCCTCCAAGAACACTGAAGTTGAGGGGGTTTTAAACAGAAGTTTTAGAAGTGTTCTACTCTTTTAGCATGCATCGCTTTGTACATTATCTCTGATTCACTTTTTGTTTGAGCAATTTATAATTCCTTTCTATTTGTGTTCACAGACGATAAAAATGACTTCACTTCCTTCAAAGTGAGGAGGGACACGCAGTATGAAATGCTGATGAACATGTGGCATCAAGAATCACACTCTAAATATGAATGTGCGAATTTCAGCACCTCTCTTTCTGATGACAGATTTTGAACTTATCCTCATAAATGGGCTCCGTCATTATCCATTGTTTGTGACTCATCGCTTTCCCAATGACAGAGAAAGGATTTCCCCTTTACAGCCGAGCGCTCAGAAAATGACTTACAGAGGAAGTAACATTAGCTTCAATTCTAAATTGACATCCTTTCGATTTATAGTGCACCTAATGAGCTCTGAATACATGGAACCGGAACTTTTCTGAAGCTGTGGCACTTTTTTTGTGAGGAGTGGTGCAAATCATCATACAGATCATACATGTAAACAGATAGTTTCCTTAAATGTAAAGCTGTCAACACTATTCACACGAGTCTGTGGAGATCAGCTTTCCCACTGATAAGGCAAATGATTGCTGTGTCAAACAAAGCAACTTCTTCAGTTGAAGCAGCTATGCAGATCTGATATAAATATAGAGTTATTCAGCCTTCCAGGTAAGCCCTGACCTGACAGCTTGAGCTTCACAGTAGACGTCCCTTCAGACATTTATGCTAACTAAAAGAAACAACAACAAATCCAATTATATAGAAAAAGAACATCCTTGATCAGTGAGAGATTAAATCTTAATAAGATGGGATGAGATTAAATTGTATTGATCTCTGCGGGGAGCTTGCCACAGAAGTGAAAGGATTCAGCATTGAAATAAGGAGATACTGTAGATCAAATATAAAAAAAATTAAACTAATAAATAAAACATAAGACCAACACAGAATATGTGCAGATGTGTTAATATGAATAAGCTAAAAGAATTTTTCAGATTTATGGCAGATTTTGTATCCTCGCATTAATTTCTAATAAAAACATGAGCTGTGTTACGGCCCCCGGGCCGTTTGTATGATTTGTGGATTGTATGTGTGAACCTAATGAATGGACACTGAACAGGCTGAGCTGGAGCTGCATATGGATTGGATTGGGGGACTGAAGACCTGACGCTGCGTGATTGGGTTGCTCCTCAACCAATCACCAGGCTGCACTTCAGGAAGCCCATTGAAAAGGCGACGGAAACGACACACCGACGGGAAAAGACTTGGAGCCCTGTTTGGCATGAGTTCTCTCCCCCTCTCTCTCTCTGGCATAGCTTATTCGATTGCTTGCTTGTTGAGTGGAACAGTAAGAACTGGTTAATTGAGTTCGCCTCATTTGTACGTTCATTTGCAACTTGTTTTGTGGAAACCGCTTCTGTGTGAATCCTTTTGGTACGCGGTCCCTTTTTGTTCCGGTAGTAAGAAAGTCTTAGTATGTAATTCCAACCTCGTGGTTGTGATTTTTCGTTCTGGTACTATTTGTGTTAGTTTATCCGTATAAAAAGTGTTGCATTGTATTTATTTTACCTTCCACCGGCCGATTATTTAGTGGCCTGTTTTATTCCACCTGTTACCGTAATCAGGTGTGTTCTTTTGTTTGTTCTTTTGTTTACCTTATACGGCTTTGACAGGGTTCCTGTCCACTTTTCGTTTCCTTTTGTATTGTAAATTATTGTAATGTGTTAAATTCTTGGTTATTATAATCACTTGCTGAATAATCAGAAAACAACTTTAAACCAATCTCTTTGTCCTGATTGGTCAATGTTCTCAACCCTCTCTCCCCTAGCGGAGGGTTGTAACAAATGGGGGCTCGTCCTTTTTGGATCATATGAATTACCTGGTTGTTTTCTGATTAAACAGTGGTGTGATTATTAGTTGAGTGAGTGCAGTTGCTTCCGCTTGTGTGTGCAAACTAGAATGGCGTCAGAGGAAATTGCTCATTTCCTTAGCGCTCCTTCTGTAGAGCAATTGGAAACATTTAAGAAGGAGAACTTGATCAAAATTGCTGCAGTTCTTAATATCACGCACCCTAAACAAATAATAAAGCGTGATATAAAAGGTTTGATTATAAACAAATTGGTGGAATTGAGACTCCTTCTGCCGGCGCAGGGTGAGCCTGTGGCCGAGACCGTCATGTCTGCACAGCAGAGTGACGAGGCTGGTAGCTGTGAGCAGGTGGCAGACGCTGCTGCTACCCCGAATGCTGCCCCGGTGAGCGGTAAGGTGGAGGTGAGTTATACTCCCTTCACGATTCCTCGTTTTGACCCTCACTCCCCAGAAAGCAGTGTGAGTTCCCGTGTACAAGCCCGGCTAAAAATGCGCCTGGCTAGGCTGCAGCTGGAGGCTCAACAGAAAACAGAGGAACGGCACTTTGAACTGGAGTTGAGGAGGATGCAAGTCGAGGCTGACAAAGCTGTGCGGCTGCGCCAAGTCGAGGTGGAAGCTCAGAACCGGGCGGTGTTGCCCGCGCCAGCCATTGATTCGGGTATGTCTCTTCCCATTCACCCTCCTACTGCATTTGATATAACCAAGTATATTGCTTTAGTGCCTGCCTTCAGAGAAGCTGAGGTAGACTGCTACTTTTCTACCTTTGAACGAATTGCTGTTGGATTACAGTGGCCGGAAGAATTTTGGACGCTCCTGCTGCAATGCAAATTAAATGGCAAAGCACAGGAAGTTGTGACTGCACTCTCTCTGAACGACAGTATGAATTACAAGGTTGTCAAAGCTGCTGTGCTAAAAGCTTATGAACTAGTGCCAGAGGCATACAGACAAAAATTCCGAAATCACAGACATGTTCTTACACAATCGTATTTAGAATTTGCCAGAGAGAAGAGTTCACTTTTCGATAGGTGGTGTGCCTCAGCAGATGTACATGATTTTGCCTCTGTGAGAGAGTTAATACTGCTTGAGGAGTTTAAGCGTTGTTTGCCTGAACGTATTGTTGTGTATATTAACGAACAGAAAGCAAATACACTCGCTGCCGCTGCTATGTTAGCAGAAGAGTTTAAACTTACTCACAAGTATTCCGCTGCTGAGTCTGATAGGCCCCGCACTGCCGGTGCCTCGTTTAGCTACAAAAAGCCACATTCTGATAAAGAAGTAAGAGAATGTTTCTATTGTCACCAAGTAGGGCATGTGATTGCAAACTGTTTAACGCTCAAACGAAAAGAGCGCACAACTCAGTCGCAGCATGTGAAAGCGGTTTCACTCATAACTAGAGCTCCGATTGCTGAGGAACCAAATTCTGATGGACGGCCTGATGCTTGTTTCAAGCCATTTTTGATGGATGGTTTTGTGTCACTTACTGGATCCCCGGAGGATCAGCATCCGGTACGCATACTCCGCGACACGGGAGGTTCTCAATCTTTGATTATCGCAGGTTGTCTAGCTTTCTCTAAATTGTCGGCCGCTGGCTACAGCGCCGTCATTCAGGGGGTTGAAATGAAATACGTGCCCCGAGCAGTGCATTTCGTGCATCTAAAGTCGGATTTAATTTCAGGAAAATTCCCTGTTGCAGTTTGTCCTGCACTCCCCGTGAAGGGAGTAACGATGCTCCTGTGTAATGACATTGCGGGAGGGAAGGTAATGCCTAGTCTAGAAATTCTAGATTCTCCTGTGGTTACTGAAGATAAATCGAATGAAACTCCAGATGACACGTTTCCAGTATGTGCAATTACTCGAGCTCAAGCTCGTAGAAGTGATAATGAAATCATATTGGGGGATGATTTGTTTGCTACCCTTGTCACTAATGATGTCTCTGAGCAGGTGGGAGAGACTCCGGAGGAGGTGGGACAGACCGACACACGTGCAGTCTCCGCTCCAAAGCACACTTCTCCTCCTGGTTCTTTTCCCCCTGTAAATCGTACTAAATTGTGGGAAGCTCAAAAGGCGGATTCAACACTACGTGAGTGTTTCTCCAAGGTGGTGAGTGACGACAATGTAAACAGTGACACTCCGACATTCTACATTGAAAACGAAATTCTGATGCGTAGATGGTGCAACTCGGTGGAAGCAGATTGGAATGCTGTCCACCAAATTGTCGTTCCAACCACGTACAGAGCACAAATTCTGTCCCTGGCTCATGAAAGCCCGTGGTCCGGACATTTGGGAATAAATAAAACGTATCAGCTAATTCTACGCCACTTCTTTTGGCCAGGCTTAAAGGGGGATGTCACCCGATATTGTCGCCGCTGCCACACTTGCCAAATTATGGGAAAACCAAATCAGAAAATTCCTGTCGCTCCTCTCCATCCAATTCCTGCACTGGGGGAGCCGTTCGAAAAAGTAATTATTGATTGTGTAGGCCCTTTACCACGCACACGCAGTGGAAACCAGTATCTACTTACTGTTATGTGCGCTGCCACCAGATTTCCCGAGGCTTTTCCTTTACGGAAAATCACCTCAAGCTCTGTTGCGAAAGCGTTAACGAAATTCTTTACTACATTTGGGCTACCGAAAACAATACAATCGGATCAAGGCGCCAACTTCACTTCCAAACTATTCAAGCAGGTACTTAACATGTTACACGTTCAACACATAACTTCTAGCCCGTATCACCCAGAGTCACAGGGTGCGTTAGAGCGCTGGCATCAGACGTTAAAGGCCATGCTGAGGAAATTCTGTTTTGAATCAGAGAAAAACTGGGATGAGGGAGTTCCCTTTGCTGTGTTCGCCGCACGGGAGGCGGTTCAGGAGTCACTAGGGTTTAGTCCAGCTGAGTTGATTTTTGGACACAACCTTCGCAGTCCACTAAAGGTATTACAGGAAAAGTTCCTGTCTGTGTCTGTTTCTCCCACGAATGCTGCAGACTATGTAAAACGACTCCGTGCTCATTTGTGCCGTGCACGCACACTGGCACACCAGTCACTTTCCTCTTCGCAAGAAAAGATGAAAATGAGATTTGATCGTTCGGCTGTATCACGAAACTTTAAAATTGGAGATAAAGTCTTAGCCCTGTTACCTTTTCCAGGCTCTGCGCTGTCTGCACGTTTTAGCGGGCCACATGAGGTGCTGGAACGCCTCTCTGAAACAACCTATGTTATTGGCACACCCGATCGCCGCAAGAAAACTCGAGTCTGTCACATCAACATGTTAAAGGAGTATCAGTGTAGTGAAACAGAGAGGAACCAAAACGATTCTCCCGTATCACCTGTATGCAGTGCCATCTTAGCACCCATAGAAGGATGTACTAAAGATTGTCCTTCAGTGCATATCGCTCCAACTACGGCTCGTCTTAAAAATTCCGCTGTCATAGCAACGCTACCGGACCACCTTAAATATCTCCCTGACGTTCAACGTGATGACGTAATAGGACTCATTCATAAATTTCCTGCTATAGTCAGTGATGTTCTCTCGTGTACCACGGTCATTGAACATGACATAGATGTCAGCAATGCAAAGCCTATAAAGCAGCATCCGTACCGTGCGAATCCAGTAAAACGACAAATGATGAAATCAGAAACCAATTATTTATTGGAAAATGGATTGGCTGTTCCCAGCTACAGTCCTTGGAGTTCTCCTTGCCTCCTGGAAATTAAACCGGACGGAACTCCCCGATTCATCACCGATTATCGAAAAGTAAATGCTGTAACAGTAGCTGACGCTTACCCATTACCTCGTATAGAGGATTGTGTGGATACTATTGGCACTTCGGCATTTGTGACAAATCTAGATTTGTTAAAAGGGTATTGGCAGGTGCCTCTCCCCAAGCGTGCCTCTGAGATCTCGGCGTTCGTGACGCCTGACAATTTCCTACAGTATACAGTGATGGCATTTGGAATGTGCAATGCCCCAGCCACCTTCCAACGGCTCATTAACACCGTTCTGTGTGATCTTCCCAACTGTACTGCGTATTTAGATGATCTTGTTGTACACAGCTCCACTTGGGAAGAGCATATGCGTTTGTTAGAACAGGTGTTTACTCGATTGGCTTCTGCCTCACTCACATTAAATCTTGCTAAATGTGAATTCGGAAAAGCTACAGTCACCTATCTAGGAAGACAGGTTGGCCGAGGACAAGTTAAGCCGATTGACGCTAAGGTGGGGGCAATTCTTCATTTCCCTGCCCCGGAATCTAGAAAAGCTCTTCGCAGATTCCTCGGAATGGTAGGATACTATAGAAATTTCTGTAAGAATTTCTCTGCTGTGGTTTATCCACTAACTTGTTTGCTTAGCCCCAAGGTTGAATACCGATGGAGTTCAGAGTGTCAAACTGCCTTTGAAAGCGTGAATGCTCTCCTTTGCAGTCCACCTGTTTTGGCCGCGCCGGATTATACACGTCCTTTCAAGATGGAAGTGGACACCAGCGCTACGGCAGCTGGTGCGGTACTCCTCCAGGAGGATACTGACGGAGTAGATCGAGTTGTGAGTTACTATTCTCGTAAATTCTGCAAACATCAGTTGAACTATTCCACCATAGAGAAAGAAGCTCTAGCACTTTTATTAGCACTCCAACATTTTGAGGTATATGTCGGATCTAGCTCTGAACCTGTGTTAGTGTATACGGATCATAACCCTCTGGTTTTCCTTAGTCGCATGTATAATCACAACCAGCGGCTGATGAGATGGGCGACCATTGTGCAGGGTTATCATCTAAAAATTGCACATAAAAAGGGGAAAGAAAATGTCTTAGCCGATGCGCTGTCCCGTGTGTAAAATTGTTTACACCGGAATGGGCTTCCCTCTTAAGGGGGGGGGTGTTACGGCCCCCGGGCCGTTTGTATGATTTGTGGATTGTATGTGTGAACCTAATGAATGGACACTGAACAGGCTGAGCTGGAGCTGCATATGGATTGGATTGGGGGACTGAAGACCTGACGCTGCGTGATTGGGTTGCTCCTCAACCAATCACCAGGCTGCACTTCAGGAAGCCCATTGAAAAGGCGACGGAAACGACACACCGACGGGAAAAGACTTGGAGCCCTGTTTGGCATGAGTTCTCTCCCCCTCTCTCTCTCTGGCATAGCTTATTCGATTGCTTGCTTGTTGTGTGGAACAGTAAGAACTGGTTAATTGAGTTCGCCTCATTTGTACGTTCATTTGCAACTTGTTTTGTGGAAACCGCTTCTGTGTGAATCCTTTTGGTACGCGGTCCCTTTTTGTTCCGGTAGTAAGAAAGTCTTAGTATGTAATTCCAACCTCGTGGTTGTGATTTTTCGTTCTGGTACTATTTGTGTTAGTTTATCCGTATAAAAAGTGTTGCATTGTATTTATTTTACCTTCCACCGGCCGATTATTTAGTGGCCTGTTTTATTCCACCTGTTACCGTAATCAGGTGTGTTCTTTTGTTTGTTCTTTTGTTTACCTTATACGGCTTTGACAGGGTTCCTGTCCACTTTTCGTTTCCTTTTGTATTGTAAATTATTGTAATGTGTTAAATTCTTGGTTATTATAATCACTTGCTGAATAATCAGTAAACAACTTTAAACCAATCTCTTTGTCCTGATTGGTCAATGTTCTCAACCCTCTCTCCCCTAGCGGAGGGTTGTAACAAACTGTCAGGAGTAAACAAATCTGCAGGTTACTCATACTGATTCTGAAGAGAAAAATGGAAAATTGTAAAAATACTCAAACTTTCAAAACCGCTTGCATCCATCATAACTGACAGCACAGCTTCCTGATTTAATTTCATCTCACTTTTTCTCTGAAATGAGGAATTATGGTCAATATTTCAGGTTGTCAGAATACAATCTTATCTGGATGCTTTGGGTTTTCTTGGCCAATACAAGTCTCCATTTTCACAGAATATTCATGGTGTTATTGTCATGTTATCATAATTGATAGAACTGGAGGTCACCTATGTTAACCATGGCCTAATGGGTACAAGGGAGTGTGCAAACTATCAGCACTTATGTGCATGGAAATTATATTTGTTAAGGTCCAACTATACTAAATGTTACCTTACTAACTAACACTACAACAGACATTATGTAACCACAGGAGGGTGCATAGATATATAAACACCAAGCTGCAATCTCTCGGACTGAAAGGCCAACATACATAGAAATGACAATAACTGCAGTTTCTTAAGAGTGGACACTTCAGGCTGTAATCAAAAGAAAGTCCATGATCAGAGACCTCCGTGTTTAAATGTCAGACTTTGCAGAAAATAAACACATCTGTAGCTTAACCCATCACATAAATATGCTTTATATACCAGGTGGTGCCATCTTGTGACACAAGCTGCCCATCTCAGCTCCACTTGTAAGAGACTAGTCACTATAAACAATAAAACCACAACTACATGCTTGTGGAAAGACTAAGATGAACATAGCAGAAGCATACATCATTTTTATTCTACACCTTTTTCTTTATTCGGACATCCATCAGTCACCTGAGGATTCATTTAGCTTCTTGTGGAGCCAAAGAGGCTACTCCACACATGCAGTGTAACTTAAAACACAAAAACAGAACAATATTGTGTTCAAATTACTGACTGTAACAGTTAGCCAAAATATTTTGATGGAAAAACAAGTCGAAAGATGAAGCCACATCACTCTTCCACTGAATTACCCATTCACTTCCATGTAAAGCTAGTAGTTTGGCTGCTTTGTTGGCTGCTGACCACAGCATTACTTCCTGGATTTCTTAGCCAACAATATCGAGACAGTGGGTTTTATGACCTATAAGGCAGCCACCATGTGGCAATCGAGATGTTTTGGCCTTACTTTTGGAAAGCTCTTACAGTGTCCATCTTTGTACCGTCAATGGTTTGAATCGACACGCTTCCTTTGCAGTTACTATGAGGAGGAGGTTGTAGTCTGCTTGCAGGTTGATATAGAAAAGAGTATGAAAGTCAAAGCTGTGTACATAAATGTAGTTTTATATGCCAGAAAAACAAAACCAGCTGCTAATTTTAGCCACCTTGATCAGCTCCTAACTCGTGTGCAGCCTTCAAAGCAAAAGACCTAATCATCTCCCTCTAATGTGTCAGACATTCAAATCAGTTTTTTTTCTGTCCTACTTAATCTTAATCAACATAAAGCTGCCTGTCATTAATCCTCTTTTTCTTCACTAACTCTGATCAATGTTTCCTTTTTCAGAGCAAAGATAGTAATTAATCCCCAGTCCTACAGAGCCTTCAGGCATGACTATTCGACAAAGACCCTGATCAATGCTCCTGCCTATTCTTCTACTTTCAGAAAATGAGTAGCCTCTTTTTTAGATTATGTTTTACATTCTATCAGGGGGAATCAATGATTCTTATAGCAGCCAAATAATTAATGTTTGAAGACAAACCCTTGAGAAAAATTTGAACTCCTGCAGAACAGTTTGAAAACTTAGACCCCAGAGCTCATGAATGTGTTTGGGAGGAATTGATATGCTTCCTATTGTGCTTATTAGAATGACTTCAGCAATAAATGCTCTCTCTATACTGGTGTCTTTTCACTTCATTGCTCCCCCATTGACTTCCCATTAATGACATTTCTGAAGAAAGATGAATAATAGATGTTATTACAGATGAAATTTATCTGGGAGGAATGAAACTCTGAGGAATGGAGCGGGCTAAATACTGGCAAGGCTAGAGAAGTCTGGGCACAACAGATAGGGAAAAGGACTGAAGGAGCGAAGGGGCCACTGCCTATTTATCAAGAGTAAGGTGCATGAAATTGGCTCTTAACCTCACAGTTAGAAGGTTTAATTAGAAATCATGCTTTTGCTACAGGAGAGGAGGAGGGAGGAGAGGAGGAGGAGGGGCGGCGAGATGTCCAAACAGGGTGATAAATGACTTGTGGGACAGGCTTCGGAGGGATGGGAGGAAACGGCTTGGTGAGAGTGAAATGTAGGTGACAGCTCTGGTCGAGGCAGGAGGTGAAACGACGAGTTGAAGCAAGCAGGAGATTGCAGCTGAAGTGCAAAGCCGCACCTCAAGAGCTGTAAGGAGTGTTATCAACTCAGGGGTGAGGGCAGTGTGGCAGACAGGGCCAGCATCAGCAGAACAAACGGGCTGACAGCACACTGACCTCAAGTTAGAAATATGTGAACGCTCAGGGTCATCAGCAACCTGCAGGGCTCCCAGCTCCAATACGTGACTCAAGGTTTAAACTTTGTCCTCAAATCTAAACAGTGTACAGTATGTACACCAAGTGTTATTGAAAAAAAATCCGACTTGCGCCATTTACTTCCATTATACTGCAGAAATCTGCCGTAAATATCTCCAAAAGAATTTTAAGAATAATTAACACAAAAATCCACCTTTAACAAAAGGTTGTTAAAATCAATTAAAGATGATGAACGAAAGGTCACTGTTTTACAAAAATGTAATTGCATTTATGTTTTTTTTCCCAGATGTTTAAATAACTCTTTGCTTTTAGAAAAGCAGCCATTTATAGACTGCAGAGAGAAGAGAGGTGAACAAGGTTAAAAAGCAGCCCGTCCTTCATATTTCAGTCCTTAAAAATTGAATACGTGCACATTTCTCTGGCTCTCTGCGTTCATATGGCATTTTTTTTTCTATTTTTAATGAGAAGATATAAAACTGTGGTTACACAAACACACCGATACGAACAACAGATCAGATCTCAAAGAATCTCACCATAGCAACCAACTCAACCAGAGCAAATAATTTTGTGGGCAAGAAATTATAGACTACAATAATTAATCATTAATAAACAGATTCTGAGGGTCAAAGTAGGCTTAGTAGTAATGATGTGCAGGTGTGCCATATGCAAACACTCAAAGAGGGGTGTGGCAGAACCGTAAACTGCTGTCAGATGAGCCCAAAAACACAGATTTTTGTTATTGTCCTGCATTTGAATTCAAATCCATCCTGCCATTAAGTTTCACATTGCTCTAAAAAAAGGACACCCCGCCCTCCCACCATGTTGCCAATAAACGTACAACAATCACCCTTTCTTGACAGCCTCTTATAACTGTGGGGAGCTTTTTTATAAAAACAGAATACTCTGCAAAAGTTGCGAGAGACTTTGGATATTTCAGATTCGGTCTGTAGCACAACAACAATCACAAAGATTCATCTAAATTCCTAAAAACAAAAAAGAGTCCTGCCCCACAGACCTGACCTCAACATCACTGACTCAGCCTGGGATAACAAAAACAGAGAAATGAAGACACTGAGACAGACTGAATCCACAGAACAACTGTGGCAAATTCTCCACCATCCCAGGAACAACCTATACCTCCCAAGTACTGTCAAAGAGTGAAAGTGTGCTGCCATAATGGCAAAGAGTTGTCAAGTGTTCTATTTTAATGAAATGTATTTTTTTATATTTGGTATGAGTATGATGATGAATCATAAGCCACTTTAGGTTTATATTATTGTGATAGCCACCTACAGTGCTGAGCCGCAATGCAATCACAACCAGGAACTGTGACAGTTATTACCGTCATCCTTTAAGCTGTACCCACCTGCTGGTGGTCATGTGTGTAAAGTGTTGTGCTGAAGGGTCATTTAACAGGATGTTAACTGTCAGTTTATGCAGATTAAAAAACACTTGAGACTAAAAGAGGAGAAAATAAAAGCAATTCACAGCCTGGATTTGTTTGATTTTCCTACTTGATACCAACATTTAAATATTTTGCTGTTTCAAGGACATAAAAAAAAAAATTAAATCTTCAACGGATACAAACCAGCTGCATCACATTTTTGCTGGCAACTCTCCCTGCTGATTGATTGGTCCTGACATTTAAAACACATCCTTTAAAGGATAGCAGCGACCTAAACTGTGTGAGCCAAAATAGGTCACTGGCTGCACAGAGAGCCCTTCAGCTGAGAGCGAGCAGAAAAACCACCATCCTGTCCAAAACCTACTCTCCGTTTAAATCTTGCTCCGGGCTTAAAATCCCACTAATGGAGCAGGCTCATGTCATATAGATGGGGAGACAGCCTGTGTATGTCTGTGAGGGATTAACAGGTCTGCGAATAACACACAAAAAAAAGAAAGTGCTTCTTGAGTTTCTGCTGTTGGACACTTACTTTGTGCTGATGGAAACCTTCTTACAAGCCTGTTGTCACATACTGAGCCTCTCCGACGCTCGACCAGAGACAATCTTTGACACACTGTGTATCACATGAAAAGGGCTGGTGACTGTACAAAAAGGCAGACGCGCTTCAAGACTCAGTGAGAATGTGAATGACTTCTGTAGCACAGAAAGTGAAGCTCTGGCATTTTTATACGAGCTCCGTTTATTTATTTGTTCACAATTTGCTGATAGTTCATTTTCTCCTTTTCCTCATTTTCAATCTGACAAGGCCTCCTTCACTGTCTGAAGTTTTATTTTGGAGAGTCCACCACATCAGGCCAATCAATCCAAAATAAAAGCTGCAGACTGTGGCTACAAAAACCTGGATTATATGTTGAAATAACAAACAGAATGTAATCACTTGCAAGTCATTCAGACTCTTTCGGCTGTTCTTGTCAGGGGTTGCCACAGTGAGCCATCTCTTTCCACCAAACTCTATTCTCAGTATCCTCTTCTCTCACACTAACTAACTTTACGTCCTCTTTTAGCTCATCCACATATCTCGTTGGCCTTCCTCTTGACCTCTTGCCTGGCAGCTCCATTTCCAACATCCTTCTACATACAGGAACAACTATCCCTCCTCTGCACATGTTCACACCAACTCAATCTGGCCTCTCTGACTTTGATTAACAGATCATTTAGATATGTACAGTATTTTCCCAAAAACACTAGTAAGGTGCAAAAATCATAGTCTGCTCTGCTTGGTCAGCTCCATTGAAACATCAGGTGGAGAAGACAACAAAGATAATCTGACAAAGCTGCCTAATTTCAGGTCTGTGGTTTGCATTTTATGAATTATACTGTATATTATGCCTCCTTCCGAATGCAAATTACTTCTTAAGAAATGCTCGTACTTCACTTGAAAGGCATTAAGTCAGCTATTCAATACAACTATAGCAGTGCAACACAAATACATGACATTAAGTGAGCAGGTAAAATGTGTTGCACACATGTGTTAAACCATATTCAAAAACATGTTGATGGATGAAACAACAATAAAAACATCTTGTTATAACAAGAAACTTTTCCCCCATTTTGTTTATATCTAATGAGGAGACTCAGCACTTGGTTGCTTGTCACCCTGTGGGAAGTTATCCATAAAGGTAAATTATGTACAGTTAAGATACCCATTTACTGTCAAAGTGTTCTTCATCCATCCATCATTTAGCCATAATGTCTAAAGGTGATATCTTCACCTTCAAAATGGAACGATGTGACACATTGGTTTACTAGGAGACATATTTCATTTTGACTGTCAGCAAGGGCTTTAAGGTTTATAGAGGTGTGAGCCTACCTTAGCTTCCAGTACTCAGACCCTGCCTCGCATAACGTTTGGTTGTCAGCCTGATGGTGCTGGTGCTCGCCTTTGTGCTGCAGCTTGTCTTCAGGAGACCCTTCACAAAGAGACGGAGTCCAAAATTTAGTTGAGGTCCTGGTCCTGCAGCAAACTATCTATAAGTGCAACTCTAATGAGGAACGCTATGCACAGGTTTTAAAGCGCCATAAGTCGATTTTCTTCACATTTTCTACAGTGTTCCAACTTTTTGGAAAGTGGTGTGAGTGACTGAAAGATTCATGTAAAAAAGCACAGCCTGCCTGGCTTAAATAAACAAGGAAATGAATGCTGTAAATTGTGCAGCTGGTTTGGCATCACAGTAATTTTCCTCCAACCTTGTCCTAACCCTGCTTAATTCTACCTCCACCTAGAAAAAAAATGGCTTCACTTGCTTCATCATTTAACAGCAGACACATCCTTGAATCAATGCCAAAGAATAATCTATAAGTCTCATATCAAACTGAGCTTCTAGCAGATAACTGTGAGGCAGAGATGGCCAACAGGAAAAACAGTGATTTTGATATGAATATCCGACTCCCTGCACCTCCCCACTTTCTAATTATATTAGGATTAATTGGCTGGGGTCTGAGGGACCCTGGTTACTGGTGTTAAAGTATGAATGTACCACACACCTTGTTGGATGGACCCTGGACTCTCTTGAAAAGCCCGTTAATTAGGCCTGTGGTTAGGTGTGATAAAAAGGGAGCAGTACATAAACAAGCCCCAGCAGAGGAGGGAATGCTGAGGTCACCTGCTACTGGACCTCCGACAGCCCTCAGCCTGTATCACACAGGGCCACATGCTGCTCTTATGTCTCCGGGGATGGCTGATGGGGAAACTTTTCACACACAGAAGAGCTACAGCCTCTCCTAATCTCCTACCTGTCCAATTGATTTAGCTGGAGGTGTACTTTGCTGCCACCTCCCTTCAATATGTATCTGCACCGTGCAGATCTAATGTCTGTCATAAAGTTAAACATCACCGAGTCATATGGAGATTTTTAATGAGACTTCCACGCTCATTTCACGCTCAATATCTGCCCTTTTCATTTTTTGCTTTTTTCTGCTGCTCTCTGGTCGTCTTCTCCAAGCCTTTAACGGAGAGAGAGAAGCTCTTACCATCAATCAGCCTTCAGCTGCTGTGGACTGAGACAGTGTCACACTGAGCTCTGTGTGTTGGCAGATAGGACCGCTGTGCCCTCAGGTTACCCTCACACTTCCAGTCCGACACCCCTGATATTTACTTGCTACAGAGAAAACAGAAAAAATATATGGGCGTTTAAAGTGGGCACAGAGGAGTCAAACTTTGGACTTTTGAATCATGTTTTCTATCAGGGCTTTGGAGAGAAAATGGTTGTTTCTGTCAATCAGTAATTGCAGCCCTTTATATAGCGAGAACTTCTCAGACGCAGTCAACAAGAAAATGTTTTATCAAGATCAGTCATCTGGTCTACAGAGAGGCTGTCATAGTGCATTATTTCAACAAAACAAGAGGGTGTGCAAAATTGGATTTAAGTTGTCGCCACCACAGTAGATTGCACTAAAATTGCCAGATTGAGAGCATTAGGCTACATGAATGGAACAAGCTCAGTGAGCATCTATAGAAAATTAATGTCTGTATTGCGTGACAGCATGCACAGACCTTTCAAACTTCCTTATATGTTCAGTTTATTGTGGACTGAGGTGTTAAAACATTTCCTAAAAACACTATTGATGTGAAAAAAATCATAGCCTGCTCTGATTGGTCAGCTCCATTAAAACATCAGGCAGAGAAGAGAACAAAGATGATCTGACAGAGCTGCCTAATTTCAGGTCTGTGGTTTGCACATTTGCATTTAATGAATTATACTGTATATTAAGCCTCCTTCTGAATGCAAATTACTTCTTAAGAAATGCTTGTACTTCACTCTAATGGCATTAAGTCAGCTATTCAATACAAAGCAACTATAGCAGTACAACACTAACACATGAAAAATCTAGAAACCATGGGCCAACATATTTTTACAGAGGTAGTGGGGGGGCACAGCCTGCTGTTTGTGCATTTCCCGTCTTCTAAGTGAGCAGGTAAAATGTGTTGTGAACATGTGTTGAACCATATTCAAAAGAACATGTTGATGGATAAAGTAGATTTGTTCGGAAGCCACGAGAAAGACAGAAAGTTGATATAGTTATAATATGAAAATACATTTTAACATTATTACAACATATAAACAGTCTTGTGTCATTGAAATAAACTTTTCTTGTTATAACAATATACTATTTATCAGGTTATAACATCTCACATTAAAATAACTTAAAAAACATAACAAAGGGCTTAAAAAGCACCATATGTGAGAGACACTGATTTCTTAATATTCATATTTTGTACATTTCATGTTACATAATGTTTATTGTAGGTTGTAATAAAGTAAACATCTTGTAAACGTTTCCCCCATTTTATTTTATATCTAATGAAGCAGTTCCAATACCTGGTTGCTTGTTACCCTGTAGGAAATTATTCATAAAGGTAAATTATGTACAGTTAAGATACCTATTTACTCCATTTACTGTCTCTAATGTGTGGCCTGTTACAGTTGGGTCTAGTATTTGCTGTAGTTTGGAAACAAAGGTATGAAAAGAATCAGTAAGAATTCTTAAAGGCTTTTCATTTGATATTAGATCAGTATATGCTCCTGGTGGAGGATGCATAATCAGTTTTTACCTTTTTCTAGTACACTTAAAAACCTTTAAAAACACCATTTGTCTTTGCTTACAAAAGGTCACGAACAGAGCAAGTTACACTTCATGGGGACACAATATTTACTGACACCAACTCAGGAGGTCATCTCTGAACTTTTGACACGGGACTGGATCACACTGTGACTCACTAAAGCTCAGAACTGAATCTCAGCTGTGAAAACACGTGAATAAGCTGCTGTGAATTCACCTGCAGACCTTCAACTTTAAAACTAGCCTTAGCCAGCCATCAGCATCAAATGATCTGGGCAGCAAATCAATGCACCGAATCGAATACTGCATGTACAGCTGGATAACTGAAGAAGTCGATGACAGGGCAGCATTCTTACTGTTTACTTGCTCAACAACTTAAGTCCTTAACCTCTGCTATAACCCTGTGGTGCATCCATTGATACAAACCCTAGCTGTGCAGCAAAACCCAGGGAGTTTTATTCTATTTTATTCTCATGAGAATAACACAAAGCTCCAAGGGATGCTGAATTTGGTGAACAGTATGCACGATATGTCTGAGAGTGAAGAATATTTATCAGTTCAGTCGCACACTACACTCCTTCGATAATCAGGTGCTTTTGTCACACACGAGTGTTGGCTGCAGTGGAGGATGTTTTAATCAGTTATATCTCATTGCATGTAAGCTGTTCCTTTCCTTTCTTAGTTAATTATCCGTCACTGATTTTTTTTTGTTTGCCTGATTCTTGCTGTATAAATTGACGGGGAGTGTGTTACATGACAATTCCTCAAACAACACATTAGAGTCTGTGCAGACACAGCTGTCATCCTGATTGGTATCAGATAGAATTCAGTGCCAGGACACTTACACATTGGACGGGCTCCATGAATGTTCTCCACTTGGTGAAAAAAAAACCATCGCAGGGTGTTTGTCAAAGTTGCACCTTGAAGAATTGATTTGGCATCAGTTTTCCAGGGCAAACCAACTGGAGGTAATCAGCCCCCCGCTTGTCTCCACGCAACATGTAGCCCACTGATTGCTCCTCTTGATCCTCAGCTATTTTCAGGCTGTGTCTGTGCTGATGATGGGTCTACTCTAATGCTCATTGGCAATGCTGTGGCAGGTAAATTTAATCAGCAAGGGGCCTGGGGGACCGTCTGTCCATCCATTCATGGGTGCTGATCTTTTTATTTTGAATTGTTTGTGCTTGCCTGTCACAGCCAGCGAACTTTTTTATTTCACCGTTTTAATAAAACAAAATGATGACAGCTTATACCTGAAATTAGTGAGAAGCATGTGCCTGTCAGTCAAGCCTCAGCTTCTCTCAGTGAAGCTTTGAGCAAGCGCTTGGAGATGTACTATACTGGAAAGCACAACACTGCCACAACACTCAGGTTGACAGGCTTTATTCTTGCAACGACTCCACTCTTGTGCCCCATTTTTACCGCCTACACACAGACACACATTTTCACAGCTCAGTCTGGTAATAAATGCATTCAGTAGTTTAAATAATTCTTTGCCTGATGTTCATGCAGCCACTTACCTCCAGTTTTCCCCTCTCCTGGACAGTACACTATAGGTAATGCATTAGCTACATCTGCAACATAGGTGGCAGGAACACAGTTTATACAGAAACTGAGACTGAACGTTATCAAACAGTTCTTCAAATCTCCTCCTCGACATGTAATTTAAATGCTGAACAGTCTTATTATCAGCCTCTGCTCCAAGTCTAACCTCAAACAATACAACCACAGTTCTCCTCCAACCATGTGAACTTTTTACAATCCTCAAGCATCGCTAATCAAGGAGCCTTCTGTCAGAGAAATCCTTCTCACTGTCAGGCAGTTCTTTAGCTTTCACTTCATTTATTAGCAGCTGAAGGGGGATGACATGGCATAGTCTCCCTTCAGTGTTCCCAGTAAAGCCACACTTTCTACCAGCTCAAAAATCTGGGTGCCAATTCAGGATTGTGCTAAAGCATTTCAAAGTTTGATTCGACCACTTCCACAGCTAGAGAGCCTCAATCATTTGTGTGCACAAAATATGATTTTTGCAGTTATTTCAGAAAAAGCAATATTCAAACCTAATTTTTTTATCTTGCTGATGAAAACCAAGCGGGCAACCTCAGGGCTGAGAAAAGAAGGCCATGTGCAAGTGTCATAAATTGCAGTTGGACTGGCAGCCTCTAGGGGCAGGCTCCAAAGGTGAGGCAATCCTCATAGCCTCCCATGCTAACATTGACAACTTCACAGCAGAAATATAGAAACATGTTTACAGCCAGACCAGAAAAACAGCTTTGGTCTCTATTGAAGTGTCCTTTTTGGGGGAAATGTTTTATAACACACTGTTTAATTATATTAGGACTTTGAATTATGGATGTGACCGCTTTTCGTGTCAGGCAGGTGCCACCCCACAGCGCGAGCCTTTACATTTGCACGACTGATCGTACCTCAGCTCCAATCAAGCTCTGGCGACGATCAGAGCCTCCCACAGGGCCAGAAAAAGGCTCTTCAGAAATCTACGGGTGACGTCATGGATGCTCGGTCTATTGTTAAATATTGTCAGCGTTTCATGTAGCCATACATTCTGCCATTATTCATGTAAGCCTGTCTTTAAAAAATAAAAACTGTTTTTGTATTTCCTGCTAACTGTACCCCACCATGCAAACTGTTGCCTTAGGATAAATTACAACACAGAGCTCACTGTAAACAAGCAGCAGGCCAGAAACCCCACTAGTACTGGTATATCCCATGTGTCTTTTAAACCCAAACACAACATGCATATACAAAGCTTTGTAAGAATTCAGAATATTTCATAGTTATACTGTAATAATAGTAAATAGTGTCTTCCATTGACCACTAGGGTTTGGATTTCACATCTATTCTGATACAAGTTCTTTTCCTCTGCTGCATTAGGTGGACAAAACTCTTTTATTAAGGCTCACCTTGCTTATACGACCGTGTCCATAAATATAATAAAAAATAATTTCCTGATCTGTAAATATGAATCATGACAGCACAGCTATTACAGGAAAACAGGCTGCAGCATGTATGCTTAAGAAACAAGAGCTGAGGAGAACTAGCTCTGCTCCGTCCACTTTTATGCAATCAGCTGACACTTCCTCTGGAGTACAGGCTGATTGGAAAACCTAATTGTGCACAAGCACAGCAAAATGAGAGCAGTGAATGAGATCAACAACGATGTCCAGCAGACACACTACACTAATACATTTTGTAATTCTTCCCCTGAAGGGACACGGAAGAAGCCAAATCAGACAGACTTAAGTGTTTTTTCCATCTTTGTTTTTCTTTTTATGTCTTGTAAAACAGACCAAACGTGGAGCTTCTGCTTGCTCACTTATTTTCAGCTCCTTCTATATGTAATGGTAATGCATTATTGACTTTGATTAGCCTATATTAGTTCGTAGAAACTACCTGCTTCTTTCCAGATGGATGTTACGTATATAAAGTGAACAGCATTTTGGGTATTTTTATCTCTGACCTTTCTACATTTGGCTGAATACAGCACAAACACACTCATTATAGCCCATCTGTGAACCGTCTCTTCGTTTTCCACATTCATATGTCTGGGTGTCCTGAGTCTTCATCAGGATGAAGAGGCACCGCTCAGTTGTAGCACTACATGACCTTCACAAGCCGACATTTAACATGCACAATAGTATCTATGTGGCTTTCTGGCTAGCTAACATTGGGTCATTATGGCTGGATTTTATGTGCATGACAAATTTGTATTTTAATATCTACTCCCATTCTCTCATATGATGGAATATGATGACTGAAACTTAGTTAAATGCCTTGTATTTTGTGTGTGCCTCATTGTAGGTACATATCTTTTATACCTTATATTTATTTTTTGAGAGTAATGTAATTTCAAATCTCCATATGTCCAGTACATATGGCAGTATTGACAATAAAGCTTACTTTGACTAAAGTCCGGCAGTGAGCTTGCTGAAGTTTACCAATCCCTGTCAATGCAGATGAGCAGTGTCCCAGTAGCAGACTGGAAACACAGCAGTATTCTTTTGTTATCTGATGTTTTTTCTTGACTGATGCATGAAATTGATTCGCTACAGACAACCTTACAATAATTCCTACAGCCCACGAGGGAGTAACACAGCTAGTGACATTATATTGGAAATAGCTGGCAAAAAAAGTCTTCGGTTGGTCTATATATATATATATATATGCCATCAACAAGTACTAAAAACATATCTAGATCTTAAAGGGTTGTCTCAGACAAAGATTTCAATAAGCTTTCCATCTTTCCTGGTTCTTCTTTAGAATCATACAGAAATACATCATCACATGAATCATACTTTTCCTGTTTTACTGCACATTTTAGATTCATAATATCGAAAATAAAGAAATAATGCAATAAAAACTGACTCGAAATATAAAAAATATTGCTTTCCTGCTTTGTCACTTGGACATCATGCTTTAGCATATAGACTTCACTGTTCCTGACATATTAAAAAACAGACAAGAGACAGAAAGAGAGAGGACACAGGGTTGTATGAGCGGCACAGCGGCTGAGGCAGGCATGTAATCATCCCGGCCCATGATGACCTTTTACATGTCATTCTCCTCTCCCGTTTCCATGGCAACTGACCAAAACACCATGAGGTGCACGACCAGCAGCCAAATTAAATAATTAAAGTGACCAAAGTGACATTTTGATGGGGGAGACATATCAAACATCCATTTAAAAACTTCCGATGACGCTCATAATCCACTTCCCAGTTGTCCATCTGTATGCTCAGTATGTTCCAGTGTGTTTAGCCAAAACGCGACAAAATATTGCTGTTCCCACGTTAAATTATTTCTTTCATCAGCCAGAAATAGCATATTTAACCATATTTTGACAAAGCGATGGAACGTACTAAGCACACAGATGGATAACAGAGAGGGGCTGTGGGTGGCTAACAGCTTGAGTTGTCGTGTTTGTTAGAAAACGTCAAACTTTTACAATTACATGGATGTCAGACGTATACAAGGCTGGCAGGTGAGTACAACGGGTAAAAACTAAAGTCTCCTAACAGATATAATATATAGAGCACACTGCGGTGAACACAGTGCAGCAGAAATAAACTGATAAAAGTAGAAATATAAAGCTTTCAAGACATTGTTAGGAGCTGTAACTTCACTGCTTTTTGATCCAAAAGACTCTGTCTCGCTTTAAGCCGTACGGGATACTGCGCCGACTTTGATCAAACAGAGGAGGAATTAGCCTGTGTTAGCACTACTTGGCCCCAAGTAAAAACACATAACAGTGATTACACCCTATTTAAACAACTGAGGGGGCTGTAGACGTTACCTTATTTGGACCTACACTAGTTCCTTTATCTCCTCAACCTCCTGCTTTGCTGTCATGTTTGGAGCCGGAAGGCTTGATCTGCTTCTGTGGTGGTGGTGGTGAGAATTATTCTCTTTGAACAGGTTGCACTTACTGTCGGAGGTACAAAGCATGAATTTGTTTATGGCTTCAAGCTTTATGTCTAATGTCAAGCTATGATCAATTGAGGCTAATCGCCTGAAATAACATGTAGATATACGATACAGACTGTTTCAACAATGTTAAAAAAAATATTTAGATTGCATTAACATACTGCAAACCTAAACTAATGATGCAAAGGAATACTATGACAACAGCTTAGGCTGAAAAGTGCCCACATTACCTTGAAATAAAGACAGAAAAATCATACTGAGGCTGCCCATTCATCACTACTTTGCATTTCTAGACACATCAGTGGCAATTAGTTGACGTCATCAAAGGCGCCTTTAGTTTGCGTTGACACTAAAGTGAGTTTGCCTTAATGAGCACCCTGCTTTTCTGTAAAAGTCATAGCAGCAATCCATCAACACTGCACAGTCTGAATGACATGCGGTCAAGGAAAACATAACGACATTGGGTTTCCATGCATTATATGCATCTGCTGCCATTCTAAGTATGCCTTAAAAGCTTGTGGCTGATGAAAGAGTGTATTACCTCTAAAATGTATTCATGTAATGTATTTAAACCTAAAACCACAGGTTTGGTTCATGACGGGCCACGAAGCACTTGAATAAAAGAGCCATAGCCATTCTAGATTAAAGTCTGTAGTGACCTGTAAGTATGTATGGTGCTGCCTGAAAGTTAGTTAGAAAACTGTTTATAATTTTCTAAATATGAACCACGTCCTGTGTGGAAAAACAGAACCAAAAAGAATAACATTATTTGGCTTAAATAAGAACCCCACCTGTTGAACATGGTGGTGGAAGAATCATGGTTTTGCTGCATCTGATCCAGGATGACTTAAATTCCAAATGATAGCAGTATATATTTCACTTGTGAAAACAAACTGACGTTTTAGGTCATATTTCCGCAGAAATATAGGAAATTCTACAAGGTACATAAACTTCTGAGCAGAACTGTATATGAGCCTTACTGATTTGCTAATACAGACACATTCTTGGATAGGAACGCACAAGACTAGAGACAAGAAAGGAATTGTCAGGCACTGGAGGACATGTGCAGGCATTTGGCTGAGATAGATGGAGGCTTAAATGAAAGAAAACTCTCTGCATCCAGGAGCAGAAGAAATATGAGGACAGTGTAAACAGAGAGGCAGGAACTGGCTGTGTACTCGTAGAGGGAGACGCACTTGGCTTATGGTGTCATGGCAAATATTACTGTATGTTCTTACCATGGTTTAGGAAAGGCCTTAATGACACCCGCCCACATCAGCTGCATTTGAGCTCCACTTCTATTGGATTCACTGGGGAGTCTTGGCATGTTCTGCCAAGATGGTGATGGCCAGGGCCTCCAGCACCGAGCTTCAAATCTGCTTCTGCTCTCCAGAAACCTATGGATGACACCACGGAAGGTTTGTTTACAGCTTGTGGTATAAACATGTATGGAAAAATACAAACATATAAACCCATTTGTATTGAGTACTTGTATACAAAGTCAATGAGAAGGAACAGCTCTTACCCTGCAGTAAACTCAATTCATTGTTTCCAGTCCCTTCAACAAATAAGAGGTCTGTCTGACCCATCTGGAAACCATGTGTGAAAAGGAAGCAGTGAAATATCAAAGTTCTCTGCCCTGCCGGTGGAAAACTGAGTGACTGCTCCAGTCTGTCAGCAGAAGCCAGAGAGTAGTGCCATGTTTACCCGAGCGTTGTCACCTTTAGTAAAATACACTCTTTGTCGTGCCTATTTCTATTTCCTCCTTAGTAAATTAGTCCAAGCGACTGGTGGTGTTTCGGGCTTCGGTCTGGTTATTGAAAGTGATTCCTGCTCTCTGTTTCGTCTTGTTTATACCTGTAAATCTATTTTGCAGCATTATTGGCTTCAGGAAAAGATGGAACTGTCAGCAGCACTTTTCTTCCACATGATACTGTCCTCTCTCCATTTCCTCCTTCCTACTCCTACATCACCTTTTTCCTGACACCAGATAATACGCTGACAGCCCATTACCGCTTATCACAAGCTGTCCTCCTAATCACAGATGTCACTGCCACATCAAAATATCTTAGAATGAAATTGCAGCCATTTTCTGATAGTATTGTCACATTATTAGAACACACACGTTTTGCCTAACCCTCTCCTTGATAATAGTGTTTTGCAGATTTACCTGATTTTTTTTTTTTTAAATGCCAACATAGAAACTTTTATGTGACCTTAACCAGCAGGACAAAGCTCTACCATTTGTCAATGACTTTCAGGTTTATGGAACACTGACCACATAGTCTATAAAAAAACAAATCAACACTCAGAATCTGGCCCATGATTTATTCCCAGTAAGTTTGTTTGTTCTCCTTCAGGCCTAATAAACAACATGCACATTTATATCTCTTTTATATCACTGCCTTTTAAGTATCATTCTTTTTGACTATTAAGTCAAAAACATATTGGAGCCATAGTAAAGGTTGCTGTTAAAGTGAGCAGTTTATACTGCTGTTGGTCTCCTATCTTGGTTTATCGTGTGTGACTTTTTGGTATCCATGGTTTTGGATGTGACTCGCTGCATGTGTGCTGCCTGAAATAATATATGAAAGAAGTTTTGACATTGATGAATTTTTCATAGATTCATACCTGCCTGATATCTACAGAACCTCAACATGTCATACTATTGTTACATCTGAAAACAAAAGCAGCACATGCTGTGCACTGCTCTTTTCTGATATTATTATTATCCTCATGCATTTTGAGAGATTTCAAAACATGCCGACAGTAGACTATTTTTAATGATCCTATTAAACATTGTGGTGTGAGCAACATACCGAGTATACAGATGGACTGCCTAAAAATTGGTTTGAAAGAGTGGCCTACCCTCAAGAAGAGGGTTAAATGACACTGAAAGTATTGCCGTCTGACCACGAAAAGTAGAAAGGGATAGGTGTGGTGTGCAGCATTTCTCACTGACCCTTTTGGATCCTGGTCAGAACTGGCATTAACATCACATCTAAGGGCTACAGAATGAATATGAAGGTACACAAATAAACATGTACATCATTTGTATGCATCTGTACTTTAAAGTCAATATTTCTGCAGCAGTAAATAGAATATTCTGAAATTTAGTAAACAGATCAGACTTAAGATACAACCCCCATGAAAGATAATGTTTGGAAGTTATTTGAAGGGGATCAATGTGTTATCCCTTCAGAGAGCTCCAGAGATATGTAACGACACATCACAACACATGAGGTGGGAGTAAATGTCATTCAAAACTGAAAAATAAGAATTAAGAACAGCCAATCAGCTGCTGAGACATATAATTGTGGACAGACCAGCGCTGTCCCCGCAGAGCCGAGCTGCTAGCCTGGCTTAAAATACCAAGGTGGACTTAACAATCAAGAACCTTAACATTAACGTGCCATTAAACTACAGGCACTGGTCTAAGTCTGTCATTACCTGCAGCAGTACGTGAATTATACTCTTTACAGTGTTGCCATAGCTACATCACAGGTGACCACAATGCAGGAACATTTGGTTTGCCACCTGATAGATAGTGGTGGGGGGAGGCAAAAAAAGAGGGGACATCAGTATTTGTAGGGGAGACATTTGTCAAGAGGTCCCTACAATCTATTAAGATGCCGGTATCCTCACTTTGTGACACCCATAGCCGAAATGAAACTTTTGCTACCTCTGAAGTAAATGCCGATTTACAAACTTACAAAGCATGGATGTGTTACTGCAGCAGCTGGTTAGAGGTGACATATTTATTCAGTCAGTATTCCAGAGTGCAGCAGATGGAACATGCTCAGATGGGGTGAATTTTTATTAAATTGGGATTTATGTACAGTGTTATGAATTTGCTGTGCTTGCACGGTGAAGTGCTCTGCTCTTGTTGTTTTGACATCTGGCATCGTTGTAAACTTGAAAATGAATCATTTTCAGCAAAAAGCAAAACGCCGTGTGTCACGAGCTTCTGTAACCTTAACTCAATAAAAATGTCAGCATGGTTTTCAGCAGTCGACTGCATCCGGTAAACTACAAACAGAACTCAGCTCGCACTCTTAAACAAAGCTAAAATTAAGTTTAATATACAGTACAAGTGTATATATTTTCAGTTCATACACATTCTTATGCAACCTCAACCAAATAAACAGCAAAGTTTTGTGACTGTGTAAGTTTTGCCCGACTTGCTGCCTTAGAATGAGGAAACTAGATCAAGCTGCACATTCTGTGGCTCAGAAATAAAGCTGATAATTAAATTGGCACCCGTAGGTTCCTGAAGAGCTGTTTTGAGTCTTTGTCAGAGACTCCAACTGTCGCAATGTTGGCACAGTCACTGTCTGTCTAACCCCCAAACACAGGCAGAAAGGTGAAGCATGGGTGGAGCTGAACTGCAATTTCCTCACAGGCTTATTTCTTAGCCCTAGAAGATGCTGCTTGGTCAATTGTCGGAGAAATTTTACAGCAAGAACGGACGACACACCTTGCTTTTAATGGCTTCGTGACCTGTGATAATGTTTCAAATCAAAAGTGACTAAAGACTCCAGCCTTAAATGACCTGGAAAAACTACATGCTGTTAAAAAGCAACATAAGCGGAAAGCTTTTAAACTGCTTTATTCAAACCATCGCCATTATGTGAAAAGTTTTGACGTGAGAGACTTTACCCCCTGTATGACTGTGTCACAGAATGGAAACTTAATTTGTACCAGGCTGGAACCTCTTAAAGCTGGGCCCTTTTAACATGCAGTTCCATGTGGACTGACCCCACCTTTGAGCCAGCCTACATACATATAGCTGCCAACCATTCAAAAAGACAGGCTGTGTTTAAACAGTACATACCGCAGCTACTTGTCCTCCCGCTGCTTACCTAATCGTACATATAAGAGCTTTAAGAATAAAGGCAGTCGCTCCCTGACTGAGTGATTTATTTGGCTAAACATAATGACACAGTTAATAACCTGCTGAGGGGTTGTTCACGGACCACTCGATTGTTTTGGAAAGTACAAATTACAAAGTACTTGAAGACTTGTAGAGCACAGTCTGAGTCAGGACTAATTCAGAGCAAGTGCTGTTATCAAGCTCCTGTTTCATTTGTATTTTTTTTTTTGTTTAAAATGCTTGTGTATTTATAGCATGTGGGAAACTAACATCCAGACAGTGCAGCTTAGAAATCATTTCACTTCAACCAATTATAAGAATTGAATAGATCAAATGATACTGTATCTTCATTTGAGCAGGCCTCATGCCTGGGTGAATAAGTTGCCTTCAGACTGAATACTGAGGACTGTATATCATTTTCAAAGCAAGAATTTCTCAGTAAATCCGGCTCTTTCTTCCCTGAGAGACAGTCCAGCTGTAGAACCTGGGTGTCTGTCAGCTCTGCCTCCTCCAGGACTCAGATGGGTCTGAAACTCTCCATGAACCCTCATACATTATTCATCAGCACATATAATGTTGGCAAATTATTTTATATAGTGGGGAAAGATTCATCTTAGGAGCAGGAATTGGGTAGGGAGAAGCTAATGTGTTTATTATGCCAAGATAATGGCATGAAATAGAGGCCAGGGGTGGAGAATTTGGAGGAGTGTTTATACTTTATATTCATTGGAGAGTAGCATCTGAATGCCTCATGGTCACATGATGGCAGATGTCTTTTCAATGCAATTTGTGTGTGTGTGTGTCTGCGCGCTCACGCATGCAGATGTTTTGCACGTCTGCGCACATGTGCAGCATGCGTTTGTGTAATGTATAGATTCGCATGGTCCAAGTTTACTCCATAGCCAATGGTGTCTGCTTTTTTTGTGGCTGTTGTTGAGAGAAGAATTCAATAAGCATTACCCAGCTTCCTCTTTCTGAGTGGCAGAAAACACCATTAGAGAGAGAGAGAAAGAATGTTGCTCAGTAACTGCTGTTTGCCTTGCTTAGCTGAGAAAAGCAGAGATCCATCCGTACATGGCTAATATCGTCTCTATAATGACATCGCACTATCAGGAAGATGGGCTGCATTTTAGGCTGGCTGTTGAAAAGGAGACAGAAGCTCCATACAGATGTCGGCAGTGTCAGTGAGGAGATGGGATCGTACTGTTCAATCGACCGGAAATAAAAAAGCTAATAAAGCTATTAATGTATTTTCTCATTCGCTTTTCGAAGCACATTTTTGATCTATTCATACACACTTTCTGCGACCTGATACCGCCAACCAGCCATTTGTCCTTTCTGTGGCATCCCAATAGAGTGCCTTTGTCTTATTTAACAAAAAGCCTGCTTTCCACCACATCCTTCAATATAATTCTCAAATGCTGAATACAGGACATTTCAGGATGATAATATATTCATATTGTGCTGCTGAAATGTGTCTCTTCTCTGCCTTTCATAAATTGGGGTCAGGTGATATCTGTCACAACAGAGAATGTGCTTAGTGCTGACAAAGTCATGTTGACATTTTTTGGAGAGGAAAGCACAAAAAAAAAAAAAATATATAGTCTCCCAGGAGGCAGGGAGGAAAAGACATTAAATTGCCTCTCCTCCACAGCCCCTTGTTAGAGTGAAAACCAATCAGCCAGCCCTCAATTCACACTCACAGCTCCACAAAGATTACCGGGAATATTGATAAAAGTATTAACAAATGCACTGTCCTTTTCGAGTCTGACGCTATACGGATCCAGTTGCAACTGTACTGATAAGATTTTTTTTTTTCTCTCCATCAACAAAACAGTTTAACTTTGATGGATTCATGGCTGTTTTACAAATACGGTTATTAACCATGCCTGAATAGGGTGATGGGTATTGTTAAGCCAAATAAATAGAAATTCCTGCACCAGTGCATAAAACCTCTATCAGTATTCTTCAAACTGGTGAATTTCCAGTTGAAAGGAAGCAGAGCCTCTGTAAACTAAGAAGGATCCTAATTGCAAAGCTTTGGGTGGGATTTTCTCTTTGAAACAGTTATGATGAGTCTCATTTCAGAAAGAAAAAAAAAAACTGTCAGCACTTTTAACCGTATTCCCTATGGAGAGCTTTGTGCTTTTGTTTGGCCTAATTTGGGAGTTCTCAGGCTTGTTTCCCCATGAAATCCCTTTCCAGTAACATGAGCACACATTCAAAGCAGTGGGAAGGGGGGGAAATAATGAAGTGTATGGACAGAAAGCCAGTCACAGGGGCTTGAGAAAGTAGCATTAGCGGTAGTTATCACAAGTAATTTCACAGTGATCAGTTCTCAGAGAGAATTATGCAGGGCTGCTGAATTTGTCGCTCAATATGGTATGTTGGCTGAGGACCACGTTCGGTTCCAGACACAAGCAAGAAGCTAGCATAAGCAATTTAACATGTAATACATGAGTTGGTGCCTCTTTAACAAAGGCTGATTTTGAATGACTTTAAATTGATTAACATAATAATTGTTAGGAAGAAATGTAAGTTGAATAAAACATGTATTTTTCTTTGAGAGTTTAATAACGACCAAACCAAGCAGGTGAGTCAGGCACAAATCCACCTTGCATGTTAAACGGAGCCTAATCTCTGAAGCTGCAATCTTTACCAACAAAATAAACAGGAGAGAGAAACCTCTGCCACAATATTTCAGCATTAACAACACAACTAACCAAACATAAAGACTGTGGAGTGATCATGCAATTTGTTCAAAGTTTAAACTCAGAAGACCTAAGAAAAAAAAAAAAAAACAGCTAGCCTGACACCACATCTACATAAACAAAGGCCCCGTTCACACTGGAGAAAGTCATTCCAGCTAGAGTAGGATTGAGCCCAGACAGCCTTGAAGCTGGATGCGTTCAGACCATTGACAGTAAAAACTATGGACAGAGCCTCCGTGACGTCACCCGTTTGTTTCTGAAGAGCCGTTTTGAGTCTCAGTGGGAGGTTCCGGGACGTGATGACCGCCGCCATGTTGGCAGCGTCACGTCAACTAAAACTCCGAATATGGACAAAGAGGGGGGGCACGAGCGGGGTTTAGGGGGGCGGGCGATCGTGGAAGCAGGAAACTCACGCTGTGATACGTCAACTGTCTGTCACTCAAGCGGCAACGCCCATAATTAGGCGTAATTTTAAGTCCGAATACAATTGAAACGAGTGAGTTGTAAAAAAATTCACCCCCCCTACAATTGACACTAGAAGAGAACCTATCATCTGAGACCAGAGTGGTTTTTTGTACCAGGCCGTAAACATGTTCTTTTCTGCTGTGAAGTCGGCCATTTTAACATGGGAGTCTATGGGAAATTACTCGCTTTTGGAGCCAGCCCCCAGCTGTTGCAGCGTGAATTACAAGTTTTGACACTTCCGCATGGGCTTCCACTTTGAGCCCCGAAGGTTGCCGCTTGGTTCAGACCTATTTTCAAATCTGGCTTGCACACACTTGTGTCCGCACTCAATCCGGCTTCATCCAGCATGTTTGCAGTCCTCCAAACCACTAGGTGGCGCCTCGTAATATACAGAGTCCGTTCACGCCGCGGTAGGACCACGTGTGCGCATGCGTTGTGCGTTTTTTTGTCCCGTGTCGCGCCCCGTGAACCGGAAGTAGCACTTCGCTGGATTCGCTCGCCACATTTGCGTTCACACCTGAGCCACATTGGAGCCAATCCACCTCTCGTGGGTGGATCTAGCCGGATTGAAATCAAACTGGATACAGCCAGCTTCGAGGTGTTCACACTCAGAAAAAAACACATCTGGATTGATCAGGATGCGGCCGAATCCTGCTTAAGCCACATTTTTCCCCCAGTGTGAACGGGGTAAAAGCTATAGAAATCATCAACAACCAGCCTGTATGTGGGCTCTGCTAAGCTTCAGAGAGCAAGAGTCTGCTGCATGAAGCTTGTTATTAGCACTAAATATTGCCCACATAAGGCTGATGTGGGCAATAGTATTGTTAGTAGTATAGTATAGTATTGTTTTACACTTTTCAAATTTAATAGTATAAATACAAAACACAAATTATCCTTGAATTTTCTTTTTTTTCTGTCAACACTGACTTGAAGCTTCTTAAAGATTCTCCACAATTCAGCCTCTCTCTTCATTTTAGAGACACAATGAGCACCAAAATATACTCAAATTATTGAATATTTACATTAAAAAACAAAACAAAATGGCGACCACTTACCTCTGAAACGGTCCTGAAGTCACAATTCCAGTTCATTCCTCATTTTTTCCTCTCTTTTTAGTCCGCTGATCAGAAGAATAAAACGGATTTTCTATAAACGTATTCCAAGTTGTGAGAATCTCGGCGTTTTCTGTCCGTTTTCACCGTCAGCAAACTGTTTGTCAAGTACAAACTTTCCTCCGGCAGACGCCATTTTCTCTACCGTTGATGTCGAGTTTGTTTGGGAGGGTGCGCTTGTTTTCTGAACCTGGTGTCCTAAAAATGGCGGCTTCCAGAATATTTTCAGTTCAGGTTCACACCTGGATGAACCGCGTAAGTAAATCAAACGCTCCCAGGCCGATAGGAAAACAGGTGTTATTGGCCAATAAAACTGTCAATCATCCTGGGTTGTAGCCAATCATTGTCTCTGTCTAATGGAGTTAAGTTTGGCTGCGTTGAAGCGCGGCCCCTCCTTCCGCACAGAGAGTTTAAACAGAAAAATAGGAGAAAAGCAAAAGTTTTAAAGACTACAGCATAAATTAATGCAGATTTTAGAGTTGTATGATTTTTAGAAGCACTGAAGTGAGCAAGCGTTTGTACAGTGTGGTGACTTATGTACTTTGAGACACCAAACTTAAAAAGCAGTGTTAATTTTGGCAGCAATTTCTGATTTAGTTTTTATTTTAGTCTTGTGACTAAAATGTCATTTGATTTTAGTCACGTTTTAGTCAACATTTTTTAACTTTTAGTCTAGTTTTAGTCGACTAAATATCAAAGAATTTTTAGTCGACTAAATCTGCCGTGGATTTAGTCGACTAAAATTTTATGATATATATTTTTTCATGAAATAATTAAAGTTTGAAGTGCAAAAAAAACAGGCACAGCTTTAACTTGTGTTGTTTGAAACAAACACCTCTTTATTTAATTGCTATGACCTTTTCACAAAAGAACCAATGAACAGTGAGCTGCTCTCCCTGAATACACTGTTCAGTCATGACCTTCTTCATGAATACTCCATAACTACAGCAAAACACTTCAGCGACAACTTAGAAACAGGTCGCATGCTGTAAAACCATCAGCAGCGGGGTCTTCATTTATAGATTTTGTCACGTGTATCTTTGAACGGAGGTTAAGACGACTCGTCTGCAAATGTCGCTTCATGTTTATTGTGTTTTTACCGCTGATAGTCGCTTCACACGGTTTGAACCGTCTTGTTTGTCTTGACATCAAACGTGTCTGTGTGTCTGTTCTCCTGTTTTGTGTGACCATGCATGAGTACGCCTTCTTCCAGCATCGCGGGCCAATGTCCTTACGCAGAGAGATCCCTTCTGATTGGCTCTCTGCCGCCGTCTCCTGATTCGTCCCTCCCTTCCACAAACAAAATTTGCTCTGATTGGATCTCGTCTCCATCAATAATTTCGTCTCGTTTTTATTCGTTGACGAAAGTGTCGATACATTTCGTCTTCGTTTTTGGCACCGTGCGTTAGTTTTTATTTAGTTATCGTCTCATTTTTATCAGCAAACAAAGGTCGTTAACGAAAACTATGACGAAAATGATTCGTCAAAAAAATGAACACTGTTAAAAAGCTGTTGTTCTTGACAAGATGTGCCGTGACTAATTTAACACAAAGCCTTATATCTTATTCAAATGTGATATTTTAGGTGAGGATGAAAGGGGAGAAGATGTGTTATATCAATCAACACTGACATAATTCCAAATGTGTTGGAGGAATATGTTACATATAGATATAAAGATGTTATCTCTAAAATGTTACATAAATCATGCTTTTGTTTTTTGCCTTACACTTAGTCCATGATAGGAGGGTTAGTTTTGTTTTTTGTTTTTTTTTATTTGACCATGCAAAATAAATTGAAATTGAATTGGGTCACACACGTTGTTTTTTTTTATATTTTGTTTTATTTTGTTTTTAAAAAAATGGAGAAAATCCCTGAAGCCACCAAAACTACTCTGGTAGTTAACTGTGTGTGCAAAATCTCATATTAAACCATTCCATAGCTGTTAAAAATTGAAACAAGTCAAAACAACTTTACATCATGTTTAATGAATGAGTAAATTCCATTTATCATCTGGTCTTTGTTTGGATTTATCCTCTGAGGATCCCCTGAGTTCTCTGCACTGTGCAGGCTCCTTGCTGCTGCGGCCATACATATAGTAATTGACACAGAGCTGAACACGCCTCTGAAGCGCAGACCTCGGTGGGAGCTGGTGGCTGTGCTGCTGATCTCGATTTGATGTTTATTTCGAATTAATAGTATGTCAATTTTTTTTACATCATCTGGGAACCAGCTGCCTGTGATTTGCTGTTGTGTTAGACCTGATGCTTTCACACAGCACTTTGTACACAGACCTCATCAGAGTGCTCATTTGGGATAGCTTAGGCAAATTCCAGGCACAGACGGCTGAATAATAACTGAGACGTTATGTTGTGCTTGTTGTCGGCTGCTGCAGCTAAAGGCAGAGATGGCAGAGATAATGAAGTTTTTCTGGCATATTTCTGAAACAAACTGACACGCTTGAAGAAGCTTAAATCATCAATTTACATCTCTGCTTAAAAACACATTGGCAAACGAGGGTGCAAACATGTGATCACAGTGCTCCCAAGGACTGGGTGTACTCCACATGATCCCAGGCTGGGCTAATGATGGGACGTACGGGAGGTGAGATGGTTATGAGAGGAGGGTGGGCTCTGATATCTAGATCAAGCAACTTAAACAAGTTCTGAACCAGAGCACTCGTCAATCATAATTGATCTGAAGTAGCAGGGGTGGTGGGAGATGAGGATGAAGACGTGCAGAGAGGGAGCTGCAGAAGAGAGAGAGGGGGAGAGAGGGGTGAGAGAGAGCGGGAGAGAGCGTCTTCCCTGGAGGCTACAAGCACCTTTTAAGAAGCAGAGGCCTAGAGGGCTCCTACACCCCCCTCCGCTTCAAGATCAAACCCATTTCTCCTCCATCTCTCTCGCCTCTCCTTGTCTCCCTTTTCCTAAATTCCTCTTCATTCTAATTGCTGAAAGAGAACCTCTTAACAGCTGGAAATGAGAGCCACGCATTAAGCAGCATATGGACAAACTTCTATTCAGAATTCATTGGGAAGTCACAGAGGGGTGCGGGGTGCTCACTTTTATCTGCACATTGAAATTCTCCCTATATATCAGAAAGTAAGAATGTCTGTACAAATGCATTAGGCTGCTGCTTTGTGTTAAGCTGTGGTCGGGTTTAAAAAGGCTTCTCATCACAGAGTTTACACCATCACTGTAATTATCTTTAAGAGGAGCTCTGTCACAGGCTTTTTACCCCCCATGCAGTCATGTCTGATGAAACATCCAGCAGGGCAGGGACAATACCTCATTCTCTTTAGTTATTGTGCTCATTGAGATCATCTCCTCCATCACAGACCCCATGGTGTTTCTGCCTGTGTGTATCATGGAGAGCCTGTCCTCACCTGGAAAATGACTGGTGTTTACCCAGCTCCTGTGGATATGACGTTAAAAAGCATGTACTGTAAAGTCTTCTGTCAAACTGAGACTCGTCACTCTGGTAACAAAGAAAATGGTGGAGAAGTTTGTGGCAGATGGGGGTTGTGAACAGGTCTGTTGCTGCATCTTCTGAGTCTAGAAAATGTGGAAGAGTAATTTCCCCAAATGATCACAGGAGGCTGACTACTGATCAGAAATAAATGTTTACAGCCTGGTTTAAAAATCATTCAGTGAAATTTCTTATTGTTTTTATTGTATTAAGGCTTTAAATGATGCATAATCAAATGTATGGCTGCTCTAAATTAAAGATGGATGATGTCACAGCTTGCTACCCACCAGCTTTGTTTACCATTTTCAGCTAAACCTCACAGGCCATCTGGGGAACTGCAGGTATTGACACTTCTGCGTAGGGTTTATTGCAAAGTCCTGGAGGTCACTGCTAGGTTTGTCCTCATGTATGATGATTGTGAAACCCACCCACTCTTGACTGGTTTGAGTCTTATTTGGCAGGTAGAACTTTCTCATGGGGTCCCTCAAGGCTCCATCTTTGGCCCCATCCTCTTTGCATTGAACTTGATCAAAGCATCATTTTTCCGCTGCTTTGCAGATAACATACATACGTCTTCCTGTAAAAACCATACAAAACAACACAACAAAAAACAACACAAAGACATAAAAAGTTGGACGTACACTTTCTAAACACGTCTGTAGACCATCACCGCTCGCCATGACAAAGAAGCAGCTCAGTGGTAACCATGTTAGACAATCATTGTGAGGTCCTGGGTCCTACAAAACAAGCTATTTGTATTCTCCACAGTTACTTGACTTTGACAAATTACTAAGTTTTCTTACACTGACTCTTTCTACCCTAGGTCTCCCCTCGCAGTACACACTTAATGGGCTAACTTGTTCCAGAAAGAACAGCCAGATTAAACTGTGTTGTTGTTGTTGGATAAACAAGTGAATTAACCAGCTGGAAAAAAAATAAGGTGGCACAAAAATTCAATACCTCCATAAAACAGTCTCTGGCACATAGCCCATAATAGTTTAATAAACATGAGATATTAAAAAAGACAGGCGCCCACCATCAACCTGTTTGTCTGTTTGCCCTTCTGCCTTCATGATAATGTCTGTTGTTTATCCAGACAGCTCGCCTCTTTCTTCCATGTCATTGCAGCCAGCAGGTTCCCCGGGCAGGTATGATGTGAATCATAGAGCGCCACTTTAACGGCACAGCCTCGTTTGTGGGAGTAATGCCGCTGCTGAAGCGCGGCTCACTGTTTTTTATGCTCACACTGATTCAACATTTGCAATTCAGAAGCACGTTGAACCAAAGCAGATGAGCCAAACGTGAAAACTGTATTTTCTTTCATCCCATACAGGATGCATTTAAAGCCACAGTCAGCAGGTCGGATTGCTATTACTCAGAGAGTGAGATAAACTCAGGGCGAATGCCGGTGGAGTCTGGCACTGGCTGAAGTTTATTTGCCTCCCAGCCTCTTTGGCAGCTTCCCAGCAACCGGGTTGGAGGTTATTTTTAATCCAAAAGGTCAAACTTCGCTCTTGATTTTGTGAATCTGAAAGCTGATTTGGCCTGTGAGCAAAAAAAATGTTAATTTCTTGCCGGATATGAATGTTTATATATTTGTACGGAGTGAGTCACAGAAGGTTTAAGTTCAGCTGCTTGGAAGAAAACTGAACAGAAAAATAAAACTATAAGAAGCAAAGAGAGCTGCTGGTCAGCTGCCAAAGAGCCACACAGAGAGCTCCATTTCATTATTTTGCTGCTCCTCAGCTGCCCTTCGCATTCCCCAAATGAAATGACCACTGGCAGGGATCATGGAGTACGTCTTTTGTGAAAGAAGTTATAGTGTGGCGGTATAAAGAGCGTCGCCCCCCTTCCCAGCCTCTCCTCCTGGTTAATTTCCTTGGAGCCTGCGGGGCCAGCCGGTAGGGGGATTTGACAGAGGACTTCTGACAATCCTGAAGAGAGCTGACACCGAGAGCACCGGTCTCTCCATCGCTCGAGGCCAGATTGGAAGATGCTCAGCATGCAGTGAGCAGATGAGACAACCAGAGGAGCCAGGAGGGCTGTCCGTGCAGAGCTGAGAGAGGAGCACTGTGAGCGTACACTGCCACACAGAGGCTAGACCTCACACTTCAGCCACCATAAACCTCTGGTCACAACCATAATCAGCTGAACAGATATCCCTCCTTTTCCGCCTGTGTCACCTTCGTCCGATTTAAGCCCAGTTAGGTTCATCACTCTGCTTTTAATGCAGCAGCAGGCTGCAGCTTCACTCGTTTCCTGTGACCTTTCTGAGCAGAATTTGCATCTAAATTTAAATAATAGTTCAAACCTTTAAAATCAGAGGCCGAAATTCATGCACAACTTGCTGTCTGCGCACCCTCACCTGCAATATAAATGTGATGTGAGGCCGTGCACGCAGCCATTTGCCCCTATCAATGTCAAATCAAAGCCGAGACGTCCCGATTCTGGGGATTAGAAGGCGGTGTTTGGTACAGACGAAATGTTTAGTGCAGGGAGAAGAACAGTGCCTCAAACAACAGCCGAGACTCTCAGGGCAGAAAGAGGAAAATATGTCACTCAAGTTGTGGAGTCTGATGAATTTTTAGTGCCGCGTTGAAGCTCGGCACATCAGAATCCACAGAAAGTGATGTTTTGATTCCTGCAAAGAAAAGTGCAGAGAGAAATCCTGACAATTATTCGAAGGGAATATTTTTCTGTGTCACGTTGTTGGGTATTCAGAGTACTCACCATCATGAAAAATGAATGCAGGACAATCTTCATCTGCCAAACAGCTGTGAAGTTTCAGTCATTGCAATCTCTGCCAAAACCAAGGACAACGTTATTGTGAGCCCATCCAAATGCACGCAGAAGGCTGAATGACCTTATCATGTCCAGAGTAAATACATCAAATGTCTGGATAATATCAATTGTTGCTGCAGAAACATGTGTTCAGTTGGTCACAGTTTGTACGTATAAGAGTTGCACATGTGTACCCATTACATTTATTTATTTCTCTTTATTTCCACACAGAAATGCTTCATTTACTTCCAATAAAATGAAAACACATGATCTAATGGATCAGTGATCCAAACAAATATTCGACTAATACAAAAGAGAAGAAGCTCTCAAATCCAGTTCAAACAGGTGTGTCCTGTTTGTCTCCTTTAGGACCATTTGGAGTTATTTGGTCACATGATATACAAGCTATTAGTAAAAATTACATTTAAAATAAGAAGAAAAGCACATTGCAGCTCATAGGTTTGAAGTGGTGGCCTCATTATTTCACCTCTAATTGAGCTGATTTTCCAGTAATTTGAATTGAAGAAACCTCCTGAATCCCCCTCCAGGATTCCCCTTGGGGAAGGTGGGTCCCCAAATCCCGCTTTGGGAGCCTCAGCACTGCCTGTGCAGTACCACATCTTCCTCGCCCCTCCTCCTCCTCCTCCTCCCAGCTAATCTGTGAGACTCAATTATTCATATTCCAACCTGATTAGGAGCTGCGGTTGTTTCAGATAGCAGTTAGTCTTGGTAACAGCCCCCATGAGGTTGAGGTGAGGTCCCTCCCTTTTTCTCCCCCCACTCTCTCCCTCGACTCCGTGTGCTCACACCTGGCTTCAAGGTGAGGTAGCTGCAGAGATAGCCAAATAATAAGGTGCAGGAGTGTGAATGCGTTCCAGAGGTAGCCCTGGCCCCGCCATTCCTTCGACTAATGGTGGCCATGTCCAGCCTCTGATTAATTAAACATCCCTTGGGGTCAGAGAGTCATAGAAGGCGATGTAATTTATCATCAGGCTCATGCGTAATGGAGTGTGGCCTGCTGCAGAGCCTCTCATTAGGAGTGATAAACTCAATTCGCTGCATCCAAGGCCTCTCCGCAAATCAACGAGGCCAGAAGAGAACAAGACGGGGACGTGTCTTCTCTGAGAACTCCCTCTGTTCGCTCCCAGAGACCAGACGAGTGTAATGGCTCGGCTTTCACCTTGAACCGAGCGGAACAAGACCGGCTCCAACCACTTAAACGGTACAATAAAGGGTGGATGCTGCAGGGTTTCAGTCCCCATTGCAAAGGGGAGAAGAGATAGTTTAAGCTGTTGGGTGCAACATTCAGCATTTATACCTTGAGTTTTACATTTACTTGTTTATTATATGTAGCCTATTTTTAACCCACTTGCTGGTGGTAAAACCTGGTAGTGTAACACCTTTTAGGTTGAAAAGCCTAGCTTGTTAGTGTTCAGCCTGAAACAACACACACAGCAACATTCATTTAAACCGCTGCACATGCCCGTCTGTGCATAAATAAAGCCTGTGTTCCCAAACTCCCCCCAGAAATAACTGTTAAATGGCTGATAAAGGGTTAACTAGCCTGGTGCTAATTTTGTTTTCAGGGAGTTATTACACTGGGAAAAAATAGTTGCCTGCTGAAGGTTGTAAGACACTTGAGAATGGGCAGCTACAATATAATGGGCGCAGTGCATTCTGGGTAGAAGGTTGCCATAAATTCTTATATTCCTCCTGAGCATACAGTGACAGACACAGCAAAGGCTTAATGCTGCTTAGGAAATACAGGAAGTTAATGAGCCACAGTTAAACAGAGCAGGACGTCAATTCAGACTTAATATTTTATCTGCAGTTCTACTCATAATCTGTAGTAAACATGTACAGTTAAAAGATGTACTCTGATCATCAAGAATAAGAACTAGGTTCATATTTACGAATAAGGACACAGCAAACACACAAACGTAGGCCTATGCACATACAGATATGTTCTCAAAACTGTCCGTACAGAAACTCAACACCTGAGCCCTGAGCAAAGAGTTAACCCAAAGACCCTGTTCACACTGGGGAAATCAATCTGGCTATAGAGCAGGATTCAGGCCGTATCTGGAGTTTTCAATCCACCTCTCGGAAGTGGATCTAGCCGGATTGGCTCAGGTCTGAACGCAAATGCAGCTAGCAAATCCTGCTAGTGACGCGATACTTCTGCTTCACGGGGACAGTGTCCGGGTCGCATACAAAAGCCGTATGTAAACAACCGGCGAACTACAACAGCTTTGCCCCGAGTTTATTTTCGACAAGGCTACAAAGGAATAAAAGGAATAAAAATGAAAGAACAAGCAACGCGGGACAAAAAAAAATGCACAACACATGCAATTACGGACTCTGTATATTGCGAGGCGCCACCTAGCGGTTTGGAGGACAACAAACAAGCCGGGTTAAGCTGGATTGAGTGCAGACACGCGTGTATGATTTAGGCCCTGTTCACACTGGAGAAAGTCATTCCAGCTAGAGTAGGATTGAGCCCAGACAGCCTTTAAGCTGGATGCGTTCAGACCTATTTTCAAATCTGGCTAGCACACACTTGTGTCCGCACTCAATCCGGCTTCATCCAGCGTTCACACCTGAGCCACATTTGAGCCAATCCGGCTAGATCCACCTCTCGTGGGTGGATTTAGCCGGATTGAAATCAAACTGGATACTGCCGGATTCGAGGTGTTCACACTCGGAAAAAACATCTGAATAGGCCCGAATCCCGCTTTAGCCAGATTTTTTTCCCCAGTGTGAACGGGGTATTGGAAAATAGGTTAAAGCTTAAAGGCGATCCGGATTCAATCCCACTCTAGCTGGATTGACTTTCTCCAGTGTGAACGGGACCAAAAACAGGAAGGAACCCAAAACAATAGAGCACACATGAAGCCGCGCAAAGATGCTTAATCGATCTGATGCATTATAATATAAGAACTTAGGCCCCCAGCTAATAAACATCATTAAAACCATGTGGCTAACGCAACCACAAAGCAACAGGTTGTAACGCAGCCTGCTGCTCACACCGACTTCACTGTAAAGCTGCTAACTGGTGCTGAATGAAAACCAGCACGTCTTTCTGCTGGTTTCATTTCACAGTTCAGGTGCTTGTTGATGTGCCGTCTCTCATTCTGTCAGCGGGTCCGGATTAGCAGCCAGTACGAAGCAGCCTGAGCTGTGTAGAGACATCTGAGTGGACTAATCGCACACTTTCACTTTCTTCTCTCCCTTTGTAAAACTTAGCTGCTGTATTCTAACATAATGGAAATGTAAGCTGATACTTCAGAGGAGACAAAAGGATGAAGCGGGACTGATATGATGTAAGTATTACCAAGAAAAGAGACTCTGAAATCTCTTTCATCTTTATGTAATGATGGGAGAAAATCTCAGCCTGGATGGATGGTCCTATGTGCTTTAATAAAATATGAATTATTGAAAATATTTATGCAGCAAGAACTCAGCTAAGGACTCACAAATGTCAGCTGTGCAAACTAATTAATTAATCAATCTGCCTTTCCTCCTCTTCTTCTTCTTATTGTGACACCCTGACAGCCTGCACATGACATCACACAGTCTGTGATCATCAGATCTTCCCTCTCACCCTCATTGGCAAATGCAACAACGTGACCCGGGAAGCACACCGCCTCTGCCTCCGCCGCCGCTCACATCGCCTTCCATTTTCCCGACTTCTCCCCCCGCTGAGCAGCGTAGGCGTGACTCAAAGGAACTTCCCCCCGCTAGGCAGAGAACAACCATGAGGCCCCGCAGCTATACTCCTGCTGGAATATCAGAGCATCTGTCCCCCCTGCGGCTCGCCTTTCACACAGCGTAAGGCCATCTTCTCCCAGCACCAGCACTTTTCAAAGGCAGAGCCAACGCTCGGGGAATATATTATCATTGCATCCTGAGCCCATCTGCTGGAGCAACACCTGGGAGGGCGTTTCCCCCCCCGATTCTTCTCAGGCCCACACCGGGAGAGACATTCTTGCCCAGCAACACTAATAAAGAACCCTTCTGCCATCATGAGGTGGTTAATCAATACACCTCCTTTTCTCTGCCTCCTCAGAGTAAAGGTGACGTCTGGTAAGAAAATGTATCAGGGTTTTGATATCAGATATTAAAAGCAGATGAAAAGAATGAGGAGCCATTTCCTTGTGGCCGATGCACACCAAGCTGCAGCAGTGAATGGCACACTGGGTCATAACACTGCGTGTCATAAGCCGCTGCAAATTTTCATTTAGAAAAGATGACAATCAAACACAATGAAAGCTGTGAAGCTTCAATATTTCCTTAAAATGAACCCCCCGCCTCTCCGCCTCCCCTCCTGAAGGGTGTGCTGATTACATGGTTCACACAGCTCTGACAAAAGAGGAAATTGGTTTCTTATTATTATTCTTCTCCAATGGGACACAACAGGTCCCCGGTGGACAAAGATGGTCTTGACCTGACCTTCGTAAATATTCAGACGCTACGCATCCCTAATGAGGGACATGAAAGCACCTCAGCACATCCTCTGTTGTGTCTCTGCACAGACAACGAATCAGCAGTTGTGCATGTTAATTACAAAAGGACACGAAACACAGCTGGTTCAGAGTTTGTGTATCGACTACCCTGAATGAAAAGAAATACCATGTCTTAAACAGTCAGGATTGAGTTAACACTTGCTGTCAATAACTGCCTGTAGTCTGGAATCCAGGGACATGACCAAAGGTCTGGTCTTCAGTACGTGAGCAGCAGCTCTGTTGGGTTCAGATCTGCTGACCAACTAGGCCAGTTCAGAACATCCCAGTTTATTTGCCATTAGAAACTAGCCGTCAGTGTCTGTGTTTGGCAACATGTCCACCTCCTTCCTGAGTCCATCATCAGCCATCGATCTCCAGCTGCTGTTCAACATGCACATCAGGACGACCTGCATCCAGGTCTCCTCGTGCTGTTTCTCTTCATCTGAAGCACTGCAGAGTGTCTTCTCTGAGTCGTCCCCTGTATTCCCAAAACAGCCTGCACCCCCGCAGAATGCTGATGGAGGAGTCTGCACTCACCTTTGTTCCTGAAGTCTGTGTGTAGAAGGTGTGATGATTCCTTTGTTTTCAGGCTTCAAATGGACGTTTTTTTCTTTTGGAAGTTCAGGAAATAAATTCAGTTCCTTCTGTTTGAGAAGAAATCATCACATCATAATATTCCTGACCTTCATTCTGCCCTGGGTCATGTGTTTAGTTAGTTAGAAGTTAGAAGTTAGTGTGGAGGACTGAGCGGGCGTTACGTCACATGAGCCTCCAAATTTTAAAAGTAGGGTAGGATATTTTGAAAACTCAGTGAGTCAGCCAGATTTGGAAAGTAAACACACGCCCCTTTCTCTCGGAGCTCACCCTGAAGCCACGCCTCCCAATCACATGGACGCCCATTAACCTGAAGACGAGCTGCGGTCCGTGACTGCGGCCATCATGCACGTACCTCTCTGGTGCGCGCAGAGCAGGAAGAGAGTGACAACCAGCCAACCACCCGGAGGATTGGCTGATGTTTTTAGTGTTTTATAGCTTCCACAGATGATTCATATTCATACAAAACTGCCGAACTAATTGGTTGCTATCGGATTGTAAAGAGAAGTTACACTAATTTAACAAAAAGTGCATCAGAATGCAATCTCCTACCCTACCTTTAAAGCGTGCACTGCGGCAAACCTCATAGTATTAAAAATGGTTTAACGGCTTACATTCTGTTGGCAAGAATCATTTAATCATCTGGGTTAATAAGACGGGAAAAGATGAGAGGAGGCCGACTTCAGGTTAATCCTGCAACACTGTGTTCTGTTTATCTAACAGGCTGAAAAAAGTTACAACCCGTCTTATATTTAATGTTTCTCCTTCTCCTGGCGCCCTGTTTGTTACTTATTGGGCTAAAAGGTGTACACGGCTTTAAATAACTTACAGGAAAGTATTTAATATTTAACCTGTTTGTTGCTGATTACTGGGTATGAGTCAGCTGCATTTTTAACTTTTCATTTTTTTAATTATTTATATGATTTTTGTTTTATATATTGTCAGTTTAACAAAAGCCTTGAACCATTACATTTATATCTAGATAATAGATAAGTATAGTTTAATAATCCCTGAGGGAAATGGTTCATATTTTTTAAGAGTAATGAGATTAAAAAAAATGATGAAGATAGAGCGGTCACCTAGTGTTTGCATTGAGTAAATGTCACCTGCTGCTAATAGATATGATCATACAATAATCTGCAAAACGATGACATCACACAGATTTATAATTGATAAAAATATGTGTAGGTTATGAAATGCTTAAAACTAATGTGTGTTAACATAACTTAGACCTTACTGTGCAACAAGAGGAACACAAACAAATTGCTAATTAATGTAGCAATGTTCAAAAACTGCTAATTCATTGGAAATCCCAGGACTGGCAGGGTTAGCTTAGCCTCCCTGCTGCAGAATAGCAAAACTCCAGCTGAATCGATCGTTAGTCGGCTGGCAGCTCGTCACACACTTCACCTGATGCACAATATCCACTTATATATATATATTATATACTCGCTGCAATTGACACTGCAAACAAATCTATACACTCATTTTTACAGGAGACAAAACACGACAAATACATTTAAATTGCTCTACTCAGGATATATTGGCCCTCCTTGTGTTGGATATGGAGGAATCACTAGGCTGTCAGAAAAAAGAGCAATCACAGCTACACAGAAGATAGATGACATTAAAGGTAGGGTAGGAGATTTTGAAAACTCAGTGAGAGTCAGCCAGATTTGGAAAGTAAACACACGCCCCTTTCTCTCGGAGCTCACCCCGAAGCCACGCCTCCCAATCACATGGACGCGCATTACCTGAAGACGAGCTGCGGTCTGTGACTTCGCCCATCATGCACGTACCTCTCTGGTGCACGCAGAGCAGGAGTGACAACCAGCCAATACTCCGCGCAGGGTCCACCCGGAGGATTGGCTGATGTTTTTAGCGTTTTATAGCTTCCACAGATGATTCATATTCTTCGTTTTAAAGCGAAACTGCCGAACTAATTGGTTGCTATCGGATTGTAAAGAGAAGTTACACTAATTTAACAAAAAGTGCATCAGAATGAAATCTCCTACCCTACCTTTAATTGTAATGTGAATCTGATCCCATTTCTGTCTGTATACATGTTACAGCTCAGCGCTGTATAAACACACTGCTTTTTTCCCCTTATTAAAATGTTAGGCCTAATCTAGAACCTGCTGCAGAGACCTTGTTCCTGGACTCAGCGGACTCCGAATATGAGGGATAAATCGAAGAAAAATAAATTACTTGAAACTACAGCGGGCCACCGTGGAGCTTCTGTGCTGCTTTAGTTTGCCTTTCTCCAATACAAGTGTGAAGCGTCATTTTCCTCTTATTACTCCTGCATTCATCACTGTGGTAGACAGAGAATGAATATTGACTATGCCTGGAATAATAGCTTACAGAGCACAAAATCTGGGCTATTCAAATATTTCTCCCCAGCAGTTGCAGACTCATGAGCTCCACTGAATCCTCCTCCCAATAATTTCATTCCCTCCCTCCTCCTCCTCTTCCTCCTCCTCCTCCTCCTCCTCGTGTGTCTGACCCTTTCTCGTCTCGTGGAGTTGTGAACCTGGTGTTCTTTCCCCTCAGGTTTTCGCGCCGTATGCCGCTCTTTCCCTCCTACCTTTCAGCCATCACACTCCTTTGCAACAGAATTAATATTTCACAGGCGGCTCCTCAGCCATTTTTCTTGCTGACGAATTGAGGCTAGAAAGAAAGTTTCCAACCAGCCGAGGAACAATAAATATTTAAGTGTTTCCCTTGGAAGTTCTCCAATCAGGAGCTCCTTATGTACACCGTCAGACACGTGCTCTCCTGCCATTTCTCCCTCTCCTCCCTTACTCTCGCTGCTGATCCATCCATCCATCCCTCCCCAGCTCATCTGCTGCACCATCTGTGCAGCTGTAATAAGCAGGACTCCTTGTGTGCTCCCTTTCCCTCCTTTGCTTTCTCTTCCCCGGTCCCCTCTGCAGGCCTGGCCTCCCCCTGCTCGCCTGTTTGACTGACTTGTTTGCATCCCACGGTGGAGCTCATACACCGGGACCGCTCAGGACCGCCATCAGGCGAGCCCCAGTTAGCCCGACGCTGCTTTCATCTCTCAGTGAAAGCATGCTGGAAGCATCGGCGTGGTGACCTTACATATGCTCTCTCTGTGCCATTTAGAAAATGCATGATCACTCTCAATTACTGCAACAAAACAAAGGCCTCTCCCTCTCACAGCGAGGAGCACGCAGCCCAAACCTAACAATCCAAAGCCTCACCGGCAGCAGAGTATTGATCTGAGCCAGTAATCACGCCGACACCTCACTCAGCGGGATGATGGAAAATGATTCTCCAGGCTCAAAGCATCTTCAAAGACCAACTCGGAGTGTGCGATAAGCTTTTGTTTTAATGTAAAAGAGCGTCGGAGAAAATCCCTCCATCAGCAGGTAACACTGCGCCACACTGCAAACGCTGACAGGCTGTTCCTGTCCACACGGATTGAACCGCCAGCAGAACGAAATGGCATCTCATGTAGTACAGAGAAGAGCTCCGCCTGCTGAACATTCTGTCCAGGAGCAAGGACACCGTCAAAGAAACAAAAAAACACCGCAGTCATGAGATGTCTGGAGAAAAAGAGAAACATCCAGGCAGAAGCTGGCTCCCATGGGGCCGCACTCTGACCGACTAACCCCCCCCCCAAAAAAAAAACATGGGCAAAGAATTGGAGTGTGAGTGAAGCCGAGGCTAACACCACCCACCTCTCCACTCAAGAGTGGAAATTATCACCCAGACACACGTGTTGAAACTACTTCGCAATGTCAACGAGAGAGTGGAAGATTGCCTCAGCTTCAGCATCGACACATTATGCGTCGCGCTCGCTGCAGATTAAGAGGCGTCTCCAATAGATTGGACACAAACAGCCTGTTGATGTTTGGAGGTCGTCCATGTTGGATGACATGTTCCGATCACTATTTTTACAGGTGGAAATTTGGCAGCCATGACTGTCGCTGTAAACTGTAAATAAGCTAAAAATTACATCTTTGCCAGGCCACAGACTTATCAATCAGCCATTACACATGCTTAAAACATGTTCTTCACCCAAATACAGAGAAATATCTAAGAGCAAACCAGGAGCTTCACGATAAAACCCAGGAGCTACATAAACATTCATTTTTTTAAGAGATTTCTCTTCGTCTCAAGGTTGCAGAACAGCTGGGAAAATATGAAATCCTCCCTCACTGGCAGCTCTTCCTTCCATTAGATTGGATTTTTTAAAATCTCCTTAAGCAGGAGAAATTCTATAGGAATGATTCCTCCAGAGTTATTGATTGTAAAAAGTCTGATATCTCCAGACAGTGCAGAATCAATATTACTAAGCTATCTCATATCTATCTGTATAATGCCCGCAGTTAGCCAATCCTTCCAGTTTAGAGGTCAAGGAGTTGACTTAATCTCCAAACAATTTAGCTACTAAGCCAGACAAACCCATTTTTTTGTGGAGGCCACGGTCATAATTAGGGAAATACATTACACAGAGAGACAGGCGTGATCTCTCAATGAGTTATTGATTAGAGTGTATTGAATGGGAGTCGGTGGTGGCTGAGGGACAGACAGCCAGCCTCTCCCTGCACATCTCCACCACCACCACGGGTCTCCACAGACTGCAGGGACGTGGCTCGGCAGTGGTGGGGGATTATCCTGGCAGTGCGGAGCTAAGAGTTCTGCAGCGCCGTGTGGGGACTCTGCGGCACCACCAGGACTCGGTGGATAATGAGCAGTCTTTGTGATGTGTGCTTCAGGGGCTAGTGAAGGCTGAGCCATGCAGGGAGCAGTAATGAAGCACAGGCCTGTGTCTAAAGCCACACACAGATGTATAAATCCACCTCTATTGTCTCCAACTTCTTTTTTTTTTTTTACTCCTCACACATTTCTGCACCTCATCCTCATTACACAGATCAGGGATCTGCCATGGTGACGGATGTACAGTAGAGCTTTAGAAGGAAATCTTCCATTACTTCTCTTGAACAATAAATCTTGAGCGATTCATAAAAAGAAAATGTAAAAAGTTCTGATTTGTATGCTGCGGATGACAGTGGAGGACCAGACACCTTGACCTTTTTACTTCCACAACAACATGTAATGCAGTTGTCATCGCTGCTTAACAATTCACGGCCCGCCCCTCCAATGTGCTTCTCAGAATAATGGCTCCCAGATTTGTCCAATTAAATGCACACACCACACACACAAACACACACAGCTCCATCTCATTAACAACACTTTGGTGCTACAGCGACACGGTGATGTGCGAGTTATCAAAGGGAGCAGGTTGAGCTACGGCTGCCAGCGAAAAAGACGACGACTGCTGCCTGAACATCTCCAAACACTGCGATGCCGCTGTACGACTGTCACCTTCACGCAGGAGGCAGAGCGGGGTGGGGAGGATGGAGCACATCACCACTGTGTGATCTTTGGGGCTGCATGGACTGCTGCACCTATTGGCCTTTTGCCTATTTAAATTGCACAGTCAATCTTTAGTGCGCACTCATGCTAAAGAGAGCGCTGCAGTCACACCCCTGCTTTTATATCTTCACACACACACATTAAGGAATGCATTCTCTTCTTTAGGAGGTAAATTTCTCATTACTTTTTTTTCGGGACATCCATTTGAATATCTTTATGGACTTAATTTCATGCTTGACCAACACATGGTCATAGATGTAAGCAGAAGCGGCAGACAGGATGGCTCCCGGCAGCAATCAGAGGCAGTGAAAATGTGGATTTGTCTTTGTTTCTTTTAGGAATTATTGACATTTATCCGTCAGTTACACTCCACCTTTCTTTCAAGACTCTGTCTTTTATGTCTTAGCCTGACGTACTTTAAATTTATCGCATTGCTGTGTTCCTATCTAGCCTGGAAATTGTCCGAGAATCAACCTAAGAAGCGAGAACCAGGTCAGCGAAGACCTGTGTCTCCTATTGTGGCCAACCTCTACATGGAAGAAGTGGAGAGAAGAGCCCTGAGTTCCTATCCTGGAACCACCCCCACCCACTGGTTTAGATATGTGGATGACACCTGGGTTAAAATCAAGACCAACGAAGTGGAACGGTTCACAGAACACATCAACGCAGTGGATAACAACATCAAGTTCACTCGCGAGGACACCAAGGACAACAATCTGGCCTTCTTGGACTGCACAGTACATATTGAGGAGGACAGGAGCCTCAATGTGGAAGTGTACAGGAAACCCACACACACGGACCAGTACCTGTTGTTTGATTCACACCACCCACTGGAACACAAACTTGGAGTCATCAGGACCCTGCAGCACAGAGCACAAACTGTACCCACCAGCTCAGAGGGGAAGAAGAAGGAGCAACACCACATCAGGAAGGCCCTGCAAACATGTGGCTACCCGAAGTGGGCACTCATCAAAGCCACAAAAACAAGACCCCCCAACAACAAGAAGAAGGACAACACCAGGCGGAGAAAGAACATCTCCATTCCATATGTGTCAGGAGTATCAGAGAAACTCCGCAGGATCTTCAACAACCATGACATCCCGGTCCATTTCAAACCTATGACAACACTGAGACAGAGACTGGTTCACCCGAAGGATAAGATTCCCAGGGAGAAACACAGCAATGTGATATATGCAGTCCAGTGCAGTGAGGAATGCTCTGATCTGTACATTGGAGAAACTAAACAACCACTCCACAGAAGAATGGCTCAGCACAGGAGAGCCACCTCCTCAGGACAAGACTCAGCTGTTCACCTCCACCTCAAAGACAAAGGACACTCCTTTGAGGACAACAACGTTCACATTTTAGACAGGGAGGAAAGGTGGTATGAAAGAGGAGTCAAGGAAGCCATCTATGTTAAGCTGGAAAAACCTTCCCTTAACAGAGGTGGTGGCCTCAGACATCATCTTTCTACCACATACAATGCAGTGATTCCATCCATTCCCAGGAAGTTTACACATAATCACAGTAAGAACAAAGGGCTGTCAACCAGTCCCCCTCCGGCAGTTTCATAGTCGTTAGCCAGTCGTTAGACACACCTGGCCCAGTCAGCCAGAACATCACAGGTAAGTATGGAAACATTTAGTGCTATTGTTTGTAAGTTTTTTAACGTTTTACCCAGACCCACCCACATAGGTCTGTAACCACATATAAACCATGTTTCCCCACCAAACAGTTAGAACTGATGAAGCTGCTTGGATGAGCAGCGAAACGTCTTCTAGAAAACTCTACAAGTCCAGACGCCTTGCTTCAATCTTCTCTACGTCAGCGAAGAAGCCGTCGTCTTTGCTCTCTGATGGTCACTTACCAGCAGCGTCAGCCACTGCTCAGTATACAGTTTATTTATTCACTGCCTGTCTGTCAACATGGCTGACAAGAGGTTCGAATTTTAGGCTGAATATAGAAGAAAATGTCTCTCTCTCTCTCTCTGGGCAGAGCGGTGCCGCCTCCTGTTCATGTCAGTGTGCCTAAAATGGCAGCAATTTACTGATAGTCCTCACACTCTCCTCACTCCTCTTCATAAATGGATATTTACACCCGCTTCTACCACATGTTTGACAGCATTTCTTTCTTACATAGTATTGATTATACTTCATATATCTGGACTGAATTGAAACAGGCTGTAGTTTCTTCTTTCTTACGGCTAAGGAAATGTGGCACCCTAGCATTCTGCTGATGGATCATGGCCAAGTGTGATTCGAGATCCTCCCTCAATGGCAGCTGGAGGCCTCAGAGGAGGCCTCTTTGGGCTTCTGCTGCTGCTCCTTTGGTGTGTTAGGTGACCTATAGTGTGTGATTTCACCAATAGTTTTAGAACTATTATTAGTAGCACCTGTCAATTTGTCAAAACTCCAGAATTGGGACTGTATCGACCGCTTACCCCGAAAACATGAGGGAAATTTCCAACATCATCATTTCAACTTCACTTTCTGTACCATCTCAAGAGCGCCCCCTATTAAACAGGAAATTCTTCTTAGTATGCTAACTTCTGAATAAACTAGCCTGGTTTCCATCCAGAGGTAGAATCTTTTAAAAGTTTGCCAAAAAACAAACAAACAAACAAACGAGTTTGTTGTGCTCCCATCACGTGGTTGGTGCAGATAAACTACTTGTGGATAACATACGGTGGATAACATACCATAACATGGCTGCAAGAGGTTACAAACTGGAAACAAAGCAAGCTAGATTATCAGTCAGCATTGTGCTGCTGTTTATTATCTAACATTATAATGTGATTTTACAGGCTTTTTATCAGACAGAGGAATATTTTGGTCGCCTCTTTCATCCATGTTTAGTGCACTGTGGGAAACCAGAAAGCCCCCGCGTCCGTGCACACAGCTGTCAGGTGAGGTCGACTTCATTTTACTTCTAATAATAATAATAATAAGAATAACCTTTGGTGTGTCAGAGTTTATCCAGTAGATGTGTTTCCATCTTCTGTTTCACACACAAGTCAAAGACCAGCTCAAAGTGAGGACTTGAGTTCCAACTTCGGAGGCTTCATTTGTGTGTGACGGACACACGGCTACAGACACATCTGAAATAAACATCATACCTGATTCTCTTCATGAATATGATAAAAAAAATTTAAACTAAAACTCTCACAAATCTCTCAAAACATTAGTTTAGGAGCTACAGTTTAAGTTTCTGTGAGCTGCTTTGACATGAACTCAGTGCATGTTTGCATAATTCGAAAAAACGTTCCCACATTTGTGCAGAGCGTCGTTAAACAAATAAAAACAGAACATTTTGGATCCACAGCTGGTGGAGAGGTGTGAAGGAAAATTAATTCCCACACACACACACTTTTCAGCACTGCATTTATTGAAAATGGGAGTAATTCAATCGCCAACCTTTAGACCTTATTAAAACCATTTTACACTCCATGGTGTGATAATGCATCACCAGCAGACTGATATTATATATATACCATAAAGAAGGCTTGTTTCATGCACAGGCTCATAAAAGGACTTGGGCTCTGTGGGAGTACGGCTGCAGCACAGTAATAAACATTATAATTTAATTAGGTGAATAACTGTTTGTGATAGTCAGTTCAATAACACGGACCGGTTAATGCTGTGTTCGGAGCACCAACAGCATGCATTAGAGTGTGGGGAGAGGAGAAGTGCCTAAATGATCTTCTGATAACGCCAAGGATCGTTTACCTCTGAGGGTAAATACTGAAATATTCATCAAAGAAATCCTCAGTCGTGATAAATCATATCCCGTCCCTCCTGCAATTTATAGTGATCCCGATCATATGGGATTTAAAAAAGACGGGGGAGGGGGGGGTGTGCATACTTTAGTCTCAGCGGCGATGTCGGTTTGTATTTGTTTGAAGTCTGTCAGCGGGCAGGAGTGATGCAGCCCAGCGAAATCAGAAATAATAAAATCCAACCTTCACTTCACTCGGGCTCCTTTTGACACCTTTTGATTCACTGGAGCGTGAGAGTGGCTGAGATGACCAGAGGCAGCAGGAAGCCAGGAGACACGTGTCGGCCTCCCGAGGTGAGAGCCTCCCCATACTGGTCCAGGAGCTGCAGGGCCACGCCGTTGGTCCAACCGAAACCCAGCTACAGGAAGACAGAAAGTCAGAGGAGAAACTGTGTGTGTGTGTGTGTGTGTGTGCATGCAAATGTGCTAAGCAGCAGAAGTGAATCGACAGGGCTTTGCATGAAATTAGACAGACTTGCGGGACTGTAAGCACATTAGTTTTACACCATCAACACATGAAAGCAAATACCTGAACTTCGTACTCGCCTCCTCCGCCTGGCTTTCCATCTCCGTTCACATCGTACTGTCGGGAGGATGAAAATGACACATTTGGAGTGAGCCCTGTTATCACAGCGCAACACGAGCTCAGCGAGCAGCGCGGCCTGAAAAGACTCACCTTTTCAAACATGGCTTTGTGCTTAATGTAAGCCAACCAGTTCGTCTTGATCCAGCGCTGGGCCAAGTCAAATGCTAGTTGTTTAGCATCCTCCGAGGGCAGCTTGGATAAACCTGGAAGTTTCAAATCACAAGGAAATAAAAAAAAAACTCAGAAACATCCTTTTAAACATGAAGCTGCTTGAAGCGAAATGCTCGGTGACTGACATGTCTTTCATTGTGTTGGCTCTGTTGCTCCAGCACAGCAGAACTGAGGTGGAAAAATAACACTCAACTTATACATTTCTAGACAACCAAGGGGAGACTAAGTAGTTCAACTATTTCCTTCCTGATCCAGTTAGCCGGCTCATCTCACTGGATAAAGACCAAACTGAGGGCATAAAAGCCCCTGAAGCAAGAGGAGAAAGTGAAGCAGGCCCATCAGAGCATCACCAAGGAGAGAGGAGCGGTTCTTCAAGTGTGTATTAGGACTCAATAAACAGCCTTAAATTAAAAGTATGAGTCAGCAGCGGAGGCCGACACGGAGCTGAAGCTGAAGGGTCAGAGCAGGTTCTGGAACTTTTACTCCTCAAGATGAGCTACTGATTAACCCTTGATGATGTCATGTCAATCTGAGCCTAATTAGCGGAATCATCACCTCTGGTCTCACACACACTGTGCTGGAGTGCAAGGGGCGATTGATAAGTTCATGGCCTTGGGTGGAAGTAGTGTCCTGATCTTTGTAGGAAGCAGCATCTTGACATGCCCCCCCCCCCACCTCACACAGACATTGGTGCTTTAATCTTCATTCCACCTTTGCTCAGACTCACACATCAAACAAAGCTGGTGGAACGCCGCCTGGGTGCGTGCTTTCAAAGGACACATCAGAGGTGTGCTTCTGTGTTGGTTTGCTCCCTCGGGCACGTGCAGCTTCACATTTCCTCACTGCGACTACACTCACAACAGAAGCAAGTCCTGAGTGGGACGCATTAAAAGGAGCAACCACCCTGCACAGGACAGGCCACGTGATGTGAAGAGGAGAAGTTCAAATTCTGGTAACGAGACAGGGCCACAAACTTATCAATCACCCCACAGGGCCGCTCCTGTAAGGTTACCGCTGCAGCAGTGAACACAGAATAAACAAACGCTGAATCATCACTGGGTTTTGAGGGTAATTCTCTGGTTGCTGTTGCGAACCTTCAATGAGCATGTGCTGTAAAGGAGGCCACGCATTAGGATAGTCCCACTGCTGCCCAGACTCCCTGAGTGACGTCGGAACTCCGTTGGGGAACTGAAGTGCACCGCTACCCTGAACAGAGAGAGAAGAGGGGGGAGGTGGAGGGGGAGAGAGAGGGGGAGAAATCAAGAGAGAGATAGAGAGAGGGGATGAAGCATCATGGGTGAAGCCTCTGCAGTGCCTGTCTGCCATCTGCTGGAGACACCGAGCATCATGTGTTAGAGAGGTTGAAAATGAGACCAGAAAGTCCCGCCCCCCCCCCCTCTGCGACTGTCAGGAAGCTCTTGAGCAAAGCATTTAGAACCACAGCTGTCAGCGAGGAGCACCAGCAGCCGGCAGGAGAGGAGGCGAGGCATGCTGGGCGGCTGTGTGCAGGTATGGATGAGAGCAGCTGTGCAGTGAATGTGTCCATCATCCAATCAGCAGCGCTCATTCAACCTCATCTGGATAAATATATGGTTAAAGAGGCCTCTCTCACAAAATACATCATTTCCCACTTTTTTCCAGTAGCGCTGCTTCCACGTAGGAAAAAAAAAAAACATCCACCAACCTTCAGGTATTTCACCGCCTTCTCTCCCATCTCGGCCTGAGAATAGCACTGCGCCCAAACAGGTGCCAGGTTGGAGGGGTAAAACTCAAAGTGATTGGAGAACGTCAACAGGTTTATGTCAAACCAGGCTCCCCTCTCAGCATCCCAGAACAAAGCCTCCACCACCTCCTGCCTGCGAGCTGCAGCCTGGTCATACGCTGCGGCTGAGTCATCATCGCCTGTCAGGAAACGGCACGTCAATGTCACGTAACGCCACGTCAGGAGGCCAAAAGTCCACGTTCCAAGGTCAGAGGAGGCCCCGTGCTCTCACCCAGCGCCCGATGAAACGAAGCCAGAGTTCTCTCGTTGCGGCACAGCAGGGCGTTGAGGTCAACAGGCAGGACCCAACTGGTGTGGGTTGCTCTGAGGGTGCCGTTGTTGTGCCCGCCGCCGCCGTCTTCATCTATGTACCAGCGGGAGGTGAAGTCCCAGCCGGACTCTGCGCCGGCTTTCAGATCCGTCCACAGCAGGTCCTTGTGTTCTGAGGACAAGACAAGAACATGAAATCAGAGGCAGAGCAACAACAACAACACACACCGGCGTCCGGAAAACGTCCGGGAGTATTTTTAAAATATATGCGGCATCATGTCGAGCCGCAGCGGGAGAAAAATAATTCAGTAACCTTGAATGTTTGCAACCAAAAACAAAAAAGGAATATAAGCAAACACATGAAGGTGTCAGAGACTGACGCTCACAGCTTCCCTAAAGTGTGATGAAACTGTTCAGAGAATGAATGTGTTTTAACATCAAATATTCATTACAGCATGATACAAAGGTATTTTCAGAACAAATTTGTTTTTGCACAGATCATCCTGGAATCCACAGGAATATATTCCATGTTTCAAGCTCAAGTGTATTCATTCCGGAGCAGAGCACCCCCCACAGAGCCATCCTTTCTTTCCCTCTTTCATGCAAGAAAATAGCACAGCAATGTATTTCATGCCTATAAAGCAGGATTCATTCAGACACCAAGAAGATGAGCACTAATAGGCCATTACCATCACTGAGTCCTTCGGCTAATTCCAGATCATCGCTGTAGGATTCGGGCCTGGAAAGAGGGAGTAGGTGAAGACACACACACACACGTGTGTGTGTGGCGTCGATTTGTTGTTGTTGTTATTGTTGTGTAAACTCTTCTCGGGCGTACCTGGGTAGGCCCACCTGCACGTCATACCGGTTCACAACATGTGTTGTGTCATTCACTGTGACAGCCACAGAACGGTTCTCCATCCAGAATCCATACTCCTTCTCCAGGACCGGTAAAGCTGATCTGAAACCAGCCACAGCCAACATTATGACATGCAGACATTATAATTAAGCACGGTGAGGGGGAAAAGTGAAAGCCCTGAGGGGGGGCTGAGGTTTTAATGTTTAATATGCTTTTTTTTTTTATTCTGGGAGAGACCGGATGGAGCTGAAGAATGATAATGTGTCAGGCAGAATGTCAGCTCCGGCCTAAATATCACCTGAGGAACTCTTCATCCTTGGTGGCTTGATAGTAGCTCTCCACCATCAGGGTGAGGAATGGAGGCTGGCTGCGCCTTTCATAGTAAATCCGCCCACCGTTTGGAACAAAGCCATACCTGCAGGAGGGAAAAAAAACAAAAAAACTTTTTATTCCACAAATCATAAAATCCCCCCTGCTGAGAGCTCCATTTCCAAAGAGCACGCACCGGGTTTCTGGGTGGCTTCTTATTATTATTCTAAAGCAGCTTTACCTGTTGACGAGGTGGAGGAAGTTTAGAATCATCCCACGGGCGGTGTCTGTCATCTCTGACAGCAGGAGCCCGTTGATGACCCAGTAGGAGTCCCTGTTGGACAGACAGCAGCAGCACACGTCACTGTCTGCAGCCCACACACACACACACACAGGTGGGCTCTGAGCAGAGACCCCTAACCGGGTCCGGCTGTGATCTCTTCTGGCTCTGACCGAGAAAAACTCAACTGCAGCTGTCAAGGCAGACAGCTGAGTGAAGAGTTTTATCGCTCACTCACCAGTAGTAGAGCTCCCTGAAGCGCCCCCCCCGGCACCACCACGGGATGAGGGGTGTATATCTGCGAGTAGAACTCTGGGTGATCTCGAACATTGGTGTGGATCTAAAGGAGAGATCAGGGTAATCTCTAAATAATCTCTAAATTATGTAACAGATCTGGGCAAAGTTAACTTCTGACATATACCTTTTATTCATAGTATGAAGTCAGAATTTGGATTTCTAATCAGCAAATTGATCATTACCCATAAATTCTCAGATTAACATTTAGAAGTCTGACTCAGATTTTTTGAGATTAAACTGAATAAAGGATTCTTTTGATGACAGAATCTGTTTTTGTTTCAAATTTAAGAGATGCCCAAATCTGGATTATGACTTTTTGTTTTAAAAATCTGAGATTAATGTCTGAATTTTTATTTAATTCTGAGAATTAAGATAAATTCTGAGATTAACATTTAGAATTCTGTCTGTTCTCAAACTTGTTTAATTACAACATTTTTGGATTTTCCTTTTTGGGATTTAGAGATTAAAGGCATGGAAATCAGCCAATAATTATTTAAATACTTGTCTAATGTAGTTTTATCTTTTAATTGTTCATCTTCAAAAGAAAACAGTGAGTAATGTGAATAAAGCCTCATGTATGTGTCACAACAATGCGACCATGAACTTTACGTTGACACAGCTGGATCCACATTTGCACTTGACCATGGTCCTTGCACCCTTTCTGTGCAGTACGTGCACCTCTCATCACTCACCTTCCTGCCGAGAGACTTCCACAGTTCGTGTAACTTCCCCGCCCAGACACGCAGGCTATCATCTGCGATCCCATCCAGAAACTTTGGCCTGTGTATAAACAGTAACCATGTTAATTCAGGCATGATTTTAAAAAATCAAAAAAAACAGGCTGCTGAGGAGCTTCATCTCACTTGTCGTGCCAATCCGTCGGTGTCCAGGTCTCAAACTCTGTCCCTGGTTTATCAAAGTATGTGCTGAGGAAGGCCTTTAGTTTGGCAGGAGCGACGGTAACGTTGGGCGACTCGTTGGAAAGGTTGTGGAAGGCCGACAAGACGGCGTCTGCATGAAGAGACACAGGGGAGCTAACAGAGGAACGGACATCATGAAACTGATGCTGACTGTGACTCACCAGGAGCGGCCTTCAGCTTCATGTCAACAAAGTACTTATCATCATCAAACAGTTTAGCTGTTTGCACCTGGTGCAGGATAGGCCCAGTGCAGTAGATCTGACTGAAATGACAAACAGACAATCATTAACTGCAGAATTAGTGCAATAAATCCACATCAGTTTAATACTACGTTTGACTGCTGAGGACAAAGGTCTGCCGAGAGCTTACAGGACACAATAAAGACAGAAATTTGCATTTTTTTTTGTGCGTGCAGGGTGTCTTTCACAAACAAATCTCACTTCCCTGGGTCAAGAAACAGCAGCAAAGTGACATTATCTCACAAAACTCTGCTCAGGAAAGCTGCCAAAATAACTGCATACCAGACATTAGAGGAAACCGAGCTGCAAAACAGTTGTTGCACAAACTTCATGAGCCACAGAACAGTTGAGAAAACATCTGTTAGAGCAGCAACCCACGTCCTTTAGCACAGCCCATGAACAGGAAACGGTCCAATTCCTGGTGAAGTCACTCATCTTACCTGTCACACGGTGGAGGTAACGCACTCCTCACACAGGAGAAAAGTGTCAGCGACGAGACGCAAAAAGGCACCAGGTAACGCATGGTGAGCTGTGAAATGAAGCGGCAGCAGCGTCTGAGCTGCGAGGCTTCGGGCTGAAAACTTCCTCCAGGTCAGAGTTTACACTGAGGAGCTTTTAAAGCAACATAAGCAACACCGACACCTAGCTGTGAGACAGGAAAACAACAGGCACTGTAAAGTTCAGTGAGCTTTATTTATTCAACAAAACGTTTCCAATCCAGTTTGAAATGATGACATATTAACTTCATTGTAAAATTAGCATCACTGAAAACAATCTGCCAATTTATGAACCAAATTAAAACAAAAAAAAAGAACTCAGGTCTTAAATTACTTAAATTTGGAGACTGTTTCAATACGTTGTACTCCACTTGAACATTTCCTTTTAAAATAAACAAAAACAAAGTTAAGGGGCAACTCCTAACTTTTTTTTTTTTTTTTTATATATACCCATTTCCAAAACTTTGGATCTTTTGATCATATTAACTTGTTTCTTTTTTGCCCAGAGGCGCCTCCCCACGTTTCATTTTTAACTGATGCATGCGTTGGGAGAGGAATCCTAAAAAGGACTCCGCTCACATCCTCCTGATAGATTTTTTAAGCGATGGGTCGGCCGAATGATACACAAAGCTGTGTGGTCGTCATTTTATCACGACTATCGAAGAGGATGAACGCGTGCATCAGGGCAGCAAGTCCTCCAATTTACCCGCCCAACAGAAATTTTTAAAAAATAACCTTAAAGAATGAGACAATTTAGTTACAAAGAGACGCCAATTAGTCGCCCGATCTGGGGCAAGATGCTCTCGTCTCACTCTTTAAGGCCGTCCTATGGCAGCCACTGGCAGTAACGCTTCGCTCCATCAAACTGTAACCCTCCACTCAATCTTAGATCTTTACCTCCAAAGTGTTTCGCCGATACTGCCGGTGCTGACAAGGAACAGGCAGCTGCCATGTGCCTGTGTAACAAGATCCCTGTTCACCAGCTAATGCTTCAATTTTTTTTAGAAATTTAGACCTCCCACCCAAAGCAAAACAGGCCTAATTATCCAGTTAGATGTGCAAGTATTTCAGGGACAACAGCGCTATGAGAACAGGGATCAGAGTCCTAACCAATGAGAATACATAGGTAGTTTTTAAATCATTGCCATTCATCTTTTTTAAATGAGCTTAAATTAATTTAGCAATAATACATCTCATTGATTAAGACGAGAAAAGCATCTCACCATGATAAGGGGAACCCACTTTGCAAAAAGGTCCTGGCAGAACCGCCACATGTTCACAGGACCTTCATACAGAGTAAAGGTTGTTATATTGCACATAAATGCAAAGACAATGTACCCCCCCCCAAAAAAAAAAAAAAAAAAAACCCCCAAAATAAAGCAACAAGGGCAGAGAAATGAGCCATGAACTCAGCAGGCTGAGGTGCCCAAAGTTATCGTTTAAACAAGCAGTCCAACTAAGTTGTGATCCTTCATACCCGTCCCCCCCTCCCCTCTGTGCCAATTACTTTAATCTTGCGGACCACCATACCCCCCCTCATCCTCCTCCTCCCCCTCCCTCCCCACTCGGGCACATCATGAGTGTTCGGGGAGCGGGGCAGTGTGTGCAGCTGCCTGAACTCATGTCTCTGTGTTAAGTGCAGTCCAACCTGCTCAGGTTGTAAATATGAAAATCCTGTCGGCTGCTTTTAGGAAGTCAGCCGACGTGCGACGCACAGAGAATGAATTCCTGCTACATTTTAGGTCAGATGGTTCATTTTCATGCATTTGGCCGACATTCTTCAAAAAGAAGGGGGGGGAAACAAAAACAAAAAAAAACACCCCCACCCACCTAACCCCACCCCACAAACATTAGGAAGTAATGTAGCTGTGCTTAAACAGGGCATAAACCAATGTAACACCCCCCCCCCCCAAAAAAAAACAAATTATCTGCCAATTCAGCTGCACTGCAGCAATTAGAACTACTAGATAGAATATTTTCTCTTCCAACACCAGCACTCACTATAACTGTAGATCTTAGAGTGTCTCAAGAATCAGTTTCACAAGTCAAGGCTGGTGACAACCAAGAATTATTATTTTTTTTCCCAAATGCACAAGCTTGACAGAGCCATGTGTCTGGACTCACCACTTGTTAACACTGGTAGCAGGAGAATAAGGGCAACAATTTAAACAATCTTCTCTTTTAAGTCTTTAAGTCGAGTGCATCTTTATAGAACTGCACTGCATCAAATTTGGAGGGGCTAAAAAGATTATCAGTGATAACTCTCCAAAAAACATTTCATGAACAAAGTCATTTCAATGTTTTAAATCTAATAAACTCTGCAATTTCTCTAAAATTATAAATAAATTCACAGGCCAATATATTGCAGATTAAACCAACTGGCAGTTAAGGAAACTGTCTCCAGTGCTAACAAGAGAGAAAGGGGCGGGCAGCTTTTCAGTTTGTCAGCCAGCCTTTGGAACTTGTTTTAAAACAATCTTAAAAATGAAGGTATATACACAAGGTGTAAGGTGCAGCCCACGTACGTGCATGGCTGCACGTTTTGTTTCCAGAAGTTTGAGAGTATGGCCATCCATAGGAAGGTGAAACACAGGACAAAAGAAAGAAAAAAAAAACAAAGTCTTCTCCAAATAAACTCCACCGACACAGGAATCCTCATCACTCGTGGTGTTGCGAGGCTGCTTGTTCATTTTTTTTTTTTTAGTGTTCTGATGCTGAAGACAGAGGAAAGGATTTGGGTCTCTCAGAAGCACAAGCAACGGGACAGTCTGGCTGTTTCTTGGAAAAAAATCCAGCATCTCTGTCCATGGAAAATCCAAGTGTGTCCTCATTTATCAGCCAGACTCTTTTGTTCAGCTAAGCCAGCAAAAAAAGACGATTCAGACCAGACTCCCTCCATGTATATATATCATCTCTCTTCCTTGCAAATGGATGACCTAACCTAAAAAAAAAAGTTATGAATTCACCTATTTGGTCAAACATTAAATTAGTGTAACACATTTTCAATTAGGTGAACATGTACGGGCGGGTATGACGTGAGCAAGATGGCGGATAACATTGGGTTATTACTTTAGAACGAGCTGAACTGCTTATTAAGGCACTTGATACAAATTGGTTAAAACTTCCAAAATAAAACGTGGAGAATGGAGGGCGTCATAACTGGGTCTGTTGGTGCTGGCTTTGTGTCATTGGTGGATATGAATCATCATCATCGTCGTCATCGTCGTCATCACAATGTGCACTGATATCATTTCTAACTTGGTCCCATGCTTTCCTCCTGGGTGCTTTCGTCTTCAGGGTGTGTGGTGTGCAGCACAGGGCCTTATGAAAAGGCAAATGAGTTCTTCCAAAACGCGTCCATCAAAAAAGAAGAAGAAGAAAAAAAAAAACATTCCTAATGGTGGCATCCAAAAACAGACAGACAAAAACTGTACATTAAAAAAAAAAAAATCCAAGACGATGGGGGATGAAAAAGGATGTAAAGGGGAGTGAAGGATGGACTGATCTGTGGGGGAAGAAGAAGAACATTAAATGACTGCTTTGCATTCATACAACTGAATAAACTCAATTTGTCCGTCTTATCGTTAAAGCACCTACATTTAGGATTCTAGCAGAGCAGAGAAGTTCTGCTCACTGAATTTTGATAAAGTAGCTTTGCTTGCAAATGTTGTACATGCTACCATCAGCTGAAACAAAGTACGGCTGTCATTCTGCCTAAGTGCTGAGGCAGTGTTACCTTTTCCAAGATTGAAGACAACAATGTGCAAAAAGCTGTTTTCTACAGGGACCTCCTACACGTTGTTTTTGCCATCTAGATACTTTTAACTCATGGTGCTCCCTTCCCTCTCTGCATCACATCACTGCTCTTGCTTGCTCCCATTCACTCACCGCTCCAGGGAGAAGAAGAAGAACGCGTTTACGCTGCATCCTGCCACAAGTGATGCTATTCCATTCGACACCCGTGCGAGGGTTCAGTTTGCACTCAATAAGCAGATGCTAATCAGTTGAAATAAGGCAATGAACCAGGATATTCTTGATCTCCCTTCTGCTAAACTGCAGTTTGTTTAAATACAAACACTTTTTGCAAAGGTCCAGTTCATTTAGTGCAAATAAGACCCAAGTGCATCTCACATGAGCTGAACCGCTCTTAAAACAGGCTAAATATGATTGGGTCAGGGTGCTACAATGCTGGTAGATGAGTGTCTTCCTCTGCATCAAGATGGACAGTTTTTATGTTTTAGATTTATTGCCTTTATTACTTTACTGTAGATTGCTTTTGTCATGTTTATATAAAGGCAGCAAGCCTTTGCCACTAAGGACTTTTCCTCCTTTGTATAGCAGAAATAAGCACAGTCTAGGTAATGACAGCAATAAAGGCTAAACTGCTTTTAGTTGTGACGGGGCCAAGCAGGGCAGCACTTGCTCAGCAAGATTTAATCCTTGCTCTTTAGTTTATTTACTGTATATAGTCCATTATTCTCTGCTCTGGCTGTCCTCATCATTCAGGGCCTGTACTCACTGGCTCATGGCTTGACTTCTTCGCCACTCTCACTGTGGTACTCTGCCACATATAGACTCTTGTCGATGATGCCCGGGATGGGCTTGATCTCTGTTCCAAGCTGCTCCTCGATCCCTTTCAGGTTGAAGCGATCATCATATGTGATGAGGTTGATGGCTAGACCCAGGTGTCCGAAGCGGCCTGGAAGATGGTTGAAAATGTGTTTTAGTTTTCCAATCATCACCAAACCATTCAGTTTAGTGTACAGAGAAACATTATGGGGTCTTACCAGATCTGCCAATGCGGTGAAGGTATGTTTCTCCCAGCTTGGGAAAATCAAAGTTGATCACAACATTCACAGCTTGAATGTCAATTCCTCTTGTGAAGAGGTCTAGCCAAGACAAAAGACAAAACAAATCAACATTCATTCACTTTACCGTGCAGGATGTGTCTAGCTTGGCAACTCTCGACCACTTTCCAAATCTTTTCTTGTCAAATAGTGACTAGCAACTTTCTCTGGTGACTTTTGGAGCAACAGAACCATTCCCCCCCTACTATCTATAGTGATTTCAATCCATATTAGTCAATACAAACTAAAACCAAGACAATCTGTCACGAACATGACAGTAAAAAAAAATGCAAACCCTCCTGTGGAGTGACATTCATCTGAGCTCATTTCACCTTCAACACAGTGGCAAAACATTCCACTATCAAAACGAAACTAAATAAACCAATTAGCTTTATTTTTAGCTTAGGCAAACACAATTTCTCAGCTACCTGACACAGCTTTGGAATCTAGCTGTAATCTGATTGGACATGCTATAAAAAGAGTCTGTAGCAAAGAGGAAAGAGAAATCAATGGAGCCATCAACTCAGGTGAAGTTTCAGCATGGAAAATAATGGCTCAGCCAGTTTCAGTGAGGAAAGCTAAAACGTAGCAGATGTATGTAGGCACATTCACTTACCAGTGCAGACAAGATTCCGGCACAAGCCATTTCTGAAGTCGTGGAACACACGGTTGCGATGCTCCTGGAAAGCAAAGTGACAGTTTTTACATATTATCCAGTCACTCAGAGATCAACAGCACTACAACTTACACTAGAAATAGCCCATCTGCACATACAGCACATCATGTTGTGAGACATGTTTATCATTATGTGCAACAAAGGTAACAGTAGTAGGGCTGGGCAATATTCCTTAATCTGAATATCACAAATAATTGAAGCTTTTTCCTCAGCACACAACACGCGCATGCAGGTAGCACAGCAGTTTAGGTGAACATGTTTGTTCACCTAACATGTTTGTTGGTGAAATATGGTCACCTAAACGGCTACTTCTGCCGTTGGTCAGCAGCAAAACGTCTTCAAAACCTGTGTGTGCGTTTTCCCAGCCAAAACTAATTTTGTGGTTTTTGTCACCTTGTGAACAGATTTCTCCGTCCTTGTGGACTATGTAACAAGCTTTACACTGCGTTTGTCATTTATTTTATTATTTAAGTGGGCAGCATGGAAAAAATAATAACCGAAATAACTGACACGAGTTAAGATTACGTCGGTTAGAGGGTCTAAAATGTCGGTTCCGATATATTTTTGGTTAGTTGCCCAGCCGTATACTAAAGCACTCTGAGCTTTCAGCTGACCTGTCTCATCTTGGCATGAATGTAGAAACATGAATAGCCGAGCTGGGAGATCTTCTTGGCAAGGAGCTCTACTCTCTGAGAGGAGTTGCAGAAGATTATAGACTGGTTGATCTGGAGCTGAAAAAAAACAAAAGAAATCGAGAGTAAGAATTAAATGGATTTATTGACTGAATCACAAAGTTCAACACAACCCAAAGATGATTTAATACCGTGTTCTCTGTAAAAAGGCAACACTTACCCTGGAAAACAAGGTGTTAAGGCAATGAACTTTTTGCCTTTCAGTTACATAAGCATAATACTGAGTCACGCCCTTCAGTGTAAGCTCCTCCATTAGGTTGATTTCATAGGGTTTCTGCAAGTGTGCATTCTGCAGAGTAGATTAAAAGAACAGAAATGTTACGATACATTTATAAGACTGCATGACATGATAACATAAGTAATTCCTTAAATATGACAAAAAGGTACCATAAACTTCTGCACGCTGAGAGGGAAGGTCGCAGAGTAGAGCAGAATCTGCCTCTGTTTGGGCAGGAAGCCCAGAATCTCTTCCATCATTACCACAAAGTCCTGAGACAGAAGTTTGTCAGCCTGTTGGGGGACAGAGTAAGAAAAAAGACACATTTAGACACGTGAACAGCTACTTGAACATTTTTAAAGTCGCATCACACACACACATTTGTTTTTATAAAAGACAATAGATTTAAAAGAACTCACTTCATCCAGAACAATCATCTGCACTTGATTGACTTTGGCCACTCCTTTCTTGATGAGATCTAAAATTCTCCCAGGGGTGGCAATGACCACATGTACTGTAAAAGGAATAAGGCAGAGGATTAAAATATTTTCACCAAAAGGATGTCAGCACTATCATCAGGGTAAGGGTTAAAAAAAATAACTTAATTATGTCTATCATATCAGAATCTAGCCACCATGGACCATGTAGACACCTTAGGGATCTTTGGGAGAGGGAGTATATTTATTTGCATTGTCAACAGTCATTTTGGATTTATCCAGGTGTACAGACTGATGCAAAAATCAGATTTAAAACATCAGCACCATGTAATGGATTTCTCTTTACAAGCAACACCATAATTTCAATAATTTAAAAAATTCAAAATTACCCGTTTCATCAAGTCTCATGATGTCGTCACGAAGGTTGGTTCCACCTGTGGTCGCCATTACCTTCACTCCACCCATGTGTTTGCTGACCTGAATACATATTTGGCTGACTTGCAGAGCCAGTTCTCTGGTGGGCACAACGACCAAAGCTGGAAGGACAGAAACATCATTAGACATCATCACATCCACGAGAATGAGAAGAAATTCAAAAACAAAAGTGTACTGAAGCCTCACAGTCCATGCTAACAAAACCTTTATACAACATGATGTATTTTTTGTTTCTCATCACCGAGCTTCTCACCTTGTATGCAGTCCTTCTTCAGGTCAATACGTTCAAGTAAGGGAATGAGGTAGGCTCCACTCTTTCCCGTGCCATTCTTGGCTCTGGCCAAAATATCCCTTCCTGACAGTGCAATGGGAATACTTTCCTCCTGTGCACAACAAACCAATACACAATACGTGTTACAGCTGTGTACAGTCAGGGCATTTCTGGCACATACCACATGATGTTTAGTTTGACATACTATTGTTCCAACATTTAACTCCCAGTTATGATCATCTGTATTTATGATGATGATGATAAGGTCTACTATACAGATAACAGACCATCAATGTTAGAATATGAGATCCATAAATGTGTGTAAAACATTTAGTATTTACATTTCATAGACAATTAATGACAGCATTCAGTTAAACACAGATCAGTAAAGCTATTAACATCCAACCAGTGTGGAACATGACTGTCTGTATGAAATCTCACGACAACCAGTGTAGTAGCTGTCGGGATATTTCTGTCCTGAATGGACTGGTCTAGCTGCACCGTCGTGCCCTACAGCCATGCCTCTAGCATTGCTAAAAATAGCTTAAGTTCAAGAGCAATGGCTCACGTTCCCATACACTGCATCACCTAACCTGACCAAACCTATTCTGACATTGTCCAATTTTTCAATCCTAAACACTAAACACTGAGGCAGACAGTACTGCTATAATCCTAAAAGATTAAAACAGCACATCATTTAAGGTGACTTAACAGTTAAAGTGCAGGAGACACGCAGCAGAACATAATATGGTTTTAATTAGGTAAATGTATTAAAACGTATATAGAAATGTATCAGAGATGGAGAGCTACCAGGATTTCTCCACTCAATACTGTAATTATCAAAGTATGTACTTCCTTGAGCATGACAGCACCATGCCATCTCTGAACGTACCTGGATTGGAGACGGCTTTTCCCAGCCCATCTCAAAGATTCCCATGAGCAGCTCCCTCTTTAGGCAATAATCTTCAAATTCATTGCCTTTAGTTGCAGTCACATCCTGTTATCACATAATGATAGAAAGTTATTAGCATTCCCAAGATATAACCATATCACCAGTGTGCATACAAAGGTTGAAAATTAAAATACTAGTTGGGGAAACACTGATTTCATGAAGACATGTTTATTAAACACCACTTAAAAATATATATACATATGCACCGTCTCTACTTTAAATAAAAAAAGGGCAACAATCTTGTACCAACCGAAGTTTTCATCCTCATGTCCTTTGGGGGCAATTTCAAATTTTTCTTCCAGTCATCTCCAGGCCTGTGGAGGGCAGAGGTCTTATAAGAAACTGGGTGTAACGTAATAATTCTCCCAACAAGTGAAATACATGAAGTCTACATTTTGTTTCTCTGGTTGTCGCATAGCTTACTTGATGACAGCATTTGTTGTGGGGGCTGGCTGGGAATTGCCGTTGTTGATTGTGCCTTTCATCTGGTTAAACTGCTGCTGTTGAGGTCCTCCTCCACCTCCACCTGGTGCTCCAGCAGGCTTTACAGAGCTCCTGAGCTGTCCATTCTGGTTGGACAAGCCCAAAATCACTGGGTTCTCTGTCCTGGCGGTACTCATGTTTATTCACATCAACTTTTTTCCTTTTCCAATAGCAATAAAACTTAAGTCTCCAGACTTGAGTCAACACTGCTGAGACCACTCAAAACTTAAAGATTGCCCTTGCCTCTTGAAACTTTAATAATTAACTAAATTGCAAATCTGCAGTTCTTCAGCAGTATTGCTGTGACATCATACGTCACAAAACAAATTTTTCTCTTTTTAACTTTTATAAGACGTCTACGCATGAAAATTAAATTAGGGCTTAGCATAGGTTCAATCTGCCAATGCTATCAAGAAAACAATACATCAGAAGGGCTTAGCTAGCTTTCAAGTACTGGCTGACTGTTCAGCTAGCCATCTTGTTTAGCTTTACTGAGCCGCAGTGTCCTTTCTTCAGGTCTGTCCCAACCCTAAAACACAGGAGGCACACAGTTAGACATGATTTAAATGACCTAATATACTCAAAGTGAATGACGATGTGGCACTATAAGGTTATTTTTGTTCGATAACATTCGTGAAGTCAACATTTAGCTAACAGCAGTAACCAGAGGCGGCTGGCCTTACGTCAAAAGTTAGCCGGCATAGCGGTGACTGTTGTTTAGCTTTGTCACCAATGAGCAAACACAGTCGATACATGAAGGCAAGAACAGCAGAAGATTGAGCATACACGTGTACAAACTGTGCCTATTGGAGAAATATCCAAAATATGATAATTTTCTAACCGTTTAATCAAACTAACTAGCCTCGGCTGGTTACATTTTAGCTAGCCTACGACATATGACTAAACAGCACATGAAGCTAATGCTTTCGGTGATCTGCGTAACAACACCGACGTCATAAATATTCAATTTGTTTGTACTTGGAACGGTAGAGTCAAAAAATATAATAAACGACATTTTAATGTCAGCCTACGTCAAAAAAAATCCACCATCAAGTGGTGTTATTAGCTGACCCAGCCGAACGGAGACTGCCGTGCTACGTCAAATAGCAAGCTAACACCAACTGGCTAACGATGGCGAAATAACATTAACCGCTAACCGGATTGCAAAAGTCGTCACGGATTAATTTAACGTGAAGCAACGAGCTGTCCATTCGTGGAAACGGTTTGCAATATGTTGGCATTTACCTCGGGTAAGTGAAGTAACCGGTTCCGTATGCGGTGTTTGTAAGGTGTACTCAGTTTATAGCTGACTACGAAAGAGTCAAGCCACCGCTCAAGATGGCTTCCACCAGTATTTGAACCCGCCCCCATCCTGATAATCAGCTGATTCCATTTCAAATCAGTGCGTCCTGTCAAAATAAGACGCCAATAAAATCCAAGATAAAGCACTGAATACATACTGTACACACCGCATCTGTTCTATCCAGATGTGGGAGCAAGTCTCAAGTCATAACCTTCAAGTCCCAAGTCAAGTCATACAAAAATCTAATAGTCTCACAATGGCACAAAAAAAAAATATATACTGCTCATTAAGTGTCAAAAACAAAATAAATATTCTTCACTGACTCACGTAATAATGCAACAATAGCTTTGATGTGTTCATATTACATATATTCAAATTAAACATTTACAAAGCTGATTATTATGCATGTGAATATTAACCCATTGGCTGTATAGAATTGTATACAGTCATCAGTGGTGTTCAGTTTTCAATTGAAATGCTGTATTTGGACTTGGAGGTTCAGCCTTGGGAGGAGGCCCCGGGGAAGACCCAGGACGCGGTGGAGAGACTAAGGCCCCGTTCACACTGGGGAAAAAATGTGGCTTAAGCAGGATTTGGCCGCATCCAGATAAATCCAGATGTGTTTTTTTCCGAGTGTGAACACCTCCAATCCGGCTGAATCCAGTTTGATTTCAAGCCGGCTAGATCCACCCTCGAGGGTGGATCTAGCAGGATTGGCTCAAATGTGGCTCAGGTGTGAACGCAAATGTGGCTAGCGAATCCGGCTAGCCACATTATTAGCCATATTACGACCTACCACCTAGTGGTTTGGAGAACAGCAAACATGCTGGATGAAGCCGGATTGAGTGCGGACACAACTGTGTGCTAGGCAGATTTGAAAATAGGTCTGAACGCATCCAGCTTAAAGGCTGTCTGGGCTCAATCCTACCTAGCTGGAATTACTTTCCCCAGTGTGAACGGGGCCTATGTCTCTCGGCTGGCCTGGGAACGCCTCGGGATTCCCCCAGAGGAGCTGGAGGAAGTGTCTGGTGAGAGGGAAGTCTGGGTGTCCCTGCTTAGACTGCTGCCCCCGCGACCCGGCCCCGGATAAGCGGTTGAAGATGGATGGATGGATGGTTCAGCCTTCATCATGCAAATGTGCAAAGAATGATCCATATGCTTCTTAGTTGTTTGAATGTGTTTTACTGATAAAGGCTGAGCCAAAAGGCCAAATGCATCATTTTATATTCAAAACATTCAAGTTCACTATCTGTTACCCCGGAAACCATAGCATCATTAGTTTAAATTGCCGTTGCTAGGCAATTGTTCTTCACCCTCTTTCTTCTTTTTTTATTCTTCTGTATGTTTTTTGACACAGCGTATCTTCAGCATACATTGACCGATTTCAGCCATTCAACTATCAAAATGTTCATCTCACAGAGGATTTTTAACATGGGAGTCTATGAGAGAGCCCTTCAGCGAGGGTCATCTGCCAAATGTATCTCCTCCTACAAATTTCAAGCTACAGACTCCATTTTAGTCTTGACACACTCATTAGATGCTGCTCTATCAAACTTGTGTTCAGAATTTTCTAATTCCGAATCGTTTCCACATACCAGGCTCTCAAAGTTGGAGTGGTTTTTGAGGTTCTTCTCTGCTGTTACCATGGTGACAGGCTGACACGCATACGCAGAGTGCAGTTCGCGCAGACACAACTGAATTATGTTGACAAATTTTTCTATAGAACAAAACCAAGTAAAAAAATAAACGTTTATTTAGGTGAAATCGCTTAGTAAAATGCATGCGTTGTCTCAGGCAAGTTACGTAACCACGAGCGGCCCGCAAGTTGCCTTTCTTTCTTTCTTTCTTTTATTGCTCATCATGCAAAACCAGTATGGTCTTATCTAAATCTGTTGAATCAGCGCTGTTTATACACCTACCTATATACCTGGAGAGGCTCTTGCGCTTCTCCACTTTCATCACGCCCACAATAAATTCCGACCAATCACAGCATGGTTGCCGCACAGCCTTGAAAGACAAAGTTCGGCCCGGACCCTGTGCACAGGAGTGCGGATCAGCGGGCGGTCAGAGACAAAAAATGACGTCATTTTGTGGGCGTAACGTCTGCAGGGGGGGAAAATGTCTTTGTCTCGCGGAGTATGGATCCAGCTTTACCTTGGCAACGTGACAACGCTTCCGTCCAGAGCAGCTGCTAACCGACGTTAGCTTTCACAGTCTTTCAATCCAGTCGTTCTCAAAAATGAAATAACCACATGCTCACTTCAACAAGTGTCTCCACGTGACTTCTACACGCCCCATTACCCGTCATTTCATACGGAAACGCTGTCGCACACAATCATATCAAGCACCGTTGTTTGTGTTAAATAATAATACAATAGTGATCGTTTGCTAAAAAGGTTTATTAAGGGTCAGATCGCTTAGAGAAATGCGTGAATTGCCACAGTCGTGCGCATTTACGCACACGCGGCGACTCTCTCTCCCTCTCTCTCTTTAAATAAACACGATGAAGTTGCACGTATCACTCACTACTGTTGGTACTCACCACGAAAACTGACTGTATGAAGAATGTTGCTAAGATGTTAAGCTCCTCTGCAGCTGTGTTTTCTCGGTCTCTCCCTCTCTGATCCTTCTGTTCTCCGCGTTTAGTCCAGTAATGGCCTGAGTCCAGAGCCTACCTTGGATCTTTAAAGTTGTTTTCAAAGATCAAAGGTATATACAACTACGTCATCAAAGGTATATACAACGAGGTCATCAAAGGTATATACAACTACGTCATCAAAGGTATATACAACGAGGTCATCAAAGGTATATACAATGACGTCATCAAAGGTATATACAACTACGTCATCAAAGGTATATACAACGAGGTCATCAAAGGTATATACAATGACGTCATCAAAGGTATATACAACGCGGTCATCAAAGGTATATACAACGAGGTCATCAAAGGTATATACAACGAGGTCATCAAAGGTATATACAACGACGTCATCAAAGGTATACAACAACACTTCGGGATACAAAAATAAAAACCAACTACGTCATCAAAGGTATATACAACGAGGTCATCAAAGGTATATACAATGACGTCATCAAAGGTATACAACAACACTTCGGGATACAAAAATAAAAACCATGACGTCATCAAAGGTATGCAACAACACTTCGGGATACAAAAAACACGATGAAGTTGCACGTATCACTCACTACTGTTGGTACTCACCACGAAAACTGACTGTATGAAGAATGTTGCTAAGATGTTAAGCTCCTCTGCAGCTGTGTTTTCTCGGTCTCTCCCTCTCTGATCCTTCTGTTCTCCGCGTTTAGTCCAGTAATGGCCTGAGTCCAGAGCCTACCTTGGATCTTTAAAGTTGTTTTCAAAGATCAAAGGTATATACAACTACGTCATCAAAGGTATATACACGAGGTCATCAAAGGTATATACAACTACGTCATCAAAGGTATATACAACGAGGTCATCAAAGGTATATACAATGACGTCATCAAAGGTATATACAACTACGTCATCAAAGGTATATACAACGAGGTCATCAAAGGTATATACAATGACGTCATCAAAGGTATATACAACGCGGTCATCAAAGGTATATACAACGAGGTCATCAAAGGTATATACAACGAGGTCATCAAAGGTATATACAACGACGTCATCAAAGGTATACAACAACACTTCGGGATACAAAAATAAAAACCAACTACGTCATCAAAGGTATATACAACGAGGTCATCAAAGGTATATACAATGACGTCATCAAAGGTATACAACAACACTTCGGGATACAAAAATAAAAACCATGACGTCATCAAAGGTATGCAACAACACTTCGGGATACAAAAATAAAAACCAATGACGTCATCAAAGATATACAACAACACTACAAAAATGTGGCTGAACGTGTCATTTTGCTTGGCCAAAAATAGTAGTTACTACAACTAATTGTAGTTGAATGGTGGTGGGACTAACTGACCGTAAAAAACGCAGATCTGTATATTAAAAAAAAAATCAAGTCCTTTTAAGTTAATCTGTTTCAAGTCTAAGTCAAGTCTCCAGTCATGAAAACCAAGTCAAAGTCAAGTTGAGTCTTTTATCAGTGTTAGTCAAGCAAGTCTCAAGTCCCCAAATTTGCGACCCACCTCTGATTCTATCTATATTGTTTTTCTACAGTGCTGCTTCAACATTTCTGCCACATCCGGACATGAATGAACCTGTTTTGTTAATAACTTGTCCTTTTTTTTACCACAGAGGTCATTGTTTATTATGACAATCTTTGTTTTTCTCAAATTTATACATACAGCTTCTTTAAATGTCGAGTGGCTTCTTCAGTTCTGCCCGCAGACTCTTGGACATGACTATGACCTGGATGAATGAGAGCATCCACAGACAGCCTTCCAGCCTGTTGCTGACATGGAGGTTGAAGCTGCATAGTGTTTGGGGTTCCCCCTCCCTCACCATCGTGCACTTTATTGTAAACTTCAGCCCATAAGCTGGAACCACAGTGAGAGAGCTCTCCATGACCCGAATGTGCAGGGAGGCGACCCACTCATTTACTGGGAAAACTCCAACACATGGCAGCTGAGCCACAGCAGGCCGGCCAGCCCCTCATATGTGGAACAGCACTTCTGTTCTTTCTTTTCTTCTTTTGCCGCCTCCTTTTCTCTTTCTTTGCATTCCTTCTCTTCCTGTTTCTCTCTCCTCACATTCTTTCTTTTCTTTTTTTGTCTCGCTCTTGTTTTTCTCTCTCTGCAGCTTCTTTTCTGACTTTTGTTCACTCCTTCTTGGACATTTGCTGATGAGCCCTCTTCCTCCTTAACGACCCTTGAAGGATGATGATGTGGTCGTCCTTCTCCCGGTGTTTTTTTCTTCAGATCATCCTTCGGTGGTCCTGACTGGTCCTGATGTGTGTTACGCAGCCTTTTCTGAGTGTTTCCCTGCTCTGCAGATCAGACCTCAGCCCTTGTTGCTGCATGACTGAAACCTTAAATTTCCCCAGGGGGAGCCTCTGTAGGGACATTAAGTATTTCTCTATATCTAACCCTCTTCATTATCTCAGTCTTAGGGCTATAAAGAGGTTGTTTGTATCCACTTTGGTGTATTACTTCTCCCTTAAAAACAATATTCAAATTTGTGTTTTTTTTATGTTGAACTTTTCAATTATAAACTGTAGGACAAACACAGTAAGAATGTTTTCTAAAAGCCTTTGTTTGGCTCCTTATAGTTTCACAGAGAGTTTAAGTTAGCGTGACGTTGGTCGCATGTGTGGAGAGGCATCCTGCCATCTGCTCTGTGTCAAATCTGTGAGCGTCCACATGCACAGCGATACTGTGCATGCCCTCCGTTTATTTGTCTACTCAAATGAGAGATGGGACATATCAAAAGGTGACAAGATGCAAAGATGGTGGGCTACATTTACATCATTCTCAGTCTTTCAGTCTCTGCCACATGTTTGTTTCCATTCGGCAACAATTTGTTCTTTTAACCTCCTTGAAATTAAGCCTAAAAAGATGAATTTCTGTTGCAACCCCTCCTAAAAATCCCAAAAAGTAACATACCGACCGTGTCATGAACAGAATCTGATGTCAGTATTGTTATACTGGGCATATGTACAGTCCAGATAGGTTTAACCAGTTCAGTAAATGTTTGCCATGCATGTCAAAAAACCAGACACCCCCCCACCACCACCACCACCACACACATGAAATCAGCAGAGCAAATAAAAAAGAGCCCATAACAGGAAGCACAAGCACATTCTTCTGCAGCACTGTGAGACAGACGTGTCCAGGATTGATCAACATGGCCGTGACAAACACCTTCACAGTGTTTGAGGTAAGAATGATTTTTTTTTTGTAAAGTGAATTACTCTACACATTCTGCTGGATTCATTGTGATGCATGCAGTATAAATATAGATATTCATGTAAAGTATGAACTTGAGACTTGTGTCACAGTAAGTAAAAGACGGTTTGGTCCTTTAACTGGACTCAACAAGACTTTTAGATTCCTTAAAAGCTGCCAGGTCACAAGTGTCTTGAGTTACTGAACCAGAAAAATGCACATGGACAGTTCATTTTTCTGTTTTTGTTTATGTTTGTGTACTTTTTAGTATGCAAACACCAATGAAGGCGAGTCTAGAGGTGCAAACATGATCTTTTCCTGGTTGTTGAAATAAAAAGCAAGAATGTAATTTGTGACATAAATGTTGTGCCCAGGGTCTTAAAAGAGTATCGCAGCAGTGACTTTCCCTGGTAATGATGCTGTAACTCACCTTGAAGCCCTGTCAGTGCAGCGTGCACTGACAGTGCCTCCCTAACTCTAACATCCAGCATGCTTATGTATGTCTGGGCCCAGTCAGACCACAGTGCAGCCTTGCCTGAGGGTGGACCAAGGCAACATCAGGACTGTTTTAAAAAACACTGATTGGGACGTGTTCACTTTTGTTTTATATATATAATATAAATACTTTGAATGTTCTTTTATTTTCTTTATGGATGAAGGCATCAACTGAGTGCCTGCCACTATATCACAATAATATCATGGTCAGCATAACTCCATCCATCTGCACATCACGTGACACTTTATGTCGTAATATTTCTTCGTTCTATTTTAGATCATTAATTTGGAAAAATATGACTAATAATATATTATTTGACAAAGCAGAACTTTCGCATTATTTGCCTCAGAAATATATCTCCTAGTTACTGAAAGGAGGAAGTGAAAACTCTTTGGTGTTTAGTGTTTCCTGCTGAACAATTTGACTGACAGGAATCAGTATTGCAATCATTACATAAGTCTTTTGAGGGCTGTATAAGGACATATATATGTAATTTCAATATGATCATAAGTCTGAGTTCATCTAGTGGTTCTCCAAATTAAACAATAATATTTTCTTTTCTATTATAAAGATCTCAGATGAAGACATTGACAACCTGACATACACTGCTGACACCAACAGCTCTTTTTTCTGTGACGAGACGGACCTGGACCTGCAGAGCTTCTACACCGTGTTCCAGCCTGTGCTCTACAGCTTGATCTTCCTCCTGGGTGTGACAGGGAACGGCCTGATGATAACAGTCCTCCTAACACGCAGGCGCCAGCTGCGCATCACAGAGATCTACCTGCTGCATCTGGCCCTGGCGGACCTCATGCTCCTTTTCACGATCCCTTTTGCGGTGGTTGAGAATATTACTGGGTGGATTTTTGGGGATTTTCTCTGCCAGATGAAAGGCCTGTTGAAAAATCTGAACCTTCTTTGTGGTAGTCTTCTTCTTGCTTGCATTGGATTTGATCGGTATCTGGCTATCGTTCATGCAGTCCCCAGTATGCAGAGCAGACGTCCCAGAATAGTGCACCTGACTTGTGCGGTTCTTTGGCTGATCTGCTTTGGCTTATCGATGCCGAATGCTGTGTTTCTTTCCGCTGCAAAGGAACACGCAGACTCAACTGCGCTTTTGTGTTACTATTACCGTTACGGTGTTGACGCACACAACTGGGTTTTGACCAATAGGGTCTTACACAATTTCTGCTTTTTCGTACCACTGGCCATCATGAGCTACTGCTACACAGCACTAGGAATAACTTTGTACAAAAGTCAGAAAAGCCAAGCAAAGAAAGGAGCCATTCGACTGGCCTTACTGGTCACCCTGGTGTTCTGCCTCTGCTGGCTGCCATACAATATCACCTTACTAATCAGCTCTATGGTTGACCTGGAGATTATCAGGTATACCAACTGTCAGTCTTTTATGTTACTGGAACCTGTCCTCGATGTGACAGAGAGTATGGGTATCTCACACTGTTGCCTGAACCCATTCTTGTATGCTTTTGTTGGGATGCGCTTTCGCAATGAGCTTTTACAGCTGCTTTGTCGACTGGGCTGCAGCCGAATTTGTCTGCCTTTCATCAGGGCTCAGGGTCACTACCGAGCATCCACCTCTGATGGAGTGACAACCACCAGCGCAGCCCCCAACTGATCCTCAATGATGCAAAATGCTGTTACTTTATCAGTCTCCTGTTTCTGTTTGACCGCATTTCAGTAGTTTTAACTTGTTGTGTGTGGTATAATTTTCCTTATTTTTGTATATTTCCACTTGACATTGAGGCATTATTTTTTGGCTGTATGTATAAGTTGAATAGTTTCCCCTTGGACAGTGTGATTTGGCGCCACTCACAGACCCTTTGCAGACTTGGCAGTGGACACCCCACTCCTGTTGCCAGTCTGCTTCATGCTGTCCACATGGCAAGCTGTATTGTAGTAAGCTCTGCTGAAATATCAAATAACTTTGTTGATTTATATTTTTAAATCTAAATATGTAGATGTGGTGGCCTGATGTTGCCAAAGGCATCGCCGATTAGCCTTGTGAAAGTTTTGATATTACTCTTAGTTATTCAAGTTATCGGGGAAGTAGCTGGCTTAAATGTTGCAATAGCTACTAATTCGGTTTTTGCATTTTAACGCGTGTGCATACCTGCACGGAACTTATTGCATTTTATTGTACTCCTGTTTTCCTAGGTATATTGTTGTTTTTTGTTTAAATTGTACAGTTCGATTACGTAGCCAGTCTGCTTTATGCTGGCCAAGTGTGTGTATTCGACACATTCCCGCCTGTGAGACACTGTACTCCTGTACTCCTCCCAGTACGTTGACAAGAGTTGAGCCAATGAGGCAAGACGTCGTGTTTTCATTCAACTGCACAACGTAGACCAGAGTACACACCTGTTACAACGACTGTTTGACTGTTACATATGTACAACTGAATTTAATAAAGATTTCATGTATCATACAGCATCCTTGTCTGTGTATTAACACAATAACCAAACACAAAAAACCAAACTATGTTGATGAGATTGTTGTTATTCTATTTTTTTTAGACTCCTATTAAAACACAGTTATACAGAACAACTGCAAACAATCACAAATTGCATCTTATATACAGCAAGTATATATTATATTATATATATATATATATTTATATAGAATTCCTTTGCACAACAATTTGGTAGTTGGAGAAAATAAATCAATGATATTAAAACAAATAGAAATTTGAGGCACTCCTCTCCTAACCGCCACTCTGTTCCCACAACAAATACACACACGTTTTTTTTTTTTTAACTATACACATTTTACAGTATTTTAGAAAATGGCTTCAAATAGTTATTGAACAGTGTTACAGTGCTTTTAAATATTCCATTTTTAATCTGTCCAAAAGTTGAATATTAGCAGTGATTTGTTGTTTTTTTTTTTTGCTTTTTTGTTTTTCTTTTCAAACGACTATAAGAATAACATTAATGAAAAAATTTGGACACAATGGGAAGGTAATCTATTGAACACGTTTTTACAGTTTACGGAGTTGGATCAAAATGGCATATTGGCCATTCCTCCGGGGCCATAGCCGATGGGACTGTCCAGAGACATTCCCCGCTGTCTGAGAGACTGTGGGCCCATCATACCGGACTGCGGGTGAGGTGGGCCCATCATGGGACCTTGAGGGGACATTAGAGGGCCCTGGGGTCCAAATGGTTCCCCTGGAATCCCCATGCTCCGCTGCTTAGCCTGCATCATCATAATATTCTGCTGTGCCATCAGATGTTGCGGGTGCTGCTGAGAAGGCATCATGCCAGGGTATGGGTTGGAAGGATGGTGGAGGAGGCTGTTGGCCATCATGGCTTGCTGTTGCTGGAGCTGCTGCTGGGGCCCCATGCCTGTCCTCCCCATCATATGTCCAGGGGGGCACATGGGGCCCAAGCCCCCACTGGAAACCATACCCCTGGACCCCCCCTGAGGAATGCCCATACTTTGGCGTATTCCCCCATGTGAGGGGTGAGGTGGCAACTGCTGTTCGGCCATCATATTCTGTAGGCTTGCTAAGTGGGGGTTGGATGAAGAGCCACTGCTGTGTGGAGGGCCAGAAGAAGACAGCTGTTTGAGGAGCTGCTGTGGAGTAGGTTGCTGAGTTGGTGGCCCCTGATGTGGATTCTGGTGTGGCTCACTCTTGGGGAAGTACTGAAGTGTGCTACTGGGCTTATCAGAAGGAATGATGCGGGAGAGGTCAAACTCAGGGATCCCTGTGTGAGTGGGACGTATGACTTCACTCAGATCTGGCCCATCCCCCATAGGAAGAGAGCCAAACGTGTCTGATGGGTGAGAGGGGCGTTGGTGAGGATGACCTTTGTTTAGCAGGTGTATCTGCTGATGAGGCAGAATATCCTCATTTGGCTGAGGGAAATTCTGTGACATTCCTCCAATCGGTGAGTGCATGGGCCCATGTGATGGTGGCTGCATGCGAGGGAAACCTGACATCTGGTTCTGAGATATCGGTGAAACGTTACAGGGGCCCATTCCATCAGGTGCTCCCCCTCCCATCATGGCTGAGTTCATGGCAGGCATGCCCATTTGGTTTGGGGAGGAGAGCACAGGTCCTGAGGCTTCATGCGACAGGTGTTGCTGACCTTGGCTTACAATACCCATGGGGCTTTGTGGATCACTATGGGGACCAATGGAGCCCTGGGAGACCAGTATCTGTGATGCCTGGGGATTTCCCATGTTTCCTGAGGGGAAAACATCAAGGCTGGCATGTAAAACCTTAACTAACTTAATTGAACTGCAACTGCATTACAGTTTATGTAAACAGAAGATTATCATGGTTACTGAACTCTTTCTTACCTCCAATGCTGACACCGGATAGAAGAGGTCGATCAGGTGGCATCTCGTCATCGGAAGTGGCGATTGTTTTGATTGCATCATGGTAGAGCGGTGTAGTACTGGGGATAGCATACTTGGACATCTGAGACATGATGAGAGATAAAGGATTCTGAGAGGGTGGGGCGTCAGGAGAGGAAGTGAATGGCATACTGGAGCCTGGCTGACTAATGGGGGTAGAGTTGGAACTTCTTGGGGGAAGCGATTGGCCTGCAAAGAACATCAGAATGTTATTAGGGTCTTGGCAAGGAACAGCATTAATAATGATGGATGATGATGGATTGATATGTACCTGTTTCAGTGGAACTACTTCCTCCATTACCCACCATCTTCCCACTACTAGGACCGCCTGGACTAGGAAGAGCTGTTTTAGGAGATGCCCACCCTGGAGAACCCACAGCCATGGCTGGTGATTTGAGTCGTCCAGGAGAGGCAGACGGAGAGTGCAACCCAAGGTTGGAAGACCCCATTACTTGGGGAGACTTCATGGAAGTAGAAGAAGGAGTCCCAGCACCAGACGCAGGGGGAAGAGGGGGGTGATGCCCCGCAGAAGACATCTGTGCTGGTGACTTCAGTCCTGGAGCTGAGGGAGAAGGTAGGAGAGGAGATGGCTCTTGGTTAAGGGATGGAGACTTAAGCTGATGAGGTGGAGGAGGCACTGAAGGAGAGGTCAGGGGGTTAACATTTACTGGCATGTCAGAGGCATGCCTAGGAACAAAGTCTGCTCCCCTGAGGCCTCCAGCCATCGGCATATGACTAAGCCGTGATGTAGCTCCCATTTGATTAGGACCTTGCTGGTCAGGACCAAACATCTCTGGGCCAGGTTGCTGAAGATAGGGTCCGTCCACCTGTCCTCCAGAGAAGGGACCTTGATTAGGAAATGGAAAGGGGCTATCAGGGCCTGGGAGCATTCCTTTATTTGGTCCTCTTCCATTCTGTGAAGCCCTGATTCGTGAAATCTCTCCAGAGCCAAACATCTCACCTAAAGACCCTCCTCCTGGGTGACCTCTGAGCTTCTGGGACAGCATCATCTGCTGTTGCTGCTGAACATTCATCTGTGGGTTCATGTTCATTGGGAGGTTGCCACCCAGAGGAGAATCTACTAAGTCTCTCATCTGAGGACCTCCGCCAGGAGAGCCCATAATCTCCCGTGAACCAGGAAAGTCCATTGGATCACCTCGACTGGTGGGAAGACCCCTCCCCATTCCCAAACTGGGGAATTCTGGGCCCCCAAGATTATCCATAATTCTTGGGCCCATGTTGCCCTGTTGCTGCTGTTTAGCTAATCTGTCAAGTTCAAACCGGGAAACCCCCTGCATGTGTCGTTTCTCCATTATGCGAAACATTTCCTCACGTGGTAACATGTGCTCTGGGTCACCTTGGAGGTGTTGATGGGGGCCACCAGGATAACAACCATGAAAAGGACCTCCTCCGCTGATGTTGTTTGGCATATCGTCAAGCCACATCATCCCTGGCCGGGTGGGCCTTTGGGGCCCTAGACCCTCCATTGATAAAACCCCTCCTGGACTAACAGGAAACCCTCCAGCACCTGGCTGCCCTCTCTGCATTGGGCCTAGGAACCTTGGGCCACGGGGTCCTTCTTGGTGCATGTCCATCATTCGTCCATTTCCACCCATTCCACCTCCCATCATATTGGCAGGGCCCCACTGCTGGTCTCCAGGTTTGCTGTGGTACGGTGGAGGCGGCCCTCTCATCATCATAGGACCTCCATGCATGCCCATCTCAGTCATCATTCTAAAGTGCTGGGGATGTGAAGGAGGTTGCATCTCCTGTTGTCGTCTCTTCTCCTGATAGTATTCTTCTTGAAGTTTCCTCCAGGCCATTTGCTCTGGGGTGAGCCCTTCAGGTCCAAGTAAGGGACCCATGTCATCCCCAGGTGAAGACAGCTGGTGATGGGGGTGCTGTGGTAGGTTATGGTGAGAGTCCATCTGAGGACTGTCGAGGGCAGGTCCACCAAGGGATTGTGTTTGAGAAATAATGGACTGGAGAGGCTCTTCATATTTCTTCATCCCTCCCATAGAACCCAGAGCTGATGCTAACATGTTAGCACTACTGCAGTTTCCAGAGTTATTAGTACCATTGTCAGTGTCCTCCAGAATACCACTCCTGTCAGCATTGTTGTTATTATTAAGGTTTGGTGGGTTATTAGTAGCACTGTTGTTAGGGCCTCCTGGATCTCCAGGACCTCCACCTGCTCCACTGCGCAGAAGCAGTCTTTCTATGTCCCTCAGCGTCTGCAAAGATCGCTCCCTGTGCTCCAGCTGCTCTTTGGAAAGACCATCTGTATTCCCGGGACCAATCCTCTGAACTGCATCACTCTGTAGATGTGCAGACAGGATGGAGGGACTTCCAGAGGGAGAGACAGTAGCAACAGGAGGATGCATACCCCCTTCACCCTCCCCATCAGCAATGTCTGCGTCTGGGCCTGCAGGTGTGGCTGCACTCCCTCCCTCTGGTCTATGTGTGATGCTGTTATTGCTGGAAGCTCCGCCGGTTCTGCTGTGGGAGGACTCATTATCAGAGTGTCCAGCCGATGATGGCGTCCCTGCAGGATGTAACGGACCAACTCCAACTCCTGCCGAGGCTGGCCGTGGAGTTCCACTTTGGGATTTAGGGGTGCCTGTGGGTGGAGAGCTGCTGGAGTTGACCTTTTCAGACAAGTGAGGAAGCTTCCCTGACGAGTGACCCTGTGGAAAGAAAAAAGAGGATTGTTTTTTTTGTACATTGTCTAATTTCCAACTTCCCTTTCTGAATATTAGACCAGTATCAGACCAGTTTTAACAAGAGACTAATAGAAACAGGAACTAAGAGTTACTCAAGATGAAAATAGCTAAACAAATAAAGCTACCCACAAAGGTTGCACCTGTGGCCTTTACTGTGTAAAAAGACTTTTACTCTCTTGTGGTTACGCAGATTTAACATAGACAAGTGGCATCTTCTTTAATGTGTATGTCTAACCTGCTCCAACTTAGAGTGTGGAACGTTTTGCTGGTGAAACAGAAGGATGGAATCAGTCTGCCCTTTCATCACTGCCTCTGCAGCACTGTCAGAAATACAAATAAAATCAAATACAAATCATCTTTATTCCTGATGTGAAACATTTGTACAACATCTTTTGTATGTCAGACATGCAAATTACTCTCACCTGTTGGCTAGGTTGGTAGTGAAAACATATACCAACTGCTGTGGAGGTTGTGGTGGCTCTGCTTTTAGTCCTGGTCCCACTCCGCATCCCAACACTGGTTCAGACATTGGTCCTGCAGACAGGCGATCAGGGAGTCCCTGGATAGGACCTGCCAGCCCTCGATCCCCTGAGAAAAATCAAAAATCAGGAGTTCAGAGGTTTTATCTTCCTGAATTACAACTAGTGACTTCAATTTGGCTACTTTTTCTTCCACTAGATGGAGCTAAAACACATGTAAAGTCAAATCAGTGGCGAGGCACAGTTATGGCCAAGCAGACATCTTCCTTTCTGTGTGTCTGTGGGGGAGCAGAGGCATCTATTGATAATTTATGGACATAACCTGTTGCATTTAGAGGAGATTTAATGGTGGAATTCATGTGGCGTTCACAGTTATGGTCACAAAGACACTATTGTGAGGAATGTGCAACATTTGTTTCTCCCAGTGTCAAAGGCAGACAGACTCACGGTGGGCTGCAGCATGCGGCTTGTCTTCATCTTCCTCTGTGTCAGGTCCAGAGCACCATTCATCTCCACTGTATGGCTGTTTCTTCTCCAGAACACAGCGCCGCTTACTGCGCATAACACCCTCTAGAGGATAAAACACAAACACACACACATCAACAATTGTTATAGTATCACCCTTTTGAGCATTTTTCACTCCTGTCTTCTTGCCACTGTGAATCATGGCTAAAAAGTAGGAAAAGCTGAAAAATATATTTTGAATACTGTAAAGATATAAATCATAGAAAACATTAAAAAAGGGTTGATTTGTGTGATTATTCAGCATTCAGAATCAGCATGTACATCACACAATGGCTACCACACAAGTATCACTAGCCTTGGAAAATTTTGTGTTTGTGTTTTTCACTCTACTCTTTAAACTACTCGTCAAAAACTCGCCTGCTTGTCTCATAATAGAATATTATAGAACAGACACTTTAGTACCATCTTCTAACAGAACCATATGTGGCACACAACACAAGTTCTGGCAATTTCTTAAATCCTGCAAACCTGCCACCTTCTTGCACAGGTATGTAAACAGTTAAATGCAAAAAGTCTGTTTTTGCATGTTAAAAATATTAAATATTAGTACATGTACATGCGGGAAGTATATTTGGGATGCGTCCAACTGGGATGAGACCACAGGACAGACAACACTGGAGGGATTATTTCCCTCCTGGCATGGGAACGCCTTGGGAATCCCCCTTACTTTGCTTAGACTTCTGTCCTTACAACCAGATTCTGAATGAGTGGTGCTTTTCTTCTCACCCGTGCATACTGTACTGTTTATGACAAATTACCATGCATGCTAACTACATCTGCACAAGCAATGTTTTGTTAGCAGTGTGGTGAGAATTTTTAGGGCGGGTGTTAGAAAGCTACCTTACAACAAAAACATCAGATGAACTTGGGTAACCACAGACTTAAAAGCCTCTGAATGTACAGTAAGGGAGGAAGTTGGTATGACAGTACAGATAAAGAGACAGCAGAGGGAGGACTGCTACCTTGTCACAGTCTGAATGAGCTGACCTGTTTTTGCTACCAGTGCTTACTGCTGCTTTATCTAAGAAAACCAAGCAATCGAGCCAGGTCTGCTGCTACTGTGACTGTTTTTCACTGGCACTTTACAGGATTGAAGGTGTGTTTGTGACAGAATGGTTTCAAATAAAAGAAGAAGAGGAATGCACTTGTGTTTTTCCAGCACTCGTAATAATCACAGACAGAAAACAAGAAGGATTATGAGTGGTGTGTGTGTGTGTGTTTATAGACAGGAGGCCTCTTTCAGCCTCTGTTGTGTTGGAACCCCACCTTTCTCTGTGTGTGTTTGTGTGCAATACTCACGTGGGGACATACATCTGTTTACAAAGTCACATAGTGGGGACATGGCTCTGTTTTGTGAAAAGTCCTCCTAATGTAAATCATTAACTCTTAAGTGAGGATTTGGTTTAAGGATTAAGGGTTGCCAAATATAGTGGTTATTACAGCAAGAACTAAGCCTTCAGGAAATACATGTAAATCAATGTAATGTGTGGTAACATGGGTGTTTTTGCTTCGACCCATGATTGTACTGTCTCCATAAAACACTTCATGGATTGTACGTTGCAGTGAAAACTGAGCGCACAGAAGGTTAAAAGAGAAGGCTCAACACATGTACAGGAAGCCCACACAAGTTTCACACAACACATTAATATCATCTGCAGCCAAACCCTCACATGAACACTCAAATCAGCAGTAGGAAACTAATGCAAATCGAACTCTTTATACCCGACCACATGAACATAAATTTACACAAACACTCATCTCATCACTGCTTTAACAACAACAACAACAACAACAACAACCACCTCTCTAGGCTTACTAAGTTTTCACAACCTCATGACCCGTCTCTCTCTCTCTCTGTCTCTGAGCACTACAGAAAGCCTAGATGTTGTTTCATCTGAGACACGTGACTGCCGTGTAGGCATGGCACAAACAATCAAAAGCCAGGGGGAAATTCTGATGCTTCAGTGAAAGGTCAGGGCATTTCAGTGAGAGAAAAAACAAGTTCTTCTGTCCTCTCGGTCCTTACATTCACTTCCTGCTGTGGAGGAGGTGAATGCACGTAATCTGGTATTTCGGGTAAAGATTTGGCTGATAGGAAGATAAAGGAAGTGAACTGTCGGTACACTGACTCAGTTTCGTCTCTGCATATATGCCTTACCTCCTTTGGCATCTGTCTCCAGGACTGGAGGAATGGCATTTCTTGATTCACTGGACTCGATGGAGACGCTCCGCTCCCGCTTGGATTTGGTTTTCAGCATCCCTCCAACACTGCCCACTGATTGGCTGATAGCCTTCAGGCTGGGGTTGCTGTGAGAAATCTGGTTGGTTTTGACTCCATGGCTGCCAGTGCCAACAGCCTTTGAACCCAGGTGGGTAGCAGTTCCCTGCTGCTGCTGCTGCTGCTGCTGCTGCTGCTGCTGCGCCTGCTGGTTTACACTGGGTATCTGGGATCGGCTGTCCCCGGCGACCTGCTTGCCATGATTGGCTAATTTATTGTCTGGGTGCATTTGAATGGCTGGTGATTAAGGCGGAGGTCTGGTACGGAGGACTGCGGTGCCTGTTAGTCAATGGAGCTCACATTGCTAACAGGCGACACTAAAGGAGAAAAGAAGCGTCATGATTATCAGATCGAAATTCTACAAAAGGGGCTAGTTCCGATCATTTTTATGGAAATAATAAAAACCAGATGTTTACAAATTTCCAAAAGTTTTACAAGTTTGGCCTTTTGGTCACTCACCTCATCTCACCTAGATGCTCAGTTGACACACTGACATGCTGCTCTGTAGGATGCTTCACTGACCACACATGGACCTGGGGGACAAACAGAGAGTAATACCATCAAGAGGAGGCTGATAACAACCTTTACAGCCACTGCTATCTGTTAGCCTATGTGTCCTCAGCCTTAGGGTCAACATCACCTTCATGAGTAATGACGGAAAAGAGAGCAAGAGAGATTGATAAGAGAGCAAGGCCACAGAGACGCTGTGAGGTAACTGTCCCTTTAAGGGAAAGAGAGCAAAACTGAGCCTGAGCTGGGGGAGGGACCTGAAACTCAGAAGTACTGTAGCTCAGCAGTGTTTAAAGGTCCCACCCCCTACCAAACACTTTGCAAACCACAAAAACTCCACCACACACACACACACACACTCGACAGCACTGTCTGCAACAAAACCAGACTCTCCCTCCCTCCCTCACAGAAGCGTCTCTTTTAGACTACAAGCACAAAACATGTGGCAGAATTAACTTGTAGACATTTGCTTTTAAATCATTTTAGTGCGATCAAAGAGTACACTACTGTTCACCCGTCATAATAACAACCTTAAACTAAGCAGGATTCTAGCTCAACATTCACATGACGTTTTATTCTGGGTTCACATCCATGGCTGCAAGCTGACGCCCTTTTGACACCGCCACCTGCCTGTGTCCATAACCTCAAGCTTCTGATTTTAACCTTTGCCACTGGAGTGTGTGTCTCTCTGAATTATGCAGCCTGCAAACTAGCTGTATATACAAGTTCTTGTTGTTGGAGCCTTTCCCATAAGAGATGCCTAGGTACAAAACACTAAACAGTTCTTCAGTATTTGCAAGTCTCAACAAGATCTTCACAGTGCTGCTGAACAATAGCTGGTCAAAACAGTTATCACATCTAACCCCAGATATGCAGCTGACATAATGCAGATCTCGTGTAAACATTTCCACTGGGTTCCATTTTTGGCCTATGACACAATCCCACCGCTGCACACTGCAGCCAGGGTCGGCTGTCGCGAGAAACCATCTGTACCACTCACTCACCTTGACAGGTAATGGTAAACACAATGCTGTAATAATTAGTCATTAACCAACACTGGCTCAGCTCAGCACAGAAAGATGCCTTGTTCATTGGCTGAGGACTTCATCACTCATTAACTCAAACGGGGACAGTCAGACGTGGCTCCTGTTGACAAAGTGTGACTCACTTGCTTTGTGCAACACAAAAGGGGGGGGAAGGCAGACTAATCATATGGTGAGACGCTAACCTTCGAGTGGACGCTGAGGAAATAAAAAAGGCTGCCACATAATGGTATCAGGCTAACAAGAGCAAAGCTTTAAGAGGTCATGTCATCTCATTTGGGGTTGGAAAATGACTTCTCGGTGGGCACAAAAAATTGTAGGGTCAGTAAAGTAAAACGTATGTCTCCATCTTAGACATTTTGTAAACATAGTTTAGCCTCAGACTGCCATTATCCCCTCTCTTACCCACATGTATGGCGTCTCGTTAAACAACCGGGAACATTACGATGACTTCAGCGTGTCTTTTTTTAGACAGGATGAGTGTTTTTGAGCAGATTCTTTTTTGGCTCTACATAAAAATGACACTTGATTACATAATAATTTTGTTCCTTGTTTAATAATAGCTGGACAACTTGCTGCTATGAATACCATTGTTAACTAAAGTTTAACTGGATTGTTACATAGCCACAGGTCCCAACTAAAGCAGGGTTTCTTATTCAAGTTAAATTCTATTTGTGCGGCACTATTTACAGAACTGATGAAGCTCCTTGGATGAGCATCGAAACGTCTTCAAGAAAACGCTACATGTCCAGACGCCTTGCTTCAATCTTCTCTACGTATTTAGAGGCTTCAACATCTAAATTGTGTTGTTATGTGCTACAGAGTTTTACATACAGGAGTATATAGTATTAACACAGTTAACGAGAAATGCCTCCTCCCGGCTGTAGGCCTCCACCAGCCAGTGAAGCTGCAATTTTTAATTCTTTCAGAGTCCAGAATATGAAGTGAGGACTTGAATTATGATGGTATGATTCCAATGACAAAAAACATGCCATCTTTACTTACAGACTATTTTTAAGAGACTGGCAGAGACCTTCATCACATAGTTCAACAACAATGACCTGAAGCTCAACATCAGCAAACCAACAAGCTTCTGGTGCCAACATAAAGTGTGCTTCAGCAGCGAAACCAACATTTGATCAGTTCATTCTTGAGTGCAAGTGGAGTTTTGCACTAATGAATCATGTTCACATTGATGGGAAGGTGAGATCACAGCGACCCTTGACCTCCAACAGTTCATCCTCGAGTTCAAGTGAAAAGGCAAAAAATACTGCTGTAAAACACTGTAAAAAAGCCAAGAGGTACATTCAAAGTGCTGTACTTTATACTAAACAGTGCATGCTCTGTCATTATTTTTTGTAATAAAGGCATCAACTAATCAGACACACCTGGAGGACCGCCTTAATTGGTGTCATCGGCATTCATTACATCCTAACCTCAACATGTGAGCATAACAAGACATTTAACAGTGAATGATTAGGATCTAATTACAGCGACATTTGAGTGACACATTAAATCAAATCAACATGGCAATTAATTTACAATGAAACTGAGGTTGTAAAAATCAAAGTTAATATCCCTTAAGGGAGACATCCTCCGTTTCCCCTCCATATTTTCCAATCAGATTCTGCTGCGGCAGTTTGGACCATTTGCAGTCATGCTGATGAGCCGATATCTTTCCATCTGGCCTCGCAGACTGAAGGTTCCCTTCTAAAACAGGTGTCAATCTGCTGTCTTAACAATTTCCCAATGGCAGGGAAATGCCTGACACGCACAAATACATCACACCTCAGCTAGGAATGGAATGTGCTTCAACTTCCTGCAAGTGGGCAGAGATCATGAAAGTTGATTAAGTCCGAGTGTGCTAAAGAGCATACTGACAGTTTGGAAATATGTCAGGTGGTTTCGTCAATAGGGGGCACTTCCTATGAGTATGCATACCTGGTGTGTGTGTAGACGGACTAATCAGTAGCCTGGCGTCACTCTTACTGAGGAGCAGCTGACCAATTAAAGTGAAAACACAGAAAATGGAAAGAGTTTTAATAATTTATTGAACTGCTGAGAAGCTTGGCTCAACCACTGACAGAGAAGATAAAAATACAAACATAATTCGACCACATGATGGGCCCGACTAGAGCAATATTTTGGTTGACAAATGACAAATGAATCCTTAGCCGTCACCAATCAAAAATAGGTCCATGCATGCCTTGTTATCAAAGACTGCTGCTTAAATAGAGCTCATGAAAACCCAAAGCCAACATAATTTCATAAAAGTATTAGCTTAGCATCTTAAAAAAGGTCAGATGGCCTACAATAAGAAATTAAGAGACACAATTGTATCTGCTAACAGACGCATCTCCACAGTCCTCCAGAGCAGAACATAAAAACCAAGAAAGAAGATGCATGTGGTGAAAGCCTGTTTAACGTCACCGAGAGGACTGCAGAGGCAAAGATCAGTAGTGACGGTCTGCACATGCACATGCCAAGGAAAAGTAATATAGCACAGAGATACACTACACAGAGCTGCCTGGATAACTTAGTAAACCCCAGATCCCATCAAATTTGGCACATGAACTAAAGAAAACAGAGCAGCTCTGGGTTTTTATTGGAGCAATATGGAGCCCACCGTTTTACCAAGGGTAAAACCTGTAAGATGAAATGTGTACTGTCCAAGCAGCAAAGTCCAACACTGAGAAATCAAGTCAATGTGGGAATGCCAAAACCTGCAGTTCTTCCAGTGGTCACTTATCAAACACAGTCAATCCCTTTATAGACCTTTGTGTTTGAATGTTTACAGCAGAAAACATGTTTACATGACATTAACGCTTATATTTGTGCATATTTAGGGACTGACTGGTGAAACCATAGGTGGGAGCCATCCTGGAAGGTTCGTCAATGGTTCTCTCCTATAAATTATCGGCATTTACCCCGCTACCCTAAAAGATTTGTTGTCCTAGTAGAGATATTAAACATTTCAAATGGTGTTTAACAGCCATCAAAACAAGAATAAACATGTATAGCTGAAAAACATTTCCCAAGAGAAAAAAGTCAAATATGAATAGCAAAGTCATCCTTTCAGGTTCCTGGTTGTTCCTTGCTGCCCATTCAGATGATACTTAGCCACCACTCGGTTCCCACAGCTGAATGTTTCATTAGAGAAAATTTTAAAAATACAAATAATTACAGCCATTTAAGGGAAAAGTGGTATTTTGTGCACAGAATCAATGATTCCAACATCCTCTGTAAAGCCAAGTTATAATACAAGCTAATTGGCTTTTCATTCAAGCTTCTGCTCAGCCATCTGAGATTGTCAACAAACAAGCCTGTCTGAGCAGCTCTTTAAATAAAACGTACACCCAGTAATATTGACAGGCTGGGATAGTGTCTCTTGATTTAACCGTCTCTACTCAGCTATTCCAGCTAGTAATGCTCTGAAAACTACAATCTTAGCCCGAACCAGTGCCGTTTAATACAGCAATTATTGCATTAAATTATTGAGGTTATGATGTTAGCAGGAAATGCCTGATTATAGTACGTATTGTAACTAAATCCTAAATGTTATGTTACGGACTTATTTGTCATGCCTGCATGTTCCATAGCAGCTCTTTTGTGCAACATTTAAAAAAAAAATCAGCAGGCAAATGAACCATTAAAAGCTTAAAGGTGGAGACAACGTGTGTGTGTGTGTGTGTGTGTGTTTTAAGGGATGCCTCCAACAAAACGTTGTTGTGTTGCATCAGTCAGTCATGGAATGTACAGGTAACAGAGACATGCACGCCACAGCATTCCTGACAAGTTATTCCTTTCAATGGTTCTAATGACACAATATTTACCAAAATACATCGGCAGAGATTCGTTCACAGTACTCCTTTCAAGATGAGTGTTATGGAATCCACTTTAATGAGTATGCAAAGCTCAGCTAGCTAGGGTCTAGGGCTGGGCGATATTGCCTGAAATCAAAAGCGCGATTAATTGGTGCTTTGTCCTCGATCATCGGTTATTATACCGGCACCAAAAGCCGAGTGCGTGTGTGTGTGTCGGGACGCCGACGTTTCGAACCCGCAACCTGTTGCTCCCAAGCCACTGACAATCCCGCTGCGCCACAAAACACACAATTAATCACCATGCGTTGCTTGGTGATTGGTTACTGGGCACAAATGTCGGTTTCGATATATTTTCGGTTAATTGCCCAGCCCTACTAGGGTCTATGTGACTCTAGTGGATACACCGTGTGGCAAAATTACCAATTTCTGCAAGTCCACATTGCCACTACAAACAGACTATGAGAGCATTTATCATTCGAAATCATTCCCAAATTCTGCAGAAATCACTGGCTGTGTCCCAACTATAATATCAAGGCCTATAGAGGTGTGTGCTCTATAGACCACAGGTCGCACCAGTTGTTGTTAAATGAGATTCTCTGCTTCTGTTGTGTGGAGTCCCCTGTATGGTCGGGTAAAAGGAACAAATCCTGGGAGATGTTGGGCTGCAAGGATGCATTTGTTGGTGGCATTTGCAGAAACCTTCAAAATGAGACAGCCTTGTCATGCCATGGTGATGGAATCAGTCTACAAATGGTCCTTTGAAGGATTCGCTCATTCGGGACACAGCTACCATGCTGAGCCTCAGGTCTCCTCAGATCGTTTTTTTAATGATTTTGTAATATTAGATGAAGCTCTAGCTATATCAGTTCTATGTTGACATGAAGATTTGCATTGTTAAATGTAAGTCAAACAAAGAGGGCATCCCTTCCTCTCTACCATCCCAAACACAAATAAGGGCTGGCATTGTTGTGTTCATATTTTGGCTTTCTTCGCTGAAACATGTTGCTTAAAGCAGGTGTCAGCTGGGCTTGTGTGTGTGTGTGTATATATACCGAGGTGGGGAGTTATCCAATCCAGAAATGTGACGGGGGAATAAAATGTTCTTCATTTCCCAACGCTCATTTTGACATTTGCACAAGTTGTTTGAGTCACAAATTCAATTTAAAACTTGGATTCTGTCCAGATGTGTCCAGTCACTGTTCCAAACAAATTAGGGAAATAATTCAGAGTCCACAGCACATGATCCTTACATAAAGCCACTTCATTTACCACCATGATGACAAGCACTCATGGAACACACACAAACCTCTACATGCCTTCAACATCAACGGACACAAACAGTGCTGCTCTCACTTAAGGCAAGAGGTTTGATGAATAATTTAAATTAATTTGCCGAAAGGCAAATTGCCGCCTCAGCCCTTGTGTATTGTATTCGTAAGGAACTATATGTTATGGTCTATTTAAATTTTTAAATTTGTGTGAAACCCAGTCTAGCATTCACAGGTCAGTGTGCAATAGGAAAATTTACGGTAAGAGGCTGAGCTCCTATTTAGTCCCAGTGGGTCACACAGAGCTGGTATTAATAGATTCAGAGAGCCCTGGGAAGTCAGGGCCAACAGAGAGAACAAAATACAAAGCTGTGCCTGAACACAGACGCCACAGCACTACTCTGCGGATCAGCACACGTAAACACAGAAGCACAGTCGAATGAATAATGTGTGTGATGCAGGAACACATACAGCACATATGTACAAACAGCAAACAAGAAGTTAAGACATCAGCTGGTTAACATAGTGCATTTACACTTTGGCGCCAGAGGGAGAATGAGTTTAATACACTCAACCATTCTGCTCTCAGATGCAGCACAAGGCCGTGGCTAACACAACACGTGTGACTGTGAACAAAATAAATCCTCTGTCAAGGACTAATCCAAGTTAAAACCTTCACTGGTATACCAAGGTATTCTTCAAATGCATTCACAATAATGAGAAATCTAATGAAATACTCTACAAACATCCATTTAATAACGCAGTCTCAAAACGTATGAAAGAGGACATTTTCTGCTAAATGTCAAAAGACTACGATCGCTTCTAGTCTGTGTGGGCCGAAGTCCAGCTCCTCAATGGAAGCAGCACAGACAAGGCTAGAAAATGAAAGCACTCAAACAGAAAGTTGAATTTCTTTTCAAGATTTCCAAAAAACAAAGATTTTTTTGTCACATAACTGCCGTCACAAGTGAGTCAATCATGGCTTCCTGGTTGCAGAATAATTCATTTTTTTTTCATGGCATCCTCTCTATGCAAATGTTTTGAAGAGGTTTGAAGCGTCACATTTTTGTGGTGGTTGGTTTCAATGCTTTCAAGGACAACGAGTAAATATAATTAAGGAAAAAGTTTCAATTACATAAACAAAAACATTCATTTCAAACACGACAGCAAATATGTTCAGGGTAACTTTGCGTCATTTTTCTTCTGAAAAAGAGTTTTCACCATCACAGAAATTGTTTCCACTCAACCTTATCATCAATTTGTTCATAAATATTTCCATGCTTCGTCTGAATGTCTCGTCCCCATTCGCCATAACGACTAGACGCACGCATTTTCCGACAAATATTGTTTCCAACTGTCTGGGTATGCTGCAGCTGTTTTTAAAGTGATGACAGTCCCTGATGTTCATTGTCATTTTCAAGAAGGATCCACATCGGACAGGAAGAAAGCTCAGTTTCTCTACCTCTCTGTCTCACACACACACTCTCTCTCTCTCTTTCACACACACACCTGCATTGTTTTTGTCAAACACACAACAGAAATGTGGGTTGTGGCAACTCTTTTTTTTGTCCACACACGCTAAAGGTTTCCAGAAAGCTCAGAATCAACACCACTGACCACCGTTTCCACCATTTCACTGATGATTAACTCTAAAGGGGCCGGTGACAACTTTGATCAAATATAATAATATAATGCGACTCTTTATTTTCTAACTTTGCATTTGTGGTGCCCAACACTAACAAACCCCTCAGACAATCACTGTAGGTCAAAGACACAACAGAGGACTTGCCATTTCTCTAAGCAACCAAGATGGTTCAGTTCAGGGCAGGGGACAGCAGGTGGTCCTCCATCAAGACTACACATGACATGACTTTTGCATGACTTTTTGTTCCACATGCAAGCTCATGACAGCAGGCTAGAAAACCCCCACTACTTAAAATAAACTCTTCATGGTCAGGAATGGACAGATATGCTAACACATCACAACTGATACTGATTTGAATCCATTTTGAGGGGCAAACTTTGAGGCAAAAACAAAATGGCTCTGTCAGCTACCATTCGATTATAGAAGCGAAGCGACATGCAAGTCGTGCAATTTTAGAGAAACCTCCAAGGATGATGACAGCCGAGCTGTGCTGGGTTAAAAGATGTTAAATCAGCCATCAAGACTCCTGCCAACTTTCACTTGAGGAAAACCAAGTGAGTCCAATAATGTGAATTACACACATTTTGAGCGACTATTGGTCACAGACTGCAGCCTTTACACTGTTACAATCCAACAAACGACTTTATATTCTGAGAATCCCCAGTCCTGACCAGAGAAACGACCCGATGTTGATCCAGCTAATGTGGATACTATCTGCACAGAGGCCATACATTCATTCCTTTCAAGTGGAGAGAAGACTATTTGTTTGCTGCAGGCAAGAAAAAAACTGTTCAAAAGTCTTGCAGGAGGAAAAAAAAAATGTGCGTGGCATGTTTGGCATTTTTAGACAGAGAACTCAAGTGGGATACGCTAGCAGGAAAACTCTGTTCATGGATTACTGACCACACTCACAGCACACAGCCACATCTATTCCTCTCCATGACATTTTGTCTTTCCTTCAATCACTTATCCCCCCCCAACTCCCCCAACATGTGAAGCCTAATAGGCAAGCATCCATTTTAACCAACATTTCTATTTGTCCAATCCTGTTTAACCTATGAGAGATACACACATTTACATTCTGGGAAAGTGAATCCATAGACCCTGTTTATAAATCTGCGGTATGCATACCTGCATTCTCGCTCTTGTTGGGGATAAACAGTAGCAGTAGCAGTGGATTGTGGGGTAAGACAAAGGTGACAGCCTCCTCAGAAAATATCTACATACTAGGGGGGCTATGGGCAGTTTCTATGGCAACAAAACATGTCACAGGGCTACAGCAAATATAGGCTAAAGAGTAGTGGATGTAAGAGGAGAGAGGGGCGTGCAAACAGGGGAAAAGACCAAAAAAAGGCATTTATAAACAGCCAAAGTATCAAAAAAAGAGTTAAATATACTTAAATAAAGAAAATGCATATAGTAGATCATTAGTAATTCACTTTTGTCAAGTGTCATGTGACAAAAACAAAACAAAAGGTATAATACTCATAAAACTTCCTTCAAACTGTCATGGTATTCATCTAAATTATTGCTTCTCTCTCTTTTATGTATTGCATCATGTGTTACATCATGCATTACATGTTGCATTGCTGTCTTTTGATGCACCAGGACAGAGTGAGCTGTAGCTTTCGTTTTTTTATACCAAAGCAGAACATTATGAAGCACTGAGTTAGACGAACGAGGGAGAAGGTACGAGATGAACTGAATCAATAAGCCCATGTTTGCCTCTGCTTTATGCAATATACGGTTTAAAAGTGGTAAAACTAAAAAAGCTGCAATTCATGGTTTTCCCTCAGTTCAGAGCAAGGGAAGAATTGGGCTCATTTTGAACAGGGGGTCAAGGGTTGTATCCTTTCCAACACATTCTAGGAAGGAAGCCAAGTAGAGCAAAGAAAAAGACTCAACTGCAGCCTCAATGCAGGCCGACGGCAGCCATGGCGGCACAGAAGCAGCTGGAAAACAGACGACCGATGGACAGAAGCCATTCAGCGTCAAACCGAACACAAACCTTTCCCTGTCTGCAACCACACACACACACAAACGGGGAGCATTTACACAACATCATTTTACACAACGAACCAAAATGTTGGTTCAACTAAATAAAAACACGTTACTCTAACATTTACCTAAGTGGGAGACAGAAGGTCAGAGAAACAGAGTGCATAACTAAGACCTTTACCTGGGTAAAACCAAGCAGCAATCTGTTGAGTCAAAATGAAAGTTCCAAAAACTGCAGTTCCTCAATAGTTAGTTTAAGCGGACTCCAGAAGCAGGTCAATCTGGGTTATAACAAACACCCTGGTACTAATAAACATGCATGTTCAGGATGTTTTGTCACAGATTGCTAACTGTCTGTCTACTGAACAGCACGGTGACCACTTTGGATTGAGTTAGAGAAAGTTTAACAGCTCAAGGGAATACACAGAAATTCAAACTGATTCATCGTGAAACCCCCAGTGATGACAGAGAGAGTTCATCCATGTTGAACATGTCTGTGTTCCAGACAAGATAACGTTTCAGACATCATCTCTATCAATGCCACACGCCTTGCAAATGAAGAGCAATAAGCTTAGCCCTGTCATAGAGGAATCAACCCATCACCATTATATTCAGTCTGTTTTAAACATAAACAAGTGGTGTCAGCAGTAGAAGCATACCAGATAGAGGAAAGAAAGCCAAAAGGATTAAACAAGCGTACGTGTAATTACTAGGATCAAGATAGGAAATCACCTTCAAATGAACCAAGCATTTGCATATGTTGGCCTTTGCCGGATTATTTATTTATTATTATTATTATTATTATTATTAGATGCGAGCATAGGAGTCAGGATAAAGGTGGAACATGAGCTCAGTGGTGCTAGAGTTGTATCTGGAAAGTTTGGGTCCTCGAGTCACCACGCACTGACAACAAATGTCATATTTACGGTACAACACTCACACAGTGTGAAAAGAAATGTATCATCACTCTTCCGATGAATGTAACTATGTACGATATGCAGCTAGCTGTTTGTTTGTTTGTTTTTCTGGTGAAAACAGGAAACTAGGAAGGTCACATCATCTCAAAAAATCCTAGTCTGCTCTGATTGGTCAGCTCTGATTGGTCAGCTCTGATGAGCTAAGAAGTCATACCCATCATTCTGTGTCAAGTTTTTTTCCATTTGACCACATCAACATGCCACTGAAGAGCTTTTTCAGTCACTTACAAAATCCAAAAACACCGTCTAAGCCCCGGGCAGTGATGTATATATGAGACATAAAGCACACGACATAACAACATTTAACCATTACATTTGATTGCATGGGTGCAGGAATAAGATGTAAACAAACGATGTTTCCTTGTACCCATGAAACAGTGCACAGGAATTAACCTGTAGTTGGTTCGAATTACATCCATCACTTCGAGCAAGCGGCATCGGGAGTTTGCCTGGACAGGAACCAAAACCTGTGTCACAAGTCTCCCTGTGGTTATGTGGTGCAGAGTTCAAATGGTATTGTTCTCACCTGACCGAACAAACTCCAGTTAAAGAGCCTGAATGCACTGCTGTGTGAGCTTGCACTTTCCACTGACAGGACTGTATGCAAAACATGCAAAAGATAAGCACAGAGGAGGCACAGAAACACAACAGCACAGTGTCTTTAACATCAACCAGAATGCTGGAAGTTAAAAAAAAAAGAGAAGCTTTCTCTTCTTTAGGGATTAACCGAGGCCTTGCCCATTTCACTGAGCCTACAAAGTCCTGTGCTGAAGAGTCTTAGTATATTCTGTCGTGTGGAAACGTTCTCAATATCACATTATTCTTTCATAGCTCACCTTAGCAGTGCTCCCTGTAACTCACCCCAAAGTTCTCAGATCACCTAACCAGATAAGAAACACTTTGTCAGCAGCTCACTAAATCTGTGTCTGCTCGCGGCGGAGCGGACTGCGCCGGTCACATGCCTATTCATTCCAATCAACACCGGACGAAGACAAAAAGAGGAACTTTACTATTGAAGTCTAATAATAAATGTATATATTCTGCTGTGTGATATTACAGAAACCTTTTTCACATGTCTAAATGTCTAAGTATGGAACAATGAATAAAACTCAGACATGCTGCAGCTGTGCACAAGTTTCCACCAGTATCCACATTACCTGCACATACAGAGGATCTAACCAGAGCCCAACACATCCTGCAAACACACACAGACAGCAGGCAACAACACAAGTGTTTGCAGGAGACCCCCCAAAACAAAGATCCACAGCTCAAGAGGACACGGAATCACACAAGGACGATAAAATGAACCCAAAAAAAAAATGTCAATGTTGAGCTTTTGTGCACCACCACAGCTGAGAAGCAGACATTAAAGGCAGCTCCGTCCATTTTTAGGGTCATTTCTACTGTTGTCAGTGCTACTTACAGTGCATGTGCTGCAACCAAGGCCTACAGGTAAGCTGTGAACTGTCCTTTGAACTGAAACAATATAAAAAATAAAGAGATGCTCTGAGCTGGGCAAGACATTCCACTTCCAGTGGAAAGAAACACACACAGAGTACTGTAGCCCTGAAAGACAATTCGGATCAAGTTGCAAACTCTGTTAGGTGCTATATATAGCTCACCAGGATATTGTAGATACACACACTGCATGAGGCGCCTGTGCACGCACACACACACACGCACACACACAAGGCTGTGAGTGTGTTTAAGTGCTGCATTATCACACTGTATTCAACAGGCTGAACTGGCTGGGTCATAGGATGTCATGAGTTTACTAGATTGAAACCACACACACACACACACACACACACACACTGTACAGACAGACAGACAGACAAAAGAAGGAATGAACAGTATGTGCTTCCACTTTTCACAAGATGCCACACAATTACCAATACGATTATAATTACTATAACTGTAATAACAGTAAAGACAGCTAATGAAAGCAGCATATTCATATGATCATACATGTCTGCTTGTCTTTGTGTAGACTAACCGCAGCAGTGCAGGCTGGAAATACTTCAAAAAAAGGACATAAATATGATTGTGATGTATTAAAGTAACGTCTACTGAGGTAACAGTAAATACTGAACAGTTTTAACAGGCGTAATTTGGACTGTGTGTGTCCACATGTCCACGCTGAGTGTGTGTGTGTGTGTGTTGAAGTGACAGGTATCGTTACGCAGCCTGTCACCTACTGAAAGCGCTTTAGCCGTTTAGCACAGAACCATTCAAATGCTGCTTTACTCTGTCAGATTAGCTAGCTGACAAGCTAATATTGGCAAATGTACACATCTGGACTCAAAAGGTTCTCATCGACAGCGCGATGACGGCGAACGACCATAAATAAAAAAAAAAAGTTGAGCAAGCACAGCATTGTTGTTAGGAGGATTTAAGGACACATGCCCCTGATGTGAACCCCCCCTTTGCGCTCCTGAGTGGAGACTTGCTGCGCCAGCCAGCTCCACGGGCTAACTTAGCATGCTAATTCATGTCTCCGCTAGGCTACTCGCTTGTAAGCTGACGTTGCCGTAGCACATACACACACACACACACACACACACACACATCTGCAAGCGAACCGCTGCTAGCTAATGGGATTTGAACTTTGTTATTGGCTTGCTAGCGACCTGAACACTTCCCTATAAAAAAAAAAAGCAGAGAAAGTTACGCGGGTTCACACGTTAAAGAAGGCAGCTCTGAAATGTGCGTGCAGCTAGCATGCTTCGGCAGTGACAGTGTTTTGAAATGCTGTTGTTGTACTCTACCCCATTTGGCTGCTGTCTGAGATCAGAAGAGGCCGATGTCAGGACTGACGGCCAGTCGACATTCCCCGGAGTGGCCGCCGCCGCCGCCGCCGCCGCCGCCAGCAGCGCTTGCTCCGCTCCGCTCGCCCTGTACCACTGCTGCGCAAGATGGTCCCGATCCTTGTTGTTTGATAAGAAGCGGGGAGCTGGTGCAGTTTTGACGGAGGTTCGGATGATGATAAATATCTCGGCTGTGTCTAGGGTGAAGTTTCGGTTGAAATCAGAGGACGCGTCACCTTGCAGCGGTTCATGACTCCCACTATTCAAGATGTAGAAGGGCAGGACGTTGCATTTCTCTGCGAGTCCATATCACTCCCAGCCGCTGACAATAATTAGTGTGGCCACACGGGCATCCGTATGTCACTGTGCTGATATGTCACACTGGACTCACGTCTGTATTTACACTCCTCGAGGTTATTACATCCAAAAAAAAAATACATACAACATAATAATCACAAGAACTGATGTCATCATTTCATCAATAAATACATTCACAACATCAATCATTTATGGAGCTAATCAATCAATTAGGTGCTTTCTCTTTCTTATAATGCAAAATTAAGATACATCACATTTCCAGCAACTTAACACTTTGCTTAAGAGACAAATTAGATATTATTTATTTATGTATTTCTTCTAAGAAAACATCATAAAGTTACTGAGAATGAGGATCCAGTTGTTGCACTCTTTTAAACCTGCTCCTTGCGTTTCTATAGATAAATGCTCCCTCTAGTGGTTTGGGCAGCAAAAGTATAGGCTTCACGTGTAACAAATGTATTTCCTGCTAAATAATAGAATAAAAAAAAGGGACTTTAAATAAGAAAGAAAGACAGACATGATACATCCCTGATGTCAGCTCAGCCATATTGAAGCAGACATGAGTGCATCATACATGTCCTGGTCCAGATTTACAGCATCCATGTTGTTTTTCAGAGGATGAAAATGATTTTTTTCTATGATAATCAGCTTCATATACAGGAAGGACACCTCCTCAGATAACAAAGAAATGGATCAGGGTCAGAGTGATGCTGTGAAAATCATCACATACCACAAAGACTTCCACTCCGTGATGGTCTGACCCATCGTCTGCTTCCTGACAGAACAGAAAGGACAGCAGCTAAAGCGCTGACATCACACCTGTTGGCAGCAGTTCTTATTTTTTTTTTTTAATCTCTTGAGTAATTACACAGCTTAAGTTCTTTAATTATGCCATTTGGTGGAGATGTGCGCTCCACATTATTCTGTCATTATGTGCCAAATCTAAAAGGCTTGTTGTTGTCAGTGCTGTTTGCTCCTGTGCAGACACACTAATTGTCAAACATGTGTATTGCTTTAATCAAGAGAAAGAACGCTCTGCTGCTGCACAATGATTTATTTTTTTTTTTTTATGCTCCGGGCATCATTCCCTCCCAGAAACAAACCAGCCCGGAGATATGTAAGCGCGAATAAAACCGCCTGCAGACAGAGCTCGCTGCGTTTGTACATACTGATGGAAATGCAAAAAGATGCCCTGAATGCCATCTCCCCCCTCCTTCCTCCTGTGAGACAATTTTTTTTTTTCATCCAAAGTCCATTATTCTTCTGGCAAGCAGATGAATGAGCTCAGTTAGGCAAGGAAACGAGAGCAGGAATTTGGACCCAGGTATTTGTAGAGAAAGAAAATGAAACATTAGAGGAAGGTCAAGAGAACATAAGAAAGGAGCAGTAGGGAAACAAGAGAGCCAGAGAGTGAGACAGAGAGGATGAGAAAGTGAAACTATGTTGTCATGGAAACTGGCATGGATCTGAAGAGCAAAACAAGAATGTAAATTGGTTTACCCTTAGGGGAACGTGACGGCGCTACAGAGGAAAATAAGCAGGGAGATGTATTTATCCCTTTAAAATGACATATCAATGAAAAAAACAAAACAATAAAGGGTAATAATGAAGATAAAGCTGCAGGTCTTTAAATGTATGTGATGCCAGACATCACTCAGACTGAGCATCTACTTACAAATGACTAATTAAAAGAAGAAGAAGGCTTCAGTTTGGCAGCTGTGGAGGTCAGACTGAGTGGGTGAATCTGTAATATAGGCTGACATTTATGAATCTGGTCCTCTAACGCCTATCATTTGATACCATTACAGATGACAGCCTTTGACAGTATAGCTCCAAAAAGAAGTAGAAGAAGAAGACGCCATAAAAATAAAAGTTCCCTGTGTCTGATAATCACGTCCTTCTCTCACCTGTTCTGTTTTTTTTTGCCAGCTCTTTGCTCAATAACATTCTTTTTTTTTCACTCGACTGCTGGAATCCCATCATTATATTAGATTTTCAGCCAGAGATGATGTGGATGTTGCCAAGAAACTAATGGTTTCCGTGGTGACAAACACTGCCCCTGCCATTGTGTGTGTAGTAACGTAGAAAGTCAAGTCCCTCACCTACAATCTTTACCGCTGCTTTCAGAGTGGAAACAGAGAACAGCATGTTCTCCATGGGAAGAGGTGTGTGTGTGTGTGTATTATGTATAATACTGTCATTGTCCATCTCAATGCCTAAAAGGACCAACATGGAGAATGCAGCAAAGCACCAATATGGCGGTTTGTCTGCCAGACTCTCACTGAGTGTGTGTGTGTGTGTGTGTAATTTGGTGAGAGTGGTGTGATTGTAATTGGAGGCTGATGCACAGGATCTCTAACAGGTGCATTCCCAGATGGGCAGACTCAGCAACAATCATGTCTTCACGCTGCCTTTTTACTCCAAAGATCCTGCTGTTCAGAGTTCAGACAGCGAAATGATGACCAGACCAGACCAGACCAGACCAGACAAGGCGCACGCTGAGCAAAATTCACTGACTGGAACATATGACAAGTCGAGCTGAGACGGGAAGCACATCCTACATGTCAGACTGGAAAAGTCCTCACCCTTGGATGTATATAATTTCACTCTGTGTGTGTATATATATATATTTTTGTTGATTACTAAGCAGGAATAAGCATCTGGGTTGTTGTGAAAGTCAGTTTAATCTCACAGTCTTGTTTGTGTGTTGGCACACCTGAATGCCCTTGTTTATTCTGCAGTATAAATTGCTAATATTGGTACTTGGTAATATTTAGTTAGGGAGCACACACCATCCAAAAACAGACAGGATTTGTAATATGAACCTTCCCCCATAGGTATCTTTGTCATTTTAAATGAGGGTCTGTGTGCCAAAGAACCTGGAGAGTACCATGACTCCTCGGATCCCACAGTATTTAGATGAACAATTTAATAAGTCTAGTTGCATCTCTATAAGCTCTTAAATGAAAAATGCCCTGGATTAGAATCTTTACTGACTCACTGAAGACTGCTGCCTGCTCAAGGAAACATCCATGTATTTATTAATTCCGCTGTTTTTTTGTTTTTTTTTGGCTCTATAGCTCCACAGTGGAACTAAAACTTTTCCAGCTTCCATCCAGTAGATGGCAGTAAAGTTACTCTGATGAATTTTAATCACGCACACCCTCTCAGTCACTCACAGGCATTCGAGATGAACACTGACACGCTGTGGCTCACTGCAGAGCAAACAAAGACAGGTTTTATATGACCTTGTATGAACTACATTTTAAACAGTGCACACAATCATTCAGTCCTGAGTGAGCAGCCTATTCTTTTTACTCTGAATCAATCTAAACACACACATTCTTATCCATTGTTCATTCACTAAGGTGTGTTTACCTGTGTGGTGCAGATTCAAACAGAGGCAGCAACACATGATGACTTGAAGCAAAACCTCACAAGCTAAGCCAGCAGTTTATCTTGAAATAATCCAAAAGCACCAAGGATACATCACCACTGGTCTTGCATCACTTTTCCTCTTTCAGCTTTCTCCACTGTGTCTAAGTTGGACCTTTGTTGGGGCCCTTGCTCGGCACCTTTGTAGCTTTCTTGTCTTTGTTTCCTCTGTTTTTTTTTCTGCCTCTGCTCAGACAATAATAAGCTAATAAGCTAGCTGCTGGCTAACTCCACCTTCAAGTGACTATGGTGACATATGCCGGATGCACACTGTAAAGCGAGTTACATAGTGCTGCGTGGAGGAGGGACCATTCACACAATGTTATGGCTCCATATACCATCAAAGTGACGTTGTCAGCATTATTTAAGGCAGGAAAACTACACAGTATCACTTTAAGAGACCTACAAATCTATCACTGTACAATTACGCGTCCCACCCAACCAGTTGCAACTGTGTTCTTTTTACATTCACTGGTGTAATGGGAGACACAGAGCAGGCTGTGCCTATGAAGTTTATTGGGGCCACACGAGGTGAGGTCCTGCACTATTTGTGAATCGAAGGCTGACCCTAAAGAAAGGTTATGGGGACTGAAGGTGTTGCCGTGACCTTCTGTAAAGCCGTGAATGCCGGGCACGGCCTGCTCAGGTCTCACAGAAACACAGCCGAGCGTTTACGTCCATATGGCAGCGTCCTCCTTTGAAACAGCGAGCGCTCCAAACTGTCTGGATCCTATTAAATCCTTTTGTCTTTCTCCCAGTCTCCCTTCCTGGTAGGCCTGTCTGTTTTTACTTTGTGTTATTCATATTCATTCCATTACGGCCCTCCTCCCCTCTGACTTTAGCGTCCCACAATGCACTTCGTCGAGGCTGTTGGGCAGATGTGTGCATGCTGCTGAGGCAGATGAATGTTAGAAAAATGTTGGACACTGAACATAAAGCCCGAAAATAATCTGCTTAAATTGAATAATTCACTCGGTTCGACGCTGTAAAAACTGCACTGAGCTGTAAAAGAGACAACCAGTTTATTCTATTGATCCTTGCAGACATCTTTGCCCCAACCCACAAGACAGAGCAGCTGGCTGCGAGCAGCCTCATCTGGAACTGCCATCAGCCGCTTGTTAAACGCAGTGCGAGAGCGGGGCGGAACGTGGCAGCATGCGGTCTCAGCCAATCCACAAGCAGACACTGGGAACTGTGCACACAAGCTGCAGGTCACACAGGAGTTTAAGTGTGTGTGTGTGTGGGTGTGGGTGTATGTGGGCTACATGCCTTTGCTGGACCCAACCATGATACAGAATCTGGGCTCCCTTCTCTTTCTCTGAATCCTGTCTGTGTAATTGATCCCAGACTGGACATTTGAGTTGCCAGCAGCGATTCATATCATTTTTATCTTTAAGACAAGCCCTCTACTGCTTCCAGATGGGGGAGGCACTGCAGGGTTCAAGTTTGTTTTACTAAAAAAAAAAAAAAAGATGTAACGCTTTAATGTCTTTACCTCAAAAAAACACACAGCAAACAGAGAAACTGCAGCGTGCACACAGTTCTTCTTTGTTGGTGTTTGTTTGTGTGGCTGCTGGGAGCTTTGTGTGTCTGTGGTTTAACACCGTGTGGTCAGACATTAGTTCTGATTTCCATCTATTCTCCATCTCCTGGGTGTATCAGACACACAGACAAGATGTTTCGGAGCGTTGTTCTGCAAGCACACACACACACATATACATAAATATATAAAGATTCTGGTCTAAGTAGTAGGAAAAGGACAGTTGTCACTTCAGAAAAACATCCTGAGATTAGTTCTTCCCACCTAAAAATCTCTTGAGACCTCGTCCCTATAAATGGCGGTTAAGAATGAGAAAGTATCCACTGAAGAAGCTTGTAAAGCAGCTGAAGGCCCAGGAAGACGAGGAGAAGCAGGTTTTTATTGTTGTCTTACATAGAAAACATCTGTGCAGAGTGTTACAGTCCCAAAGCTAAGAGATGGTCATCATGCAAATGTGATTCAAAGAATAAATGTGTTTTTAAATGTGCAAGTAGCTGAAGTTTTAAGGTTTGATACATTAATGTGAAATATTTTGATTTATCTTTACAGAAAAAAATCCATCCATCTTTCATCCCTCTTGCTCTGCCATCCGTGCGTTTAAATGCACACAAAAGTCAAAAAAAAAAAAAAAAAAGGCCTATTAAGAATAATCGTGCAACAAATGGCTCAGTCACACTTGTTCATCTGTTCCTTTAAGCTAATAATGTCAGCATTACCGGCACGTTTGTTAAAAAAAATGGAGAAAAAAAAGTTAGAAACTCAACTTAGAGCAGGCTTTCAGAGATGATTAGCAGCAACGTTAAGTGAATGTTGTCAGATGTGGTCAGTGGGCAGAAACACGTCTGTGTAAATCGCTTTGGGCAGATGCGAACTTCATTTTCCTTCCTGCTGTGCCAGATGACACGTTTCCTCGTCACTGTGACCCTCGTTTTCTTATTCAACCCATTTCACTGTGACATTTGAGGATCACTTTGTATTATTATCCAATTTATCACCAGATGTACAACAGTAAATTATCAGACAGAAGCACAGCGCTGTGGCATGTTGACAGGCTAAATGTTGAGACGCTAAACCAAAAATTAGCTTCAGAATGGATTCAGACATGACAGTGAAATTACTGTTTTGTTTATACTGGCGCAATGGAGTTGTCAAACATGGTTTAACTCCTTCTTGGTAGAGAGAGAGAGAGAAAAAGTGTAATTTACGAGCACCACAGCTAATTTGTGTGAGTGGGGGTGTGAACGTGCATGAGGCCGGTTGGCACGATGCTCACTGATTCAAGACTGGCAAAGACACAGAGGAAGCCTGAACATGCGTGCACATGTGTAGACATGTTAAAATGTCCTGATGTGCAGCATTAACATGTGACACTTGTAGATAAGATAAGATAAAAAAAAAAACTGAGAAAAAACTTAGATGATAATCTAATCTAAACTGGGAGAACATTTTGGGATGGAGATGAGAGCCCGGTCTACTCAGTGACAGTGTGTAGGTACTTACACAAGCTTCATGTTGTTCACGTTAAAGGTAGGGTAGGAGATTTTGAAAACTCAGTGAGAGTCAGCTAGATTTCGAAAGTAAACACACGCCCCTTTCTCTCGGAGCTCACCCCGAAGCCACGCCTCCCGATCACATGGACGCGCATCACCTGAAGACGAGCTGCGGTCTGTGACTTCGGCCATCATGCACGTACCTCTCTGGTGCGCGCAGAGCAGGAAGAGAGTGACAACCAGCCAATACTCCACGCAGGGTCCACCCGGAGGATTGGCTGATGTTTTTAGCGTTTTATAGCTTCCACAGATGATTCATATTCTTCGTTTTAATGTGAAACTGCCGAACTAATTGGTTGCTATCGGATTGTAAAGAGAAGTTACACTAATTTAACAAAAAGTGCATCAGAATGAAATCTCCTACCCTACCTTTAAGAATGTTTTGAGTTTTTAGTTAATGGATGGGTTTCATTGGTGCTGGTTTGCACAGCCTGTTTACCTCTCGTGTTACCAGCTAAGCTGAGTTGCCTCTGGCTGTTGTTGGCGTGCAGATGTTAGCACGGCATTGATCTTCTCAACTAACAAGAAAGCAAATAAACTTTTAACAGCACAGATCTGCTCCTTTATATCATCATCAGACCCACAGGTGTGTCATCCTGAGCGTTTCCTCTTAATCAAAAGAAAGCTTCACTGTGGCCCAAGTGTGCATCACACAAGCTAATCATTGGAGATGTTATGATGTTGTTGGACTGCTGCCTTCATTAAAGCCACATTATCAGCAACAACTCAACAGATTATACCGGAGGAAGTGCAGCCAAATAACCCTAAAAGTGCTGGATTATTGCCTGCTTCTCTTCTCTTCTCTGACCTCAGCTGCCATGGGAGAAACAAAGAGGCCTATGACAGACCACCTGCTCAGAGAGGATTGTGGGTATGAGCTACTGTACACTAAACAGCTGAACCAGGAGCAGTCTGAGCGTCCCGTGGGGAGCAGGGCTGGCGCTGTGGAAGTGGAGAGTGCCGAGGGTCATGGCTGAATGTGGCATATCTGCTCCTTGGGTCCTGATGGACAGTGGTCAAGTCTCCACTCAGTACATAAATACTGCATGCTACATTAGCCACCAAAGCCTTTCCACATGTTGTTGCAGAAGGCCTCTGAGGTGCATAAACCCCCGATCCCCATCTGGCTCCTTCTAGGTCAGCTCGTCCAGGACTTCACACCCGCTCCCCGACATGGACCTGCTTTCAGCCTCACAGCGGGGCAGAGTGCCAGTCTGCCCTGCAGCCATGCAGGTTTCTGTCTAACCCAACATGTTGCAAAAGCAACACTCAGCCCACATTTTAAAGAAGTGAATTCATCCGTCAGTGAAGTGAAGCGACTCCTGTTCGATCCATTGTGGGTTCTCTTGTTACAAGAGTGTAAAACAAGGCAGAACAAGCAGACGTTCAGCCTCAGGAGAACAACGCTTGATTCAAGCTGATTTTAATTGGGAACAAATGATATAATCAAATCAAATAAATGTGAACACCAACCACTAACTACATGACAGGGTGTAATGCGAAGCTTTGAGCAGTGGATTCAAGCTAGCTGCTGCATTTAGCATTAGCAAAACCTTTCGGAATACTCAATTAACCCGATAAAACACACTGAAGACTTCTAACACTGTTCATCCTAAGTGTTGCTCCGTGTTCTTGCATGTTCTCTTCCCAACTGCACTGAAGGAAAAGATGGCAGCCAGTGTGTGCTGCATGTCTGAATAGCAGAAAAGTGCCTAACATACATAAGCCCACTTGGAGAGCTCACACATTCCATCCCTTGAAGTGGATCTGAATATCAGTAAGCAAACAACTGCAGACTTTAACTGTATTTTCCTTTTGCTTGTGTACTCCTGGGGCTCGGTTGTGGAGAGAGGCCCCTTCCTGCTGCCCTTGTTTCAAGGCCAGTCAGCTGTGGCCCTGCTCTGCTCAGTGATTCAGGTGGAGGCCCAACAGGGAGCCCTCTGCAGCAGAGGCCAGCATGGAGAGGTCTAAGGCTATGAGATGAGAAGTGAGCCTGGAGGGAAATGGAGACCATGGGAGTTTGGGGCCTCTGTGCTTTTATGAGCACATGCTCCTGGACAACTTGGCTTACCTCTGTGCCAGATAAATGATGATAGAGCAACAAAAAAATATGTATGGTAGGCTGATATGTGTCGGTGTGTACTACACGCTACACGCTCCACCTCCTCAATGTGTGGTCCATGACGCAACTGTCAACTGAAGAAAAAGCAGGGAGGAGGAAGAGGAGGAAACCTCAAAGCTGCAGCCGGCGTGAGACGTATGAGACAACAACAAATAAGAGGAAGTCAACATGACTGGATAAATAATAAACACAGTGGTTGCACGGCACTTTCTGTCACAGAGTTAAAGAAAAGAAAATCTCATTAGATGCTAAGTGGAAACACACATCCTCACTGTAAGCCTGCTCGTCTCATCCAGAGATGGAATCATCTTCTGTTAAGTTTTAGTAACACATTCCATTACAGGTGGTCCTCTCTGAAATGAGAGGTTAGCTTCGCCTTCAACAATGCCAGTGGTAATGACTGATCTAATCACAGGGCACGCTTCAGGAACCCACCTGTTTTGCCAGCTTTGCACTCATATAAAGTGCAGTCTTGCCAAGAGCTTGCAGGCTGGGCGGGTGGCACATGTTGGGGTGGCAGTAATGTGTTACGCAGAACCCTATATAGTTTCAGCTATCTGGGTCTGATTCAGTTCTCTCATCTGCTGCCAAGAACAAAAATAAAAAGTTGCAAGAGATTGGCCCGGCCGGATCTGCTCACTGGGGCACTGCACCTGAAAGCTTTTACCGGGCTAAGAGGGTCCAGATAAGATGCAACTTTCCCTTTGTCCCCAACTCCCCCCCCCAACAAGGCCAACCAACCGACCATCATCCAAAACATTTAGGTTTTCAAACAACTCACATTTTCCAGTCGCCTGGTCTTCTTCCCCCCCCCCCTTTTTTTTAAAAAAAAAGTTGCGAGCAGCCAGGCAGCAAATCAGGCCGGCAGCCAGCAGATGTGGCAGGCTCTTGTGTGCAGGACTGCAGTGCTTAGAAAGGATGTGCTTCACCAGTAAAGAATTTGGTCAGCTCTTACTCTAACAGAACAGGACTTACTCGTCCCATTAATGACAGATCACACTCCTTCTGCCCTCTGTCACCGTGGACACCACAAGCCTGCAGCAGCTGCAGGGCTGTTGTTTCAGCAGTTTGGCTGCAGCTCTCATGGTCTTAAACATTTCAGTGTGCACAACAATGTATATTCTCACTCATCTGTATGTAGGGCTCCACCTATTTCCACAGCTTTTCACCCACCATCTTCCTCAAAAACTCAACCTTCCTCTCATCAGAACAACAAGCCGCCTTCTGAGATGCTGTCTTGTTTTTTGTATTATTTTTAATGGCGTTGTACAATGAGATCATTACATTTTCGGCGATTCAAATCATACTGTTCACACAGTACTTCTAACCTAACAATGTCTGTCCTTAATTCAGTTCCCACACCCCTCCCAGTTTATAAGCAGCTCCGTGAGCCATTTCTTATAGAGACTGACTTCCAGAAAGTTAATATATGTCCCAGGGGTAAAACCCTAAGTTACAAGGCTCCTTAGCTTCTGCAAGAAAACCTGAAAACAAACTGTTGTAATTGTTGCACTCACATGTGTAAACCGATGATCCGGCGATGAAGGTCTCAGGTATACATCCACTGCAGGGGGTGATTATCGATGAGCCTCAGGTGAGCAGTGGTGCAGGAGAAGCCAAGTGCCAGATTAAGAGACATACAAGCAGAAAAACAGGGGCGATACCACCCAAACAGACATGATGCCAAGTCTGACACTTCCTGCATGTAATGGCCTGGTAGCCAAATCATAGCAGTGTTCATACCAGTGGGGAACTTGGATTGTTTCTGGTCTTCATTTCTGAGATGCATCGTTAAGTCCTTCTAAACTGGACTGGTCTGAAGCACCAAATATTCAGGCACCATCAGTAGACTCTTTGATTTTGCACTCTCCACAAACCAGGAAGGAGTCTTCCCTGGCCCGTGGAAGGCTCTGAGGTGGATCCGACGCTCTGTCTGCTGTCTGTCTCTGCAGAGCATACGTCACTGGCTGTGCATGGCTTGTAATTTTTGCACAGGAATGTCACCACAGTATTCCCCACGCAGACCGAAGTAAATGCACGGACTTTCCCATCATTTCATTAGTGAGTCAAAGCCTCAGTCACCAGGTTTTGTGATGAAAATTGTATCTAACAATCCACTGCAAAGAATAATAGAGGCTAAAGAAAGTCATACTATGCTGTACATAGTCTTCAATAACTCTTTAACTTCTGCCGCTCTGCCCTCATGTTGTTTTATTACATCTGCTTGTCTTCCAGCAGCTTTCTAAATATAGTCCTTCTCTCCCCTCTAAAAAAAAAGAGAGTTAAAAAAAAAAATCGAAGCTCGTACTAATTAGAGCCTTCTCCTCAGTCTGGGGCTGCCTCCAGTGATAGCAGGTTTATGGACTGCATGCAGGGCAGCAGCGCTCCTCTGAAGGCTCGTGGGAAACCTTTATTGGAGGCTGTTAATGATGTTCAGCGTTTGTCTCCTCCTAAATCTAGTCTAAACACAGAGTTACAACATAGATACGTGCATGCGTGGCCTACTTCAACAGGCTTTTTTACAGATTTGGAGACTAATATCCATACATGAATTATGTAAAAACCTCCATGCAATTTTAAGTGTCGGGTGCACCATGAGGAGATCACCGCTCACAGAGTCACGAGAGAACTAGTCATCGGCCGACGGTGATTTTATTCTGGTTGCATGCCTCTCAGAGGGTAAATAATAACTCTGCGCTGATTTTCCGACCTTGCTGGGCCCTCGTTTTCATTCCATGTTGGGAGTGATGGAATTTCTAAAAAGGCTATCTCCACCGGTTTATTCAATAATATATGAAGCGGTGGCATCATCCTGACACCCTACACCTTTTCGCTCTCAGGTTCAGCCATTAGCTCAGTCATGAGTGGAGAGCCGGAGAGGCAGGCAAAACGGAGCGACACAGGGGAGGTGGAAGCATTGATGAATAATTTAAAGTGTAGTTTGAAAGAATTCTCCCTGTCAGTCCTCCAGCCTCGCTCAGTCACTCTCAGCGTGGACTGGAGCGGGGACACGCTATCAGTACTCTTTAAAACAGCCTCCTGACTGCAGGTTTCCCGGCAGAACCACAGAGAGTGTGAGGATGCTTCCGTACCTCTGCTTGGTTCTCTGCTGGCTGGCTCTTCCTCTGCAAGGTAATTGTACCTACTTTAACAATGGAGTTTAGACGAGCTGAGGGAAATAGTCTTTTCTCTTTAAGTGTCACACTGGTGAGCACAGCCAGAGGGAGAGTCATAAAACTGGAGCAGGCCAGATGAGCTGACGCAGTCCATTTCTAACTGTGAGGTCTTGAAAAAGTTTTCTGAAGACGCTCACTAATAAATAAATCTGTCATTGCTGTGGCTCTCTGTGTTCTGCTGGCAAAACAACAGCACAGTGTTTTTGACTCTGGCTGTCTTCTGTTACAGGCCTGGAGATACTTGACCCCGAGGAGGTGGAGTACATTCGCTCACACACAACAGCCACCGTGGGAGGCTCGGTCACCTTGGACTGCGGCTCCGTCATGCCCACCATCTTCATCTGGGGCTACACTAAACCTGGAACTGACAACAACAGGGCCGTGGCTGTGGCTTACAACTATGGACAGGGCCCCAAACTGCAGTCTCAGTCCAGCAGCATGGGTCGCCTGTGGGTGCCTGAAGACACCACAGCTTTGGTCATAGAGGACGTTCAGCAGGACGCAGCCGGGATGTACACCTGCCAGGCTCTGTATGACACCGACGAAGGAGCCAGGATTACATTTTACCTAACACGACTGGACGTGGAGGACCACTGATGAGGACTGGACTACATCAGTCGGTTGAGGAGAGTCCTCCATGACACACAGTGTGTGTATCGACACACCATCTGCTTCAACTGTTTCCTTCCTTATCTCCAGCACTATGGAGACAAAGAGAAAACATGAATGTGAAAGTGTCCACACTGGCTGTGTGTCTGTGCAGGTTTAATAATATCTAATATGTGTTTGTTTTAAAATGAATACCAAACCTCTGTGGCAGTCCAGTACCTGTAAAACTGTGAGTTCTTCAAACATTGTTTGTACTTTGAAAATATTTGAATCCTTCTGTTTATCGTGTGGCTTTATCTGTGAATAATTTACCAATAATAACACATTACAGATGTGTGTGATTGCAGCTTTTACACTTCCAGACTTAACCTCTGCATTTTATCAAGCAACCACTGTCTATATGCACAATGTGTGACAATATCTGTGTCCATTACCGAGTGCCACAACGGCAAAATACTCCTCTGGATACTTATAGAGATCTGACACACCCATTCCCATTTATGTACACTGGCCATAAGTCAGATTTACATACATCCAAATGCTTATTTCGGCTGTTAACATGGAGGTCTGAAGGAGCCAGCCTCTAGTGGTCATTTGAGGAACTGCATGGTTCTTAATTTTAATTTGAACACAGTCATAAAATGCAAACATTAGCACTGATGTAGCCTGGGGGATTGTACGATATGAAGCCCGATCCGTATTTAGGACTGAAAAAATCAGGATATCATGAGAGCTGTTTTGAGCTGGTGCTTCACAGATAAGCATCGCTGTGGACAGCCAGGGTAACCCTGTGCATTTTGGAGCAGAGTGAGAACACACACACTGAAACACTTTGATCACTGAGAGACTGAACTATTGTCTCCTGCAATCTTTGTAGTCATATAAACTTACGGAGCGTGACACCATGTAGACCAGAGGTTGCGGTTTCCATTTCAAATACTCTCCTGTGTTTTCTACAGTATTAAAACCATCTGCATGGCGGCTTCATTACTAAAGTGATTTGTGCTTGTTGTTAATACAGTTTGTGACCACCCTGCTGTGTTGTTTTTCTAACTTTAAGTGAAATAAACTGCACTCATTATTTAACTACTGTGTGACACTACTCAGCTTTTTGAAGACAATCTACCATGAAGGCAATGTTACCACTACCAAATCACCGTTATACAATGACACTATGTGGTCTGTGCTTTAACTGATGGACCCTGTAAACAGGAGGATTGGTATCTTACATGCAAGTTTATCAAAGCACTTCCAGGTTTCACCAGCTGCTGTGAGAGGTTTTATCATTAAGTTCAAAGAGAGTTAAACAGAACAAGACCAGCAGAGACAGGAAGAGAAACATGTGGAAGGTTCTGGAAAGAAAACTCATGAGAGATGAGTCTGAAGAGCCGAGAACAGCTGCAGAGACACAAGTGAAGGATCCAACCAGGTCTGGACCTGAAGTGTCAGAGAAGACAAGACTCCTCCAAGTCAGACTGAAGTCTGCTGGAGACCACCTGGAGACAGATCACACAGAACTGGGTTCATACAGTCAGACATGGTGGTGGCAGCATGATGCTGTGAGGATGGTTCAGTGAGTCTGGACCTGTGGATCCTGTCAGGGTGGAAGAATCATGAAACAAGAAGACTGTCTGAACATCTGAAAGAAAACCTGAAGCCGTCTGCAGTCAGACCGGGTCCTGGTCCTGGTTTTCTCTCCAACATGACAAGGACCTGAATCAACATCTCTTCTAGTGAAGAACTCCCCCCAGGAGAACAAAGTGAACGTTACTGACCGACCTGCACAAAGTCCAGACCTAAATCTGACTGAAACCTGTGGACTAAAGACCACGCAGGGGACCATCAGATCTGGAGGAGCTTTGCAGAGTAACCGGAGAAGAATGGACCAGGATTCCTCAAGAGACGAGACTCAAACTTGGTAAAATAATGTAAGCATTGTTTGTGAAATGTGTTAAAATATCTTAATCTATTAAACAGAACTTGAATTATATTTAAAACTCAACCCTTGATCCTGGGTTGCAACAATGGGGAACATTTTAAGGTGTTTATTATTGTCGCATGCCATCGATCTGGAAGCTTCTGGCTCCACAGGTCCAGCCTCTTGTCATCAATAGGATCATTGATCCACAGAAACCTAATCACATAGGAATTATAGGAGGAAATGGAAGCAGTTAAGCAGATGCAGCTTGGATAAAAATAAGACTGATTGTGTTTGATAGGCGCAGTCAGCAAGCTCATTTATTGGGTAGAAAAGCTACGCATGTGGCGTCTTCATGCACCAAGACTCGGCCTGATCACAAACAAAGAGCAGATCTCCATGTGGGCAAATTATATCATTAGTCTTGCTGCATATGAGCTCATCATTTGCAGGAACCCACTGGAATGCAGCTGGACTTTATCCAACCACAACATGCTTCACTTGTGGTTTGTGACATATCAAGGATAAAAACCACCCGTGGCTGAATTAAAGCGACACACTGCCCGATTCATAAGCACCGCATTCAGTCAGGGTGTGCTGGAGAGGAGAGAGAGAGAGAGAGAGGGGAAGAATGGTGGGCGGAGGGAAGAGGGACTGGCGTTAACAGGTCGGCTCTGAAGCAAGGGGCAAAAATTCCAGGACAGACAATGAGCTTTCTTGTTCCCATGGGCTTCTTAATGAAGGGGTGTAGCTGTGTGGGTAGAGGGTGCAGGGCAGGGCTGAGGGAGAGTGCCGACTGATAGATGTGGGAGATGGAGAAGCAGCTTATTTAGAGACAACCCTGCCCTTATCTTCTCCTCATCAGTCCAGGCTGCATCTGTCAGCATCCCCTCTCCCTCCCCGGGCCATTTTCTCTTTCATTTCCAGCTTCATTTCCCACCCATTGTTTTGTTCTTCCAAACAGAAGCAAAGGACCCATAATGGATCTTTAAAAAGGAGCAAGGAAATAAAGTAAAAGCTGAAAAGAAAGTGTGGAGGGAACAGCTGCTTTATCACATTATTTTGGACCATGAGTCCTTTTGTTTGCTTCCACACATCAAAAAAAAAAAATCTAATCATCTAAAGCACTAGAAGGTTTCAGGCCTGCAAAACTAAGAGTCGAATCGAACAAATGCTGCCAAGCTTAATGGCACATCAAAACTAAAAATAACAGCCGGAAGAGGCCGTGCCACGCCTCAGCAGCAGCAGGCGGGCGAGGCTGTCTGGGTGCCAGGAATATCCCGTATACCATCAGGGGGAGGAGAGATGCCAGGCGAGCCGGGGCCTGAGGCCTGGCAGCCGACGCTGGCAAAGAACACAGGCAGACAGGCACCAAGCATAGAAAGCCTGCACCGCAGTCATCCTCAGCGAAGCACAGCCAGCCCTGTCATCTGCCCGCTGCAATCCTATCAACTCCAATCAGCCTGCACACCATCCAGATTATTTTAAAACCAATAGAGGCCTTAAGCTTCTAGAAAATGGGTTTGGCCAACACCACAAGCTGAAACCTGAGGAGGGAGTACTACGAGTGTTTTATGAATGAGTTATCTGCAGGACTGTCACACATCAGGGGGCATCACGCAGCGCCTCCTGTTTCTGTCTGCTCTGCTCTGCTCTACACATTGAGCTATAAGACGAGCTTGCATGTCAGCAGCAGCTTCTGGTTCCCAGAATTCATTAAACATTGAAACATGAAGCGTGTTTGTCAAACCTCCCAGAGTACGACTGCAAAAAGGATCAGTTCACTCAAATTAAACACATTAAAACACAAGTTAATTAAAGTTAATGTTTGCATTGATAAAGGAGAAATGCAAATAGCTCATGGGATAAAAAGGAATGTGTCCTGGAGACGCCGAAACACTTGGTGAAAAAGAAGAGTTTTTAATGTTTTGTAAAATTATTTAAGCTGAAATAAAAGTTTTCATTTGAACACCTTGATCACATGATTCCTCAGGATTTTGCTTATTACTGCTGACGGGTGCTTTTTGGGGTCCCCTGGAAACATTCCTGTTCCGACCATTCATGTATTGATTTGTGTTGTTGTGCACCATGAAGATTATTTTTTGATTTTCTGAGGCATTTAATAGTAAAAAAAAACTACTGAACATTTTGTCCTTGTTCACTCTGGATAATCCATCTTTTCATGTCCTGTGAGACAAAACATGTTGTTTATGACACAGTTTGTATTCAACTTTTGTCACTGCACCCACACCCGTGTGTGACTCAAAGCTATAAACGCTTCCGTCTTTTAATGTAAGTGCTCCCCTTCTCTAACAGATTGAGGCCAGTGGGTCAACAGTGCTCTCAGAGCAACAGTGCATTTTACGTAAAGTGACGAGCTATCAAGTATTCAGCGAAGCAGAGAGCAGCGAAGGGAGTGTTCACCCCCTCTCCCCCCCGTTCAGGGGTCACTGCAGTGGGACAGCCCATCACAGAGCCACTTCAAAGGCCTGCCAGAAATATATGGATGGGTTTGGACCGAGGCTGGGAAAAATCACGACGGCAATCATTCATCGAGCACATGAAGTAGATGAGGAAAGACAGCGAGAATGAGTTGTTGACGCTCCCATATCTTTCTCTTTTATATTATTACAAAACTTTACATAGACAATTGCTAAACTCCACGCCTGAGTGGAACACAGAGGGACGACACAACAAAAAATAAAAAGTATTTCTCATCCAAAAGGCATAAATAATATAAAAGACAAACTTTTTTCTTTAAAACAGATACATTCATATGAAATAAGATTTTACTACTACAAAAAAATAAATAAGTCATCTAAAGAGTTTTTGATCTTTTATGAGAGTCTTCCCTCCAGTGGGATATAGCTTCAGTCTTTGTGTCTCTCCATCTGGCAGGCTCGCTCTTTTTCTTTCTCCCCCCCCCCCCCCTCCACATCTCCGGTCTCAGCTCAGTCCGTCGACAGTTCTGTGTCCTCGTCACCGTGACATGCAGTGTCTGACTATCCCCATCGCTCACTCTTCCTTCTCTTCTTCCGCTCTGATATTTCATCCAGTCTCTCCAAACCCTCCACACTGCGGGAGAGCACCGCTTGTGTGTGTTTGTGTGTGTGTGTGTGTGTGGGGGTGTGTATGTGGGCGAAGTTCAGACCTCCTGTGGGCCGGGTTGGATCAGCTCTCCTGCCAGGCTGCTGCTAGAGATCCACCCAGGCTTTTCGTCACAGTCCAAGTCTGGCAAGCCGAGGCTCTCCCAGCACACCACAGGCCCATCCGTGTCCACGCACTCCAGCTCCTCCTCAGCTACACACAGACACACACAGACACAGAGAATCTTTGGTTTACACTTCATATTAAAAAAGACAAGCAGAGATTCTGGAGCAGCCCACAGTGTAATTTGTGGTGATGCCACATAGTTTGTCTGCATTCAACATGAGGACTGGTGATGATATAAAAACCTACATGGAGCAGAACAACTGCATGAATTTAATTTCACAACACTGCTGAACCATGAGTGTCAAGAAGTTAATGTTCTCACTTAAAACTCTGGTTGAAATCCTGGAACAATACACACATTACACACAAAAACTGGCTCTGTGTGAAGGTTAAAAAGTCCATGAGTAAATATGTTGGAACGTTTGTAGGTTTCTGTGTTGGAGTTTGAGACACGTTTCATCTCTGTTTTGTGTTGTGTTACGTTCAACATCACAAACAGGCTGCTGGGAAACGGGAATAGTAAACAGTAAACACTGCAGAGGCCAGCGACACTGCTGTTTTCTGAATAAAAGATGTTCAGGCACGGGTGAGATAGTTTAAAGTCATTACATATGGAGGTCTTTCCTGGAAAAAAGGAGCTAGAATTGGCATCTCCTCCTCCTGGGTGTCATGTTTCTGTCGCTGCTGATCGGAGCTAAAGTCACGAGCCAGATGGCTTCTGACACAAGAACCATCTGGGAAGTTTCAGAAGAATATTTGGAAGGATGAACAACCAGCAAACCCTAATCAATCAGATCAACAAACTGCAAGAAAGAAAACACAACATGGCACAAAAGCTAGCGAGCAGCAGGTGGTAGATGACTTTCACAAGTCTTTGTGAGGGAAATATGTCGTTGTCACACCTAAAACACGCCCACAAGGGCCAGCTCTATGTCACAGCACACTGACTGGACAAAGTCTGAAGACTGCTGTCCTTCAAGGTAACACCAGCACTGGAACTGATAAAGATCTACACTTTGTCTGAGTCATCTGACCAGAGAATGGATGCAGATTGCACCCGCTCCCAGTGGCGTAAAAGGGGCTCCGCCGATGTCTTAACTTGATACTGATATAGTGAATGTTGCACTGAAAAACAGGAAATGTCACAAATGACCGAGAAGAAAAAAAAAAAGCTTTTGTGGCCTGTGGTCTCACCAGTGTTGCTGTCCGCTGGAGAGTTTTCATTGTTCCTGATCAGACAGCAGGAATGCTGTGAGGGCGAGGTCTCGTTGCGCTCGTCTGGCTGGTACCCAGCGTCGGCTTCCTGGTCACCAGAATGGCCGTCTGGCCCGCGGCACGTGGACGAGACCTGGCCCAGAGGCACCATCTCCAACCCGTCCTGCTGGCACGGCGCCACACGGTGCATTAGAGGCAGAGTGCCACTGGAGAAAGTGCCATTGGTCTTGTTGTAACATCTGAGACACACAAAGATGGAAAGAAACATTTATAAGGTGCCCTGTGTGTCGCAGAGAGCGCCGCCAACTGCCAGCTCTGCAGAGAATCCTGCGTTAGCCACCAGACATAGACAACCCTTGTGTTAATAATAACAAAACAATGGCAGCTCTAACACAACTGTAGCACCAACTGATCTCATCCAGCTGCAAAGAAAACTGTTTTCAACAGAGATTAAAGATCTGGTCCCACAACCCTTAAATAACTGTGACACGCTGTGGTTTTTCCTCTTTAGAAAAGCAGACAGCGAGCTTCTCCTCATTTTCCCTGAACTCAGCTTCCCTCTATCGGTGCACGATTGGATTGTGACCACACCCCCTCTTTTCCCAGCAGCCAGAGGTAAATAAACACAGGCCTCATTAGGTCTGCTGGCTGGGTGCACACAGGGTAAACTGTGATGCTGGGGACCCTTAAGTACATAAACAGGACTAGCAGGAGGGCAACTGTGTGTGTGTGTGTGTGTGTGTGTTTGGGCCTCACAGGGGGCTCCCGAGCACTTCTTCATCTTCTTCTTCTGTGCTGTATCTTATGAAATACGAGCCACGTCCAGCTTTTCTTTGCAATATCTCTCAAGCTCATCTTTTTCATTTGTTACAATATTTTCACCACCAGAACCCCTGTACTTGTGTCTGTATCAGCTGAAGTTCCCACAGACATTTTTCACTCCCTGCTGCTGCAGACTGTGCTCACTGTGGTTTACAGTAAACAAAGAGATCTGATTATTCTCCTGATTTTCTGCATCTGTACCCAATGAATTCCACATTTTTTAAAAGAAAAAACACTCCAGGACTCCTGGATACTCAAATCTAAGGATCAAGAGACGGTGTGTTAAACCTCACCTGTTATTGTTGCAGAGGTTCTGACAGCTCATACAGTCTGAAGACTCTGTTTGGGGAAGAGCTGTGTACATTCCTCCACCCTGCCAAGAGAACACCAGATTCAGCCAAACTAAATCGACAAGGCGTTCGGTTTCAGGGGTTTTGGAGCACTTACGTTATGGTGGTGGTGAGGGTGCGAGTGGTCGCAGTCCCGGGCGCTGTGAGGCAGGGTGCCGTCGTGGCCGTGTGGGTGGCCAGGTGAGAACATGCTGCCGGAGCCGTTGAGCAGCGCCAGGCCATTGGGGAGTTTGTGGTGGAGGTGATGGCACCCTTGAGGAAGCATTTGGCCGCTGTGCCCGTAGCCTGCGTGGATGCCCCCGTTGAGGTGGCTGGTGCCAGGCAGAGAGGTGTACTCGTGTACATGGCCGTTCATCTCCGGTTGCTGGTACAGGTACCCGGCATGGCTGCACTCTGCAGGGTGGAGGGGGGGGGCAGAGACACACACCAGTGTTTGAGAGCTGAACAAAATGACCATTATTTAATGGTTAATAGTTATGTTTGTACTTTTTTTCTGCTCTGACTTCTTCCCACAATCAAACACGTGCATGTTAAGGTGATCTTGATGTAGGAATGAATGGCAACCTTTCCATAGCGTAAGCTGCTTCTCATGCTCCATTATAAAGCAGTTAAAGATGGAAGTGCATGCACAAGATTACAACCAAAAAAGACATCCTGGTATCAGGTGATGTCTGCAGACTTAAATGAAAGAGAAGCTGACTGCATCCAGGAGCAGGAGGACACATTATGAACCCAGAAATGTTACGTATCCCACATCTGAGAGGGGCTTATTGGTGACTCTTGGACATAGTCATCTCAAACGTGCTGGTAGGAGTCCATCTAACAATGGCAAACACTTTCACAAGTACCTTGGGATCTGTATATGCACTTGGAGCGAGCACTTGGAATATGTTTCACAAGCCTTAAAAATGAGAATTAGAGTTAACTCTTGCCCGTCAGCTCCTTTTAGCTTTAAACTCACTGTTGATGTTGTTCTGCTGCCGATTCCTCCACAGACACATGGCGATGAAAGCCAGGAGGATGAGCACCATCACTCCCAGCACGCAGCCCACGATCAGGTAGAGGAGTCCTCCGGGTGGGCTGGGGGGCTCCTGAGGGTGTGGACCGGATGGGGTGATGGGGTGCTGGCTGGGCGAGCCGGGCGCCTGGCGTGCTGCAGCAGAGAGGGAGGAGGAGGAGCAGGAGGAGGAGGAGGAAGAGGAGGAGGAGACATACAACAAACTATAAAATACAAGCCATTGTTGTTGGTCCCATAAAAGTCAGTACATTTATGTTGTGTAGTTCTGGCTATCAGACCCGTCATTACAGGCTGCAGAAACATGCCCGGGCCTCTGATAAAGTAGAGGGTGCATTGTGTGTGTGTGTGTGTGTGTGTTTTCTTACCTCTGGTCTCGCAGATCATGACGTTGCTGTATTCACTCTCTCCCCCGTCATTAAAACACTGCATCTTGATATCGTAGGAGGTCTCTGGCTGCAGGTGTCCAATCATGTGCCAGCCTTTAACACCTTAAAGACGAAGAAGAAGAAAAGCGGGACAAAGGTGAGAAATCACTTCCTCTACCGAGCCACTGTTGACTCAGGTTGCTGTGGATCCTGTGTAAACTCACAGCTTCTTATCGTCCATCGTTTTTTTTTTTTTTTTTTGGAGGTCATGTTCTTTCATGCTCTCTCGCTCTCCCTCACCCCCACCCCAGCCCTCACCCCCCACCCTTGTCTCTTTCTCCGTCAGTCCCACAAGAGCCCAGACAGTTGCTTTACTCAAGACAAGCTCCATATATGGCAGCTTCATGTTTGTCCTGGCTTGCCTCCAGTATTCCCACACACACACGGCTGCTGCTACACTATCACACCACGACGTGCTCTGAGATCACAGATGAGACGACAGCCTCCAACATGGAAACGCTACATTTCTAACAAATGAGGCTGAAATACGCAGCTGCTCTAGCTGTGTGTTGTTAAATATGAAACATAATAAATCTCTTTTGATGTGTTTCAGTTTCACAATGTAAGAAAGGTGCAGCTAACATTTAATCTGCTCAGTACTGTAAACACAGAATCGAAGCAGAATTTGTTCGGTACACAAATGGTTTGTGGTCAGTAATTGATTTTAAACATTCAGACATTAAAGGATTATTTGAGGCGGATGCAAAACATACAGAAATGTGTCTTTACTGCAACATTTACCTTGTTAGCAAAAGCAGCAAAACATGCTTAAAGAACTCTATCAAGTCGAGTTGCCCTGCTCCAAACTTCCATCCATTTTCTGAGTCGGGTCAGCCTAAGCAGTGAAACCCAGACCTCCCTCTCCCTAGTCACCTCCTCCAGCTCATCCAGGGGGATGCCGAGGTGTTCTCCCAGGACAGCCCAGAGATATAATCCCTCCAGCATGTCCGTGAGGCCTCCTGCCTGTTGGACATGCTCAGAACACCTCACAGGAGAGACGCCCAGGGGGACATCATACCGAGGTGCCCGAACCACATCAACAGGAGGGTGTAGAGAAGAAATGGCTCTACACTGAACTGGACTGAGCCACAGAGCGGGGTGGGAACATAGAGTGAGAAGCTTGTCTTGTGGCTCAGCTGTCTCTTCATCACAACAGGCCAGAGCAGAGTGAGCATTCCTGCGGATGCTGCACTGATCTGCCTGTTGATCTGCTGCTCAGTTCTTCCCCTTCTTGTGAACAAAATCCCCAAGAATTCCTCCAGTCCCCAGCCTGGAGGGGGCAGCATGTTCTACCACAATCTCTGTTATTTTGTATGTTTACTTTATGTCCTATTTCAACATAAATGTTTTAATTTACTTGACATGTGTGCCACTAACTAAATGCTCACTGTGTCCCCAGTCTGACCAGACATTCGTCCCTGACAGTGAGCCACATGCTCAGATATTGAGGAGCTGGGTGGACTGAAGGGATGCCCCTCCTTCCCTTCCTGTACCAGGCTCAACTGTTAGCATTCCACCCAGCAACCTGAGCCCCTCTGCTCCGGCCGGGCTCCGGTTACGGGCTCTGGCCCATTAGCTGGCAGCCATTTATTAAAAACAGATTTCAGAGAGCCCTGCTGCCCAGGGAGAGCGGGCTCTATAAATCAAAGAGCAGACGTGCACCTCTTGGCCGCACCCCACTCCTGACACAGAGTATCCATTACACCCCCACCACCCAGTTTATCTGCACAGCGTGAGCTTACGTCCACGGCAGGTCGGAGCTGTCGACAAACACTCTACACACTCAATCTGCAGACACACAAACACTGGAACACAGACGTCCTCTTACCTTGCACCACGTCTCTTTTGTAGTCGCTGTCGTTGTCACTGTCTGTGGGCCGGTAGTAAATGTAGAAGCCTTGGATGGGGGTGTTGTTGTTACTGGAGGGGTTATACTGGATGGGGATGGGGGAAAAAAAGATTATGTTAAACTACAGCAATTATTATACGGAGAGAGGAAATTCTCCTGCAACTAATGGCCAGCTGGTTGTTATCAGCAGATGTACTGAGTCTACAAGCTGAATGGTGATTGCACTGTCTGTCTGAAGTTCAGGAAATAATGAGGCTGTCTGAGGTTAAGTAAATGCGGGGAACTATCTGCATCCATCTGCAGCACAAACTGTTGTGAGGAAGAGAAACAGCTTTGAAGACAGCAGGAAACAAACGCAGATGGACGGGGCTGCTGATTCTCCGTTTGAACAGAACTCTAATCAGCGCAGCCGCTCAATTAAAGGTCTGATGGAGTCTTTGGCTGAGAGAGAACCACCAGGTGAGCCAGCTGGAACACACACACACACACACACACAGCATCACCCGAACTCATCTACAGACAGGAAGCGCATGTGAATGTATTCCTGCATTTCTATTTTATGCAAAACAACCATTTGGAAGTTTTGTGTCTGTAAAATCATGATGAACAATTATTCAGAAAAGGAGAACTCTTTGCAGCCTCTCTCCGCCTGCAGTACTCACAGTCCAGCGCAGCATGATCTGCGTGTCGCTGATGGCATCCGTGGAGGAGATGTGAGGTCCGACCACCGGGCGGTCTGCCATTCGAGGGCTGGCCTGAGGCACCTGGTAGGGCTTAGAGGGAATGCTGTGGGGACTCTCGCCGTACATGTTCATGGCTACCACTCGAAACTTGTAGATGGATCCTGAGAGAGTTAGAGAGGACAGTGTCACAGGACTTATTAGAAGGTGGCGCCTCTTGGAAGCATAGTTTGAGTGTCTCAGTGTATTAAATGCACAGTTCACTGTTTTTTTCATCTTTTTTCAATCTTTATTGGCAAAAATGACATAAACATCAATCGATGAGTCCCACAACCGTCCACACAGCTTTTGAAATCTAGTGTGTCTCCATCACTATGATTATCTGCTTTGAATGAGCCATAATACTGATTAATATAGCTGTACAGACAGATGGATTGGCACAAATGTATAGGTGTCACCATTTACCTACACCTACATTTGTGAGGTTGGTTAATTAGTGTAAAGATATCCCAATTTTTGTACCATGATGTCATGGTAACAAAGCTGTGGATACCAATAACACACAAGAGAAGCACATCTTTATTGCTGACAGTGAAATATGTGTTTGGTGTACAGCTGAAATATAAGAAAGAAAGAGGTCATCCTTATCTAAAAAAAAAAAAAAAAAACTCACCGGGCTCCAGATTCCGAACTTCCACCGACAGCTTGAGCGGTGAGATGTTGTCCGCGGCCACAACCCACTCTGCGCTGCGGCCGCGTCTGTACTCCACACGGAAAGCCGTGATCGGAGAGCCGCCGTTGGCTCGAGGGATCCAGGTGACAAAAGCCGAACTTTCAGTCGCCATGGAAATGGTGGGACGATCGGGGGCCTCGGGCACTGGGACAGAGATAAATATGGAGTCAGATGTCTGTGCCGGCTGTGATCTCTGCATCTGAACTAGAACACACATCACTGTGAAGGCATGGAGTGTGTGTACTTACTGCCTCAGCTCTTAGTCACAAAGTTAGAGAGGCAGGAGAGAGTAAGACAGAGAGGGGAGAGGGTTAGTGAAAAGACTACACACACACACACACACACACACACACACACACACATCTGACCCTCTGAGCCATTGCAGTGTGTCAACTATGGTTTCACTGTTTGCACTCAAAGAAACAAAGCAGACCACATCCAAACATTCAGCTCAGTCTGGTCATGAACTCCACAGTCTACATGATGGAGAGTCCTGTTTCCTCAGAAACATCCCACAACCGCCGTCCAGCAGCCGCAGCGGCAGCAGCAGCAGCAGCACGGAGCTCTGCAGACGCTCACACCTACCTCTGTCGTGTATGACGACTCCAAAGTGGGTGTTGGGGGTTTTGTCCTCGGGAGCTTTGGGTGGCATCGAGATGACGGGAGGCTTCGACGGATTCTTGTTGGGGGAGGTGGTCCTCTCTGAAAAAGAGAAATAAAAAGGAAACATGAACATCAAATTTCAGGTTTTCGGATCACCGCTGAGGTCGTGTCATTGATGTTCTTTCTGTGTGACTGTATATTTTTATTGCTGTGTTTGTGGGTAAATAAAAAAAAGCATCTAGAAACGGCAGCAGGAGGAGGCAGACAAAAACCACATTCCTTTTCATTTCTCGGTGCCGTTGTTCCGGTGGAGTTTGGAACCACATCTGGTTGGCATTTTTTTTTGTCCTGTCCAGGACCATTTTGTAAAAGAGCCACCCTCGGGATACAATCATATCCGTGGTTTTGGCCGTATTTGACATATTTTTTTGACCAGGGAACATTTTGTCAGCCTGTGGTGCAGCTCTATTGTTAGTTATTTTGGAACATTTGTGGCCATTGTTATTTTTATTTGTCTGAAAAACACAACAAAAAAATATGCTCACAGTAATTTACTATGACTGATACTAATCAGTCTGATTGTTTTTACAATTATAATTCATTAAAGTCGTCGCATAAAGAAACAATCAACAAACCAACCAAGCAGCAGCACATTTTCTTACACTGGAAAATGCAAAGCTCGGCATATTTTCTGCTCTCATGAGACTGAAAACACGTTCCTGCTTCTTCTCTGATGAATTTCTTCCTGAACGTCTGCTGAGTGTCCAGAAACTGGAGGAGCTGACACCAAAAATCTAAAGTTTTCAGGTCATTTTTTTTGGCTTCCTGTCCATCAGCTGCAGCGTAAATAAGTGTGATGCCGTATACACTCAGGAAGTGCAGGCACACAGTTGTTTCAACTGTGTTTTTTTATCTGATGAGTGTGTGGTTGGACTGACCTTTGCCGGTGCGGAACGTGAGCATGGCTGGCTGACCCTCGCCGGCTGAATTCCGAGCCACCATCAGCACCTCATAGAGACTGGAGGACTCCAGCTCTGACAGCCTCAGGGTCTTCTCACTGCCAGGGACACGAACCGTGTGCCAGCTTCCCACCACTGTTCCCATTTCATCAACCTAACACACACACACACACACACAGACAGACGCACACAATATGAATAAAAATGATACAGAGCAAAACAAAGTGGTCTGTTCTGGGCTGTAATCCTCCATGGTTCAGTGTCTTTCCGAGCCCGGATGGCCTCAGAAACAATGCCTGTGAGATTTCTGTCACAATTTCCAAGTCCGGCGAAACTGAGTCCTGCAGCCAACAAAGTCTTAACTAGTATTGCTGCAGTTTTATAGTCAGAGCGAGGTGATTACTGAGGCAAACACTGGATTGTAAAATGGGGGAAATGACAGGTCTTTCAGTCAGTCCAGGTCCTGGACCTTCCTTTTGTTTTATGAGAAGGTTACATTCCAGCCAAAGACTTCAGTTTTTGCATTTTTCCCCCTCACCTTTCTGTATTTGACAAAATAGGCATTGATGGAGCTGCCTCCATCACGCCCCGCCCTCCACTCCAGGTCGTACATGTCAGGCTTGTGAGTCTGAGGCGGGCTGATGATGATCGGCGCCTCCGGAGTCGGGCGGTCGCCGCTTCTATCGGCTGGAAGGTTGATCATCGTGTGGCCTTCGTCTTCGGTCAGGAAGTGGTCGTGGCCCTCGTCACTCTGTATGGGGTGGAGCGACGGTGAAGCTTCCGGCAACACGCTGGCAGTGGAGCCCAGCTGTGGATCTGTCAGAGAGAAAAAACACAGAGAGAATACAAGCATGTAATATTACAGTTAGAAAGTACAAAAAAAGCAAATTGAATTGTTTTGATTATGGATTTAACAATAAGTGCCCACAGGTTAAATCAATCTTAGGGAGTAATGGGGGCCAAACATGCAAAAGACATTTAAATTATTTTAATTTTAACCCTTTTTTCACTCTACTCCACACATAAAACTGCAGAAAACCTGCCAAAAACCTGCAGAATTTTCATCATGTAACTGCAGATCCCACATGACAAAGTCATGGCTTGTTAGTTGCACAGAGGAGTGCAGAATTTTTTGTTTTTTACAGATTATTATTAATATAAACTCTTTATTTTAAGCAATTCTATTTATTAAAACATGTAGAATGGGGCGATTAAATGTCCTGATTTTAAACTTTGTTACACGTGATGTGTTCAAGGGCCACTGGGATTTTTTTTAAAGCATGTCCCCATTGTTGTGTTTGATTTACTTTGTTACTGTTAAAATATAGTTTCCTGGATCTATGTAGAGTTCTGTGTGTCTTCAGAGAGCACATTGTACTCCAAGCTGAAGCGGTGCCAACAGTGTTACTCAGTCAGTGACTAACACTAACACAGTGGCCCTGCGTGTGCACAGAGGACAACCAGTGCTGGAAAGTTTTACATTTGGAAACAACCTTTTAATCTACATAAAATAACAAGAAAAGCTGGATCTCTGCAGCACTACCATCAAATCCACACTGTGTTTTTTTTTCTTTCAGTAAATCTTTGCCAGAGCGGTCCACCTGGGCAAATCATGCAAGCTAAGGGCGTTATTATGCCTGACACGGGTTTGGCAGAGCGTGGGTGGAATTTTTTTTTTTTTTTTTTTACAGACAGAGAGCTGGGACCACTCCACTGCTTACGAGTTAATATTAAAACCTAAACAAGCCAATGAGGAGGTGAACACCGCGAGGCTGGCCACAGGGGCACGCTGCAGGGCCCTGGGTCCAGTTTCAGGCCGTTTTTGGTGCGTGTGGCACCGGTTCACTTTGTAAAACAAACAGGCCTGGAGCTGGTAACACTAGACCTGATCCCGGGACTGCGGCCAGCTGCCACACATTCCACACACCAACCATTAAAATACCGGAGAGAATCTGTCCTCAGCACTACATCCAGTCCTCCTGCTCTCGACCCTGCACCGCTCTCACCTCTCCAGGAGCTCTGACTCATAGCTCAACCACAACCGGGACTCGCTACTCAGACACACTGATACGCAAGGAGGAGGTGATTAAGGACACAGGGACCTCGCCATCCTGATGGTGATATATCTGTTACACCTGGACAGAAATGTTGCCAGGTCCTTCCCAGAAAAGAAAGTCCATTAGAGAGGAGCACCTGGGAGTAAATGTGATGTTTAAATCAACAAGGATTACCAGCAGAGCCAGAGCTTGGATGCGGCTCAGCTCATTTTTTTTCCTTTTTTACATTCCTGGACATGAAAAACGTGACTTCCTGAGACGACGTCTGCAGCTAACGAGTATTTTCTTTACGTTTCCTCATTAAAATCAACAGGGCTTTAGCAGAGGAGCCAGAGTGCACAGTGTGTGTGTGTGTGTGTGTGTGTGTGTTGATGGGAATAAGAGGGAGGAAACAGACAACTGTGTGACACCACATCCGACCCTGTGGCACAACCCACTACACAAAATTAAAAAAAGAAAAAACACACACACACAAAACAACAAGCAGCCTGTTGCCATAGCGACGCAAACAAACAGAAAAACTAAACCAAAAACTGCGATGAATCAGGATAACAGACGATCAATGATACAGTTTACTTTGAACGCAAAGGGCATCGGATAAGCTCCTGTGCCTGGTACTGCTCAGTCTTTACCTCTGCGCCTGGATATCCTGCTTATCAGCCCCACGCTCTGTTTTTGTGTATAAAACGAGGAAAAGATATTAATTCTGGTTCTTCTTCCTCCTGTGGTTTGTGGAAGGGGAACAAATGTTGTGCAGTGAACCCGCCTGATCCTGTCTGATTTGTACTCCCTATGTACCACATGTAGCTGCATTAATCATTCTGCAGATACAGGGGAGAGCCGAAGGAATGAGGCCTTGGCGCAGAGCGGACTGGGGAAGGAGAAGAGGGGAGGAGGAGGAGGAGGAGGAGGAGGAGGGTTGTGATGTGTTAATAAATAAAAGGCAGTTGTGTATGATGTTGACAGCTGGGTGGTCTGGTCCTCGTCATAACCCTCCACTGCTACTCCTTACATTCCAGCGTCCGGGGGCTTATCCCCGACGGTGCGCACAAAGCTCACTCTCACGCTCAAGCTCAGTTCAAGACTCAGGAGGAGGGCGGCCTTGGCCAAGCCTCCCCTACCAGCCCTCATACAAACACACACACACACATTCACACACACAAAGCAAGGACTCCCTGCAGATACTGTATGCGTAGGCCCACAGACAGCCCATCTGGTTCAGATGCTTTAACCCTTTCCAACACGCACCGCGATATTTTGTGACAGCGTACAGCTTTTAGCAGCGAGTCTTTGACCCACGATCGACACTCTGGAGGGAAAAAACCTCACAGAAACCCACAAAAGTGTTTCTTTGGCTCCACATTCTTAAATTTGATTTGCTGCTTTCCTCTATTTTATGCCACTATAAATTGAAATTTGCAGACAAAACATGCTCTTTGGAAGATGTTGTTGCCGCTTGGAAGACATTGAGGCACTTTTTCACAGTTTTCTGACACATTTAATCATTTAACACAAGAATACAACTCTTCTTGACAGTTGTAAAAAAATATCTTTAGTGCCAAACCTATAAAACAAAAAGGACGATTTTCTGTTTCATACAGGATGACCTGAGCTTCATAATCAACTTTAAAATACCTGGCTGGATTGTGAGGATCCCATGTGACTGTGCTGAGCCAATCACGTTGTCAAGCAGACACTGATACACTCCCTCATCCTGTGCTGTCACGTTTCTAACGACCAGTGAGTTTCCAGAGATCTGGAAGCGGCGTGACGCGTTGATGGGTCTGGCGTTGAACAGCCAGGTGATGTTTGGGGTAGGATTCCCTCTCGCCTCGCAGCTAAAGCTGACAGAGGAGCTGGGAGGGACGAGCTGGTCGCTCAGGCCTTCCTTTATATAAACAGGCTCTGTGGAGGAAAGAACGGGTGTAACATTAACCTTCCCATGATGCCCTGCTGCAGTCACCACATTAAACTCTGTGTGTTTCTCACCAAGAACATTCACAGTGTAGTTAACGCTGGTCACAGCCCCCTGCTCTGTCGCCACAGCGCAGGTGTAGCTGCCTGCATCCGCCCTCGTCACCTTAACAAAGGCCAGGTTGTTGTGCTGCCGTTGGTGGGACGGCCCCACGGTGAGCTCTTTACCGTTCTTGAACCACTTGGCTGCTGGTGCAGGACTCCCAGACACGACGCACTCCAAGGTGAGCGGCTGTGACTGCTGTATGGAAACGTTCACCGGGGTGGTGGGGTAAACTATCCGCACAGAGGAAGAGGAGGTGGAGGTGGAGGTGGAGGCTACACAAAGACAGAACCATGTTAGCAGATGTTCACAAAACACAGAGCTGCGATGTTAAAAAACTGTTCTCAGACTTACGTTTGACAGACACTTTAGTGCCGTGAGGCTGAGTGACGGTTTCCCCGGTAACAGGGTTGACTGCACCACATTTATACATGCCCTGATGCCGGGTGGAAACAGAGACAATCTGGAGGTTTCCAGATGGAAGAACTAAGTAGTCATCTGAGGAGAGGAGAAAAGTATACAACCTGAAGATGTACATGCACATGGAGTTTAACTCTTAAACCGCCCCTCATTCTGCACCCTCTTCCCTGAGAGACGGTCGCCATTCCGACCGCTGAGCCTCTAACTGACAACCAAACTTTACTTGACCTTCTTTAAAATCTTCCTAATCCTCACTGACTGACAGGATCAGTTTGTTCCCAGATTATACTGAGAGAAGAGTCACACATTCTCCCTAAAGAATGTACACATTTTTGTGTGGAGGGGGGGGATTTAAACCCAAAATCTGTCACCATTTCTTACCCGTTTGTGTTTAAAAATGTTTTGTAAATCATAAATGATCTTCCTCCTCACATCTGTTCTGTGTGTTTAAACAGGGTTTGGATGCACAGCATACATTTTCAGAGACTGTCAGGCTGAACAAACCGCTCATTTAACTGTTTACGTTTCAAACATACCTGTTGAAGATTCTATCCAGTCCCTTCGTACTCTCAGTCGAGGAAGGGCTGGAGGAACACTGTGTGGTAGAGGACACTCTATAAGAACAGTGCTGCCTTCCTGCACTGATAACGACCGCCGTCGGCCATCTTCATATTCTGATATTTCTGCAAGAATCCAGAAAAAAAAGGAGGCTCTGTTAGTGTTTTCTCTGCAGAGTAATATGTTAGCAGAGTGGAGAGTGAAGATGCTCAGCGCTACTTGAGTTTGTTTTGGATGACTGGGTTTGTTTATTGTTGCAGTGAGTGACTCTGATACAGATCCAGATCAGGGTCGAGCTTTTAGCGTAGTGTGCAAGAGTGAGCAGGATTGCAGCAGGAACATAACATGATACACACAGGAAAGCCCAAGGCTCATTAAGGATACCGGTCAAGAGGTTGGAAGGGCGCCCGAGTAAAAAACTCCTACTGCTTCCTTCCCCTGCACCACTCAGCAGCAGGCAGCCGTGGACAGGCGCTCTGTTTAAGTGTTCAACACTCACAAAATGGCCTTCCTCTTCCCAAGGCCGCTTCCTCTCTTTCTTCACCACTCTGCTTTGAAGTGTGCACAGAAGAGTAATTCTCTGTATCCGTACCTGCTATGGCCACGCGTGCGTGGCGGCTGGCGATGGCCAGCCCGTGGCTTAAGCGTGCCACGCACTGATAGACGCCAGCGAGGCTGGGCGTGAGGGAGGAGATGGTGAGGGATCCCCTGCTGAGCTGCACACCAGGCAGAGTGTCCGGGTCCAGGGGGAGGCCGCGGAAACGCCAGGAAACCACCGCTGCCGGAGGGTTCGCTGTGCACCGCAGAGTGACGAAGGAGCCTCGGCTCTGAACCACCGAGACAGGTTCAGAGCGGAAAGAGGGATATTGAGCTAGACAGGAGGAAACAGGACGTCAGAACCAAATCTGCTTTGAGGTGAGAAAGTGAAGGTGGGTTTATATGTGCAGTGATTTCTCTGAAGACCACATTAGCATTAAGAATGGAAGCCTGTGTTAAAGCTGCACAGAGCTGGTGCAGTCATCACCACAAGCCTCTAGTCTGTGGTGCGAAGTGAGAATAGAATAAAAGAAAAACTTACATGAGCAGCTGATGAGCAGGGACTGGCTGAGACACAGCACAGTGGACAGGAGGACCCTTAGGCCACTGTCCATGGTGCACTTTGACCCCTGCCAGTGGCCGTGTTGTCCGACTCGTACGCCCTTGTCTGTTTAGCAAACCTGCAACAGACACACACGGAGAAACACGTCAAACTGGAGCTCTGCACAGAAACATGACAGCATGCACGTGATAAACAGCAAAGCAAGCTGAAGGAGAGAATTCCAAACTGGATCTAAAGCGGGAAGAAAATCTATTAGAATCCTGAACGACAATCCTTCTAATCTTCATGACACATCCTCTTTACACACTCCTTGATCTCCACCTCCCACCCCTTCTCTTCTGACCCCTCTTCTCACCCACTCCAGTGTCTCTACAGAGGCTGGAATGTCCCCTCTCTCTCTCCCACTGGGTAGCTGAGATCTGCTCCTAATGGAGTAACTGTGGAGAGACTGTCGCCTCACTCCTAATATCACTCTCTTGTCACACTGTGTTGCTTCCTCATAGGTTCACTGTAGCCTGAAGTGCAGGCCAGACACACACGGGGAGACAAGAGAAGGGCCAAAGAGAGAGACAGAAAAGGAGTGGAGGGCACGTAATTAGGAGCATTCCTCTATCCTTTTCAACCCGACCCCCTCCGAACGCGGCACCTCCTCCTCCTTTTTCTAAGAGTAATCCGGGGCAAGCTTTGATCCCCAGGTTCCTGGTTGGTAACCAGGGTTTGAGCCTGAGGCCGGAGGGACAATGGAGGTCCAGCTGTGATATTCACGCTGGCGCTTCGGTGGCTCACAGACATTAGCGGAAGGGCCGACCGAGGGCTGAAGGGTGGGTCAAATTAAAAGCATGATGCCTGGGTGGGAGCGCTGAAGCCCATTCTCCAACTGAAAAACACTGTTTCACCTGCTCCACAATCCAGCAGGTCAGTTTGGTTAGCGTCTGCACGAGGGCCGCAGGGCGGCGGGAAAATGACACACTGGTCCTCAGATACACATTCCTCTCTTCTCAGCAGGAACACTGATTACAAAATAGTAGTGGTAGCCATGTTAAAAAACATTCAAAAATACTACTAGGTGTGTTTTTGTTCACTGTACTACAGGAAATAGCCCTTTAAAGTTTATAAAATGTCAGAAATACACAAGCATGTATCTGTTTAATCGACTTAATCACTGCTAACACCATGTGAGAACCATGTCTCTCTCTCTGAATGCATCCTGAGATGAAGAGGAGGAGGACGAAGAGTGGAAAAAAAGCAGGAAATAATAAACTCTTCCAGCTCCTGGCTCCCGCCCCCTTCTCACCCTGGAGTCAAAGGTCAGGGAGGAGCAGAGAGAAAGGATAAACCAGCGGGTGTTTGGTGGCCTGGGACCAGCCCCCAGAGGTCACCTCCTCCAGCTCTGCTTCACACAAACCCATGTTAAGTTCTTACACTGAATGAAGCCTGATGTTTTCATATTGAGGCTTCAGTAACAAACATGGTGCTGTGTGCATTCTAGGCTTCAGTTTGAAGTGTGTGCATGCTCATTCAGGCAGATCAAACCCACATCTTGCAGCCTGGCAGTTCTCCATCCTGCGAGTTGCAACAGGCCCTGCACACTGCCCCCATGCCATCAGTGGAAACTATCTCTCTCTCTCTCCCTCTCTCTGTGCCGGAATAATGATATATAATTACAAAAATAACAACAGAGCTATAACAATGCACAGTCAAGCGCATTGGTAGCTGATTCTGTGACTCCTTCTCCCCCTCCCCACTGCTCCCTCTCTCTGATTTTAACCTGTTCTAATCTAAGCTGGGGACCAAGGTTCCGATTTGACGCCCTTGTGTAAACACACGCACAGCTGCCCTATCTCCCATGGATCTGGCGCAACGAGGAAACACAGGGGCATCATTCCTGCCTCTTATCTGTTTGGCTTTTTCCTCTGACATCCGCCACCATTGCAGCATCCTCATGGAGACAGACACTGTGTGGATATCTTGTATCCCTCATCGCTGAGACTCTCTGATGCTGCATGGAAAGTAAAAGGCGAGGCCCCGTTTCCTCCTGAGCAGGCGCCCAGACAAAAGCTGCTGGAGCGGCCCCTTTGACAGGAGGGGAAGTCCCTGTCAAATGAAGCCTGATCGTCTCTTCTGGTCTGATGTTGACCTGCAGCCAGACCTCTCCCTCAACTCCTCTGCTCTCAAAACTCCAGACTTTACTTCTTAAAGGAAAACAAACTCATGTTCCAGATTTCTTCCTCCAATTCCAAATCTGATCTTGTGTTACTCTCTGTTTTTGCACTTATGCTGTAGATGTACGGCCGCTGTAGAGGCGGGATCGACCTGCTATAAATTGAAGAGACATCTTGGATAACAAAAAAAAAAAGAGTCGATATACAGACATGGAGAGAGTTAGTGAAAATAATGAGGTGAGTGTCAGTGAGTTCAAGTGGAAAAGTTCAGTTTTTGAGGGAGTTGAGCTGTGTATGCTGAGGTTTGACTGACACCTGGCTTACTGGTGTGAAAGCAAGAAAAAAAAAACATGAGACCTTTCTGCATTTTTTGTGTGTCACCTGTCACACTCCCTTCCGGAGGAATCCATAGTGGAGATGTATAGTGTTGAGGGGCAGCACCTTTATTTATCCATCTAGGAAGTAATACAAGACTCAGACACAGGAATAGAAGCATCTATCCCCCCTTGTGGGAGAAGAGGGATCCCTGGTGATGACACAAGAGAAAATAAACACACTGACAGGCTGCCCTCGGGGAAGGGGGGAAAGGGGATTCTGCAGCAGTTAGCACCTGCACTTCTTTTTTGGCCTCGTCTCCACAGGAACTACTTAAAGCCCCATCTGCCCTCATGTGGGGCCGGCCCTTATCCCTTGTCATATATTGGGTAAACAAGGACAAAAGCAACCCGGCGAAGCATCAAAAAGCCTGGAGGGCAGAGGAAGAACAGGTCACAACTGGTGCCGCTGACTTGAGGCTGAGGGGTCTCTGCTTCACAGGACTGCACAGCTGAATGAAAGCAAACATCATGGAGCAGCTTTTCCCCCCAATGCATGATCCCACACCGGCAATCAATACTTAAGAGGTTTATCTTCAATCGTAACGAATGCTCAGGACTGCGTGAGTTTAAAGATGGAGATGTGGAGGTGATCAGTGGGCTGTAAGAGAAAGAGCAAGTCTTCTCTGGTATGATGGTCTAATCTGACCTGTGCACTGAAGCTGATTCACATGCTATATACCCCAAACCTGTCTGCACTCGCCCCACATCACACTGACAGAGGATCTGCAGCGCACACATTCCTCAGCTCCACACTGAGAGAAGGCAACGGACACACACAAACACACACCGAGGAGAGATGGGAGATAAATTCAAAGCTACATGATGAGAAGCAGGAGAATAAGAAAGGCTCCATAGGAGAGGAGTAAAAGGAGATGGGAGGGGGGGTCAAAAGAGCTGAAACATTCATTGGGAGGTGAAAAGTTGCCAGCTCCCTTCTCCTCCCTCTTTTTGTTATTTGGCTCATACATACAGGAATACACATAATGGCATCCCTGCACCCGCGTCTGCCAAAACTGACTGATGATTCAGCCCGACTACATTCAGCTAGGCCCAGAAACTCAGGAAGAGCTGCCTGATCGAAGACAGCGACCATTATGAGCTTCTTCTATGGGTCTGAGTGAGTCCACCGAGGCAGCCCCGGGACCACAGAGAAAACTAATGAGTGGAAACACTGGGCCTCTGGTGTAGCCCAGCTCTGTGTGAAGACTGAAATGTTATTAAAAGTGAGACTGAGACTGCAGGAGAGTGAGTAAAGGAGAAGAAAGAGACATGATGTGGAATGAAGTGAGGGAATTAGAAGGAGAAAGAGGGGATCCTGTCTGATTTATAGTGAGACGTAAAGAGAAAAATCACATTAAAGGGGTGTAGTCCAACACATAATGGCTGCCCTGGTCTGAACCTGAGATCCTGCAGAAAGTTAATGCAGTAATAAATCATTTAAAGCAAGTGTGACTGCAGAAGACAAATGAGACACATCTTCAAGGACAGTCTGCATGAGAGACATGCCTGTCTGTCCGTCTGTCTGTCAGTCCAGGAGGTGCAGGGTGATAACGAGGCCATGTAGGTCCCATAGCACGACGACGCTGAAGTCTTGACTGCACCACCGTGGTGTGGGATCAGACCAGAGGAGGAATGAAAAGGAGAGGGCCCCCGGGGATCAGACAGTCACATCCCACAAAGCCCTGTTTACCAAGGACACACACACCCCCACCTCCTCCTCCTCCTCTCCCACAACGCCTCCGTTCACCAAAGCCTGACCCTCCCAAAGTGCCAGGGCTGGGACCTGGGAGACAGCGCTAATTCTACCCTAAGGCTTGTTGGCTGAGGACACAAACAGAGAGTGGAGAGAAGCAGGGGGAGACGGAGAGAGAGACAGAGAGTGGGGACTGAATGGTACAGTATGTAAGACCCATCTTAATTGGCGATTGTTCTGCAATGTCTTGTTTTTCCTGGGAATCTGCAAAGGGGGAGGGACAGGAGGGTAGGGAGGTATGGTTGTTTCCCAAGGTCCTGAACAGCGGGATTAACCACAGGGGCGAAACTCAATAGCGGCCTCGGACACTGGAAACAGATCCCCGGGTATCACCACCATACAAGGCCACCTCGAGACCTTTTTGCAAAGCGCATGTAACTAACAACCCTTCCCCATTGTCTGAACTCTCTGGGCCCTTCCAGCTGATTTCACAGGCCTTTCAGCCCACGGGGGAACGTCTGCTCAGACGAAAAGGTAATTCTGATGGAAAGGAGGAATGCACAAGAAGGCCTTCTTGCCTGCGGGGTGTGTTATAACACTGATCTCCAGCATGTGCCAAGAGTCTGATTCATCACGGCAAGCGAGAGGGGAGCTGGGATTGTGCAGCCGTGGCACCGGGGCAGGAGGCCGCAGATTCACATTCCTCCATATCAGGCCTGATTAGAGAGATGATGGGAAAACACGCTGATGCAGGGGAGGAAAAAAGTTATCACTAAAAAAATGTCTTGAAAATCTCACCGTTTCTGCCGTGTGGGCTGTGGACTATGGGCAAACAGCCATCTGATCCAACCGCCCCCCCCCCCCCACCACCCGCTCTCTCGTCCCTCCCCAGCTCTCCTGGATTCCATCACTGCCTGTGTCTCTACGGCAACAAGCGGCAAAGACGCAGACAACAGTTTCTGCTCAGTCTCCCTCCTGATAGGTCCCTGGCTGCCAACCAAACGCACTTTCAACATACATTAAATAATGTAATTTCAAACATGTGCAGCAAAAACAAAATGACAACGTGTCCAAATACTAACGAGAAACTCAGTTTTACAAAGTCGGCTTCTAAGAAGCTCCATCGTGCTGCTTTCAGAGTGTTCGCCTCTTCTTTGTTTGTCACTGGAGAGGCGTGAGAAAAAAAAAGTACACAGAGTATTTTCATTTCTCAGGATGATAAATGGACTTAGCAAGTATAATAGAGTGATGGCTGTATATTGGTGGTGGGGGGGGGGGGGTTATGGGACAAGAAAAAGCCTCGAAAAACTGGACTCCACAGCCAGCCAGCTGTCAAAGCGAAAACAAACACGTGTAAAAAAAAGAAAAGCGGCTCAAATATCATTTATCTTCTTCACCAATTCCACCCAAACAAACAAACCAGCTCCCTTATACGTACACGTCTGAGAGGCCAAAGACAAATACGCAGGGCCAAACAGAGTGTGCACATGCTTTATTTAGTTTGTCTAAATGTTTATCCATCTCTCCTTGTAACACTCCTCCGCTTGTTGTGCGGCAATCGAGTGAACAAATTCAGCGGTGATACATCAACACACACATCATCTGTGCTCCAACGTCTGGCTCCGAGACAAGTTGTAAAAAAAAAAAATGTTCAGGGTCCGCAGCAGAAGAGCTTCTGGCACATGACGTCGCACTCTGAGGATGCCAAGAGAAACACAACATCATGACAACACCAACACACAGCAAAAAAAAAACAAAAAAAAAACAGGGAAGCCTAACTGGGTGCATGCTTTGTGTGTTTGCTACTGTGTGAGAGAGGACGGTGATTTATTTTATGTGATTAAGTCAAAGCAGAGATGTGTTTTGATTGATCACAAGGCACAGCTGCACCGCACAGTGTGTTTAAAACAAAGCAGAGGGCCGACCCTGCGTTTGATCCCTCTTGACTTACATTCCTCCATTGGGTATCTTTTATAAATACGGGGTTCCATTGCTCCCTGGAGGCCCACACATCTTGCAAGCAGGGAAGGCCCAAAATGGCACCCATAACCACAGACCTGGAGGCAGCAGCAGCAGCAGCAGCAGCACCCGCACTGCCTCACACTCTAAACTGGGGGGAAAAACAGCCCTTCAAACAAGAAGGCTGTTTGTCAGCTGAAAGGGGAGTGCCAGCCACTAGCTTTGCCTTAATATAGTCTTGCTGATCTTTTTTTTACAACGAGCGCACACATTCTGGTTCGCAGAAAACCCCACGTCAGATGTGACTTATTGGTTCAACATTTGAAATAGAAAGCTGTGGTTGCTCGTTGGGTTTAAGAAAGGGAGAAGACTCTGGGCCCTGCGCTGGTCTGACGACATCGACGCAGGCGGGTTTATGGAGGGTCAGCTACAGGAAGGGGAGAAAAAATGAATCTTGAAAACAGGAAGACACACACACACACACACACACAGAAAAATCCCCAGCAAGGGTCCGGTTCACAAGTTCAGTCCCTGAAATCTTCCCTGAGGCTGAGAAGTCATTAGGAACGCTACATGAGACAAGACTACGGGTCTCACTCCGCGATTATTATGAGAAAATATTTGTTGTTTTGCAGCACAACGAACCCTCCCGGGGAAATTCTTTTGTTGTGCACAGACACACACTGCAGCATGTGCCAAAATCACTCACACATTAAAAAAACCTTTTTATTAAGCATCCTCACTAAAGACGTGGCCTACATATTTTCTGACCACCTGACATTGTCTGCAGCCGCCTGATCGGCGGCGTGTGTGTGTGGTTTTGGTTTACATTCTCTTATCATATTGAGAACATATATATGTATATTTAGCCGAGGCCTCTATTTCCATGACATGAAGAGAACGCAAACCATCTCCAGAGAAGAAGCAGACCTGCCTATCTGCAGCCTGCGCAGCCTCATCCCGCTGCTTTTCAGTGGCTGGCTGGAACATCTGTTTCTGCTGCTCCAAAAACTATTTGTTTGTCTTAACAATTACGCCCCTGATGTTTCTCATTTCATTTCTCAAATCTCTCGAAAGTCATTATCCCATTTCTGCTCCTACAAGGTTCTGAATTTTTTAGAAACTCAATACGAGCATCTGTTGAAAGCTGGTGTGTACACCGAGCTACAGTCGGAGCAGAGGAAGCATGCGGCTTATCTGTAGCCTAACGTGCTTGCGTAGTCGATGTTTGGATCGTCTGTCAGAGCTGGGGAGGGAGGGTGGGTGATGGAAGAACTGAAGAGACAGTGGGGGTCTCCTCCTAGTGAAGTATGTGTTGTGTGGTTAGAATAATGACAGTGTGAGCTCAGAGCTGATAAGAAGTGCTACTAATGACACCTTCACCTAAACACAAGTGACACCTTCAGCTACTGCGCCGTCACGGCTTCACCCCGACACATTCAGAGAAATCTCTTTGTTAGCGCTGCAGCTGCAGGGAGCTCCACGTCTTTTCTCTGACCTGCCCATCTTTCCCAGCGACCCACTGCTCCTCATGGCTGCTGGGTGTTGTCAATCAGCACCGACCTCTCCCCCCCCCTTTCCCTCCTTGCCTCCTTAACCTACCCCTGGCTCCTCGGACATGGTGGCTCTTTTGGCATGCTGCCCGAAACTCCCCTCTGTCCATCTGAAGGGGCCTGAGGTCTGAGTCTAGCCTTGACGAATGAAAGCTGCGTTAGAAAATGGGGAAAAAGGGCCGCAGTATGACTCAATCCCTGAGCAATGAAAGAAAAAGGAGGGTGTGAAGAGTTCAAAACAAGCCAGGTTTTAGTTTGGGAATAGCTGCTCTGGAGGGTCAAACATCAGCCATAAAACAGGCTCTGTAAATTCCAGTTTGTTGTACTAAGAAGCTGAAATGGATTAGCAATCAAGAGATTTAGAAAACTACTTAATTCCAGCAGTCAAAATATTGTGATGATGGTGATAAATTACACTAAAAAAAATCATTTTTCTCCCATTTTATGACTCTCAGAAGCATTTTTTTCCACCCCCTTTTCGGCCAAAGGTTGATCCTTCAGTGCAATAATATGACAGATCATAGCGCGAAACCAAATAAACAAGCAGACCACATTGTGATTTAGGTTTCAAATCCACTTCCAGTCCATTCAGGGCCAGGGCTGAGGTTTTACTGCTGCTGCCGCCTGGCCTCAAATCTGCGAGGGCCCAGAAAATGGGAGAGAATGTGGGAGGAGCCCGAAATACACTCACAGGGTCACACCCTCTGCCACCTTCAGGCTGCTGGAACACAACTGAACGGCAGCCGCTCAGTTTTATTCACAAACAACTGTGAGAAAGCAGAGATACGACAGCAATCAACTGGACATCTTAACTCAGGTGTGACATCACTTCCTGGTTCCAACCTCTGCAATCATGTGCCATTGTTGCTGTGAATATAATAATGCTGCATCAAGAGGAGAAAAAAAAAAAAGAAAGAAAATCAAGAGAGCCATTATGAGTGCAGAGCAGGGGCTGGTATCATTACACATGCTCACATTCAAATTGCCCACTTAACATAGTTCTCCTACAGCAACATGTGCTTATCATTAACAAGCAGCCTAATGGCTCAAACATTATTCAGGCTGGCTTAATGGCAGAGCTGCGCTTTTGTTCAGGTCTGTCTGATAAGAGCCGGGACACTAATGGTTTATTAATTTCCCCCCCAAAAAAAAAAAACACACACACACACACACACACTGAGAAAAAAAAAAACATGGATGCTCATACTAAAAATACTTGTGCACGCAAATGTTGCAGCGCAGACTCATGGCTCCATTTTGTTGTTTTAAAAAAGTTCTCTTTGTGTGTGTGTGTGTTCAAAAAACATAAACAGTTTAAAAGAAATTTCCATTACATGGTGAGAACTGCCTAATTTTGCCACTTTACACTGGTTTTTCCTGCCAGACTTTCAAAATAAAAGCACAGCAACTTTTTTAACATCTGTAAGAACATGATGATACACTAATGAGCATGATACAGGAGTTATTAATCAATATATAGTGATGTTTCCCCCCCCCAATGTAGAAGAAAGCTGACATACATTAAAGGAAAACACCACTCTAAAGCATAAAATATTACAAAAATGTGACATGTGGCCACTAATTTTTAAGCTATCAGAGCAAATAAATTAGAGTAGTCAGATTAAGAGTACTACATTTTAAGGGAAGTTGGAGTGAAGAGGCCACAGAAAACAATAAATTAAAAGTTCAAGAAGAGGCTGAATATCAAACCCTGAGGAGGCTTTCCTCCTTTAAGATGCCATCAGTGTGCGAGCCCGAACACAAAGACCAAATCTCTCTCTGCCACTGTCAAAAGCTCACCCAATATTAGGAAGCAGTGAAAAGGATCTGAAAGCCATCGGAAGTGTCTTCTTGTCCCCCCACCGACGCAACAATGCACGAGCAACTGTTTGAACTTGAAAGTGTTTTATCTGAGAGCAGCCATGTGTGTCCCACTGACTGGATGTCATGCATTGGAGAGGGACTGCCAGACTTTGTTCTCCATAACTCTTAAAGTGTGCAGTTTTCTCAAAGTCGCCCCTATGTAACAAAAGTCGCTGTGAAGCTCCTCTTGATAACAGAGGAAATTACATGACAGAGAAGAAAAGAACGTGAGGAGGGACCGGTCACGGCAGCCACCATATTACTTCTTCTACTGTGAGACACAGAGACACACAAACAACACAACGCCTCAGCTGGCTCTTCACATTTATGGTGCATCTGACTCTTTTATCTGCATATTTAGGAGCAAAAACAAAGAGGAAGTGTCTCTAATATCATAAAATGACAAAAATCTGAACAGATCACTCTTAAAAATTAAACTAAAGGCACCAATGAGTGAAAAAATATTCACATTCACACTGTAATCACAGCATTTCTACAATGTTCTTGTTCTTAAATGCAAAAATAAATGTTCTTGTTCAAAGATTCCTCTGCCTCTTCCAGTGTTGTGTTTTTTTAATCCTTTGTGTGACTAAACTGTCAGGAGCTTGCTCCTCCTCGGGTAAACAATGACACCTTCATCCTAGCAGACAGTTTCTTTTTTCTACGCTTTGCACGGTGATTTGTGCACTTGCCAAAATGTCAGAGCCACACTAACACTGATTTACCAAACACAGCATTTATGACAGCCTCTGGGGATTCATCTAAAAACAATAAAGGCTCTCTGTCTTTGGAAAGTGTGGAGAAAGAAAAAGACTAATATTAGTCTAAGCCACCATGTTTCTGCACAGTGGTGATTGTGGGTGAAGCTTTGGCTGCTAAAAAAGTGTAACTTTAGCTCATATCCTCACCTTTAAAATAAAAAAAAAATCAGGTGACACCGGTGTGTGAGGGGAGGGACATATTTGCCATTTCTAAAAATGTTCTTTCATGTGTAGAGGAGGAGAAAAGCAGCCTGCAGGCCATCTGTTTTCAGGTGAAGCTGCTTCCAGAGCTGCTCACCAAACAAGTATTCAGACTTTTCTTCTGTTTCATTCATTAATCTGACATTGATCACTAATAATTCATCATGTGGGGATTTTGTTTGTCTATAATTTAAGCTTCAAGCAGAACATTAACAAACCTAACAATCCAGAAATTAGTCATAATTAGTGTTGTAAATTAAATTCTTAAAATCACAGCACGTAATGTGCGTCCATGGTCTGTTAATTCGTGGATCCGCGCCGTCCACGGGCGCCCCCGCGTTCCGCCACAGACGCGGATCATGTTGCCACTCCGCGCCGCGCTGCGCTCCACCACAAAACAAAAGTTCACAAAACACGTCAGGGCATCTAAGAACCAGATCAGACCACTCCAAAGGAGCTCCCTGCGTCTACCTTTCTGTTGTTACTTCCACAGAAGCCCAGCTGGCCTGGTGCGCACAGCGAAGCCTCCCCAAACCCCCTTCTCCCAGCCGGGCAGCCGTCAGGCAGCCAGGCAGCCCAGGACTCTCCTCACCGCTTCCCCTTCTTACCTCTCTTACAGGAGGGCAAAGGCTGCGAGACGTCTGGTGAGTTAGCAGCAAAACGCATTCTTCTGATGGCAAATCCGTACGGGGCCCTCCATTAGAAACGGGCTCAAAGTGCGAGGCGACGGCAGGAACATGAAAACAGCCGGAGGTGGACACTTTTCAGACCCTTAACGCAGCGCAGGCTTCGGGGGCCAAGGTGCGACAACTCCCCCCGCGGTCTGAACTCGAGCTGTAGTCGGTGGAGAGTTTTCTCTCGGTAACTTTGGAGTCCCGTTTGTCTGAATATAAACAGTCCCGGCTCGGTGCGTTCTCTCACACTCTCTCTGCCTCTCTCTCCGTCTCTAGCGCTGCCTCTTCCACACACGCATCTTTGAAGCCAGTGTCGAATTGCTCAGCAAATCATGGCAGCGGCGAGGCTGGTCGTCAAACCAGGAATGTCCCAGCCCCACAGCTCAATACGGCTCCTGGAGAGGGGAGGGAAGGAAGGAGGGAGGAGGGAGCGGAGGGGGTGTTACCCATATAGACTGTGCATTAACAACTTTTACAATCCAACGAGAAAATAACGTCCTCCTTCCTCCACTGCGCACACGCGTGGATGCACCTGATTTTGCTTTTTAATCAGTAACTTCTCATGATGCACATTTAAACACGGAGCAATAAGAAACGGCACCATTAACATAGAGACTCCAATCTCATCAACACAAACTCCATGAAGTTACTATGTGTGATCTATCAGGCTGGAAATGTCCATACCATCAGGGTCATTGTGCAGATCTGTGACTTTGGAGCCACTAACTGTTCGAAATGCCTGAAAAACAACAAAGTAGAAAACAAGTCAAAGCAAAACTTAAGAGAAACAAACTGTACAAACACCAGATGAGAATCTAACGCAGGTCTTCTGAACAGTCTCTGTGTCCAAAATGTGATGAGACAGCTGTGTGTTGTAGCCAAGCAGCAACACCCACGGCTGAGAAATGAAGCTCATACAGTGCTAGTGTTAAGAATTACAGTTCCTCCCGCAGCCTCTAGAGGGCTATTAGTACTTAAATCGTGCATAATTGTAAGTATGATGACTTTGAGTGACAGGCAAGTGTCCTGCTTCTGCGTCTGCCTCTTTGCCTGTAATAGGAGTTTAGGTGGACTGTGATGCTGCCAGCATGGCGACGGTCGGAGCCACTCGTCACGGACACTTCATCCATTGTATGTAGTGTCCATGGGTGTAGCTGAAACATGCAACACAGAGGGCACAGCCAGTGGAGCTGGTCCTAATACACCTCAACATTTTCTGCCTGTATTAAATGCACATTATTTGGCATCCACACATGTATGGAACAGAAGCTAAATAAATATAAGTACATCCATGCCAGCCTCGATGCTGGCCCTGCCTCAGAGGTGTGACAGAATGCTCCTTTATTTTCACTGCTCCTTCCTTGTACAGTTACCAGCTCTCACTGGGGACATTCAGTCAAATCAAAGTTATGTGGGCGGAGATGTTTGAACAGCTAATAGCTACGGCTCATTTCTGGCATCTGAACTGTCGGCTGGATGATCTGAATGTTGGTTGGCTGCAATTATTTCCTCATCGCTTAGAGGAGAGACGCCTTCTCAGAGGGGCGACGGGCGGAGGGAGGAGAGAGGGAGCCGGCCAGGGTGAAACAGTCATCTGTTGTGCGTATGGGCATGAGTAAACAGCATAATCATCTTTGAGGCGGTAATTATGTGTTCCAGCGTCGGCGGGCCCACCCATCTTCAGACAGCAGGTGCAACTCGCCATCTGACAGCTGATGGAAGGTGTGATCCAAATCTCCCAAGGTTGGCCTGACCCAGGGAGGACATTCAGGTGGTCAGGGGCCAAAGCCAACAAACTGGAGTAAGGGGAGGAGGACTGCTTTTGACTTTTTTTTTTTTTTGGTCATCAGATGGTGAGAAATCATCATCTTGGTCTTCCTCACCTCACCTTTACTTTATATAGTCTTACATTTGTCTTATAATTAGATTTAAATTTAACTTCAAACACAAATTTAATGTCATAAAAACCCATTATGTGCACCTCCTGTGTATCAGAGACAACCCAGAAGTTGCTTTTTTTGTATCACTGCTCTGTGAAGAGCTAGCACGTGATTTGTTGACCTTAAATCATATAACTCGCTGTAACCCATAAACTCAGACAGGTACTCTATCTGCTGAAAAACAACCTCTCAGACTGTGTCTCAGGGTCAGGAGCTGGTTGCAGGCTCTGGATTGAAGGCGGTGGGAGAGAGGTGATTGGACACAGTCGCATGTGAAAGGCCAGAGAGCAGCGAGTCCACAGGGAGCAGGGTCCACACACAAAGGGCCATGGAGGAGGGCAGCGGTAGGAGCGGGAGGGGCAGCCGAAGGAAGAGAGGCCACGCTGGGAACCAAAGCTGACAGCACAGACACTTCTCATCCATGCAGGGTTCGGCTGTCTCTGGCCCCCTGGGGGCATGCGCTCACTTATCTGTGCGGAGCTGCCAGCTTCAGATAGAACCAGAAGCAGCAGCAACATTAAGCACACAAAGCAGCAGTGACCTCTGCCCCACATTTCACTGATCTGCTGCTCTGTTTGCTCGGTCGTATCAGCCCCCGATCAAATAGATTACAGCACATTTAGCCGATCCGTGATCACTTATTGGTAATCACGCAACTCTCAAACGCTGACTTTCCTCACATGACTGAGGTTACAAAAGGGAGGGGAAATGGCAGGAGACCTGCTAACAAGGGCATTGTGGTCTAAATCCTCCGGCTGGGATTGTTTGGAGTTGGTACATTCAGCTTGTTGTCCTTTGCTGTGAGGATAATAAGCCTCTGACCACTGTCACCAGAGTGTTTATGACCTGCGAAGCAGCACTCGGATGTGTTGATTCTGTCAGCAGGGGCCTGAGGGACGCCTGCCTCCCAGTGCTATTAAAAGGCACTTTCAGATAACAGAAAAACACATCCCTCTGTTTGGGCCAGTTTGTGGATTGGTCAGCAGGACAAAATACCAAAGCTTAACTGCTAATCCTCACGTCTGACACCCAGATTTACATAATTTACTTATACATTATTTTATCAAGCATGCAGTAGGAGAGTGTTGTGAATTTTTATGTATCTAAGACAAGGAAGTTTTTATAGGACAAGAAAAACTTTGTACGGGTGAAGAAACATATACGAGAGTGAGAAAAATCACAATATTTTACTAGATGGACTAAATGGATTTCCCCTCAGAGGGCCATATATTCACCACTTAGACAGGTGTGTGCAACAAGTGTGTCTTTGCATAGGTGTGCATCTGCACTTGTGTGTGTGTGTGTGTGTGTTCGTGGTCGTATTAAGACAAGGGAGAAAGAGAAATCTGAAGGCACCCCTCTCCCCATCTGTTTTCTGCATCACTGTGCGGTGGGATCATATTATCCTTCGTAGGCTCTCTGGGAATTTCATCAGTCTGTAACATCTCACTTATTCACACATCTCCCCGGGCTTTTACCATGTACAGTCCCCGCTGACACTGCAGTGACCCCGCACATCCTCTGACCGTCTTTACAGCTTTCTCCTGCCAGATATTGGGCCTCTGTGAGAACAGCGCGGGACATAAAACTGTCCAAACTGCAGCGTTCTCACTGTCACTGTTTGCCCCTGAAAAATCCACAGCTCCACAAAAAATATGTCCATTAACGTAAAGACAGATGCTGTGGTAAGACTTTGTCCATAGTTTAATCTCAGATCCTCCGTGTAGGCCTATAATCTGTTGTTTACATTGAATAAACCACTCATGTGACAGGGCCATGACCAATCAGACACATGCAGTAGGCAATGATGAGACCCAGGAAGGTGGATGAGGGTGGACGAGGGTGTCAATGTATTCCAAGACTAGTCCAAGAACACCCACATCACAAGCTGGTGGCTTGTGGATGCTAGGCTAAACAACGCAAACGTTAATGTAACCATAAACTGTAAATATATATATTTTATTTGTAGTTTATTTTATCATGTATATATCTTTCCTAACTTATCCTTTGCTGTCTGTATCTGCTGTTGCAAAAACGCAATTTCCCCATTGTAGGACTAACAAAGGTATTCTTAATCTTCGTAATCTTAATCTTAATCTTAAATAAAGAGTGAAGGTGAATCTTCTGTGACGTCACCTATAAGGTTCCTTTTTTCATTTTAATTAAGTTCCCTACGGGGATTAATAAAGTAAATCTTAATCTTAATCTTAACTTTGCTCAGTTATGGAGGCAGCCTCAAGTGGCCATCTGAGGAACTGCAGCCTTCGCTCATGTAATTTAATCATGTTTAAATTTGTAACAGAGCTAAACCAAAAAGAAATGTGTTTTTCCTTCCTTAAAATGAACACAGTTAAGCTGACTAAGTTTTAAAAACAAATAAAATGTAAGAAGCAGATCCAGAGTTATACTATTGATATATAAAACTATGCATCAGCTACTAAATATTCATTGTTACAAACAGTATTGACTGATGTGAGGCCAGCTGTGAAAACGCTATCAGTTACACCCGGCTCTGATTTCCAAACGTGCTGTTCCGGTCTCATCCTCAACATCCAAATCTGCTCTGACGGGCGGTTGTCATGATTAAGCGTTCGTGAGCTGGTAGTGGGCTCTCGGGGAGTAGCAGAGCAGGAAGAGGCTGAAGTGAAATATCATTCCTGTTTAACACTGATGTTTCCTGTAGTTCCCACTGGCTCATGGTGACCTTGTGATTTATGGAGCACATCAGAATACTGCTGCTGCAGGCTCGCTGTGTATTTTTTGCTTCTGTCCTTCAAAGCAGAGATTATAAGTGTAAAAAAAAAATGTGAAGCTCGTTGCAGCTAACTGGCTTCACCTGCTTGTTTCAAATGGCATGAAGTGATGTTGAAAATGAGCTAGACGAAGAGGATTAGAACCTGAGCCTGTGAGTGCTTATCATCTCCCGTAGCACTGGAGTGTAGCCATGGAAACAGGAAGTTAGAGGCAAGCCTCCAAGATGGCCACCAGCTTGTGAATGGGTGCATTCCTCAACGGCAGGGTGTCTGCTGCGAGGAGGAGGGGCCGCCAGTGTGTTTACTTCAAAAAGGGACTATATAAATAGTAACTGCTGCTGTTTTAAGGACTTCCTGTCACTAGGTATTCCATATAACAGTAGTTAAATAAACAATCAGTTTCCCATTGGGGCTGCCTTGTCTTTACTGAAGTGGGGGTCTGCCGTGGGTTCAATCCAGGACCCTGGCGTGTGGATTTTAAAAGCCCAGACTGGAGTCATGGAGCTGTTACAGGTCACCACACTCTCTTTCACTCACACCCAGCCTGGCCACATAACCCTCACACACACACACACACACACACACACACTAACTCGGCCTGAATTCCACATTCAGCATGTTTTTCTATCAGACAACTAACTTCTACACTGAACCAGCACTGCTCATTGTTTTGTTACATAAAGCTGTGAAAGGACTCACGTCACTATTATGATCTGAGAGGGCCGCCATTCAGTATGAAAGAAAAAAATAACAGTTTTAATCATAAGTCAGTTCCTTAATTCGTCTATTTTAATTATTGATAAAAAATATAACAACAGCCCTTATATTTAGCAACATTTGTCATAAATACATTTTGTCTTTAATCAATTCTGAAGAAAAAGAGAAGAAGAAGGACGACGAAAAGTAGAAGCAGAAGGAGGAGGTGATGGCAGAGGAGGAGTAAAAGGAGTAAAATCCTCCATCATCACCTCCTCCTGAGAAGCAGAAACAGAAAGGAAGAAGAAGAAGAAGAAGAGGAAGAAGAAGAAGAAGAGGTCACACATATATATGTCAATACACAAATACATAAACATCCACCAGCTGCCATTGTCAAAAAGGACACCATCCATCATGCCAGCTCTGCTTTACACGTGGCCATGAAGCTGTCAGTGTGCATTCCTCAGTGCAGATTTCTGCAGAGGCGCATTTGTCAACTTCAAACAGAGCGCATGCCCGACATGTTTGGATGTTTAAACTTATCTCATTACAGCCTTTGGAAGTTATTGACATTCCCGCAGGTGCTAAAATAATCCAACAAACAGTGCACTGGGGCATCGGCGCTGCACACCAGAGGATGGTTCGGTGTTTGTTTTCAGGGATTTGAGCAGAGATAAAGAAGTTTAACAAACAGAGAGGAGGCCGGGGGACAGGATGTCAGGGTGTGATAGAGCCTGTCTCTTCTGACACAGACAGCGCCCTCATCCTGGGTGAAGTATTATTTTTGTTTGTGCGCCGCACTGGTCGACCGATGGAAGATATCATCTCTCGCTTCTTTTGGATTTTGTTTTTTAAGCTGTGGAGCCTCGGAGCCCAGAGCAGGGACCAATCACTGCACAGTATCAGTGAGCGGAGCCACAGGAAAATGTACAAAGAGTAAACAAAGAAAGTATGTGTACTAGACATGTCCATCATCGTCATGTGTGTTTGTTTTTCTATGTAGCATATGCTCTACATGTTTTGTCTCACGTTACAAAGATGACAGTTATCTCATCAGCGACAAGACTCGAGAGATCTTTCGGGTTCAATTAAACCCCCAGAGGAGTCATTTTCACCGGAACAGGATGGGCTGTCGGGGAAATCTCGGGCAGATGTGAAGAGGAGACACTGATGTCTTCATTATAATCTCCTCCTGCTATCTCATCCAGCTCTGCCCATCTCCTCTCTCTTTCTCCCCCCCTCATGCCAGAGAGACAAGCTAGATCCGTGAACAATCTGCTCCATCCCACGGGCTCTGCTTCCCTCTCAGCTCCATAAATCGCAGCTCCCCTGGGACAAAGACTTGTACGAGTGGGAGCCAGATAGAGCTGTCTGAAAAGGGCTCCTGTTTCAAATTAGGCTTGCTGGACAAAAGTCCCCTCTACCTCAAAGTTGGACTCACACATGTTATTTCCTCATCCAGCAGCGAGGCCGGACACCACGGAGAGTCGGACTGATGAAGCTGGTGTCACCATGCCTGTGGTCTCCTGATCAGGGCACTGAAAGGCAGTTTACAGCCCCGTTAAAGGCGAATAAAAACCTTTCTTTAAAGAGGCATATATTTCATGGCCTGTGTGCCCTCACAGTTAATGTCCCAGCCCAGCATGAGCCCGCTGGACTTCCTCTCTCATTCTGCCTCCTCTGCCCTGATTGGGCTGAGGTCACTTCTGAGTTGTAAACGAATGAAGACAATAAATTTAGACAAGGGCCATGTGCTGTTTGTCTTTCATACTGACAGTAACTGTAGCCCCTTGTTAGTCATGTAGACAAACAGGTTGCTAATGAATGAAACAATAAACACACCGCCATCTTTTAAAGGCCGCATCAAAGAGCGACTGCGTCAAACTGTTGGTGTGGCATCACAAAATGGCATCGGAATAACACACCAAAAACTAAAGACCTTTCACAAGTTATCACTACACATTGTTAGGCAGATGTAACCTTGGATACAATGGATGGTCCCTTTGTGAGCCCATCTAGATCAAGATTTCTTAAGCAGAGTTTATTTATTCCTGCGTCCTTCGTAGGATGCAGGCCCATCGTGCAAAGATGGCTGCAGCTTTTGGTAAGCAGCCACTGAAAATGGAGCCAACTGGCCGCCATTTCTTTGTACTACTTGACCGCTTGCTGCATTTGTCTCTCTCACACACGCCATCATCCAGCCACCAGCGTCATGCCACACAGAGGACACACACTCCTGAAGGCTTTGTGCAACCTGAGACTGCATCCAGCAGCCTGTCATGCAGGTTGGCTGTTGGAGGATTTCTTTGTTGCAGCAGTGCGTCCGAACGCTTTAACGTCCATGTGTCATGTATGAAAACATAAACAGATCAGATGACATAAGGAACATGACCAGTTGTTGTTCTAAACTAATGATCCAGAACAAACAGTGTGAGCAGGTGAGTTCTGAGCTCTCTTTGTGGATGGATGACACCTCTGTGATACATATGACTGTGATGCAGCAGCCATGAAGCTTGAACTGCTGTCACAGGTGTCATATCATGCCAACCTTCTGTCTGACCATGACAGATGACTCCTCCCAGGTGTTCATGGGTGGATGTACTGCCGGGGTCAGGGCAGCGGTGCAGTGTGGCTAACCCGACCCTGACCTGTGGGAGAATCATTTTCTCCATCGGGTCTGTCAAAACAAGCAGCATGACGTCATCTGACCGCAGTAAGTAACTGAAAAGAAATGATCAATCACTGTTTGATTTTATTGTTTGTATGCTTTCTATTACAGTCACGTTTGCGTATATGTAGCTATGCTTTGTATTGGTGTGACTTTTAGCTAGTTGCACATGAGAATAAATAGATAAAATAATCACAAATCACCTAAAATGTGCTGTAAAATACACACATCTAATCATCTTTGTGGGTTGGTAGAGTGATTTTTTCGGACGTAAAGTAGAAGGCATGTTCCCAGTCTGGATGTTACTGGTCAACTTGTCCCTGAGTGATGTGGTTTTGAGGAATTCGCTGGGACTACATATTGATGGCGTAAATCTCTCCTGTTTTAATCTGGCTCATGGATATTAGGACCAGCCTCCATGGCCCCGGTGCCATCACCTCTGATCCCCTCTGTAATCCGCCTCTCCCATCAGCTCATTAGGCCCGGGGTGTTCACACCTCTGGCCATGTTGGGCCCAGCTGTGTGTCCCCTCCTTTCTTTGGTACCCAGTGCCGGGCCCAATGTGTCAGGAAAGGCTGCCGGCTTCACAGACGCGCAACAGGCCGGGGGCCTCTGATCTCCGCTAAAAACACCATAAATCACAGAGTTTGAGGTGATGGTCCAAAGTGCTCATTAAAGTAGCCAATAACAAATGTGGAGAGAATGAAAGGCCCTCTCTACCTGTCAGCCTGGGCCGCTTAATGAGCCGAGCCTGTTGCACTTCACTAACGGCGGATGATTAGGAAAAGGGTAGATGGAGTGTTAACAAACGTTTAACTGCAGAGCAGTGGTCATAAATGTTTCACAGCTACAATAGGAACCACGATGTTTCCTCTGACCGCATAAAAACAGCCCGTCTGATGTATTTATAATCACAATTTCATCTGGTTCGATTTTCCTTTGAACAGACTTTAACATCATGTCAGTGTTTACACGGGAATGTCACAGAGAAGCACAGGAGCTCTGTGCTTTTAATGGGATTTTTGGCTTTGTTTAGTGTGTCGTCTCCATTAATCAGCAGGCCAAATAAATCTTTTTTTTATATATTTCGATTGATGCCAAAGAAGGTGTGCACTGTACAATGTCTTCATAGACTTGTGGTAAACTTCCATTTCTTTTGTATGAGGGCTGAGATCCACACTATGGTGTATTTTGGACTTTTATTTTGAAAAGACCATCCTGAAATGATTCATATGAGAATGTAAACTGGATATATTTATTTTTAAGACATTGTTAATCAATCAAACAAAACCCAGAGTAGAGCACAAATCCTCGGAAAATATATTAAAATCAGCAGGAAAGTGAAAAATAAATTTCAATTCCATATCTGCATCTGAGTGTCCACACACGGCCGCATTCCTTCCACCGCTCAGGAACACGCAATCAAACAAACATGCTCATATTCATTACCTGAAGCAGCCAGCTGCAGGAAAGCTAATATTGGGCTTGGTGGTTTGGGGTGGCGCGCTGTGGATTAGGAAGTGGCGTGGGTGTGAAAGAGCTCCCTTCACAGAGTCTTATCGCCTCGCAGACTGCAGGGTTCAGCGTTCAGCACCAAGACGGATTTTTTAAAAGCAAAAATCAAAGATGTAAAACTCTCTGTGGATAAACATAAGAAACAACATCATGTTCTTCCTCTTTATGAAGTTGACAAAGATTGAAACGACCTCCGTAAGCTACACATCATCCTGTTTTTGTCTGTTTTCCATGTGGAAAATGAAATAGAAGGAGACAGAGGAAGGGAGCGAAGAAAAAGAGGAGTGCAGGCCTGACTGCATTAGGAGAGGGCCTGTTTTTCCTCTTCATGTCAATGCACTCCTCGTCCACGATAGATAGATAGTGACGGCCTGCCAGTTGGTTTTCATTACACTTCAGACCTACACACACACACACACACACACACACACACACACACATCCCTCCCTTCCTCCTGCACCCCCCTCTCATCTGAACACACTTTTCCCTCTGAGGGAAAGGTACAAAATTGTTCTTGAAAGTGAAAAAAAAAACTGCCAGAGGCGTCTTTTTTCAATGTATTTTTCTAATATCCTCCTCAGACTTGAAGTCTCCCCCTGCATGCCTCTTTTCTTTTAAGTAAAACCCTGTCATGTACCCCGTGGGGGCTTGGCTGGAATGCTACTTCAATATAAGATCTGTACCTTTAGCATTCTCTGTAATGCATGCCTATGTGTGTCCAAATGGGTCTCCACACAGGATGGAGGGTGGAGGGCGAGGTGGAGGGGGGGTCAGGGATATGGGAACAAGGTGGAACTGTGCTTTGTTTGTTGCCCTCTTGCGCATACCGCCGCAAAATTGAACAGCAATAAAATAAGGCACAGATGTGCATTACTGGCTCAGACTTCAATTGTCCGTGAGCTGGGTGGAGGCCTGGTCACATGGTATTAAAAAGGTGGATGGTCTGACTCTCTCTCTTTCACTCTCTCCTCACACACACACACACACACACACACACTCTTGTTATCTCTCCAACATGCTGTGCTGCCTGGATGCCAGCATAGCACACCGATAACCACAACCAGAACATCTCCCCTCATAGGTCTCCTCACCCTGTTCGGCTCAGAGTCACGCCATGCTACACCTACGGGAGCGCTGCGCTTCAAAGAGAGCAAACTCACACGCACACACACACACACATCAGAGCCACAGCAGGCAGATTTGACCGGATAAGACAACTTCTGTCGGTTTTTCGGAGCAGCATTGATCTTTGACCTCTCCGGCTTTAACACTGACAACCTGAACTCTTCATTATTTCAATCAATCTGAAACTCCTTCCTGTGTGCACCCCCTGCTTTAAATCACTCAGCGTAAGCCGCAACTAGAGGAAAATCAAAAACATGCAGCATAATGTGGAAGAGAAACACACACATTCAGACATTTAGACCCAAGCAAGTGAAGCGGCTAATACGCCATGCAGAGAAATCACAACAGGAACAAACGGAAGAACCCTCGGTTCGGCTCTGGGAGGGGACGTCGTTCGTTCGTATGTATGGTTCTGATGAACAAACACACCTTTCTGCAGCAGAGAGAAAAGTTCTGCCAAACTGCTGCTCTTCATTGTTGGTGGCAGTTGTCCAGACTCCAGGCTTATTGTCAATAAAACCTTTGCCATCACGATAGCCGCCTTACATCTGTTTTGTTTCTGTAAAAATGCAGCTCTGTGTGCTGACCCATAAATCTCCTCAGACGCTCATTTAAACGTTCCAAATGCTCTGATTTGTGTGTGTGTGTGAAGCAGACTCACGTTCAGATGCAAACTTTTATTTATAATGTCGTGCCAAAACTGGAAACGCAGATCCCAACAAGATGGATCCAGAAATGTATTCCTTTATGATAAATTAGGACGTACAAATAAAAGGTGTCTTGTGGAGATTTATTAAAATTAAAGTTTATTTAAGACTTGTTCCAGGTCATTATATCACATTTTCATTGCCTCTTTCCCAGAAATCTCTCTCTACGAATGTTTGTTGTTATTGTTTGTCAAAGCCAGGAAGAGAAAGAGAAAACCAGAAGACGGAGCAAAGTCTGCACCCTCAGCCAAGCAGAGGAGGGACAGTATATGGGAATGCTTTACAGCCGAGGAGCCTGCAGATTTTTCCAGATAGCATATCTCTAACTCTGCCAGAAGGAGTTTATACGGGACCCAGAACCCTTCAGCGACCATCAGTGTGTTGATGCAAAGCAGAGCAATTACAATTCCTGCCCTAAATTACAAAAAAAGATACTTGCCTTTCCAGGCTTCAGCATCACAAGGCCGCTGTGTACATGCCGTACTCTTATCTGCTGCAGCTAAAGATAGGGATAAAGAGCAGATCTACTGGGATGGGAAATAGGATCGCACAGACGTAGTAATCTCTACACTAATCACACTAATTAGTTCACTCAAAGGGAGGTTAGGTCAGAGTATTAGCTCTGTGGCATCCTTTCACTTTTATCTTTATATCCAGTTCAAATAGTTTGTAAAACTCGGATTTCTGATTTTGATGTTTGTTCAAAATAAACTGGGATTATAGAAAAAGCAGCAGCAGCATCTTCTTGTAATCTATTCTTGAGCAGGAGTAAAGCTTTGACCCTATGACACAATGTTTAGTCTGTCAATAGCACCTTCAAGTGGATTCACACACGGTCAGTTAGCAGCCATAATACATTTCTGCAGCAAACATACTTTGGGGTGAAGCATTTATGTTCATCTTTGATGTAAGGAAGAAGAAGAGAACAGTGGCGAGTGTGTGTCGGTCTTTGAGAGTCACCCAAGCGAGCAGTATGTGTGTGTGTGTGTGTTGTGAGTCTGTGGGCCCCTGATCCAGCAGGTTGTGTGTGAGAGCTGCTGGTGCTATGTGACCGTCCCGCAGTGTGTGAGAGAGCGAGGAGCTGGAATCGTCCGAACCCCCTGCTGCAGCTCCAACATCTGCTTGCCTGCCATAACCAATGAGAGCGGAGAGCTGGGAGCTGTGACGAATCGGCCTGCTCGGTGATCTTTTCAAGGGATCCTGGTGGAGGGGGTCGGAAACAAAAGCCAAGCCCCGCCACCTCGAAACCCTCCTGCTGTATCCACCCTCTCCATCCTCCCTGCTGCCTGCTGGCTTTGATATCTTAGACCCCTGCATGGAGGAATACCCCCCTACACACACACACACACACACACACATTCCTCTATAGAAATAATCCAATAGATCATGACAGAAAAATGATGTGGCAGACAGATTGTTTGCTCTTTTCTCACAGAATATGTTGGAATTTCTTAGCATCTGAATCCTAGGAGCTCTGACTGTGTATCTCGTTACTCATCTCTTATCTGCACATTCTTTCTCTACACTGGGATAAACTCTGACAGTCTGAGGATGCACAGGCGTCAGCCACAGAGATGACTGCAATAAATCCAAGTCTGATTCCTGAAAACAGACACACAGACACCATCTAAGGCTGATGACATGTCACCTGGGAGATCGGCAGCAGTGTGCCAAAGGGTCTGAAGGTGCAGTGGGTGCCTGCACAGGGATGTCATACACCCCATCCAGATGATAGTCCGTGACCGGCTAGAGTTACGCTGCGCTGTAAGTGTAGCCGCTCACTTCTCTCTGCAGGTTCATTTGATTCTGTTGTTTCTCAGGATGACTTCAAACAATCAGAGCTGCCAAACACTGCTGTATCATCACACATGAGTCATCCTCCGCAGACACTTGATACCTCTCTCCTCCTGAAGGGAGATGCCCACAGAGTACCTGAAGTTTTTAGAAAGTGAGGTGATGCTCCACTGACTTTTTAAGTCTTGAAGCTAAAAAGAAAGCAGCAGAATGCAGTTTTCCTTGGTTTTTTTTTGGACTGATCTCTAAAAGCATCTCTTCCCCACAGCACGCCAGGCTCCGGTTTCACAGCAGATGTACCCTGACCACCTGAGGAAGCCTCAGCCTCCTGTCGGGACCAGCTGCCCTCCTCAAACAGGTGCCTAATGGCTCTAAAATCAAGTTCGGTCAGTTGATTGCAACCACTTGAATCTGCGCATTAGTCAGCCCTCTCCCTTTCATCCCCTCTGCTGTCAGATCTTATTTATCTAATTGGTCTTACTGGTGAAGAGGCACTGACCTGCTGCCCTTCACTCGTTCCACCAACCTTCCTTCCTCCCTCCTCCACGAGGCCCTGCCTTGGCCCTCTCCCTGGCCCTTAGACCTCATGTCTCCAGCTCCATACGTGCAACAGCACTAATTTTATGCTCCTCTGCACATTGAACTCTGGTTAACCCCTGGAAGTGATGAGCCTTGCCACTGACAGATCAGATTTGGCTGACTGTCTCTTTGCTGAGAGACAACACAGTCCAACAGAAACCAAGACAGTTTCAGCGAGTTTCAGCTGGATGCAGAGACCATCCAGCAGTTTAGATTCCTTTGAAGTCATCATGGCAGAAATAACACGTTTCTGAATGTCAGAACAAAACTCTCTTCATGCGATAAGGTTTTCTGCCTGCTATACGCCTTTGATTCGCCATCACGCTGCTGAATGGACACCACTCCTGAGATAGGATTATCTCCAGTGAACTCTGTACAAAATTCTTATCCTACTCACAAACCCTCTGTGAAAAACAAAGTATACATTCAACACAGTGAACTTTCACTCAGGAGTCTGAGGTGTGAGTCCCCCTGACACCACAAGTCGCTTTGTTTTCACCTGTGGTTCAGTTTCATTCAATGTTATATTTGTTACTCCAATGGAAGAAAAAATGGGCAAGAGGTGGAGGTACGCCCTGGACAGGTCTCCTGTCAATCTCAAGGCACAGGAACTTGTGTACAGTGGTCTACAACATAGATGTTTATGCATGTAACCTAGAAGTATAACATCACAACCCCAAGACTTATTTGGATTCACTAGTCACAGTTGCGTTCAGACCGTAGCCAGATTTCAGTGAATCCAGCTCAACCCTCCTGCAAGAGGCAGATCTAGCCAGCGACCATTCCTTAATTAACTTAAGGTGGACGTTTTTCTGGGACAGTATGTAAGAAGGACGTCGGAGCATCAGAAGAAAACAGGAAGAACGTACACAGCAGCTGAGCGGCAAGCAGCCCTCTTGTTGATACTAACCACTGCACCACCATGTGGCATGAATCTACTGAAGCAGCAAAACAAGATAAACAATAAATATTTGGGATGAGCAAAACAATAAATGCAAACTTCAGAATGAAACAGACTCAAAACTCCTCTGTGTAGTCAGGAGGCCGCTCCACACCAGCACCTTAAGGACAAAAACTCATGAGATCGACAAAGTTACGACGACCAAACAGGAAGTGTGTGAGGCTGACAGGAAGAAAGGCCTGACTTTACTGCAGCGGGTGCTAAGAGGGAGTTTCAAAATGGAGAAAGCAGAGAAGACAAGAGCGAGAAAGAGGAGGGGGGAGGAGCTGAGTCCGCCGCCCGAGAAACAAAAACTGGCCCACTGAAAGAGTTTCAGTCAGGAAGGCACAGTGGCTGGTGGGTAATTTATAGCATAGAAAGGCTTGTAGGGTGAAAAACATTATTTTAGCGGCCCCCACATCCTAATAGAAGCCAGATGTGGAGGGATTAACAAAGACCATTCCCCCCCTTCTCTCTCTCTCTCTCTCCCTCTCTCTCACTCTCCTCTTTTTTTCCTCCCCCCCTCCATGCTAAAGTCCCTACTGTCTCGTTTTCTTCCACTCTCTCTTTCATTCTCAATCTCAGGCTTTCCTCTACTACTCCTGCATATTTTTCCTTCAGAGTGTGAGATGCACTGGGAATACGAGAGCAGTCAACACTCTGGTTTTTGAGGTGAGACTTAGCAAAACGTCACTGAGCCTTTCCAAACAGATCCTCTGTTTATCCCCGCTCCCTGCTCGTGTGCAAACGGGAGCCTTGTGGTCACTGATGTCACTTTACTCCAGGGGTTCGGGGTGGAGTTGCCAGGCCACACGTCAGGCAGCAACAAAACAGCCTGGCATCACTTTACCCAGTGTGATCCGGGCGTAATTTGTTTCTCTTTGCAGCGAGCTCCTCGGGCCACTAGAAAAGGTAGAGAGAGACACACGGCTGTAATGTGGTGCCAGAGGTTTCAAAAAGCTCTTTATAGTTTGGTGCCATTACCTGGCCCGTCTTTGAAGGCAAGCCGCTGCTCAGCAGACATGCTGAAACCTCCCTCAGTAAAGACAGTCAGATGAGAAAGCAGGACAGATGTTCCAAGTCTGCTTGAGCGTATTAATCACTAAAATGTGTTGAGCGAGAGAGCTGCCAGTGAAAAGGTTCTGCGTTCCTTCCAGCAGAATGGTATCAGTTCCAAAGTCAACACATTATGTAAATTGAATAAGATTATTTTCGCTCTTCCCTCAACACTTACATCATCACCTGGGAATAAGAGCTTGATGTTGCAACCCGTGCTGCGGCCTCGCAAGACCTCTGGCACTGCGATGAAGGGCGTCGAGTCAGAGCAGGTGCTCCTGGGAAAGTTCCCCTCGAGTCAGATTTTTAATTTCAACTCACGTGAACAAAAGGACTCTACGCCGTCAGTAGCTGCTCTCTCTGGTGGTGTGCAGGCATGTAACTTGATTTTTATCCACATATTCACATGTTAGGGCCTGAGTGCGTTGCTGTGTTTGCTCTCTGTAGCGGCATTTGGCTGGTTGTCTCCACTTCTGTGTGTTTGTGTGTGTGTGTTTGAAAGCAGCAGGGGCAGGAGCTCACAGAATGACAGCGTGTCTGTGGCGGTCAGAAACCCGAACCCTCTGATCTCGTCTCGGAGTCTCCTGCCTCCCAGCTGTCACTGTGCCTCTGGCATCCCACTCTCGGCCTCTCGCCCCCCTCCCGCTCCCTTTGAAGGCGGCTACCCAGGAAATTGAAAGCTGTTTTCAAACAAAGACAAGAGAGAAGAGAAGAGCACAGACACTGCAAAAAAAAGAAGAAGAAAAAAAAAGTGGGGGTTATGTGGAAGGAAGGTGATGAAGAGGTTTAAGGTTAAAAAACTTCCCCATTGAAGTGAATCGATTTCTACTATGTGAACTGTTAATACAAAACACACACTTGTACTGCAGCACCAGGTTTACACTGCAGGCTAATCATCTGTCCAATGTTCTGCGTATCTTTTTGGTCCAACTTGGATTTGGTTCTCAATGGGAACCACTAATTTAGGTTCCAAACCCACCTATTTGGGGTAAAAATGGAACCAAACCACTTCTTTTGTGTTCAAAAAAACTTTAAAAAGCACAACCGAGTCTCTGCTCTCAACTACAGACAGAGTGAAATCCTCTCTTTAACAAGGGACACGACCAAAATGACCACTGCAGGGAAAGTAGCATCAATAATTAGCATCCAGACTGAAGTAAAAGCAGAGCTCGCGGACAAAGGGAACAGGAGGTGTTGGTGTCCAACCACGTGCTCCCAGTGTTTCTATAACAGATGAATCAGGGCCCTCTGACCTGATGTCCCGCTCTGGAGCCTTCAGCATCCAGGGGGAGGTGGGGGGGGGGTCCCTGTTACAGTAGAGTTCCCTTCATACTTTCCCTCCTCACGTCTCACAGACAATACAGGAGTGTGCCAGAGCGCCGGGGTTCCAGCACTTCTACTGAGGTTTACACTGGAATAACATTTTGATGATCCATGTCTCAGAGGACGGGAGCCAGGCAGAGGGCAGATGGTTGTGTGGTTTGGCCCAACGGTGGACAGCCCAGAAGACAGACAAACAAACAGTGATGGACAGGTGGGCGTCACATGGGCGTGCTGCAGCCAGTCTGGCAGTCAGATGGAAAGCTGCAGCAGAGGATTCAGACTGGCATCTTGGCACAAGAGGCTCAAGCTGACATGAAAAGTCCGCTCCGGCCAACAACAACGTCTGCCTCATTAGATCCAGACCACCACACTGACCAGTTGTTCCAGAGAGAAGAGAGCTCGTGAAGCTCTGCTGGTCAGGACTGTAAAGTTTATAAACGCAACAGATGGGTTAACACACTGTTAAATAACAAGATGGAGGGCTTCGGTTACTCTTTACAGAAACAAAGAGCGCAGAGAGGAATCCTTTCAGTCCCTGTCCCAGTTTCTTTAGGCTGCTCTTGTTTCTCCGGTGAACGAGTTCACAGTCACACCAGCACAGATCATCCGGTTATTTTGACTTTTTTTTCACACACATATGCATAAATCAGACATTTGATGGTTTTAAGTTGCAGAACTCCAACGTTAGGAGGTGAAGGGATTGAGGATGGCTTCAACCTGAAACAGACCTTCACTCAGGAGACTGCAGCTCAAGTCCACACTGCTGCTGTTGTCACTTCCTTTTTGTTTTCCACTCTGAGCTGGGGCATTAAATCACCACTGTTGGGCTGGAGCGTCATCCTGCTGGAAGAGGGCTGTACTTGCTGATTCTTATTGATCAGTGCATGCAAGAAAACAGAGCCATCACCTTGATGTGGGCCTCAGTGATTAGGAGACTTTGGCAGTTTCCACTGTTTGCATTGCTCTTTGGTCTTTGGCTGGCTCATCCATGGTTTGGGGTATGTCATGGATGGATGGATGGATGGATGGATGGATGGATGGATGGATGGATGGATGGATGGATGGATGGATGGATGGATGGATAGATAGATAGATAGATAGATAGATAGATAGATAGATAGATAGATAGATAGATAGATAGATAGATAGATAGATAGATAGATATGTATAGCAGCACCCAGTCATCACCCTCTGACTCTCTTTACTGACAACTATCAAGGTCAGAAATGTCCCTGATACCTGCTCCTCATAAAGCACAAGGAGTGTCAGGCCCCACAGAGCTGACACTGGTCACATGTGATGGATAACTGCATGGACATGTTGCTGGAAGAAGGATTCCTCAGTGGGGATGGTGACCAGCCTTCCAACATGATAACATTATAAAAACTAGAGCCTTGCAGAACAAGAAGGCTGATGTTCAAATTAAGATGGTTGTAAAGCTTTACAACTTATCTCCTTCTGCATTTAGTGAAATAACAGCACAAAGGTCCTGAAGCAGGAACTGTGTTGTAGGACAAACAGAGCATGACTCATGCATTCTGCTGAAAATCTAAGTGTAAACAGTGCAGAAGTATCTGAGGGCGGATTTTATAACAAGATGTTTAAAAAGTCAACACCATTATATTAATGTAATAATTCTCTTCTCCCCCTTTTTAATTTGTGACATGTTATTCTCTCTGATCATTACTCTTCGTGACTTTATTATGTCTTCCTTTCAGTCCATTCATAAGTTAGAGGAGAAAGCACCCTGCCTCGCACACTGCGCTCTCCTTCTACTGTTACACTATAGCGCCAGCTGGACTCAAATATTTGCAGAAGTAAACCATTACATGGCTAAATATGAGTCAGGGAAAACTTGAAACCATGTAATTATGGACTAATACAGCCCTGAGGAGCTGGACGGTTAATTTGCCCTACTGTAAATGTTCACAGTCACACGAGTTCAGGTCTCTGTTCACACAGCAGACTGACGCGGCGCCCATATCATCGTTTTTTGTTGTTTTTTTTCCAGTAACAGTAGCAGCATGAGTCTGACCCGCTGTGTGATACGCCACAGGAAGATATTGGATGACATCTTTTACAGTTGGTGATTTTTCTAACAGATTAGCGTCTGTAACCCTGTAACTTCACCTCCTCCAGGAGGTCATTTGTCTTCAGGTGTCCTGTGAATCCATGGAGACAAACACACACCAGATGAGAAAAGAAGGGTTCACTTACACCACAAAGGAAGACCACAGAAATGTGAATTTAATAGATCCTCAGATATTTAATCAAGGTATTATTAGCAGATGCATTCAAAGGCATCACATTCCACTTCTTTTTAGCTGATATCATAGCATGTCTGTGTGCTTTAAAGAACATTGGAGCCATATGATCGTTCTCCTTTGACTCGGAGTTTCTATCTTTAGATAGAAGATTTAAATCTTGCTCTGTTTTTCTCCTCCTCCAACCTCTAATCAACAGCAATACGTTTTTTGACCTGCATCCCCAGGTGCTGAGGTGAGGGGTCAGAGCTTTATGGTGGAGTGGGTGGAGGTCGGGACCTGCGCTCCGAGGAATTTGGGTGTCACCATGGCAATGGAGCAGCGAGAATGACAGGTATCCCCCCCCGGGGGCTGTAAATAACAGATATGCTCTCATACTTATGGAAAGAGGGTGGAGGTGGAGGTGGAGGTGGAGGGCAGTGGGGGCTAAAAGTCTGCTGTAGCTCAAAACAGGAAATGAGTATAAGAGGGACAAACGGGGGGAAAACAAAAACAGACAAATGGGAAAAGATAATTGCATTTGAGCAGGGAAGGAATGCCACCAGCTGAGGGGCAGAATCTCATATCCCCGCTCATAAAACCTCACAATCACGAGCACAGGTTCAACAGTTTACATGGACCCTAAACAATTATGTCTTCTCTGTGTTAAAAAAAATGACTGAACCAAAGGTAAAATTGGATGAAAATGAGTCCCGGAAATCACAGAAAACTGGCAAAAGAACTCTCTTATTTTAAAATTTGAGTATAAAAACAGGCTTTGAGTGCACACACACACACACACACACACACACACACACAGAAACACTTCAGTTCTCAGACACAAATCTTACATTCAACATAAGGAGACAAGTTTGAATCGTAGCCAGCTTCATCTTTGCCTGTCTGGCTTGTCAAAATGTAAAATGACGAGAAGAAGAAGAGAAGCAGGGGCCAGCAACAGAGTGGACAGAGGAGTGTAATGGAATTGCAGAACACACATGTAGATGCTGTGCCAAGGAGAAGCAGGGGGTACAAGAAGAGGAGGAAGAGGAGGAGGAGGGTCAACAGTTACTTTTCCTTCATGTCATTTTTCAGGATGTGGAAATTTTTGCTGGAGGATTTTGGACATCACTTCCACTCAGGCGCCACTATGTCCACTGGATTTGTGCTCTTTATTTTCAGCTGCATGATCAGAGCTCTGAGTAAAGTTTCCACGCTGCCCCCCCCCCTCCCATAACACAATGAATCCTTATTGATTGGTCCAAACAATCCAAAATAGAGCTGGAAACTGGATACAGCGGCTCTTTCTGCACTCTGTCAGATGATCCAAGTGAGACGGAGAAGAAGGGACTCAGGTGTATACAAAATAAAGAGATGGAGACACACAGCCCCATCTTTCAAAGAAGAAAAGAGGAGAGAGAGGGAGGGAGGAAGGAAAGAGGGGGGAGTCCGTCACCCACCCTGAGGGTAGGTCACAGTCCCTGACCTCTGACCTCTCCTTGAAAGAAGGGAATTTAGGGGAGGGAGAGAGAAACATGTCTGAGCAGGGCGAGCAGCAGAGGAGCCAGGGGAACAAAGACTCGACACAAGCAGCATGCCATGTACATTTAGAGAATAATTAAAACAATCCTCAGCACGCTGGAACTTTAAATGTTGCCCTAAATAACCACACACTCTCTCTCTCTCTCTCTCTCAGTGTCCTCACACTGCACCTGCCTTTCCCCCGTCTTCTCTCCTGCAGTCATTATTGTCAACACGTGCACACCTGAGTGACGCTGCCTCTCTGCCGTCCAGCTCCCCGGAGCCACTCCAGAAGTTTGTTCGTCTCTGTTGTTCTTCACTTTTTCTCCTTTAATCTGCATTAAAGGGCCCATGTGACCCCTCACCCCTCACACATCTGTCTCAGAAGCCATGTGCCTTCCAGATGTGGACGTATACCTGACCTCCACAGCAGTTCGATGAGGCGACAGTAGATGGCAGCACACCAAGTTAACACAGAATGTTAAAATAAATAAATAAATGTTTGGGCTTCCATTTCATGTTCGACTCTCTGATTTGGTTTGAATTGTTTTGGTACATGTGTCAGAATGGAAAATGTCAGCCTAAGCCTATCGGTGTTACTTAATCAGAAACAATTAATTGCACATAAATGATCAGATCAGTCATATTTTTAGGCCAAAGTGATGTCTTCATCCTTTAAAAATAAAGCCAGTGACAGTATGTGACGTGTTGCTTCTCTCTCTCTTTACATCGTTGCCTTTTCAGCTCCAGATGTGCAGTGTCAATAAAAAGCTCATTGAGAAAAAAGTTGTCATGTTTGTGTGTGTTTGAGTGTGTGTGTCCTCTGCTGGCAGCAGTCCAGCCGGCAGCTGTTTCAGAAAATATCACTTTTTTTTTCTTTTAAAATAAATCGGTTCCGCATGGGAGACGAGGAAAAGTATTTAATAATAATTATTATGTCAGCGAACGGTGAGAAAAGAGGTGACGGTTGAGGCTCAGTTCTGGGTGGAGGGGGGGAGTTGGAGCAGACGACATGAGTCTCAAGTAACAAAAATGAACTGACAAAAATTCAAGGTAAAGAGAGCTCCTGCAAATAGATGCAAATTTGCTCAGTGTGATGTGAAGTGAGGCACAGGAGCTGAGAATCTGCATTTCATGAACCTGCCTCTTAAATATACAAGGATGTGAGGAAAGAGAGAGACTGGAGGGAAATAACAGAAACAGCTGGAGGAGAGTTCTGGGATGCACCACCACACACTCCATCCTCCTGTTTTGTTCAGCTTGCAGCTACGTGAAGAGACAGGACATCCCAGCATCAAATATTTTCCCCATGGCCGCAGAGCTATTTAGTCATCTAGTTTGATTTGGTGGGAGTTGTAGAGAAATGTTTGCGTTCTGCTAAATAATGTGATGCCACAAAAAAAAAATCATAATTATATCTGAGAAATGAAGCCTATGCAGAAGCGTAGTTCACCGAAAGGCCACTAGAGGCTAGCTCAAAAAGCTAGTCAATCCCTGATTAATCTTATAAAATGTCCAAATGTACAGTAGAAATAAGCCTTTTATGACAGCTGGGAGCTGCATCTTTGCCTCTATGTGGATTTATTGGGAGTTAGGTGGACTCCGGTGCTGTGAGGATGCTAACTGACAGAGGTTCCCACCATGAGCTTCAACAATGCTGCTCAGAAATGTGGTGGTGATTTCACCGGTTGGTCGATCTTCGCTGTCGGACTATGGTCTAAACTGAGGATGATGTCATTAATGTTTACATCAGAAAAAATATGAATATGTAAGACATGACATGAGTGACAGGCAGCTGCTTCAGAAAAAACACCCTTCTGTTTTTCCTCCCTGCTCAGTTTTTTTCTCCCTTCCTCTCTCACAGATGAGGAATTTCAACCCATCCTGATCTGTAAATTCACCATACATGTATGACTTTCTGCCTCGCTCCACCAGCTCCACCCCCCCATCTCCTCTCGTCACTCTTCATTAGAGAAGCGGGTGCACATTTTCTCAGTCCCTGAAGCTTTCAGCACTACAACACACTCTTTCCCTGTCTGATTAAGCACACTAACAAGCTTAGCCAGTCTGTGAAAGCCAGATTTACCGCCGTTCCTTCTTATGCTGGTAATTATTGGCAGAGTGCACTGTAACAATTCTGGTTATAAAACCGCTTACTGCTCTGTCACGGTCCACCTCCCCACTGACCTTCCAACCTCCATCTTTTCTTCGCACCCTCTCACTCGATCTCCTGCTCCCTCTCCCTCCAGTTTAACTCCTGTTCCAGGATCCTCAGCAGAGCCAAAGAGCCAAGAGAGCCAGAGAGAGAGAGAGCCCTCTCTTCATGGAGGGGGGAAAACGCTGAGAACAAGTCAGAGTGAGAAAGGAGGCCATTGTAGGGGGCTGGCCTGGGGACAAGTCACCCATTCAGATGCGGCCAGCCGTGTACAATGGCTAAACTAACATCACTGACATTTGGAGTTGCTCAAGCTTTAGAGTGAGAGGAAAGGGGAGGAGTGGAGAGGCTGGCGAGAGGAGCAGTGTTGGAAAAGGCTCTTCAGAGGCACCAGCCATTGATCAAAAATTCATGTCAGTGACTGGGATCAGACCAGTGTGCCCTCTGTGAGCTTTCATGTCCTGGAGAAGTCAAGGGGAGGGGGGGACGTAGAAGAACGGTACATGGAGGAGGGGAGGACATCTGAGATAGCCACCTTTTCAAACCCCAGTCCCTGCGGACCTGACAGGGGCCTTATACAATGCTCGGCCACCCAGGGCCACATGGGGCCACCAGGGGCCAACAGGGTGATAGAGAACAGGCAGATGCTTGATCAAAGCACTCAGATAGCTCTGCTTGTTACACACTATTGGTTGCCATTAAGTGACACAGAGCTTTGATTAATGATAAAGTGAGCAGCCAAGTGGCCTTCGTGGCAGCTACTAATGACTCATTCAAGTGCTCTTGACCGATACGGGTGCGGCCTCTTTTAGTGACAGTAATGGCCCATAAGGACTCCTCAAAAAGCTTCAGCATGACTTGAGAGTAGAGTTAGATGTGGCACAAAAGTTACTGTCCAACATTCGATCATGACCATCTGACAGGTAGTGTGTGTGCTATAAAATGACCTTTAAATGGAACACAGGTGGGTCAAAAGGTTTAAAGAACATGGTTTTAAGGTCTGATTCATTAGAACAATGTCCTGACAATCATGTCCAGAAAACCTTTTTGTAACTATGGGGTCATCTGCACAACTACACGAGGATAAGGAAGCCATGCAAAGGCCACATCAGGGACATGGAGGAGAATCTGGCTTGCAAATTCAACTGCCTGGATTGTGTTAATGAAAGGGAAGTTGAGGGGGACCCATTGAAGTCATGACGATATCTGGAAAAGCAAGATTCAGATAAAACTGCACATCTGTCAGGCAGAAAGGAAAGCTATGGGAGCTGCAGGGATGGTGGTGGGAGTGTCGGACTGGCACAAACGGAGTCTACATAGCAGAAAACTTCACCTGACGCTTATCAAAAACACTAAAGTCTGCAAAGAAAACTAGAAACACATGGCATTCATGGCTTGGCATACTGTGTCTGTTCACCTGTATGGAGCAACAGGTGATGGAGTGAGCCTGCAGTGATCACAGAGAGAGAGCTGGCAGTACTGTGGACTGAAAGAATGCTGAATCGTTGGCCGGAGGCTTCGACTCCAGGATCCAAGAGTTAATCAGTGCTGCCAGGGAGCCAGGATTTTGATGCAGTTCCACCATCTTTTTTGGCTCGCAGTTATCTGGTCAAACAACTGGGACGAGAGCTGCCGTGGTCTGGGTTTTGCAGCTGGCAGCGCCTCCCTCTCTTTCCCTCATTCGAGTACACAGTACAGGGTGCTCCAGGGAAAGGCCACATCAACACTCGCCGGCCTGATGACGTCCACAGGCTGAGGGAAGGCACCCACTTTGTTTAAACAAGCTTGTGCGTGCAGCTGAAGGGGTAAACAAGGTTGGACCACCTAGCCTGTGCTGCCTCTCCTGCCAGCCTGGAAACACTCCGGCATGGGCTGGAGATGCAGTTTCCCTGCATGGGACGTAGCACGGTAGTGTAATCGTGATGGTCCCGCCTCTTGTTCTGTCTCAACACTAGGCCCCCTTGCTGCCACCCCCTCTACCCTAAAACCCTCTCTCTCTCACCCATGCTTGTGATTCAGCAGGGCTAGTTCAGTCCTCTTGAATGCAATAACAGCTGCTAAAAGCAACAAACTCAGAACCTGATATATACTCTGGAGGACTGACCCCTGCTCATGAATCAGACCCTGGACAGAAGGTACTTGGGCATGGGTCATGAACAGAGTTCTCTGCAATGCCCTATAGATCTCCAGGCTATTTTTGGATTTCCCTCCAAACATCAAAAGGCCTCCAAAAGCCTGCGGGCAAAGACAGAATGTTCAGTGATTTAAAGCAGACAATGTTTAACCAAAAGTGAAGTTTATTTTTAACTCCAGTTGCTTTGAGAGACATTAGACTCGGAATCACTTGACACGGTGACAGATGCTTTTCATAAGACACTTGAATTACACAGGATGAAGCTGTTAATGCTGCCATCACTGTTGGACAAGAAATGAGGCGTCCATCCATCCATTTCCCCCTCACACAGATGAACAGACATAATGCATGCTGTGTGTGTACAGAGATTAACACTTCCTTGCAAACAGCACATCGAGGCCCAGCAGTTCCTTCGTCATGCATTCCCAGGGTGCATTGCTTTCTGACAGCTGCAGAGCCCTGTTAACACCCTGATCACCGACGTGATTACGACTCTCTTAAGATACTGAACCACACGCAGCTCCCGTTGGACAAAGACGGGCCTGTCCCCGCCGCCCAGGAGATCCTGACACAACCCCAGCTGGAACAGACGGCACGTTTATCTGGGCCGGAGTCCAGCTCACCTTCTGTGTCCCGGGAGGTGTACAGGGTGAGCTGCACTGAACAGACGAAGGGGTGTTACAATTGATACACACACTGTACACAATCAACACTCATAACATGCCATGCTTGGGCCACCCCTCGAGCAAAGGCCACCCAACGGACTTGAGTCCCGGACAAACAGATCGGTGTTCTTAAATGTTTTTCTCATTTGTTGATGTTTTTAAAATTTTGCAATCTGTGTGTGTCCCAGGTTTTCAATGTGCATTTTCAATTGCATATCAGCGAGTCCACAATGGCGATGGGAAATGGGTAAAACATCCCTGTCCTTCAAAATACGAGGGATGTCCTGCCAACACCTCGGTTCATCTGGCATAGACATTTCTGCAGCAGTGATTAAAACGTGATTGAATGGGAAAAGATTGAGAATGTGGCCGCAGAGTGCACAGAGCCTGTGGCTGTTACGAGCACTTCCTGTGGCTGAATCACCTGACATGAGACAGAGATTTTTCAAAGCTTCGGCTCTGTTGATTAAAAAGTCACCACTGACAGCATGATGTCAGAGCGGGGAAGGAAGGAAGCGAAACGTCCAAGAAACAATTACACTGCTGGGTGTGTGAGCCATGTTTTCAGACCTGATGGCATTCTTGCCTCATTACAGCAGCAACAACTGTATGTGTTGGACATCTTACAAATATGACATGATGTCCATTAATGTGCACAGTGTTTGCAGAAGGGAGCGTTTAAACAGAGTCATCTCTAATAGCTGCAGTAGCTCATGCAGGGAGGATTTTCGGTCACAGCCCAAAAAACATGCAATTTATCCAAACTTACAGTTGTTGTAGTTACAGTGTTATAATAGGTATAATGGAACAGTTGTCATTTTTAAAGCAACTTGCAATTAGGAAAATAAATGTGGGAGAAAGAAAAGAAAGCAGAGATTTGAAGCTAAAAAAAGTCTGGTTAAGTTTTGTCTGCGCCCCATTTTCCAGTTTTGCAAATTAAATTGGTGTCCAAAATGCAAATGGGTAAATGTCCCAAACATGTCCTGTTGGCATAGAAACAATAGGAAGGCTTAGGTTCTCACTTAAAGGTCGGGTAGGAGATTTCATTCTGATGCACGCTTTGTTAAATTAGTGTAACTTCTCTTTACAATCCGATAGCAACCAATTAGTTCGGCAGTTTCGCATTAGAACGAAGAATATGAATCATCTGTGGAAGCTATAAAACACTAAAAACATCAGCCAATCCTCCGGGTGGACCCTGCGCGGAGTATTGGCTGGTTGTCACTCTCTTCCAGCTCTGCGTGCACCAGAGAGGTACGTGCATGATGGCCGAAGTCACAGATCGTCTTCAGGTAATGCGTGTCCATGTGATTGGGAGGCGTGGCTTCAGGGTGAGCTCCGAGAGAAAAGGGCGTGTGTTTACTTTTGAAATCTGGCTGACTCTCACTGAGTTTTCAAAATCTCCTACTCTACCTTTAAATAAAGGAGTGAAGTTAATTTTGTTTATTGATCATGGTCATCAAGGTCATTCACAGAGGCCTTCACACAAAGCCTCACATAGACCCTCTGATGATGATTTCAGGCAGAACATCATCACAATACTTATTTAAAAGAGTACAGGTGTTCACATAGTCAGATTATCCCTATTATTCCATGAACTTTACACTAGTTCATACAATGTAATGTACAACAGTGTGTAGAACTACACCAATAAAATCTTACAAATGTTGAGTTTTTACTGTACATCGGTTCCCTGTCAGATGTCGTTACCGACACATTAACAACTGAGGTGAACTTCCTGTGCCTGTTTTTATTTTAGAAAATCTGAAATACTATGTTGATGAAGCCCAGATCTCACCATTGACCTTAAGCTTCACCATCTCTGGGAATATCAGCAGCCTTGACTGCTCCTCTTTCTGGTTTCCATTGATGCAAAAAAACAGTGATCAGAGGAACAGGAAGTGGCCTGAAGTAATCAGACATCTCTCCCTATCTGTCTTTTCTCAATCTCAGTTCACGCAGATCGTCCATCCTGAACTGTTCTGGTCCAGCCTTTGCTGTTCCAATGGCATAATTCAATTGTCTTTTTATCTGCAGGCGATGAATAACCTCTGAATAGTAAATCAGTGCAGTGGCGTCTCATCTCTGGACTGGAGCGCAGCTCTAATGGGTCCACAGGGGCTTGGATGGAGAGAGACCAAGCAGGCTCCATTCCATCCCCTGCTGGTGCAAATCAAAATGAAAGCCCTTCTGAAAGGCTCAGCATGTGCTCAAGTCATCTGAGGCCCCAGCGAGAATAACCCGGGACGAAATACATCCCTGATTCTCATCCACATATTGACAGGCAGACAAATCAAAAGTGTCTTCCTGTCTCAGGCTCACCCTCTCAGTCTCCACATGGTGACTGTTTGCACAAGGTGTCATGAAGCATGAGTCTGTCATGTTTCTTTATATCTTGTACATGTGTCCATCCCTTGTATCAGTGCGTGCAGGAGAGATGTCGCACAAAAACAGAAGCAAAGACAGAAAACATAACAAATAACAGACCGGTAACCTGTGAAGTCTATCCACTACTCTACTAGTGACGAAAAGTATCCAGCTAAATGGCGTCATCGGGAACACAATTCTGTATAAATGAAAAGATGTAGCTGCCCACACACACCTTGTAGCCTTTAGAGAACAACCAAGAATGGTCGACTGACCAGCTGGAATCCTCCACCTCTTTGAATCCTTGCACACCTTCCACGCCCCAGCTACCATTTATTCTAAGATGCAAATAATATAGCCAGCCACTGATTTGTAATTTTTTTTCTAATTGAAAAATTTAATTGCTCTCTTTCCTGGTAAATAATTGAGAACAATAGACATTTATAAATGTAGACTATAAACTGTATATAAAGATGGATGACACAGCTCCACCTCCACCCATTAAATCTCAGAAACAGACACTGCCTCACTTTTATCTGTCATGTCGTCCATCTTTTATTTAGTCATTCAGTGAACACTTTCTGAATAAATAATCTTTTAAATGAACAAAATTAGGAAAGTAGACCATCATGAGAAGAAAAACTGATTTCGAGATATGAGATTACCGTAAAACTTCAAATAATAGCCGGGGCCTTTATTTGCCTAAATCGCAAAATTGTCCCTGCTTACATTTGGGGCAGGCCTTTAATTATTCTGGCGAAAAAGCCATTGAGAACTAGCTGAAAAGTTGTCCACATCCCTTCCATCATTAATGTCATCGCACATTTCTTTAGCCTCGTTTATGTGTCTCCATGACAACGTCACACTTTGGCATAAATTATTGTTGTTTTTTATGTTAAATATTTGCTCCTTACCTTATGAGAAAATCAGACCCGACTTATAATTGAGGCCGGCCTTTATATGTCCAAATCCATAATCGGACCAGGCCTGTAAACGGGACCGGCGTCAGTTCTGGACTCGGCTATTATTTGAAGTTTTACGGTCTGACACAACTATAGCTATGGTATTTCCAAGTATATTCTTGTCATAATCTACTATGGTACTGTCACTCATTCACAATTATTCAGGAAACAATGACAATTCATAAACATGTTCCCTCTTGATTCATTCTTCACCTAAAATCTACTTGTCAGCTGAGAGAGTACATTAAAAAAAGTAAATGTGATGATTTTCATTAAGGATAAACACCTGGACTTAGACTTAATTGTCTGACATGCTGCCGCTGAATCTGTTGAAGACATTTTCTTCACTGGTGCTCCATTAAGCTGTCTTCATCTACACCACAATTCCATACAGAGCTGCCCTTCCATATGTAAATGACAGTGTTTGCATGTGTAATGAAAGGGGTGTCTCCCAGCAGCAGATGTTGTTGTTTTGTCAGAATAATTTGGTGGGAATTTTCATGAGCTGCACAAGGCCACAGCTGGGTTACAGGTGGAGGAAGGGGGTGGGTGGATGGATGGCTGCGGGGAAAGTTAAGTAAGTAAGAGCGGAACCCCCGACCCCTTGAGGACAAAACACCACCACAAAGTCAGACATGAGTTACATACAAGGAGCAATTATCCAAATGATTATATTGCTGTAATCTCTGCGCTGTGTGTGTAATTACAGCCCAGGTTTGTGTACACTCAGTGGTTGCAGACCTTCTGTTTTTCCTGTAGTTTCAATTTCAAGCATGGATGCACCCACTGACCGCATTTTTAACGCATGCTCAGATAAAACCATTTTTGTTTTTTCTGTTTTTTTTCCATTGAGCTCCACTCGCTTCTGTTTTAAAGTATATCAACCAACAAAAAAAAAGAAAGCAAGACATAGAGAGTGGCAATTACCTCAGCTCTTGGCATGGACTCTAATTAAAACCAAACTTGTTTCCTTCAGTGAACAAACATGACAGGCGCTGAGCAGAGGAGCTTTTTTTTCCACTCCTGCCAAAATATTAAGTGAGTGCAGGTGCTCTAGGAATGTGTACGAGGGTGGGGGCATGGCAGAGCTGACCTTTTTCTCTCTCCATTGTGTATGCGAGTCTCCATATGCGTGTTTATTTATGTATTTGAGCATGTGTTTTCTTCAAAACCTGACTGAGTCTTCACGCATGCTTTGGTAAGCACGGCAGAGCAGCACACCCTGCAGCTTCTCTCAGCGTCCTTCTGGAGCATCACCGTGGTTGAAAACTGGAGCAAAAGCGAACGAGTGTTGCGTTATTCTGCAGAGACCGCGGGGGCTGCCCTAAGCAGGACCAGATGCAAGGGTCCTGGCGGCTCCTGGGCCTGATTGAAGGAGGCTCGGTAGCCCCACTGGAGCCTCTGACAGGATCCGCAGAGGTTTGGCAGACGGGACAATTTCCTCTCTGCACCCCTTACAACACAATGAATACAGTATACAGCACCTGATGGCTGTCCTGTATAGAAACAAACCTGTGGAGAAGTCCCTAACACAAATGTACTTTATAGAAGAGTCATAGCGTTGTAGCACTACATCAACCTCACAAAGCCACCCCAAGGGATCTCTCAGTCAAACGTGACTGACTTCAGGGGACAGGCTCTCTAATCACTACGTCAACCATGCTGCCATAATAATTGCTCAGTGTTTGTTATTAACGTCCATCCACAGCAATAACTCATGCTCATTAGGAAAGTTGCACATTTAAGCAGTTCCGTTCCTGCATGCTCACAATCACTGTAGCGTATCTTCCAGCCGTCAGCAGGCGAAGGGCTGGAGGTTGGAAGAGTTGCAGGCGGCCTCCAGTTGCAGGTGGGGAAGGATATTTTGACAACTTCCTGTAGGTCAAGACATGCCTCACCAGAGAGGGTGATGGGTAGAATGGGACACCTGGTCCAGATTGACACCTTGGAGGCGAGGCAAGCAGGTGAAGTGCCTCAGGGACAGAGGCTGCAGTGGAAAAGAATGAAGAGCAGCAAACAAAGAGGAAGACGTTACCGTAGCATGTTGAATGCAACACTGTTTGCCACACTCCAGATGGTAAAGACCCAGTCTCCTTCATTTACAAGGTGGGTTTTCAACAAATAAAGGTTGATTTTTTGGCTAACATCTGGTCACATTGGCTGGAAAACCTTGTGATCTGATCTGATCTGATCACAAGCGCTATCAACCTGTTTTTTCTGGGTGACAAATTTACAATCATTTTCTGACCACCTCTTCGGGACATAACCCCCCATCCAGCCTCCCTGGCTTGGGCTAAATGCTGGCACTCCTGGTCACGTCTGCCTCTCACATTCCTCTGGAGTCCCGCCTCGTAGGGCCAGGCGTCTTGGCACGGCGCTGACAGGGAATTTTCCACAGGTCGTCAGTGGAAGGGGGCACACAGGCCTACCTTTGTCTGTGCCCGTGCTCTGCCTCCATCTCTGTGGGCCCGTACACACACACTACCATCACAGACTCACAAAATGCACTCGCACACAAACAGTGACATTAAGCCAGGTCCAGATGTTGGCATTTTTCAGGCCATACCGCATTTTCTCAAACATTAGGGCTGCATTTGGAGTCTTTTAGTGGTTATCACAAAATATAATGCATGAAATCAGTTATGTTTACAGCTGTGCTCTTATGGCTGTGACATCATCGTTGGCTGTGGACATCTGAGAATAAATTCTCTATATGTATAAGGTTTGTCAATCACTGGCAGCTGCTGCAAGACTGGTATGAAGGAGTCAGGGAAAATGTAATGTAAGTGTAACTGCATGACAATATATTTCATTTTTACCTCTGTAAAATATGTGATGATAATAACTCCTAATAAAGGAGTTTGCATGAAATGCACCTGGCATTAACGCCTACCAGTTAGGGTTAAAAGTGTTGACCTGATGAGAGGAGCTCGGGGGATTATTCCCATGTAAAGACAGAAGCTTTCCCCTCACTCCTTGCTTGTTACCCGCCGGGCCGCTCTGAGGCCCCCTGGTGGCAGGGTAATTAAAGCACCATAGCTCAGCCAAGCTGCAGTAACTCTCCCAAATCCACAGAGAATGACCAGAGCTGTGGGTGCTCCTAATCCTGTTTGCGGCCATCGGGAACTACTCCAGTCTCAGCCGGAAAGACGGGCAGGTCGGGGAGTGCACACAATACCCGAGCAGAGGGAGAGGGAACAAGAGAGGGTGGGAAGGAGCGAGAGGGACAGTGAACCTGTATTCACCCTCGCTCCACGTCGCCCTCTGTTTTACTGCTTTTGTTGGTGAAAAACAATCTGCAGAAACTCCCTCTTCTCTTTACCCATTGTCGTTGCATATCTGACAGGCTCCACCTCCATGTTTCATTCAGTTAGTTCAGTGAACAGCAAAAGGGCATGGCACCAAAAAGCTCAGTAAATCACCCAACTATTTTCATCAATAAGTCACACTTGTGTACCTGTGAGAGGGAACTTCGCACAAGTACATGGATGCAGTGTGAACAGCACCTGTTGACCAGATTATCCCTTTAACATTTGCGTTCAAAGCAAAATTTGTGCAGCCTCGCATGACCTGCCCTTTATCTTAACAAGCTGAACTCATGAAATGCTCTCTCACCAGCCTCTCTGCCTGGACAGACAATAATCCCTATACCTTGGGAAGACAGAGCAAAAGGAAAAAAGGGCACAGTGGTAATCCAGCCTGCAGGTTTGTCCCCCTCATCTCGCCTCTCTTCAGGGGGTTCAGACCGGCCCCGCCCTCTACCGAACGCCCCAGCACCAACCCAAAAAATCCAATTAGACCTTTTCATTAACAAACCCAGCAGGAGTGGTATAGGAGCAGGGCCCTGTGCACAGCCGCACGTTCAAACCGACGCACGCACCAACACGCAATCTGCACCTGTGCATTCTCCCACACTGTGGGGGTGTAGACAGGAGGCACGACGAATGCTTTTGGGGGTTTCTTGACTCATTTCCGACAAGCTGAAAACTTTAATGCAACAGTCCAGCTCTGCACAGACTGAGCTCTGTGCAGATTTTTCCATGATGCGATGTCCCCAGTGGAGAGACACAACACTATGTCTGACTGTGACACCCTATTACAGCCATCGCACTACCTCACTGCTCAGGAAGCTCACTGCTCAGACTCGCCGCCCACCAGTCACCAGCAGTGCCTCTGAATATCTGGACTAGTTTAAACACTCCAAACCTCCACCAACAATCGCCTGCATCATATTAAAATGCAAGATCATGGCTGTTCTTGTTAAACAGCTGAAGAGGTAGTGAGGCCATCTTCTATTTTATCTGTGCATATTTTCCTAATCTTTGTAGGGAGCTTTGATGTTCACTATACAGTACTGTACCATTATGTAGACTTGTGGAGACAAGCAACCAGCAATGAAACGTAACTACAAACCAGCACTGACAATCTCTTTGTGGCATTTAACAAGGTAGGACAGATTCCCACCACTCCCACTGAGGAAAACAGACTCCCATCATGCAGTCCAAACAGTGCAATTAATTGCAGTGGGGGAAAAACTGAAGCACAGAATAGACTAGTTGGCTGGGGGGTGGTTTCCGTTGAGCACAGATGCCCCAGCATGAAGGAATACAAGCTATGTTTGCCTTTTTACTCTCCCAACATACTGCTGACGGCTGTCAAGCCTTTGCATCGGGTCACTCACCCAGCTACTGGTACTATGCAGGCTGGTAACTTCAGTAGATATCCCTGCAACACATTGATAGTCTCCTAAAGTCTCCTAAACTTTGTAAAATTCATATAAATGCAGGTTTTTATTCAGGTTTTACTCCATTACACTAGCTGCTAATTATCAGTGCTGCTGTGTGCTTTTGTTTTTGGGGCCACTTTGTTGACTCAGTGTCCATTATTGAAAAGGAGTTGCAGGAAAAACACGCTGACAGGGAAAATCATGTCAGTAAAGTTCCCCTTCAGCCTCTACGCTCTGGTTCCTCCGGTCAGGACAAATAATTACAAGCGTCATTTATTCCAACACCACTTTGCTGTGATGACGGGAAATGCAGTGTAATTAGGACTAACTGTAAACGTCTTAATTGCTTTCACTGAACCGTAACGAACTGCATCTCTCATTTATATTGTTTGTGTTCTTCTCAAAACTCAACAGCGACGCTTGTATTATACTAACAACATGTCTCCTTGGCTTGTCTGGTGGTGACGAGTGGGAAACCTCTGGTGGGACGACAGGTTGTGCTGAATACAGGCTGGTATCCACAACGCGGCGGTGGCGCTGGCCAGAGTAAACTGTGCCTGGCAGCCTCCATACCTGCACCCTGCTCTGCCCTTGTGTCCAACATTTCATTGACACTCCAAACAGAAGTGGAAAACCTGCTCATATTTGGTAGGGAGGTGTACACAGGGCTCTGCTGTTCCCACAGGTACAAACACTTTGTAAAAACGTGTTTATCAGGCTTTTCCTGACTGTAATTGATGAAGCTTAAACTATCTGAGAGCACATTATAGAAAACATTGCAATAATAAGTGTCTAGAATAAATATAACAGATGATATTAAACAGGTTTGTCTCTGCCACTACTAACAGGGAGGAGATATTTAAGGAGGGGATTAAAAAAACCTCAACCTTCTTCTCAATTGTTCATTTCTACATCTCACAAAGAGCGTCAGTCCTCCTGAGGAGCTCTCTCTCTCTCTCTCTCTCTCTCTCAGCAGAGACACATTCCTGGAGAAATCGCAGAATCAACAGGCATGAAATTCATTTCTCACATGGGTGCATCTGTGCCTCCTAATCATAACCTGGACTGACAATTCAATCCCGTACTCCATTGCCTGCTTCCTCCTCCCATTCTGACTTCCCCACTCCCCCTAACTCTCTCTCTCCCACCACCACCTCCTTCACCTCACCACCCCCACCTTCTTCTTCTGTTTCTCCTAATTGCATCGTATCCCTCCCTCCCACTTCATTAGGTCCAGCAAAAAAAAAAAAACAATTAACAATGCCAACTATAATTACAGTAATGGCCATAAGGGAGTTAGTGACCTGGTTCCATGCCACAGCTCCATCCAGCCAACCTCCCAGCAGCACACCCACCCTGGCCTGTGGGCTGACAAGTAAGGTGGGGCTGGGGTTTTGGGTACCGGACATGGTGTCAGGGTCAGTCTGAACTGACTGACTAATGGCTGGTCAGAGCGGGTGATTAGGCTGTAAGAGGCTGAAGGGGGGAGTCCAGTTTGGTCCCCTGGCGAGGCCTGTTTTCTGGGGGCCTGGGCCTCAAACGCTCCAATTCATCATCTGTGCGCTGAGAATTATATGAAAGTGATGAATGTGTAAAGTCAGGTAAATGACTGAATTAGAGTAATGGCTGATTACAGCAATTTACCCTTAGCATTGCCAGGAATATACATTCCAGGCAGCAGCACACAGTCCTGGCTAATCCCAGATCCTGGGCCTGCATGTGAGGGAGGAGGAGGAGGAGGAGGAGGAGGAGGAGGGACGAGAGGTGCAAGTTCTGGTCAATGTGGGCCCTTCATGGAGGAGAGTGTGCAGCCAAGCTTAAAAGCCTTGGTTTCATGCAAAATAGACCTGTGGGAATAGAAAAAGATGATCCAAGAAAGGAAATGGGTTTAGCCCACCTGTGAGGAGGAGTTTAATAAGGAAAGATAAAAAATGAACAAAAGAATCTATGGAGAGCACAGTAAAACATGAGGCCAACAATTCAGTCCTTGAAACGTAACATGTGAGCTTACTTCTTAGGGTGCATCTCTACGTGTTCATGGGGCGGGGCTTCATCGTGAAAGCAGCCGAAAATGGGGACCAGGGGAGGGCAGTGTTATTTTTTTCCATGTTATGATGTTATTTGTGTGTTTTAACATGATCTCTACCAAAACCCTGATCCTGTTTTCAACCATTTTGGTTTACAGTGAGGGAAAACAAAGCAGTTTGTGGTGTCAAGGTACTCGAACATCAGACTCCTGAGTGAAAGTCTACCTCGTTGGATGCTGTCCAGCACCCTCCTACCCACATGTTGGTCTGAGGACACCTGTCAGCTCAGTTAAATCAAAGCTAACACTGCAGAAGTTACTACTGTAAAAACAATGTGAGGCTGAATGACAACAAGGGGAGCAGCAATGTTCTCCTAGGGTTTTTAAGATTCAGTAGGATTCTGAATCTTCTTAATGACTTATGTTGAGCTGACTGAGGTAGAAAACTTGGCGGCAGAGCACTGGATGGAAAGCCTGTAGAATGAAATAACTCAGATGCAGCAAAGGCAACACAAGTCTTCAAATCCACAGAGCAGGCACAAAGTCATACACCAAAACACAGTCCAAACCAGGCAGAGGTACAAACAGAGGTCAGGCAAAAAAAAAAATACAAACCTGGTTGAAGTTCACTGGAGGAATTCAGCAGGAAAGCACAAAAAGTAACACAGACAACTGGCAAAGCAGCTGCTAGAAAGAGCACCAGTCTGTATATACAGGTTGAACTACTCAAGAAAACAGGGGCAAGCACAGGTGATGTGGCTCAGGAAACAGGAAATGACGTAAACATATCAAAATAAAACAGGAAGTACACAAAAAACAAACCTAACTCTGACACTGGACTGGAATGAACCTGTTTTATTACACATCTGCAGGCGCAAACTCACAACTTGCAGAATAATTCGTTGTAACAGGAGTCTGTAGCATGGAGCTGTCACATGTGCAACATTTTTATTCATGCAATATTGGCAAATTACACTCCGCCTCTACTTCTTTATGTACACAGCACTAAACAGATGCACATATATATATCCTCGTGCAGTAACCGTGGAGGTGGTTTCACCTGGCTACTGTCTGACACACAGCTCTTGTGAGTGCAAAGTTAGCATGAATGACGCATGAACATTTAGGAAAATCACCTCTACTTAAAATAAACTACTTTAAAAACAGCTTTGCTTTGAAGACAGCGCTGCCAACTTTGGCTAAAATCTGATAAGGCTTGGCACATTGAAGGATGTTTGTGATGTTGCTCCTGCTACGTCTTTTGCACAACCTACAACTACTGTATCACATCTGATTGATCAAAGGCTCCATGAGTCTATTAGTGTGTGTGTGCAGAGTGTGTAGTGTAGCATGCGTCAGTACAGGCCAGGGTGAGGGTGCTCTGGCAGTCTGGCAGCACTGTGCTCCAGGCCCCTCGCTCCCTGGATTAATGCCGATTGTTTGGGAATGACTTGGAGCTCCGGACCACACAAGGAGAGTGAGGGGGAACGGCGACCTGCGTGGGGCTGCAGCAGAGGGAAGCAGAGGGGAGTCCACACAGAGTTTTTAGGCAAGCGGCTCCCTTCTACTACTCTCTGTTTCCTTTCGTTCTTCGTCTTCCTCCACGACACACACACACACACACCTTCTCTCTTTATCACTCTCTGTTTCCTTTTCCATTCACCCTTTGAAAACCAATGAGCTGCACTCGTGCCTCTGCTTTCCTGGGGTCAAGATGAAACAGCATATCCCTGAATACAGCCCCTACCTGCCCTGCTGAATGTGTGTATGTGAGTCCACACGTACATGTGAGTGTTCTGTGGGAGGTCTAAAAAGCCCAGTGTGAGAGGACGCTTAGGGAGGGGTACGAGGAGGACAACAATTCATCAAAAAAATGCAAACGCTGGCTTCAATTATCTGAACGCTCGCTACGTGCATCACTGTTTTTCGGTGTGACTCATTAAAGAGTTTTTTTGCAGCTCTGTAAACACAGGGAAGCATCCCGAATGTAGTTCTTTCACTGCTCACTCAGCAAGTAAGAGAAGCTCTCCCACATCCACCAACAACAGAGGAGGAGGATGCTGACTGGGAACTCTCTGCCTGCTCCAATTATGTGAAAGAGGAGAGAGTACAACACAGGAGCTGGCAGTGACAGCAGACACAAGACTGACAGCTGTGTTTATGGAGCAGGGTGTGGGAGGCTGGAGCCCTACAGATTCACTTCATCCAGAAAATGGCTCCCATGACCTGCCCAGATGCTCTCGCTGCGACTCGATAGCATTCATGTGGGAGCGTCGTATAAATCAAACAGGAGCTTGATATCAAATGAGTTTTGGTGATGGGTGGACCCACAGTCTGGGACGGTTTTAGTTTCCCAAAGGATGGACTGTGGACAGCGTCAGTGACGATGATGGAGGATAATCTGATTAGGCCAAAGATGGGGGGTGTGTGACTTGACCCTGCAGACAGGATCAGAGCTGTGATTGTCTCCCTGTTGTTTTCTGAACAATGAACAGAAACTTCCCCTGGCTCCGGAGCTCAGTGTGGAGACTGTGGTCATCACCATCTTGGCAGCTTTGACTCCATCTAACTCATAACTCAATGGTTAGTGCCAGAGGCAGGAATACTTGGCAGGTGATTGGATGAGCCATCTGTGTATCACTGCTGAATTGAACCAATCAGATCAACAAACTGCAGACGAGTAAACGCAAAACAAACCTCAGAGGATCTTTCAAAGTTTGCAGGTAAATTAGCTCGCAATGGACAATGTTATCATCAAGAAAAAATGCATTTAACTCATATGGAAAAACAAATAAAGAGCAGCTTTTCACAGGCAGCACTTCCTTAAAGAGTTGGTCCGCACCGCCCGTGGTTCCACCACAAGCAAAAGGCCCAAAGCCCCAAGATAAATGATAATCGAGCTACCTCAGAGGGTAACCTAGCTCCCAGCTAATCCATTAATCTTTTCATCTGACATATCCCAAAGTCTACAAAAACACCAAGACCAGAATGAACTTTAGTTTGGGACAAAGTGTGCAGGTCTGTGGTTTTTGTCTGGCAGCAGTTTGTTCATGTTTGACTGACTGACACTGACACACTGCCTCACTTTCACACTCCGACACATTCCACCAACTCTGCTCAAAACCGCCAGCAGAACTGTAGCCAGCAACGGTAAGACGCTCTTCTTCTTCCTCTGTTGTTGTGATTTTCATCCCACAGCTGCACAACAACAAACACCCCCCCCCATCCTTACTCTGTCCAACTTTCCCTTCCATCCACCTCCCCCTCCTCTTTACATGACTCCCCTCTTGTACACTACCCCGCCCCATCACACTGCCTCTCTCCACTGCAGCTGCCAAGAATAAGACAGGCTGATGTGGGGGCCCCATGGGGGAGGCCCCACACTGCTGAAATAGTGCTTCTCCAGCCTGAGCACTCACTCCGCTGAATTCAGCCACTTGGCTCTGTTTATTTAATATTCAGTCAGCTGTGGGGAGTGGGGTTAGCCACAGCTTATAAAACTCAGTCAGCATGACCAAGATATAAGCCCCCCCCCCCACTCATTCTTCATCACGTCACCCTATAGATAATATCCGTCACACTATTAGCTTTGTGTAAAAGAATCTTTTATAAATAAGGTTTTGAAAGAAAAGTTTTACAACGTTTGGAATGAATAGCATCAATACATAGACACCATACGTGGCCAATATGGTGAGTAGAAAAACGTCTTTTCATTTCTTCCTTATTTGAACAGTCACACGTTTTCCTCCCTGCACATCAAAGGAGAAGTCAAGGATGTAATGAGCTTAACTTTCTGAGTTAAGACGACTGAAACAAAGCAGGAAACAAGCAGCACATGAGCCGCGGAGAAACTTCAAGAAGTCAGTTCAAGAGGCAGCGAAGCAGACCAATATGGATTTGTGTATGAGACAGGCAGATGGAGAGGGGGTGAGGTGGGGTAAGGGGGGTCTTAATAATTCTCACAGCAGCCCCATATTCAAACCCCCCCTCCACTCCCACCCTGCTGGGAGCAATCCCAGCATGCTCCATCTCTGCCTCGACTGGAAGGCTCCATGGCAACCTCCGGGGTCAGGGGTCGCAGAGAAAGGTTGCTTTTATCTGCTAATGAGGTCGGTACCTGGGGCTCCATGTCTCTCCGCCTCTGTCTCTCTCTCTCCCTGTGTATTTGGAGGTGGGGAAGTGGGGCTCATCGGAGATGAATGCCGATTAAGTGACACCAATGCCATTTTCACTCATCATCGTCGCGGCCTCTGAGCCCCGCCACTTTGAGGCGGTCCCTGTTGGGACGATAACAAACGGCTCTGAAATTGCTGTCCCCCAGTCTGGCTCCTCATTGTGAAATAAGTGTTCACATGCAAATTGACAATCATCCCACAAGCCCGGTGGATGGTGCTGCCTGTACCTCGGCTCTTTAGGAGCTTGATTGATTGCCTGTAGTACTTACAGTTCTAGTGGCTTCTGATTGATGTTTTGTTGTTTTGTTTCTTACACAGAAATTAGCTGCGCAGAAAGAGTAGTGACAGAGGAGTCAAACAAACCATATGATTCACATTTGTCTTTTGGAAAACTGTCAGTATAATGTCTAAATTATGGACTGCTTAAAACAAATAGGTGTTGGCTGAGCTGTTAATGCGCCTGGAAAACACACTTCCCCTGCTCTCACTATATCACACAAGGCTCATTGGCCCATGTGCCCCTTCAATGGGGCAAACAGGCACCCTCACCAGCCCCTATCCCCGTCTTCCACACCCCCTCACTCTCACACACACGCCCCCTGTCATGTTTGCAAGACTGAGAAAGAAGTCCATTAACTCTGATTTAGTGGCAGTGTCATGTGGTCCCCTTTGTGAAGTGGTGACATTTACTGAATAGGACTCAGAATTCCCTCCTCCTCCTCCTCCTCCTCCTCCATCTTTCCTTCTCTTGGCTCCACGCTCAGGGTATGTGGAAGAGTTTGTGGGGCTCTGGTGGTGTTGGTGGTGGCTTTAGAGGTTGCTGGGGTGGGGGGGGGGGGGGGGGGGGGGGGGGGAGTGGGGACGTGGTGGATTGAGAGGGTTTTGCTGCCACATGTCTCTGAGTGGCGGACTCTTTGTGCCTGGGCCAGCCTGTTTGTTTAGCCTTTCCTCAGAGAGCTGCCTCACACATCGGTGCCTCATACAAGAAGAAAAAAAAAAAAGAGAGACGAGCTCAAGCACTGAGGGGAAAGAGAACAACAAGAAGCCAAAAATAGTGTTGGAGTGGGTTGGTTAAGAATTGTGGTTGTTTTGGCCCTCGTCTCTATTAGATTTAAAGGCTGTACTTAAGTTTATCACCACGGAGCAAAGCTTTAAACAGACAAGGTGGTCTCACTCCACATGCAGATGTATGGTGAGGGTTTGAAGCCGTAAAGTAGCACTTTATTTACACTTTTCAATGACACTTTGATGGATTTTATTAGAAAGTGCACCATGACACCCACATCCTTTCCAGGTAATCACACTGTGGCTGAGGCAGCATTGAGATGATCTTCTTCCAAACTTTACCAAGTCTAGACTTTACAACTAAATAACCAAACAGAGACTGACAGTGATCTAAAACAACTGGAAAAAAATTCAGTAAAATACAAATGAAAACATAAATAAATCACTCCTGCACTGGGTGGATGCTGCAGCTGTACGAGGCGAAGCATACTTCATACCATAAGTGACAGGTAAGGAAATCCTGTGTAAGAAATGTGGTCCACAAACACACAAAAAAAGAACACAAACAACAAAAGGTTGACTCTGTCCTCACTTCATGTCACCTGTGTCTGGACCATAAAGACTACAGCAGCCAGCTAACTAGCCTATATGTTCTGGGGCAGCACGAGAGGAAATGACTCAGTACCAGCAGGGAGCAGCCGTCTGTATTTGTCATTAAAAGAGGGAAAAGGAGGAAGAGTGCAGCTGTCTGTGTCCTAACTCAAGGTTCAAATGTGGCAGAGAAAGTCGTCCTACTAATTCCTGATTATGACATTTTATTGGTTTATTTATTGCGTTGTTCCCTTTGTTGTTTGCTTGCTTTTGTCTTTCTTTCCTCTTCATGCGCAACTACTCGAAAGTGTTGCTGTGCTCAATGACCTCAGCAGCTAATGAGTAAAGCATGATCACTGCTATAAATCACTGTGGCCCAAAATTGGGGATTTTTTGGCAATGTGGTGCCAAATTGTGCCAAACTGAGTGTCCGCCTGGTGATATCCTTACTAAAACCTTTGTAAAGACTTTGCTCTTTGTTCAAATTCTATCAAATTTGGTATATTTGTAGCCAAGAAATAGCTGAATGTGATAAATGGCATCTGTGTACATAGAATCATTGTTAGCATACTGTTTTCCTCTTTCAAATAGGAAAAAAACACAGGCGAGGATAGAAATGTTACATTTCTCCTGTAATTTATTCTAATTTACTCAGGCATACTAATAGACACAATATTTTAAACACTGGAAATGCATTCCCTGAGGTCCCTAGATGTCCCTAGACACCAAGAACATGCATATGCACGTTATTATTGTGGTGCATTTCTTCATTTTCTTCGGGAATGTCTTTCTAGGTGTTTTTTTCTTTTATTTTGGCTAGGGTTTAAAGGGTTAAATTGAGCAGGTTTACAATGACTTTTATGAGTTTAGAGCCACCTGAAAAAAATAAATATTTTTGAGGGAGGAATCCTGAGAAATCAAACTGTCAGGTTTTTTGGCAGTACAGATAAAATATAAATGAAGGATAAACCCAGGTGATGAAGTGCACACGGAGATCTTAATGGTGCCATGTAAAAAAAAAAAAGATTTATCATGTAATATTTAAGCCCCAGACAGCTACACCTGGAATAATCCCTCATGTTTGTCGGATTTAAACTTCACAAATAACTCACATGTAGCATAACTGGTTCTTCAGGTTTATTAGGCAACTATATTTCAGCAATGCTATTCAAGACGACAACATAAAATGTAATCCGAAAGAAATTAAAAGCTATATTTTGTGTCTGACCTGGTAGTTTAGACCTCTCTGCCCCTTGTGTGTCCATCTATTCCTGACTAAGATGACGGGTCAGGAATGGCCTCAGCGGCGTCGACGCCAAAGGTGAGCCGCAGCCACATGATGAGCAAACAGGAGGGCGGAGAGGTCAGGCTTCATTATTCTACCCTGCTCTCTGGGAAAACAAAATAAGAAAATATTTACACAAACAGGAAGCTTAGCATTTCCTGATGATTGGAAACACATTGAGCATGGCGTTTGCTCCCTCCCTCCCTTCTGGATTGATCTGTCTCGCTCTCTCCTTCTCATTTACACATCATATATATATATATATATATATATATATATATACACACACACGTAATTTCATAATATTCAGCATCAGAATATTAAAGGTGTGAGGAAAACTTTAGAAGGAGCGGAGCCGTCTTTGACTTGAAATTCTGCATGGTGGAATGTTTCAAGCCAAACTAAAGAGCCCATAAATGTTCCTGAGTTTAGACTTCCCTCCAGCCATGTTAGATCAACCATAATAAGTTGCGAGTTTATGGACCTTTGCTCCCCAAATGTCTACCATGTTGCTAATTGCGTACATCTGTGGCGAGTGTTTTTGATGTTTTGTCTCAACGTGCAGCTGTCCGTTCCATTTCCAACAGCCTCTGGTTAAAAGTGGCATGGCCCTCCGTTATCTGTGTCCAGCCCTTTAATAGCAGCCATGCATGTAGTTTGCCATTCATCAGGAGGTATTTGCTTTCGGAACAAATCAGCTAAATCAGCTACACACACACACACACATTGGATCTGAAGTTTCTCACTGCTTTTTACTGCAGACTCCTTCCAGAATTCACGTTTGTTTCAACACAAGTCTGGCTGCTTTCAGGTATTACCAGTGCTATTTAATCATTACATGACCCTCATACACATAAACAAATATTAAAAACATTATACATATTAATGATGTGATGTGATATGCCTTTTATTGGCTGGGATTATGTCAGAATTGACCTACAATGGGAGGCAAAGGACCCAAAGTCTCAAATCAAAGATCTAAGAAATGAAAGGAGACTGAAGTAGTTGCAAACAAACGACAATGTGTAACACACACACACATATTTATTGTCTTTTTCTGGTTAAATCATTGCACATTATCATTGTATGAAATGTTTTTGTTTATCGGTCTCATTTAGAAACACATTATAAATCCTAACAGGAGTTTAAGGATTTCTTGAGAAAGTTGTTTCAGGTTTGCTTATATCAGCTAGCTGTCGCTCACTCTGCTTCACGGTGTCTAGCGGTGCCATCAGAGGAGGGATCAGCACAAATGTGTACTGTGTACTGTGTGTGTGTGTGTACGCCAGTGAAACCTGATCTTGAGTAATTGTCAGGATAAGGCGAGGGATTGACCTCTGCCATGAACCATATTTTCTGAAACAACACACACTTGACTTAGCTTTGAAACAGCCTCTCCTCCAGGACCAGAGCGGCCCACGAGGAAGCCGGTCATCCACTTTTCAGTGTAACTAAACAAAGTCTGTGGTAATTTAATTCACTCACTTTTTACATTTTCAACAGAGCAGATAGCTGATGCCATCTGCTCTGTCCCTCTGCTGGCCATGACATCACATGCCAGCAATGTGAGGCATGAGTCCATGTGGACTGGACCGGGATGTTCCCTGACTATGCCTCAAGGAGAAGGACTTGTTTTGTACTCTAATAGAATTTGATCTTCTCACTTCTATTCCACCTAATAAATCAGTGTATAAACTTCTATGGTTGGACCTCAAAGCACACGTGGTCTTTGTTATTGTAAGTCAGCATCCAGGAGCGTTATGATCCGCGTCTCCATGACTGATCTGTGGACAGTGTTACATATTCTATATGTGAAATTTCTGAATGTATTTTTAGTCACTAACTTTAAACACACAGCAGCTTTTCAGCCTTTGTGTGTTTGTGTCTTTGGTGTAGTGACAGCTCAGATCCTGCTCAGCACACATTCCATTCATCCTAGATCTCTCAGGGGTCGGCCCCACCTCTCCAAATCACTGCTGCCCCCAGTGTGAGGGAAGTGGACAGATGCATCATGTGGCAGATGGCAGGCGAATCCACGGTCAAATGACATCTATGAAATGCATACTGTATAGAGTTCATACAACCGGCTGCAATGAAAGAACCACTTCTGCACCAGAAGTCCTGTCTGCTGCCTGTAAACTCAGGAATCTGTTGAAGAAAACTATGTGGACCTCTGTGCCTTCCGTGTGGTGCTGCAGGGTAATTGAATTTGGATCAAAGACATTCATGTCTTTCAAAAAAGGGTCTAGAAGGCTGCACAGTTTTTAGTAATAACAGAAATGCTTCCGGCGTTGACCTCCACTGCCCCCTTCTTACCTTTCTACCCCCCAACAACTCTGCCCTCAACCTGAAATCCCTGCTTTCAAAGGCTCAGGCTCTCTGAGTCTGATAGAGAGCGACTGAAAGACACAGAGAGTGGAAAATATTTTTGGAAAAAAAAAAAACAGGGATCTATTAACCTGGAACTTATATTACCCCTGCACACTAGAATATTAAAGAATATGACGACATAAAATGTAGAACAGTGATTATAATGAGCATTTATCAGATATCAAATGTTTGTCAGTTCCTTCATATAAAATATAGCAGTTGATAATTAATAAGAAACAGAAATAAAGCTCTAAAATTACACCTGAATCAGCTTAACTGTTTTAATCAATCAAGAAAGCTCAGATCTGAGGTCAAGATGATCCCATCATGATTATTTTAAATAGGTGCTGAGGGACACCACTGTTTGTTTTTGTAATACCTGGTGAAAGTGCGCCCCCTTGTGTTTAAAACATTACTTACATTTAACAGCTGTTTTCGGTAGGGGAGACCGGGGCTTGTTGTCACACTTGCAATAACTTGACCACAAAGGGGGTCTACTCAAAAGTGGAATGCTAGTTTTGTGCTTAAACATAATGTGATGTCACATCCTGTCCGGGAAAAGCAAAGCACACTGTCAACTGAGCTGAGGACAAATTTCCCATTTTTCACATATGGAAGTAAAAAATACCAACTGAATATTTTTTGTATTTGTCTGATTAAAGACACAAATATCAATTATTTAACATTTGCACCTGTTAGAAGAGAGAATAAAGTGTTTGGCCAGACTTTAGTTACAGTGCTGCTTCAAGCTAACTTTAAAATATGGCTGTTTGGGGCAAATTTAAATGCTGATAAGTCTGCACAGAAGAGAGATATCAAAATGAAATAAATACAACGTTTGTGCCCAAGACTTTGTTCTTTCAATTGGTAAGTATTTTTTAACAATCTGATGAACTAATTTTAAGATATATAACAGAGTGTAAAAAGTGTGAGACCAAGCCCCGGTCTCCCCTACAACTACCAGGAGGATGCATGCAGACACAAGCAATGAATACTTAAGGCATCACTAAATGATCAACATTTGAAAACACCTTGCCAAATAAAACCCTTCTATCGCAAAACAGATCGACATCACTTCCTTCGACCTGATTTGCGCAGCCGTTCAAATGTGGAGGAGAACTGCAGCGCTGACCTCTCACACAGCGAGAGAGGAGTCTCTGTCTCTGTGTCTGCCTCCGCTGAGGAGGCGGATGAGGCTGCAGAGGAACAGCGTTCCAGCGACACTTCGCTCGTACATCCATCATGAACATGTGTCTCTGTATGGGCATCTTTACCTTGGGAGGAGGTCCCTGCGTGTCCATTCTGATTTCCTTTTCCAAGCCCCTCCAGGTGCGCTTGGAAGGTGGAGGTCTGCTGCTCCAGAGAGTGGAAACCCTCCTGCACCTTATCAAACTGCAGACAGAGATTGTTTTCAGTCCTGCTGGGGTTTCAAAAACGACTCAAACCTTGTTTGTCTGCTGGGCACAGTTTGGTGTACCTGCTCAATGTTGGCCTGAAGCAGAAGCTCTGGCCAAACTGACTCCATGCTGCTGTTGACGCTGTTGCTGGTATGAGTGTGACTCCAGGTTATCTCCTATGGAACGAGGCAAAAAAAAAAGGTGAAGACGGCATGAAGTATCAGACATGATTGTTGTTCGGGCATGAGGTGACCTTTACCTGCAGGACTTGTGTGCTGTCCTTCAGATGAGCATGGCAGGACTGAAGTCTCTTTCTATGGTGGCTCACGACTGTAAACAGAGACTTTTACAAACACAGTATTATGAGCAATGTATAAACGCCAGGAAATGTTGATGCATGTAAAAGTAAGAAGCATGTGTGTGTGTCCATTTTCTGGTTCCCAGAGTGATGAGGTCATCTGTTTGTGGCCTTGAGGTCGGGACATACACGTTCTTTCACAGCAAGCTGGATAGATCTTTTCTCTCTAAGAAGATTTTTTGACACTAAAGTTGCACATGGTGTCTATTTACTTTTGATCCCAGCTAAATGGGACACATCTGCTGACGGCTTTCACACCTGCTTACCTCTGCGTCTGACTGCACCAGGGCCACAGCCACCTGTTCTCGGCTCCCCCGTTTGGTTAGTGTGACCCTGGCATGCAGTTCCTCCAGCTGGGCCCAGAGGCCATCCAGGCCCTGCAGCATGTCCTTCACACTGGCCTCAAAATCCCCTTGCACCTTGATGAGAGTACACAAGGTCCCTATCCTATCAGAGAGGAGCGTATGATGTTATTTCAACTAAAATACAAGGCAGCAGTTCCTCATGGTGAACCTGACCTCTTCTGCAGATAGGTGCACATGAGCTGCAGTTTGTCTGTCAGTATGGAGCCTGGGTCTACGTCCCCCAGAATCATCTCTGAACCAACAGCAGCCTTCTGAAGTGTATGAAATACAGACTGCATGGAAAGAGAAGATTGACGGGCTGTTTAGACAAAATGTTTACATTTCTCTTCTTCTCTGCCAGCCTGCTTAATTCAGACTGCAGATGATGATATGTTGCCTGCAGCTAGAATCTCTAGAGTGCAAGATCTGATCTATGTAATGTTACATCAAAGACTTTGCACTGCTCCACATGCAAAGAACGACTGAAAACACAGGAGATGACAGATCTTGCTTGAGGCGGGCTGCTGTGTGGGTGTGTGTGAGGAGCGGTGGTTTCCTCCCTCTTACCTCCAGTCTGGAGAGGAGAGCCTGAATGTGTGGCACACTGGGGTCTGGAAGGGGCTCCTGCAGCACGCAGAGCAGCAGGCTGTCAGTCAAGGCAAGAATCAAAGGGATGTGGAGGCTTGGGCTTCTTGACTGTGATATCCTGGAAAAGTCACATTGACAAACAGATGAGCACGTCCCCCTCTTACTCCCTCTCCACTGCCAAAAAAAAATAAAATGATTTATGACAAATAAAGTGGCAAACGCCTCACTGTGAATGCTGGTTCTTCCTGTTTTCAGTTACAACCTCCTGCTGTTGCCCCTTGAATTGAAGCAAAGCCACTGGATAAACATAAGACGATCAAACACACCAACAAGCCGAGATCCGGTTCATGCATGCACGCTCACCTGGCTCCGTCCTGGCCTCAGGCGGCACTTCAGGGCATGGATGCAACCTCCCAGAACAATCCAGAGCAAACACAACAGCAGTAGCCTCCAACACACGTCCCCCAGTGACAGAGAGGAGTGAAGCTGCAGTGCCTCCAGCTGGCTGACTGACCACACTACGCCTACAGGGGCCAAACTGTACCAGGGGTGCAGTGTCCTCAGGGTCTGGGACCAGGTTGTGTGTGTGGTCTGACCATAAGCTGGTGTTTGATCTGAACTATGTTGCGGTAATGGAGAGTGACAGACAGTGGGTTAAAAGCTGGGCAATAAAACAGTTGTTCAAACTTGCAGTGACAGAAGAAAGCAAAAGGATTTCTGTGATTGTTATCTTCAGAAATCTGAAGCTCTAGCTTTAAATGATAACTGCTCTCAGACACTAAGCAGCTAAAATAGGGAAGATTCACACATGCTGACAGAAATCTGCCTGATGCTGAACATCAGATACTCACAGCAGGTAATAACAGACATGCCACTCAAACAGTAATTCAAATGAAAGGCTATGTGTTGAAAGACACGCAGCTCTATTTACCTCTGCAGTTTCCGTCTCCGCTCGGCTGGTCGTCCCTCCCTGTCCTCCTGTACCTCCTCCATCCATTTACAGGCCCAGTCTCTGGCCGGCCTCCCTCCCTGTCCTGTATGCTCCTGACCCCTGGGACAGGAGAATGTCAACCGAGGCATGAGAGCCACACAGGTACAGACATGCTGCATGAACCTGTAGCAGAGCCATTAGGTGAACAACTTCCACCAGGTCAAACGGTGATTAAGTGTGAAACGTGACAAGCTAGTAAAACTGGTTCAACTGGAAGATTTGTTTTATCTGGGTAGTGCCTTTATCCATTTCCCACATTCCATCCATACAGTGTTAAACATACTAAGTGTTAAGTGTCCAGAGGACAAGCCCTGCTGCACCTAGGAGCGAGAAACAGCCCGTTCAACTGTCACTGCTTTTCCTCTGAGTCACAAAGTCGGAGCTATTATTAGATCATTAGAACAGCCTGTTGCAAACGGAAGGAGGTTTCTCACTGGAAGAGAGCCCATTTTTAATCCTTATACTGAGACTTAACAGAGCTTTACACTGTTTTAACTGTAATATGAAACTTTGGCAGTGGCGTGGAGCACATTTCTGCTTCCTGGACCATACTGCCATCTAGTGGAGAGTACAAGAATAACAACAACACCCTTTAATGGGCACAAGTGAGCACTACTTAAAATTCCTATTAAAATTCACACAGATCAGTTATAAAGCTCCTGCCTTACTTGTCCTCAGTAATAAATCACTTAAACCAGTCTGCTTAGAAGCATTTGTGGCAATCAAATAAAATTCTCCCATCTGTAGTATGCCACAAGGAAGGGCTGCACGTAAACATCAATTTCCTTTCAATGAAGCCATGCGCAGCTGTATGACAGCTCCTGTAACTTGAGTTGCGTGCTGTTATGCACCAACACCTTGGTCTTCAGTGGCGCTCTGAGTCTGGCAGACATACAGATGTGGGTGAAAGAGGAGATGAGTGTAACAAGTCAAGACAAAATTCAATGTTTCCAAAATATACTGCCTGATAAAATCAAATTCTGACGTTGTCACAAATTCTTAAAAACTTGAACAGAAAAAAAATTTGGGAGAGGCAATGCAAACATTTTTCAACCTTAACCCTTGAAATTTCATAAGGAGATTCATACCATTGGGCAAAAGCATGATCCATTCCATGTTTATGCTGTTTGAAGTCATTTTGTACCGTTAACCAGTTTATGAGATTACAATAAATATAACAAATTGCAACTCTGGTAACCAGCTTAAAGACTTCACTCTAGTTTGGTCATCAGTAAACCTCCAGTTTGTCTACCTGATGCAGCCTAAGAGGAACTACCACGTCCAGTTGGTTCATTTTGTCCCGTATATCCCTGTGGACTAGCTCCAAGTCACGTCTACCGCTGGGTTCCCTTTTCTCCTGCAGCAAAGTACATCTTGCTTGGGTGTACCTTTAAAAACACACAGACAAGAAATACAAAAGAGAGGTCTCATATAGATGATAACAAAATATCTTTGATGAAAATACACAAAGATTTATGACACACAAACTTTAAGATATACAACATCTTCACAGCTGGTTAGCCATATTACCATGATGGAGCCGATTCCTCCTCCACTGCAGGAACACAGGTACTTCCGCTCTTTAGTGGACATGTCCAACAGGACAAGCACATTGCCAGCTATAAAGATCAGAGGTTTATTATCCAATAAATGCAGGTTTGCCCTGAGCTGACTCATCATCACACCAAAGGAGTGACTGGAATCAGGACAAGTAACTCATTAATGAATCATTTTAATGTTTAAAGGGTAAAATTTTAAGTTAAAAAAACGACTTGTACTGTGCAAAACATCCAGGATATATTTTAGCAGTTATGTCTGAAATTTTGTCAGCACTTTTTCTTATTTATTTTAACATAATTTATTCTTTAGTGTTTCTCTTTTAACATTAAAAATAGAAAAATGTCATTTGTGACATATTTTTGGAGTCCCCCCTTCTTACTACCTCCATTTATTTATCACATTATCACACTGATATCACACAGTAGCTTTAAAACTTAATTTGCATGAGTATTGGTGGAGGTGTCATTGGCAAAATGTGAACATAATCTCAACACAAATAAATAAATAAATAAATAATGGTACTGTATTTCTAAGTATGCTGCATTCAAATGTATAAAACCAAAAGCAGTGCAAAAGCAATACAGCACCCTCATCTGACAACCACAGTCTTCTGTAGAGTGTTTGAATAAAGGAAATTATTTTGTTTACTTTTTTTTAATTTTACTAATAAAACATTGATGTCTGCTTGTAACAAAGGCAGAGAATTTGGTAGTAAAATAAATGAGGGAAAATGGGCAATCAGGACAGTGCAGTCTGTAAATAAACACATTCATTCACAGTCCAACAAGGAAACTAATGAGACAGACATCAGCAGCAGCAGCAACATACGGAGTGAGGAGTCGTAATGGATTAAAACAAAAAGGTTTTGGAGACACTTTATGCTTTAAGTTTCATTATTCTCTTTTCATTTACAAATATTATATTTTAGAAATGTCTGTATTCTTACAAATATGTAAAATGGGGGTTTGAATCTGTGTAAGGACTAAACTTTCCATCACTCCTACACATTCCAGTGTATGAAAGGTTTAGTTTTATGTTGTTTTCTAGTTGAAAGCTTCACATTTTTTCTGTCACTTAAGTTTCATTTTTCCTCACACAGCTTGCCCCAACCCTTCATTCAACATCGTAGCACTTTGCAGACACATAAAACTGTGCTGGATCATTTTATCTCTGTATGTACACAAACCTCTATCCATGTGCATATGACTGTATTTCATTCATTCATGTGCATACAAGCTGCTGAGGATGACATGCAGGATCAGTCCATGGATCTGTGCTGGATTGTCAAAATGTTCATCACTGCACAGTTCAAGGTTTTGTGATGTGAACTTCACTTGCACCGCTGCCATTGGTAGTTGTGGTGATGATGTACTGTGTGGTGGCCTGCTGATTGGCTGGTTGCTGCTCCAGATGTTCAGTATGGGTCTGGGTTGTGCCCTGAGGAACAGTCTGCTTCGACTCCAGCTCCGTCTGACCCTCAGAGATAACGTAGTGTGTCTGCAGGGATGGCGACATGTTTACTAAGAGAATTATGGACAAATGTGCAGTGTAGCAAACTCCTACACTCCTAAAAATGAAGACAGCACTCACTCACCGTTTTCACCTGGTTGCTATTGCTCCCAGATGCAGGAGTGCTGGCCTCGGCTATCACGTACTGAGCATGAGGTAGAGCCATCATCTGGATCTCAGATGCTGAAACGATAAGAAATTAAAACATTACTGACAGTTCAGTAAAAGGCAGGACGCCATGCAGGCCGTGATGCAGAGACGTGCAGCACTCACAGTAGCCTCGGTAGTTCCAGTTTCCATGTATGTAGGTGTGCTGCACAGTCCCCTGCTGCTGTTGCTGCTGCTGCTGTTGTTGTTGTTGTTGTTGTTGCTGCTGCTGCTGCTGCTGGGTGCTGCTGGTCTGGAGGGGCTGAGCTAAAGTGACAGGGGTGAGCTGAGCAGGACTCAGCTCCTGACTAGTCTGCTGGGAGGTAGGGCTTAGAGGCTGACCAGTCACCTGAAAAGAGGGAGCACAGATGGTTGTCATTTTGTTAATATTTTGCTGCCACATTTCAGACACTTGCAAACGGAAATCTCTGACTTTTGTGAGGTGACCTTCATAACTACCCGGTGTTAAGTCAGATTTACCTGGGTGGCACCCTGTCCAGTGCCTGAGGGCTCAGAGACCTGGATATGTTGTACTTGGATGGAGTGCTGACTATAGCCATGAGGGTCGTGAAGCTGGCTCACATCTACTGTTGGATGCTGGGAGTGTGGAGACGAAGCCTGTGGAACACAAGAGAATATAACTGCAACACTGCAAAAGTATGAAAGATATAACCACAGAAGAAAAGCAGCTTCCTCGCAGAAGTGCCTAATCTAGAACCTGATTCGCCAGAATACGTAAACAGGAAATATGTGAAAACATCCCCTCTCTTAACGATGTATTAGTTCCTACTAGCTGCCAGGACTACACTCTGAATATGCTAAACTGTGAGTGAGGCAAAACAAAAACAAGTGTATAGATCAAATCTTAAGATTTACCGGAGCCACCTGGACCACCTGCAGCTGTATGTGCTGCGGCTGGGTCAGGCTGCCTCCCGCCTGAGAGACTGGGATGTACTGGATCCTCTGATAGTCTCCCTGTGCTGTCCTGTAGTCTGTGGTCAGGGTTTGAGAAAGCTCGGTCATGGCCTGGGTCAGCAGATCTGTGGTCTTAGAAGGAAAAAAAGGAGTAACATATTTAGAATGTGAGTGTGAAATTTATCTTCTTCAGCTTTGTTAAGTGTATTTTTATACATGTGTATATACACGTGTACAAGTATCCGTTCTTACAACTACAGCCTCAGCCGTGGTACCATCTGCACTGATGACCGTAGGAGCACTACTGATTACAGCTGTCGTCAGAGGAGCCTGGAGGGTGCTGGCCAGCGGCGCAAACTCTGGATGCTTTTTCCTGATGTGCTGCACCATCTTAGTCTGAAGAACAAGCACACAAAAAAGCTTTTTTATCGAGAATTACTTCGAACAGAGCTAGTCTCAGAGAGGACAAATACTGTACCTTGCTGCTATACTGCTTGGCGCAGTGTGGGCAGCAGACCGGTGCGGTAGCAATGGTGCCTGTCAGCTGGGTGTGTGTGCTCAGCATGGGGTCAGGCTCTCCAGGAGCAGCAGGACGTAATTTGCGTATGCTAGGAGGCAACTCTGCTCCTGGATGGTTTTTCAGTATGTGAGCTTTCCTCTTACTGGCACTCTTATACACCTTAAAGGAGATGGGTTTATTAGACATGTGGTCAAACTGAAAGGTTTTCCAAACTCACTATGAACAGTAAGAACAAACCTTATCACAATACTGGCAGTAGTAGTCCCTGTTGGGTTTGATAATTGGCAGTGTGAGCTCAGGCACATCATCAATACGCATCTCTGGATGACGCTTAGACAAATGATTAACCTGTTAATAGAAAAATTAAGCTGAGTGTACTTGATTCAATATCAAAATAAAATTCTGTCTCTTGAGTTGCGGCTCACCAGCATTCCTCTACGCCTGAACCCCATCATGCAGACTCTGCATTTGAACATGAAGCTCTCAAAGTCGGTGGTGGGCACCTTCAGTTTGAGGGTTTTAGAGCGATGGCTTCGGTCAGCCTTCTTGGCCTCTCGATCTGGATTGTGCATCCGCTGCATGTGCTCCCGCAGCTTATCCTTCCTCTTAATATCCGGAAAAAAAACAAATGTCACATAAAAATTTACAATGTATTTTCCCCTCAGTGCTCACCTTTAATTCGTCTTACCTTGAATTGTTTGCCACACGTTGAGCATAGGAAGTCTTTGCGGTCAGAGTGGCGCAGCATGTGCAGACGCAGCTTGTCCGGTCTGCAGAAGGCTTTCTCGCAGTCTGGGCACTGGAAGATCTTCTCTGAATGAAAGCAGCGGATGTGCTTCTTCACCTAAAGAAGAAAACAGCTTAAACTAACGAAATCTAAAGGAAAGAATCATCAAGCTGCTTGAAGATGTTCTGCAGGACACTTTCTTAACCAACCTGTATAAAGTCAGTGAACGTCTTCTTGCAGGAAGGGCAGGTGAAGCAGCCGTCTACAGCGTGCACCCCCACGTGGTCTTTGAGTAGTTCCAGTCTCTCAAAGGTTTCTGGGCACAGGAGACAAGAGTAGGAGCGATTCTCTGTGTGCACCAGTATATGGTCCTCTAGGGCCGAGTCGCTCATGAAGCTCTTGCTGCAGAAGTGGCAGGAAAAAGTGTAGGCGTCCCGGCCGTGGACCCGCAGGTGCTGATCCAGCTTGTCTTTCTCCCTGAAGGCCTTGCCACAGTGGGTGCATTTAAAAGGACGGAAACTCTTCCTGATGAAAAGATGCTGCAGTGCTGCATTCTGAGATGGAAAAGATAAAAAGAGTAAAATCACTTCCAGAAAACCCCCAACAATGATTTCTGATATCGATAACACAGGAAAAGGCTGTTCGATAAAATTTAGTGTGTACAAGGTGCCAAACACTGAGATGTTAGGAGAACATCAGCACTATGGAAACAAAGCACCTCCAGGTTCCACCTACCTGCACATCCACCTGAGAGGTAGGCACGCATTGAGGAAAAGAGACAAACTGGTTTAAAGCCATGCATGGCCACTGTGACATCACACAAAACTGCATTTCAGTGGACAGGTAGCCTCCAGTCTTACCCGGATTCTCTTCGCACGACGGAGGTCCTGTGATGTCAGATGGGCATCTGATTGGCCACTCTGTGCCGGATCCTCTTTTAGTGGACCAGGCAGGTCCGAATTGGAGGGTGGCGTTGTGGACTCTGGGACTGGGTCACCAGTAGGTGGTATAAGCTGACCCTCTGCCTCAGTCCCAGTCTCACCCTCTGGCTCTATCTCCACCATCTTCAGCCCATTCTGAGCTCCATCCACTTGCTCCTCCAGCGGCTTCTCGGTCAATTCCAACATTTCCTAATTAAGAAGTTGTAATTTTCACACATATATTTACTTCATAGATTAAGTGAACTAAATGATCAATCAACACAACAAAACATATGATGTGTTACTTACTGTGGTCTTGTCTCCACTGGAGTCTGCAGGCGGATCCAAGCGTAGAAATTTGGGTGGACGTCCAGGTCTTCTTCCTGTCCCAAATCTCTTTCTGCCTCTTCCTCGGCCCCGGCCTCTGGATCTGACAAAGGAGATTCACAGTGACCATGTTGTGTTCAGGTTCTAAAACTGTAGAAATGTAATGTAATGAAAAGTGATTTTACTTGGAAACAGAGTTTATCTTGTCATCATGCATGTTGAGATGTTGCTGCAGCTGTTCGGAGCTCACAAAGCGGCGGTTACATTCATAGCAGGGCCAGTTCTTCTCTTGTTCCCGAAGCACTGGAAAAGAGAAAGTCAGGAAAACCAGGAAAAACTGACACATCCCACCACAATCAGCAGTTATAGAACTCACCTTTTCGCTCTTCTTCTGTGACATCATGGATCTTTTGATGTACAAATTCAGCATATGACGCAGCATACCACACCTTAAACAGGAGATGACAAAGGGTGTACTTATGTTCTCTGGTTTGTCTCCTTCATGGATGAGGCTCTGAAGCTGTTTGATGGAATTGTAATGCACAGACTGCTCCTAACCACACTGACCTTAAGCTCCTGTTTTGGTTGGATGTTCTTGATGGTTGTGTAAAATATTTCCGAGCCGTACTGATAGGCCACCAAGTTCTGCTCCAGGTGATTCTGAGCTGGTCTCACAAACATCATCCAGTTACAGCTGTCCTCATCAGAAAGGTCCAACCACATGTTATCAGACTTCTCTGCCTCCTTCTCAGCATCCAGCATGCACAGCTAAGGCAACAGGAAAAAAGGCAACAGATACTGTTGAAAACCTGCAGCTTGTTCTAAAGAGATAAAAGCCATTAAAATTTGGACTTTCTCATCACAGAGAGATAAACTTGTATATTTTACTACCTACTCAAAGGTGCTAAAAGGGCTCGAGAGCAACTTAGAGCTAAGTGTCTTGCCCAGGGACAGATCGCCATGCAGCCAGGATGGGATTGAACCACCAATCTTATACTTAATGAACAAGCGTTTCTCATCCCAAAGAAGTAGTTACCACTAAGAAATGTAATTGCTTTCTTACTTTCAAATGAATGTAGTGGTCCTGCAGCTCACTCTGTGGAACCAGTGGTCCTTCCACAGGACCAAACTGTGTGCGCTTTGGGATGCGTCTCTTGGAGAAGACCCCTCCCAGGAAGCGATCGATGTAGAGGACCAGAGGCAGACTGGCTCTTGCCTTGGACAACACTGGCCGGTTAGGGATGGGGTGCAGAGGACCATGCTTCAGACAGTCTGAGGGGTTGGCACTGTTACACTCTTCGCACCCTGAGAAGTCACAAAGAGGTGGAATCACCACAACAGTTATAGAAAAGTTATTTGCTCTACATCAGTGACAGACAAGCGTGGAGGCCTCCACTCACACAGGCTGTGGGGGTTGAATGACTGCGGCTGAGGTAGCTCCCAGTCATCCATCTCAGAGTCCTCATCTTCATCTTCATCTGAATCTTCTGTGGAGTCTGTGGCCCCAAGGGGACTTGTTGGAGGGTCTGTGATGTCAGCCATGGACGTGAGCGAGTTGGACACAGACAGCTGCTCCTGTTCGTGTGGATTTCACAGAGTCAGTGGTCACACAGCCGCATCAGTAACACTCTCTTGTTACAATGCAAAACACAAACACTGCCAGATACAATTCATTTTAGATCTTTGCTACACACTTAAATTTGGACTGTACGTTGTATAACTTGGTGCTAAAATAACCTCATAGCTATGTGTTAAAATGGGCTAATGAGCTAGAATTGAGGTTGTAAGAGAGAGAAAGCATATTACAGTGTTTCCTCACCTGGGTAACTGGCTCCAGTATAGCTTGTGGAGCGTCTGCTACATTACTGAGAACATGTAGATTGGCCGCATTCATGTTCTGCCCACTGGGCAACAGAACTGTGACCTACAAATAAGACTCAGTTACTTTATGATTGTGTAAAAAACAAAAGTGGCACACTGTTAGCTAGCAATGGCTGGTGAACTTACCTGTTGTGTTGTACCATCCTGCTGAATGTAAGCCACTTGTGGCTGATCAGCAAACACAGTCTGAAAGAAACATGGAAGACATGGAGTGAGCATGTGCACTGAGTTTGAAGAGACTTTTAAATGTGTCAACAAGAACGACTCTCTCAAAAGTATCGCTTCTTACCTGAGAGCCATCTGCAGGGTGTATGTAGACCAGCGTGTGCTCTGCAGACTCTACTGAGGTGTAGGAGTTCCCGTCTGCGGTGTAAACCACCTGCTGCTGTCCCCGGTCCGCCTGATCGCCACTGTACACTATCTGGGCCACGGTGCCACCTTCAAAATGCACCTTCAATTTTTGCACACACAACACATATACAGTAATATTTGGTGAGGAAAGGTTTGCTATAATGCTTTTCAATACTTATGACTGTAAATGAGTAGTTCGGAGAGAGCTTATAAAGGATGGTAGACCTGTGTGGGGTTGCTTGAATCACTGGTAACAGTCTGACTCCACACAGTGGAGGGTTCCTGCTTGGTTTCCATGGCAGCACCGTGGCAGGCCTGTCGCCAACCACGTCACTGATCACGTCCCTCCTGAGACAGCCACGGGATGCCTACAGCGCACACAGATTTGAGGATTTATGTGACTTTAATGATGATGACACAATTACATAATGATAGGTCATACAACACTGGGAATGCAGATGCTGTGGTTGTTTGTTTTGGGGCAGCCAGATGATGGATGAGTTGTAAACATGGAGTACTGGTGGTACCATTAATGTTTTTTGAACACTTTCTTTCTGTAGAAAAGTGAACAAGCCTGAGCAGATTTATGAATGGTACATCTTTAGCAGGGTCACAGTATCCTGGCTTTGTGCAATGAAAGCTGTTTAGCTGCAACAGTGAGGCACTGCAGCAGACATCCATGAGCTGAGCGGTACTAGAACTGAGCCTCAGAGGCAACCATAAAACTGAAATTTTGGATCCACGGACATAGATCTTCGCTGGGTTGACAGGATGTACACGCCAAAATAAACCCGCATGTCTCTCCGTGTACAGAGCGGTCACACAGGACTCGCAGCGGGGGTACGAGGGAAAAGGCGGTTTGCTAACAAGGCCGCCCGGAACACGACGTCTACATACAATAGCACGTCGGCACAAAACCCACGGTGAAAAATCACGACTCTGTCAACTCATTCACAAATCTAGTTGGTATAATCAATATAAAAATCAATTCCCCCCTATTTTAACCCCGCAGGTTCTCGGTCCCAACCGGACCATACCACAAAAAACAGCGCCGTAGAAACCCGGGCATTTACTGCACCGCAACATTAGCACTACGGACATATAGTCTCAATGTAAGGCCGCACATTGAGACAAACATAACTTATCAGACAGCATGACATGGGCCACATTTTAATTTATGTAACAACAGAAGCTTAGAAGTGCTAACGGCCCGAATTATTTAGGGTAGACCCACCCGTCCCCCATTCCTAGTTGAGTCCAGCCCTTCAAGTCTACTGTGAACTAGGAAGAACGGGCTCCATTTTGGGTGGGACTAACAACAACGGCTACATCCAAAGAGACCCACCGAAAAAAATGCATCTCCTATCCGTAGCAATGCGCCGAAACAACCCGCACATTTAATTTACATCAACAGAAAGATTGCAGAGAAGTCGCGCTACAGCAGTGACCGTTAATCATTTCCTGGTTTTCTTACATTTTGTGGAAAACGTACAAGTTGTTCTTACCTCAGAATGGTAGCTGCAGAGATGGCCGCATTGCATATATTAACATAATCTACCTAGCAACACGCAAAAGCGTGGCTTCTGATTGGCGCTCCTCGACTTTAAAATAAAAGCAGTGCAGACTATTTTAATGCTAATTTCACAAAATAGTTCATTCAGTCGATGGATTTTTATAAGATTTAAAACAAACATCTATGTTCACGCCAGCATTTTAGTGGTTGTACTCATAACTGTTAATTTTAGCTGCTAACATTACAGCCAATCACAAAATTTATTCCCCGAGCTCGTCCAATAGGATTAAACCTGATGTGCGAAGAGGTATTTTTTTTTTGATGAATTACTTTCTAGCACGCTTCATTGATATTTTAGAACTAACTTATATCACAGTGCGGATTTTATTATGTGTTCATGCGTACAAATATAATTTTATGTCATATCTGGAACTAATAATAACGTGAAGTCGGTTGACCGTTATAAGTAGGAGCCATTGCCCCCTTGTGGCGAATGAGGAGAACACTAACGTCAAACACACAGGCTATATTTGTTTACTTCCGGTACGGATTTTCAAAATATAATAGCAAAAGAAAAAACATTCAAATGCAACACGAAAACTTACGGTACCACTGCGATAAGACATTATAATAACATGTCAATATCCACCAGCAGCAACGATACTACTATAAATACCCCATATAGTGCGGTTATTTAGCTTTAGTTGTTTTATGTGTACATTATTTTGAAGGTGGTTACCGGAAAAGAAAAAAAGTGATTCTACCGTGTCCAAATATGGGCACTAGATGGAGACAGACAGTTTCCAATCTTTCTACTCATTTTAAAACCATTATTATTTAATGTAACTTGCATAAATATTAGAAATCCCTTTATTGTTTAGTCCAGAGAGTTAAAACTGTTAAACAAAGTTAAGAAAAATGTACTCCAAGTCAGGCCACAGAGTGCAAAAACTGTTAGTAGGTTAAAGGTGTGTGAAATGGAAGATGTTTTAAAACATCAGGACAAACTAAACACTCTAGCAGTGTAATACGATGCAGAAGGAACAAAGAAATTAACAGATATATGCAGGTAAATGAAACAATTGACCTCACCCAGGTCCTTCACCACAACACTGAACTGAAGTCATGCAGTAAAAAAAAAGAAAAACAAATTGAAAGATGTTGACCTCACTGAGCTGCTGTCACCAGGGAAGGAGGAAGACAAAATGAATCCTGTGTTTTTTAATATATATCTAGGGATTACATTGACACATCCCAAGATGAATCTAATCATATGCAAATTCAACACATCTAACGGCTAAATGTTTCAGAAATGAATAACCAATCTGAGCACCCTGCCTGAAGCAAAGCACAAATTTACATGGCAATTTTTTTTAATAAGCCATCAGAGGGAAATACTAATGACATCCTAGAAGGAAAAAACAAATCACAAAAGGCTAATGGTGTTTGTGTGTAATTACCCCCATTTATACAACCCAATTTGAACAAAGAAAATTGGACTCATGCCTGTCACATTACCTTCAAAACACAGAACAACGTATCAGTAATTTAATCATGTGCTATAAAAAAAGTACATACTTTTATAGAGTGATTGGAACATAATTCTTCGTTCTATTGAAAATTCTTAACAAGAAATTAAATGTGAAGGTTGGGACATTCTTATATATCTGTTATATTTTTGAATACACCACACACCAGTGAGTGCACTGTAGGCAATGCGGGAGGAGTTGGGATCGAACCACCAACCTTCTGGACAACCCTGCTCTACCACTGAGCCACCGCTGCCCTGCTATATTAAATATTATATATATTATCTATTGACTACAGCGAGATAAAGATCCTAAAAAAATAAGTGAAATACGCCAAAAAAGTATAAATCAGGTCAGTTGAGTGTGGTTTGGATCGTTTCAGTGCATGGTGAGTGGTGGCCGCCTGGTGGCGCTGTGCGCTCTGCTCTGATCCATAGACTTTATAGGAGGAGGAGGAGGGAGGAGGCACAGCCGCCGCGCCACAGACACACAATCCACATTTCCAGAGGAGACCGACACACTCAGTCCCCTCCAACGTTTTGCGCCGAGCTCGGGAAACAAAACAAGCGGAGCAGCCTCGCCTCGCTCTCCGGGGACAGATTGGGTCAGATCACTCCCGGAACCTGGTTTGCTTCTTTATGCTTCGGGACGTCACCTCCAACATATAGCTGACAGGATAAGTTATTTTTTTACAGTAGCATTAACCGAGAGGAGATCCTGGAAGATGGGTTCCGTCCCAGCCATATCTGTGCTCATGTTGGGCATTGTGGTCCCAGCGCTGGCCGGATACATCGAGGTATGTGAGAGGAAATGTTGTCTGACTTGTTGTGTGTGTAACTGGATTTGTGTGCTGCTGTCCTCATGGAAAAGCAAATCCTCCGGCGCATTATGTTGCTCTCATGAGACACTGATCACTGTCCTGTTTGTGTCATATACTGTTTAATATACTGCTGCAGATTTCCAACATGAAGTCATCCAAACTCATTAAAACTAAACAGTAGTGTGTGTTTTTAAAGAATGGGACTTCCATGTCAGCCTGAGACACTGCTTTCAGTGTGTGGTGAGTTGAACGTTGTCCTGTGAGGAGAATTATAGCATGCTGTGCTGCAGAGATCAAACGAAAGACAACTGGAGCTCAGTCAGGCCTTTGGGGGACACACACACACACACACAGGAAGGACCTGTGCACCGGATCACAAACAGCCTGCATGTGTATTATATGAGATGAGGAGTCCTTTAACCTGTCAGGTACTCAATCTCTGGCTTTTCCTGTGTCCTGTGTCCCCCCATCCTGCAGCAGGCCTCAGTTCCTGCTCATGTTTTTGGGCTGCAATCATGTCAAACATGCACTCAGGTGTAGTTAGGTCCATATGTAGGTCCACACACACACACACACACACACACACACTCACACTCGTGCACGCTTACCTGCCTGCTGTCCTATTTTCCTGCTGGCTCACCATTATTGTCCCTGGACTCTGATGCCTGCAGTTGTCAGACGTGTGTCATCGGATAACAATGCACCCATTTTCAGAGTAAACAGCCCCACCACCCTCCTCCACCTACACCCCCCACCCTTCACTCCCTCCCTCTCTCCCCCCCTTTAAACACCAAGTGTTCCTTCCTGCTCACTCCTGAACCAACCATGACAAAACACTTTAACCAGACGTCTCCTCCTGGCACCGCCGTGTGCCGTGCCGAGTGGTTTTCAAGGGAATCTTGTTCCCTTTCTCCTGCGTGTGCCTCGGCCATTTTGAGGTTGTGTTGGCTGGCATTGTGTGTGGCAGGGAAATAAATGGTTATTATACCCCCCCCACCCCCAAACAAAATCTATGCTGCTGCACTCTCTCTGTCTGCACAAAGACCTGTCCCCTCTGCAATGATTGCCTCCCTCACAGCACCAGTCAATACTGTACAGACTCTCCTGAGATGATTAATGGATGAAATCAATCAAATTTTTCCCGATCAGTCACCCAGATTAAATTGAGAAATTTACGATGCGTCTTGACTGTGAGGAGCATGTGGTTTAATCAATGGCTTTCTCCTCTCGTTGCTGTCGCAGTAAAATGCTGCATGTTATCCTTGGACCTTGCACTCCTCCTCCTCCTCCTGTAGATTTACTGCTCGAGTTTTGATTTAATTGAAAAGTTCTGCTTTATCTGAGACTCTTCAGCCCTCTGCAGCCTAATTGCCAGTTGTCAGGACTACACAGCAAAAAAATCAACCCCTTGCCTTGACTGATATTTGTCAGTGAAGGTGCTGGTGTGTGCTGATGAGCTTGTAGACACACACACACACACACAGCTGAGCTTGATATTGCTTTGCCGCTGACAGGTTGACTGCACTTGCTCCCCTGGACCTTGAGCTTGCGTTTATGAGCCGGTGAGAGCTCCCCACTGTCGGTCAGGGCTGGCTTGTCCTCTCCACCACCACCACCACCACCTCCCACCTCATCCGCTACCTCACATCTTCCATTGTTCGTCACCTCTTTGTGATTGTGGAGGTGTCGTTGGAAAGGACCGGCCCTTCAGCTGTGCAAACACTTCTGTTTTGTCAGATACCTGTGAGGGTGCCAGATTGTGAGCTTTTGTTTCTTCAGCTGTGTTTTTTCGAGGATCTGTGTCACATATTCTTCATATTCTGCAGAGATTTTCCATGTTTTATTTTTTGTGGTGGTGGTGGTGGTGGTGGAGAATCCAGAGTGAGAGCGGCTGTGAATTTTCTGGAGCTAATTTGAAAACCACATAGCAGAGAATTGCATCACACCGAGGCATCCGCTGATATGTCTCCCACTAGATTAATGGAACACAGAATATTTGGAACAGTTAATACGTTTTGGTACATTTTATTCCCAGCAACCGGAGATTTATCACCGGTTATGCAGTTATGCAATCACATCATGTCATAAAAATTTAAAAAAGAATGTCGGTGTTGTCTTTCCAGTTGGCCTGTAGGATCGGAACATGTGTCTAAAATGTGAGGCAAGACTGAGCTTGTATGACAGAGACTTCTTAGCGAGTTAGGCCCAAAAAAACAGACTGCAGTGCTTGTTGCTTTAGTTGCGGTCCTCTTACAGCAGCAACAGCAGCAGCAGCTTTTTCCCTCTTATCATCCAAAGTGTGCATTGCGTGCATGTAGGCGAGCATTGATATTAAAGTGCTTTCACATGCATATTTGCTCTGGCTGATAGTGAACAATTGCATGTGAACGACTGCCCTGATTGTCGGGGCGGGTGCTTCGAAAGCAGGCCTGAATGATTCACCCTACGAGGGCCTTTTGTGTGCCCCTGAATAGCCTGTGGTGTCGTTACCATACAGAGGTGATCAAGATAGAGGTTTCGCTGCTGAAAAACAACCAGTAGCACATGATAATGATCTCTCGGCTCGTCGTCGTGGGTGGTGAAGCTCAGTTAAAGCCCTCCGTAGGCTGTCGACTTTTCTGTCCTCTAAGCTCTAAAGATTGCCTCTTTGACCTCCACGTTCTGCCGTGTCAGTCAAGCTGACAGGGGGGGTGGGGGAGTGGCACATGTGCTCCATCAGCAGAGAATCGGCCTCACTCACCCTTGAATTTGTAGATTAGCGCCTAAAACCTTGCTTTCAATTGTTGAGACAGCCCTGTAGCCTGTGAATCCTCTTAGAGACAAGAAACACAGGGTGCTTATAGATCTACGAAGGGAAAGGTACTAATCCCAGAGCCCTGCCCCAGCACACTCATACGCTCATACACTTACCCTACAGAGGCAAACTGACTTCAAAGTGGCACAGAACCCAGTGAGTCACCTGTGTGTGTAATATCAGAGGTTTTCAAGTCTGATCTGTGCTTCTATGACTAACAGTGGGAAGGGATGTCTGATTGAATCTAAGCCCTTAATCTCCGTCCTTTCAATTCCTCTAAGATACCTTCCTGACACTCGGCTCGTCTACAGCTTTCTGCCTTTGGCTGTTTCTTCCTCCAAGCTCGTGCATGTCTCCTGGAGCGATTCCATCGACAGACACACTCTCCGCTCATCCCGAGGATTTAAATAGAGAGGCCTCATCAGGCGAGCCTTGTTCTCACGATGCCAGGCTTTGTCTCCTAGGCTCTGCGTGCGCTCTAATTACCCCGAGTGAGCCGAGTTGTCTACTACTTTTTTTTTTTTTGTGTGTGTTGCAGCTGGAAATGTGTGCAATGTCTGTGCAGCTCAGCTCATCACATATTTAGTCAGTTTTTCTCGGTGAGAGATCCTGAGCGGCGGGGACCTGGCGCAGAGTGAGTGGGTTCACATCAACACACCCATGACTGCACACCGCTTAAGTTGCATCGGGCCTCCCGCCATATGTGGGCCAATCTGCACAGCCGTGATGGACCTGCTGGCAGCCGAGGTGAACGCCACTACACCTCAGCTCGGTCTGTGTGTTTTAACAATAGCCCGGCTCAGCACAGAAGCACGAGAATTTCTTTTGTCTGTTGATGTGCTCAGGAATGCATAGCCTGAAGTGCTATTGCCTTCCTTTATTGTGCTGTGAGCGGCTCACTTCCTGTAATAGAGCATTGAAAGTAACTATACACAGTGCCCCCACCACCACCACCTCCACCACCTTTTTAAAACAAGCCCTGCCATTTCAGGCTTCATTATTTAGTGTATTTTCAGTTGTGACAAAGAGACGGGAGTCAGTGTAGGTGGGTTAAACCCTGTCAACCCCCCGCTCGCTGCGTGTTTGTGTGTATTTTTGTGTCCCTGTGGCTCTGTGACTCACTCTTGCTGCTTGAGATTTTCTCCCCATGAATAAAATATCTGTCGCGCCATCTATGAGTTACACTGCACTTGTATCTCTGCCTATATATATGGCCCCCCTGCCTGTTCCAGCCTCGGTCCCTGCTGGTCCATATGTAAGGAACACTTTTTTTTTTCTGTCTCACTCAGGTGTGCAACCCCGGTTTTGTAAGCTCAGTGAGTCATATGAAGACTCGGGCGGGCGAGGCCTTTGCACTGATTTGTGTGCTTTTTATTTACTTGTGCAGCAGGCGCCTGAGAATCAAAGAGAGTCAGGCTTTGTTTCACACTCATCTGCACCAGAAAATGTAACAGCATAAATTACTTAAGGGCTGTGTGGTGTTTAAATGCACCACACAGCTGAAGTTTCTCCCCCCAAACTCCAGTTATAATTGATGCGTCTTTTCTCAGCACTTTGTTTGTTTGTTTGTTTCAGTGTCATTCTGAGAATTTTTTTTAAAGAAACTTCTCAGTGTACCCAGGTACAAACAGGCTGCTGTACAGTCGAAGGAGTGCATAGTAGGAGTAGGGAGGTGGTGCTCCTGTCCTGATAAGCAGGCTGAATGACTGGCAGGCTGCCTCGCTGCCATAGTGCTCTGTTTTGCTGAGCAACGCTGCACAAACACTCTGTCTGCTGCCAGGGAAAACAGAGCATGTTCCTCCCTGTCCATCTTCCTGCTTATTACCCAGCTCCCTTCATATCTCCCACCTCGACCTCCCCTGTGTATGTAGTGGAAATGGTATCATCCAGACTGGAACCAAGGGTAGCATGGACTTCATCCTGTTTCCGTTTTTTTTAAGTTTTTTTTTTTTCCTCAGGAGAGTGGGGGAAATGAAAATGTCAGAACAGTAAGAGATAGAAGCATTGCAGTGTAACTGTATACCCCCAGAGAGAGAGAGAGAGAGAGAGAGGCCTGTGCTGCTGCTGCTGCCACTGGTGCTCAAGCTTTGTGACGGCCCTGTTAGCAGCCTGTCTGATACAGCGTTTTCTCAAGGAGAAGGTGGCCAAGGACAAACAGCAGCTCTGTAGGTTGATCCACTTGGGAATCCGAGACAGAACAAGGAGAGATTTTTACCCACAAAGGAGGGAACGGGGGAAATGAAATGTTCCTTTGAGTTTCCCCACCCTTAATTATCTTTAAGCTCCTACCTTCATGCTCTGTAATTAATTCAGTAATAGGTGATCATGCATGATGAAGAGCTGAAGCCCACAGATCCCCTCCCTGCCCTCATGGTGCCAGTGAAGGAAGGATGTTTGTGTCCTCCCAAACGAAACTGAGCATTACCTCAGTTTCTAAAAAAGAAAACCCTGGGTGAGAGAGAGAGAGGGAAATGAATGTAGCTCAGAGAAGGGAAAGCTTGGGAAGTGAAAGAAGCAAGGCGTGTAATTTAACTGAGAGCATGTGTCGCATCCCGAGTAAATCTGTATTAAATCTGTATTATTCTCTTAAAATCACATTTAAGAGTCATTGATGGAGCAGAGCTGTAGAGTTGAAGGTGACCTCCTCATGTTGTCTGTTCTGCTAAATTATTAGGCCGCTCAATTTACAATCCTACAATCCCCATTCATCTAATTCTCACCAAAACTGTCTTATAGTTACAATAGAGGTGGAGCGCTTCACAATAAAGGCTAAGAAACATTTACTGGATGTGTGTTGTTCCGTGGTTTGGACCCACTCAGCTCACAGGTGACATAATTAATTGATAAATCAATATCTCTGGACTCAGTCCATGCCCCAAAGCAAAGTCTTAGCTCCTCATTGGTCTATTTGTATCTCTTCTTCCATTGTGCTGCTGATCTTTGTTTTGTTTCTGCACTTGTTGACGTGCTGCTAAATTTAGCCAATCGGATTTAAGTTTTGTCGCCTACCGTGCACTAAGTACTCTGTCTAACCATAAAGCCGCACTGAAAGACCTCCTCGAGGGGAGGGTCTGTTGGTATAAACACATGTAACGGTGCAAGTAGCTTCTGTGGTCCTCACACCTAGCCTCCTGATGTAAAAGCTATGTAGCTGTAAAAAATATTGATGTTAGACTGGCCTGATGGTCGACAGCGTATTTATCATTCTGCACCAGACCTCCTTCTGCCCAGTGGCTGAGCTATGACCCTGATATTATTTCTCTTTTTTATTCCCAATCTAATGACCAGTACACATTTCCATTCTGTCAGACGAAGTTATTATAAACCCATCCATGAGGAAATGACCCTCTAAAGCAACAATGACTGCGCATCAAACCATGAATTCAGAGCGCCGTCAGATCAGAGCTGAAGGTCCATCATTTGACACGTGTAACTTTTAGGTTACGGCCATTTCCATTTTGCATAATGGCACCCTGAAATGGCTTTTTTTTGTCTTTCAGCTAATGAATGCTGCAGCTGCATACCTCTATCAGCCATTTGATCTGAGATAAAAACCAATCAAGCACTCTAGAGAATTCCATTAGTTTGATGAGATATGAATATAGCTCACAGCGCAAATCTGAAATAGTCTGCTGTTTTCAGACAAACCCATTAAAAGTCATTTGATCTTCTGCAGCTAATTATAGAGCCTTCTGAGCAGCTTCTCCGGACTCCACCCTTCCCATACTGCACCTACCCTCCAACCACTCCCTTTAGTGTTCATCACATCTCATCCTTATGTTTCATATTTAGCGTCACTGCGCCATTACTGAGGTGTGTGGTGCTGACAGGCAGACACTGCAGCCATGAGTCATGTGATTGCATAGGGGTGTGTTAGCTTCAGAGTCATTGGGCTGCTTTAAATTTGGGACCTCTGACAGACACGTAGCAGGATGCGGCAGAGAGGTCACACTTGGACCGTGCACTGCAGGGACAGGAAACAGGAGGTAGACAAGCTTAGAGACTGATGCTCCTGCTGAGAAGTCCGTGTCTTCTCCATAGAGACATGACTGATTAGCTGTTGGCCTCAGCATGTCTCACTAGAGTTATATTCTTCACTAGTCTGATTGAAATCCCTCCACCCTCCCCTTGCTGAGAGGCTGAGGGAGGGCAGAGCAGGGCTTAATGACAGATAAGCATATCTACATTACATCCATCATGTTCCCTTGGTAAAGATGGCTTCCCTTGCATCGCCTGGAGCATTACAGGCTAATGCAGACATGTGGGTTGTGTCTCTGCTTCACTGCTCAGAGTCTGCAGGGGAGAAAATAGAGCAGGCAGCTCTGCAATCAGAGCACAGATTCATTTAAAATCAACTCGGGTGGGCATGGGAGAGTGGCACAGCATGGTGGGGGTCAGAGTGGAACTCAGCGGCGGTCCGTAACTTACTTCCAAGTGGCAACTTCAGTGAGACGGTGATGAAAAGTGGTTTTAATGTAAAAAAAAAAAATGTAGAGTTTTAATAAGTTCTGAATCTGTTCTGCAAGTTGAAAATCCATTTTGACATCACCTCCACAGGGCTTAGAGTTAAATTTGGGAGAATGATGAAGGCTGTCTCACAGTTAACACTTCACAGACGAAAATGTTCCTGTGAGCTAGAGCTAGACGTTTGAGAAATGGGGAACATTTGGTGTTTTGACTGATGTATTACCTGGGTAATTCAGGTAAAGATCTGCTCCTCTGAGCCGGGGACGTTTTGTGAAGTGAAACCGAAGGCAGGGCTGGTAATTTTAAACAGCTGGGGAAAAAAATTGCGCTCAGAAGTTGTTTGGCTACACTGGCTAACTGCAGCTACTGCCTGCTAAACAGTGCCGGCCCTAGTTCCTCGTGTGGGTTCCTGTTCCTGCAGTGGTAAAGGGCATATCTATAACGCATACATCGTATATGCAAATTTTAACTGACTGAACTGTCAGACATGTCACATGTTGAGTTACTGCTGCTGTTAATATGAGACAAACCCCTGGTATCGTGCCAGGCTCAGGTCAACATCCTCCTCCTCTCTTCCATGCAGTACGTCTGCCACCTGCTATCAGTTCACGTTGGCAGGTAATTTTGACGTATCGCTGATGCGTCCTTGATCTCCTCCTTTCTCCTCTGGCTGTTCTCCTCGCCACAACTCACGGCTGCCTTGTAGCGACTGAGTGTGATATTTCCATGTTGCCCTTGAAACTGCTTGCTCTCAATGTCACCTCCTGCTGAGCACCGTTCCCCCCACAGTCGGTCTGATTTAGACACAGTGTTCTTCCTCCCCTCTTCTCTCACCACTGCACCACACATTATAGGGCAAATTGACTTTTTTATGTCTTGCTTTCTGCAGTGGAACGGCCTCTCTGTGTGTGCTCTCCCCTCACCAGCCTTACCTCAGTGTTACATCTCTCACCTCACGGCCTGTTTCTCCTCCCCAAATTTCTTTCTTTTGCTTGCTCAACAATTACGTGCTCATTAACAGAGGGAGTTCAGGCGGTTGAGAGAGACGTCAGTGACAGGGCTGGAGGCCTCTCTGAGGTGCTCCGTTACTGTGGTTCCTTTATTGACAAGTCTGCCTGTCTGCCAGCCTGCCTGGTTCCAAGGAGCAGCCGCGTGGTGCTGCATGCTGATGAGCTGAGAGTCATCCAGCAGGAAAATGAAAAATCGTGAGTGGGAGTGACAGAGGGAAGGAAGGTAGGGAAGGAAGGAAGGATGCAGCACTGTTTTCCACTCAGTTCAGAGGATATGAGAGGAAGAGAAAGTGAAGTGAGTACAGGTCATTTCTCCCAAATCCCCTCTCCTCAGCATGAGCGATTAGGCGACTGTGGCTCTCCGGCAGACGAGAGAGGCACGCTCCTGTGTCTAATCCTCCTCTTTTAAACTGCTGAGAGTGCAGTACAGAGTGAGGAAAGAGTCAACGTCCACATAAAGTGGCCTGTGGAAAACACAGGCGCATAGTTCAAACCAAACTGAAGCCAGCCTAACAATCGCCTAAACCCTAAATCTACCGTGTAGCCACAGCCCACTTTTTCTCCTGCCCAGATAAGGATTTCTCTGCCTTCCACATCACATCACCTGAATCCCCTCGCAGAGAACCAGAAATACCCCTGCAGCCCTCATTATCTGCTCTGCCTGGATGATGTCAGGCTTCCCCCATCCCTCTCCTGCACCGCTCACCGAATAGACGGACCTCCAACCTGGCACAGAGGCTTTTAATAAATGGGCAAGCAATGGCCAATTTAATCAGGCTAATGTGTACGTTACAGTCGGCGCTGCGTCGGCTATTTGATCTCCATACCGGCTCACTGATGAGAGCTGCGCGAACGGAAGCTGCAGGTGGAGGGAAAACAAGAGAGAGCAGTCAATTTAGTCTGCTGAGCGGAGTAATGAAGACAGCAGCTCTAATTCCTGTTGGAGAGGGATACAAAGGAAGCAGCAGAGATCATTAGGCAGAGGCAGTACAGAAATAATGGAGTGTCAAGTCAAGGCTAAATGTATTTGTTGACTTAGTGGTGAAGCTAGCAGTTCTGTCTATTTCAGTCATAAACATCTGGCATAGTGATGTCAAGAATGTAATCCTCTCCTGGCCACGTGGGCTGTAAGCCCGGATAGAGAAGGCTGAGAGGGTCGCCAGCTCACATGGCTCAGAGAGAGGGAGACGCAGGTGAGGAGGTAAATGTACGATACAGTAGCCGAGGCGAGAGAGAGAGAGAGAGGATGGGTTCACAAAGAGTTGTCCAGAGTGCTCAAAGTGAACAGAGATGAAAGGACGGAGATGGAGGATTGAAGGGATTGCTCATGCTGAGAGCTTTTAGTGGGCAGGAGGGAAGAATAGCTGCTTGTACTGACAGGAGCGCTGCAGAAGAGGCACGCATGCTCAGACCTGCTGTCAGCAGCACACCGAGCAGCTGCACAGAAACAAGAAATATCACCTAAAAAAAATGGACCTCGATCATATCAGTGCTGCTTCAGTCATTAAGGCTAAACGTGAAAACACATGATCTTCTTCTAGGAAGAAATAGTTCAAACTCCAGCGCCTTATTTAAGGCAATCATCCACCTGCTCGGCTTTGCAGCTAAACAACAAGCTGTGGGTAAAGCCCTCGGTGTAATTATCTCTTTATCGCTGCTGCACACACTTATCAGTTATTTCCCCATTGGCTACACTTTAATGTGTATACCACCCCTCTGTGTGTGCACACACACACACATTGATTTTTTTTTTTGGCCTGTTTTGTTGTATTTGCATATGATGATGATAAACTCTCAAATTCAATTAGCCATCTAATACACCTCACAGTCAGAATTGCAGCTATTAAGTTGCAATCAATGATTTATAGAAGCGCGTTCTATTTTTATTTCTCTTTTTAAAGCTGTTGTGACATTGCTGTTCCTTTCAGGCCGACACTGCAGAGAAGCTGATCAAATTTTCATGATGGATAATTATTCGGAGACAGATAGCAGAGACCATGTTTTCGAGCCTAATAGTCGGACTGTTCTGCCCCGCCTCTGCCCTTCAGCCCTGCTTTATGGATGTATTCCTTTCCCGATGTCTCTGACAGTGATTGGACTAACAAGGAGTCAGCCCCCTCACTACTATACTTGACGTGTCTCGTTCCAAATTTGGCAACATATACTTCAAATAGTTCTCTCTCCGAGAAGCAGAACTGAAACAAATTTGTTCCTCCTCATCCGCCTTCCCCTCACCCAGTCAGAAACCAATCTCCTCTGTATCTCCCTAATCTAACCAGGTAGGCAGGAAAATTCAATATTATGACGGTGGTGGATGACCCTCGAGGCTACATGTGAGATTGGGCTGGAGAGGTGAATGGGGAAGGAGTTATATTCCAGGAGGATGCATGCTGCCTGAAATCTGTGTCAAGAGGAGGCCGTAGGGGAAACGGCTGCACGGTCCCCTCCTGCTTGCCTCCTCACTGGCAGCTTTGAGAACAGAAGAATAATAAAACACAGGATGCAGCAGGCATCCTGATGTCAGACGTCAGGCACATGTTCACTTGCAGGCATCTGAACAGCAGCTCTGTGTCTGTCTGACACGCCGCAGATAACAGCCGAGAGAAAGATGGCGAGACCACACAGCGCTGACAACGCTGCGTGCCTGAGGAGAGGTTTCAGAGGGGAAGACTGTGTGGACCTTTGTCCTGTGATGTCAGAGCCTGGCTCAGCTATTTGTACCGCTGGACTTTTTTTTCCCATGGCTGGCTGCCCTTTGGTTGCTTGGATCAACATTATAAATACATGAGGTGCGCTTCGCGTGAGTTAATGGGTTCCTCGGCCACAGCAAAGTTCAAGAAAGTCTCTTACCAAGTATTTCACAGATTAGTTTAATTTGTGCAGAGACAACAAGAGCGCTTTGTTTCAGAGCTCAGTTACCAGGGAAGTTCAGCTCATGTGTGGTTTGTCAACAGACATAAACTTTACTCAGTGAACCCTTCCCTAACTGGTTCTTCAGTAGTGGTGCCTCTGCTGTAGTTGTGCATTGATCGTGTTTATAGGTAGGAGCCAGGTGAGGGTCCCAGCTGCTTCTGAGAACCCTTTTTTCAGACTTAGGCTATGTGAACAGAAGTAAATGTACAGATCTTTGTCCTGCTGGCCATATCTGCATCTAAGGATTGTTTGCATCTGCATTGGTCCATAATGCAGTTAATCAATGTATTCTGACATTTAATGGGCAAATTAGTGGGAATGTTTCCAAACAAACGACTGATTGTTGCAACTTTAGAGCATGTAATGAGGATTTACATGCTAACGTTGTGTGTTTGTCGTCACACAAAACGGTTAAAGAAATGATCCTCTCAGTTTGGTGTGAAAGAATTTGTCCATCCTGACCCCAGGGATACCCGACACCTAACCTCAACACCCTTTATCAGACTCTACAAATGCCTAAATGGACTGGAGAGGTGGTCAGGTGTCCACATACTTTTGGCCTTATAGTGGTCTTTAGACCTGCACAAACAATCAAGCTCATAGAGACAATGAGAAGTGATGCTTTTACTAGGTTATAAAGAATATAAAGAAAGCAAAAACTACCTACTGACATGCTAAATGCTACCTGCTAGCTTTCAAAGATCTTATAATAGCCAACAGTCCAAGTGGTTCAGTGGAACAGTGTTAACACATTAGTGCAGCAAATGATAAAATAATTAACTTGACATGTGTGCAACTGTCAGATAGTGAGGAAGCGAGATTGCTCCATCAAAACAAAAGTCAAGTGCAAAAATATACCAACCGTCGTCGAGGTCTAAAGGCCGGAGTGAGTTTATTTCTTAATTGCACGACAGACTTTGTTCCCTCTCCACTAAAATCAGGTTACCCAGTGTGTGCTCCCACTCTGGCAGCACATCATTGCACATCAGAAACACATTCATTTGACATGAATAAATAACGTAAACGCCTCACAAGCAGGTCACTGCGTTTTTTAATCAGTCTACTGAGAGATTTTTGTTATTAAAGAGAATGATATACAGTACGTTTACCTTCTGAGCTCCCAGTTATAAAACCTCTAAAGATGAAATATGCTTTTAATTATAGAGTGATATCACTTGATGAAAGAGTGCAGTGTGTATCCCCCTGTGTTTTAAGTGTTTATTTCTCTCTCTCTCTCTCTCTCTCTGAATGAGCTCCATTGGTTGGGGCAAGCCTGCAAGACAAGACCCCACTGGCCCACCAACTGGAGCCACATATAAATAGCCCAGACACACCTTCTCCCTTGTGACCAGGAAAAAAAAAAGACTACTTTGCTCTAATTAACAGTGTTTTCCTCCTCTCTTGGCCTAGTATCACTCCACTCCTCCACTCTTTCCCGACATTTACATTTACATGGCAGCCTATTAGCCGGCTCCCGAGCCCATAGCCACTTAAAGCAAGACATAGAATATAATCACCAGGTGACAATTACAAGCAGGCTGCACAGCGCAGGAGACAGCGCTGCGACAATGTTCCTGTGATAATACCACAGTGCTGATGATGTGAGCGAAGGAGAGGAAGAGGTAAATATGTAAAGACTTCTTAGAGAAACGTGATTGAGTTGTAAGGAGGCTGACACGAGGTTCACCTTGAAGAGACGCATTTTCGGACAGAAAATGAAGTGAAGTGACTGCAAAGGCCCACAAGTGTCCCTCCTGCACAACAGTGCTACATTTGCAAATGATATTCATAAAGCTTCGGGATGCTGCAGACAATAATTCAAAAGAAAAACTAGCTGCTGATTGTGGGAGAATACATACAGCTTTTATGAAAGGCTGCCTGGCTCTGTGGAAAGTTTTATTTACAGCCCCGTCTCACAGAATAACACGTCGGGTAGTTTCACAGGAAAGGCTCAGAAAACTTGTGACTATGTTTTTATTATGGCTTTTGTTGAGGCAGGACCCATGATTTTGGTTGTGAAACAGGAAGTATTTAACCCAAATCATGCGCTTGTGAACCAGACTGAGTAAGTTTGTTGTAACCACACAGAACAACACAGATAAACACAACAGGTTCACAACAGAAGTCAACAATAAAACAAATAGGAACATTTCAATCACCAAGATGGAAAACTGTTACCTGCCCAATAAACATTACATGTAGTCACATCTCCTGAGGAATCCTCTTCCATTCTTCTTGAATGAATCTCTGAGGGTCCTCTTGGCATGGAGCCTGGTTTTTCTGCAGGTCAGTCAGTGATATTCACTGGGTTCTCCTAGAGCTGGTTCTTCACTAGAGAAGACATTTGCTTTTGGTCCTTGTCCTGTTAGGAAATGATGACTAAAGCTAAAGTTTCACACACTGAACCATCCTCATCCTCATCATACTGCCACCACCGTGCTTGACTGTATGAATTGTGTTCTTTGGGTTAGACGCCTCTCCTTTCTTTGTCCCTATGAAGGCAACATCTCTAGTTTAGTTTCATCAGAACAAATGAGACACTTGTAGTCTGTGTCTCTGTCTCCAGGTTGTCCCTAGAGTCTTCTTCAAATCCAGATCATCTTGGCAGTTGTTGTGAGCTCTTCAGACACATCTCTCATTAGTTTTGTTTCCAGAGCTGAATGTTTCTTTTCTTGCCTCTGCCCGTCTTGTTTCTTCTTTCTTTGACTCTCTTTGTAGACGTGAACTTTTTCTTCTTCGTCTTTCACTTTTGCCATGAAAGCTTTTTACAAGTCTTAGGATGTGTTACTTGTTGTTCTTTGTGAGTACTGCAAAAGGGCAGTCCTCACCGTTAACTGTAAATGAAATGCTTACAAGGTCATTGAGACTACACAGTATCATTGCATAACAGTGATTTTGTACTAGGATTTTCTCAAGGAAAATAAATATATTTATATGGTAAGAATGTTTTTCACTGTAATAAAACAGCACTTGGAAAACATTTAAAAATCATCTAGTAATTGATAAGAGGTTAATAAGAGTTTGGACCTGGCATCACCTAACACACCACGCCATAATGTCATTACTGAGCATTGTGTGTTGTTGTTGTGTGTTTGTGGCGTATGTAACAAGATGATCTGGCACACATAATACTCACAACAGGGGGGGTGGGGGGTGCACCTCTGATTGTGCAACACTCGTTTGGCTTTTGAATGAACAATGGCGGCATAATGAGGGGTTCTCTGTAGCTGCATTATTACACACTCAAAATGAGCGTGTTATTCACCACTGTAATACAACATGCTGTACGCTGCAGTTCCACATTGACATTTAACACATTTTCCCACAATCCTTCACCTCCAGCCCTGTTCACATGAAACTGAAGGTCCCCCGTTAACTGACTGTCCCCTCTGTAAACAGTAAATGGCTGCATTTATGTATTGTTTTGTGCCATGCAAGGCTTACAGAGAGGTCCGCTGTCAGGACCGAGGACACTTCACTGTGTGCACAGCACGAGCTGGGGGTTGTGGTTCTGTTCCACCTTTCACAGTCTGCTAACCTAGCCTGTAAACATTGTTAGCTTCCATCTTTGCTGATCAGGATTCCTCTCAGATCTCACGCTGTGACTTACTGTCTGGTAAATATTTTACAAGAAAGGAGCAGTGTCTGTCTGTGCTGGGGAGCGACATTGCTGAACACACTGATGCACACTGCCATGGCAATGGGCGATGAGTTTGTGTTCACAGACGTAGCTTTGTGTACTGTACGTCTGTCAGAGGATGTGTGTGTGTGCAGAGTTGAGGGTCATTTTGGTGTTTGCACACAAGGACACAATGCTGCTGAATGCACCAAACAGGGCAGAGCAGCTGTTATTGTGAGGGACGTCCTCAGTGCCATTCACTCCCGCTGCCACGCCGTCTCTCATATGCCAGTCTCTCACAACTGTGGCCTCATTCCCTCTTTCTCCATATTTTTTCCCCCTCCTCTTCCCTCGTTGCGAGCATCTGATGATCCATCTTGCTGCTTTCTTCTCCCTCCTCCCCTCACGCTCATCTGCTCCACTTCTTCTTCACTCTGTATTTTTTGCCGTTTCCCCCTCTCTCCCTCACTCTCTCTCTCTCTCTCTCTCTCTCTCTTCTGCAGCCTCAATGTTCCTCCGTGTGAATAGCTGGGATGCTTTTGTAGATGGTTTCCATAGTGACGGGCCATTTGAACAAGTCGTCATTCACGTCCGTTTGCTGTAAGCTGGAGGGAGGCCATGTTATCTCCCCCCGACACATACACACACACACACACACACACACGCAGACCTGCGCAACTCAATCACCCCACAACTGTTAGCACGCAACCAGCCAACTGCGCCCGCCTTCCAGCTTAAATACAAACGCGACCCGCCACCCTTCACCTGCCCTGCACTGAGCGGGCAAACGTTAGGCGAAATCAAGTCGCAGCTCAGTCACAAATTGCCGTGGACACTGTTGAGTTTATTTCAAGGTGCAGCTTGTAGAATATTAACACCAGTGAATGATTACAACACAAACAGGATGCAGCTCATGTTTGCAGTGGGCTCGATAAAGACACGTAACATGGAACATCTTTTGAAAACTGTTCCATTTAAAGGCACTTCTTGGCCTCAGACATTAAAGGGAATATAGGACACGTCTGCACTGTGGTACGTCCAGTGTTTTCACACTTGGAGAGGCTCCACACAGCCTCATTAACAACAAGCCTGTTCAATCAAGCACAGGTTGAGCGGAAAGGATTACAAATAGGCTTACTGTCTGAACCAGGGGGCTGGTACCGGCGCACCATGGCCGTGCCATTGTCTCCCAGTGGTTGTGTGTTTGTGGGGTGTGGTGACGGTGTTTTTCCGCTCCTCCTGTGGAAGTCTGGTGCAGAAGGTGCAGACTTTGCTCCCCTCTTCCTCCTCTTCCTCCTCCTTAGTACAGTCAGATGAGTGATGGGAGGCTAATGAGCCATGCAGAGGTGACCGCTAGTGAACAGAAACGTGTGTTCAGCTTTCTGTGGAGCATCTTTAAACTCAGACTTATATGGAGCAACATTGCTGAACACACTGATGCACACTGCCATGGCAATGGGCGATGAGTTTGTGTTCACAGACGTAGCTTTGTGTACTGTACGTAGTGTTTTAACTTTGACTGAGTCTCAAAGAGGAAGTAGACTGAGTGATGTTTGTGTTTTAAGAGGAAGAGATTTTCAGAGTGGAACCGTAGATTTCACGGCCCTGCATTTATGTCACTTCAGGGAAAGTGTCACTTACTGAAATCGCCTCTTCCTCAAACTGTGGGCATTTTTCCCTCTGTGGGCTTGGAGCGGTTGACTCATAGGGCAATTCCAGAGAAATCTCAGGGCTCTTCAGATGGAGAAGACAAAAGGCCATTTCGCTCAGACAGAGGAACTCATTTGCATTGCAGCGAGGGGGTTGCCCTTTTGTTTCAGATTCTACTGACATGACACCTCTTTCCTTTTTATTATTCTGTTTTTACTGTCTACCCTTTAGAGACTGGAGGTATAGTGGAGGTGCTTTGGTCAGTAAAGGAAAATGTCAGTGTCTCTCTGTCACCCCTCCTCATCTGTTATCTGCTGCAGGGAGTTTGTGTAAGGATGGCGTTGAGGCCTTCCCCACTGGCTTTTTATGACTGGGAGGATTCACATAGTTACACAGCCTCGTGTGTGTGTGTGTGTGTGTGTGTGTGTGTGTGTGTGTGTGTGTGTGTGTGTGTGTGTGTGTGTGTGTGTGTGTGTGTGTGTGTGTGTGTGTGTGTGTGTGTGTGTGTGTGTGTGTGTGTGTGTGTGTGTGTGTGTGTGTGTGTGTGTGTGTGTGTGTGTGTGTGTGTGTGTGTGTGTGTGTGTGTGTGTGTGTGTGTGTGTGTGTGTGTGTGTGTGTGTGTGTGTGTGTGTGTGTGTGTGTGTGTGTGTGTGTGTGTGTGTGTGGATCATGTAAGTTTCAGATGGGGCCCACCCAGAGATGGCTTACATATTAACGAGGAACTCCCAGCCAGTCAGCGAGAGAAGGAAAATGTGTTGGGGGAAAAAATGGCAGAGAAGCTTGTTGCAGATTGGAACCGTTTGTTGTGAAAATGTCTGAAACTTAAAGAGTATTTTTTTTTACCCACACCTAAATAAATTACAAAAACAGCAACTGAAAATGAAAGTGGGAAAAACTACAAACCCCAGCCTCCTGGGTAAACGTTGGATTTGGGTCATTGCTACTTCTACTGTCAGATTTTATCAGCTAACTGTCGTTATCAGATTTTTTTGCATTTGTTGGCATCAGTGTAGTGTTTATGTGTGAGATTATATATTTAATTTATTTATTTATTTTAGATACTTTAGTAATCCCAGAGGGAAATTGTTTAAGGCTGCTGCCAAGCAGTATCATACAATGACAAGCAAGGTGCGCCACAGGCACAGGTGAAGTGTCTTGCCCAAGGACACACAACAATGACTTAGGGAGGAGTTGGGATCGAACCACCAACCCTGCTCTACCACTGTTGCCACCTAATTTTTTTTAATTTTATTTTAGATACTATTTATTTTATTTTAGATACTATTCTTTGGTTCAAACCATTGCAAGAGAACGTTTCTGTTTAGGATTTGAGAAAGATAAAGGTGTTGATAAATGGTCACTTGTGTTTGAAAGCACCATCTGTAGCACATTATTTTTTTTATTCTGCTGCATTTGCTAATATACATAACTGGCTTAACCTGGTTGCACACATTAATCTCATAATCTTAAAACTTAACTAGAGCCTGTGGGCTTCTATTAACTCTTGTCTTTTCCACCACTATATACTCTGTGTTTGGAAAATGGCTGCTTTCAAATTAAATTACAATCAATGCAGCTAAAATGTGCCTTAATTCTTAGCTATAAGGAACAGTTAAGCAAAATATCACTCACACACACACACACACACACACACACACCTGCAAGTGTGTTTCTCCTTTTCAATAAAAGTATTCACGGGGGTGTTTTCCTGCCTTGAGACAACAAGACACCTGTACACCTGCCAAAGTATTCTCTGATCAGTGACTGCATGCATATTGTTTGATGGAGGATTATATTATATGTATATATATATATATATGGCACCCTGCAGGGAAATATACTTACAGGCAATAAACAAGCACATGCTGCAATACAAGCTTCAATGGAAGAAGCTAATAGAGAAAGAATGTAATAATCGCCGTGTCCTCTCATATACAGCAGCACTTTTATTGCAGGCAGTAAGAGCTGCAATCAATACTCATTCTGTGTATTATACATATAGATGGTCTCTACATGTGTGAGTGTCTTTCTCACCACCACACATCTTGTTTAAGTATTAAGTCACCACAGGGAAGGATTAGGTGGATTAATGATGCCAGGCATTTCTCTGCACGGTCACATGGACACTAAGCATTCTGGGAACCCACGAATCCTGACCGGTGCCTCATTCTGGAGCTGCTTTTAAAAGACCCAGACTATAGGCGGCCCAGGCTTCACCAATACGTCTGCCAAATTTAGACCGGTTGCCACCGCTCTCAGAGGCCTGCAAAGTTTATAGAGGCAGTTGACACTGGAGCTGATTGCAGTGGTGCTGTTTTTATTTGCAACCCAGGCAATTTACCAGAAAATGTTTGTCAGAAAAACAAGAAGCCGGGCACCACCAAAGACATTTATTAGTCTGTCTGTGCACAGAGGACGTCTGTGCACCGCCTCTGTGTGTCTGTGTGTGGGACCCTGCTGTTTTCAACTTTACATATTTGTTTCCCCTCACACACACTGTCCTGAGCTCACACACACACACACACACACACACACACTGATGCCTACACACAGATTGGATTAGCTCTCTGGATCTCGCCCAGATGCTGTGTGGTAGGTCATGTACTAACTGACCCGGTCCAGGAGGCCGTTTCTAAAACCTCATTAAACAATACAACTTTTTTTTTATTGTAAGTTTGAGTAGTTAAAAGTAGCAGATGTGGTTCACATGACTCAACTACGAGTACTCAGGAGCGTGTAGTTATATAAACACATTCTGAGGTCTGTTTAGTTGTGAAGAGCCAACCTCTGCTATGTGAAGAATGGACATATCCAAGCTGATAAAGTAATCTGATTACTTATTTTACACCATTTTAGCCATGTGCCTCCACCCAGTCATTATAGTGCACATGATGGATCTGTATTTCTTACATGTATCTTTTGTGTTTATTTACAGAATGCTAAATGTGTGTGTGCATGGATAGCCAGGCAGGCTAAGATCAGGTTACATTCTTTTACAGCCGTGGACAGCTTCACAACAGCGTGCTGTGTTTATGTGCTGGTGGAAAACTGGGACATGTAGATTGGCAGTAGATTTGACCCTCGGCTTCATACAGAAGCCTATAAATAGGCTAAAAAAATGAACAAAACAGAAGCTAAAAGTGGATCATGCAGCACACATTGTGGTCATTTTCAGACTTAATAGTCTCCATATCTTGGTTTCACCTATTTTTTTTTGTATTCTGTTGCACCTCCTCATAATGTGTGGCAGCCACTGTAAGACTTCATGTCTGGCTCTCATTTGCACACATAGTTTCACAGCTTTTTAAAGAGAACCATTTTCTAGTGTCAAACACTGCGAAATATATGTATTTCTCCCGAAATTGCCTGACAGAATCCATCACCCTGCAGCCACCACGAGGTTATCCTGCTACAAAATTGATGAAAAATAAGAAAACCTATGATTGACAACTAGATGAAGACATAAACGATCTGTAATATCACACAATAACACCATTGTTTTAGGTGTCACCAGCTTATGTTGTCCACTAGATTTACCTCGTGTGTGTGTGTCTATGTGTGTTGGGCGGCTCATTAGAGAGCCAGACTCAAACGATAGATTTCTCTGTCGAGGATAAAAAGCAGTATTTGTTTGTGCTCCCTGAATTTTTTCATAACAAGCGCAGTCGTGTCTTAGCTTGTTTTACGTGAAACTTGGCTCGGCACAGAGAGCAGACCAATAAAACATGTTTGTGTGCTGGAGGCAGACTGGGGGAGCAGCAGCATACAGGACTGATCTGTGTGTGTGTGCAGTAACTGGTGAAAACGAGCTAAATGATCCTCAGCCCACACGGCTCCTCTTTTTATTGCGTTGCAGTCTCAGAATAATATTTAAAAGATAAACCAATCAGCGTGCTTGTTTTTATTCCTGCTAACGTGTTTTTTACTGTATTTGCCTTCCTGTGTGTCACACACTGCCTCTCCCTGTTTTGTCTCTTAAGCCTACACATAGCAGCAGGTGTTCATGTAATATAATGTTCACGGTGAGTCAGTAACAGGACATGAGGAGGCTCAATGAGTTACGCCTGTTAGGTGTGGCGAAAACATTGCTCAAAATTACATTTGTCATCATCATTTCGTAGGTTTGTTGATCACGCCTTTATTTCCCTGTAAACATGTCATGGACACACGGTCAGTGCCAACAGTTCCTTTCCAGGCAGGTAGCTGCGGCCCAAATGATCTTTTTAAAGGCCTGACAAAGGATTTTTATGTTTAAAAGTAACCACACGTAGACTGACAGTGACCAAGGAAACACCCACAGCCACAGCCTCATAATATGAGGCACTGCATACCTGAGCTTTTCCTGAAAGTTTAGAGGCTTCAGTTTGCCGAAATTGAACTGTGTTTGGGCTTCCCTCTTTGTGTAGTTGTAGTAATTTGGTGCAGTTCTCTTAGTGAGAAGACAGGACCAAAAACCATGAATCACAGGGTTCATTGATCTGAATTGAAATCATTTCTGCACATAAACCGTGCTGCAGGATGAGTCTGTATCGGTGCATCGATGCGCTGTTTTCCAGCTGCAGCCACTCGGTAAATAGAAGCAGTGTAATAAACAATCAGCATAGGATCATCTCCATGGTGACAGAAACACGCAGCAGCGTCTTCCTGTATTCGCTTCTTCTGTTTCTGCAGCAGACACGTCTGACCACTTAGCAGGCGAAGATGTTCTCATGTGTTTTACCTACTTTGTTTGCACCAATGGGGAAAATACAACATGGACCAGAGCACTGACTGTATAACAGATGGACAACGCAGCTCTGCCTCTGCTCATTGTGCAAGAATGAGGCCAAAGTATATCTCATATGAGGGCTGCCGTGTTAGAAACCAGAGTCTGCACAGTGGAGGTCAAGAGGTGAAGTCGCATCATCGCACTCATCCACTTCCACAGCCAGCCAGCAGATACTCATTTTATTATTTGATCAGTACTTTTAGTCAATCTGCTAACTTGGAGGAGGCAGGGTTTATAACCTGTACTGCAGACAGCCACTAGGGGGCGGTAAAAGTAGGTTTTGACCTCAAATGTTGGGCGTCCATCTTTATACAGTCTACAGCAAGAGCCAGAAAGGAAAAATAATGTTGCGTTTTCACGTCTTTTAGCCATTGGCTTGGTTAAAACCTTCATCTCTGCTCAGCTGAATTAGCTGTAACATTCATTTTTGTGTATCTGGTGCTAACGGGAAGTGATGATCAACTTTATGATTATCTTAAATTTCAAAATGTCGGGCTAAACATTTGTTTCATGTGTTGTCAGAATAAATCACGGCAGCACATGTGACCTTTATAAAGGAGTTAAATCTCATTAAATCACAGCAACGATACGAACAAGGCCGAAGCTGGCAGCCCTCCTCACAGAGTTCTGTTATTCTTTATTTTCCCGTCCTCTGATTCCATTTCGCTGACCATCTCTGGTCGACTGAACAAATCGATCGTAGATGATGGAAGGGAGAAAAAATTAAATGATTTCAGCTGTCCGAGGCTGAGTCGGGTACAAACCCTGTCAGTTTCAGGATGAGCTGTGTAACGTGTTGTCTCACTGTCTGCTTCAGGTAGCACTGACGATTAGACAGGAACCACAAACAAGACATTTCTCCTCCTGACCTGCTGCGTGCTCCTCAGTCCCTCTGAGTCTGTGTGTCACTTCTCCTTCTCTTGGAGGCCCTCCAATGTCACTTCACTTTGTGCAAATCTGACCCAGAGAGCAGCTCTTCCCCCTAACAACAGGCATGTGACTGCAGATTTAAGGCAGTGGTGTTCACCACCTCCACTCTGCCTTTGTTCCACTCAGTGGATTGATGTGAGGGGGGGGAAGCCCCAACGCTTGTTTTTTCAGCAGCCACATTCTCAGCTGTCAGTTCCTCCTTTGTCGCCGTCCCCTTAATGTGCTTCTGTGCGTCCCTCATTTCCTTCCTCCCACACCCTGTCAATGTACAACAAACCTGTTCATTTGGGTCAATAGTTAGAATGACCCGACAACAGGCAGGACCCCGAGGGGCTGAAAAATGGAGCCAAAACATGAATTAAAAAGCTGCAGTTCCACAAATGGCCACTAGAGGCTGCCACCAAAAAGTGAGTCACTGTTAAAACTCGCTTATTTACATTAAATTAAGGCTATAATTTATTCAAAAATGGCTTTAGCCACGTCAGGAGACAGGTGGGTGACCCCTCGGCTCCACTTATACTCCATGTCTGTGCCTATTATTAGACCAGGTGGGGCCAGGTCTTGCCAACATGGCGGCAGCAGGACCACCTTATGGCACGGTGTGATCTTTATTTACAGCCTTTTCAAATGTGATCTTTCTACTAAGTGTTAGTTGACACAACAGGGCGGCCTCAGCTTTCAAACATTTGAGATGAGAGTGGACGTGGCGACAAGAATGGACAGGAAGTACCAAATTTAGACAGTCCAGGGTGTGTTTGCTTTGCAGCTGAATGTATATGTGTGGAGCTGTATTCAGTGTCCCTCTGTGTGTGTGTGTGTGTGCAGACTCAGCTCTGGCTGGCTCTGCAGCTCATCACACGCTACATCCAACTGCTGATTACACAGCACTTGTTTTGTCCTCGCTCTACTCTGTTCTGCAGCCATTGTCAGTGCGGGGAGCTTGCGCACAATTAGATGGAGAGCTTTGTCTAACAGCGTTAGACTCGAGGCTTCAGCTGGTTCGTCCTTGGCGGGGAACACACCTCTGTTCTCATCTCTCTCTCTCTCTCTCTCTCTCTCTCTCTCTCTCTGTGTGTGTTTACTCAGCGCTGATGACATTATGACAATCAGGAAGGGATCAGTTCTGTTCCACTTCCTGTCTGGAGGCTCCCTGGGGTGTGTTTTGGGACAGTTTGGCATGCGGAGTGCACTGCCTCACTGATTAATTCCTGTGCTGTGGCACCCCCAGCATCGAGCGGGTGTTAGCAGGCTGTGACTTATTGTCTCAATGAGGAGCTGATGAGCTGACTGACACGAACTCCTGTCAACTGAAAGGAAATCATGTGAAAGCTGGTTTATACAGCAGTGTTCATTTACTGAAGTTATTTTAAGAGAACTGGCAGACGTGCTTCCTGCTTTTTTGGAGAAGGAACTGTGTGCTTCAGTAAGTGGCTGGACGAAGCTAGCAGATTTCCTCTCATGTTCAAAGAGCTGTGAGGAAAACAAAGATTCAAATTTTAGGTCGGAAGAAAAAACAAGCACATATTTTTCATTATATCTGTAGATGTTGTTTGTGTCTGAGCTGATGCTGTGAGGAAGACTCGTTGTTTACCTTGAAGGGTAAATGATCTATTCTTGGCAGAAAGACTTTGCTCCCTGGAGGTCCAGACAAGCAAAGCTAGGAATGTCCTGGTTTGTGAGGCATGACGGCCTGCAGTTTTTCCCCTCTTCTCTGCTGCTCTCAGCCCCTCAGTCACTCAGTGGGCATCAGAGCAAAAAAAAAAAATAAAACCTTGTGCACAAATCCAATCAAACCTCTACTCGTTTAACCATCAACCTAGCAAAACATTCCCCAGGTGCATTTAATTTGTCTCCTGTCCTCTGCTCCCTCAGCATCGAGCTGCAGCTCTGATGTCGCTCCATCACGTCCTGTATGGTTATTTATCGCCGTACATGAGCTGAATGTGCTTTATGTGGTCAGACTTCTCAGTACACGGCGGTGTTTATGAGAAAAAAGCAAGTGAAGTAGACAGTTTCTCAAGTCTGTCAGCCAGAATATTCTCTGTGCTTTTTATTGGTTCTGTGATGATGGACCGCGTCCTCTCTCTTTGTCTTTTCCGCAGGCGCTCGCAGCCAACGCGGGCACGGGGTTCGCCGTGGCTGAGCCTCAGGTGGCGATGTTCTGCGGGAAGCTCAACATGCACGTCAACATTCAAACCGGCCGCTGGGAGCCCGACCCATCCGGAACCAAGAGCTGCGTAGGAACCAAAGAGGGCGTGCTGCAGTACTGCCAGGAGGTGAGTGACACAGACCAGGCTTGGTACTTTTTATATATATATAGCTAATGATGCTTAAAAAAGCAGGAAGTACAGAGGAGAGAACTTTTTAACACAATTGTTTTGACATTTTGGAAAGTACAGATATTTGAGTTTCTGCCTTCAGTTAGATGAGGAGATCAAAACACATCACTAATTCCCAGTCTGGTTGGCAGAATATCCAGAGCTTAAATAGCTTTTTTCACACAGATATTGTGCCACAATACCACTAAGAATACTCCTCATTATATCAGTGTGATCATCATGTCACCTCATCTCAGAATAATGCTGCCTCAGGGGTTGTTTCTAGATGAGACGCCAGTTTCCAAGAATCAGAGGTGCAGAGTCAGGAGAGAACTGCAGCGTCACGGAGATCACACTGCAACAAACTTTTTTTATTAAAGAACAACAAATAAAGCACCAGCAGTGTGCCGTCATGTCAGATTTTAAGTGCAGCTCGACCCTTTTACACAGCCATCATTTCTATGCTGCCATTTCCTCCCCAAATAAAGATGGAGCAGGGAGGAAGTAAAATAACATCAGGTTAATAACATAGACCAGCATGTGTTGCTACGTCACATACACATCGTAGGATCCAATCAGGATGGTGGAATACATTTCTGGAACGCCGTTTTGAGTCACTGTGGGCGGTTGTGACTGCCGCCATGTTGGCTAAAGTCCCAGTACAGGTGAAGAGGTGGAGCTGAAGCACGCAGCTGTCCGTCTGCACCAGCCTGTCACTCACAGCGGTCATCCCCATAATGATGCTAATTTTAAGTCTTACTATCATTAAAATAAGAGGTTGCCGCTTGGCTCTTCCTAACAGACAGGTTCTGTTTACAGTAGGCGGCATTTAAATAAGTCGGATCCTGTGACAGTCATTTTCTTTTTCTTTTTTTAAATTAAGACCATGTTTCTCTTATTAACTGTACCTCCAGGAAGCTGCTGCTGATTCTGTCCTGGCTTATTTTGCAGCTGTCCGAGTTTAAAAAGGAGAAAAAAAAACACATGTCTGTATTTTTCAATCAGCCTTCCTCTACAGCTTCAGTTGCATTTTCTGGTGACATTTTGATGGCATTTGGGGGGAAGTGCAAACCGTGTGCTCTTTCACAGTCAAGCAGATGGCATCTAGAGTGTATAAAGCGTGGATTAAAAGATCCTATTGAAGCTCCACTTATTGCACCTCCTTTCGTCTTTCACACACACACACACAAACTCTTCATCTCGTGGTTTAACACACACTCTCTGCTTTTGCCTCCTCCTCCTCCTCCTCCTCCTCCTCCTACAGATGTACCCAGATCTCCAAATCACAAACGTGGTGGAAGCCAACCAGCCAATTCGCATCGAGAACTGGTGCAAGAAGGAGAAGAAGGTGTGCAAAGGACACGCCCACATCGTGGTGCCTTACAAATGCTTAGGTAAGCTTAATCCCAAGAACCACTTTGAAGGTTATAAATGACCAGGTGTTCTCCATTCCTCCTCCTCCTCCTTTTCTGTATTAGCCTTTTGTTCAACATGGAGAAAGAAGAGATTATGATACATCTTAGCCAGAGGGAGAGGTGACACAGAGCGATATTGGAGTCGGATTCACTTGACTAATTCTGGCCTTGAGCTGCAGATTGAGCACATCCAGGCAGAATGGGAGCTAATGTCTCTTAGAACGGATGGCAAAGGGGAGGGGAGGCTATTATTGCTGGGGAGGCTTGTTGAGCAATAAAGTACAATCTTATTTCCCCCTCAGACAGTGGCCATAAACTCACACAGACACACAGGATCAGCAAGAGAGGGGGGTCCGCGAGGAGGCCGGCTTTATTACTCCCCATTTCTCCACTCGCCTGCGCGCCATGTCATAGACGACTCTCTCCCTCCTCTGTCTCACTGGCATCACTGTAATCAGCTGTGGCAACATGGCTACATTCTGGTTTATTAAATGTCAGATATAGCCCCAGACTTTGTGGTCCACGTGCCTCGATGCCCCCTGACTTACAAAAAAACACAGCTGCCTCCGAGGACTGCAGAAAAACACAGAAATAAGAAACAAGGCCTCTCTCCCTATGTTTGTCCGAGGAAGGAGAAAAATATCTTCCTCCATGTTGCAAACACTTCCTGTGTCCAAAAACCTCTTGCTGATTGAGTTGTGCTGTTTTTCGGGATAAAAAAGCCATTAGCAGTTGCACTGGACTGTGAAATGGGCCACTATTCAAGAGCATTTTTGGCAGCGAGGAGGTTTTTGGGACATTCATGGGACGGCAAACGCACAACTGGAGCGGCTGAGGCAGGAATACGAATGAGGAGGAGTTCACAGGTGAAAGCGGCCTAGTAAATTCCCCTGATTCTGCTGCTGTCACGGTCACCTCTTCTGCACTGATTATAGGGACAAGTGTGTCAGCTGATCCTTCTGTTAGAGGTTATAAAAGTGAACTATGATTGTGACGTAACAGGAGAGCAGCAGGTGATGTGTGGAGGATGATACCGCAGCCATGTTTACAACCAATAAACACAGAGTAGTTGTGTGGTCTTAAATGCAGCCAGGGGTTTGCGTCGTATCGTATCGTATCGTATCGTATCGTATCGTATCGTATCGTATCGTATCGTATCGTATCGTATCGTATCGTATCGTATGTGCAGTTTTTCAGGAATGTATATCCTCACTGTTGCATCTATCAACAACCAGACCCCCCCCCCCATTATAATTCATTATAATTAAAACCACCCCATTACCTCCTCTGGAATAATTAAATGGCCCGGTTCCTTGTTCTCGCACATTTTTTGTCATCATCGTTAAAGGTCTGCGCTCTCCTGCCCCGTTAAATTACAGAGGCCCCCTCTCTGCCGGGCTGCAAATGAGGAGTCGGAGCAACGGAGACAGATGGAGCAGGAGAGGTAAACATAAGGTGTTGGCGAGAAGGAGGCTACTCAGAGGGTCTCTGCTTAATTATGTAATGGAGCATGTTAAGGGGGCTTAGTTGGAGGACTCTGATCATATGCTACACGACACGCCGTGCCTCCACCACTTCACCGCGCTTCACCTCGACAGTCCAGGCCTCTCCATCAAATCAGACGTGATGACGAGCGCGTCTGAATTATTCATTGTTTGAGATGTTCATATTATGACAGAACAGAAATGGACATCAGAGGCTCTGCCTCATAGTCGTCAGTGTACTTTAATTATGGTGGAATCAAAAAGAAATGAAACTCACCAAAGGGAGGTGGGTTATAGCTTGAAGGACATGATTAAAAGAGCCAGACCAGTGCCCATGTCAACTTAATAGGTTTATATGAATAATGCAGGTGCTGAGGAAGGAGCTCAGTGTAAAAAAGGAGACATTCTGTATTCCATCTCTTTGTGCGAAAAAGGCTCAGAGCTACAATCCCTCCATGTTTCCTGTCCCCCAAACAATGGCTTCACAAATGAATGTGACTTTTGTTCCATGGTGCTGCTGTAATCCCTGCAGCATGATGTCTTTGTCAACCAGCACAGGATTATTTTTTTTATTATTATTATTATGTGTAGAATGGTGAGAACAGTCAGTGGCAGATGTGTGAGTGGACTGTTGGTTAGTGTGCGTGGCAGAGAGTCCCTTACACTGTGATTAAACTGTGGAGGGAAAAATCTGCTTGGACAACACAAACAGAAACAGCCTAGAGCTGCAGAAGTTTGCAGAGAGAGTACTCTCTGTCCCGTGTAAACACAGATTTGGATAGATCAAATTCATACATCAGCTTCTCAGCAGAGCTGGGTCGTTTTTGTCGTAGCTTCTAGGAGAAACTCGTTGCCATGCGTGGATCTGAAATGAAAACAATGACAGAAATCGGTGGAAGTGGATTCTCAAGAATGCCACAGCAGAGAGAGGCCTCTGGAAAAGGATCACTCAACAAAAACAGGGCTGTCCCACCAGGACAACACTCCACTTCACGTGTCCACAGCATTGTTCACCTGCTTTGTCCCCTCAAACCACTTCCTCAAGACGTCAAAGGATGCGAGTGGTTGCCGTAGTGATAACATTTTCTGGAGGAACCTCTACCTCTGGCCACAAACGTATCAATCACCCCTCCTATATGATTAGGATGGGAGTGGAATTTACGTGATTGTGTCTGGTCATGACACACGCTGTGCTTTTTTACTCTTGACTCAGTCTGTAAATTTAACAAACAAAGGGCAGGGCTCTCCGTGATGAGTCCAGATACCATCAGAGCTCCTGAGTCATGTGAACATGAATACGGTGATAAAGTGTGCAAACTCAGACTTGTCTTGGAGCACCACACCTCAGGCAAAAATGTTTTGCAATCAGCCTCAAAGTGACATCATAACTACACATATATGCATGTGACCGTATCATAAACATGTGAAAGGCGAGGTAACGAGGTAACGGAGGTGGAACTTATTAGTTATTTCTGTTACGCAGCCTCCTGCTGCCTCCTGGTTCTAGTCATGTCTGCCCACCCTGAGTGTCATTCTGGTGCCAGATCAGAGTTCCTCCCAATCCATGATGCAAATGTAAACAAAACATTAGCCAAGAAACTAAAACAGGAAGTAGCACGATACAACAGCTGTGCCTGTATTATTAATTTATTAACATCTTCAGTGTTTGTCAAGGGAATAAAATTCTTAGAGACACGAATTTAACATCTGCAGCCAACAACAGACTCCTTTATCTGTCGAGTCCTTCAAACACAATGGCGGGTGTAGTTTAATTCAGCAGTACTGAAGGTGTCATTGGTGCATTGGTCGTAATCCCCCCCCCTCTCTCTCTCGTGCCTCGGGCGCTTGTACCGCAGCCGGTTCATCGTTAGCGAGTGTATCTGATAGATGGAAGGTTAAAGGAAAAGGTGGATGAATGGAAAAGGTGGAGAGCAGGTCGCACCGACAAACACAAACTACACTGCACACACACACAGGGAGCGGAGGCACAGCTGCTCCGCAAACACCACCATTCATCACCCAGCTGCAGTGCGACTGCATCTGCTGCCATCCAGCTCACAGCCACAGAGACCTCCGAGTGCAAGTGGATTAGTGGAGTGCAAAGAGAAAGAGAGAGAGGGAGAGAGGGGTGTGAGTGAAAAGTTTAAAAGACCTCTGCTCAAACTTTTGTTGTTTTTTTTTTTTTTAACGCAGAGGCAGCAATAAAATAAAATCAGCAAATGTCATTCATTCAGAATTTTGTTAGTCCGGCGTGAAAATCCATAAAAACGTCAGAAATAAAAGCACTTAAACAGAATGTTCACATTCTGAGTGTTATTGGATTGGTCTATTATTCTATGAAAGCTCCATGCAGTCCTCATGAAGCTCATTTTCCCTGCTTAATAGCAGCAATAGTGTGGGCACAGAGGAACTGTTGCTGCCAATCAAATGGAATTAAATCGTTCTCTGAAATGTGAATGAATATACGAGTCTATAAAATGTCACAACTCTTAAAATCTTTTTTTTTTTTTTTTTAATTCTTTCTTACTTACCTTATGTATTATCACTGCTACAACCAGGAGATCCACGCGTGCATATTGAGCAGTAATTTGGATCATCGACACTAAGAACCATTATTACTACATTCTGAAATGATCTTAATGTTTGAAAAATTAATTATCAAAATTGTACTTTAGTAATGCTAATGGTGGGCAAGCTGCAGACAGGCCTCAGAGGTCTGTCCGGTCAGTTGGAGGAGGTTTTTGGGGGGTGGTGGTGGTGGTGGGAGGAGGAGGGAGGGTGTTACTGTACCTCCTGGGCGGAGATGAGAAGCAGCTGCTGAGCCCTCTGCTATTTCCAGCTCTCTCCTCTTCCTATCCTACCCTCTCATTTTCCAAAACACTGCTTTTTCGCCCTCTGCCTGCCTCGCCTCGGGCTGCAGTGCCTCCTCTCCAAGCCCCGAGGTCACAGGCAAACCACTGAACGAGTGGAGAGCTCCATACCCCTCATTTGTGTCTTTCTTATTCCGCCCACTCTTTAGACCGTCTTGCCTAACCCTCCTGTTCATCCTTCCTTCCTTCCTTCCTTCTTCCTCCCAGCCCAGCTTTCCATCTGTTTCTCGTGGCATCGTTTCCTTCTACCTGCTCGCCTCGCTGCCAGCCTATCAGCGCTCGCTGTGTCCTTCTTAATCTTTCCCCTGACCCCTGCGCTGCATTCTGACACGTGCATGCTTTTCAGCCTGAAACTATTCATAGGAGATCCCTTTCAAGCCATTTATTTCCTGGCGGATCTTCTTTCTGTCAACTCACTCTATGAATAAACATCATCTCCAATCTGAATTCATCAGGGAAATGATATCATTGATTTGCAGGAAGTGCCTGGATTACATTAAAAAGAGTCACAGTGTGAAAACCTGATTTACTCCTCCTGCCGTTTTGACAGCAGAATTACAGATGCAGCCAAAGAAGAGGGATGAATCCCGCTGGTGCCCAGACAGATGTTCACGTGTCAAATGCCCTATCGGTTATACCACTGTAATGACATTAAAAGGAGCAGGCAGCTATGAATTATTGAATCTCATCTGCTATTCCTTTTTTTAGTCCTGCTCTGTGATGTATTGTGTCCGACCCTGGTTGCGTCGCCGAGGACAGATCGGCGGTGTGACTAACAGGCGTGTGATTTTCTGTTACAGTGGGCGAGTTTGTGAGTGACGTGCTTCTGGTCCCAGAGAAGTGCAAGTTCTTCCACAAGGAGAATATGGACATGTGTGTCAGCCATCAGCAGTGGCTCAGCGTGGCCAAAGAGGTAAGGAAGTTATTACTTCATAGGAAACGGTGGGAGGCTGTTGATATCAGAGAGCAGTGGAGAGCGGAAGCAACATTTTAGTCTCCTCTTCCTGTCGCCTCTTATTCCATTCCTCTCTGATATCGGTCTCTGGGAGTCTCTGAGGTCCTCTGATCACAGGCTGACTGGGAGTCCTCACATTTCAGCTCCTAATCAGATTAGTGTTGTGGCTATAGCACAGCTAATCCCACACTCCTCCCCTCCCTCGAGGAGCACCAGAGGCGGCCCGTTCGGGGCCCCTGCTCTGACCACGACGTCACAGCCAAGCCAGCCTCGTCGCTCCCTGCCTCACACACGCCACAGTACGAACCATCTGCAGCCTCCACAGACGCCCTGCAGTCAATAACACATTTGTTACACACTAGCAGCAATAAATCCTACCAGCAAGAAAAATGATTCAAAAACAGTCGCTGTCCCCAAACCACCTGTCACAGAGATGCTCTTAAGCGGAGCAGCTAATCCTCGACTCCTCTGGAGTTTCTCTGCAGCCATCGATTAGTCTGAACTCAGACTGAACTCACTCCGAGCTGCTGCAGTATATGAAGCGCAGCATTGTTGAAAAATAGCACATCACTGTAAGGACTGCATGGCTTTTGAAAGCGCGGCACATTAATCATTGTAGTCTGATAGACCTGCTCCTGTAGCACCATGCTTTGAGTGTTCAATAAAAAGTGGCAGCATGTGTGAGGATAAATCACATGATGCTGCACGCCCCTGATTTAACACTTCCTGGTTGAATATTAACTGATTTTCAGCAGGCCTGATGTATGTATGTATGTGAGCATAAAGGTTAAAATGTGATTTTAATTTGCAAATATAAACAAAACAACAAAATAAAATGATAAAAACAAGGATTAAAATCAGTTAAAACACATCTTTGGGGCATTATCCTGTCAAAGGGTTAATGTAGCTTCTACTCACTGCTACGTTGTTCAAGTCCTAGGTGAATAGATGTTAATCAAATATCACCTTGTCAAAGCTTAAAGGGTGAGTTGCTCATCTGTGTTCAGTGGCTCAGTTCGAGTGTACGCTACATTAAGACTTCACCACCTCTTTACCTCGCAGCCGTTTAGGAAACAGTTATATCTTCTGGATCCTTTGTTCAAAAGCCTCCAGACTCCAGGGACTAAAACAGTAATTTCACCTTCCAGAAGAGGGGACCTAAAGACTTTAAGTGTATAGTTTTAATGTATAATGATATATACAACCATGATAATATATTGAGATTATAATCATTGCTTTGTGTGGAGGCCTTTTAAGAGGTTTGGGTGCTTTAAAGCCACCGGACTCCATTTGTTTTACTTCAGAATGTGAGTGTTGCTGCCTCATTTCTTTGGTTTTGTTGTGTTATCGTGGGACTTTGGTGCATTAAATGTGTAGTTGTGTAATCTGAATTAATATATTAAAACAACTCGTGTTTGGCAGGTGAAAAATCTGTCTGAAGCCAAAGGGGTGATAATTTTCTGAACAAAGTTACACACTGACAAGATCAGTGCTTTGTTTTTATGTAGTGACACAGAAACCACAGCTCATGTTTTCCTCCACCCACTCAGGCCTGCTCCAAGAGCCCCATGGTGCTGCTGCACAGCTACGGCATGCTGCTGCCCTGCGGCATCGACAAGTTCCAGGGCACAGAGTACGTGTGCTGCCCTGCGTCTCGTGGCGGGGAGGCCGCACCGCCGGCCCTGCCCTCCCAGGAGGACGACGTGGAGGAAGAGGTGGAGGATGAGGAGATTGACGAGACAGACCTGGACGAGGACGAGGCTGTAGAGGACAGGTGAGAGAGGAGTTCTATGGTGTGTGGGCGTGTCTTTTGAAATATTACAAGTGTGATATCCGCTCTGTGGTGAAGGACGGATATTAGTGGCCATCTGGATAGATTAGCGTTCTGTGGCGTTGATCAATGGCAGCTGCTCTGCCCTGTTTGATAAATCTGTCCTCTTCCTGGCGTCCACGCCTTCACTCAAACTGTTTCCTCTCTGCTCCTCAGTGAGACGCCTGCTGACGAACGGCCCACACAGAAAGAGGAGCCGGTGGACGAGGATGAAGACGAGGAGGAGGAGGATGAGGAGGAGTACCACTACGTCTACGAGGACGAGGAAGCAGACAAAGAGGACGAAGACGAGAAAAGAGAGAGCAGCAGAATGGCAGAGAACCAGGACGAGGACAAGACTTTGCAGGAAGTGAAAGGTTTGTTATGTGACACCCTCACGCAGCATCCTCTCTCTCATCATGTACAACAACTCCTGCAGCGTTTGTCGTAGTTATAACAGCAGCAGTAATGCTGGTAGTTTTCTGAGTAGCTGAGAATTGAGTGCTGCCCCCCGGTGGCCGGATGATCTAACCAGCTGTCCCCTGGCAGCGGTGTGCTCCCTGGAGGCTGAGACCGGCCCCTGTCGTGCCTCCATGCCCCGCTGGCACTTCGACCTGAGCCAGAAGAAGTGTGTGCGCTTCATATACGGGGGCTGCGCCGGCAACCGCAACAATTTCGACTCAGAGGAGTACTGCATGGCCGTGTGCAAGCGCCTGAGTAAGTCTGATGCGATGGAGGCCCCACACCTCTCTCTCTCTGTCCCTGCCGCTCTCTGTCTGTGGCTCCCCGCTGAAAACACTTTAGGGTAATATACAGCAGCTTCAGCCCGACTCACGAGCAGAGCACCTGTTCACTCGTCACATCACCACAGCTGTTGTTATTGTGTCACCTCCAGCACAACAATCACAGCAACCAAACATTGTCCTCATTGTTTTTGCAGCTGATCAGTTTTAGACTCACTTGTTAAATAATATATAAACATTCAAAAAATACTTGACGTCAAAATGACCTCGCAAACAGGAAGCAGTATGTTTATTTATGATATATTATTAACAAAAGCAGCATGAGTTGTTTTGCATAATTAATATGTTAAACAATTTCACCTTGTTTTTATAGATTAATCAATAAGTAGTCTTTGCACAGTATCACTGAATATAATATATCATAATTCATATTTTCTTCAGTATTAAACTGTTATAATAACACACTCTAAACCTGCAGAGTCCCAGTTTGACAACAAATGTACCTGATCACATTCGTCTTGTTCTTTGATCGGAATTTATTGGATTTAATCACATTATACTGAGCCGCCATGTTGTCATGAACATCCACCATACTGAGCCTTGTGAATAAACAACTTTATTCTCAGGTTTTCTCCACGATCGGCCTCATTATAGAATTTATTTATATACATTCACACAGTCACTAGTTTTCCTCTCTTCTTTATTTTCTTCTCATTCACATGCATCTTAACTTAACTAGAGTTTGCTGTTGTCTTTGTTTGCTCCATCTCTCTGTGTCTGTCGCTGAGCGCTGTTTCTCCATATTTCCTAGAACACCCACCCATCACACGTCAGTGAGCACTTTTTTTTTTTATTATTTTGCACCTTGCAGCGACTCACTTTCCATCAGGTTAAACTCAGTTCACAGCCAGCAACGACTAGATAAAAGGTCCTGAGGAGCTGAAGCAGCGAGGTTTGGAGGCCGGATGTCAGAGTGTATCTTTAACCCGTGCCTCCAGTTTTTGTTGACGTCTGGAGTGAAATGATGAGGTCTCTTCCTGTTTGCAAGCCCCGAGCGATATAGTTTTTTTTTTTTTTTGTTTATTTTGTTTTTTTGTGAGTCGCAGCATTGCAAGGAAGGGGAGTCCTGCGTGACTGTAATGTGGAGAGGAACCCAGAACGGAACCCTCTGGCCTCGCCCCAGCTGACCCAGCTGTCAAACACAGAGATATTTCCATTAGTGTTGGAGACGCGACCTGTCAGCAGAAAGCCGATGGGAAGATGAAAGGAATTCAAATGGAAAGACTGTCAGATTCTCTTAAATTTATCAGCCTTACTATGGGTGGAGGAACGCCAATGAAAGGAGTGCTTCTGTGCGGATTTTGGTCCAACTTCAGTCTCTTTCTCAGCGCCTGCCTGTCTTCCTGTCTGTCTGCCTGTCTGTGTGTCCCGCTGTCTGTATACCTGTGTGTCTCTGTCTCTGTGTGCAGCCACCGCTCACCCTCTGCCTTTGAATTCACAGTCACACCACCGACTCCTCAGCCCACCGACGACGTGGACATCTACTTTGAGACCCCTGCTGACGACAAAGAGCACAGCCGCTTCCAGAGAGCCAAGGAGCAGCTGGAGATCAGACACCACAACCGCATGGAGAGGGTGGGTCACCAAGGGCACCAAATTAAAGAGCAGTCAGTGAATGACACAGTTATACTGTATATTAAAGTTCTCTCTCAGCACCAACAAGTCAAACCGAAAGGTTTAGGAAACCTTGAGAGTGAGTACAGGCCCAGCAAATCTGTAAATTGATGCTTAAGATGTGAACAATTTCAGAGCGAGGCCTCTTAGTTTTGTGCTTTGCCTTCCATCTATTCCCCAAAAAATGATTGCTGCCAATTTTCCGAGTGGCTCCGAGCAAACAGGCGCCTCCTTGTATCTTATTTCCACCCCTCTCTGCATCTCTCCAGGTAAGAAAAGAGTGGGAAGAGGCTGATCGCCAGGCTAAGAACCTGCCCAAGGCTGAGAGGCAAACATTGATTCAGGTAAGACACTGATCCTTCCCACCTTCTGGGAACCCCCCCTTCATTGTCATCTTAGTTTGGATGTGATATGACGGCTTACAGACCCCGGGTCCCTCGCTCCCTGTCCCATTAAAGATCCCTTTTCCCTGGCTGCTCTATCTTTATCACTCTGCGGCTAAATTAGGGCACCATCTGAATGGGGAGACTTCTAAACGAGTCCCCAGCTCCCCTGACAAGCCTGGAAGGCGACATGAGTGAAACTGAGAGCTGTTCTTACTGTTGAAGGTGCTTATAACACACAGAGCTGTGATTCTGTTTGCAGCACTTCCAAGCGATGGTGGAGTCCCTGGAGGAGGAGGCAGCCAGTGAGAAGCAACAGCTGGTGGAGACTCACCTTGCCCGGGTGGAGGCCATGCTGAATGACCGGCGCCGCCTGGCCCTGGAGAACTACCTGGCTGCCCTGCAGGCCGATCCCCCCCGGGTAAACAGCACACACACACACAGCCTCTGAGAGCATCCTCACCTCTCCCCATCTGTCTGTTTCTTTTGTCAAACAACAACACTCCACACACACACATTTCTGGCCAACTAGCTTCACACCACTTTGCAGCTAATCTCATATCCTGTCAAGAGACCCTCTGCCAACTTCATCATGGGAGAATGGATTACTGCAGGCAGGGAAAAACACGCACACATCCAAAAATCCTCCATAAGCACAAAGTCAATCACATTTGAACCGTCAGCTCTAATCTCTGCGCCGTGTTTTTTTTAATTCCTTTTATCTAATAGTCGTTTGATCCGTCTGCCAGCTCACTGCTTGGCTCGCTGTTTGAAAGGTGCTGGACGTCTCTTCCACCATCAGAGCGGCATTTGTTACAGAGAGGAATATTTTTGTTTTGAACTCAAACGTAATAACGTCACCTGAGTTGACAGCATTAATTTCATCATCTGTGGTGCGATGCTATTTCAGGAGGCACTGCGGATGGTTTAATGTTATAAAATAATGTTTTGTTTAGCTCCTCTGACAACAACAGTCTCATCATCCCTCCTTTATTTTTGGTTTGATATTACGACTTCATTTTCAGGTTTATTGTTTGAAATCAGATACCTTTGATGTGAAGTCAAATACTGCTTCAGAAAGTGAATGCACGACTACACAGACAAACGTATGTGGGCAGCCAGGCCTCCAGTTTCCTGGTTTTCTGGTTTTCTGTCCAGCCCTTTAAGCGTTTCTAAAGTCTGAAGCAGGGTGAGAAGGTCCGACACTGGACAGCTTTGAGGTCAGAACAGCAAACTGTCATTTCTATGAGCTTTTATTTTGAAAACAGGAAGCTGACAAACACAAAGCGTTACCATCTAAACCCTCATTATATCCTCTAAGTAGTAGTAGTAATCAATTAACAAAACATTTTCAGAACACTTTCCACTGGTTTGTGGCTACTTGTCTTCATCACTGTCCACTGAGCCTCTTCTTCATTTTGGGGGCAAAAACGGGTCAGGTGTTGGAGGTCAGACATCACAAAAGCTACTGACTTCAAACTTTCTCTTTGAGTCCATGTGTTACCATCTAACTCTTCCTCTTCTTCCTCTTCCTCTGCGTCCCCTTTCAGCCCCACCGCATCCTGCAGGCCCTCAGGAGGTACGTCCGCGCCGAGAACAAGGACCGCCAGCACACCGTCCGCCACTACCAGCACGTTCTGGCCGTGGATCCTGAGAAGGCCGCTCAGATGAAGTCACAGGTCGGTGTTAAGGAGTCCGAAAATGCTTAATGAAACGTTAAATTATTGCATTGTCACATCAGTGCCTGTATTTTGAAGCCAGTTTTGACACTGAAGATGACTCCACGCGTTTGAAGCTGTGTCAGTGAATCTGAAACCTCACACTCCTCTCACTCCTGCTCAGACAGGGGAGGGATAATGAATGTCTCAGCCTGCTCCTCTCTGCCCTGTTTCTGAGTGTGTGTGTAGGAGGTAGAAAGAGTGTGTGTTTCTCTGAGCCTGAGCCCAGGCGGAGTGAGTAGGCCCGTCTGACGGAGGGAGGGAGGGAGGGAGTTTCATTCACTTAAGCCTCAGCCGCAGATTAACATTGCACAGGTCTTGTGTAATGCTGGACTCTGAGCTGCTGTGCGGGGATTTGGCTGGAAGCTCCTCTGTTAGATGTACTCGCCTGCGCGCGTGTGTGTATGTGTCACTGCCCTTCGACACCATTTACAGTTATCCTCCACCATTACAGATAACACAGCAGATGGATAGAACAACAAACACGGTGTAGAGAGAAGAGAAGAGACTCAGTGAATCTGACCTCAGCCATGAAGAGCTGATCCGTCATTCTGCTCGTTCACATCTGCATTTCCAGTTTTCGTTTCACATGTGACTGTGAAGTGTATTACAAAACAATCCTTTTGTAAACAGCCTTCCCGCTGTGCTTTATGTAACCATGTTATGTGACTTTTAAGTATCACCTCTATGGCTGCATCAAAACTCCAACATGCACTCTTTATAATGAGGATTGTTTGTCAGACATGGACTGGATGGTGCCACAGGGGCTGCAGCACGCCTCTCTAACAGGGGAGGAGGAGGAGGAGGAGGAGGAGGAGGAAGAGGAGGGGGGAGCAGAAGGTGCATGATTGCCATCTGTTGCCGGTTGCGGTGCACTGCAGTCGAGATGAAAACAGTCAATCATCATAGTGGGAAATAAACAGCAGTTACCTGCCAAGAGCCGGTCAGCTCTGTCAGAGGCACGTTTTAAAACTCTGCCAAGAGTTTTGGCTGCAGAAATATGGAAACATTTCTCCTCTCTAAACATCATATTGCTGCTGCTGGAGAAGTTTGGGTGCACAGAAGTTTTTGCATCTCTTATTTTGATCAAACCAGTTTTTTTTCTTTTCGGTTGGGGTGGTGATCATTGGAGCTGACAGGCGGCAGATCCTGTCAAGTCAGTTCAGGGCTTCAAAGCTGATTTGAATATTACATGCAGCAACTTGTTTTATGTCTGCAAGTTGGCTAGCTGCAAGCGTGTCTGGGTTCATCTGAAGAAAAAGTGTTCTCTCTCTCTCTCTCTCCCTGAAAGCACATTTCTGCTATTTCTGTGACAGTTGCGGCTTTAATTTGTGAACAGCCTTCTCCACTCACTGCATTTATATTCTGGGCAGAGAAATGCCAGACGTCCACACCGTCCACTCTGAGCTTTAAAGTGAATTTAAAGGCTGTATTCAGTCATAGAAACAGATTTTTAAGGCGCTGTGCTGACAGTTTCTGTTCCTTTGTCATCTGTTTTCTCTCTGTTGTATCCTCTTTTTCTGCCCACACCTGTTTGTGAAGATGAATTTTTCATCGTCTCGTCTTGCATTATGTTACAGCATCACCGGCTTCTCTGTGCAAATCTCTAAACCAGAAAGCTAAGACTGTAATCTGTGATACTATTGAGTAACGAAACTTAAAAAAAGAGGGATTTTCTGGGATAAGCGTATATTTTCTGGTTCATTAAATAAACACTATTGAGATGGAGATGTTTGGCAATTAAATGTCACAGTCATTCACATGAAAGGATTTGCTGAATAGCACAAAATCAATCAATAAAGAAGAATTATTTATAATATTATATTCAGAAAAATAATAATAATAATAAATGAGCTGCAGCATTTCCACCGAGGCTTTGCTCACATCGTCTGTTTCTGCTCTGCCAGGTGATGACCCACCTGCGAGTGATCGAGGAGAGGATGAACCAGAGCCTGTCGCTGCTTTACAAAGTACCGTATGTGGCTGAAGAGATCCAGGATGAAATTGGTGAGTCATGAATGAATGCTGTGAAATAACAGCAGTGATTAAATTCACACACAGAGAAATCAGAAAAAGAAAGAGTCAGTGAATCGGTTTATATATTTGTCCTCTGTGGGACCGTTTAGGACAGCTTTCGTCCACCACCTTGTAATCATTTTCTTCATTTTTTCCTGCTACCTCATTAAAGGATCCATAGTTGAGGTGTTGCAGCACAAATTAAAGTGGAGCGGCTGCGGTGACAGAACTGGGTCACAGCTTTCTCCGTGCAGCGTTCTGTTGGGAAATGTGCAGATTTACAGGGAAAATAGCTCTCAGAGAAACACTAATTGGTAGTTAGCGGAAATGAGAGCGGGCTCTTCTTGCAGGAGTGACTGTGACGGTTGGGGGAAAAAAAGGAGCAGTAATTGGTGAAGCACATTTTAGCACATTGCTGCTGTCCCGCAGTGACAGGTGCAAGCGCAGCTCAGACCACCTTTTCATCTGTGCCTTTTTTTTCCTTTCTTTTTGCAGATGAGCTGCTCCAGGAGCAGAGAGCCGACATGGACCAGTTCCTGTCGTCCATCTCTGAATCGCAGCCAGATGTCACTGTGTCGTCCGAGGAGAGCGTGGAGGTCCCGCTGTCCGAGGGCAAACCCTACAGGCCCATCCAGGTCACATCGCTGGGGTCCCGCTCGGAGCCAGAGGGTGAGCAGCTCCAGCCTCAGACGCTGTCACAAGCAGCACTAACAGCCCTGTTGCTGTGTGGGGGTGGGGGGGTGGGGACAATGAGTCGTACACATTTTCTGAAGGACGCTGGTTGACGAAGCACTGCTGCACTGTGAGACGCAGAGAATAGGTTCACAATGTGCTTTATGCCCATGCAAATGTGCTGTGGAGCCATGGGGTTGGGACTTATCTGTGCCTGCACATTTCCCTGTGGTCTAGCCTTCAACACAGCACTACTGAAGTTCAGATAAATGCACAAAGCCTCAGGCTTTGGAGCTGAGCTGGAGCCAGAAGCTCAGGGAGAAAAAAAAAAAAAGAGCAGTTACGGTTCTTTTCATTGTCACATTTGTGCCAGACAAAAGATTGAATCCTCAAGGAAAGAAAATGTGATGGATGGAAAGCTTCCAGTGAGATGGAAGGCAAATTACAAGTAAATCCCTGAGGAACATTTATTATACATGCCAACAGCCCAGAGGGCTCAGACAGAACCAGCCAGTTCCGAAATGGTGGCTCCCTTTTTTTGAGTTTGGTTATCTTTCTAGTTTATTTTGGGACTCTTCCCTGCTGAACTCTTTTCCTAATCAATTAACACAGCTTGATAATCCTGCCTTTTCTCTTCTTACCTAAGTTTTCTCTCTTCTCTCCTCCCCCTTCTTTTTTTCTGTTGCTCATTTCTAATGCCAAGGCGATCTATCAGACTCCCCACGTGCCTTCAAGAAAGGTTGGTGCCTCTGTTGCGTCTTGTTTTTCTCCATCCCCATCTTCCGTTTGGTTTTCCGCTGTCCTCCTTTTCCCTTTCTTTCTTGTGGATTCCTCTCTTTCTTTCCATCCGGTTACTATATGTTATATATTTTTTTGGGGGGGCAGCAGCAGAAGAGCTGGCCCTCAGCTGCTTCTCATCATTACTGGGATTATCACTTCATGCTGAACAGCAGTGTCAGTGGCGACAGGTTCCCCCTCTCTCAACAGAGAGTCATCCCCTCCTCAGTACATTTGTCAAAGCACCTTGCTTAATTATCCCACCACCCACACACTCATACCTCTCATTAGTCGCCCTCTTGCTGATAAGAGCAGGGAGACTTAGTGTCCCCGTCTGAGGCTCAGTGCTTCTGGTGCCCAATCAGAATTAGTGTAATTTGTCCTCTAAGGCCAGAGAAGCCTGCTTCACCTGTGTCGTCTGATATGGGCTTAACCTTGTGATCATGGAACACACACACACACACACAGGAGTTGGTAGAAGCCCTGCACTTTTCCCTGCAGACATCTTCCCATCTGTGTTGCCTTTAGTGCTTCATTAGGTTCATTATGCATGTACCAGTAGTCAATCCTAGTCCTCCACAGTGTTTCTGGTTTTGTTGGGTGTTGTCTAGAGTGCGATGATCTGACACACATGAGTTGTGGACAGTAAAAATGGCTGCCAGACGACACACACACACACACACACACACACACCCCAAGGTCTGAGCCAGTAATCGATACAAGCAGGTGACCGTTCAAATCAAGAAAATCTGTGTGTTTTGGCGAATGAGAGGTCACTTTGTTCTCACAGAGGTCACTCCCATGGTGCCGCGCGTCGTGGTTATTATGTCTGGCTGCGACATCGCGTGCACCCTGCAGTACCATCTGATAACCTGCCAAGAGTGTGTGACGTCACCTCTGCTGAGCGAGGCTCATGAACGCACAGCATTGTTCCGCACTTAATCCAAAGACAATTGTATTAATCTTAAGCGTTTGGCACAAGCAGCAGCAGCAGAAGGCAGTAAGCCGACGCCTCGCTCGCTCTCATTATTCTCACTTCTTTTATGGCATTATGTGACGTGTGTGTGTGTTTTAAATGGAATACTCTTTGTTCAGAGCTATCACTCTGACACCATGTTCCCAAACTTTTTACATTACGCAATCCAATGCAACCGACTTCACAGAGAATTTTATGCATCGTATTACCTTGAGAATATAATCCAGACATTCTGAAGAGATGCATTTCAGTTATTTTATAGACAAATGTGTAGCTTAAAAGACTAAAGAGGGGGTTCTGCTGTTAATCTGGCTGATGTTTGCACTTTTAAAAAGACCAGGTGAGGGCTGTAAGTGCATAGAACTGGGTGTTTACAGCTCATCTTTATGTGAAAGCCCACTTTGAGAGGAGGTCTTTGTAAGGTCAGCATCCACAGTGCTCACACTGTGCTGGAGGGAAGAAAGGGCTTTGTTGTCACCACGCTGTGCCTCGAGGGAAGAAAGTAGCTGGATGTCTCTGTGCAGCTGTCCACCACCATCCCTGTTCGTTTGTGTGTTTGTTTGTTGGTTTATTTCTGCTCCTCTGCTCTTACTGACGGCACTCCTCTTCCTTCGCCTCCTCCAGGCTCCGCCATGTCTGGTTTAGACGGTCTGATAGGCGCAGAGGAGAGAATCATCAACAGCAAACCCAAGATCAGCGAAAATGTGGTAAGAGCCTCACATCACCTCTGCCTTAAAGCATCTTTTAACTTGCTCAACGTGTGACCTGAGGGCAGCAGATCTTTAAAGCCAAACACAGGCTGGCTACTTATTCTTACCTGGTTGAAATCACACACACACATGCTTTTTCTCTCTTTAAATTTTGTTTTTAATGAGACAGATTGTTCCAGTAACTATGTTGTCATAGTTACCGCTCTCTCTCACACACACCGGGCTGTTTGCGTGTCTGTGTTTGGCTTCTGCCAGCCGAGCCTCATTCAGATCAGCTCCACACTTTGTCCAGCGGTCATCGCATGTTGCTTCGCTTTGCCCTGACGTTAACAGTTTCGACACTGGATGTTTGGCATGCTAACTCCACCCGCTTGCACCGTGCAGCTGTGTGATGTGTGTGTGTGTGTGCTATTGATGCATGTTTATTCTTCGGGAATGCTAGTTTAAGACAGAGCAGTCTTGAGGAAAAATAAAAAAATCTAAAACGTGGGACTCCAGACTGCTCTGTCTTTAGTTCTGCCTCCTGAACACGTCCAGTCACAGCACTCACTCTTCAGATTAGAGCTCTGTTTAGGAAGACGTGCTAATTGTGTGCCTAGAAGAAAGTCTGTTGTTGATGCTTGCAACCCCCTCTTCCTCCTCCTCCTCCTTCTTTCTTCCTCTTCTTCCAGTTTGTACAAGACAGCTCCGAGTGTATCATCACGCTAACACAGATAATCCTTACAGTTTACTTCGCTGCACAGCCTCTCGCTCTCCTCTCTATCTGTCTCTCTATCACACACACACACATTGTGGTGAGTGTAACCTGGGCTCCCCTGTCTGTGTTGACAGGTGACTGATGAGTCACTGGATGTTAAAGAAGTGATTTACAGTGCAGAGAGAGTCAGCGTTATGCATGATGATGAGCTGGTGAGTATAGCGGCGCCCTCCACTGGGCTCTCTGGGGAACTGTAGTTATCTGTAGTGGGGGAGACGGATGAAAGAAAGAAAGAGGGAGTGTTCAAAGAAAATACTACCTCTCCATCTAAAAATAAATAACAATGCGTTGGAACAGACCCTGACCCCCCTCCCCTCTCTCTCTCTCTCTCTCTCTCTCTTAATTTTTTTAAAATTTTTGTTTGTTTGTTTTTATTTGTCCTGTTCAGGCCAATATATATGTGTATATATATATATTTTCCTGCATGGGTGCATGTTTGTTATGTGAATGTATCTGAATGTACACAGTGAGAATCAAAAGTTGTGAAGCCACACAAACTGAGCATGCTCAGTGTATGTGTGAGGATGAGCAGTGAAAACAAAAAACAACCCCCGCGCCCCCAGCAGCCGTCCACATATGATTAGTTTGTGTCATATGTGCCTGAATACATGGTGAAGACGAGCGTAGGTGACTGATAATGCACACTCCTCCACAGAGAGACACGTCACATGCATGTGCACACACACACACACACATACACACATCTTACAGATCCTCTGCCAGGAAGGAAGACGTCCCTGGTTTTATAGCATCACATGAGAATTAGTCAAATCTTCAAAGCAACCAGAATAGATGTGTCTTTTTTTTTTCACCATCCTTGTTCAGAAAATCCGTTTACATGCAGATCAGAAGATTCAGAACCACAGACTCGCATTTTAAAGGGAAATTCTTGTCTGAGTCGAGCGAGGTACTCGTCTTATTATTACTATCGATCATGACGGCAGCTTGTTTAGCACCTCTGCTGTTGGGATGTGGGAGCACAGATTGCAGCTCAAACTACTGTATTGATCGTGCTGCTGCATTGATCGAGGGAAGCCGAGCCTACAAAACTTTCCTTAAAAACAATTACAATAAATACTACAAACTGAAAGTAAGGCGCCCTTATTGATGTATACAAGAGGTGATTGAAGAGTTGGTCATCACTGACAAAATGGCGACCTTTTTTAGCTCTTTTTCCTGCTCCTCCAGAAACAGAGGCCAGCACCTGGATGCAGACAACACTGATTGTTTAGATTCTGTCTTTCCTCTGTAGGAAAAAGAGAGAACTGTCAGGATCTGCCTCAAAATACCAGATCATCCTTGAATGTGTTGTGCTGAATCCACTCCAGAGTGAGTGTTAGGACGTTGGTTGGTTGAGGATGACACCTGTTGTGCCAGTGTGCTGTTGTATGATTGGATCACATGTGTGTTGGTTTGGATTCAGCAGCTCACTTCTTCTCCATGCTTTATAAGAAGGAGCATCGCCCTCTAGTGTTGCCACCTCTCCTTCATGGACCTCCTTGTGTGATTAGATAGATGTTCAGTGATCTTTACTTACTTCACAGTTAATTGATCACCTCATATTTATGTTTTCCAAACTGCAAAATTATTCCGTAATATTCAATTTTTTTAATGACAATTAATACACAGATCAAATAATTAGACTTATGTTGTGAAGAAAAGCTGGAATTTCCTTTTAAAATGTTCCGTACTTGAGGCCTGAGTGTTTTATCTGCTGCATGGTAACAATAATGGAAACATGTAAGAATATTACATTCATGATTCAGCTGTTTCCTGTCCTCACCTCTCTCTCTCTCCCCCTCTCCCCCTCACTCGTCTGGACCTGTTAGGAGTCCTACCGCCCCCTGGGAGAGGACTTCAGCTTCGGCAGCAGTGCACTGATTGGCCTGCTGGTGATCGCTGTGGCCATAGCAACTGTGATTGTGATCAGTCTGGTGCTTTTGAGGAAAAGGCAATACGGCACCATCAGCCATGGCATCGTGGAGGTAAGGAGGGTGGGGGGTTCTTATTTCAGATCTTGTTGCTTTCGCAGCTACGACGCTTCTCCTCTTGTTAACGTCCTCTTGTCCTTCTCGCAGGTCGACCCCATGCTGACACCAGAGGAGCGACACCTCAGCAAGATGCAGAACCACGGCTACGAAAACCCCACCTACAAATACCTGGAGCAGATGCAGATCTAACCAGAGCCTCCAGAAGAAGACGAGGGTGGAGGGAGGGAGGGGGCGGCACTGTGGAGTCTGACAAGAGAAGTCCGAGGGGGGGGGGACATACTACTGACCAATAACACATGATGCTATTGTTAAAAAAATCATTTGCATACATCCAAACTCCATTTACTGGTTTGTTCAGAAACAATCCTTAAATAATGCTACTACTTCTACTACTGCTACTATTGTACTATAGAGCTCTTTTTGATCATGTTTCTTTTGGAAAGGTGATGTATCTGCCAGGTATCTGTAATTATAAATACAGCTCATCTCAGATCAAGATGTATAACATTTCTTCAGATTATTGTTTTTTTTTTTTACTTTAATGAAAACAGATCAAACTAAATTTCCATGTTTTTTGAGCGTCAAACCGACATCCCAGACACATTTTTCTTGTCCCATCATGCAGGTGTCACTCTGATGGTTTCCTCAAAATAATAATCATAATAATTATTATAATAAAATAAAAACAAGATTTGTTTTTTCCTCTCAATAGATTGCTTGTATATGAAGGTTCTTTGTACCAATTAAAATGTTTAGTGAAACAACAAATGAGAAAAAAAAAATGAAATCATGGATTATTTACTTTCTGTTCTTTGCTATGATAACAGACAAAAAATATATATATATATATACGATTTAAATACATATATATATATATAAATATATAAGAGTAGATGTTTTTATTCCACCTTTTTTTCTCCCAGGAAAGAGGTTTATGAGTCAGTTTTAGAAGGTTTGCGGACTGGCTTTTGTTGGGAGGGTGTCGGGTGAAGGTGTGCACAGGCCCCCCAGCTCAAACACACACATCGCACCACATCTGCCGTGGCCCCGTACGAAGTGAATGTGACGACAAATCCCCCCCCTTCTACAAACACACAACGACCTTTTATCCGTGTAGATTCATCAATGGGTTACATAGTCGAATGTATTGTTTTCCATACTATGTATCTGACATGAGTTTTTGATGTAGTGTCACATAAGGATGACAAAATGTTTAGGTGGGAAGGAGGGAGTGTGTGTGTGTGTGTGTGTGTCTCATGCGATCCTTAAGCCACTTTGACGCTAATTTAAGGAAGATTTACTCACATGTTGCTGGTTATAAAGGTGCAGAACAAAAACAACGTGCACCAGCGCGGACTTTAAATTCACTGAAGTTTATTCAGAGATGAAATCCAAACAAAATGTGTGAGGATTGTTTGGACTCGGACAGGCTCTGGTCCACCCTGGATCAGACCCACTTTTGGAGCTGGAGGGCTGTGCAGGCAGACAGAGACACACAGAAAGACCAGGCTGCTTTCTAAAGTTGTGTATTTTTACAGGTAGAGAAAGACACAAAGACGTAAAAAGTGAATCCTAGAAACCTCTTTTCTCTCTCTCTCTCTTAGTATTGTCTTTGTATGCCTGTATAGTTGATGTTGCAATCATGGCTTTTTTCCAGAGGATTACCTGTGGTGTGCATTGTTCTTATATGAAATGATATGATATATATTTTTAAGTTTTGTTTTCTTGTTTTCTATTTTCTCTCTCTTCCTGTGACAGTATCTCTGTATGTGACTGTCTCACTATGCACCCAAACAGCTTCGATCTTGTAACTGCCTGCTTGATTGTGGGAGGGGAACTAATATAAAATACATATTAGTGATTTAAAATAAAAAAAAAACAAACGTGATTGACACCAGTGGAAACAGATTTGTGGTTACAAGGGGGATACACATCAATAAACTCACAACTTACATACACGGGTGTCAGTATGTATTTATTTTCAATGGATGGATGGATGATGATGGTTACTTACTGCAACATTTTATGACATCACACTGAATCAGTCTGAACCTGATGGTCATATGTTTGTTTTTCTGACAAAGAGGATGGATTTTTCCTTTTTCACTTTGATTTCCACAGCATCAGAGTGAAAACATGTTAATAAGGTTTTTAAAAAATGATCGTTTCTATTCTACTTGTCCTAAAATGATAATACCTCATAATAACATTAATATGACGCCACGGCTCGAGAATACATAGTCATACTTACAGGTAACAACATAGGCTGCCTTGATTTCCTGAACATTTAAACATTTTAACATTTAAACATAGTTTTTGTGGGTCCAGACTTAAAGGTAGGGTAGGAGATTTCATTCTGATGCACTTTTTGTTAAATTAGTGTAACTTCTCTTTACAATCCGATAGCAACCGATTAGTTCGGCAGTTTCACATTAAAATGAAGAATATGAATCATCTGTGGAAGCTATAAAGCGCTAAAAACATCAGCCAATCCTCCGGGTGGACCCTGCACAGAGTATTGGCTGGTTGTCACTCTCTTCCTGCTCTGCGTGCACCAGAGAGGTACGTGCATGATGGCCGAAGTCACAGACCGCAGCTCGTCTTCAGGTGATGCGCGTCCATGTGATTGGGAGGCGTGGCTTCCGGGATGAGCTCCAAGAGAATGGGGCGTGTACCTTTAAAGTGATCTGCAAAGTGTGGACCTGTTTAAGGTTTCATCAAAATAAGGATTTGTTCAATAAATGGGTTTATGAGTTAAGGCCTTCTAGCCGGCCTTAGTGTCACTGACCTGAGATCTGTGTCCATTCACTTACAGAGAACAGGTGCTGCTCTGTGGAATCAGAAGGCCTTAGGTAGATTTGACAGAACACAAGCTAGCTGAAATATGATTGGATAAAAACTTTACAATAACATACAACACTCGAAGCAGATCAACCAAGCATGTGGATATAATATGTTTTTCTGAGTATGCTTAGGCCCACCACTGTTTACAAGTAGTCTAATGTAAATTCTGATTTACCATGGCCCCCTTGCCCTGGGGAGCGATTCAATGTAGAGCCGCCACTGCTCATCTATCGTCTATCGATCAGTATCTATTTCCGCTTAACAAATAGTGCCGCTTTCCTAGTATCAATCCGCGCAGTTCATATGTAAAGAAAACGGGAATATTGATTCGTGTATCTCTCAAAGATCGGTTTCTGTTCTGGTGGGTTGCACATGTTGACTCAAACAGAAACCTGTTGCTCATTTTGGATGTTAAAAAAAAATCAAAAGGTGGCAGTGATGCAGCAGTGAGTCATCACCGCCGTTTCACAAACAGCAGCGTGAGTCACGTGACTGATACTAAAAATAGTCCCCGTGAAACTGTCCGCTTATTAAATATTAGACCTGCCAATATATTGATGGTAGATCAATAAAAGTAAATATCGACAGGCTGGATCACAGGCAGGGGTTCGTGGAGCGGGTGTTCACCTGAACTGTGCTGCTTCTTCTGGCTTGTAATTAAAAATAAATGTGGACAAAAACACAAACAATAGATAGAAATCATTAAATCATTAAATGTGTTTGATTATTGATTCGCTGTCTTGTTTTTACCTGTGGCAGGTAAACAGGAAGCTGCTGCAGCCTGCAGGTGATCAGGGTGGAGTCACGCCCTCAGAAACCTGAAGCTCCCGGAAACCAGAAGGTGTTTTTTTTTTTTTTTCCTGCCGTCGAAGTCACACAGAAGGCGACATATCCACGCAGGTACACACCCGTGGACATCTCGGTGCAAGAGGAGACACGGGAGGACATTTTCTTTGTTCCAGTTGAAGAGAGAATTGATCAGACGGCAGATTGATCTCAGACCTGCAGGTAGGACGAGAAGAAGAAGAAGAAGAAGAAGAAGAGGAAGAAGAAGAAGAGGAGTGGCGGGGAGAGGTCCAGGTGTTTGAGGCCATTTTTTTTATTTATTTGAGTTAGTCCCAGACATTGACTCCCCTGATGGATTACATGGACAGAGGACTGAGATACACCCCCACCACGGTAAGACCCTCACTCTGCCTCTGCTTGTTAAATATTGATCTGTGACAGAGCTGCATATGTGTGACAGGAAGTGGATGTTAGGTAAGTAGGTCATTTGTGTTTTCATCACACACACACACATGCAGGGCTCCCAGGTGTGTGTGTGTGTGTGTGTGTCTCACTTATGTTCAAGCACATTCCAGCAGGTGATTTTTGTACTTTTAGACACTCCTTATTCTCACAGACAACACAAAAGAGACAAAACAACAACATGCCACATGTTCTTTAGACAGTTTCAGTGAAAGCAGATGGGCCTGTAAGTTTTTTTTTTCTTATCTTAACGTTGAGTGTGTGATTTTGACAGTTGACAGCGTGTGTGGGTTTTTTCGCCTGAATTCCTCCACCCTTGTTGGGACTTGTTTGCTGGAGTCCTTCTCCTCTGTAGCGTAACCTCCAGTTTGTGGGACTCCACAGCATCACCCGTGTCCTTCAGTCTCAGAGGATCTGTCCTCCATGATGCAGGCCACACCGGACCAGATCTGAGATCTGTAGAGCATATTCCAAAGTTAGAGATCATGTAAATGAAATTGGTTGCTAAGGAAACCTTATCTCGTTAAGTATGTGGTGTTTTCTTTCTCACATGACTTCCAGATATTTGTAGTTTTTGGGAATGGTGCATGTAATGTTTGGTAAATAACCACTCTCATTGATGCTGATCTTTTTTTGTGATCTGCTCTGCGGCCTGTGAGGCAGTGGAGGCTCGTCACACTGTGCTGTGGGGAGCACTCGCACAGAAACTTGTTGTCTGTGGGTAGTTTGCTCCCAGCAGGTTTGGCAGGATTTTACATGGTGAAACCTTTGTACTCCTCCTCCTCCTCCTCCTCTTCAGTCTCTCCTCTGCAGGGCGGTGACTCATACGTAAGATTCCCCTCTAATACTCCGACAGCAGCAGAAAGTGTTCTTTCTGTTTGTTGTTGTTTCTTAGCAGAAATTTGAGTGAATCCTCCAGACAGAGAAAAGTGGTTTTGTTATATTTTGGAGCAGTGCCACACACTTCTTGTTCATAAAGAACCTCGCTCTGTAGGTCACCTCGGGTTGAGACATTCCTTGAAAGCACAAGTATCTACTTGCAGTCTGCTGCCGCCTCTTATCGACACGCAGGATGCAAAGAATACCTACTTGAATTCTAAGAAAAGAAACAAAAAGAGGATCCACCCACTGGGTTCTCACGCTCATACAACTGTACATCATCCATTCACCTGTCTGTCTGTCTGTCTGTCTGTCTGTCCTTCAGGGTAAAGACTGGGAGAATTCTGTTCAGTTTCTTCCGGCGTCTGACAACAAAAAGCTTGAGAAGAAGAAGGGTCCGGGGAAGGTTGGGGCTGTGATCGGCGTGGTGGTCTTGGCTGCTGTCATTGCACTTATGACCGGACTGCTGGTGTGGCATTTCCACTGTGAGTGTCTCTCACATATGAATGATAAGCAAGCGGCAACGTCTGAGGATGTAAAATAAAAACCAAGGCAGAAGTGTTAAAAAAAAAAGGTGTAGTTCACACCACAGCCTCTAGGGGCTGGCTCCAAAATGTGACTCGATCTCCACAGACCCACATGTCAAAATGGCCACTTTACAGCAGAAATAAACATGTTCACAGAACATTCTCTGTTGATTAGTGACAACTGTGCGTGGGTGAATTTTTTTCAGAACGATGGGCGTGGCTGCTTTGAGTGACGGGTGGTTTTGCGCAGCCTCGGCTCCACGCGAGCTCCAAGTCTTTGTCTATATTTGGAGCTTCGTCAATCATTTTTATACTGTCAAAGATGCTTACAAAATGTGGCTGTCAGTATGTTTATTTCTGCGTTAACATGGAAGTCTATGGGGATTGACTCCCCCTAGAGGCTGTGGTGTGAACTACAGTATTTTTTAGCAGTGATCCATAATCTCCTGTCTGTCAGAAAAAGCTTGGTAATAAATGTGCATCAGTGAAAGTAAGGGCAATAGAAACGCATGTAACAGAGTAGTTGTGTGTACTTGTGTGTATTCAGTCGTGTGTTTGTGTATGTAAAGTTCGTAAAAATGTGCGGGTCAAGAGGATGTACAGCGGCTCCATGCGGATCACCAACCAGGTTTTCGAAGACGCCTACGAGAACTCCAACTCCTCCGAGTTCCAGGAGCTGGCGAGGCAGGTCACCACACAGGTAGGTCTGCCTCACTGTGTCCTGTGTGCGTCAGCTGGTTGTCGTCAGTCGTGCTCTGTTGTGATTGTTTTTTTCCCTCTACTCTCTTACAGCTTAAAACCATCTATTCCAAAAGTCCACAGCTGTCTAAGTACTATGTCGACTCTACAGTCCAGGCCTTCAGGTAATTCATTATCACTTGTTTATAGTTGCTGTTACTACAATCTGATGTGTCTTAAAATGTGTTTAAACATGCATGTGGTCATGTGTCCCAGTGAAGGCAGCGTTATCGTGTACTACCTGTCTGAGTTCAGCATCCCTGCAGGCCAGGAGGCAGCTGTGGACAACGCCATGTCCTCAATGAACAAGCTGAGTCGAACCTTGCCAAGACCTGGCGACAGCCTGGTCATTCAAGATGTGGTGTCGTCAGGTAGAGGCCAACTTTGTAGAAATCAGGCTTCAGGTTCAGTTCTGTAGTTTTAAACTTTGTGTGTCTCTCGCCTCACAGTGTTGGACTCCCGCATGCTTTCAACATCATTCAGCAGTAAGTTTGACAGTGTGGTTAATCAGTAGCATCTGATCTGGTTGTGTGATCTATGTTATGTTGAATATGTCTGCATTTGTCAGGGTATTTGCGGCATTCGGTGCATACAAAGCCAAATTACATCGACCAGATCCAGTCCCCAGGCTTCCCCAACAGTCCGTACCCCCCCAACACCTTCATCCAGTGGCAGCTGAGGGCGGAACCCGGCTACATCATCAAGCTCTATTTTGACACGATGAATCTGGAGAAGAACTGTAAGAACGACTTTATCAGGATCTACGACTCCCTGGTGGCCATCGAGAGCCGGGTTATGGAAGAGTGAGTCTGTCCTATGAATTCTCCAGCTGTCAGCAGATTAATAACTAAGATGTGAATGGAGCCTCTGATGGAGCTGTGCACACACAAACATTTACATCACATTGTCTGGATCGTGCCATGCTAACCTGGAAGCGACTGAGTGGAGCAGTCGGAAAAGAGATGTGCAAGCAATCAGTACAGGAAAAAGGTGTATGAGATTGTCCAGGAGAGATAAATGCCTTCAGTTGTATGCAAAAACATAATTTAATCTTAGATCAGTGATCAGAGGGTGGAGACATCCAACCTACTGCAGACTCTTTCTGAGGAGGTTTCTCTGCAGCCTGCTTCCATAGAATGTGACCCTTCAGACCCCTGCATGTATAAAGTGTTATTATGAGACCACTCTGCAGACACACACAGTATAAATGTCTGCAAACCTCTTAGTATAGTGCCTGTGCACGCTGTCAAACATGCACGTTTGACATTATCACACATCAGTGCTTTTCTAAAATGTGGGTTGAAGATTTAAAAGATTTGTACTTTATATTAGTTAAACGTCACAGTTAAGCTCCTCCCATCCTCCTGACCTGCTGACCTTTTTCCCCCCACTGGGTTTCTACAGATTGTGTGGCTACTTTTCACCCAGTGAGCCGCTGACCTTTGTGTCCTCTGGCAACGTCATGCTGGTGACGATGGCTACAAATGACCAGAAGAATTACCCAGGTTTCAGAGCACAGGTCTCACAAATCAAGCGTGGAAGTAGAGGTAGGGATGAATCCATGTGTCAAGCTGTTTTATATATATATATATATATATATATATATATATATATATATTAAATGTGTTGATTTTCTACCAGAGACGACATGTGGAGGTCTGCTGACTGGCGAAAGGGGACTCCTGTCTTCTCCCAGTTTTCCAAATTTCTATCCACCTAGTATGTCATGTCAGTGGTCGATCGAGGTGAGACGTCTCCTCCTATTCAACGCATTAACACGCAACAGACATGATTCTTGTCTTGAGTTACACATGCTGCCTCTCTTTATGATTAAGGTCCCGGCTGGGAAGGTGGTGAAGCTGACATTCTTAAAGTTCCTCCTGTCTGAGCCTGGGCAGGAAAACAGTAGGGACTGCCGCAAAGACTACGTGGAAGTAGACGGAAAGAAGTGAGTCCCTGTGTGTGTGTGTGTGTGTGTGTGTGTGTGTGTATAAAATCATTTAGTGGTTACACAGCAGAGCAGATGTGTGAGGAGTGGATGTCCGTGTTATCCTCAGACTGTGTGGAGAGAAGCCGGACGGAACAATGACTGAAACCAGCAGCACTAACAAGATGAGTGTGAAGTTCTTCTCCGACACCTCCTACGTGGACCGAGGCTTCAACGCCGTGTTCGAGGCCATCGACATGGCAGATCGTAGGTTTTTCACCGGTCTCACCGAGCATTTCTGTATGTTTTAAAAAAAAGTGTTGTTCTCATCTAAACATCATCATCCACAGCTTGTCCGAACCAGTTCCAGTGCAAATCTCAGTCCTGCATAAAGTCTGAGCTTAGGTGCGATGGCTGGGATGACTGTGGGGACTTGAGCGATGAGCAGAACTGCCGTAAGAACCATCACTCTCATCAAACTCCTAAATCTTTATTTTGATATGTAGTAATGTTTTCTAACTGTGTCTGCAGAGTGCAAGCCAGAAAGCATCAAATGTAACAACGGAATGTGTAAGCCGAAGTTCTGGAAGTGCGACGGCGTGGACGACTGTGGAGACGGCACCGATGAGATCGGCTGTGGTGAGGCCTGCGGGCTCCTTTTAATGAGCGCTGAATAGATTTCAGACAGTTTTCTCACAACGTTGTTCTTTTCTTTTTTGTTTGGTTTTTGAAGGTGGGTGTAAATCAGGAGAGCTGACGTGCAAAAATAACAAATGCGTTTCTGAGAAGAAGCACTGCGACGGCATCGATGACTGCGGGGACGGGTCGGACGAGCTCAACTGTGCACGGAGTAAGGCTTTCTGCAGACAGAGGTCGCTCATTGTGTGATATTCTGGCAATTTCATGCAAAGTTTACTACCAGCCCAGGACACACATTTACTTTCTCTGAATACACAAACCTGCATCAACATCCTCTGAGGCTCTGCAGAGCTTTAAAAAAATAGTTTTGTGTCACCCTTTTGCCTGTGTCTCCCTCTTGTCTGTGTCAAGTTCAGTCTTCGTAAACATGTTGCCATGAGTCATTTATCCTCCGCTCTGGAGGCGCACACACAGTACAGGGTGTGTTTTGTGGCTTTACCGTTCCTCTCTTTGCTCTTTCCCTTTAGACACTGAAATACAATGCAACGAACTGACATACAGATGTAAGAACAATAAATGCATCAGTAAGGTGAACCCAGAGTGTGACGGGACGGATGACTGTGGAGATGGATCTGACGAGCAGGACTGCAGTATGTCACAGGCGTTACATTTGTTGTTTGACTTGTTTTTTTTAACGAAACAGGCGTGAACTTTCACCACCCAGCACAACAAGCTGCAACAAGCCAGGGCCAACAACTGATTGTCGGGTTTTTCTTTTGCAGACTGCGGGAGGAGCATGTTCACAAGGTCACGTATTGTTGGAGGTCAGGACGCAGAAGTGGGGGAGTTTCCCTGGCAGGTCAGCCTGCACGTCAAAAGCTTCGGACACGTGTGCGGTGCGTCCATCATCAGTCCCACGTGGCTGGTCACTGCTGCCCACTGCGTGCAAGACGACGGCAGGACGAGGTACGAACTTACTCCGGTTCTTACAATTATTGTATGTGTGTTCAGGCCCTCGGCCCACTCACACATGTTGCTTACACACACACGGCAAACTCTGTTGGTGTTAGACTCCATAGTTTCATAGTAAAAACAAACAACAACATTAAATGATGAAAAGCTTGAGATTCATCTTAAGTTCTGTGTACTGTAAACAGCTGAGGTTAAGTCAGACATGAATCATCAACATCAACAATCTGCTTAGTAAGCTGTGGGTCACAGCGCAGTGCGTGTTAGACATGTGAGTAAAGTCCAGGTTTTAATGGGTTAACTCTGTTGCACTGAGACTTCTAAGAAACATAACGAGTGCACATTTTTATGTCGCACTTTGTTCTTGTCACATGTAAAGTGAGACCTCTTTGTTTTCAGTAACAACACCTTGCATGTATGCATGAATAATTGAACGCACATGAAGGCCCTCCTGTTTCAGACCACGCCTCTTTGTTAGTAAGAAGAACTAGAGCACAGGCAAAAGGTTGAGATAAGCAGGTCTGATGCTGAGTTTCATGCATATTTCCCAAGCGGCAACCTTCGGGGCTCAAAGTGGAAGCCCATGCGGAAGTGTCAAAACTTGTAGTTCCCGCTGCAACAGCTGGGGGTTGGCTCCAAAAGTGAGTAATTTCCATTGACAGTAAAAACTATGGACAGAGCCTCCGTGACGTCACCCGTTTGTTTCTGAAGAGCCGTTTTGAGTCTCAGTGGGAGGTTCCGGGACGTGATGACCGCCGCCATGTTGGCAGCGTCACGTCAACTAAAACTCCGAATATGGACAAAGAGGGGGGGCACGAGCGGGGTTTAGGGGGGCGGGCGATCGTGGAAGCAGGAAACTCACACTGTGATACGTCAACTGTCTGTCACTCAAGCGGCAACGCCCATAATTATGCGTAATTTTAAGTCAGAATACAATTGAAACGAGTGAGTTGTAAAAAAATTCACCCCCCCTACAATTGACACTAGAAGAGAACCTATCATCTGAGACCAGAGTGGTTTTTTGTACCAGGCCGTAAACATGTTCTTTTCTGCTGTGAAGTCGGCCATTTTAACATGGGAGTCTATGGGAAATTACTCGCTTTTGGAGCCAACCCCCAGCTGTTGCAGCGTGAATTACAAGTTTTGACACTTCCGCATGGGCTTCCACTTTGAGCCCCGAAGGTTGCCGCTTGGTAATTTCCCATAGACTCCCATGTTAAAATGGCCGACTTCACAGCAGAAAAGAACATGTTTACAGCCTGGTACAAAAAAACACTCTGGTCTCAGATGATAGGTTCTCTTCTAGTGTCAATTGTAGGGGGGGTGAATTTTTTTACAACCCACTCGTTTCAATTGTATTCGGACTTAAAATTACGCATAATTATGGGCGTTGCCGCTTGAGTGACAGACAGTTGACGTATCACAGTGTGAGTTTCCTGCTCCCACGATCGCCCGCCCCCCTAAACCCCGCTCGTGCTCCCCCTCTTTGTCCATATTTGAGAGTTTTGGCGGACATGACGCTGCCAACATGGCGGCGGTCAGCACATCCCGGAACCTACCACCGAGCCTCAAAACGGCTCTTCAGAAACAAACGGGTGACGTCACGGAAGCTCTGTCCATAGTTTTTACTGTCAATGATATTTCCTAATGACTCGTGTCACACTAAACCTGTGTTATCCTATGTGTGTGTGTTCAGGTTCTCCGAGCCCGGCACATGGGAGGTTTACCTCGGCCTCCACATCCAGCGGAAGATTGACAGTCATGTGGTGAAGAGGAACCTGAAGCGCGTCATACCCCACCCTAACTACAATCATTACACTTATGACAACGACATCGCCCTGATGGAGCTGGACAGTCCTGTCACCTACAGCGAATACATCAGGCCCGTCTGCTTACCGGCTCCCCAACATGATTTCCCGAGCAGTAGCACAGTGTGGATCACAGGGTGGGGAGCCACCCGAGAAGGAGGTGAGGGCCAAGAATGCATCAAGTCTTGATTTGAATTCTTAAAATAAAAAAGAAAATCGTCAAACTATTTGCTAATAAACCGCTTTAAAGCTTTTTTAAAAAGGCTTTAAATGTGATGGTCACCTATAGTTCGTGTGTGTGTGTTTCTGTGATTCAGGCTCTGCTGCTACAGTGCTCCAGAAGGCCCAGGTCCGAATCATAAACCACAGTGTGTGCAACGACTTGATGTCAGGACAGATTACGTCTCGGATGTTGTGTGCTGGAGTGCTCACCGGAGGAGTCGATGCTTGTCAGGTAGTAAACACATCTAAGAACCACCCCCCCCCCCTTTAAACTATACCAAAACTATAAATATTTCATAAACGTGCAAATTCAACAGCTGTAATTCCGAAAATTTGATGAGAGTGAAGCGACAGTAAAAAGAAACTGAGTAGATAAAATGAATTCTGCCCCACAGCGCCCCCTGGTGGTGCCTCTGTGCTAACGCATGTATATGTGTCTGTTTCAGGGTGACTCTGGTGGTCCTCTGTCCAGTCCATCGGGTAACCGCATGTTCCTGGCAGGAGTGGTCAGCTGGGGCGACGGCTGCGCTCGCAGAAACAAACCCGGCATCTACACAACGGTCACCCAATTCCGTGGCTGGATTAAGGAAAAGACGGGAGTTTAATCCACTGCAGAGGTGGTCGACCCGGGCCACAGACACAAACACAGACTGATGACAAAGATTTGTTGCTTCAGGGAAACGAGCCACTCATGCTGTGGCCTGTTCACTCAATGCTGTAACAGCAGTGGAGAAAATGCACTGTTTGCTTGAAGAAGACAAACATTTAGATCCACTGTGATGTTTGTGAGGATGAGTTGATGTTTTTAAGTGTAAATAAATGTTTTATGTTCTGTGAATTTTTTTTAATTCTGTTTCAAGTGGAGAACGATGTTATATGCTGCATAAGGATTACATTGCAGGTGTAAATGTTACACATGTACACACATGAAATGCCTTCTTTACTCTGTCACCCTGTTTTTATTTGTAGCCTTTTAAAGAAATTCCCACTACAGCTCCTTGTTGTGAATTTTATAAGCAAAATGGCAGCGAGCTCCCTCCATCTCGCCTCCTATTGGTTGGTATCTCAGGTCCAGCAGAAATCCCTCAGAAGGTAGTGATGTGATGTGCACACTTTTCATCCCCTTTTCAGTTTGAACAGATGAACGTTTTTTCTATTGGCATATAAAATACTGCAGTCATCTTAAATTAACCCATTCCACCCCGTTCTCCTCTGAGGTTGATGCAGGCTGCCCAGTTTAATCAGTCCTTTGTGTAAATGTGTGTTTTATAGCAGATGTTTTAAATAAAATATTTCCAATATTTTAATTATTGCAAGTTTTATCTGTAATTTTGCTTTTGTGTGGTGTGTAAAATTAATCTTATAGTAACATAATTGCATTAATTCATTTTATACATTAATTTTCTTCCTTTTGGAAAAATACTTTTACAATTTATAATAATTTGTGTGCGTTAAATATAAAAAGTAAGATGATCGATTTTTAAAGCGTGATTGATTAGTAAATAGATCTTTCAGAAAACGGAATCTGTGTATTCGCAGCCGCCAGAAAACAGTTTTACCCGGAAGATTTAGAAGACGGACCGGAAGTGGTGCCGCCGTGTTATTGTTCCCCTTGTCTTCTAGTCGAAAGCAGTTAAATTGTCAGGATTTTATTTGTGTTTTATTGTTTTGATGAACACATTATTGTCGATATTATTCACAACATATTGCGCCGCACATAAACACGCTTAGTATTACTTAAAATGTTCCGGAGTCGGTAAACTAATCTGTAGTTTATCCAGCGTGGATCTAACAGGCTGCTGCATGTTGGTGGCGTCGTATTCATCAGCTGGACAGTTTACAATAGCCCTGATGTGAACCTGGTTCCGTGTTTTTACTGGTGAGTAATAAATTTACTCATAGTTAATATGGATTCAGACCGGAGGAGAGACCACCGGAGTTGGGACTGGGACAGCCCGCAGTGCCGAGCCCAGCTGGATGAGATCTTTTTCCGTGAGCATGACTACATCCAGGCTGGCAGCCTTGAACACAAAGAGTTCTGGGCTTTCTTTGACCGCTTCCAGAGGTTCAAAGCAAAGAGGGACATGTCTGGTTCTGGAGTAAACCGAGAAGAAGATAAAAAGACCGGTAAGGTAGATCTCGGCCTTCCTAAAGAGTATGATGCCCGCTATCGGATCAATGTGTCTGTGTGCACCAGAGACGTTGAGGAGCGCCTGGGAAAGTCAGAGCGCACAAGTAGGCAGAGATCTTCAGGACCGCGTTCTCAGGAGATCTCAGACTGCCGCCTGGCTCTCCTGCACTTCCTGGATTTCAGTCAGAAACAGAGTTTCAATAAACTGGCCAAGCTTCGCCGGGAGCAGAAGAATCTGCCCATCTTCCAGTACAGGGATCGGATAGTGGACTTGGTGCAACGTCACCCAGTGGTTGTGGTGGCAGGGGACACTGGATGTGGAAAATCCACCCAGGTGCCTCAGTATCTTCTCTCAGCTGGCTTCAACCACATTGCCTGCACGCAGCCGCGGCGTATCGCCTGCATATCCCTCGCAAAGAGGGTCAGCTTTGAAAGTCTGAATCAGTACGGCTCAAAGGTTTGTCATGAATGACCCAATGATGTTACCAGCTGCTTTACTCTTCACTGGTAAGAGCTCATTGAGTGCATTGCATACTTTCAGGTGGGATACCAGATCCGCTTCGAGACCTCCCGGACCACAGTCACCAAACTGCTGTTTCTGACTGAGGGGCTGCTGCTGCGCCAGATCCAGCAGGACCGGACGCTGGCTCAGTACCAGGTGGTCATTGTGGACGAGGTCCATGAGAGGCATCTTCACTGTGACTTCCTTCTTGGGGTCCTGCGCTCTCTGTTGGCTGACCGCCCGGACCTGCGTCTCATCCTCATGTCCGCCACCATCAACATCAAACTGTTCTCTGAATATTTCAGCAGTGCTCCTGTGCTGCAGGTACCAGGCAGGCTGTTTCCTATTCAGGTAAGAAATGAGAATATAAATCTCATCATGTCCAACAGAAAGTTTTTTTTTTTTGTTATATGTCTTATTATGTACATTATTAGGTGATATACCAGCCCATCCCACCTGAGGAGCAGCCTTCACGGTCAGAGAAGCTGGACCCCAGACCGTACCTGCGCGTCCTGCAGGGCATCGACCAGCGTTACCCTCCAGAGGAGCGTGGCGACCTGCTCCTCTTCCTTAGTGGCATGGCAGAGATCTCCACCATCCAGGAGGCCTGTCAGATTTATGCCACACACACACGACGCTGGATAGTCTTACCATTGCACAGCACCCTCTCAATCGTGCAGCAGGATAAGGCACAGTCACCTTTAGAATCAGAACAATAATGAACTTTGATGTGTTGTGTGCAAATGATCCTAACGCTCTGTTATTGTGTCGTTCTTCAGGTGTTCGACATCTCTCCACCCGGGGTGAGAAAGTGCATCATCTCTACCAACATAGCAGAGACCTCGGTTACAATCGATGGGGTACGCTTTGTTGTTGACTCAGGTATGGAACTGGTGACGCACTTACTTTGATGGACCGCATAAATCCTAATATATGCAGCCAAGCCTAGCAGAAACCTAATACCAACGTGAAGTTATTTTTATGTTGGTTATTTAACAAATATTCACTCCAGGTGTAAGCTGAACTGTATTACCACAACAGACAGATTAGGTTGTACGATACAATAATTTAACAGGTGACATAGAATTTGTTGTAACATGTTATTCTGTGTCTCTGACCAGGAAAAGTGAAAGAAATGAGTTTTGATCCTAAGGCCAAGATGCAACGTCTGCAGGAGTTCTGGATCAGCCGAGCCAGCTCTGAGCAGAGGAAAGGTCGAGCCGGCCGTACGGGTCCAGGAGTGTGTTATCGCCTCTATGCTGAGTCCGACTACGATGCTTTTGCACCTTATCCAGTGCCTGAAATCCACAGAGTGGCCCTGGATTCCCTCATCCTCCAGGTGGTAACACTATGAAGATAATTGTTCATTTTCTTGTCAGAATTGTGGCTTTATTCCTTCTTGTTCCTGCAGATGAAAAGCATGGGTCTTGGAGATCCGCTTTCTTTCGTCTTTATCGATCCACCTCCAGCTGCAAGTATCCAGACTGCAGTTACGTATTTGAAAGAACAGGGGGCACTAGACAGCCGTGGGGATCTGACTTCTATCGGTAGTTTGCTGGCCCAGCTCCCTGTCGATGTGGTCATAGGGAAGATGCTGGTGCTGGGCTCCTTGTTTAACCTGGTGGAGCCTGTGTTGACGATGGCAGCAGCCCTCAGCGTTCAGTCACCTTTCCTGCGCAGCTCGCAGCACAACCCTGATTGTGCCACCACCCGCCAGCCCCTGCACAGCAACCAGGGAGACCCCTTTACCCTGCTCAACACCTTCAATGCATGGGTGGAGGTCAGTGAGAGAAACATCTTGTGTCAGTGGCTGCGTTTTTTAAATTTAAAATGGTCTTAATAAAGTCTTGATTTGGGGGAAACAGGTGAAAGGAGAGAGAGGCGGCGGTTCAAGGAAGTGGTGCAGGAGGAGAGGCTTAGAGGAGCAGAGACTGTATGAGATGGTC